>NC_138795.1:11958796-14358796 GCF_965178545.1 Coloeus monedula | reverse complement strand
TAATTTTGTTAAGGAAGTACAAGGAACATATTAGAATATTGCTTTACAATTACGTTGTAGGAGCAGTGGTATTTGTACTTAAGACATACTTTGAGGGAATGAGTAGAACGATTATAGTGGGGAAGCCAATAGTGACTCTTCCACTTTCTGATGGTCAGAACATTGGAATTATATAAAAGTCAGAGGCAATGTCTGGCTTTCACACAGTAAGAGGCATCTGGAATAGTCAAACCTTCTCTCTGAATCAGATACTTGCTTCAGTCAGTGTGACTTTTGTCTCTCAAATGGCAGAGTTACCAGAATACAAATTCATTCACAAATTCAACTCAATGTTTTCATTAAAAAAGCAGACCTTCTGATGCAGGCAGACTTTTTGTTAGTGTAGGTGAAAGGGGTTTTTCATCAGAAGGTAGAGAAGGAATAAATATTAAAACACTCTACATGTGCCACCACACAGAATTATTGATATCTGGAGAGCTCTAGTTTAATATACAGGTATTGCAAACACATTGTACAAAACCTGCAGCTGAGCATGGGTTTGGAACACAATGCTGAGATTGCAGAGGAAGCACTTCTACTTTGCAAAAAGGATATTGCATTTCACAGCACTGAATGAATTCAGAGCATCGTGAATAAAATGAAAATAATGAAATTTCCACTCTGAGGTCAGAAAGGCTCCCTGCATACACAAGCTCATGAAACTTTTAGCAAGAAATCAAACAAGTTGCACTTGGGATAAGTATGGCTGGTAAACAGTGGTAAAGTTCCCATAATGAGAAAAGGGATATCCTGTGTAAAATCACTGGAGTTTGACAGGGAAAAACAGGAACAGAGACTGCTGCCCTTTGTGAAAATATCTAAAAAGTCTAATCCCACTGTTCAACTAACTTGAGCTCAGAAGGACTCCAATTTGCACATTTCTGTGAAAGGAATGTTAGCTGATCACCAACACACAAAATACCTCAAGAGCTAATCACCAGTTCTTATGTAATAGTAGAATTGCAGGTGGGCAGATTATTTTCTTCCCTCAAAACATCAATTTCAAATAAACACCCCTGGGAAAAGATCTCTCAAACTTTTCAGGATGGACTTTTCCACTGTTCAGTGTGAAACTGCAGTTCCTGCTGTTTAAAGCAACAGGGGGTGGGAGGCAGGAGCAGGATGATACCTTTCAATCCTGAGCCTCCTGACATTACCTTTTCAGAAAAATAACAGAAATTTCTGCTGGATTACAGATAGAACAAAGCTAATCCTGACTCACTTAGCTTATTGGCTTTTCCCCATGTGGTATGCCAGGATAAAAAAACCTGAAAGCAAGAATTAATTAATTTATGGGGTCTTTTTAGATTATAAACTCAACCTTTCATGTTACCTGCCTTTGCATAACAAGGCTCTATCCTTCCTAAATTATTTCTTGTAAGGAAGTTATTTCCAATGCGACCAAGAGTAAACCTGTGATCCAAACAACAACAGATCAGCTTGCTTAGCTTATATGCCCATTGCAGACAAAATTACACAACCAAGTACACAGAGAAGAGCACAGTCCAGCTCCTAAAATGTAACTGGAGGCAGCAGGTCACACTCCATACACTGCCCACAGCAGTCAGGCATGTTGGGCCTCCATCCTTCATTCAAACCCATGCAACTGAAACCATATCTGGAAAGACTTTTTTTCGGTCATTGAAATAAAGAACTGTTTAGTAACAGAAGTACACAGAAAAATCATGTCAGCTGCAGAAAGGTCCTTCCAGCAATCACATTTTTGGGAGAGTTTGAAAGGACTAAACTACTTTTTTAGATTTCAATCTTCCTTTTGAGCTAAGTATAAAATGTTACTGAGCCCAGAGAGAAACAAATTTCAATTCAAAAGAACAATTACTAATTAGATCAATGATCTTCAACCGTCAGGTACACTCTCATTACATTACAGAAACTAGATTGCAACCTTTCACCTAAGCTATTAGTCCAGGGTTTAACAACTGACCACTAAACCAGCATCAAATTTATTTCATTCCTGACAAAGCAATTCTTTACCTCTGTGTTTGGCTACTTCCACCTTTGCTGAGTGTTTCCCCATTTTTATTTTACAGATTAAAATGAAAATACTGCATGCTTTATTAGGTTCTGCTCTCTTATTTGGGATGAGACACCAATGCTGTTTGTTAATTTAAGAAGCAGCTCTTTGGCACGAATGTTTTATTTGCTTGTTGTTTCCCCTCTCCACCTCTCCAGCATATGTCAAATGTTTAAACAATATGATTTTGATGGCAGACTAATTTTAGTAGTTATAGTACAAGGTCAGCTTTCAGATGCAAAAAGCAAACTAAAATAAAACTAATTGTTTTAAAGTTTGGGTTTCTTTATATAGTTTTAGTTTAATCACAATGTATTGAAATCAAAATGTAACTTGTACTTGAGAAACAACTCCCAAAACCCACAAATCCATGCCAGCACTTCCCAGTTTTAATGCATTCTAAGTCAGCAGTTTAGAAGCATATAAACAAAATGTAACAGTGTAGGCTTGAAACAAAAGTTGCAATGAAAAGCCTTCTGTAAAAAAGGCCTTCTACTAACTATATTCCTAACAAGCTGTAGCACTACAAAACATAATCCAATATAAAATAAGGGTTTCAAATTAAAACTTGGTTGTATCATAGGAAGCAATGAAACCCCACAAGTCTACTGACACATCTCAAGTGATCATAGTGGCTGCACCACCCTGTTGGATACACAAACAGCATTAACCCAGTGGAGCGAGACTGAAGGTAACAGCAGTGAGGCAATTAATGTATCTACTGGACATTACATCCCTAAAAAAACGAGTTTTCAAATGGTCATAGTCACTCCAGCACACACTGTGCTTTGCACCTGCACAAGGCAGTCAAACTCTCCTACTCTTCTGATGGTCATGATGCACATTTCCCTTATCCACACAAAAGCATGAGCAGAAGTCCTGCAACACAGCCCTTTGTTACAATTTTGTGATTAAAACAATTTTTTTGCAACACGTGTATTGTCAAACTTTGTTTACTGATCCCCATAATTTTTATACATCAGTCGGCAAATTAATTAGGATTCATTCCAGTATAGCTACTTCATGATTTTTTGTTTCACTGTGTTCTGAAAGGCCTTAGCCTTTCTGAAATGACAAAAAAATTTAAATAAAGAAATGCAATAAATCCTCCCTCATTTCATTGTTATCACCTATCACCTGATTAGAACAAAGATTCATTCTGAGATTTCATAGAACAAAGCTGTTTTCTAAAGTATGCACATTTCTTCTAGTAGCATCTTGCTTAAGTTTATGCATAAGCAAGAAGAAAGCCCTTAAATTTTTTAGATACTACATCTTTATGTAAGTAGGCTATAATTAGATTATTAACTCAAAGAAAGAGATCATACCTTCCCACAGACTTGTTCAGCACTTAACAGAACCAGACTGACCTACAGAGACCTGTGGACTCTACTCAACACAGGATCAAGAAGTGGGTGCTTTCAGGAGGGAAAATAGTTTTCTGACAAATCAGTTGACTTGGTTCCAGCTATAACACTGACCTACTTGTACAGCATACTGCAAGGCATTTAAATTTCACTGCCTGTAAAAGAGAACCTATCTATTCCACAGGGAACAAACTGGGTTACCGCTCCCTGATTTTATAAATTTAAGTGAGCAGATTATCTGTGTGCAACTCCTACAGCAGATGAATTCAGGCTCTGTCTTTCTAGTACTTATGGGAAGTGTGAGCAATTGTGATAGCCCATTCTGGGAAGGAATGAATGCAGAAAGACCATGAGGTAACCAGTCCATTTTCTCCAAGACGCATCATTAGCAGTGTCAGAAAACAGATCTGGCCACACGTGAGCAAGTGTGTGTGTGTGTGTGTGTACAACAACTGCAAGGACCCACAAACTTAACAAGGGAAGACTGCAAAGATGAATTGATTAGTATTTATAGAGAACTTGATCTCAAAGATCTTGCTTCTATAAAGATGTCTCTCTTGCTTTCTTGGGCTCTGTTGCAAAACATGCAAAAGGCATAAATAAATGCAGGTAGGACATGAAAAGCTACTCACATGACCTTTACTCATTATGCTTTAAGCAGTAGTCATCCATCTCCTATCAGATTCTGCTCTAGCTCTTCTCACTGTTTGCACACAAGATCCTGGTTATTCATAATAAAGCCAAGTGTTGCATTTATAGGCAACACTACAAGTGAACCAAATACAAACACTGGAGAAAACAAAGAAAACTATTATGAAGACTCCAATCCATACAAATATATTCTAATTTCTTAAATAAATAAATAGTGGTAAAGTAACTGCCCTGACTAACAATCCATTTTATCTCTATTTGAAAAGAAAATTATTAGCTAGGAGCATCTCATGAATCAAACTAACCCTAACTCAAGAGGGTATGCACATCAGTGTATCAGATATTGTTTATCTGAAAAGTTACACTGACAAGCCAAGCCCCTCTCAGCTCATCCTGCAATATCTGTTTGAAATCTTCCCCTTTTTAATCCTGTTTTGAAATCAGAAGCAAGTTGCCTTCAGCATTTGGAATTTAGCTGTCAAATCAATTTCCACAGAACATTTGGAAAAAAAAAATCACACCAGGTACTAAAAAAGTTATGTACTGGCCTCATGCACAACTGAAGGCAGACAAAACCGCCACACGACTTCTTCTACTCCCTCTTAATAACTACTAATGCTTCACATTCCTTTCTAGTTTAAATTTTAAGAAATTATTCCTCTAGTAAGACTTACTATCATTGGATAGATAAAATAAGCAACCATCATTTAATGCACAAAAGTTTCACTCTTACTCCTTACACCACTTGTTTTCTCCTTGTATTTTAAATTTTGGTTTACACTTTTCACGCTGAATTTATGGGGAAAGGAATAAGGTGCTTTCATATTTTTTGAAAACACTCCGAATATTATGGCCTTGATGCAACTAAATAATTAAAAATATAATGATCTTGTCTGAAGAGGTATTTCAATATACCTCTTGGCACATGATAGCAACTGAAAACTCTCCTAGACCACAGCCTACTTGGCACTTCTTTATCAACTTATTCGCTTCTATTGTGTTTACAAAGTGGTGCTAATGAAGGCAATCTCCAGGGTTTTTGGTGGGTTTTTTAGGCGTGGGGGACTAGTTCTGGTTGCAGACACTCTCCCGGCAAGGAAGGAAAAGACTCCCATGGAATGATAAAGGACTCACTGTTACACTATTACAGGAGAGGAATTGCATTAACCCCTGCCCTTCCCCATTGTACTTGCTGCCCACTGAAAACAACAACAGAATTACTAAAATCCCACACTCTCTAATGGGATGGTAATAGGATTCAGAGGCCATTAGGGTAAAGGCAATCCATATTTTACAGTTTAATAAGCTCTTGCTGAAGATGCTGGATCCCTCTTCAAAGCCAACAATTACTGATTTAGTATTAACAAATCCTCAACTGCCAAGACTGCACAATGCATTCAAGATGAAGTCAACAGCTTATAGTGACAGACTTTAAAAATGTGTGTAGGGAAATGAAATCACTTAAACTGAAATAATTTGTAATTTTACAGTGATACTGGTTATTACTGTCATTTCATATTCCTCTATATCCAGATCTCATGGTTACTCAAGTTTGAACATAATTCAGAGTTACGGGGTGTTTGTTGTAGAAGACAAGTACTTTTGTCCTGTTTTCTAAGCATACACCTCTCCTCACAAAGGAATAAAACACTCAACAAAGAACTATGGGACCAAGTACGTAATGAAATCACAGATAACCACACAGACAATCTTTTGATGTTATGATCACCTACAACTGGATTGCCTACTAGGCTGTAGATTCAAAAGAACCCATCATTTTCTAATAGCATGTCTTGAAACATAGGGTGCACAATACAAACTAACTGTCCTGCTGTTTACTGTTCTTTAAAAACACTGGTTAATGTATTTTTGAAAGGCAAATGTGCTGAAGATTTTCTTAGGTCCTTTTAAAAAAGCATCATCTTATCTGTATTTTTGTTGTATCCAGTTATTCCCCATTCCCTTGTGTAACTGGCTGGAGATATAAAGAACAGTCCACTCCTTGCATTTCCTGAACCCAAAGATACGCCCCTACCAATAGTGCTGCTGGATCTAAACCCCACCTTTTTACTGTTCTTTTGTTTACACTTCTTACAGGGGGGAAAAAAAATCCCGACGAAAACAGACGTGTTTTTTAGAAGTGATAAGTCTGGAACTCAGTTTTACCCCCACAAGAGGCACTATATCTAAAAATATGGACCATTGCTGTTTAAAATAATTATTTTGTGCCTGAGAGCTCATAATCACACAAACAAAACAACAGGAAAGCAAAATAAAATAAATGACCATAAAACAATTAAACCCAAAAGCCTGCCATCATTTCAAATTGAGGAAGCCAGTTCTTCACCATCTATAAAGGTGATGTTTTCATATAATCAGATATTGCAACTTCACACACCAGAATCAGGCTGATCTTCAAAGTTTTATGTGCTGTTTATGTGGAGAACTACTAGACTTCATTAACAGCCACGCATATTCACTATTTATCACGACATATTAATAATGAATCCAAACACATCTTTTATGACCACCACAATTTTATGTTAATGGCATAAACTTAATAAAAACTGAGCTGGTAGTTTTCCTGCTGAAAACGCTGAAGTTTGAGATCCACTTCCACAACTTTGTTTTGTCACATCTAATGCTTAAAGAAAGTTTTCAGTACACTCAAAGAACAGTGGGGGAGGGGAACCACAGTGATTCCTTCAACAGTTGACTCTGTTAAGCTCACTACTGAAACAAGTTTTGTAAACTACTTTGAAAGATGCCTTCCAGAATATCTAGGGAGATCACAGAGGTTTTTGAAGCATAGCTTCCAGGCAAACTAACAAAAATAACCAGAAGCCAAGTAAAAAGGGAACTGATGCTCTAACTAATTCTATGACAGGAACTGTCCTATCAATATTTTACAATGCAAAGCAGAACTACAACATAAACAGAAGAGTCAAATACCACCCAAATAGCCTCTTTAATGAGAGAAACAGAGAGCATATGAACCATTAATTTCTGAAGGACCTTTGTATATATATACACATATATATATGTAAATTTAACATCTAATTCCACTTAACTAACCACATTGTTTATAATAGAACAATGCATGTATGTCATTGTGGCACAGCCAGCCTCCGGAGCCAGGATTTCTTTCAAGTCCAGATAATGTGGTGCTGGAGCATGTCCAGAGAAGGAAATGGAGCTGCAGAAGGGTCTGGAGAGTCAGTCATGTGAGGGAGTTGGGGGTGTTTGTCCTGGAGAAAAGGAGGCTCAGGGGGGACCTTCTGGCTCTCCACAACTCCCTGACAGAAGGGGGCAGCCAAGTGGGGGTCAGGCTCTCTCCCAGGGAACAAGGGACAGCACCAGAAGCAATGGCCTCAGGCTGCACCGAGGGAGGTTCAGGTTGGACATCAAAAAGAATTTCTTCACTAAGAGGGCTGTCAGACATTGGAAGGGGCTGCCCAGGGACATGGTGCAGTCACCATCCCTGGAGGTGTTCAGGAAACAGCTGGGTGTGGCACTCAGCGCTCTGGTCTGGTTGACACGGTGGGAGTCAGTCACAGCTTGGACTCAATGATCTTCAAGGTCTTTTCCAGCCTAAATGATTCTGTGATTGTGTGAATACAGTTTTCAAAGAGAAAACAGAACCTTCCACCACAAGTGATCTGTTAATTCAGAAGATTTCACGTTAGAAGGTAGTGAATGAGGATGAAATAATTTCTTAAGGCTGGCCACGGCTAATGGGGTAAACATGAAGAGAAAATACGCTGCCTGCACTGAAGCCCGATCTGCTTCACATTTGACACGTGCTGTCTCAAAACACCATTTTAATTTTTATTTCAGTCATTCTAAAAGATCCTCTCAGAAAAGGTAGCAAGGAGATGCAATATAATGAGCTATAATACAATAATCATGGTCTGGATCTCTGTCAAATTCCTCAGAACACAAATGAGCATTTATCAGGAATTTGCCCAAAACAAATAATTTACACTCATTTCTGCAACACAACAGACTTGATTCTCTTCCATTCAGCTCTTTGTTAACTCTGATTAATTACTTCACTTCCAAATTTCATTAGAAACATATTCATCTTTTCTAGGTTGCAACAACTGATATGCTGCATCTCGAAGTCTCATATTAGAAAACTGAACATCTGTCCATTCCTTACATTCTACTGACCTCTAGAGACTGCATGTATATATGTATAGCACATATACATTATTTATGTCCACGTACACATACCAGAGCAACAGTACAATAGGGTGACTTTAGGAGAAATCTGCATTCAGCATCTGATGTTACAGTTTTGACTTTAATCCCACACTGTTCTCAGAAACGTTTTTCTTTTCTGCAGAAATCTCTTGCTATTTCCCCCCCTCTTCTCTTTGTGTCCTTCCAACACAAACACACTATGCCTTATCAGTTATGTACAGAATTAGGCTACAACTACAAATATCAATATAAATACTGAGATAATCCAGGCTTCATTTAAGCATTAATACCTGTTGGGGAGGGGAGTGCCACAGGTCAGACACTCCGAGTACCTGAAAAACAGACATCATTGTATGTGGGGAGAGGAGACCAGTCTCTCCCAGCCCAGTATCAACACTTGCTCCCCCACCAAATGATAACATCTTGCAGCAGATTCCTTGTTTCCATTCTGCTGCCAGGGAAAAAAAACTGTCTACAAAAGCCTGTGTTAGGTTTGACATTTAGACCAAACTGAAAGGACTGAAGTGGTTGAATTTGTCAACTAAAATCTATTCAAAATAGACATTAATCCAGTAACAAAGAGAAATGAGGGGAACAGAAGAGACTGTGTTCTTCCCTAACAACGTTAGAATAACTGACACCGTTAAGAGCCATTACTTGGTGGTACTGCGTGGTCAAGTACAACAAGAGGCATTGCCACAAATATGTACAAAATTAATAGGTGGCATTTCAAAGGCACATACTCCAACTGAAAATAGTTGGTATTCGGTTCCCTATCAAAATTCCTGGAAAACCTGTATTGGATTTTCTAACACTGTCAATGTTTCATAGAGAAGGCCCACTTATCAAACACTTTCATGTGATTTTATTCCTGAAATCTCACAGACAAGTTTAGAAGAACAACGTCCTGCTTCAAAAAAACCTTTCTCTGAAAAGCTTTTTCACTTTTAGAAAATAATTTATTTTTGAGGTCAGGGGGATAAAGCCCTCTAATGCAATGTTTTACCGTGTTATAATCACATTTCATGTGATAATAATACAAATTTTATTTGATTTGGAATCAGCTATGAGCCACAGGTTGAATTTTATTAAATAAGAGTAAGCTATAGATAGCAACTGAGCTCCATATCTTCAAAAATTGCATGCACAGAGTAAGAACTGTGCTAGCTAAATATATTCTACACAATACAGCTAAAAGGACTTACATCCCCTGCTTTGAGTTACTTGGGAGTTAATGCATCATTAATGAGGAAAATATATACAACCATGTCCTCCTTTAGAAGATTCTTAAGATGATTTCATCGCCAAATCCTATTTCTAGTTTTAAAATTATTTTTATTCATATTTTTATTTACCTATTTTAATGATACTATCACAGTCTGATATAGATGCAAGCCTCACAAATAAGTCATTAAATTACTGTTATCTGCAGTACATTTTCCTGTGCACACATCCCAGCTTTATATTTCAATAATTTCCTGCAGACTCCTAGACATATATTCCTCCTCAGTTCCAATAATGTGAGACTAGATATGTAATTTTAAATTTCTAATGGGCTTAAATTAAAATACATGGATTCAGATTTTTGCTGTTGTTTGTACATAAATAAGCATCCAGAGACAAACCTAGAAATACACTGCTGCTGCTACTGAGAAATATGGCACTAAACTCAGTTGTGGCCCGAATTATTGACCCTATGCAGCTATTCTGAGCTTTCAGGAGTGTACTCCTAAATAAAATCCCAGTATACAAATATGCTTGCTTTTCTCTTCCTGACTTTGAGAACTGAGAAATACAAAGATAAAAGTTTATTCCTTAGGGCTAGATTGTGTCATAAGCCTTTAAACTGAATTTGCCAATGTTTTCAACAGGGAATTCTCTTTAGAAACTGGTGACATATTACAATCTTTTAAACTAAATTATGTACCATTTCAGTGAATTGACAAGTCTGAGAATGAGGAAGGTACGAGAACATAATTCTGGTGATGTTCTCACTGCCAACAGTCGGGCTTATTTTTCTGAATGACACAGAATTTTAAAAATGTGAAAGTGCTCATGAACTTTTGGCCATGGCCAACTGAAATGCTCAACATTCAATGGCCATGGCTAATGGTCTCTAAAACAGTAGGAGCTACTAAGTTTGAGAAGAAAAACTACACAACCATTCAATAAATACATACAGCATTACATTTCCTAATCCATACTCATGGAACGCAGAAAGATTTCACTTCCTCCGCATATCGAGGACACAGACAGTTTTCTGAAGGTTAAGGAATTACCTTACCTAATGTACACAATTGTGGGCATGCACAACTTGAGAAATTAATTAAAGAAGCAGAACATCAAGGAAACTCCTACTGGCAATAGCAAACCTATATGGGGAAAAAACCCCCAATCCAAATAAACAACAAAAAGAACCCCCAACCAACCTAAAGCTTGGCAGATTAAAGAAATTTTGGCACACACATCTGCAAAAACCCATAAAAATACTAAACCTAAGCCACAATAAATAAATAGCCTACAATGCTAATTACATGAGAGGACTGTAGATATCTGCCACTCATTTTTAATCTGCATTTTTTCCCAATTATAAGCAGAAGTTGAAATTTTCTTACACATTAAGTAGCAAACAAAATAAAGGCATGCTCCTATGTATTATAAAATTCAGTCAAACAATTTTAGTTCAAAAAACTGAAATCTCTTCTCTAAAAGGTCTTCAAATAATTCTTGTTTTTCCTTTTTTAGTTAAGGTACAAATAGATACAAACCAGTTGCACACAGAGAGATCACATTTTTAGCATCACTAGCCTAAGTTTTGCATGTTTATCCTGCTTTACATGAAAAGCTAGGATTAAAGAAAAACAACACACATTTAGGGTTTTGAATTTGAAATCAGTTACGGTTGATGATCATCTCCAAAAATAAATATTCCCACAGATAGAGGTCAGTGGTTGCCTGAAATTGCATCAGTTAGTGCCTGATCCTCCACTCCTTTGGGACTGCTTTATTATATTATCAGATTAATTAAAACAGTAGTTTTAGCATAGAACATCACAGTTTTCTATTCACACATTTGCCATTAGGTGCTTACAATTTATTGATCTGAGACTCATCATAGGGCTTTTCTCAGAATTTAACCACATAAGAAGCTGGTAACTCAAAATTGTTAACAGCTAAAAAAAAGTACACATAAAATAGCATACAAATAATGTTTTTTTTGTCTTTTATGTGTTGATTTGGTAAGCTCTTGCTATTCTGAAAGGAAAGCAACTTCACTGTACTAGAATTCTAATTTTGAGGTGACGTGCATTTATTTTCTTAATTTATAATAAAACATCTGTATTTTGTGGCTGTATTTAAAAAACAAAAAACAAACCCATAACTTTTAGGGACATTCTTTCTGCCCTTCCTGTAAGACAACACAGATCAAACAATGTTAATACTAGTGATAAAATTTTAAGAGGTGAGTAAAAACTAAAAGCCTTAAAAGAAGACAAATGGTTGTATCTACATGTGTCATTTCAGCACATGTGTCTCTTCAGGTTTTCAGATAGAATAGCACCTACAATAATGATGTAAAAAATATTGATCTCATATTATGGAACTACCAACAGCCTTGAGGTTTTTCTTTGGTTTTTGTAATCTCACTGCATTTCTTTCTCTAGATGAAGTAATCTTTACATTGCTCTCCAGCAACATCTACTGGAACATCAGTAAAATGCTGCTATTTCTATTAATCACCCATTTAACATCTAGTAGGGCAGAGTTAGCAAATGCCAAAAGCAGAGATAAATGCTCTGCAATTCAGATCCTGTATTCTGGGCTCAAGCACATCAAGGTGGCTCAGCTTCAGCCTTTTACTTTTCTGCCATTATCATAAGGACCAAAGTCTTCATGACTAATTCCTACCAGAAGTCATCTACCATTTAGACTCAGACATACTTTATTTAAGTCCCAAAATATCATTTAAAGTACCAAATTACATCCAGGACTTCCATTTTTGTCAGAGAAGTTACTCCTAATTTCGGTTTGATCCAAACAGAACTGAAGCATTAAAAGAGCTTGGAAGAACATACAGAAATGTTTCAAAAGGTGAAACAGAGGTGGAGTGGCAATTCCAGTGCCAAAAAACAAACAAGTTCAGCAAACCCATAGTTAAAAAGTAAAAATAAAAGTAAAAATATCCGCAGCAAAACAGTGAAACATTTACAAGTTCTGATTTCAAGTCCTCAGAAAAGAAAAAAATCTGTCCCTCTGTATGAGGATGAAAGTGTGTGACTAACTACCACTGAAGGTAAGGAGCATGGTTTGAAGTCCCCTTTCACTGATGGGAGACTCTGCTTGCCTGGGGGCTCGATCCCTTGAGCCGTGTGCTGCCTTGTCACTGCCTATCTCGTACAATCAGCTCCTGCAAAGGTACACACAGCACTGCCACGGAATTCACAAGGCACGAGCACTGCGCATTCGGATGGCTGCAGGCAGGAACGAGCCATTTGGGGAAACTTGCATAAAGACCAAAGTTCTCAAGTAAACATATTCATTTCACTCTGCAGGGTGCTCATCTGTAGGTCTGCAACACTGAATTGTGCCTATCAAACAATGTTTACTCTATGACAGCTTACAAAGTTCGCTTTTCCCAGCTCTGCTTACAGCCAGCCAGTAAGTGCTCCACTTTACAAATAACTGATCCCTACAATACTATTTGCTTTCTTCTAGAGCCCTAATAATAGTCTAACTATCCTTGACTGCCTGTTCACTCTTCAGTGTGACAATGAAATTCAGAATATCACTGTTGCTCAGAATCCCTTCCTCCTATTTTGAGTCAGTTTGCTGATACAGAGAGCAACTGTAAAATGTAGGGAGAGAAAAAAGGCACCAAAGCCAGTGACGACCAGAAACAGGCGCCCCAATAGTTAAATATTCCAGTTGTGAATAAAAAGCACTTACTAAAATTATTTCTGCCTTTGGAGTCCCTATAAAACCTCAATGCATTTTTATAGAGAATAAAAGGGCACGTTTCCCAAAACCACAAACCCTTTAGGCTACAGAATTTTATATTATCACAAGACTTAAGTTCATAGGCTTTGCCTGAAAAATTAGCTCCTCTCAGTAACAGTTAAACAGAAAGCCCTTTATTGTAATCCAAGTGCACTTGCGGACAGCACTTTCAGAGTTAACTGCATTTGACAACTGACATAAATCCATTATTCTAATTTGGTGATTGCTTTACTAAACACAGATGCATTTTATGAGTTTTAGTCACGTATTTCATTCAGGACGCTACTTAATCTCAATTTACAAAACATAAACACGAAATAGGTTTTACAGTATGTCTAAAAGGGTATAGCTACTCATCTGACAAAATGCCAGGCAAACAAACCATATTCACCTAGACTTAAACTCAATACTAGATTTTACCTTACACAATAAATAGTAAATAAGTATTTTTTTTTAAAATTTAGCTGTTGCAATCAAATTGCAGAATCCAAGCTCCCTGAGGGTTGTAAGACACTAAAGCTTTTCTTACACTGAGATTTAAGCACTGAATTTAACCTCAAGCAAAGTCCAGCTTTCATAAAAGCTGACTCTCTGATTTATTCTGATACACAGAGAAAAGGGGGGAAAAAAACAAGCATTGTGAATACAGCATCCTCAGACCCCATTTCTAATTCAATTTATAGCACATACTTTACATCTTAAACAAAAGGAATCTGATACAACACCGATGCTGCCTCTTGCTGCAGTTGCCTGCCTCAGTTACAGAACGCTGAAAATCCACCGCTCCGACCAAGCACTCCATAAAACATTCGGATTCAGACACTTCTTACCTGCCTCAGTTGAAGGCTTCCTTCCCTTGTTAGCAGTATGAAGCATTCTCCAGCCTTCCCAATCCTTAGCACCGGCCTCAAATTGCACCGCTAAGTCCCTTTTTTGCAAGAAAACGCTTATTGAAAGTGATTAGTTTTTGTTGTCCCTTTTAAGTCCCTCCTGCAGGAAAAAGCCGGGGAGCGATGTGACGCCACCTTTTAATCTTTTGCGAGAGTGAAAAGGCAGAAAAGGAGCGCTCGATCAAACTGAGCTTCACACATGACTAAAACTCGGCGGAGAGGCTGCGAGCTCTGGCTGAAGCACCACTAGGCGTGAGTGTAAGAACAGAGAAGAGGGGAGAGTCAATGAAATGTGACAACGTATGTGCATCAAAGACGGGGAAGAGGGAGAGAACAATGAGAGAGAGATCGCGACAGCAACGAGGGAAGGAGAAAGAATGAGAATGGGAGGCAGAATAAGCCTGAAGAAAAGAGGAGAGTTTTGAAGCAAAGAATTCGCAGAATAAAGCCAAAGTGTCTGGCAGCTTCTGTTTTTATCTCAGTGAGCATGACATACTGCCTCTCTCATTTAGCAACACATTCGTGTCTCTTCCAGGTTTGAAAACTGAGATAATCACAGTGTGTGCCTGTTTTCGCCTGACTGGCACACTTGTGTGCAGTATACCTGAGATGCCCCCCAACCATCTTCTGGAAATGCATTTATGTGCAATTAACTTCATATATTCATTAGGAGAGACACCCCTCGCGCCCCCAAAAAACAGGAGCTGCTAATTTCTACTTCAATTTACAATGTAGTTTAACTGGCAGATGGAATTCTACTTATAACTACTAACAAACTGCCACTGATAAACAAATGACTGAACAAATGTTTGATGTTGATAACTGAGTTATCATAGCAACATATTAGTATTGATAAATCTGTTTTTAAGAAAAAGTATTACAGACACTTTTATTTTATTTAGCCTGTAATTTCTAGATGAAGTTGCTCTAAGTGGTAGAAGAAGAAACTTGACCCAGAACTTACATTTTTAAAGGAATGCATCAGAGATACGTTCATATTTCCAATGTTTTTAAAAAACAATTACAAGCTAACCCCCAAATTTCAAATTTAATTTTGAATTCCCACCCATTCAGAAAAGATGCACACACTAAGCCCTCATACAAGTAGGGTTCATTTTCATGCAAGATGGGTGTGTGGATTGTTTGGGTCTTTGGTTGGTTGGCAGGTTTTTTTCTAACTACAAACACGTAACATCAAGGCAGCTTCTGTAATTTGCTTTGTTCATACGTTCTACCTTTACACGGGCAAGGCAAATGGGCTTTTTGCCAATTAGCAATTGGTCAGCTGGCCCAAAGCACACAAGGTACCTGTCCACAGAACTGACACAAGTCCACAACCAGAGTCAGCTTTACGAGGAGCCAACATGCAATAGGAACAAACCTGAAAAAGAAGATGTATTTTCCTTGCTGCAGCACCCTATTTGGGCTATTGGATCTGACCACCTCAACTGCATTAGGGAAAAGGAAGGACAAAGTCAGTGACTTAAGATGCTGGAAATCTGGATCTACATCTGGACTGTACAGAGTAGTGCTGTAGTAGCTCATGCAAGTCACACAGTGCTACATTCTGGCATCTGGGTCTTAAGGTACTCAGGTACCTTAAAAGAATATTTCAACAGCTTTGCATAACTTGGCATCCTCTTTTGTAAGGGTTTTCCAGTTTCAGAGAGGAGGTTATAAAGATGAGTTCACAAATGATTATCAGGGAATATGGGGTCAGTTTCAACCCCAAGTAATTCTATATCATTATTATACCACAAAACTTTTAAGAATTGATGCTTTTCTATGAATGTTTGCCTCGAGAACTGCACCAGAAACCATCATAGTAAGCTCTGGACAGATAGAATCCAGCTTTCATATTTGTATCGCAACACTTGCAAAACAACTCTTTAAACATGCAAACCCCAACCTATTGATAAATTTGTGATTGCTTCAGCATTTCACCTCTTATTTTTTTGCCCCCCGGGGACTGGGAATACACTGACATAAATATGGATCCATTGAAATCAGACTCTCACTAACTTTCTAAAGCAGCCTTCATCATGTGAACTTAAGAGTAAACTTAGCACAAGAATACTAGTGAGTACACTGGGCTTTTAAATCTCTCTATATGTGTATCAGTGCACCACTAGCTGACCTAGCACAGGAGCAGTTTGTGTGATGGATCAAGTATTCCTTCATGCTCTGCTGGTTTAAGGAGTCCAATGGATTCCTTACACTGTTTTAAAAGCCTACTGTTTTATGGAAATAACACCACCTGAAAATTCAGGGGGACAGAAAGATGAGGGAGAAATAGAGATTCATGAGTTTAGTTATTGCATTTTTTTCCAGAGTATTATTAGCAAATACTCTAAAGGAACTGCCTCACTACCTTTTGAAAAGAAAACAAGCAAAATTAAGTCCCAAGCCCTATAAGAAGCCCCTCTGTCTATGCAGTGTGTGCACAGGCACAGGCCTGTGCACACCTAGAATGAGTAATGGGAACAATTAGGGGAGAGATCTTTCCTGCTTCCCATTCATTTTGTATTTTCCCACCCTTATTGGTAAATTGCTTTTCTCATGCAGGTCTTGATAAGAAGTTTCTGCATCTCTTATAACGTAGATTATATCCATGACAACAACTTTCAGAAAATGCAAACACATACATACATACTTCTAGAAGTATTTATTCATTCTCACAGGCCTATCTACAAATTCACAATGGAATCAAATGCCTGCATTTGCATCCAAGGTCAACAAAACACTTGAAAACATGCATGCAGCTTGTTTGTTTTCATGGAAGACATAAGACTGTGGCTAAAACTAAGCATGAGCTTATGCACTGAAAAAAAAAATTGTTTTTTACAAGAACTGACCTTGTGTTTGAACTAAAAGTGTTTGGACACTGAACTGCTTGACTCCTTACAGCTCCAGTGAGCAAGGCAAGTCGTTCTCCTATGGAAGTTACTCTATAAATCAGCCACATTTTCATAAGACAGGTGAGGCTTTGACGAACATGAATGTGAAAACTGTATTTTACTGCTGTTAAATGTGCTTCCACTTAAGCTTCCTCAAGCAGTACTCCAGGAGCACACCAGCACTATGCCAGAGAACATTACAAAATAACTACACACAGAAATGTACCAGTAATGCCATTTTGTGCAGAGATATAAATAGCTGATTTCCAGCCCTTTTTTTCACACTTTCACCATTACAGAGAAAATAACTAAACCAGAGCTTTCCCCTCAATCTTACCTGAAGAAGCCAAGTTTAAGTTTAATCACAGAAAACCTCTTGATACCATACTTGTCTACTCTGCTAGAAATCTGGATTATTCTCCTGTGTGTTTTCGGTCTAAGAAGTCCTTAGTCCCCATGCAAACACATCCTTTGTGACCTCAAACTTCTGCAGTAACAGAACAGTTTTAGAACATTCACCACACTGCGTTGTTCCAATGATGCTGAGTCCAACCCACCCCCTCCAATCCTCTCCCAGCAAACACAGTGTCTTCTAGAACAGGGAGCATCACACAGCACATCATGGGGAAATAAAGGGGCAAATGACTACAAAAGCACTCACACCTGTCACGGGGACTACTGGCCAGAAACAATGATTGACTGCAAGTCCTCTGGAGTTTAAGGAAAGGCTCTGGTTATGCAGAAGGGCCAATGACCACTTTCTCTTAGCAATATCCTTCTTTACTTTACATCTGGCAAAGACGTTCTTTGCCAATTATCTAGTTGGGTGACACAAACACAGAATTAATTTTTCCAGCCTTTTGGTTTTGTTTCTTCTGTTTCTGACCTGAAGACAGACTGTGTCTGAGAGCATCTATTATTTTTTTTTCAGTTACATCTGTTGGTTTAATAAAACATACCACTTTTTTCTGCCACAAACCCTGTTCCAATATCACCTTTGGATCTCTAACACCACAAGCACTATAAAAGTAGAAGGGCATGGTGTGGCCCTTCATCTCTCCCCAGACTCCATTCCCTAGAATGGATCTGTTCACTGCTCAGAGGGAATATAGGAGGAGCACAAGGGCTAGAAGTGAGGCAAAGCATACAAGAAAGTCCCTTGTGTCTTATATTGCCTATACTTAACTTCTCAGCACCCAATTTACAATGAGAAATGCAATTGGTGTGGTGAAGGATCAGACATGATTTCACTGGTGAGAGGCACAAAATAAAGACATTGCACAAGAATAAGCTACACACAACATCCTGACAGGGTGAAGAAAAACTGTGATGCTATTGCTGGTAAGAATTATAAAACCCTTTAAATGCTGCTTTTTGAGCATAACTGAATACATGTGGTAACATCATTATAAATTAAAACTGTTTATGACCTCCATTTGGTCCAAACACTACAATCTTACTCACTATATGCATGGTTGAACAAACTGATCTACGACTGCCTGTGTTATACGATAGAAGGGATAGCCAAGTTTCTGAAAAGGAAACAAAAAGAAAATCCCAGCAAAAGCAGCTTGTAATGACTCATGCAGATTTCTCAATGGCTACTGAAAATAATCTTTGAATCCTATCATTGTCAACTCAGTGAGTGATAATAACTAATACCTAAGTTCTTATTTTATTTACATAGTTAATTTCTATTTTTCTCTATTTCATAAAAATAAGTGTTAATATGTTTTGAAACCTATCATTTAATGAATGAATGGAAATCAGTACTTCCATAAATTCTTCTAAAATACTAAAATAGGAGATAATCAGTATGTTCTTGATTATTTGGGTATAAAATTTTCAAAGAACTTGTAATTCCACCCCACCCTTGTATTTATTTGTAAAACCATAGAGGAATATGCATTTAAACAACATTTCAAGAGTC
Source organism: Coloeus monedula (assembly GCF_965178545.1). Lineage (NCBI taxonomy): Eukaryota > Metazoa > Chordata > Aves > Passeriformes > Corvidae > Coloeus > Coloeus monedula. Next base: position 14,339,783 of record NC_138795.1, on the reverse strand, counting down.
ACGCTTCTGTGGCACCAACTTCTTGTCTGCTCCATACATTTACATTTAGACTTTTTACTCCAATTATAGTCACACATGCTAAGGCCTTTCAAGACTCCTCAGTACCTCAAACAATTCCTGAAGTATCTCCCACAGAAGATTTACATTTTTTAAACCAGCAGTAAACCGATTACTTTCATCTGTGCCTAAATGGCAGCCAGTGCATGTGAACCTCAGGGATGGGAAGAATCATTTACCTACAAGGTTCAGGTGTACCTGATTTCTTCCTGCCATGGGCTGAGAGCTCCTCCACGCTGTGCAGGCACATTTTGCTTGCAAAGACAAAGGCTGGCTTCCAGGAGAGCACTGTGAGGCTCGTAAAGCATTTTCTTCACAACTAGGTAATTTAAGTTCTCTACATGAAATACAAATCTACGCTGAGACAACAGAGTACACAGCTTCACTGAGTGCACAATTTATTTCAGAGTACAGGGGAACACACTTAGAAACTGAACAAAGCCTAGTTTTACTGCCCAGTCCCCTAAATTAATATGCAACATTCATGCCTTAAGTATACCCTTGAGCATTCTCTGAGCCACAGCTTTGAAGATGTGTTGGTTTCCTATGCACTAACTTGACCTATATTCAGGCTGACTTCTATTCTGAGATTATTTCTGCTGTGAATTCAATTCCAGCCTCTATATACACTCCTTTGCTACACCTGTGATACAGATGGCAAAAAGCAGAAGGATGTCAACAAATTAAAAGGCCACTGCTGTCATTGCCTAACAACAAGGGTAATCAAAAAACTCTTTTTTTGTAAGCTGATCTTGACACAAGCATATTTCCTCGATAATGTGGAAGCACAGAACCAAATCTATAAAGCTTTTTAAATTGTTTGCTTTTATGTCAGGGTCCAAAGACCTGCTGCCCTGCTGGAGTCAGGTTTGATCTGTGGCATGAGCCAAGGATGCCAAAAACTGCAAGAAATGACCAAAAAATGGAGACAGGGAAGTGAGGAACTTTTTATTTTCAGAGAAAAGTTCCAAGATGAAAACAGAAAAATGGCTCTCCATCTCTAATACAGGACACAGCAGAGGAAGCAAAAAACAGGAACCAAAGTCTTACTTTTTTAAAACTTGCTCTTGTTTACTCATGTTCTGATCCACAATTTTTGTACCAGAACTCCACTTTTCTACTATATATACAGCACAAGGTCTTACAGCATTAGGTCTCACCCTACTAGTAACACCTGACAATTCGTTAAGTGCTTCAAATTGTTTCATGTAATGATCAAGAGAACATGTATACTATAATAGAACACCTAAAATGCCACTTATCTCACAAAACAAAATTGTCAAGCCCTCTGAGTTTACTAGGTCAGCTCAAAGACCCCATGAGAACTTGGAAGACTTCCATTCCTGCACAGATATCCTAGAGCTGTGATGAGCAGGAACACTGGAGGGACTGCTGAACCAGCAATCCCATAACAACAGGGTATAGAAAGCAGGGCATGATCCCCACATGCAGAGCCCTACTCACCACATGAGTCAAGAGGTTCTTTTATTAAACACTTTCATGCTGCATCTAGGCTGTGACTCAAGTGAATCAGTTAATAAGAAAAAGGGAAGGCAAGTTCAAGAAAGTCTGGTTTACTCCCCATCTGTTTTGGTACAGCACACAGAATAAAATTCCACCAACAAGGATTGAAAGAAGAACATAAAAAAACCACCCTTAATTTGGCATTTCCTCAGCTCTCATCAGACACAGGATACTGGTTTTGGTGAACCTGTGGTATGAACCACAACAGCTGTTCCTGCCTTTATCCCTGTCATACCACTAAGAGAATGCACACTGAAGCAAAAGAAAAAACATAAAAAAAGGTAAATGTGAAGTGCTGATTAGAATGTTGAGAACAGCAAGAGCTTGACATGATTGACTCTTGAGAACTTTAAGATACAGTGTTTTAACTAAATTGTTAAAAAGTGACAGAAATGTTCAAAAAAGCATATGCATATTAAAAATGCTATAAAAAGTGAGTATGACATTATATTACAAATGACTAAAATGTAGAAAAAAATTAAATGCACATTTTAGGTCTGGTTTTACAACTGATTCACAGTTCTGAAACGCAACCTGATCAAATTATAAATAGCAAGGTATCACTTTTTAGATATATTCATTTTCTTAAAGTTATCAATAATAAGTAATTTGGTGTATTTAAAAATAATCCCAATTTAATAATAACATTCTTCTTTTTCCCCCTCTAGATGTTTTTTTTCTGAAGAATATACAGATTTTGATTCCATGGAAACTCAACTGAGACTGTGCCACATCTTTCATACAGCTGACTGAGAGCATGGGTGAACTATCTGGCTGTTATTTGAAATGTTCTTCAACTTTATGAAGAGAGACTCATTAAAGCAAAAGCTTTCCCACAAACAGTTTCTGACAAAGTGAAAAAGTAATTAACACAAAAAGAAGAGAGAACTATTTTTACTTTTACTATTTTTCCCCCAGCCAGTTTATTACAGGCATTGTCATTTTTGACATGCTCTCTTCTGTGACAATCATGGACACAATTCAAAACTTTACTTATCAGCCAACGCTCTTTTACAATTACCTCATCCTTACTTATGAAATCTGGGATAAAATGGTACAACTTCAGGTACTGAATACCTAAAAAACCCCCTCTAGAAGCTGCCAGGAAGAGATATTAACAACACTATACAACATGTCAGTCACCACATACACTTCCCAGAAAGTGCTCGTCTTAATGCACACCAAAAGCACAACATTTAAGTGCTCAACATTAACAATTAGTTGTTAATTAACATTAACAATTTTGAAAAAACATCAAAAAACACAAAAACCCCTAAACAACAAAGCAAAGAGACAATCTTAGAGTGCTCAAATTGTCTAATAACCTCCATTTCCTCTTTCTCTGAACCTCCTGGTTTGTTTTTTTTTTCTCTCTATTTTTCTTCCTTTAAACTGTGCTTGATGAACTCAATAGAAAAATACTTGGATCCCTGATGATATTTTATATAACCTTATTCATTATAGATTTTTCTGCTGATTAAGGTTTCAAAGTAACTATAATAATGTAAAGCAATACCATGCTGCTGCTGTTTGGGGGTTTTTAGCATAAAGGATATAAGCCAGACAAAGCATAAATCATAAAACATATATGCATTCTGTTGCCTTTATCTCTACTGTAGCACCTAGTTTTTATCTCAACTAACAGGTTTCCTGTCAGCCAAATTCACAGACTATTAATTGTCATCAACCAATACACATTCACAACAAAGAAACAAAATGTGTGAAGAAACACGTAGTACTGTGAATTTCATTTTCAAAATGCTTCTCAGTTTAAGAATTAGCCAAACCCACCGTAACATTGTAAGTAATGTCTGATCCAAGGCCTAAGTAGTTCCAACATATCTTCTGGTATTCACCAGAATAGAAATATTTCTTTAGGCTTATCAAGAAGTCCATTAAGAACAATGAAAGGATGTTATTGAAATACATTCAACACCTGCTGATGCTCAAAGTCCACAAGATAAAACAAATGTTTACCACAGAGATAGCAGGAGGAAAATGTTAGTCCTGGATAAGCCACCCAACACTAAAGACACATGTGCATTTCTCTTGCTTACAGTGTCGAAATGACATCCATGGAAAAACAGCAGACAGCCTTGCATTTCTGGAGCCTCATACCACCCTCATGTAGCTCTGGAGTGATGGTAACCCAGATGCATTTGGGCTGCACAGACCAGCTCTGGGGAGGTCCAGACTGCAGGGCAGGAGAGCTGGCAAGTGCCAACACCTGTACCCTGTTAGCTGTGCCTCCCTCAGCTGACCATCAGTGACAGCATCACCACTCTCCACTACAGGGACACCTGGGCAGGGAAACCACGGCCCTTCCCCACTGCCCAGGCACATCCATCAGCCACAGTCTCCTCTCAGACCTTGCCCAGCCACACTGCTGTGGTGCAGTACCACCTGTAGGACTGCACCTACAGGTCTCAAAGCAGCTCATGGAATTAGACAAACACCCCAGTGCTCTGCTATGTTACACACTGAGAAACCTGTTCTTACCAGGATGACTGTGCTCACATGTACCCCAGTGACCTTCCTCTGCCAGAAGGGTCAGCAGGAAGGCTGATCCTGCCAAACTAGAGCTGCACCATTCGCTAACCCTGTAACACATTTACAGGTTTTGTTATGACATCTGATATTTACTAAAACAGCAAATAAGGAGGATGTCACTGCTCGAGCTATTCAGCTACAAACACAGTGCTTTGCCCCCCAAACCATTAAAACTGAGTTTAACACTTAGCTGGAGAGGCGGCATCTACACCGAGGGATGGCAGGCGGGTGGTTTCACTCCCGGGACGTTCGTCTCTAACACAGCACTCGCTTAAGGCTGGGACCCTTTGCAGACCGAATCTTTCTACGCACAAAGGTGCTCGGGACAGAGGAACCCAATGCTCCCTCTCCCCTGTCCGGCCTAGCTGCAGCCAGCTGCCCCGGGGAGTAAAGCAAGGAGAAGACAGGAAATTCCCGATTTTGCTATGGCTGTGTTTTTTTTTCATACAGTCACAGAATGGTTTGGGTTGGAAGGGTCCTTAAAGATCATCTAGTCCCAATCCCCTTCCCTTCGGCAGGCACACACCTTCCACCTGAGGAGGGTTTTTGTTGGTTGTTTTGGTTTGTTGGTTCTTTGGGTGGAGGGAAGGAGCGTTGTTGCTGTACTTGCTTTTCTTTTCACCGGGAGCTCGGCTCCCAGCAGCTGCCCGAGCAGCCCGGCTCCCGAGGCCGTGCCCCGCCTGAGCCTCGGCCGGAGCGGAGCCGCTCCCGCTGCCAGCCCCGCCTCGCTCAGTCTCCCTCCCGGCCCCGGGGGAGCGGGCGCTGCCCCCGCACGGACGAGCCGCACCTGGGGCGCTCGGGAAGGCACCTGCACGGCGAGGCACGGACAGGACCCCCGCCCCGGGGTCCGGCACACGGCTTCTCTTTGGAGCAGAGGAGGTGACCGTCCCGGGCCGGGGGCAGCGGCACGGCAGAGCCCACGAACGCCTCGCAGCAGCCACGGCAGCCCCTCGGGCGAGCTCCGAGCTCCGAGCCGGGACCCTCCTGACGCCGCCGCGGATGCTGCAGCCGGAGGGCTGCGGGCAGCACCTGCCGGCCGGCCCTGCTGAGGGAAGGTCAGAGGAGAGAGGAGCGGGATGTGATACAAACCAGAACTGACAGCGGCTGAGCAGAGACACAGCTCCAGCCAGAGGAGAGCAGAGATTCTTCGGATACCAGTTGCGGCTGTGATGTGCTATGAATTCCTGAGCAGCCCGGCTGGGCTCACCGATCAAAAAGAGATGCCAAAGGGCCAACACTAATGGCAAGTCTGTCTCGCCACAGTCATCAGCATGACAAGGCTGATGCCGTAGGTGCCTGAAGAAACAGATCTTTTATTTTCTCAGAGACCCAGGTATAGACTATGGGCTTAGCTCATGCATAAAACCCAAAATTAGGACAGCTGATGGCTGCTAGTAATGTGAACAATTAAAGACTATAGTTTTCACTTTAAATTAACAATTTTAAACACAGGATTCCAGTGAATTTTTAGCTACACTGCTACTGAATGAAAAAAAAACCCCAAACCTAAACCACCTTTTTACATGAGTCTGAGCTGAACACTTTAAGTTATAATCAAACCTTATTAAAATTTAGTTGTCTCATTAGTGACTCAATTACAATTCAGCAAGACCAAAAAAATCCAAAAAAAGAGTAGGAAAATGAACAACAGAGGGAGACAGGGACATGCAGAATCAGTACATATTCCAAAGAACAATATGCAAACAAGGAAATACTTTTGCTCTGGCTACAAAGACCTCACTCAATATGTGACTGTGTAAGTCTGAAAGCAAATCACTTGCTTGGAATCTTAACTCGGCAAACTCCTCTTTGGCCTCAAAGTACATCAAACTCATCTCCCCAGCTGCATCTCTCATACTTTGGCACATAAATTTCCCAGAACCCAAACATGCCCTGCTGTCCCTGGGGCACTGCTGAGCCTCACCTCTGTGGGCCACAAAGAGCAGGAGTGCAAAGAGACATTCCCATCGTAGCGCCTACACCTTCCTAGCAAATTGATATTCCAGGTAGTAAAATTAAAAAAAAAAAAAAACAACAAAAATGCACAAGCAAACAGCTCTTCTTGGAAAAGGCAGAGATGAGAGCCCTGCCTGACCCTGCCCCTCTCAGTCTGTCTGCACAGGTGACAGCTGCTGCCTCCTCCCATCCCCACGCTCACCAGGGGGAAGGGAGGTTGCATCTATTTCAGTTATTAAGTGGATAATGACTCCATATGCTGTCCTGCAGCCAAGCAACAAATAAAAATCATAATGTACAGGCCAAATAACTTCCTTGGAATCTAGACACATTACTGTGCATAATTCCCTTCTTAATGGTTATAAACAGACCAGAGCAATATACAAAAATAACATTCTACACAGAGCATGATTATAATCAGCTATGTATGACATTTCTGTGCCATTTGGGTTAACTTTCAACAGCATTCTAACAGAGCTTGTCATTTTTCAGGTAATATCTTGCTTCAGTAATTCAATTTCAAAGTAGAAAACAACACCTAAGGTTACAACTACTAATAGAGTTATACAGAAGCCATCCTAAATCCCCAAAAATATTTTTTTATTTGCAGTAGGGATCCCCCCAAAAACACAGGGCTAGTACTGACAACTTATTTCTTCTATGCTGACTAGAAAATAGAATGTAAACAATAATATTTTTATTGTTCAGACAAGTTACATTGAACTCCTGGGAGTCAGTGTTTTAAAGCATGCAAAATCCATGACTAAAACAGAGCCTTGGAGATCAAATCACATCTCAGTTTGAGATTCATTGCTGGATCTTGGGAAAGACAATTATCTTTGATGTGGTCAATTTTTTCAGTTTATATAATGGTGGTAATGATACCTCATAGGACTCATTTAAGGGTTTAATAACTAATGCTTACACAAAATTTTCAAGATGCTAATCATGATTATTTAGCTAAGTGTTAACCTAATGCATATGTAAGAAAACAATATTAATGTATTCCCAAAGATGATTATGATAATGATTATTATTAATGCCACATGGACAAATGTAATTGTTCCTCACCCACCCAGGTTTGAGGTGTGTGTGACACACCTGGCACCTGGCAGCAGAGGCAGGGCACCTCAGAAGTTATAACACATGGAAACTATGCTAGAACAGGAAATACTGGAAGGAAAATATGCTCACAACACAGTCTGAAATGCCTTAAAAAGCCCAGTTTAGAGGCAATCTGAATCATTCAGACTCCACTGTGGCTTGCTGGCTCAGCTCTCAGGCAGGGCAGAGCTGGGAGCTCAAGGAGAAAGCAGCAGGAGCCCCAGCAGAGCCGGCCAAGGAAGTGGCTGCAGCAGTCCTGACACAGAGGAAGAAGAGAGAAAGCAGCAGGAGTCATGGTGAGAATGGGAGGGAGATCTGTGGAATGAAGTGCCGTTGCCAGTTTTCTCAGCTGACGTTTCACCCAGAAAACACTGGGAACAACTGCACTTGGTGCAGTCCTCCTCAAAATAGAGCAAGTTTTATTCCAGCAAATATGAATACATTAGGGAAGAGAATAATTGAGACTACTTTAGAAGGCTTCAGGAAAAGAAAAATCCTGTAAACAAGATTGAGCAACAAGTCTTTGAAAGAATCCTTTTGTTCCCTGCACAATGCTCCCAAAATCTGCCTCTTCAGAACAGTTTTCATTTAAGAAAAAGAAAAAAGAAGAGAGAGATAAAGGGAAAGCCAAGAACACATTTTAAGGCAAAAGCACTTTAAAACCATTTTCTTACTCTTCAGATTTTTTATAACTAAGCCTGGAGGTTCATTGTCCACACTCTAACACTGGAGGTTCTTGGGCTCTGCTGCTTGCATGGCTTTTGCTGGGCCAGTACAAACAGGGCCAGCAAAAAACCCTCCGTTGACTGGCCGGCCAGGTGGGAAAGACATAATCTCAATTTCAAACTGGGAAAAGCCCCACACCACCCATTTCCCAGGGGAGTTTCTAGAAAAGCCCACTCTGCCTTTGGCCGGGGTACCCTCTGCAGAGGAGGGAGGAACGCGCAGAGGAAGCCACAGGCTGAGGATTATGAGGGGAGGATGAGAGAGACCCGGGATGAGAGCAGCAGCGCAGGGTGGCAGCAGGGTAAGCTGGGGACTTTGAGTGACCCGTCACTCTTATGGGACTGACTGGCATCGTAGGATATTAGGATCAACTTGCCATTGATTAGCTTAGGGGTGTGTCAGATCAGCAGGAAGCTGCAGCATACTAAGGATTTCCCTAACAAACAAAAGGGACTGCTATTAGCATATCAAACAAAAGCACATGTTTCATTTCATTAAGCAGTGTAGGAAAAAACCAACCTGTTAATACCTACCCCTCCTGCTCCTATAGTGGACTTGCAGTACAGCCCTGAGGCTGTAATGATTATTGTCACCTTTACTAAAGATAATTGCCAATCTACCACTGCCCAGAAAAGGCGAGGCTCATGCTTCAGTTTGTCACAGTCTGACTAAAAGTATCAACACTTTAAAGTTATCGTATATTCAAAGTATCTCACGACTCCTAAAGAATAGACACAATAGCAATAAAGAGGAAAAACAAAGTTCTAGTTTCTAGACCACGGGCTTTAGAAATCAAACATTAAGTAACACTGGTACATTTTTCCTGTGTCTCTGAGCAAATCTGCTTCTCTGTCAGTCCTTGCTTGAAATAGTCAGCTGGGTACACACAAACTTGTGTGAATCTCAAAGCTCTGAAATGCCTAAAAGTTTCACAAATTCCCTCAAATGAATAGAGAACAGGACCCTACAGCCAGAAAGGTTCTGACAGAAGCCAGGAATTGCCTGTTCCATCAGATCCGGCTGGGTTAGCCTGCCTGTGTCCTGCTAGAGCTGGGGCAGGAGGAGGGAGGGGAAAGGAGGAAACTCTGAGCAGGTGTGGGGGAACAGAGGGTACTGCTGCCTAGAGATGCTCAGTGGGTTGGATGGGGTTTTTTATTCCCACTTGCCAAAATCCTAAAGTGCTACAAGCTCCACTGAAGTCCACAGGGCTCTAGCAATGTACACTAGCTTACAATGTAATCTTTAAAATTTGCATTTTTCTCTGATACTAGCACCATTTACCTCACTGTAATCAAGTCTTTACTAGAGTAAACTTGTTTCTAAACTCTCCCAAAAACCCTAAAACAGGTTCTGCACCTGTAATACACATAGCGTATTTGTCAAACAAAAATTAAAATAACTAGCTTTTAAAAATCCTCTATAATTATAATTAACATGGATGTATTTTGGCCACAGTCAGTAGTAAGAACTACAACTCACTGTGAACTACAATCAAACATATTCATGACATTCAACATATTAAAATTAGATGACAAATCTAAGACAGAAGTGACATTTAAGTGAATGATTTCCATAGTCTGTCCCCATATGTTCTCCATGTTCAAATGCTGCCTCTCTGAAAACACCGCAGTGACACGGAAGCCCAGAGAATTCCTTCCGGGGGGATGGGCAGTTTTGTGCTTGTAACTACTGAAATACAGTGACTTACAGCAATAGTTTCATAATGTACTCCTCTTGCCTTGAACCTAATCCAGACTAAACCATGAATGAACAACGCAAGATGCTCCCTGAAGGGCTGTATGGTGTGGGTGACACATTTCTCATCTCCCTAGAGGTGAAGTACATCACATCCTGAGATCTTCCAATCTCACCCCTCTGCAAAGCTGCTGACTATTCCAAGAGCGAAATATCTCATATTCACACATGCTTTATGTGCTGTGGGACTAAAAAAAACAAAACAAACCCCCATTTTTCAAGCATACACAAATCAAAACCTAAGAGTAGAAGAAATGTATACAAATAAATTCTGAAAGAAATAATTTAAACAGCTTTAACACTGGACTTCTAGTGTGTCTATCTATCAGAAAATACTGATGCAAGCAGTCAGTTCAGGTTTCACTGACTTGCAGGTAGCAGACCCATTGACTTTAATGAGGCCAGGATTTCACAGTGAATTTAATCTGGAAAAATCTCAGTACTATTCTTGCAGGATAGGGCAGGGCACAGTGCTACATGACTGAAAGGGACACATAAAAGCAGACCCAGAATGTCACCAAGACACACAAGCCACAGTTTGATGAATGAGAACCCGGTACAATGCAGCACTATGTATTGCATTAAAGGCTTTTTGGTTTTGGTCATTATTAGGACCTGTTATTACAGGTTTTCATTAAAATGATGCATAATTGTAATTGCTAATGTGTTATTATATCCTCCTCTACGTGAGAAGTAATGAATAGTCTAAATTAAGGAAAGAAACAAGCCTGTAGGTGAATGCAGGCTTGTTCCCACTGTGATTTATTGCAGGATTTACTTATCATCCTATGGACTGTTCTAGGACAGAAAGGCAGGGCAACATTTTCTCAGGTTTCTTTACCAAAATCGGTTTTGTTTGTTACTTGAAACACAAATTATAAAGGAATCCAGCAGGTTAGAAAGTATAAAGTTCTAATTTATTTATTTAATTTTTAAAAAGTAGTAATTTAAGCCTGTGCATCTTCCAGTAGTTTATAGGTAGTACAGAGCGAGGGAAGCTGCAGCATAGGTGCAGCTTACTCAACCATATGCTGCTTTCCTTAAGTAACCCATTATACAAAAAAAAATAAATATCTTGTGACAGATTGTTTTGACAGCTAAAAAACATTTAAATTTTTTTAATGCATCTTCCTGAAAGGCAAAAATGTTAGATAGATGTTAATTTAACAGATGCCTAGTTTTGCATCATCAGCCTAAACTGGCAATTTCTAGCAAGTCTCCTTGCTGTATCACAACATGAAATCCTATGAATTCCATACAGATAGGCCTTTCACAAACTTCAAACAAATCATTCTCATTGAAAGGGAAGTAAAATTGTTTTAAGAAGATGGTACCACCTGGTTATAGTTCTGATCAAGCAAGTAAACACATCCAGGGATAATGAAACCAATACATTGTCACTACATTACAGTCTGGAATAAGGGGGCTTTATTTGAGACTGTATGTTAAAAGCATTAATTTACGTGAGAAAAATAAATAAGGTGGTCTCCTAAAACTCAAATAAATTCCTGCAAAACTAATTATCCTGTGGATAAATATAAACCAAGGATTGTTTTATTTTGTTTTGCATGTCTTAAATACAAATCTTTGTATGCTGAGTATACTGTCATACTCCATATATGCTTCTGCAAAAGAGTTTAACTGTGGTTCTGTATTGATTGTAGAAGAAACCGAAATAAGTATAGATTAACTAAAGCTGGTGCTGCTAGGACAGTCACCTAGAGTCTTAGAAAGCTTTGGGATTCAGTCATCATCATAAAACCCATTTTGGTGCTTTCATGACTTCAGAGGGTTATACAGTGCAAAAGTTTTACACAGGGAGAATTTTTCCTCAAAACAGTACCACACAGGTGGCTATATCCATTTGGGATCTCAAAAGCAGCAAGAGCTGTTCTGTGAATTTCTATATTGAATTTGCACACATTATTACTGTTCTCACTTTACAGAAAAGGAAACAGAAAATAAAGAGATTTAATTACATGGGAGATTGAGAACTACTCACTGCTGATTTCAAAACGATCCTTACATTCAAACTGACAAGCTGGAAACTCTGTTGCTGAAATATAAAATGTGTTTGCTAATGCCACCTGATCTCTAAATAATGAGGATCAGTGATATTTACCTACTTAATAGGAATATTATGAGACAAATCTAATTCATTTAAGGGTACATAAAATCACACTCTCTGATTTATATGCTTATACAAATTGCATTTACCTGTTGTAGTTGTGATCTACATATCATTGCAAGCCAAGGCATTTCTGCGATTGATTCCAGACCTAAAACCTGTGCGTTTGAAAAGGGCAAACACGCTTCCCCAGGGACAACATTCATCTGCTCCTGCTTCCTTAGCGAGTTTATCACCTTCAATAAGTAGACACCTGTTATTTCAAGACCCCAACACAGTTTTAACTCTTTTTCAAACAAGCATTTGGGTTGGATCAAAAGATCCTGTTTTTTCTTAATGTGGAAGATATCCCTTTTTTTTTTTTTTTTTTTTCTTTTCCTAAGACATGACATTGCAACACATAATTTCCACAAGCTGAATAACCTTAATGACACCTCCATGAATTCTGGAAGACAAAGTATTTTACTTTGAAGATTGTTTTTCTTCAACATACACAGAGTACAAAAAGTCTAAGTACATTCAGATTATTCAGAACCAACTTTCTCAAGAAACAAAATCAAAAAATTAAGTTAAGGAATGATGAAGTTTCTTTCTCTGGTGAAGCCATGCCCTGAAGTGACTTAAAGAAAGGTTTTGAAATTTATGGAAATGCTTCTACAGGGTAACTTATTGTTACAGAGAAAGGTAAACCCACAAGGTTAACATAATCTAAATGTAAGAAATAAATAAATAAGGACCCCAAAGGAATGGTTTTAACTATGTCACCACATCAAGCACAAAATATTATTTTTTGGTATATCTTTAGAATAACAGAAAAAAATAAATAAAATGAGATGAAGTTTTTCCACAAGCAGTAAATCATCATGGGATAGCAAGAATCTATGATCTTTCATCTATCATCTTTGATTTTTGACCTTGCTAATTAGGCCGTGTGGAAATACTATCCACTGTTTGAGACAGATGTTAAACACCTGGAAAACAGTCCATAAACTGATGTTTACAAGCCTGATTCCATCTGCTTGACTTAACAGAAATCTTCGTACAAATACTGAAAAACATTACTAATGAAGGTATTTATCATTATTTTTGTTTTGCCTATTGTAACAATTCCACAATTTTCACTATTTTCATTTTGCTTATTATTCTGCTATGTATAGTCCATACAGACCAGTAAGTCTGTATATATAGAGCACCCCTCACGTTGATTAAAAAAAAAAGGGCTTAAAATGAAATAACACCCCCTTGCTCTGGATTGACACAAACTAAAAGATGGCACAAAGGAATGGATCCACTGAAGGCATTTCCAGAGATCCTTTGAAGAGAGGGTAAGAGCAGTGCCTCAGTATCTGTGTTACCCATGGAGGGGTTGCTCCTGCATTTTCCTTGACATGTGTCACTTACTTGGAAGGGGAGCAGGAATAAAGCCTACAGGTGTTGAGTTATAAATTAGGACACTCAAATTGACAGAGGGGTGATTAGCTCAGTCTTTGAGGACAGAAGAAAGTCAAAGTCCTACAGCATTCCTGCTATCGGCTGGTTCTTCTTTCATCTCTCAGTGGAATTTTAAGACCGACATTCTCCGAAAGTTACATGACAAAATTCTTGTCCTGACAAAACTTGCCCTGCTTTGACAAACGTGAGGAATTCAAAAGAAATAAAAGACTCCTCCCATGTTTAAAGAAACATAAAAATAAACCCCACAACCTAACAACAACAACAACAAAAATACTATTCAACAGAAGAAAACCTTCCTGTGTTGAATTTTTTCAGCATCTAATAAATTTAAACTAAATAAATACTAAAAAAATAAATTCAAAATGCTAAAAGCATTGTGTATTCTATTTTATTGCAATTCCTGACCAACTACAGACTTAAAGCAAGGAAAAACCTCTAAAGTAAGATTTTTTACCTAAACTCAGCAGTATATACTTTAATATTTTAGTAAGATTCTCATTTCTGGTACAGGTAATATGGTAGCGAGGACAAGTGACTGGAGGAGCAGACTGGGGTTTGGAAAAGAAGGTTGTATTCTTGAATTTGCTTCAAGTAATTTGCCTGCCTCTTCTTTAATGTTCTCATCTGTAACTGAAGCTGGTGGCAGTAACCTTTCCCAGGGAAACACTCTGCCATTCCGAGCCGCGTGTCAGAGCTGAGCATCATTACCGCGAACAGAGGCTGGAATTAGAAAAGTCACAATATATGGAAAACTGCCATTAGGCAAACTATTTGAGCAGCATTCTGATGATGAAAAAAATGTGCTGATATGCCCCCTTAAGTTCCAAGGAACATCAGCAGACCATACCAGTGTAAATCAGTCCATTTCCAATAATGCTGTTAAGCCACGCATGGAGGCTTCTATAAAACACACTCATTTTTCCATTTTCACAGATTCAGTGCACAGAAATACCATCTCCTTCATTTTCCAGAGGTCTCTTTCAAAACTTTTCTTTTTTCTCCCCCTAACATTTCTATTACGTCCTCACACAGTAATCTAAGCAGTTTTTCACACTTCATTTTCATTCACATGTTTAAAAATTTCAGCTGTACCCAGTAACCCAAGCTTAGGAATTCAAGGTGGTTTTAAAAAGGCTAAGACAGAAACCAACAAAAGGTAAAAAAACCCCTGTAATTGAGTTCACTGGGATTGAGTCTGGGGAATAAATACTTTGCTCAGCAATACGATGGGTAAGATTTTTAAAAAGCTGACACTTGATCAAACAGTTGATAGACACTTCTCTTGTGTTGTTGACCTACTGGTGGCTTTATTAATAAATTTGTGATTTAGGTGTTAACCCCATGCAGATCTGGCTGCCTGAACAGGAGAAAAATTAGGTACATTCAGCCTTTATGCTGTTTATTTACATCTGTTTTCCATTCAGCTCCTTCAACAAAATAGACTATTCAATTTCTCTAATATTTAGGAACCAGATTCTGGAGAGTATGACAATCTGATACTGTGTAAATATTGCATCATTAGGAGGAAACATTCCACTGAGGACAGCTGAAACTTCAGGACAAGCCATTTCCACTGAAATGGAAATCAATTTAGTGGAGATCACAGATGAATTGCTTTTTCTCCATCTAAAAGCTACAGTTTGGACCCACATTATCTTTAAAATTAAACTGATAGCAAACAGTTATTGAAAAATATTTATGAATATGAATTAGAATGCACCCAGATTTGATAGACAGACATTTCATTTTCAGGAAGTTGAGCAAAAAGGGTTGTGCTATTAAATGTGGCAGAATCAAAAAAGACTAATTCTTCAGTCCTCCAGCATTTTTCAATATTTTGTTGCATATTTAAACAGTATCTAAATATTTTATCATTAATATTATTTTCATACATTTCCTACAGTCTGTCTATTTTCAAAATCAGGCTCCTGCTTGTATTATTTTAGAGTGAACTTAGAAGTGTTGCTAAAACCAGGTGTGAGGAATAGTTGGTTTTATTTCCTCCTTCACACTGGTAATTTTGATGCTGACAGAAGCACAATGCTCTGTACCGAACACTCTGTTTCTAGCTAAGATGTATTTATCCGCTCTGTGACAAAATAACTACTAAGGTAGATTCTGTTCACATAGAATTTATGTCTCTCATATAAGAAAATGCAAAATAAAACCCACATAACTTAATAATTAATATTCATAACAAGAAACTTATCACCATGACACACTTGAACTATAAAACTTAAGAACAATAGAATTCTGATAGCATTTTGATTATTCCATCCTTGGCTGCGTTGTGTGTTCCACTCATTTGGGGTATATATAGTTATCTGTTTTGAAAAGAGCAACATTACAGATAGTCTTTCACCTGGAAAGTAGAATCAAATCAAATTAATATTATATTCTGTTTGGGCTAGTGATTTTACCAGCATCTGCAGAAGTTTCAAAATACCTAAATTTTAATTTTTCTGGATCTTGCCTCACTCTTTATGAATGCATTCATTTTCCCACCCCCAATTATTGGAGCTTAATTTTGCTTTTTATTTTAATTCACGCAGCTCAGAGAAAAATAAAAGTTAAAGTTACTGTACCTTAACAAATGTACCTAAAGTGGCACTATTTTTGCATGCATGAAAGCTCAAAGCCTCAACAACTCCCATGAGCGATTACTCTTCTAACACTAATTAGATATTTGCTAATTAGTGTCTGATGTGTGAAATGAAAAACATTTTGAAGCTGAAATGGATAGGGTCTATAAAGATAGCAGCGCTATCCCAATTCCCTCTTTTCTGTTATCATATTTCATAAATATTAATAAGATCACATGATACTACCCCTTCTATAAAATTATCTTTCTGAAAGCAGTCTATTGTTTGGTATAATAGGGCTGTGTCAATATTTTGCATTAGCTGTAAAGCACTCAATGGAGGGAAGTGTTTTCTCTCTATGTTAAAGTGATGTCACATTTCATGCATCATCTTTATGCTGTGTTAACTGGGCCCTCTTTTTAATAGTTTATCTTTAATGCACTGAAACTAAGAATGCAAAACTTTATTGAGTAATCTTTTACATTTCTGAATAATTTACTAAACTTATCTCATTTCAAATGTATCCCAAATAAAATACAAATGATGAAATAGTTTTTTTCTTAAGCAGATACTGAGAACATCAAATTAGTGTCTGTGATGATCATTTCCAGGAAAGGTTTTGGAATGTTAGAGTAGTTAAAAAGGAATAATGTCTTGAAAAGTAACTTCTTAATTCCTATTAGAGATCTTTGAACAATATCCACCTGTGATCATGCACAGAAAATTGCTCCAGACTTCCAGGGAGCGTTATTGGTGTCATTTAATGATACAAAACTATTTATCTATCAGAATATTAAGATCTAAGAAAAAAATTCAAAGGAAAAAAAATCATTAAGGCGAATGATTCCTGATGAAGAAGTTAATTCCAATTAGGAATACTGAAGCACTGCTCACCTGTAAATACTGGCCACATCACACCTGGTATCAAATCACAGGATTGACACCAAAGTTTTAAATAGTAGCTAAGCATGAATTGACAAAGGTGACATTGAAACAAAATAATGACGATAATGATTATCACTTTCCCCAGGCTGACATTTTGCGATTATAATAACATCCATCAAGGTGATTAAAACGATAATAAAAGGCAAGTTCTAAGGAAAAGAATAAAACAGACATAGGAAAGATAATACATGACAAGTGAAGCTACAATTTTGCATTTCACTTTCTTCAATGAAATTTCTTCATTTCAGATTGAAGTTAGGCAGTTCATGAGTCCCAAAGGTGTTTCTGAAATAGAAACCGCCTTTTCTACCAATACACCGTGCTTTTCATTTTTCATGTATTCAACAGAAGAATAAGCTCTTCAATATCTATTTATCCTGAGACAGTAATTTACACTTCACATTAGCTTGATACTTTTATCTAACTTCAAATAATTAAAGCATCACAATATGATCACACTGATGTTCAGGGGCAAATTCTGATTTCATTTAAATTTGTTTGTTTGCTGATGTAAACATATTAACGTCAACTACAATGGCTATGCCTTCTACCTTTAACTACTGTTCCCTTCCTTGACAAACATTATGGGTTATCTTCTAGCCCCTACTGACACATTTTGCCTTTTATGACCCAAAAGATCACTGTGGTAACAGACAGCGATAGGGATACAAAAGAGTTCTGATTAAAGCTGCATCCAAGTGGTCTGTGGAGGTGGACAGAAGCCTAACACAGACAGTGACTGCTTTCCCTGGGATTACAGAGAGCAGCAAGGACCAATGAAGACAGGTACATATGACATGATACAGTACATCCATATGTCAGTGGGGTTTTTTTGGTACACTGAGTTTCAGGGTTCCTGTTACACACTTCCTTACACAGGGCAAACCTTCCCCAGCTTTGCCTTAGGAATCATTCTCCTTTCCCAGTCCATGACAAAAGTGACAGCAGTCCCAAAAGCAACTCACTGTAAAGAGCACCGAGTTCTCTCCTTGGCTGATAAGTGCAGTCACCATTCTTGTAGAGTCAGGACCTGTTTGGCTGGGCAACAAAGGGTTTGCACTCAGCTGCCAATTAACATGAGCTAAAAATGCTTGTAAATAATTAAACTTTACATTTCTGAGTTCTGTACGTATTAATCTATTCATGCTCTGCTGACACTGTGAAGTAAAAAAGAAACACAACATATTTGTTTCCTTGATCTGTAATATAAATGACTGGTTAGAGTCAAACATCTCACAAATACAGTGCTTATGGTGCATCTACAAGGGAGAAAAAAGGCAAGAAAGTTTAGGTACTTGGACAAATGGAGAAATTGTTAGGAACAAAAAGACTGTAATAGTCACTCAACTTGAACAAGTTGCTGTGTTCAGGGGTGTACAACTGCTACTGAGCACAGCCATAATCCAGTTTTTCACTGCTTTGGATACAACGAGGATCTTTCCAACAAAATACAGAAACTGACTCTCATTCAAACACGTGACTTCTGAAACTGAAATGAATCACTGGGTATTCTGAAGCAGTACAGAGTGACTGAAAAAGTCTGTGCTAGCATATTTCTGATGAAAGTTTTGCCAGTACTTCCAGAGTTCAGTCAGGTCATGCAGCAGCCCCAGCTGAGAAGTCAAGTCAAGCACCTGTGCAGGCTGAGGTAAGCACGGGTTGCTATTTCTTGCAGAAATCATTATGGTCCTAAAAGAATTGATCCTATCTCATCACTAAAATGTGCCCACTTTATCATCAATGGAGTAGGAGCAGCTGCTGTCCTAGAGCTGTCTGTAAGAAACATTTTTACCAGGGATGATCAAGGGACAAGTCAGACTTTCCTTCAAGCTACTTTTACTTATGCAAAAATAGCAGAAGTGTTGGAAGGGCAGGAATGTATCTATTTTCAGAGGACATGTAGCTCAAGCAACAAGGCCTCTTTTTTTTAACAGGCAACTTCAAAGAAAACCTACATCATTCATGTGTGGAATACTAATAATCTGCACCTTTGTATTTGTCTGTTTTACATCAGTCTTACAACCTGTTAAGGATATTTCATTAATATATAAAAATAGTTAATATTCAGTATTTAATTCTTTCAATTTTACCTGCTTTCTTGACACTCTTATAGCACAAATGTATGGAATTGTAGTGTAGGGCTAATCAACCTCACTGTATGGCTTAAAAAAAAATCCACTAATTAAAATGAATATTTCGTAAGACTTGTTTTCTGAGCCATCATCTCTATGCTTAGGAAAAGGCTTGTCTAGTAACTCAGCAGCTCACCACTTTCTGTGCTGTTTCTGGCATTTCCTTGCAAAATACTGAGTTAACTGAATCTCTGGAAAGGCAAACTTCTTATGCTTCACCTATTTAGCAGGATATTTTTCCTAAAGAACACAGAGAAAATCAGAGCAGAAAAATGCCTTTCTTAAAATAAAAACAGATTTTTAAAATTGTTTCTGTTATGACTAAACATTTCTTCATTTAAATGTCTGGGGAAAGAGTAATAGCTTAAGTTCTAAGATAATGAAACTCACTTTCTATGAAAATGAAATGGCATTATATTGTGTTATAAATGATTGTTTCTGCATTCTCTCTCTCTTTCACTAACTGAAATTTGACATTCATTGGCAAAGTTTAATTATTGAACTTTTTATCTAAATAAAAAATGGAGAAGAATTTGTCAGAAGACTGATTTTATACACCTGTCAAAGAATAACAGTAGGTATTAAAAGTATTTAATAGCCTGGATTCACATAGCTGCAGATCTTTCTACACCTTGGTGAAAAGCCTGAAAACCCAGTTGCATTTGCATGCTCTCCTAATGTTTCCTGGCACATGGAACCTGCTATTTTTTATCAAATGAATTTTAGTCCTTCACACAAGTCCATTGTACCTTGGAACAGTTCAAGTTTCTACATTCTCTTTTTTTTCAAATATTTCCAAGTGCATGAGCTTTTATTCTGAGAATGAAAGTCTTGCATGATTGAAACTTAATGAGCTGAACATTCTGCTTTAATGTTCCTCCTAATGGATCAAATGGAGGATGGGTTAAAAACCAAACAAACAAAAAACAAAAAAATCAGAAAGCTTGTGCTCAGGAAATGAAGTAAATATCTGCGCCCCTGTTACCGTACAGCTCTTTCTAAGCCTGACCTCACAGAGTTTAACTCTGCGGAGCTGTGAGTCTGTTCTATCCTGTCACACTCATGCGAAGGGCAATGGTAGGAACTGCTCTGGAGAAAAAAAAGAAACTGATTAAAAATCACGTACATTCATATCATGGAATCCCAGCATGGTTTGGGTTCGAAGGGTCCTTAAAGCCCATCCCATCCCACCCCTGCCATGGGCAGGGACACCTCCCACCATCCCAGGTTGCTCCAAGCCCTGTCCAGCCTGGTCTTGGACACTGCCAGGGATGAGGCAGCCACAGCTTCTCTGGGCACCCTGTGCCAGGGCCCCACCACCCTCACAGGGAAGAATTCCTTTCTAAAATCTAATCTAAATAAAAATGGTAAACCGTATAAATCCTCATGCTGCCACCAATAACTCTCCACAGCTTCAATTTTTCCCCTTAATAATTTACATATTATATATACATGTATATTTAAAAACAGATTGTTACCTATTCCAGTGACACAGGACCAATAGAAAGAGAAGCTTGACTGGTCACACTGAACTCCAACCTAACAGTAAAATTCCCATGGTAGTAAGTTGCATGACAAAGACTGGCCCCTAAAGCAGCAGTGTCAGCATGGCTCCAGATACTGCTACCAATGGTGCACAGCAGTTCTGGCAGCACCAGGATTCTAAAGCACAGCTGTATTAACAGGATGCTTCTCCTAACATGACTGATTTTCCTTTTGTAACTTCAATGTGATAGATTTTGAAGGAGTCACTCCGGTGATCAATAGCAATTTTTCATGGCATTTTTGTTATTTCAAACTTCCTTAACCTTTACTGTTTTTACATTCAGTGCACTCAGAGGATTAATGTCAGTCTCCACTCAGAAATTATTTGAGTTTAAGAAAAGATATGCATTCACTTTCCATCTCTTCGAAACTCTCACATAGTTGAATTCCATGGAGGTGTGAGACTGTTCTATCCTGTCATGCTCAGGTGGATGAGTATGATCCCCTCATCAGTATAAATAAGTGCACACGGGGAAGACAGAACCAATGGACAATTCTGTGGGAACCAGACAGCAGAACTCTTGCTGACCTGTTTAGGTAGAAGAGGCTCTGGCAGTGTTTGTGCGGTAGCAGGCTCTATGCTATCCAACAGCCTGTGCCTCTGGACATGCCAGCCTTGTCCTGTCTCACTGGAGCTTTGCTTTTAGCTCTAATGATGACTTTTTTTAATAACCAAGTGACTATTGTCTGATGGGTGTGACTTGGCCTCAGCTTTGTACAGACACGGGAAATAACCAGAATTTTTAAAGAAACTGTTATGACCAGTGGTCAGTCTGGGCACCATTCCTTGTTTCTGACCCTACTGTGACACTCCAGCACCAGTCTGACTGCAGAGAGAGAGCACAGGGTGACAGGGGGAACACCGGCACTGTGAACGTGCAGGGGTCCAGGCCTGGGAGGGGCAGAACAGTTTCTAAGGGTAAGAAAGAAAACACTGAACAGTCTGTGACACACAGGAGAGACTGCCCAGACAGCAAATGCAGATGTTACACAGAGCTGCAGATCTGTTGAGAAGGGGCAAGGTGCAAAAACACGTCAGAAACTTAATGGGAGCCCCAAGCATTCCCAAGGCGAGGAGGATGAAAAATCCCCAACAGCAGCATCATGCTTTTCCCAGCCAAAGAGAAAGAGGAACCCCTGGCCAGCAGTGCCACACCCCTCCTGCAACAGGAATGACTCACCAAAACCTCCCTCCAGGCTGAAATCTGCAACCCTTGGAGCCAGGGGCAGTGGGAGTGTGGCACAATGGGAAACAGGAAGGGGTAGGTGCTTGGTCATGTATGAAACAACTTTAAATTTATTACTTGTATTACTTTTTTATTTATTGAGACTTGTTGTGTAATGGCTTTCTCCCCTCTCCCTTTCCTCCTTTTCCTGTAACAGCTGCATGTGGCCTAACAGTAATTTTTTGATTAGCCTGCTATGTTACATTAACAATAAATCCTTGACTTTTCATCTGGTTGTCTTTCTCTTCTGCCCATAACTAAGACTTGCTAACCTGGAGTTAAGGTTAGGGCCCTGTTTCCCAGTGAAACAGTGAGCTTTGAGAAAAAACGATGATCCAAATCATCTTATGCTTCTGTAAGACAAGGAGACAAAGGCAGAATGTATTCTTTTAATTATTCATACTCAAAATCCATATAGATTTTGTTTTGAAAGGCTAACTGTGATTAAAGAACAGAAGGAAAACATACGTCTAAAGAAACACTGTTAAAAAATTACGTTAGAAAAGTGTTTGATTGCATAAACCCCCCTGTAACTTCAGGAGCTATTTAGCTGGGTATTTGCGCACAACCAACAGGAAAAAATGCCTGAGTCACTCCAAATGAGTGTGAATTGGCAGGTCTGCAGAGCTCAGCACTGTCTCTCTTGCCAAGTGTCATGCTTCATACAGAAGACTCACGCATCAGGTGTCCATGTCACACTTTTATTTCACTCTGCATAAATCTCACACAGAGAAATCTTGACAAGGTTTGTTTTATGCCAACACAGAACTCCATAAGCATTTCTCTGATAGGATCTGGAAAGACCAAGAGCTGGCAGCTAGATCAGCTTAGGTGAAGTTTTGATTCCTACATCAGAAGTTATCCAGCAAACTGTTGTGCCAGTCACTGCTGGAGCCTCAGCACTCACCCAGGAGCGTGTGTGTGATGTCCTCAGAGCTTCTCCAGCCCCAGCGGTCACAGCCATGCTCTGCTGCACTGGCAAATCTAATACACAGTGACCTTGGTTATACTCCTGCTTTTAGACTCTGGAGAAAACTTCTTTGTTTTTGTCAAATGAATGATATAATGAAACCTGTCATGTGGCAAACCACATTCAAACAGATTTTAGTGTGTCATGTAACTAGCATTTTATGTTTTATTCTGTTTAGTGGTTTAAGTTCACTCTTTTATACAACACTCACATGTTTTGTTTAATTCTGTCTATATTCCATTTTATTTTGTCACATCTGATTAAGCTCCATTTGAGACTCTTACTTTGCATTAGCACACTGGCTCTATTCCTATCTGTTTTGAGCTACGTGGATAAATCATGTGCTTGGAGCAGTGCCTCAGTAATCAAATTGTCTGCTGAGAGTGCAGTTCCATGCTGCAATTTTTGCTAGCACTGAACCTGGTGTAAACAGATCCTGCCCTCCTCCTCTCGCACCCACTCATCCCTGCCCAGCCTACCAGCTCTCCCCCGCTCAAACACAACTGCAAACACAGGGGCTGAGGAGCTGACTTAGGGGAACTGCTCCAGTCTGAAAAAAACCCCAACAAAACAAACAAACAAACAAACAAAATGCCCCTCCAAAAAATCCCCAAACCCAACCAAAGACAAAGAAACTCCAAACTGAGCATCATTTATAAACTGATGTGGGAACTCCACCCGTGCAATTTCACCCGCACAACTCCAGGAACTGTCACGGGACGTGGGAGGGACAAGAGGGGCAGGAGCCGAGCAGGGAGGTCTTGCACCAGCCTTGCTGGAATTGATCATTATGCAGACCTCTGCTGGCAGGGAAGGGAGGTGATGGGGGGAAACAGGCGCCTTAGAAGAGAAAGGTCATGATCCTGTACCTTTCACAAAAAAGAGAATTTGCTCAAGATTTCTTCCTCTATAGAGACACAATTTTGAGCTCAGTTGCCTTTGTATACTTTATTCACTATGTATCAAGACATCCATCCTCTATTTTGTTTGAAGGAATACAGGCATACACTCTGCAGGTTATCGAATCTTGGCACTACTCCACAGCAATTTTGCACTCTGTTTCTTTTTTCTCTGTGTATTGTCCATAAAAATTACCTATTTATTTTTAAAATATCTTTCAGATATATAAGCTATATAGGGAAGAAATCCATTCTAAGAATTACTGGAAGCTAACAACTCCATAGTCAGCTAAGAGAGTGGTTCTTCCATTTATAAAATCCCTGCAGTACCTACTGAGTGATTCAGACCGCAGAGCCAAGCTGACACCTGCTTTACAAGACTCAGGAACCCTCTGCATTAGGCATCTCCAGGTCTTTTCCTTTCATGTGATACTGGTTCTCCATTTGCTTTTGCTGCCACCCTTGATCCTCCCAGTGCTCTGATGCCACACACAATTTGGTTGCTGACTTACCAAGAACAGCTCTTCGACTGAAATGTGCCCTGCAATCGTTTCGTTCAGAGAAGGTTTCCTGGGAGCAGCAGTTTTCAAAAAGAACAACGTTTAGCAGGAAAAGAAAAATCACTGCTCCTTGTGGTACTTTATGAAAATTCCCTGGAAGAGTATATGGGGTAAACAACTTATGCATAATGCCTTTTTAAGTACAGGATTCCTAGGAAACTTGTTGTGGTGAACCACGACCAATCCCAGGGTCAGCCGGATCAAGTGGACCCAAAGGTCCATTGGTTTGATGCTTCCACAGCTCAAAAGCCTTGAGCATTCAAAAGGTTGTGAAAAATATATAAATCCGTGCCTTACCAGTGGCCGCAGCCCTCCCCTCCTATTATTTCTCATATTTGGTTGTATTTCCAGAGAGTTCTATGTTCTTCAGTTGTTAATTGGTCCTTGTTACTCCTCCCCGCCTACCCCTTCTCCCATTTGCTGTAATTCCTTCTCCCCGCCTTGGTAACACCCCCTGGCTGATGTTCCATTGGTTACTGTGTGTTTTCCACGCCCAAAAAATGGGAGTACAAGACTTCCTGCAAGCCACGCGGCTTCGGCTTTCTCCGTGGATTTTTCTCTCCAGTAAACCTTCTCCCTCCACGAAGGAGTCCCTCCGTTTCTTTCCTCTCTCCTTCACGCACCCTCCACACCGGTGGGCAAGGCGAGCCCAAGCCGAAGCTTCGCCGGCCCTCCCGCGCTGCGGTTCGGTTTCCATCCTCCCTGCTCGGAGCCGGGACAGCGTGCAAGCCGGCACGGCACCGCGGTAGAAACTTGGTTCTCCAACAGGCAGGATGTTAAATCTGCCTATGATACTCCTCTCCTCCACCTGCACATTTTTTTCCTTACCTTTTCAACTCACTGCTTTAAAATACTTTACAACATCCTTGATTCTTGGACCAGCCGAAGCAGTGAACTCACTTTCCTGCTAAAAATGACATGCAGTATCCCATACTTGAAAATTTATTAATCTGAACCAAGATGAGATAATTTATTAGAGAGGAAGAGAACCCTCTACATTAAGTATGATAATACATTTTTCCCTTCCTAGTGACCGTTTCTTGACTTTACTGTCAGCATCCATTCTATTCTTTATGACAGTGGAAAGCTGCAAGAAGAATCGCTGATACATTACTTATGTTTACCATGTGTGGCAAAACGTTCTTCGATAACACCTCTATTTGTCTGTGACACAGCAGGGAGTAAATGAAAATGTTTATTCTGACCCCTCAGCAGAAAGAACTCCCTTAATCCGCTCACTGATGAGATAACACTGTAGGATTACAATAATCAACTTGCAGTATGTCCTCTATTAGAGCACTAAAGATAGAGAATTTCATATCCACTGGGAAATGATTCTTCACTTACATAACAGTGACAGGCTTTTGCCCTTTGAGATCACATTTTTCACCCCATACTGAGCCCTCAAACGGCTTCTATATCAAATAGCTAATATTAAGCTAAATACTACAATTCTAAAAGCCTGTAACTAAAAGAAAAAATGTTTGCAATGCCCGCTATTGACTTAAGCAATGGAATGATAAAGAGACAGATGTTAACAATATACTTAAGCTTCTAAGCATCCTCATAGGGGTAGAGTTACAATGTACTGCTTGTGAAAGGCTCTTATTTAAATGTAGATACAAATCTCAATCACTTCCTGCCCTAAGAAATTTAAAAACTGCTAATACTGCGGGGAAAGCGATTGCTCCATAGATTCCACCAGAGTTCCTCATGACCACTGCCTAATGTCATGCACGAGTTCTCCATTTGCCACAGAATTACTGAGTTTTTCAAAATTCAAATAACGAAACATGGGGAGGAAGGGAGGGAGGACAAGAGAACTCAGATAATTCATTCAAACCAGAATTTTATTCATACACTTTTCTAAAGGAAATTTTAAGTGTCAAAAAATACATATCTTGTGCTCATTATTAAATGATAAATACCACAGTGTTTTGAGCTGCCTTGTGGCCATTGTAAAGAAAACAGGTGTTCTGATAGATTATAAAGTGTGAGTCAGAGGATGTGCAGAACAGAATTTTAATGAGGCTGCGAGCACACAAGTCTGACTAGCCTTTTGAACATGATGCTAAAACACTGAAAGTAGTCTTAAAAGAGACAAAAAGCAGGAACACAACTAAAAAATCCTCCTTAATGTACAGCAAGCGAATGTGGTGCAGCAAGTCATTAAGTCAGGTTTTGTAAGGCACCGGTGACCAGGAGGTCTACGGGAGAGGAGGGAGAGGCTCCGGACAAGCCCTCAGGGGTGGGGTTGGCTGGTTCAAAGGGGAATTCATCATTCTCGCCTTTGGTCTGTCCAACTCCTGCTGCTAAAACATGCAGATTTAATGATTTGCTTGGCCGTGTGAAGGGCAAGTCTGACCTTACAGTAACAACAGCAGAAAAATCTCCACTGAGCACCTAATCCAGCCCCCAGTCTCCATCTCCTCCGGTGTGAGCAGCAGATGGCACAGAGCCTCTGTGTGGGCTTGCTGACGTGTGCTCAGAGACCTTCCCAAACAGGAGCTAAAAGCATCCTTACCACATCAGAAAACCACCCAAATCACTCCGATCATGACATTGGCACAGATCCTCTCCAACAGTTTAAAGAGACTATAAACAAAGACATTCTGTGATTGGCATTTAGGAACAAAGTAATTTTGAAAAAATAATGAAAAAAAAATTATTCTTGCAAGCCCCATATCTCAGAAAAGTTTTCTCTGACTGATAAAAAAATTGCCAGCTTAAAACAAAACCCGGGCATTACTAAAAGGAGAACATCTGGCAGGGAATGAAAAGGAGTGAAAGTGGTCTCCCAAACTGACACCACCCCAAGTGCCCTTTAGTTTTCCTCACATGATTAAACCAAAGGAGAGGGTGAGGGAAAAAATATCACATCTCTATATGCGGTATAAATGAGCACTTGCACCTTATACCCAGTTTTGCAACAGCATTTGTTTTGGTATCTGTGAGCTTCAAGTTAAGCCTGAATGTAAATACAGGAGTGGATCTTAAGTAGGAGGACTGCATCAGATATAAACCCATGTGTAAAATATACAGAAAAAATATTTTGGGAAAAAAAATATGACATTTGATTTATATGAATTAACTATTTCAGTAGAATTCCATTAGACTGTTAATGATTCACACACTTTATTAAGGTTATTCTCTTTCTGTCAAGCACATGCTATCACTAGCAGCACTGTGTTCTGCAGCTAGCTGGTCCATGCTTTGTGAAGCACACAAGTTGTTAAGCGTATGCATTTTTCGCCTCCCACACACTTTGGACATATGCTGTTTACTTTTTAAACTCCAAAAAGTGAGCATAGAAAATTACTTCTACACAGAGGATTTCTTTAGCTCAGCCTTAGAAGCAACATCCACTTGGGTTTCTGCCATTGAAAGCCAATGAGAAATGACAGAGCATTAACAAAGGGAGGGAGCTATTCCTTTCTGTAAGGGCTACCTTAAGAATATCAGGTATAGCAGTCAGAACAACAAACAGAACATCAGTCTCCCTTCATAAGGTCCATTGTAAAACCGATGGGCAACATCTTCTGACAACACCAGAGACATGATTTCTAACACAGAATGAGGATCTAGAGTCTTGAATACAAATGCAGAACAGTCTGATCAACTTGGCTCTATTAGTTTTCACTAGAGAGGGACAAGGTTTTAACTATTTTCCTGAAGGAGAGAAGGTAAAATGGCCCAACAATGGGGGAATGTTGGGGTCCCTCCCCCCGTCATGTAGCCCTGGCAGAGGGGCCCTGAGGGCACAGACACGGGGTTTCCCTGCCCCTGCTCAGCCTCGTTCCCATTGGTTGTTTTGTGTTCCCTGCACGGGAAGGACCCTCGGGTCCCGTGATTGCAGCAGTTCCTCAGCAGATCCCGGCTATGCGGCTGGAGAAATAAACATCTCTGAAACATCTACAAGAATCCGTCCATATATACTTCTTTTCCACAGGACTCCTGGTTTGATATATGCTTGTTACAGTAATCCCCGCTGTAACAAACTGGTGGAGGAATGCGGGCAGGACACCGATCCCTGAGGAAATTCGTGAGTAAAAAACCACTCTAGACCTCTCTCTTCTCATCTGGTTTGGATATTCTCTCTGGACTATGGAAGAATCGTGGGAAATGGGGCTCTCTGAGCCACAGAAAAAAATGTATCTAGAAGTAAAAGGAATCCTTGAACAACAAAACAAAAAAGTAATGGAACCAGGAGATCTAGAACATTTTTTCATCTGGCTTTTCAAAAGGTTCTCCTATATTTCTCGAGACTTACTTTTTGATATCGAACCTCCTGGATCTTGTGAGGAGTGTTTCTGGGACGAGATCTGGGATAAAGTATGGGATCAAAAAGAAGATTTCCGTGCATACCTTATAATCAGGGAAGCTCTTGAGGAGCATTTATATGGTCCCATTACCCCTGAAGCAGAAGATCATACTTATCCCATGGCCAAGGCCACGCGGCCGCCATCCCAGGGGCGCGTGACTGCAGCCGTGCCGGCGGAGGTGCCTGTGCTGGATGCGCCCGGCCCCCTCGGGAGCCCGTGCCTTATCGCGGACCCCATCCCTGTCTCGGGGTCCCCGGCCACGCGGCCGCGAGTGAGGGAGCGATGCCGCAGGCGCCGCGGGTGCCGTGGGCCACGAGCAGCCAGGAACTGGAGGTTGGTGTGGAAGCCCGCTCTGAGCACACGGCTCGGAGAGCCCTGTGGAGGGAGAAGCGGTGGTTTCCACAGTGACACGAGAAGCCACGCAGCACTGAGCCAGAACAGGGCTGCTCTCAAAGCAGCGTGGAGTTGGCGGAGCAAAACCACTCACAGGGCACAGAGCCAGCAGCGATGGCAACGCGGGGCCGCGCAGAGCCCAGACACGCGCCGGAGCTGCGCCGTCAGAGGGGCGGAGCAGCCGCAACGCGGGGGCCCGGCCGAGACGTCGGAGTCAGCGAGGCAGCGGCCACGCGGGACCGGCAGCCACGACAAACACGCAAGCACGTGATAGAAGTTATAGCAACGAAAATCACAGGAACTGTGAAATGGTACAATGTAAAAAACAACTATGGATTTATAACACGAGATGATACAGGGGAAGATTTATTCATCCACAGAACTGCCATTAAAAGGAATAACCCTAAAAATTACCTGCAAAGTGTAGGAGATGGAGAAGTTGTACAATTAGATATAGTGCAAGGAAAGAAGGGTTTACAAGCAGCAAATGTTACTGGGCCTGGAGGCATTCCTGTCAAAGGCAGCCATTATGCACAGAATTATAAACAATATCCATCCCAGCAGCTTCCCTACCCACAACCTACTTTCCCCTTTTACCCTATACCCAATATGAACCCTTTCCTAAGTTTACCCCATCCCCAGTTTATTCCTAATCCGTTTTTCACCCCATGGCTTCCCTATACAATTCCCTTTCCCTACAATTCCTCTCCGATGCCGAGGGGGGATGAAAAGGGGGAGGGAAGAAATTAAACCCTCTCCTGCCTCAGTTTCCCCACCAAGCATGCTCAGAGAGTTCTGTCTCCCTTCTGTCAGCCCTAAGATGTTCCACAGAATCTGTTTGGACATTTAAAGACTCAGGAGGGTGGCTTGTTTTGTCTTGAAACTGTTCTTGTTATGTTTATCCAGTTGTTTTCATTCTCCTTATATTAAAATAAAACGGGTGAGGTGTTGGGGTCTCCTCCCCTGCCATGGAGCCCTGGGAGAGGGGCCCTGAGGGCACAGACACGGGGTTTCCCTGCCCCTGCTCAGCCTCGTTCCCATTGGTTGGTTTGTGTTCCCTGCGCGGGCAGAAGGACCCTTGGTCCCGTGACTGGAACAGTTCCTGGGCAGAGCCCCGGCCATGCGGCTGGAGAAATAAACATCTCTGAAACATCTAGCAAGAATCCATCCATATATACTTCTTTTCCACAGGACTCCTGGTTTGATATATGCTTGTTACAGTAATCCCCGCTGTAACAGGGGAACTCCAAAAAACTTATGAAAAGGCAGGTGAGAATTTCCAGGAAGTCTGAATAAGTCTTGGGAAAGCCAGGCTGACAGTATTACTGGCTTGGCTGGCCAGCACCTTCAAGGGCCCTAGAAAATGTAAAAATCCAGAATGCCAGGTTTGAAACCCGAAGTGTCAAAAGTTGCTTTAAAAATGTAGTCACATTATTTGTGGGGGAAACTGTGATCTTCTGATGCTCATGTGGACATATGAATCCATCAAAGAATGTGTGTGTGATATATTTGTATGTACGTGGGACTATAAATCCTGTGGATACATAAATGAAAGCATCAGCTTCAACACAAAATATTCCCTAGCAGGGGTAAACCTGGAGTGCATTTCTCAACAGCAGAACTCACAAAACATAGGGCAAGTGCCTACAGAATACATCTAGGAGTACTTTAATCCTTTCATTAAGCCTTTACCCTTCAGACTGTATACCTCGTATTATTTTCTGTCAGAGTTGTTTTGGTTCCATATTTCTTCTGGATGAATTTACACATTTTTAGAACTATGCCAAATTAAATTTCTCCATATTTAGATAACCTTATAAAAAGTTTAGGGATGTTTCCTTTTATGTGGATGCTAAAAAGCAGGAGCAGAGGAGTTTTCCAGCTGCTGAAGTCTTTTGTGAAGTTTTCCTTTCTCATGCTTTAGCTGAGAAACAGAGAAAGACAATTTTGTAAACTATTTGCAGGTGGAGGGTGTTGTGAGAATGCAGTGGATATTGTTTTGGTTCACTGAAGAAATATTTTGAAATAGGCATCGTAGCATTCAGCCAATCACTCTAGGAGGTGTATGGTCAAGCACCCAATAATGCCATTTCTCTATTGTGAATCAAGTTATATAAATGAGGTGGTAATTAATTAAATAATGCCATTTATCCTGGAATTCCGTGTCGTTATTCTCGCCATCCCTGGGGGCAACAGTGACATTTTTACTCTTCTCCCTGCTACTGTAACTTTAAAAGTTATACATTTAGATGGAATTTGGCAAAGCCTAATTAAGAAAATCAGGAAGTTCAGAAATTGTATTAAAAAAAAAGGGGAACAAGCAATTGAAAGGGAAAGCATGTTGAAATTCCAGTCTGCATCCCCACAAGCAGAGAAAGGATCTAAACTAAAATGTGTGCACCAACGCCTTAGTAAGTACAAATGTAATGAAACTACCCTGACTTACAGTGAAGTATCAGCCCACACAGAAAATGCCTCTATTATTATAGCTTAAAGCATACACGTAGGTGGTGGGAAAGGTGACTAGAGTTTCATTTTCCTTGGCCATATACTCTGGTCTTTCTTTAGAAGAAAAAAACCCACGACGATAAGAAACTGGAAAAACCAGAGTACATTGGGATGAATACCTTTAAATTATTCCACACACCCACCTCTCCCAATCACAATCAAAATAATTCATGATGCAGAAAACCTGTGACCTGAACACACTTTCTGCGCTAGAAATACAATTTATATGACTTATTTGCAATGCTCATGAACAATACAACACAGGCATTGGGTACATCTGTATCACAAGCATTCAATCTATAACCTGCCGAGCACCTTCAGCTAATTATTTAGCGCTCCTGATTTCCCCTTTCAGTGAACTGAAGATCACTGGTGCCAAGGATATTCATTCAGCCATGAACACAAGATCATCTCTGAGCACTTTCAGAATTTTTCTCTTATTAAGCTTTTTAATGTATAATTAGGGATTTCTATACCAAGTGGATACTTGTCAGCTCTTTACAATCTACTGCAAAACATATGTTCTAAAAAGATATCAAAGAATAGCTTGAATGGGTATTTTGGTTCCTGTATGGATATTCCTGCAGATACTGGACATTTTCAAGGCATGTATTTATACACATACACAGCCAGAAAACATGAGCCATTAGAACTGTATCTTATTTTAATGAAAATAAAAGAAGCTTCATAGATATCTTTCTTACACAGGCTCTATTTTCACTGGGATTTGTATTTCAATATGTAAAAATGAATCATAAAAATTGCTATTCTACAAGCTTGCTTTAGTTGGATAAATGTCTCTGCTTCTACACCTGTTTCACCTACCTCCCTGTTCTCTCAAATCACTATTAGTATAATCCAGCTGAAGTGTTAAGAACAGATATTACTGTTTCAGTTATCAACAGATGGCTTTCATGCATACTTTTTTTCAGTCTCGCCATCGAATGAAACCTGCTCTAACCACAACTTCTTCCAAGCTTCTCTTTTTCAGAGCCAAGGTGAACCAAAGGAAAGGAAGCCCTTTTCCAGCTTAATGGAAAATGTGTTCAATGTGTTCTTACTGACTTCAGCAACAGAAGTTTCCAGGAGCGAGGCCTGGGCTCAGTGCATGTAAACACTGAAGTTTTTGTGTTAGCTTGCTATAGGTACCGTTTAAGTTACATTTTAAAATAGCTCTATTGTAAACGTTGCATATTTATCACTTGCCTACAGAGAGTAGGTAGGAGTTTGACAGTGTTGCCAAAGAAATGTCAGTAAATGAAAAGTAAGTGCCTAAATTTTCAGTTGGAGAACAATAAACCTTCTAATTATTGCACAGAAGTTACAGCCTTTGTGTAGTAAACACCAAATAATCAGGAACTGAAAGTTAACCCTTTAGGTTTGAAAACAAAACATCTGAAATATTTAAATGACAATAGTAGTGCAATGGCCCTTTAAAATTATAATGCATGAGGTTTAATAGTTTACACCCTACCGATTCCTCAGTTAGGTTCCGAATGCTCAGGTCTTCAAGGAAATAATCTTAATGTCTTCCACAGCACATAAAAGAAGAACCAGAGCAAAAAAGAACCATGTACATTTTTCTTTTCTTTTTTCAAGTTGATTGCTTGGCAATAACCAGTGCACGAGCATGTCTATAAATCAATTGCTTCAAAGACTCAATCCAGGCAACTAACTAAAGAGAAATGTTTAATTGTCCCAAGGGAATCTTTAGCTTTTCTTCCCTTGCTCACTGCGATAGAACTGAAAATGGCACACACACACCATCTTTCCAATAACAAATTTATCAGATGCTGACCTTGTAAAAACCAGTATGCCCCAGGCCAGAGAGATGAATTTACAATTGATATCAGAACTCTATTGTCTTTCCTTCATCCACATAAAATAACTTTGTGCTGGGCCCCAGAGCCCCAGGTGGGAGCTGTACAGCTCAGCTGGGAAACAGGGACCCCATAAATCTCCCCTTGCACCACAGAGAGGCTGAGCACAGCATCACCTGGCCACGCAGGGCATTTTGCGTGGCTTTCAGTGACTTGGAAAAAGAGGTAGAGGCAACAGACTCATTGACATTGGTGTAATAATGCTATCAGACTAGCAAGCATACAAAATTCCCTGTTCCAATTACTACTGAACTAAATGGTCCACCACCAAAGTTTGTCCTCAAATAAAGGAAAACATACAGAAAGATATAAAAAAACCATCCCTCTCATTTTTTGCAGATACGACATTCACAAGAACAAATAGCATCCAGAGGATTTCCATATTTGAAGTGTAGCCAAAATGGTGCAGTACAAAACAGCTGTAACACAGCCCGGTGGATGTATTCATTTTTGTTTTCTGAGCATCATTCCAGTGGCACAAATGATATTTCCCACGTGCCCTCAGTCTGCAAAAATGATGATGAAAGCTTCATAAATTACTGATGCATTGCTTAGACATACTTTATAAAATTAATAAATTCTTCATGAAGCAATGGAATGATGTGAAAGCTTCCAATAGAGATTGTATGTAGGTCTTCCTTTGGTAGTTGCTATAAAGAAAAACCCCTTTAGAATGGAGATTAAGATGAACCAGCTTCATGGTTAGACAGAGCACTCACGCAGCAATGAAATCAGAGCAACTTCATTATTTTCCAGCACTCTAAAAAAGAAGTGTGCACAAAAGACGAATAAAAGTTACACAGCAAGAGTGTAAAGAAAGAGATTCAACACTGCACTGGGTAAAGATGGGACTTGGCTGTGAATGCATGTGTACAGCAGCACAGACAACTGTGTACAACTAATACCAAGTAAAACCAGGCCTCTCTGCCTTCTACCCTCTCTCCTGGAAAACTGTCAGTTGAGAAAGTTACTGACTTTACAGTTCGTTAATTAGTGCATGTTGAGTATTTAGCGACAACTTCAAGTTCTCACTTGGGTTACAAAAGCTCCACAAGGCCTGTAAAGCCTGTACTAATGTGCTCTACTCTACTTCCATTGAATAGACGATTTTTCAGCCCTAGAAAACTCAAAAAAGTAACACAGGAGAACAAACTCAGAGATAGATGTATTAAATACGTATTAAACTACATTCAAATTATTTTTAAAAAGCTGCATTCTGCTTTCTCTCAATGGAAGGCAAGATTTCAGAAGCTCATATTACATTGTCCTTTTTCCTCCTAAATGTCAGATGTTTCCTGCTTCTTATTTTCACAGCTGAATACTCAGGACAAACCTAAACCTGCTGCTCAGCTAATGCTGCATGGCTCACACACACAAACAGTACATGGTCTTCTGTGGTGGGTTTAGAAACCATACAGAAGTCATACACCATGCTTTTCTTATGCCAGGGCAAAAGAGGCAAGGAAGCAGCTGCCAAGGTAATTCTGTCCCAATGCCCATTGCCCACATCAGGAAAGCTGATGTTCCTCATCAGCTGTAGCACTGGGCAGTGCAGACTGACCACTGCAGTGAGACCCCCACATGGACACATGCCATGCACTCACAGGGACATGTGCTGGGAAAATCCTTGGGGACCAGGGGACCCACAGAGAGTGAGATGGACACACTGAGCACCCTGCCCAGCACGGTGCATCAGCATGTTCTCCACTGCAGCATGCACAGGGCACTGCAGAGGCTCCGGGGAGATGTTTGAATAAAATGTACGGCTAATGGCTCTGCTAGACTCAAGGCCTGATCATGAAAGCATCTGGCAACCCTACTGCAAACAAGACTTGTATGTGACTGCCCTCCATGGAGCTCAGCACGTTGGCTGAGGAATGCAAATGCTCTCAGGGTAAGGGCCTCTGTTGTTTGTCACAGTCCTTTCCTTGCTACTTGCTTACATTAGCATCAGTCAGAAAACCGTAAAAACCAAACAGAAACATGGTGCTTCATTTCCAAAAGTATCATCATGCAGTTAGGGCCATCACTCATGCTGCAGCTGCCTTATAGCCATGACAGGCTCAATTATTTTATTTAGCTGCAATTATTGCCATCATTCTTGCAAAGCCATAAATAGTCTTGGCACTTAAAATATTAGTTTCTTTCTCAGGTTTCTTGGATACAAACGGTACAATTGCAATATTGAGTTGTTTACAGTTACTAGATGCCATAAATTCTGTTGTCATTTCTAGGAACCATTTATTTTAAATACATATCCAAATGTACCTTAAAATGAACAAATCCATATAGGAGAATTTAATTGCTTAAAATATGCAGTGGGTAACAGAAACTGTTTAGAATATGAGGAAGATAATCTTCGTAAACCCATCTATAAGCTTGGGATAAATGCATATTTTAAAAAACTACTTAAATGGATATACTTTACATTATGGGATTGAGGAATGAATCTATTGAGGAAGCTGAGATTCTCATGATTAGAAGAAAAAAAAATGAAGTTGTTTGAACATTTACAGACTGGATAGAAGCAATAAAACCCAACACTTTTCATAAATGACTGTGCTAGTTTTGGCTGGTGTAGAGCTAATTTTCTGTAAGTACAGTATGGGCTGTGTTTTGGATTTGTGCTGGAAATTGTTTGCTATCACAGGGATGTTTTCCTTACTGCTGAGCAGGGCTCACACAGAGTCAAGGCCTTTCCTGCTCCTCACCCCATGCCAGGAGCGAGGAGCCTGGGGGTGCCCATGGAGCTGGGGGGAGACACAGCTGGGACAGCTGACCCTGAGTGACCACAGGGATACCCCAGACTGTATGGAATCATGCTCAGTGTGTAAACCCTTCCCAAAGAAGGAAGTGGGGATGTTCAGAGTGATGGCATTTGTCTTCCCAAAGCACCAATGTGTGGTGGGGTTCTTGCTGTCCTCAGGAAATGATACATTTTTTGCCTGCCCATAGGAAGTGGTGAATGAATTCCTTGTTTTGCTTTGCTCCTGCACAGGTTTTGCTTTTGCTATGAAACTATTTTTATCTCAAACCACAAGTTTTCTCTCTTTTACCCTTCCCATCCTCTCCCCCATCCCACCGGTGGGTAGAGAGCTATGTGAGGTTTAGTTGTTAATTGGGGTTAAACTATGACAGTCGTTTTTGGTGCCCAATGTGAGGCTCGAAGGGTTTGAGATAACGACAGATTTGATTGGAATGTGTCAGGTGGAATTTATAGCTGTCATTGCAGCTTAGCTATTAATCAGCAGGCTCCTGTGCTTGCCATGGGGCTCTCTTGCCTGCCTGTCTCTTAGAGTCCAGTGCTTGTTAGTGGCTGCATTTTGCTCTTGCTGCTGTGCTGTGCTCTTATCACCTCACTGCTGTGCCTAGGAACATTTGATAACAGCAGTGGCCACACACCTGGGCTGGCAGGTGGCCAGGGCATTGCTGCTGTGCCTGTGCTGGACAGGCTGGAACTCCTCTGTCAACTCCAGTCCAAGGGACTGTGACCAGTGGGTGAGTCCAGGTGGGAGTGGGGCACCCTGAAGTGCCTGTGGCCCTAACCAAGCCCAGACCAGAGCAGGTACATCTCAAAGCATGTGGCCCTGGCTGTGTCTGTGGAGCAGCAGGTCCATCCCTGAAGGCACTGTGGCCCATAGATAGATAAGGCCACGCTGGAGAAGATGCACCTCAATGATAGATAAGTCTGTGCCACAGCAGTACTCTGCAGTTATAGAAGTATTTGGAGTTCATTATTTCTCAACCATTTATTTCACAAGCAAATTAATACATCATTCAACCACTACAAATAAAATTCACGTATAGAACATATGGTAGGCATATCAAAGTTATTCAGGAGAGTGACAAATTAAATTTTTCAATTATTGTTGGGAGGTTAAAACTAGAGAAGCCTTCTGCAACTTCCTTTGATGACTATTTTGAGTTGACACAAAGATCAAGATCAAAATATGGTCATCATATCCTAAGGAGGATCTTGTTTGCAGAGCAACCCCATATGAACTGATCACTCAGTCGCAGCCACTTTTTCTCTAACAAGAAGGAAATCTGGACTTCAAATACCTTTATAACCACAAGGATTGGTATTACACTCCATCAAAAGAGACTAAAAATGGATCTAGTGAAGGTATGAGGTGACTTTTTTCAAGTGATTTCCCACCAACCTTAATGACTAAGACTAATGAGGCACAAGTTTAGTGTCAGCACAGACACAGGTTTGAGAAAGAGGAAGGAGGGGAAGAGCTCATTCTGCCCATGTCAGTGTCCCATAACACTGCTTGTACAAGGCTTTGACAACATCTTGCATCTTTTCAAAGAAATTACTCATGTGAAACCCTGGACCTACCTATCCATGGTACAAGCAAGGACCTCACAAGGTGTAATACAGCCCTGGAGCCACCCAGAGGAACCTGTTCAGTAATGGTGTAGGGAACATGCTGAAAGCAAAGCCAGCATCACTCCTCAGCACCTACATTTAAAAAGCCATTTTTAAAAAAAAATCTAAGAATGGCATGGCCAGTCCAACCAGGTAGAAGATATTAGGGTACGTCAGAGCTTCACGCTCCTATGCCACAGAAGGACCTGATGCTGCCCAGTGTGAAGTTTGGGGACATCCCAAATGACTCATTTTCTGTGTCACTTCAAGAAGGTCATACCCACTCATAAGAAAACACACAGCATAATTCCATCCAGACAGAAAAAAATGAGACAGTCTACTTCTTGAAGGCTTCAGTACAGCCCATCCCATTCAGAATTCTTTTTTTCCTGCTGCAGAGTTGAATCCATTAACTTGTTTTGGGTTAGACACTAGAAAGCACAGCCAACAAGATCATCTTGAACTATTTGACAGGGTTTTTTTCCTTCCAAAAGCCACAGATTGTGAGCATTTATCAAGCCATCCTTTCTAATTTAATTGGGTTGTAGTTTACACTCACAACAAACAATAATGAGTTTCAATCACAGGACTCTAGCAAAGAGTTTAATTTATACACGTAATTAAAGTCACCATCTTACTGTCCTTTCCTTGCTCTTGGTACTGTACTAGAAACATTATCACCAGTGATCTTCTCATAGTATTAGAAACTTCTTCAGACATGGGCAGCAGTGTTGCTACCTGAAACCAGAAGCAGGCTTCACTGCACCGAAATGAAGTGAGCGGAATGCAATCCCAACTTCTTATCAAATTTTTTTAAAGATTCAATAATACCTTTTGAAAGGGCTTCTAGCAACTTGCTATCTTTTAATAACATTTTAATAGTACTAATAATTAAGTAGCAATTTTAAATGCAGTAAAACCCATATACATCTTCTGACTGAATGATTAAACAGGTGCAGGCCCAAACTTAAACAAATTTAACTCGGCATTCATTATTTTAGTTCATTTAGAATCAAGAGCGTGTATAGTGTTCAAAATGCTAATTAGCAATGTGAAAATAAAATCCTAAAATGGTTTCAAACAGTAACATTTGCACAATTTCTGAATTAACCTAAGCCAATCACTTCTTCATCCTAAGAATTAAACAAGAATTC
Organism: Coloeus monedula; assembly: GCF_965178545.1. NCBI lineage: Eukaryota > Metazoa > Chordata > Aves > Passeriformes > Corvidae > Coloeus > Coloeus monedula. Next base: position 14,301,037 of record NC_138795.1, on the reverse strand, counting down.
AATTAGACAAAACCATTAAAGCGGCAGCTTTAAGAGCAACTCTTCTTTCTGCATTTGAATATAAACACTTATCTTAATACCAAGCCAGACATCGTTAAAGTCCCTTGTATTCAAGAGAATCCTTGACTCTTGTTATAGGAAGCAATTTTGATATCAGGAAATCAGTTGCTTGATTATTTTTTGTTTATTTATTCATTTTTCAAACTAAATTAGTGTTTGCCAAAACACTTCAGAATAGAAAGCGGCTTTATTATGAAATGACAGCTGGTTGGTTCATACTTCTCACAATCCCCAGTTCATGCAAAATATCAGGTTTACATACTTCGAAGTAATCTGAGCAACCAGTACCAAAAGAACCTGGACAGAGTATCCACGTTTGTTTCCATGGATCAGTAAGAACTTTTCAAACTAAAAACTGCATTCAAATGAGGACCGAGAAACACTGACTGCCCCTATTATTCTGGGATCCCAGAAGCATAAACCTTTTCACCACTCTCACAAAGCATTGCTTGTACTTCACACTTCCATGTGTAGGAGAGCTGGAGTGGAAAAATGGTAACTGAAATCTGTTGGTGTGTGAAGGTGAGAGGAACTACAGGCACTGCTGTGCTTTGCATGTCAATAAAAATACCAGATAATTAGTACATTAATGGTTGCTTCGACTGCTATGCGTGTTCATCGGAGTATTTCCTTAGGACCAAGCAAGATTAAAACCCAGTCACCACACAAAGGAGAGGTGTCTTTGGAAGAAAAGGCACAGAACCACCTGCTGCCCCTTCTTTGCTAAGGGATACTCACTTCAGGGAAACACCCAGCATTTGTCTGCACAGAAAATGAAATCGAAGAGCAGCACAACCACAACAACCAGCCGCTGGTACCTGCCTGTACTCCTGATGCCCATCACAGCACTGCTGGAGTCACGGTGCTGCACGGGGAACAAGAGAGGAGGAAGGGCCGGACACAGCAGTGGTGGCCAAGCTCCTCCCTGATCTGTTCTGAGCAAGAGCACAAGTTTGTGCAAGAGGGATACAGCCACGAAAAGTCAAAGGAGAGAAACCCTGAAAAACAGCAGCATTAACAGGCTGAAGGAAGACTAGAAGGAAGCCAGGGTAATGAGGGCAGGAAAGGAGCCAGCCAGAATCTCAATTAGCTGCAGGGCAGAGAAAGTCCCGTCAGAATCTCAGACACCTCTTCGGTGAGAGAAACTCCCTCTTTTGGCTGCATTCTCAGCTGCTCCAAAGGGGCTTCCTCTTGCTGCATGAGAAACGGAAGCACGAATGAGTCACACTGGCCTGGCAATGCCTCCTTCTAGGAAGAATCTTTGCCCATTAACAGGTAATTAACACCAGGAGCTATTTCCCCTCCCGGCAAGGGAAAGCAGCACCTTGCCGGTGATGCTGCCCAGTGCTCTTCTCTTCCCCCGGCACACGCAGCTCTGGAACGCGACCTCTGGTATAAATCACCAATTTCACGAAGAAAAGTAAAACAGCTCTGCTGCCCAATTTCCCTGCCTGACAAATACGGGCACTGCATTCCCCTGGATACAAAAGGCTTTGTTTTTGTCTGTTTTGTTGGTTTGTGTTACAGCGTTTTGCTTTTCGTAAGTCTGCATTGTAGCACTGCTGCAACAGGTTAATTATATTCTATTTTAATAAGCATCTTGGTTTAACCTCTGCTAGTATGATATTAAACTCTCAACCTCACCCCTCATTCTTTTCCGACAGGGAAATACCAGACAGCCTGTGGTGGTTATGAATTTTTCTTAACCCCTGTGATGTTTTTCCAATACATCTTAATTTATTATTAACTATTAGTGCAAGTGTTCTGAATCCAGGATTTGTAATGGTCTTGTTGATTGTGGTCTCAGTGATTATCCCAGCCCTCATAGAGGAAAATGACTGCTTCTTCTCTTCAACCTCGCATTTTTGTACCAGTTCAAGGATTTTTCCCAGTGAAAACTACTGGTCAAATGACAGGCAAAGAGGCACACTCATGTTCAAAACATTCCCTCCAGTTCGTGACCTGCTTAGGATTTGCTGCCAGCCATTGTCTCCCCCCCCAGCTACAGCATTTTGGTTACTGGGGGAACCACAATGACATGAACACAGAAATGACCAAATCACACTCAGCCTCATACTTCAATACACACTGTGTGCTCCAGTCCACACAATTGTAAGAAGAAATAAGGAAGTGGAATTCAGTTAAACAAAACAACCAAGGGAGAAAGGAAACCCAAAGGCAATTCCTTCTGATCAAAAGCATGGACATGGAAGAAAAATAAAATCTCAGTTTCAACCAGAGATTGTGCTTGGGGGTGTTTCCCAGATTTGTCTAACTTCAGGATTTCTACAGTCTTGTTCTGTATTGGAGCCCTTAGTCACTGCTGCTAACTGCCAGGCTAAAGAAGTATTTTATCCTTCAGAATGCCCGTGAGTTTTTATCCTATGGCTTTACAACAAGCTTCATATCCAGGAAACACAACAAAAAGGAAAATCAATGTTGTATAGTATTTAGATTCTACATATCTAAGTAGCCATGATGAATTAATCACAGCAACAGTGATCTGCAAGGAAAAAAGTCAAAAAATACATTGAACTTTAAAATTTTACATTGAAGCAGAATAACCCCCTGAAGTTATAGAGTACAATTACCATAACACCATTTTGGCTGTGCACAGCCAGTTAAATAAGATTCATTTAGCAACTCTTAAATACCAGTAACAGGCAAACATCTTCCTGTATAGGCCATGCTCGCTCATTCCTGTGCTCTGGAGTATATTCAGAAATGATTTCTTCAATTAGCCAGACATAGTGTCTAACGAAGGACCTACTTCTCATTAAGGATTATTTAATCATGTGGAGATTGGAAGGCATTTTCTCCAGCTATTTTTGAGTTCCCGATTAATTAAGAGATGCTTAAAATGTTTCTCAAATGTATTTTTACCCCATAATAATCCCAAAGAACTTTCTGTATCCCAATTCCTTTCTCTACCAACATAAAGCATTGGAAACACAGAAGTTGTGAGAGATCTGCCGCCAGACCTCCACCTACAGTATTCACTACTCTGAAACCTGCAACAGGAAAAGGGGAAAAAATAAAAATCCTTGAAAAATTACTGAATAAAAAAGCAAGAGACAATTCTACTGCACAATTCCACCTGGCTTTATGATAGGCTTAGCTTTGCTTTCTAAAATCTGAAAACCTCTAGTAGTATTGTACTTTATTAGCATTTGCAACTGAAGTCAACACCTTAATAAACTACAACAGTAGCAGTATTTTTAGTTATTACCTTATTATTACCTTGGTTCCCATCTATGAAAGTTTCTATTACAGTAGGTAAGCTGATACTTGTTCACATGGCCAGAAATCCATACAGAAATGCATTACACAAAATACTGTTTTCGCTCTAGACAACACAGACAATGAAGGAGAGATGAAATTTGTAGCATAAATACTAGAGTAAAATAAATAAAGCAGTAGCTGTCAACATATTAACAACAACCTAATCTCTTGAAAATGAGAAGCAGAAATGAATTCAGAAAGAATATTCCCGACAGCTACAGTTACAAGTGACACACACAAATCCTGTTTATTGTTCTCTTCCCATGTGAGCTGGTATCTTATATATCCCACTGCTTGGGAGTTGATTATGAAAGCAATGCTGGGGTCTAAGATTTTCTTACAACTACTCCTCTGTTTGAATTCCTGTAAGAAATGCAGAAATACCAGTTCTCATACTGCTCTGCCTTGCTAATTTGGCAGACTAACTTCTATTAGCAGCACACTACATTTGCCTGTAATGCATCACAAGCTGCTGACACTTTCATACATACAAATAATTGCTTTTAGAGAAAGAATTACTGCATCAGTACTAAGTTATGGAGTACTAAGTAATTCGTAAGAAGCTCATCTGAGAAGTCTACCACATGGCAGGGTTTCCCATTCATTTAAATAAACACAGCTGAAAGTCTCACACTCTAAGTGTTCCTCTTCCCTCTACTATTATTTCCATATATCATCACGAATACTGAATGAGCTTCAGCAAATACAGAGACTGACTGACAAACTGTATTGCTTTTGGTGAGATAAATCCTTCCTTCAACAGCCTCACAACCACGTTCCTTTTCTGCCTTATCTTCTACTCTATTTTGTGCCTGTTCAGACCACTGTTTTCTCTGGCAATCTTCTAAAACCTTTGCCTTTTCTGTTCTTCACTTTCTCCTTGCTCCCATTACCACTCCTCCTTGTTTATATTTTAGCTTTTATTCCTAAATACAACCCATAAGAACAAGGTGACTCATGAACAAATGCCAGAAACCAGATCTCCATTCCTGATCCTCCAGTCCTGACACACCTGTCATGCACACATCATCCAAGACCTTGGACAAAAGACATCAAAGTACATTTACCAATATCAGTCATTCTCCCAGTTCCCATAACTAGACAGCAACATCATTAACAACACCACATTTTCTGTGATATTTTTGCCTGAGTCCTTTTTTTTCCCTGAACTGATAACAAGAATAGAAAACAAATTACATGGTCTATACACTTAAATGATTTGTAATGGATTCATTTCACACCCAGACATGGTCAGTAACACCATCCAGCATCCCATGTCAGTATCACAGAGTTTGTGATTGAATGTGAACAATAACTGTGCAAAATGCAGGTAAAAGGTCCCAAAAAACTGCCAGAGCTCTCCCAGTGCCCCTCAATGCCAGCCCACACCACGCAGCTCCCTGAAGGGCCAGAGTGGCAAAAGTTCAAGGACATTAGTTACAAAGGCATGGCTGTGAGATGGGTAATCATGATTCCTTCTGGGAAGTAAAGAATCTGTCTTCAAAAGCATAGCCCTGGACAGGCCAGAGGGACTGGGAAAGCTTGTGGGAAGGTTGCAACAGCAGTAATAGATGAGAACTAAAGAAAACCCCAATAACCAAAAAAACCCCACCAGCTATTTGCAAAGGGGGATCTTACTCCATTTTGAAATTTGTTTCTTTGATTTCTCTTAGTAAAGGAAATGAAGTTGTCTCAAATAGGAGAGTACAGGGTTAAGCCTCATGCAAATCTATTTTCTTTGCCTCTGAAAACTTGTAAAGCCTAAAGAGAGAGTAGACACTTCAGGATGTCAAAAAATTCCCCAGTGCATTCTTTACAGATGACCAAAATGCCCAGTATTGCTAGTTTTGTATGATGGAATAGACTCTTAAAAGGTAAAATTAAGACACATCTCTAGGAATTGCCAGGTAGTATTATTCATTCAAAAAACCCTATGGCATAGCAGAAAAAGAAAAGTACAGACGAAGTACAAGTACAACAAAAATCTGAACTAAAGAAATAGAGATTAGTAGAAAAGCGGAGGTCACCAATTTCACATAAAAATTTTGTTCATCAAGGTGACAGAGAAGCACCTAGAAAAGGAACAACTTCAAACTCAAGTTGATAGAACAGAGAAGATCTCACCAGGTACACAATAATTAACATGTTATAAGAGTACTGAAAAAGAACAGAAATACTTCCAGTTGACTTGGGTTCTGATTTATTTTACCATTGATACTTAATCCTCCTTTTACTTCCTTTTCCACTGGCAGAGCTGAGATAAGAGAACTGCAGGACCACTCAGGTTAGCAGGGCCCTCCAGAGATAACCTCCCAAGAGCTGCTGCTCAGCTTGGGTCAGCACAGACCTGCCCAGGGCTCTACCAGGTGCCTGCAGGGACAGAGATTTCCCCAGCCTCGTGTGGGCAACTTTTTCAACAAAATCCTAACCAAATCTGAAGAGAAAATGGTATTAATGTTCACAGATGATGAAGAGCTTGAGCAGAAGTTGTGATGCTTAAAAGTGTATTTTCAATCTATAAATAATATAGATTTATATAAATAATATAGATAAATAAAGCTATCTACACACAGCAAGTGAAGTGTGCCAATGTTCGTGGCCTCGTGTCTCCTGCCTAAAGAGCTCCCTGAGAGAGAGAAAGCATTCTGCAGCCAGGATTTCTCAGTGGGAGTTTGTACTTAATCTAGGAGGAAAACGTGAGCATACAGAATTTGAGGGGGAAAGTGGGTAATTTCTGGTTTTTCCTTGCCTAAATTTTTTGGTTCTCCAGTTATGATGCCTGATAGAAATGGTACACGCATGAAACTGATACCATGCCTTCAAATGATTCAGGATAACTGCCTCAGCATATTTCTGTGCAAACCGTGTGTAACCCTTGGCCTGAATAATACACAGTCCCAAATTAAAAACATAACACTGAAATCAAAGGACTTGGCTTGCTTGTGCCTCCTTTGACCAGCCTCAGCAGTTAAAACAAACATTGCAAAGTTTTCATGCTTACTGTAACATTAAGAAGGAAGCAAAAGAAAAATGTTTCAAGTACCTTAAATGTTGATACTTGAGAAACATCATATAGGTACACAGGACATGCTGTGCCTCTGTGAAAGGCTTGATGTGTTAGCTTAGATCTCTCCAACACCGCTCTGCTTGATTTCTCAGCCCTAGAACTGCAAGAATTTTATGGTGGCTTTTGCAGTAGTATTTTGTAAAGCTGTGTATCCTAAAGGAAGACAAAGCACTTAGAGCACTACAGACTGAGAACAGCTCAATCAAGACTTGGGATAGGAAATTTTTTAGGGACAGGATTGATACCCCAGCCCCTCATGTTAAAAAAGAAACCTTCCTTCTTAGAAGAAGAAAAGGGAGAACATTGGATACCTAAATCTACATAATCTTCAAATCAACATGAAAATAAATAAAAACAACACACCGAGGTTCAGATTGAAAGATCACAGTCATTGTTATGTTGACTAGAAATTTTACCAGATGGTTACCTTTGATTTGTTTTTGAAAATGCATTGCTTGAGGAATCAAGCAATGTTTAATCCTGGTATTATGTGTCTTATTAAAATCCTAGCTGGTTCTACACTTGTGGATTACTATGAATTTGAGAAGGACAACCACACTGTAGAAGAAGCTTCACTAACTCCTCAGCAGACAAATCCCTACTTCTAAATATTACACAAACTCCTGCTCAGGAAATTTTATCCCACTGAACCCTCTTTTATTAGAAACTTTATGATACAAACGTCAGCACAGTTTAAACTGTCAGAATACTTTTCTCACAGAAATACATTAGCTAGATTTTACTGTAGCATTCTGCATGGGCTCAGCTTCAAATCCTACTCATAACAGTTATATTAGCAATAACACAAATTACACATAATTGGATTTTTTTTAGACTGCTTGTCTCCCCCACTCCACTAGCAGAGCACATAGAAACCTCTTCATTATAAAAGCCTTTCTTCTTTTTACTTTTTTTTCCTCTATGAAATTCCAATAGAGAGAGATATTATATAGAAAGAACATTTACTATGTAGCAAATTAGGGAATCTCTACCAACTGCTAGTAAATCTGAAAAGAAATGGTATAAATCCACTGTAATTGAGAATATGTTATAAAAGAATGATGTACTGGCTATGTAATTACATTATTTCCCTTTGAATATAGATGGCACTAACAAAAGGGTACTGTAGATAATTAATGCATTAAATTCCTTGTAAGTATGTTTTATGATAAAAAGTTTAAATTTCATGTTTTCTGCAGAGATTGAAACATATTTTCTCAAAGATATTACATTTTTTTCCTAAAAATATTTACTTTGAATAACTGTAATTATTTATCATGTACTGTCTACTCCTCTATTTGTGAATTAAACTATAGTATAAAATATATATTGAAATGAGAAACTCAAGATAAAATGCACTTCTCTCCCACCCCCCACCCCCCCCAAAAAAAAGAAAAAAACAAAAGAAAGATGGCATAAGGTGCTTTAGTAGCATCAACATTGTTAAAACTAAGGTGATTTGATCCAGTTGTATAAGCTGAGGGGTTTTTGCTCTGCTCCATTAACAGTATAATTACTTGTGGAAACCAACCATTAACTTCATGTATTTGCCACAGCAAGAATCCGAGTCCATTATTTTTAAGGGGTGTTTTTTTTTTTTTGAAGGCTTCCTGTGATTTTTGACATTTTGGACTGAAATGAGTGAGTGGGAGGGTTAATGTGCACCTGAGCAGCTGCAGCAGCTTTGCTGAGAGCTCTGCAGTGCCCGTGCCCAGCTCCGTGTGATGCTGGAGCTGCGCAGCCGGGGAACAGCAGCAGCCTGGCACACCTGGAAAGGAGCCCAAACACCTGAACTGGCCAAAGGCTACCACAATTCAAGGAAAAAAAACCAAAAAAACTTTCACATTAAAGAATTTTAAATATCTTTAAAAAAAAGCACCTCAAGTTTTCAGCACAGAATGGATCCAATCTTTTACCTACTTTTAGAATTTCGAGCATTCCCTTCATGTTTCTCATCCTTGTGATGACAGACCTAGTGCAGCACCAGGGAGTTAAAACAAACCCAGGCACAGCACATGGACATCCAGGAGAAGTGAGATTTTAGAAAAGTTAAATTAAGAAAAAAAAATCTATTGATTAATGAAGTATTGTAAAATGTACATGTGGAGCTTAATACAAAAATCAATGGGGCATTTATTACCTTGGCAATTTCCAAAGTTAATTTCATTTGGTTCCTTTGCCATTATTTACATTTAAGAAACCTACAAGGGTATTTGTAAACAAAACAAACACCACATAAACATCCTGAAAATTCCTTTTTGAGAGGAAACTGGAAGAAAACACCTTAGTAAACATGCAGCATATTTATAACATAATGTAACATCTTTATGTTAAAGATACATGGGAAAGTTGCAAAATCCACTAAATGAAAGCAAAAGAACTGTGAATCTTTATCCACAGATACAGTTTCACTGAAACTAAATTCTGATTTTTTTTTTTTTATACATCAGGGTTTGTTTTGACATACCAAATATAATAGATAATTTCTAAATTGTCATGGAAGTGAAAGAATATTTAATGTTTGTACTAAAAAGACAAGAGCTACAAGAATGAATCACTTGTTCACAACCAGGAGTTGCTAAATAGAAAAGTCTGTGAGATATTTGATAAGAGATTCATACATGCCTGTTTGCCAGAGCCAAAAGCAACACTTGTTACAGTTCTTCTGTCTTCATTTGTATGTGTAATTTATTCAAGAGATAAGTAGGTAATAAATTATCCATAAACTTAATTTTAGCAGCAGAGCACAGAGGGCTTTGCAGATCACCTGCAGGTGGTTTGCTGTGGGCAGCTCTGGGGTATCGAGCACACTCTCACAGGCACTGCTGGCACCTTTCCTTGGGGAACAGCAGCAGTCAGGAGAGACTAAACCCCACTGACAGCACCAGCTCAGAGGAGTAACCTCTCTGTGCCACCCTGCTCTTTAGATTAAAATGGAGAGAAAGGCTGAACTCAGAGAGAGCTGGGGACACAGCTGGTGCCACATCTGTGCTAGGGAACTGCCCGACTTCTCTTTTCATCACCTGCCACTTCAGAGAACTCTTTTCCTTTGCATCTTTAAGCAAGACTAGTCAAAGGTATGCTGATGAATACTATCACAGAGTATGAGTGTTACACAAAGTGAGAACTAAGGGAGAACTTTCAGTGAGTTGGTGGAATGATGCAGTTGCCACTTCACCCTCTAGATCCTGATGCTGCGTGGGAACAACACCTGGTCCCACTGCCCCCAGCAGGAGACTCTCAAATCCCAACTGCTGCCAAACATGCTTTAAGCACATCCCCATTTCCTGTGACTCTACCTACAAGCAAGTCTCTAGAAATTATTTGCTGCTATTGCAGCTCTGATCATCAAGCAGATTTTCAGCTTTGTGGCTGTGTCTGAGTAAAAGTGCTGCTCCTACAGGGTTCCTGCAATACCTGCCTCTCGTCATTCCTGAATAGTTCAAAAATGCCCAAACCCCACGAATCTTTACTAAAGAATTTTATTGTAGCTGATGACCTGTACCATCAAAACAGTTTTCTCACATAGAATTTCTTCAAAATAAGGCAATATGTATTGTGAAATCAAAGAAAAAGTAAGTTCACTCAAAGAACTAGAGCAATTCAAAGTTGCTGCTTGCTTGTCACTTAGGAATGTGATTTTCAATGTTACATACATTAAAGGACTTGAAAAAATATATTTGTTTTTCTTCCTGCCATTGTCCCCATACTCAGCAGCACACAGAGTCTCACTGACTAAAAAAAACCCCCTCTCAGGGTAACTGATACTGTTTTTGTAACTGTGCACATCTATTTCAATACTGCACTTTACATTAGTAATTTCACAAATATTTTCTCTGCCTATAGCACTGATAGGTATAATCAAATAGCTCCAGTGGATTAGCCTTACAAACCAGAACTTTCATCGCAATAGGATGAAGGACTGGTAAAGGAATTGAAATGGACAAACTCCACAGCTGGAACTGAGCATAACAATTGCTTTGCAAAGCCTCAGGTTTTACTACTGCAGCTTAGACTTCACTACCTGACTTCAGTTTACTTAGGCAAAGGAGATAGATCAGAATTAAAAATGTAATTTAAATAATGTAAATAAATCCTCCATTTAACTTTGAATACCCTGGTATTGCTATTCTTACCTGACTGTGGATTGTGCATTATTAAGGAAGCTTTCCTGGCACTCACTTGAACCTGAGTTAGGCATATATAGAACTTCTTTTATGAATAAAGTTTACGCTTGCCCCAACAGCCTGTCTGGTAATTCTTAGTCATGAATAGCAGCATTCAGGTAGGTGGGACATCTTCTGGGAATAAGGTCTGAAGCCTACAGCTTCATTTCTTGAGATTGCTGTATTCACTTGATGGCAATTGAATAAAAATAGTGCTCTGCAAACCTCACACAGCTGCCTGGAAACACACTGTTCCTGCAAGGTTGACAGATTTGGTTAATTGTGAGGAACTCTTTCACTCATAAAATGAAATGGCTTCATGTCAGTTCAACAAGTGTGTACCTGGGAACTACAATATGAATTACTCTTAATTTATCTGCAGTACTGCCTGCATGCTTTATGAAAAGTGTATGTGTATATATAAACAGGGTAGGAATTAACTTGTGCCTAAGGCTACCACCAAATGTCAGTTAAGCTGCCAGACTTTCAGGGGTTGGTATTCTGTCTCTCTGCCTGGGGGAAGATTTGTATTCAATTTATTGTTGAATAAGACAACCAGTTTGGCAGGGAAAGGAGATTAACAAATTACAGACAATTTTTTTAAACGGTGAACATAACTTACTGAAAACAAATTTTAGGAAGCTTTCTTATTATTCTTGAAACTATTTTTCATTGTATAAAGCTGGAAAGGGGAAAGAAAACCATTAACTGTCTGTATGCAGGATCTAGTACAAGCAATATAAGTTAAAAATGCACCCTTGTCTTTGTTTTATTCTTTCACTATTTTATTAACATATAAATATCATTGGGAGAAGCTGCTGCCATGCCCAGGCAGAGGATGTAAAAAACAATTGTGCTTCTAAACAAGGCAGTAATTCACTAGCTGTTAAAAATGCTTTGTTTTTTCTATTAAACAAACACATAAATTATCTCAGAGTCTGTCTTTGTCTTTATAAAGAAACACTTCTTACCATTTCAAGCTTAGGTCTGTCTCAATATTGCCATATTTTTAGAGCTGCTCAAATAGTTAGGTGCCAACTGATATCCCAATTCTACCCAAACACAGCCATTCACGCCCAACCTCATTAATTACACTAAAATTCAGAGTGCTGATGTAGACAGAAAAGGGTCACCGGTTTGGGTTCACCTCACATAACACTCACACTGGTTATTTCCTTACATGGTCTCTGCAGTTTCAATTGCCAAAATTTCCATGTCAATGGGAATGTAAAATTTCCAGCATTCCTCCATGCCACGTTCTCCCCACACGGGTGCTTTTCCTCAGGTTAGGAGCTCCAATTTAAAACAGCCAGGTTTTTGGCATTGACTCTGCTGAAGCAAGACCCAGTTTTACTCCTATCATTACAATTCTTGCTCTACAGTGTAAACTGAGACATCTGAGGCAAAAGCTCCACATGCAGCCAATCTATGGAGGAAACCAACACCCAGCCAGGCGTTTCCACTATCAATGTGTTACTGACTAATATGGCTGGGTACAGGAAAGGGAATGTCATCTCTAGTGGGATATTTTTCTGAATTTTGAGTTTCTGTTTTCTGAATTCTGTTTTCTCTTATCTTGTGATCTGAAGAAAATCCATTTTTACAGAAATTATTTGTGATTGCTGGGCCAGTTTAGATACTCCCACTATATACTGTGTACTCTATAAACTCCCACTACATATATATGTGTGTGTGTGAGTGTACACACTGCCTTACACCAGAGGAGAACTTATCCCAGAGAATAATGTGATTAAATCTGCTGGATTGATCACAGCTCCAGGTACTGCTACAGAGCTGCTCATACAACATCTTCCACCAGTCTGGCAAACTGGGCAGTGGGGTAGGGGGACCCCATTGCCCAACCTGTGTGAGAGCTGAGCTGAGTTTCTCCTGCTCGCTCCAAGGAGAGAGCTCTCCTGCATTCAACTCCCCCTGCTACAACACCACAGGGAGTAGGAAATGCCATCACTGCAGGCATCCTGCAGCTCAGCTGCTGGGAGCACATGCTGTCACACATTCCCAGCATACCCCCAGTGCCTTTGCCACTCACTGCTCACTCAGTTTCTGCATTTCCAGGAGCCACTAAAGGTCACCAACATGTTCACCATCAGCTCTTGGTGTTTGGAAACAAATATTGGCTAAAGGGTTCTTTGCTCCATCTGAATGATTTACAAAAAGTTACCAGTTTACAAACACGGAACATCAGAAATAAAAAGGCCTGACAGAGTGCTGTGGCAAACAGGAAAATCCTCACAGATGGAGCATCTATTCTCTCATTTTCTCTCCAGGAGCATTCTCCGTCACTTAGATTCTTTCCACATTTAGTTGTACAGTAAAAATATCTTTTGGTGTCTTTCCTGAAGACATCATTTAGTAGAGCATGAAAAAGAATTGAAACAAAAGTGTAAAAAATACTTTAAAAAAAAATAAGTGCAGGACTACTGTATATATATTTTTTCTTAAAATATTTTGCCTATTTTGTCTATACTAATTTTTAGTCTGTTTTTCTATGGGGCCAGACAGGCCTTAACCTCTGCAGTGCTCACGGCCTTCTTTCTGCAGGTCCACAGCTTATGCTGTCAAAGACACAGGTAATGCCAACAGGAAACTGAGTTATCAGCAAGTTTTCTGAATCACTATCACATTAAGACAAAGGGGCAAATAGGGATGTCAGCAAAATAATCAAGTTTCAAAGGGAAAAAAAAATCTATCAAGGCAACTGTACTTGTTATTAAAAAAATGTATTTTTGATTCTATTTTTGACTAGAATGCTAAATATTTGTTCTCGTGGCAGCTTTTTTTTTTCTGCAATTATGTACAAGTATACTGTTTAGCATGGCAGCTGTGCTCAAATCTCATTTATTGAATGGACATCATTAGAGCCAGCAGAGCTCAGGAAGGTTATTAGAGCTTCATCTAAACTACGAAAATGCCTAGTCAAGTGGGAATGGTGAACAGTGATATGAAACTTATTCCAGCTATCTTATGTTAAACTCATATGTCACATCACTTCTTTTTTTGTAAGTTTTTTCTTTTTTTTTCATAAATTTATTTGATGAAGTCAGAGAGGTCTGAGATTTTAGAAAAAGCAAGTACACAATAATTCTACAAATTGAAAAAAAATTTTTTTCAAAATCCCTATTTTTCCTTGATACACCTGTACTGTTTCAGGGAGAAGATGTCTTAGAGCTGTCCAATAAATATGTGACTAAGAAGATGCACTTTTTACATCAATTTTGGAATAAAATGTTGTAAACCAAATTAAAGGAACTTCTGGTGTTTTTAAAATTATATCCTTCCTGTTTTTCAGGTATATCTTTTACACATGTTGGAAACACACAAACTCAAGGTGTTACATGTAAAATACATATTGCAAAACCCCAGGCAGAACCTTCTGAACAAGCCCTGCCTTCCCAAAGAGCTCACGTGCACAGCACATACAGGGTGTGCTGAGGTTAATGTGCACAAAAAAGAGTTTTTTCAAGCTCAGTAGAAAGTGTTGGTTATGATCCTTTTTCTTCTTTAGTGTACCTCGAAGTGTTATTTTTCTTTCACATTCTGTTCTACAAAAGATCTTTAGCACCTATTTTGGCAGAAAGCTTAAAATACCAGGGCAATCAGAAAAGAAGTGCAACAGTGACTTCACAGAAAATTGAAGCTGAGCAACAGAGAGGAAAAAGGAGCTTCAGTGATCTGTGTAGGGCATCTGTTTGTTATTTTCCTCAGACGTGTTTGCTATAAATTAACACCTAAATTTTGGACAGGTTTTGTTTATTTGTTTTTAAAAAACAGACCTGTTCATTTTTTTGGGACTACGTTTACCTGCAATTCCATCAGTTATTGTCCAGATAAACCAGAATCAGAGCAAACAAGACCAGAATTAGAAGACTTGATACTTGGTGAGAGAAAAAAAAAACAAAAAAACCAAGCATTATTAAAAAAATAATAATTAACATCTCACAGTGCAGTCCTCCTATGCATTTCACAGTAAAAATGCTATGATAAAATAACATTACAACAACCTGAGATGACATCTTCGAAATTAATAGGCAAGAAATGGTACATTATTACGAAAGTTTCACTTCTTTATTTTCCTTATTTCTGCTGACTGAAGACCCTGTGACATTGATTTGTTCTGGGGAAGGATTCCAGTACCACTGTCTTTCAAGGGACTGCAGTAAACCTGGGTCTGCAGAGCAAATTTCCAACCATAAACGTGTGCATACTTATACATGTGTTGCAGTAAAGTCAGTTTACTGAACTTAGATTTGGAAATATAAGTTTCTGGAGGCCTGATATGGCTATCAAAACACTGTACCATAAACCTTCAATACTGAGAGACTTTAAACTCAGGTATAAATACAAGGACCCCAGAGCCAGTGTAGCAGTTCAGAACAAATGGAATCAAGGCAGAAAGGGCACAGGCAGCACATGAGAGGGAGAGGGCAGGGGGAAAGCCAGAACAAATAAAGAAGGAATAGAACTTGTGCTTCAGCTCTCCCAAAGCCATGGCTGCAACAGTTCACGAGGTTTGAAAAATGAAAGGCTATGTTGCCTTATTAAGAAATGTTATCTTGATCTATAATTACATCTGGACCATATAAAATAAGCAATTAATTTTTATCAATACAGATTAATACAATTTCTGTATTTAAGATCCAAGGAACTGATCTCTGTGTTTGCAGTCTTTGCTCATTTCATTTTGTGAGGCTGCCTGTTACTGGTTCATTAAAGTCTCATTAGATCATCAAGCCCAAATGTCAATCCTGGTCCCCGTCCAGGCTCTTCTCTCTGGATTTAGTCATTTCCCACAGAAGTACCTTCCAACAGCAATGAGTCTGACACTTGCTGACCAATCCAATGTGCACAGTAACACTCTGAGCCTTCATTCCCTTAGCTAAAATGAGGAAGTCACTCAAGACTAACATGCAGCATTGTGGAACAAGAAGGATCCTCATATCATCTGTGTGTATAGCAAATGATACACATACACATATTTCTCATGGGGAAAGCTCTCAGCAGAGGTGCCCAGCTCACACAGCCACTGCCCCCCCCCATGCCAGAACCAAGCACATTTCCCAGCAGACTGTCACACATTTATGAGACATGCACAGAGGATTTGCTCCAGCTCAGGTCTCCAGCTTTGATGTCATCTAGAAGCAATTATTTGCTTTCTAGCCCAAGTTAAGATTGTCTTATTTCATATTATTTTGCATATTCAAGAAAATTTACCTCAGTAGTTATGACCATAAACCAACTAAGAGCAGCTCATTCCTCCAACACAAAGCATTTTGTTGTTTTTCTAAAGGTATTACAGCATGAAATTAGAATAAAAATAAATTAGTAAAATAAGTGAAAATTGCCCTTTAGAACTTTGGAAATGATTGCAATAACGGCTTCATCCTGCCGTTAGGATGAATAGCTAAGAGATCTCTAAGTAAATAATTAGATGCATCACTATAAGCCCAAACAGCATTTAATTATTATCCCAAAATACACTGAATTAGGAATTTTAAAACTATTTTCCATATTAGAACAAGGTGACCTAATCTACCAGGATCAGCTTCCAGGATTCTGTTGGATGTGTTGTCAGTATATTTCAAGTTCAGAAATTTGATTTTTAAAAGCAACAGATTTTTCAAAGATTATTCTCACACTGCCTAAATATGATACCCATCTGTGAATTAAAATAAATACATTTAGGAAACTATCATAGGAAACTATCAAAATGTTCCTTAAAATCAAACATATGGTAAGTGTTCACTCTGTCAGGCTCGAGCTGGGCCTCTCCAAAGCTGACCAATCTCCTGGTTTGGGTTCTGATTTTTTATTTTTTTCATAATGTTAATTTGTTGAAAAGGTTTAACAAGATCATAACATGAATATGTGTAAGACCTGAAAGAACAGTTAAATGCAGATCAGAAAAGTATGCTTTTCTTTTTATTTTTAGTTTAGAAAAATAAGCACCATACTGATAAAAGTTGCCTATTGCAAGGAGAAAATTGATGTTTTAACGTTTTTTTTGGAAGAACAGCCAAAGTAAAGAAAAAGGTCCAGCTACTCGGCTTAGCCAGTAATATTTTGCTGTGTTCTGATGTGAACCAATTCCAAATGACAGCACCAGCATAAAGTATCTTCCCTCTAAACAGACATGCACCCAGCTGGGAAAGGACGGCTTGCTTTGGGACAAAGAGCTTTAATATTGAAAAATAAAAGGGTTTTAAAAAGGAAACTTTGGGATTTTCAATAAAAGGGGAAAAAATATTATGAATAAACCATTTCAGCAAGTCAATAGAAGAGACAAGGAACAGAAAAAGGAAAGCAAGAAAAAATAGTAGACTAAAATGATAAAAATTGAAAAATGCAATTTTCAGAGTTAGAAGCCTTCCTGAACTTGGGCCAGAAACTCCAACGATCATTTCCCTTTCTCAGTTTATATATCTAATTATTGAATTGGCTTCCATTTCAATATGTTCTTTAAGAACTCAAACCTGTACTGTTTGGGGACACCTGTTTCTCTTTGAAACACTGCTGGGAGACAGATTTTAAGGGCCAATTGATTTATTCCAGTGGTCAGGCTTAGAACAAGAGATCCAGACATGGGTTTTTCAGATTTCTCTATTAGTTTTTCCTGGTTTTCTAAAATATGTAACAACCTTATTAATACTTCCAGCACACACAATGGATGCAGGTTAGCATGTAGAAGCCTTGTCCCTGGCTGCAGGAGCCGAGGTGAGCACAGTTCCCCAGCTGCAGAGGGGCTCTGACTCAGAGCACGGGGACAGCTGGCAGCTCTGGACACCTCAAAGGCTAAAACTCCCCTCCACTGGGCTACTTAAATGGAGGGGTTTGTGTTCCTAAACCTTTCAGCCTGCCTTGGAAAGTTTACTTAAAAAAAAAAAAGAAAAA
Source organism: Coloeus monedula (assembly GCF_965178545.1). NCBI lineage: Eukaryota > Metazoa > Chordata > Aves > Passeriformes > Corvidae > Coloeus > Coloeus monedula. The sequence continues at coordinate 14,283,553 of NC_138795.1, read as the reverse complement.
AAAAAATCATCAAGCTGAAGCTGATCCAGTCCATTATTTTTAGGCTGCTGCCTTTGGAGGCAGAGGATGACAATGGAATGGAAAATTCCTTTCCTCCTGCAGCTCTGCAGGTGCACTTGCATCACGAAGGAGCTTCTGAATAAAGCAAACTGTACATATTAGTACTGCCTTCAAAACAGCTTATGAACTTTTCAGTCCATTGTGATCACAGTTCCCTGTATTAGAAGGGAGCCTATGCCCTTAAATCTTAACTCTGTGAACTCTTCCCTTTAAAGTACCCAACATGAGAACTTTTTCAGGAACAGGAAAGTCTGAGCTCTAATGAGATCCTCTCTGACAATTGCAGAATAAAATCTTCTATTATATATACTACAGAGATTGGAAACACATTTGCTATACCTCTCATTTTTCTTTACGATCCTCTCAGTCCCTTAACTAGAGTACAATGTCCCTGACTTGAATTTATATCACGCTTTTGAGGATGCAATAAGCAGCAGATTGCAGAACCTGATTGCTTAAGGAAAGATAACTTCGTGGAGAGGCAGGCTGGTGTGAACTAAACTACACTAAGCAAGAGATTAATGCCTGCAATAATAAATACATACATATGGACAAAGTCACACTCCTCCATATTGTCTTTGAAAATCAACCAATTGAATGACTGAGCAGCAAACCAAAAAATAAAAATAATTCAGTAGTATCTAGCATCAAGCAGGTTTTCTGCTGTGCAGCAAATGACAGAAGGTTGCACTTATTGCAGAAGGTAGGATCCAGGTATCTGAGTCTCAGTGGGCAGGAGAGGGAGGGAGGAAGCAAGGCACAACAACCTGACACAATTCCTGGTAACTCAACTGTATAACCTCTGCTATCCTGCACAACAAATTTAAGTGTTAGGTACAGGAAATAAAACATAGGGCCTTAACTCTGAAGCCCATCTGAGGAGAGCAGCATGATGGGGTTCACCACTCAAGAGCTCCCATAAATCCAGAAAGGAAGTAAGATTTCCATTCCCAAATGAATGGGATATCAGCTGCTGCTATTTCAGAGCCATGGATATAGCTTTATTGATTTCAATTTTAAAGTTTAGAAACTGTGGCCTTCATAAACACACACACACAACTGAAGAGAACTTTATCAAGATCATAAGGCAGAGTGCAAGCTTCATAGAATCCTCTTCACACATGCTGTCAATTGTGCCCAGAAATAAAGGCCAAACTTTGAAAACAAGAAAGTGCCAATGTTATGGGGGTCTGTTTGGTTTGGTGGGGTTTGTTTATTTTGTTGTTTTAGGTTTTTTCCCCTCCAAGAGGACAAGAGAACCAGCTGCTGAAAGATTCTCTCAGCTATGTGTGCTGTCATACCACCCCCTCTCTTCCTGACAGTATCATCTCTTTCTCTCTTTAAATCAAACTATCTGCCCAAGCAACATTGAGCCTCAATAAAATTCAATTTGTGCCGAAAACAGAGCACAGGTAACATTACTGGCATGTTATCAGATATCTCCCCATCATTACTCAGATAGTGCCACCAGTGTTTGAACTGAAGGTGAAGTACCCTTACCCAGGGCCAGAGGTGAGCTGGAGAGGTATTACACTCTCACAGAGAACTCTTACAGGCCCGTGAGGGGAACCAGCACTTCAGCACCCTTGGCAGATGTGTTTGAAGCCCTTTAACCATGGCCAACACCAGGAGTGTGCAGATGCACAGCACAGTCCACTGAAGGACACTGAACAAATTTACACACCAATGTCTTAGAGCCCAAAGCAATCTTGTGGTTAGCAGGTATCACTGCTGCTCTTGCCACCCTACAACTCAGACAAGGGGGAGAAGAAATAAAAAGACTAAAAAATATCCCTGAAGTCACAAGAGTCACGAAAGAAGGAACAGCACTCAACTCCTCCTCTTCTTTGGTCATTATCAACTCTTGTGACAGCAGTGAGACACCACTGCCTTCTATCCTGGTGCACACAGCACCTCAAAAAGTTATTTCCAGAAGAAAGAATTCTGGTTTCATCATAATATTCTGCTTTGCAATATTGGAAATACATCTCAAAACAACTGAGTCTTCAGTAGCCCCATCTTTCATTGTGTCCACAGCACTGCATGCTCCACATGAGGATTTCCAGAATGGCAAGAGAATTCACTATGAGATTTTCAATTTTGTGGGGTCTTTTAGTATTACATGTCCTTCTAAGCTCATTGTTTACTTTCATCATATCCCACCTATGAGCTGATTACAAAAGCACAGTGTAGCCAAGGAGTACATTCTCTTAAAATGCTCCTTTAGAAAATCACAGCATGTTTGGCTGGGTTTTTTAGTTCTTTTTTTTTTTAATAATTATTCTACCTCCTTTATTTTTGCCCTTTTTTTTTTTTTTTTTGCGTAGGAAATCCATTTAATGAAAACAGTTCATGTGTCATACCATATCTCCTAAAACTAAATTTTAATGACTGTATTAAATAATGGCTACAGGCCAACAGGAAAACGGCTGGCATGGCAGTTTAATTGACAGAGCATCTGAAGTGTCCTTGAAAATTATTTAAAAGTTTATTACAGTCCTGGAGGTCAAGAATGAAAGGCTTCAAACAGCCGTTCTGCAGAGGTCCTTCTCTGACCCAGATGCTGGAGCTTTGATGTTCCTATTAATTCAAAAATTTAACTTAACACACAGACACCTTCAAAAACTCTTCTCTTTTGAAAATTTGCAATCACTCATACACCGTAGAGCTCAACAGTGTTTGAATCTCTGACCGGAACATAAATCTGTGATGAAGCATAATTGCTTTAAACCAAATAACCTCCACGATGCCACAAGCAATGGGAGAACACATTTAAAAGTCACTAATTTATTATGCAAGCTGTAAAGAAGTGAAATATGTTGAAAACAAGTATAAAGTGACACAAGTATTTTATATATTTATGAAATACCTTGCAATATACTTATGGCATTCAAAGTTTCATTTTCTCATTAATATTGTCACTGAAATGAACTTTGCATGATAATATCTGCAAAATAAATAGTTATTGCTGTACTTACCAATAAAGTTTGCAAAATTTACATCACTCGTGAGGAAGGGAAAATGTTTTCTATGCCTCTGTCGGACAGCTTAGGATACAGTTTATGTATTAGAATTAGATTAGCATACAGATTTTGCATAGAAAATAAAACATGTCTTCATACTGAATGGAAAACCTAAATTTTCATTCTGCCAGAGGACAGTGAATACCTTAATGACTGTGCCACATACACAAAATTATCAGTATGGCAGGCTGACAAAAAAAGAGGTTAACTGACAGATACAATAGCTTCACCTTAACCCAGATGTCAGGAAACTTGTCATTACTGATATTCAAATCTGGAACAGAACACTTAAGTGACTCACAGAAAGCTGAATAGGCAGGCATTTAAAATATCATGTGTGTAAGAATAAATTCATAGCTCACTTTACCTTAGAAAAAAATAAGGTATTTTCTGCTTTGTTTTTATTTCAGAGCTTCTTATTTTGTTAAATATCTTCTCTACATGGCTTTGGACAATTCTACAATATCCACGTCTGGTCTAAGATAAAATGACCTTTTTTTCCTCTGAGTTTTCTGCATTGAATCAACAGAATTACCAAAGTTTTAAGAAAATCTGAGCTCAGAACACAGCCTAACTGATCTCAGTGTTATGCATGAATATAATCTCTAATTCAATCCAACATGAAGCACAGTTTAACTGTGTTGATGACAGTTGGTCAGAAAATGTACATGGTGAGAAACAAATCTGCATGCTTCGCTTGCTTGATTTTCAAGAAAGCAGAGCATTTAACTCATGTTTAAATTATGACAAAATAGGATAAATGTTTCAGGGGAAATGAAGGAAAACACACACAAACTGTGGTTTGAATTAATTTCTCCTGTTCCAAACACATATCAGGTATTTTTAAAAGGATGTATGAACTGTCGAAACAAGACTCATCCTCTTATTACTTTCCCAACACATATTTTTAATATCTACCACAAACCCCAGAGAGGTGCCTGACCACCATGACACATGAGAACCATAGGGAGCACCATGACAGAGGATCGTGCTCTGGATCACAGCACATGCTCACACACACAGCGTATCCATACTGGTTCTCATATTACATTTAACTAGTTTGTCCATATTTCCAGCAAAAATAGAATTACAGACATTTTAGGGTAACTTACTCTGAAAGAAATCAGTCTCTTGCTAATACCAGTGAAAGGAATGTGAATGGTGAAAGGATACCTAGCCTTAGTCTGAAAACTGCTATTGGCTGTCAGCTCCACATACTGAAATTAGGATATGAATTAGAATCTTCAAGACATGTTAGAAACCTTTCTTCACTTTCCTTTGAACACATTTATGAATCTGGTCTCCTCAGTGGAGGTGAATAATTTACAGTTCCCCACCCCTAACTTGATAATGAAAATGAGTCCAATTTGAACTTTTAGCTCTTTGACATTGGAGAATATATAATGCAGAATTAAACTGTAATATGAATGCAGCCTGGATCAACCTATTAATCATTTTGTGATCTTAAAAAAAAAAAAAAAAAAAAAAAGCCCAAAAAACTATTAAGAAAATTGGTCATTCAAATGAATCATTACATTTCAACAAATGTTAGCTTTTGTACTCCTCATCTAAGAGGAATCCCTACGTTTACCAAAAGTGTTTCTCCAGAGTCATCTTTTTTTCTAAAAGAGTAGACTACGATTACACCGAAACAAATTTGTCCCCTCAAACTTAAAATAAAAATGCTATTTTTCACACAGAAAGAAAAGTCTTAAGCATTTCTTTGAAAAAAAAATCCACAAAATTCTTGTTCACTTTTGTGCCCATTTTTGTAACTGCATTTACCTTTACTACAAGAGCATTTAAAATGTTACAGAAGGGCAACAGTGCAGTAACAGCAAGTTTATCGTAGCTAATACTCAGGTAGCCAGATGATTTGATACAGTGACTAAAATCACAAATTCTGATGCTCTCATCCCTTGGTAATGACATGGAATGATTTCTACCAGCAAGATCATGAAATTAGTCACAATCTTCACTGCAAGTCCTATCCCAGTAGAATTTGAATTCATAACAAAAAGGATAAGAAGGTCAATGTATGAAGCTAGACAAAAAAGAAGACACCTGAACAGCCATTGAATATTCTGTTTCAAGCATCCATCTTTGACAAGCAAGCTGCAATTAAGATAAGATTTATTTTTCCAGATCAGGCCCTTCAGTTGGATCTCTGAGGCTGCACACACTTTCCCCTGTTGTTAGAAGCATCAGTTCAAAATGTTCATCACAACAATACATAAAACACTATCAGAAAGTACAGCTTTTTCATTCTGTCACGGAGCTGATCTGGTGCAAGGACAGAGGATGCTCTGAGCAGCAGCACACTCAGCTAGAACTGAAGACTAACTCCCAGCTTCCCTTCCCAACTCAATGCTAGCCTCAGGCAGCCCGGACAAATCTCTTCCCAGATCTCTGTCGCCCTCTCCAGTCCGTAACACAAGGGTTCATCACAATGGATCAAAGTGATACTGCAGCAAGAAAATTCATTCATCAGTTTTGATGGTATTCAACCACCACGCCACGGGGACTACTCTCACCCAGTTTATGAGCATTTCTTTTTATGCAAATCCCCGTATTCCAGTAGAGCTCCTTACTCAGCCAGGGCCCCATCTTCTTGTTTCTAATCCTATGGAGAAACCAATGAATTAATATTTTATCTGCCCACAGAGCTTTCCTGGGTCATTGTAATGGAAGAAAATCCCACAGCATGAGTTCAAATATAGGCTTAATAACCCTGACCTCAAACATCCAATAGGTGGCTGACAGGAACTCAACATGGTACAAAGATATAAACCAAGAAAAAGACAGAAATTCAGAGAACATGGAAGACTAAAAACAGTTCCTGTGCTGTACCCCATGAAAACAGGGCAGAAAATACAGTTCTAAGCCATTATTTATTCAACTTCTGTGACACAGGAGTGTGACTCAAAGAACCTCATGAGGCAGAGATAAACATCAAGGTAACAGAACGCTGGTACCACTGTCCAGCATCACACACATGACTGATCACTTCTCTCTTGAAAAATATTACCAGGACTGAAACTAGCTTCCTCCTCCTCCTTTTCCTCCTCATTTTCTGAATGCTGAGCCATCAGCCCAGTAACAGTGAACATTTATTTGTGATACTTAATAGGCCAGGAAGGAGAACAATGAATTCCTCAAAGGGTTCACAGAAAACCAACCTAAGAGCCACATAAATGATTAAGGGGAGTGAACTGAAAACGACCACCTAGAAATAAGGTCTGTGATGCCTTGCAAATTTTAAGAGCAAATCATGTCCTTTTAGTATGATGTGAACAAACACCAAATGTATGTCTAAAATAATCACCATTACAAAATCCCAACCTTTTAAAGATGATAAAACCAAGAAACCAAAGAACTAGCTAATAACATGCATGGTTTTAAATACCTATTTTATGCTTTGTCACCTGCACAGCCACTACTACTATTAAAGGGGTATTTTTTTGTTTTGTTTTGGGGGCTTGGGTTTTTTTTCATTGTTCTTTTCCCTGGAGTTTCCACATTAGAAATGCTTTAGTCCATCGCTGCTGAAGTTAGGTAAGAGCAGGAGATAGTAATCAGATAAACATCCAGCACTCAGACTTTTAACAGCCTTAAAATGTTCAGAGATGTTGGATATTTTTACACAGACCCATTCTCTCTTGTATATTACAACTGAGAGACCATGAGAGAGAACGACCATTTAGGTCATTACAGAAACATATTCTTCTCACCTAACTGTCTCCAGAGCCTGAGTCCATTGATTTTCCCTGGGACTTATCTTCCTCAGTCACTCAAGGGCTTTCGAAGACGTCATCATTAAGCAGTAATCTAATCTGTTTCTCATCAGTTGCTACCAGCCCTTACTAGTGGAAGTCACAACCAACCCACTTGCTAGTTTAAAACAAATACTTGAAACTAAACCACACAGCAAAATTTTGATTTGCTATAAATAGTATTGACTGAAGACCACAAAAAACACACATCTTAGAGAGCTGATGGGTGGTGTTCAGTGAAGAGAAACAGATTAAAATAGAAAGGTGAATCCCCATTAGTCATCCAACCTGTGAACAACACACAAAGCTCCATTTTGCTGTATTTTTTTCCTTTAATAAACTACTATCTTCAAGTATAAAGGTGGTTCAGGACAATTAAACTGCCATCTCAGACAGGCTAATCTGGCGCAAAATTTTAGTCATGCAGCTAGATCTGATCTATCCTGATCTGTTGCAATGTGATCAACCATGTGTAGTGGTGACAGTGAGTAAAAACCCCCTTACTATGCTGCTAAAAATACCAGCACCATGTTAGAGATAAGCATTTAAGCTGCAAAAAGTGCTTAAAAAAAGAAAGCAAGCTAATTAAATGTACATTTCTCTATTTATGTGTTTAGGGGGAAATTTGCAGCAGCTCAAATTCTTTTTATGTGCATCTCACACGTTACTGTTATTAAAAGATGTTCTCTACATTTGAATACAACCAGAAGACGGATATGACCAGCAACTTACTCCCATTACAATCAGTAAGACACAGAAATAAGGATAAGTTCCAAAACGTTTCAATATTCAATTCTAATTTTCATCTCCATAAGTTGCAGATCAACTCCCTGCTCTCCCTGGGGTTATTTTACATTCGATGCTTCCAAGGCCAGCCCTGCCCCAGCTATACCTCCCCTCTCATTACTGTCCCATTTTGGGAAGTTGGAGGTGTAAAGCATGTACCAGCAATATGTTCATCAGGAATTCGGAATGATTTTTTTTTTCCCTGAAGAACATTTTTCAGCCCTGTCCACACTCCTGCATTTTGTGAAAACATTTTATATTTTCTATCGCCAATCTTAGAAAACAAAACCATTATTTTACAAGCGGATTTGAATGAATGTATCAGCAGGACAGAATTAACTTCAGTGATCACTCCTTGAATATCATGTTTAAGGTCATTCTACCCCCAAAAAATGCAGAAGGATATGACTACACAGCATAAATGTTGCAATTTCTCAGAGACCTCCAGTTGCAAGATAAGCTTATATCCCTTATATTTGTGCAACATCCTGCTGTCTTGTAGGTCAGTAGAAGGGGATAAGGAGGTAATTATCGTGCATCCTTCTCACACACTTGGTAATAATTTCTTCCCTTTATCCCCTTTCTACACTTGTCAACATATCTAGCAATAGACAAATGCTACTTCCCTGTGAATACTGAAGATTATTCCTACCTATTTTACAAAAGCGTAACAACAATATTACGAGGAACATTACAAGGAATATTATTAGTTGGCTTAAGACCTCCAGTTTGGCCAGATTTCAGCTATGAAATGAAGTAAGCTGGAAGAGTGTCCATTTGACATTTATACAGCAGCTTTTGCACCAAGTCTGTCTCAGAAAATCGTGCATGTAGAATTACTCTTTCAAATTTTCTTTTACAAGAAAGTTGTTTGATATGTGTTTCAAGCTGATGAGACCCAAAACCAATTGCCAGTTGCTAGCTGATTTTTGGAGCTTCATTTTGTCTGTGTTAGCTCCTGTTTATTAAATTTAAGATATGTATTTTTTATTTTTAAACAGCACTTTGTAGTTTCTTTCCACTGCTGGCAATTAATTTGTTCAGTGAAGAAAAAAAGAATACTTTCATGTATTGCTATGTTTTTTAATTCTGTGCTGATGTGTGATTAAGTATTCCCTTTCACACAGAACAAAGAGACTTGTTTCTCTGTTATTTCCCTCTCTTGTTTTAGGAAGTACAGATGAATCCATTTTATCTTAATTTGATATTTCTAGTAAAAATTAAACTGATGTTTTACTTTATAAAGTAAAAGTAATTTTTCCCCCCAAAGTTAAACTGAGAATTACGTGTTTTATGCAGAACTTTTTTGCCTGACTGCAATAAATACTGTGAAAGGAAGGTTACTGCAGAAAGTTTAGACATAAGTTTGATATGAAGGTGTAAGTCAATTCCAAACACACTTCACATTCCACAAGGACCTCCACAATTCAGTTCACTTATATATTTTCACTCTCAACCTTTTCCAGAAGTCAAAACTACTTTACAGAACAGAAAGAACCACATAGTTAAATTACTTATTTTATATTTTACACATAAGAACAAGAAAAAATTAGTTGGATCTAGTTTAAATTAGCAAAGATGAACCAGAGTTCTCATCCTGATTCCCCATTTCAAGATAGGAAAATTCATATCAAACTGAAGTTGCAGTACTTAACAATGATAGATGTCAATTTACAAAACAGAGACAATAAGCTCAAGGAAGCAACCACCATGATTTGAATAAATAATTGTGATAACTAGAGAACAAGAAATCAAGACTGAAAAAATTTAGATGTTGGGTTATAGCCTGGTCTTACAAAAAAAGAATAAAGAAAAGAACAGCAATATTGAAGACAAGGCATGCTGTTGCAAGGTTAATAAAATGGAAATCAGATATTGAAAAGATGATGTTATTTCTGGCAGCATTAACATTTACAATAGGCTGCATCCCCGAACCCATATTAATCCAGGCATTTATGATATTTTACTGCTGTTTTGGGGGGGGAGGGAGGAAGTATTTTAAGAAACAAATACTTTCTGGCAGTAAGAAGCATTTTATACAGAGTTAAGATGCATCCTGGCCAAGAAAGCTGGCTCAAGAATGTAGAATGGTTATATGAGATAGGTCACATGTGGCAAGCAAATCTTCCAGGATGAGAAGACAAACCAGTGCGATAGTGATAACAGAAGGCATGTTGGAATGGCAAGCCCATGAGTGATTCCTAGAAAATCTTGAAGAAGTCCTTTATAATAGTGGCAATTAAACAGAAACAACTCTGAGTGACTGACAATGAGCTGGATGGAATACAATATAACTTTTTAAAGCAAATATGGATCACTGCATTTAATAAGCATCAAGATAGCTTATTTTATAAAGCAAGTGTTGTTGTAAAATGCTAATACAGGTAGACAAATAGATAACTGCCTTTCCAATATCTTCTTATTAATTTGCTTTAACTGTACAAAGCAAATAAGCTTCACTAGCTACTAACCTACACATCAAGGCAAACCTTCTGCTCACATCTGCATACCTTCAGTTACATTTAATTATCTCATTGGAAGAAAAGTACTAAATACTCTACAATTCCTACTTTGCTTAATCATTACAATAATAATTTAGTGTAGTGGCAATTGGAAACCTGACTATATTATTCTTCCATTTTAATAAGCTTTACAACTGAAAGTCTCTTATGCCTAAACAGCCTGTTAAAAAAAAAAGAAAAAAAAAAATTGAAGTTATTAGAAAGCCTTGCTTCCATTCAAAGTGTGCTCAAAGTCTTTAGAAAACATCCCAGAGTGCTTAACAAAGTGATTAATTCTCTTTCCATTCCTGAGTCATCGGCTCTGTAATAGAGATGCACAGAGCAGAGGTCTACAGGACAGACTTGCACACTGGAATGCCACCACATCCCTCTTTGCTGGGCATCCCAGGACAGGTGGCTCTGCACAGAGTCTCCTCCATAGAGTGCTTGGCAATGCCAGTGAACAGTTGCTCTGCAACCTTAGTGTCCCATCACACCCACAGAGGTACAAGCCTGAAAAAGCTAATGGTTGATGGCACAGAGTCTGCAAAGACATTCCAATTCCAGGCTTTCCCATAAGCCATCCCAAAAATAACCTGCAGGAGCTGGAGCACTGTGGTGACTGGCTCCCACTGCCTGCTGGCCTGACCCGAGGCGAACCCGAGGCCAGCGTGTGGCTGGCAGCCTGACAGGGCAGCAGCAAGGGCTGCTCAGTGCATCTCCACACACTGAAACAATGACTGCTCTTATTTCTCAGAGAGCATCGGGCAGTGAGACACCTTCAACAAGAGGAGCAGAGATTACAGTTTCCTACAGACACAAGTACTTGCCTCCCTCCCTCAGGTTGTGGAGGTGGCGAAGAGACGACACCGCTGGAGGTGTAAGTGATTTAACTGCTAAGTAATTATATGAAGAGGGGACTACGACCTTTATTTTGCTAACTGTCTATTAGAAGAACTTCTCTAATTTTGACTAGGACAAATTAGCAATTTCTAGATATAGTTCTTGACCTTGAACACATAAACCTTGAAGGCAACTATCACACAGCAAATAATTAACTAAGTGATATATTACGAGATCATACTACGGCGTCCTTTAACAAGATGACATTCTACATATTCAAGCAGTGAATTCCTATTTTCCAAGCCTGAGTTCTGCACAGATAAAAGTGAACATTAATAAGGGAACAGAAACCGGAGGCTCAAGTATCTGAACCATGAAGAGAAGCATTTAAATTGTTTCAATCTTTTGTTTCTGGCACCATGCCGTCTACTCACATAAAGCTGTAATTGAAACCACGCCGTGTGTGTAGTGGGTTCATTACTGGCTCTGACTGAGCTGTCTCGTGTGCTAACCATGGACTGATTTTTTGCATCCTTAGAGTCAAGGACTCTTCACCTATGTATTTGTTAGTACATATGGGTTCTTATTCCTTCTAGGATGTTAAAATTATCTAACATTTAAGAGCCACAAATTGATTTCCAAGTCCAGCTCCCATGGGATAGTGAATGGCATGTCTAAGCATCTGCAAAATAAATCACCTGGGAAGATATTATATTCATAGAATTAAAATATAACAATGGTTTAAATAATTGATTTGTAATACTTTGCTATATGATAAATACTGAGTTTACTGCAAGTCCTTATCTGCTGAGTACTAGCTTTCCACTGCTAAAAAGAATGAATGCATTTTAGAAGGAAGTACTCTGCCCAGAAATAATTAATATATGATTTTAATATTAAGTATAATTTTAATTACTTCTGGAGGAGATACCATCTAACTATCTCCTCTAATATGCCCTGAAATGAAACCCATATATTTGATGCAATATATAAAATTAAAGTCTGATAATGACACTTCTGTAGAATTTAACACAATTATATCTATTTCATTATACTTTGTAACACTTCTAAGCTAATGAGTAAACTTTCATTAAGGAAACACAGGTGAAAATTCTGTGACTGTTCAGAATACGCTTTGTCCTCTAAAGTAAGGCACTGCCAAATAAGCTGAGGCAACAGAAAAATACAAAGACACAGGTCTCTGCAGTGCAAGGGAGCTGCAGATTTTGTCTGGAGAACAGCAAGAGGTTTTCAGAACAAATACTGTACTTTCAGGCTCTAATGTTACTTTTTTTCAGAAGTATAAACAACAAAAGTACTTCATGCATTTGATGCATTTACTGCTACTCTTAAACAGTGAAACTTGTTTACTATCATATGACAAATTCTGCTCTCTATAGTAAGACTTTGTAATGCTTTCATAAACAGTTCAAAACATGAGGATTAAGTAAAAACAGAAACATCAAAGGTCTTTACTCCCTCCCTAGAACGTTTTCAATCTCCAATATTAAATGAGCTTAGGTCATCATGCAAATCAACTAAATTTATGGTCAATGCGAGAAGAAAAAAAGCAAAAATCAAGCTCACCTTTTTAGTTTTACTAAAGTATCAAAAGATATTCTAAGGTTTGAGAGTGGGAGAGAGAGATGTAGAGGAAAAGGAGCATTCATAGATGGCTTCTATTTCATCCTGAGGTCAAGATTTCACCTTTCTTCTTTTGGCTGTTCCATCAGCCTATGAAACCATAAGCACTTACCTTCAATATTTCAAGCTCTAATAATCCATGTCTGCCCTGGGAATTCATGGGGGGGGAGTAAGTTAAGCACTTCATCTTAGGAAGCAATCTTATTAACATGACATAGTTCAGTTGTATTTATTTGTGGGTTTGAACCTGGGCTGTGTTGTCTGTGAAATTACTTTATCCAGCTATAAATGGAAGCTTATGCAAGTCTTAAATAAAAATGTATTGTTCTTTGGCACTATAGAGGATTTGATCATATTCATGCCTGTACATGTCTGACCAAGAACTCCTCTGATGAACCAGCTGATCTAAGCAAAGCTGTTTTGCTATTTATAGGTACAAGTATTTTCATAGCAAGTGAAGACAGGAATATTTTAAAACTAAGATGGTGGCTTTTCATAAAGTACCCATTTTATTTACACTAAATAAAAGCTAAGCTATAGCACAGGATTAGTGTAATATTTAAAAGATTCTGTGCAAACAGTCAGCAACTTGTAGACTTCCTCAGCGTCATCCATTTCTTTCTGTAGCTTAGCAACATTAAGACTATAACAAACAAAAATTAATTGTGCCAACACTAATTTCCATATGTGATGCTCATCCAAGTTCACTGGAACCATTTACATTTTAACCTGCAGCACCCCACACCTCCCAGCCGAACAATAAATCACTGCAGCGCAGCTCAGGGGCTGTGCTGGTGTGAGCAGCAGCTTCCCCGTGTTGGTGCCTGGTGTCAGGGGGAGCCGCTGCCGCCAAAGCAGATGTTTCATGTTGACAAGCAGAGACTGGAAAAGAAATTTCTAAGGCACTTTTTCTTTTTTCCTTCATTTTCTCTACCATACTCAGTAATAACTGATCTAGTACATTTGCCATGTGTAGCCCCTCTGCTTAGAGTAACTTCCTCATCTCTTTTCCTAAATCCAAACTATCATTAGTCATGCTAAATTACAAACCTCCTCCTTTCAAAGTTCCTTCTCACTCCTCCAATTGGGAGCTCTCTCTTGCTGTCAGAAATGGGTATTTAACTTTCCTTTGGTTATCCTTTCTTAGGGAAAGACAACCTATGTCAGTACTATTTATCAACACAGCTATAAAAATTCCCATGCAATGGGAATCCACATACAATGGGATCCACAATCTAAGGCATATGTTATCTTATTGCTAAGACATCTGACTTAGAAAATGCAAATTTCACTACGATTCCATAAAATTGTCATTATATCCCGTGGTATCCACAGCATTTGTAAAATCCACCACGGCTTGAATCATCAACACTCAAAACAAGCATTCTGAGGCAGAATGAAGGTAATCGAAACTTCATCATGACCCTAAGGAAAACAGGTAGGTGGGTACAAAAGCTAATCAACATGTATAGAATGCTGGAATGACCTTGGATACCCACAGCAGTTATGGTTTTCCTAGTGCCAACACTTGCCTCCACTTTTCTCTGTCCATCTTTAGATTTGGGAACAAACTCCTTCTTGTAGGTTACATCCCAAACAATCTAAAGGACAAATTATTTTTTCAGTATCCTGCAGTTTTTCTCTCCTTCCTTGCAAGGAAGGGCTCCATCAGCTGTACACTCAATGTCTGGGAGTCAACTGAGCTATAAGGAACTTCAGGAACTGTGTCTTAGCCTGAATTTCCCTTAAAAAACTAGTTTATAAATGAGATAGCAGTTTACAAATAGAGAACTATGTTGGAATGCGGTCTGGAACATGTAAGCACACCATTCCATCTCAATGCAACCTAAGTTGCAATAAATTAAAAATGCATGGAAATCTAACCATGAGATAAATTATACCTTCCTCAGTCGTTAAAATACTTGGAGTAGAAAAAATAATAAAAAAATCTATAAAACATAGTCTGGAATTTATTGTCCTTTAAAAGCTCTGTAATATTAGTTGCAATCACATCCCTACAAATTAAATATATATTAGGCTACGGAAATCAATGTAGTTAGAGAAAGTAAATCAAAGGCAGAATGCAGCTTACCAATTATAGTGAAAAGAGCTTGCTAAAAATGTAAGGACTCCTAAATACTGTGAGGCTTTTCAAGATATTTGCTTATCATTAGGCTTCTAGTTTTGTGAAGTCAGAAGATATTTAATGTTTATTAAAATTTAGTTGCAGAGGAGTTAATATGTAAATTTCTATATTAAGAAGTACAATTTATTTAATTAATTTAATTACTTGAATAAAAATGGCGGAAGTAAGAGCACATCAGGGACAAATTTCCAACACTAGGCTAAACCCTAGACAAAAAATGACTACAAGCCATTACCTAATCTACATTGCCAAAATCTTCACAAGCAATGCAGGTAAAAGGAAGCTACTGTTTTAAATTTCAGGTTGTCTTCATGACTCTCAGTTGCAGTGTGCAGCCTTTTCCCAGTCACCCGACAGTGTAATATCTGCACAGCTTAAAAAGCCTGTGAGTAAAGACTAATTCCTCCAAGCCTCTGCCTCCCCATCCCATGAGGTTTGCTGTAAGTGCTGACAGGCAGCATCTCCTGCTCTTCCACCCTAAGACAAACCCAGCCTGTTTGAGCCACCAGCTCGGGGCAGTTCCCTCCCTGTGATGCTTCAGGGGCTGCCTGAAGGGAGGGATCAGAATCACTGGTCCCATTCAGCCTCCACTGGTCACAGAGAGGGAGCTGAGTCCCTGGGTAGAGAGGAGAAAAAAGGGGGACTGCTGGCTTTGCCCCATTTGAGAGATGGATTAAGAAAAGGCAGAGCTTACACAGGGAAGAAGGGCTGCTTGGACAGATCCAAACTGCTTTGGAGAGATGGTTTTGCAGAGGTATTACCCACTTATGCAGGGAAGAGGGAAGACGATCTGGAATAATGGTACAGGACAAGAGAGAGACCTCTGACAGAGATCTTTCTGGAAAAAATAAGAATTCACAGAAATAGATTTATTCAAGCAAGTCACTGCACACAAACAATAAAGTATGGGAAGGAACAGGGTAAAATGCTCTGAAGCACCTACATGACTTGGCAATGTTCATTCTGGAAACAGATCAATTTTAGTGGGAGTCTGAAATTCCTGTCTGCATTTGATGGCATGTAAAAAATCTCACTTAAGTACTGTGAAGATTTTACCTTGACGTAAACCATTAAATCTGAACCAGAAGGTGAGCTTGATTTCTTATCTGCTGGTACAGTACATTAAAAAAAAAAAAAAAGAAAAAAAAATATATATACACACATAGTTAGCGTACTAGATAAGCAACTTGCCTGGATTTCCTAATTCTTGGATTAAAAAATGTACCACTATGAAGACAGCCTAGTCACTGATAAAGACATTATTATTATTATCTGTATTTTAAGTGAGAAAATACAAAACCAAAACAAACAGACCCCTAGCAATTACAAACCCCATGAACCTGGTGCTCCCTGTCACACCTGTGCTTTTGGGCATAAATTGGTATGTCACAGTAGCTTTATGCATAAAAAAGAACTCTTTCCATCTGGATGCAAATTAATCATTTGAATAGCATTACTATTCTAAACTTGGTGATTTCTACACACACATAAAACTTATAATCTCCTTCCTTTTCACTCATTCAACCTCTGCAGTATTTGTGAGCGGTCAAACATTTTGTTTGTTTGAATTAACTAATGGCTGAGGGTTTCGTGAAAGTCATCATCCTGGTTTACACACATGGCTGATTAACACACACCCAGAGCTAAAAGCATCAGATATTAAATTTTGAGTTAAGCATCCTTTCTAGCAGGGACTGCAATCACCATCTGCAGCACTGTGCGCCTTCAACCTTGACACTGCCCTAAATGTCAGGCACCACCACCCAGCCATCAAACCCCTGCACCCTTCTGAAGGTCACTGGTTCCACATCGTCCATGCTGAGCTCAGGCCCTCAGCTCAGCAGCCCCTGTCCCCCCCAGCATCCTGAGGGGAGCTGGGCTCCACCTGCAGCCCTTCAGCACAGCCACGCTCACTCCTGACTCCCTCTCCTTCCAGGGAACATGGAACCCTGTGAGGAAAGGAACCTGCCAAACACACCCATCTGACAGGTCCCACTGTTCTGCATCCACCATACGGCCCCTAGTCCTACCCTCAGAAAACAGGATATGAAAAAGACTTCAGCCTCCATGCAAACCACAAATATTTCTAAAACGGCACAACAGATTTAACACCTGAAATGCTCTTTACTGTCAGAAAAAGTCCATCAGTATTAACTATGTAATACTCAGCAATGGCATCTTCTGCTTTTTCCCCTTTAGCGAATTTGCTGAAGCTATTGCTCCCACAGCACTCTGCCAAAATACAAGAGAGGAGAGAATGACAAGAAAAGAGAAAGAAGAAAGAAGAGCAAAAACTTAGCCAAAACTTGCTTGGCTTCGACACTTAAAAGCGGAAGCAGCCATCTCCCATAACGACACTTGACTGCAACCCATCACAGAAGGAAAACACAACAGGCAAAGAAGCTGCAGCTGTTACTGGAAAAGATGTACGAAGAAATGCTGCCAAATTTATTTCCAAAAGTATCACAAACCTGAACATCCCAGGAACACTGAGTGTCTGCAATACGGCGCTATGTAAAGGAGATAAGAAATGCCATTCTATATGTTTATCTGCCTGCATGAAAGAAAGCAAAATGTAAATATTCATTCCCTCATAAAAACGAAACAAAACCCTGCAACTTTTTATCACTGACTGTGAGGCCAAAGGGATAAGGAGCAACAGCCTTGCCTGGGAAGAGCGGCTCTCTTTAGGGATGCTTGTAGGATGCTGGAAGTTATGGTAACCTTTTATTTCCGAGCTCTTTCCAACACATCAGTTAGGTGTAAGATATTATATAGAAAATAGAAACGTAGAGTCACGTAAATGTAGGCAAAAAGCAACAAAAAATGCATAGGTATAAGTTGTATAAGCTAATGTTATTTGAGTTGCAGATACTTTAATTATAGCTATTAAAATTATACAGATAGGAGTTTCTCACTGCATGGGGTCACCAACGTACTGTGGGCAGAAGCAGATGCACGTGCCACATATCTGAATGTTTTAAAAACCTTCCTGCATAACTGTACTAATAAGTGTAAGTTTAAAAAACTCTTTGTGATCACAACCAGAAGGGCTACCTTAACCGTCACATATTATCCAGACCCAAGAATATTTTGCTGAACAGTCACACAGAATGACAGCGCTTAAAGGTGTCAAACACCACTGCTCACCACAGCCCAGCATTAAACCTGAATGTTTCAACCATGACTGTTTAGCTCTGGGCTTTGTTAGCTGCCTCATCCACCTTCTTAGCCAGTCCAGTGAGGTGATGTGGGTACCCCTGACCACCTATCCATGCACAGTCAGCTTTCCAGGGGAATGCAACACTGAGCCAGGGTGAGAGGGTCAATCATTTGTGGGCAAAAGGAAAAAAAACTATGTCACAGTGTCCATTTAGGAATTATTTTACCTGTACCACAACCATTAACTACCCTCTAATACAAAAAGTGTATCTTGGAGTCTGAACACCTGAAGAAAAAAAGAAAAATTCCCATTATGCTGAATGCTCAAGGAACAAACAACAACATTTATTCTGAGTCATTATTAACCTAACAGACCATCAAATGCAAATACTCTTAACTGTGATTTAATTAATGTTTTAACAATTACAGCTTTTCTTAATAAACACTTCCATGCCTTCTACAGATGATTACAAAAAAAGAAAAAGAAATTCAGTTCCATCATAATATAGCCAAAGCAGTGCTTCAAATGAGGCTGCATTTGCACAAAGAGAGCTTGAAGCAGATGTACTCTGTGCACCCAGGATGGTTCCTCAGCCTTACCAAACCCCTCAGAGCTCTACCTCAGTCTCGTTTCTCGTACGTCTCACTAAGAGCAGCCCCATCTCTGCTTTCCCTGCCTTGGACCTCTCCAGGAGCTCTCCAGCTCCTGCAGTACCAGCTGTGCTGCCTGGCTCTGCAGAGGCGGGACCAAATCCCTCCTTTTTGGCACTGCAGGCATTACTGCTTGAGAAGATACGAGGGCAAAGTTAAGTTTCAAGTTTTTTAATTGATACAACTTGCCTGAGGCTGACAGGTGTGCACCTGTGGGGATGTATAACACATATATGTATATACCTTCTCTTTCCTCTTTTCATTCCCAAAGTGTGACTAAAAAGATACCTGGAAATTCACGAAATACTCTGAGAAATAAAATAAGATTTATTTTTGCTATTTGATGAATTAGTTGCACATAGACAGGTGATAACAGCAACAGAGGCCATACAGTGAGGGGAAAAAAGCCCAGGGACCAGCACTCTCTGAAACATTCCACCTCTGTCACTCAGGAGGGCAATACATTAACTGATGATAAATCAACTCCACAACATTTCAGTTTATGGAAGCCAGTTTAAAATCCTGAAATGTAAAACAGTTAAGATCCCTGAGAAAACTAAATTTTGCTTTGGTTTCAAAAGTTCTGGCTTTGAGAGCAAAAGATAATATGGTAAATACATGGGAAAACATGGCATTGTTTTAAGTGAAGCAGCTTCCAGAAGAGGGAATCTGCAAAATTGCTCTCTCTGGTTGTAAGGCACAAGCCATGGGCTAAGAAAGGAACAGTATTTCCCAAGGAAGAAAGGAAAGTCATTGCAAACAAACCAGCCTTTCTCACTGAACCTGTCTTATCCTAAACATGACTTCTAAAATTAATTTAACCCAATTACTCAGGTTTTTATATGAAAGAAAAAAAAAAAAAAAGAGGGAAGGGAAAAAAGAGATAGCAGGAGTGCTGAAATGAAGTTGTAATATTTAATCAGTATTAAAATTGAGTTGGGAGGCAATCAATACCCAATAAATTCATTTTGGTGGAAAATTATTTAAATTACAGGCTATTAAAGGATTTCTGCCCTCTAACGAATTGATGTCTCACTTCCATAGAGAACTTCTGCAGTGTTTTATTTAAAAATTCAATTAACCCTTTGATTAATGAAATGGTAATTTGTTGTATTGTTCTGACAGGCAAAGATGTTATGGACTTAACTAACATTTATAACAGATCTATTTTTAAATTGTGAAGAACTGTCCTTTTAATTTTATTTTGAGAACCAATCGCTTTTCCCCCAATTCTAGCTGGTAGCACATCAGTGATGGGGTGACATTCACTGCAGCTGAGGTGAATGAACATCCCTGTGATGCCTGAGAAGGCCATCCAAAAACAGAGACTAGACAAGAGTAAGAGAATAAAAGTAGGTATTTACTTGAAGGGCCTTCAAAGGTACACCCTGGGCAGTCATAAAGCTACATCTAAGATGGACGCTGGGTCACGGGTTCTTCACACTTTTATAAGTTTGGTCCACTTGCATATCAGGGTTAATTTGCCAATTATAACCTCAGTTAATGATGAAATTACTCCAAGTTTGCTCCCCCCTCCCCCCTTTAGAGGCTTTAGTTTACACATTTTGGGGCCTGGTGTCCTTGAAGAGCAAACCCAGAGAGGGTTTGTTACGTCTAACCAGCACGAGAGAACAGTTGTTAACAGGCTGCACGAAACTTCAGAGTTACACACTAGGCAGTGCAGGATTTGAAAAATATAAAAGTTAAAACCTAAGGCATCACCTGAGATCTGGGTAAATTCAGCCTCCTCAGCCCCAGCTCCAGAGCCCCTCAGTTCCCATCCCTGCTTTGTGAACATAATCCCACAGACACATAGCCCAGCTGGAATTCAGATTGCTTTTCTGGTCCAGATTATACAAACAATTGCTGTTCTCCAAAAGACATTGACACAATTGGTGTTAGATCTACAGCAAAAGATAAAATTTCATGCAGCCACTGATCATTCCCATCTGCATAATTGTTGCTAAAACTTGGGAGCTTCACCAAATTTTGCATTCAGTAGAGACACTTTACCCTGTACCACTGCATTTTTGTTATGATAATTTAAAATTGACAACATTTTTCTTAATGACAGAAACAGTTCATGATATTACATGAATATTAACATTTCAATAAAATATCTGCATTTTGATAAACCACAATGTTTAAAAACTTATTAAAATAATCTGAGTCAGATTTCTTTTTTTTCTTAAACTACATGGTACAAAGTTCCCAGTATATTATAAATTGTTCTTTTTAAATGTATGTAGGTTCTTTATTCTTCCTTTTACCACATCCCAAAGTGGTATCTCTGCATGTTGGGATGTGTGTGAACAGCGCTGTAAGACTTAACAGAATCAGAGAGAAGAATGTTTGTCACATATGAAAAGCAGCACCAATAATTATTCAATGAATTTAGAAATCAACTCCAGCAGGGAAGTGTATGAGATTCCTGCTGATATTGGTCATCTGAGAAATGATGATTTATTGCTGTTCAGTGCATGCTCACTTACGTGGATACAATTTCCTGCTATGAAATCAAAACAAACTAAGAAGTCCAAACATTAGCATGGTTCCTTCAAGACACTGGGAAATAAATTGAATACTAATAAGTATGTTTACCACAGCTGATTTAGTCCATGTTCAAGAAGCATAAAACATGTAAAATCCCCAGTGTCGTTAACTTTATTTTTTTTGTTATTGTCTTAAGAACTAAGTTGTCTTCTGCAGAAAATTAGAGGGAGATTCTATAACATTCATTTTTTGAGAACATTCTTTATGTTTTCTATTACTTAGCTGAATCTCCATTCACAACTTCACTCATTTGAATGTAGGTATTTTTGATTTACAGCAAGGCATTCCGACTCTGTGTGTGAAATTTTGAATTAACTCTGACGGTTTAACAGGAGAAAAGCAAAACAAAACCAACCAAACAAAAAACCAAAACCAACCAACCAAACCCCCCCCAAAACAAAACCAAAAAACCAACAAAAACAAACAAAAAAAACCCCAAACAACAACAAACCCCCCCCCCCCCCCCAACAACAAAAAACCCCAAACCAAACTTTCAAATCCAGACTTTAAATTTGTGCCTTGAACTATACACATATTTGATGGCTGGATCTGAAATGGGAATTTGCGTATGCATGAAAAGCAGCCAGGTACCACAGTAACACAGAACATAAGAATATGAAGCACTAGACCCCAGAGACTCATAAACAGGACTGGAAACTGGATTACTCAAAAGAAAAGTGGAATGCCCCAAAAAGTATTATTCAGTTCTTTTTTTCTGGAGTACTAGAAGGCCTAACTAGTCACAGACTTAATCCCAGTCTGTCGTGCATTACGATCTAAATCATCAGCAGGGTCAGAAACCTTTGAAATCAGCACTCTAAAATCCAAACACACACCCCACCCCAGACCCCATGGTAACGAGACTCGAAGAAAGCCTTTCAAGATGTTCAGAGGACACTGAACCAGTTAAAACTGAAGGTGTTGCTGTTGTGAGCAAGAGTCCTGCAGTTCTGTGAGAGAAGGGCAAAAGAGCTGCCCCTGGCTCCCTGCAGCAGTTCCGTGGGGGCTGCAGCCACGAGAGATGAGAGGAGACACAGAATTCCTGCTGCCTATTTCCACACAAGCAACGCTATCACCATATCTGGCTCTCTTCAGTTGCCCCAAAGCATTTAATCAGTAACTCTG
Organism: Coloeus monedula; assembly: GCF_965178545.1. Lineage (NCBI taxonomy): Eukaryota > Metazoa > Chordata > Aves > Passeriformes > Corvidae > Coloeus > Coloeus monedula. Next base: position 14,261,286 of record NC_138795.1, on the reverse strand, counting down.
AGGCTCCTGTTTTAACTACAAAATGCACATTTGGAACCAATAAAACAAGTTTTCAAGAAAAAAGAAAAGCAATGAGAAACTGTGTTGTTTTCAGTCTGTAATGCTATTCCAACCTAGAGTTGGTAGAATTAACAATTCTAAAACTCTACAGTAATGCCAGATGCTGCAGCCAGTTGTTGTTGACTATTTAAAAAAAAAAAAAAAAGTCATTTTGAACACATCCTGACAGTATGATGATCTCTTACAACTCTTTTGTTTCTTAGAGTTCCAGCTGGGAAATGATAACTGCAAGACATCTGTCCCTACATTCCAAAAATCTGTAAAGGACAAGCTTTTTATCAGACTAGTGACAGCTTTTTGTTGAAAATATAATTTCTCAGTTAATCAATTATCTATCCAATTAGATTGCTTTTTGAATAAATCTATCTTTTCAGAAAAGGGAATGACAACTCCTCAGCCTCCCACTAATATCCTACAAATATCCTAATCAGCTTCCTACAGTCATCCATGCTCTGTGAAGCAAAAGCCTGATTGGGTCTCCTTGTAATTGTGAGCCTAACTTCATCTAATAGCTCTTGCTAAGTAATAAGCTTACCAGATATCACATGAAAATTATGGCACCAAGTTGAATACATACTTTGTACTGCTCCTGAATGAATATGAATGCCTGTTTAACTTTACTTAGCTCTTGATCCTGATTCCATTCAGCTCACAGAAGAAAAACAGTCCTTGATATTAATGCAGTAGAATCAAGTCGGCAGGCACATAACCCACTCAATTTCTGCAGAATACTCAGTTAAGAGTATTTAACTCTAGTTAAATTAATGCCTATGCACTCCTAAGATTCAGTTTAAATATTTGAAATTCAAGAGCCAAATACTACACGCTGAAAGATGACTCCATTCTGATCCAGCTGTCCTACAGCTGGTGGCAGGTTTGAGTCAAGATGACCAAATCATTCTGTCACTGAGGTGCTGAGGCCCTTCCACTGCAGTCACCATGCTGGAGGCAGCAGACAGTCTGTACAGTGCTGGGGGACATGTGGCAGGAGATAAAAAGGACATTCTGAAGAAAATAGTGACCTCCAGATGATCTCCATCCCTTCCTCCCAACTAAAATGCTCTGTGGTTCCCTAACACAGGCTTAAGCCCAGGACACCAATTGCCTTTTTAAAGCATAACTAAATAAAAAGATCTAGATAGCTCCAGTATGAGCCCACAAATAGAACTGGCTGTTCAAAAGGACCTTTCAAAGCCAGAATAGAACTGTGCCTTTTGAAATCTGATTTATTTATGCAGCCCCCCAAAACATAATTGTCTGCGAAGTGCCAAGTGTCTAAAATTTTTACACTTCCAATTGAGATGAGAACAATGAGGCATGGACTTAATTCCATTCACAACTGTATCCCAGGTTACCTGCCTTTTTCCCTCCTCAGTTATAATTACACATGGACTTAAGAGAAACTCACGAATGAGGAGGCTTTTGATGATCATTTTAGCTTTAGAATTCACCAGAAAAGTAGAGCTTTTCTATGTGACTCCCTTCAAAATCTTCCAGTCATTTTTATTAAACAGAAATCTTGCTAAACATTGCAGTCATGTTGGATACTTGTACTCCATCAGTAATTTCACTTTCCCCACTCAAACAGCAAAGTCAACCAATTGCTACTTTGTTCTACTTCCTCAAAACAGATGAAAAACATTTTGCAGTAGTAAGCACAAACCAGAAGCATTTGAATTTTAACTGGAACTAGTAAGGTCAAAATGATCTGTGCTTACACAGCCAAGTCGAGTAACGCAGGGTATGAAATGACATTGCATGAGTATTCCAAGAGTTAATGGGTACCAAGGGGGACACAAATAAATTTATGTTGATATTTTGATGGAGAATTTGAAAGAGATTAGGTTTATAGTATGCTCCTGAGGGAACCCTGACCAAGATAAGGAGTATGAGCTATGAGACTTCATTTCTGAGAATTACTTGGGAAAAAAAAAAAAAAAAAGCAGCCAGAGAAGTTTTGATGACTGGTATACAGAGACTTATACCTGGCTTGCAGTCCTTGGGGAAGAGTTAAAAAGAGTCCAAGAAATAATGGATTTTCAAGCAAAAATGTGATATATTGAAAACAAGTGAATAGAAAATACAGAGGGGGTGGCGGAAATAAAAGCAGGATGATTCTGGTGAACCCAGAAATCCAGCAAATTGTAAATAAGACATTAAAACCAGCATGAAGACAGATTCATTGAAGTCCTTGGTATCTAAATGTCATTGTTCTATTTTTAGATGCCTGGTATTTAACACAAAATATGACCTGTAATAATTGATATTTAACTACTATATTCAATTTGTAAACATGATAAAAGGAAAAGACAAGCTGAATGTTTTATAGATGTTACGAAGATGGCTTTGCAAGGACAATGATGAAAATGAGAAGGGTTTAGTTTACCTCCTCTGAGATAGCATACTGTACACATCAGCCGCTCACTGTCTGTTTCACTAATTTGCATGAGCACTATAATTGACAGCTTGTTAACAGCTTATTAGGGACTCAGAAACCCTGTAACAAACATCACACGAAAAACAAGAGTGGACAGAGGCTTGAGCCGTAAGTGCTATTTTAATAATCCCAACTGAAACCTGCAGATCAAATACTGCCTCTTGATTGCAAAAGAAATAATTATGACTGGGGTGGGGCTAGAAAATTAACAGATACAGGAGTGAGAATATACAAACAGCCACACCAGGTCAGACAAATGGTCCACCCTGCCCAGTTTCTCATCTCCAGCAGCAGCAAGCACAGGGATAGCTCCCACACACCCCCTCAGCCTCAAGCAATCTGCAACTCTGGGACTGCCTAAGCCAGGAGTGGTGTTTCATGTTTAATAGCCAGTGATGGATTTTCTTTTGCTATGAATCTCTCTAAATGCATTTTGAACCTCTGTAATACTTGAGTGCAATTAAATGGTTTAAAATACCTTGCTACTGCAAATCCTTCTGTAGATATTATCCTAGTGCTCATTTCTGGGGGTAAAATAAACAAACCAATTAATATGTAAGCTGCAACGCTGCAACTCTGATTTTTTTGAACTTCTAAATGTAACGTAGTTACAACATGGCGTTACCGCAGCCCACGATGGAAAATGTCTATTAGCATGAATTGCAACATATCACATGAAAGACAATAACAGCATCATAACACATAGAGAAAGCTATTTGTATTTTCTGGTGAGGGAGTACAGAGCTACTGAATGTTGTCCTTACTTATCTTAGGATGAAAGCCTTATTATAAGCTCATTTCAGTTGAACAAATCTCTCTGGGCTCCCTGCTGAGCAAGGCATTTAAACTTTAAAGCTAAAGGCATTCATTTTGCTTTGCTGACAGTGAAAACCTTCCTGCACAAGCTCCACGATGCACATGGAAGCTTTTAGATCGCTCAGCGGCAGAATGCATTAAGGCATTTAGCTGCTTACTGCGTTTCTCTGCAGTGCACGGACATCAAAGGCATTCATTTCCACGGGCAGCAAGAGTGGACTCTTCAGAGCAACTATCATCAGCCCGCTCAGGTTTAAGTGCTCTTTAGATTCCAAATACAGAATACGGTGACAAAATATCCTGGGCAATATTTTTCAGAGCATCCTGACTCGCTGTTATTTCTGAGGAGTGTTTAGCACAGTGGTCCAGGCACTGCAGAGCTGAGAGCTCTTTGCTGGGTCACGGCACATGACATCCGTCAGTACGGAGCAGATGCCTGTCACAGGACCAGAGCTTCCGGATTTGCACTGTCCGTATTCCAAACAGCTTCTACTAACAAAGCTCTTTTTAAACAAAATCATGTTTAGCTCTTTCCTAGCTGGTGGTCTCTGTCTATGAAAAGTTACTGCCAAACACAAATACTCCAAAGTGTGACTACACACTACAAAAGGGACCAAACACTTCTGTGTGCACACTCAGAAGCAAGATCTTAAAAGCTTATCTGCCCCTGTATTGGGTGAATCAGAGATCAGAACCAAAGTTTAATCACTTCAGGTCACTCAAGTGTAACATGACCCCAAATCAAATACCCTATCTGCAAAAACTCCCTGCCATAAAAAGCAAGGCAAATAAAAAATAGAATTATTTTCATCTCAGGCTCCTCCAATTTTACTTAGCTTAAATTTTGGCTCTAGCCCTATACCAACTAACACCCACTGAAACCAACAGCAGCCTGCAAGGGCAACTTTTGATCATCTATTCTCAGAAGCTGCTTCTATAGTAACACCAAAAAAGTATTTTAAAATAATAATGCTGTAAATGTGGCAAAAAGAACAACTCGAAATACTATCTTGTCTGTTATGTTTTAGTGAGGGTAGAGGGAGGGGGTTTTTTGGCTTTGCTTTTTGTTGATTTTTTTCCAACATTCAGAGCTTACCGTTGCAAATAAGCATGAGAGTAACTTAGTACTAATTGTTATGAATACATAGATCAGGAAGATTAGGCAATTATGTGACTGCAGTGTTTATTACAGAGGCTGCATGCAGGTAACAGTACAGAGCTCACAAAATGCAAAAATAAACCATGAGACCAAGCCAAAATCTCACTGAAACATGAGCTGACCAATATCTGAAGAGTTAAATGCAATAATTATGGAAATATTACCTTACCAGACTATGGGTTTAAATATATGTATAATAAAGGTAAAGGCAAAACACAAAACCCCAGCAACCACCATTATTAGTATCAGGTTATAACTTCAGGGACGATTCTGATCAGGTCAGTCCACACAAATACAGACACCTAAGAACTTGTTTTGATAGTTGACAAATACCTTTATCTAGGTCTACAAAATTAAGTATGTAAGCTACTAACATTTAAATTTTTGAGCTATTTTACTTTGAAGTCAAGGGACTATTTGCTTAAGCTGAAGAACTGTAGAAATGTTTTTTTTTATTTAACACCAGCATTAACAGCAGTATTTAACTCTTTATTAATATTAAGACCTCTACCAGTAAAATAACAAAACTGCTGCAGGTTCTTGTTACTGAAAACGGTTATGGGGCCATTATTTTTCTGAATGTATTAATACTACATGTTTTGCTTAATGTATTAACTCTGAAAAATCAATGTAACTCAAACACAAGATTTTAAATTAATCTAATAATTAAATTAAGAGAGAAGATTTTAAACAGCAGGAAAAATCCATTCTTCATTAAAAAACAAACAATAAAGAGGGGGCTTCAACTGTGGTAGAAAAGACTCACACTCAGAGAAACTTTCTAATGACAAAGAAAGCAAAGCAGAGGAAGAGATGAGTGAAATTGATCCAATCGTGTATTAACTGATATGTCATACCTATGGACTAAGTAACCTTTAGAGGTCAGCCTCAGACTGCAGCTAAGAAAATGTTCCTCTAATTAAAATTGGAAAGTGAAATTATTTTATGAAAATGAAAAGCTGCATTTCCTCCTAAAGCTTAAAACAACGTGCACAAAGTAACACCTGCTGGAGCAGACACAAGGACAGAAGCAGTTCTGCTCTCAGGCCACCAGGTACCAAACAGAGCAGTCTGAAGAATCATCTCCAGCACTTACATACCAGGGAGAGGTCCCAGGAGGAATCAAAACCTGTGTAGTGGTTTCCTGTAAGATTAAGAATTCCTCTTACACCCTTTCATTTAACTACTAAAAACCTACTTCATAATTTCCTTTTCTTTACAGACATTTTAACTGACATAACCAATATTGAGAAAAATGACTTAACACTCCACTTCATAAAGCTCAACAAGAATTTTAGTCTTACGTTCAGCGAAGATTACAGATCCACAGTACTACTGATATACCATTTATTAGGCTCACAAAAAGAATGAGTTAACCACACAATCTGCTGTCTTTTGTCTTAGTCCACTTGCTTTTATATTCAGGCTCTGCCTGTTACTACTTTGAAAATATATTTGTGTAATTGGCTTTAATGATTAAGAATATTACAGAGAGAGCCAACCCACAATATGGTAAATGTGAAAATGGCAAGATTTTAAATTTAGATATCAAGTGTCCAGCAGGGCAAGATGAAAAGAGTGAGAATTGCTACAGCATTGGCCATGAGTCAACTCTTATATGCTGATTACCTACTGTAACTACCAGTAATTTTGGTGGTGTTTGGCAATCTTTATTTTACTTACAAATACTTGCATAAAGGCAAAATAAGGCATTTTAAATAGCCTCAAATCAATTGTTAGAATAAAACCCAGCTGTATTTACTGTCCTCCTAAAAAGGCCCTACTGCTGCTGTACCAAAATTTGTGGTGCTCCATAACTACTGAAATTGTGATACAAGATCGCATTCACTTTTACCTTACCCTAAGCAATACTATTTTCTACAACTGTAAAGGAACCACACTATTATATACTATGCACTATCATATTATAATCTATTTAAAAGAACTGGCACAGCTACAATAAAAATCATCCTTTTTTGTAGCTTGTTCTTTGTAAATTACCCAAATGCTAGCAGTTGAGGAGAGCCTTTGGTTTCTTTTCACGTTGGCACTGTAAACCCCCTCTTGTTCGAGACGCACATATCCCTCAACTTCTGTCAAAAGCAAGAACAAATTTCCTAACCAAAACTGAAAAGTCCTTGGCTTTTCAAATGACTATAAATTGCATGGCTAAGTGCATATGGCCACAGGGCTGTCACAGTTACTTTTCCTGACAATTCATCATAGCATACTAATTCTGTAATATCATTACTGTGTCTCTTCTCACTGTACTGATCCAGCCAGTTAATTTAATCAACTAATAATAGATTCAGAAATGGATGCAAAGGGCCCTAGCACTTCAAATTATATTACTAGAGATGCACAGCAGTGAAAACAATGTATTCTATACTTTCCATTAAATATAACCCCAGTACGTTATATTCTTTTACTCAGTTGGAAATTTTCCTTTAAAAGGGAAAGAAAAAATATTTTTACACATTTAGAAAAGGTTCTTTCAACAAGATTAAGAAAGCAGTTTATTTCACACTAAGCATAACTTAAAATTACATTGCATTAATTTGAAGAAAAAATTATAACCAACTACTTAATCAATTATCATCATTACAGGTAAGTTTCAAGGTAAAAAAATACTGCAGGAAAGAAATATCCATCTGCAGTGGAAGCTAAAAGTGTGTGATTAACTGCAAAGTGAGCCATTCAAAAATGGACAATTAATTTTATTAAATTTTAATCTTCTCTGAAAATGTCAATGATGATTAAAACGTTATTCTCTAACACCTCAGACCGTTTTGCATGTCATGAAGACTAATACTTAAACTTTGCAGGAATAAAAAAAAAAGTAACCCAAAATGTAAACAAGACTAGAACACAACTGCATCCAATTTGTCTTCTAAAACATTCACAATCAACACCCTGTGAAATTTTTGAATGTGCAACACAGACTTGGAGCTGATATCTGCTCACTTCAGCTACAAAATGCACACAGTCCAAAGGGCACATCCTGCCAGAGGCCACGGACTGAACATGGGAGTAGCCACACTTTGTACAATGAATCCAAAACGCACATGTGTGTATGTGTGCACAACTGGAGCTAATATACAGACCTGGACATTCTAAACAGTTCAAGTCCTTCAAGACCAAGGTGTTTCTGCTGTCCTGTTCTCTCAGGCTGAGGAGCAGCACTCGCTCAGACATGGCACCAAGGGCAGAACTCACTGAGCAGTTCCTGGCTGTTCCCACTCCTGGCAGAGCCCAGGGACCACGCTCACCTGAAGCTTCTGGCTGTGCTGCTTCAAGTACCCTTTGCACCACTGGAGCATTAAAAAGGACAAGGATGCCTGGATATAGTGCATTGTGAGTAAATCATGTTCTAAAGACCCAATTTCAACCCCCACACAGAATTTTCTACTGAAGACTAAATCTAGAGGAATTGCCAGTGTCAGTTCAATTTATCTTTTGGGGACCTTAGACTAAAGTCAATGAAACTCTTCACTTGCTAAGCCACTTTGTGTATTGAGGCCAAAAACATGGCAAAAAGTGTGTTTCCTGATGTAAATAGAGTTAATTTTGGCAAAAGTGAGTGAGGAAGGGTGATAGAAATTTATAGACTTACTCTCTGGCCATGATTCAGGAAGGCAAATGTTTAACATTTTAAAGGCAATTAGGGGCCTCCAAAACGCAATTAATCTTCTGTACCTGCCAAAGTACCCTCCCTGAAATGAGGGTGCCTGAATTCAGACTTACATTAAGTCCAGACTAAATACATATTTCTTAACACACATTATGCAAAGTTCACCGTGTACTCTCTCTTTCAGGTGTCCAACGTCATTTGTTACTAAGTGCAGTTCCAATTATGCCAACCCAGTCTAAAAGCAAGGCATCTGCTTGAGTACCATAATCTAACAAAACAAATAATTTTCCTTTCATCAATATACAACAGCTTTGTTCATTACTGGGAAACGTTAGGTGGTGAAGTATTGAGTGCTATGCATTTTACGCTTAAATCAATGTACTGTCTTGCAGTTATGCCACCTAATGTGTTTTTAAGCCATGCGCTACAGAAATCAATGTGGTTCTTATTTGATATTCAGTGTTAAGTTCAGCCTCATAAATTTAGAATTGCACCCTGTTATTTTGATGGTTATGTATTAACCATGTCCTGTAAGTTTTATGATTTTATATTCAGCCGTGCAGTAAATCATGCCAGTTATACACAAATGGCATGTGCTGAATTTACTTTTACTGTCCGTTCTAAAAAAGAAAGTAAAGGATGATTCATTTGACCTATTGGGGAAGAAAAATACAGTATATCAGATAAAATTCAGAAGGTGTACCAGTAGAAAAATTAGGCTCCACATAATTTAACTAAGTCTTTTCTGAGACAAACTGATTTGCAGTAGATAAATGTGTTTGATACACTTCATCTTACCAATATTTTACACAGGAATGGGCACACAACAGTTGATCATTCTCTGGAACACATCTAGCAGGTGCTATGCTTTTGTATAGAAATCTAATGATACACTGAAAAGATTTTTTAAAGAAATGGATATTGATATACAGAACAAAACTCAAGCCCTTTCTCAGCAGCTTTTAAAATGTTTTAATAATGGAAAAAAATTCTTAATTTGTTGGTTTTTTTAAGTATCCAAATAAATTTTTTCTTGTATAATAAACCAGAAAACAGGTGTTCTGCAAGACACATTTTTTAAGGGGAAATTTTGTTTTTATTTCTATTTGCAATTTAATGTCTTGCCATGGAACAAACACAGGTTCCTAGATCAGGCGGAAATATAAAGATTGTTTGCCCATTTCATTAAATATGGTGAGACAGTGCAATGCCCTTAGTGACAGAGAAGACTATTGATGCACCAAAATTCCTCTGCTGTCTTCCACTTTCTCAGGTCAAATCCTGAAGCTAAAATCCTTTCATGTTCCAAGAGCTGCTAAAGACTAGAACAACCATTTAAAATCATGCTGTGCAGCACTGTAATATTAATTTTTTTAAAGCCACTAAAGTTTAAAATCTAAATGTTTAAGAATCACAGGACAGACTGTGTGTTTCTCCTGACAGCAATTCAAATAACATAAAATAATGTGACAGTACCTACAGTGTAGTCCAGGAGAAAAACAAGAAAGCTTTTCTTTAAAACTAATGATGTATACAGTGGGCATTTACAGGGATTTCTATCTAGTCAGACCTCAACAGTTCATTGCTAAATCAGAATAAAACCAGGTTAATTTATGTCCACCCACTGGGCTGGAGTGTCCTGACTCCAGGGAAGGAGGAGATGACGTCTGCCCACAGTTTACCTTGTCTAAGTTTCGTGGAGCCAAGTCCTGCACTTTGTAAGGGAAGACACTCAGAACACCTCATTCCATGTATTCTCATTATCACATATCATCTTCTCTGCAGAAGGAAAGAAAAATTCCTTCACCACCACCAGACTCTTCACAGCACACCTGTCTCAGTATCAGCACCCCAGCACAGAGCAGCCCTGCCTCAACCCAGTGCCCCTGCTCCTACCACAGGAAGCAACTTGGGCACTGGTCTACAGTGTCCATGTATGTATCCAAGGTCATTAAAACTTGCTTCTACCATACACAGCAATGCATTTTATCCATCTTTTTAAATCTTTGATTCTCATTGGGAGAGCTCTGTGCTTTAAAATCTGCAATGCATTTTTTTTCCTCCTGCCTACCATGGGAAAAGATTTCCAGCAGCCATTAGCTACAGCCATTTTCACATCTCATTTTAACAAGCTATAAAAGCAGAACAACATGCCAATTACATGAAATAAATAAAATGAGTGGGTACAAGATGGCTAAGAAAACCTCTTGCACTGCATATATTTGTTAGAGAGTGTATTAGGGTTTCACTAATGCATTTATAATCCTGCAGAACAGTTTGGCACATCTGCATCTTCAGTACAACAGAATGGCAAAGATGATAGAATCCTCAGAGAATTTCTATTTGAAATAATTTTAGATCTGTTTTATGTATACCAAGGAAGCTGCCAGTCAATCTGATCTTCAAACACGCTGAACTCCACAGAGGGAATTCTAGTAAACTGCAGACTGTTCACCTAAATGCATTTATTTCAGCAACATGAAAACTAGTAGCTGTGTTTGGCTAATAATATGTTGCACATTTGGAACTTTGTTAAATACCTTAATTGTGTAGCATAGAATAAGGCAGTTAATTTACACAAAAGGACACAGAGGTGAATTCTATGTCTACATCTTTGAACAAAATAAGTAAATTCACTGAACATATGGCTTATTAAATTTAATAGTTCCTCTCCAAGATGATTCTGATTGCCATGTTTTGAAAGATAGGATTTTAAAAAAATTTCTTTTGGATATTTGCCGTTAAGCAGATATGCCATCTGTCTCCCCAAATGAAAAGAAACTCAAGACTTTGATTACTATATTCCTAACCAAGATTTAGGGTAATGTATTTCTAGTACACTGATTAACTAGATCTGACATCACATCTTGGACCTATTTTATTATTCTTTTTCAAAGAACTACCCACATACGTGCCCAAATGTACTACATGATGTGTGATGAGAGAAGCATAAGGAAGCACCATCACCTCTTGCATCACTTTCAAGCACTGTTGGTGACACTGTGTCTTATTCAAAGAGGCATCTTGTATTTTCACTCAGCTTTTAAGGAGACAGATGTCTAAAGCATAACATAACGCTCCAAACTGGACTTGGAATTTCTGTCATAAAAGGCTCACACTAAAGAAAGAGAAAATAAAAAAGGAAGCCACTTGCAAATCTCATTGTAAAAATCTATTGCAAATAGGATGCTTGACTGAGCAGGTCACACAAATTCTGTGTATCAAGGGAAAAAGTCTAAGTCTGACAGTATGCCAAATTCTTGTAATTTGCATACTTTATACTTCAGATCCTCAGAAGCCCAGCTCATTTTTCCTGTCTAGTTATTTTCTAGGGAAATCTTTTTTGCCAGTAGCCTTCAAGCCCACACAAGCAGTAACTCACCTGTGTCTGAACAAAAACGATTCTTTCATTCCCACTGATAAATGTTCAGATTCTGCATCTACTTCCTAAGTCCCCGAGTATCTCTTTCAAACCTGGCGTGAAGCGGGAGAGCAGCCCAGGGACAGCAATCGATGGATTAATGGCCCCTGATCAGTCATGGGGACCAGTGGGATAACTCAGCATTGCTACTGCAGAAACACTGCACGGGGCAGTTCTGACTCACAGGGTGAGCGCCACTGCTCACTGAAATCCCAGGAAGCCTCAGCTGTGACTCTGGGGCATATTATGTTCAGCACCTTAGAACAGAGCTGAACAAAAATAAACCCGATATACAGCGACAGGCATGGCAGAAATCTGCAAGTGGTAAAACCACCATAATAAATAAAACCCAGGTTCCAGCACCCAAGTCCTATGTACATTATGGAACTGATTTATTGCTACAACACTTGACTGTATCAATCACAGTATGAACCAAAGCACTTTTGAATGAGAACTGGACTCCAAACCCAACCCTGGCTCCTAACCCACGCCCCTAAAACAGTGAAAGCTCCATGTGGTGCTGTCCCTTGTGCCCCTGGCCACCATCCCTGTGACACTCCCTTTTCTGGACACTACAGACAGAAATGGGTTATATAAAGGTTGTAAAGATGTAACATAGATGGTTTTAAAAACTGCATTTTAAGCTAGGTTTTTTTTTTTTTCTTTTGTCCTGGGACAGCCCAGTCAAAGCAGAGGCTGCTGTCTCCCTCAGGCAGGCTGCCTGCCTGCCTGCCTTCTGCCAGAGCAGCCCTGGATAACACCAGTACAACGTGCCAGCAGCACAGGAACACTTTTTCACATTTTAACTTTGCAAGAAGCACAAACAGCAATAAGGCTGAAGCATTTTGTGACGCAGTTCAATTAAGTACATAAATAATATATAACCCCACAGGGGCCAAAGCAGAGTTGTGATACAGCTTGACAAATGGGACACAGGAAAACGTGTGAGAACCAAAATCTGACAGATAAGAGTTGCAAAACAAGCAGCAAGGATATCCAGAGGAACATGGTCAAAAGGAAGATGTGTTACGCTAGGAGTAGATGAGATCCTTGCTTTCGGGGGAGGAGGACAAGAACTGGGAAAACACTGAGGAAGAGTGAGGTGAAACAGGGAAGGCACAGCTCCTAACTGGTTCCAGCTCCCCACTGACAGCAGAAATGCTCAGAGGCTCACAAGAAACCACTTCAGGTGTGCATCAAGCATGTGTTGTGAAGGCAGTTCAGGTGCTGCCTGTTATAGTCCCATGTGAGAGTACACCTGGATGACCAATAATCCTTAGGTAACAAAATTACCATAATTTTTCTTCCAAATGCTTGATTCAGATTATGAAGCAGAACTCAAGCATGTGTTCAACACACATGAATTTAGCTGTTTAACTAAGTTCATGTAAATTTAGCTATTTTAGCTATTGCTAAAAAGGGCTGCTTGACAAGGGCTCTGTATTAGCACCTCAGTAACAGCAGCTGAAAACACATTTACCTAATGGGATGGATCTTTCATAGAAGCCCCTGTACAAAATTATCACAATTCACTTTCTGGACTTTATGTTTCAATTAGATAAGAAAGAGTCTATAAAAAATACACCTCTGAAATTTTCATTCCTCAAGACTTCTGGAACTCTTTAAAAGGTAAGTCAGTATTTTCAGACTGTCAGCATTACAGAACAAACTACATCAAGTTTGCAACCATTTCCCAGACTGGTGAATGCTTTATTGGGCACAAATAAATGGAGTATGGACTACACTCTGGTACACCAAGCACTTCTAGAGCTGTGCAGGCTCATTCCAGGTTCCAGACCTACAATCATCACATTTTGGTAGCACTGCCATAAATTCACAGTTTCTATGCACGCAAACCAGAACTTTCCTTCATTATTATTGATCAATCAAAATAATGAAGTTGCTCTCTGATTATTTCTCAAAATCCTTTTTGAAATACCATTAGTATTGTTTCATTAAAGCTTACATGGACTTGCAGAACCAAGATTTTAGTTTCTAATTCTTGAAGAATTCCTTTGAATGTTGAGACTTACTAAACTTGATTACAACCTATTGTGCTTACAACACAAGCATCATAACAACTCAAAGAGATGTGGAATTCCACCTGTCTTTCATAAATAAGTAAAACAGATCTTGAAAAATTAGATAGACTGTAATAAAGACTATAAATTTAATAACAGTGTATCTTTGTTTTGGGGGTGTAGGCATGGCTGATCTATGAACCTCATGTCAGAATCTCCAGTACATTCTCCTGTCCTGCTGCTGGCTTTTCTTGCAGCTGATCCGTTAGAACGGGTTTCACTATGTTTGTATTCTGATGCAAAAAATATTAACTAACCAAATGATAAATGCATTCACAATTGCATTTAAAGCATGAATGAGTCATATACAAGCTCACATATGAAATCTGAAACAGAAATTATCATAGTGTGAGGTGTTTTGGTCCAGCATTTCTGTTAGATACATATGGCTAGTTGCTCTGAAAATCTGTTGGGCTTTTATTAAATAACTTTTTTTTTTCACAGTTATAGAGTCAAGTCTGTTAAAATTCCTGTCAGAAATACACAACTTTGGTTCATATTGATGTATGTGAGCTGATTTCTTTCAACTTTAAGCATCACAGGAAGGTAAAACCATATTCCCCAGCTCAGCCCACAGCTCACAGTGCCCAGGGGGCCTGAGAGACACCAAAGGCTGATGCTGGGCTTCTGAACAGCCCCTGCATCACTCCTGGTTATTTCATGTCACAGCATCCCAGCACCTCTGCAAATAAAATAAAATTTGTGATAAATGAGGTTTTTGAGATCATACCAGTGATTTCTCTCATCATGCTCACTCTGACACAGCTCAGATTTCTAACAAGTGCATATGTTACAGTTCTGTCTGTTGGTTTATAACCAGCTTCTGACAGTGTCTTTAGGTCTGTATCTACATTAATTTCAAAGTCACTGTCTTCCTTCTCTTCTCTCTCCTTGTGCAAGTTTGTACATCTTTATAATACCTTCTGATTAATTTATCACATAGTAAAGATTTTAAAAAATCATTATCCTTTTGATCTAAAAATCCTTATATTTCATCTTTAATATGTTCTTTTGAGAGGTTCTTTCTGGAGAAGTTGCCACATATGTTCTACTCCTCTGAGACGTAGCAGCAAAGCCCAAGAAATACTTCAAATCACATTTAAAATGGTTTGAAAAGATTTTGTTTGGAAAAAAAAAAGCAACATCTCTTTCAAGCTAAGAAAAAATGGGAGTATATTGCAATGCATGTGGCACAAGAAGACTAACAAAGAGGAAATATATGAAACCAATATTTGAAAGAGTGTCCAAATTTATCACCACAGAAGTGATCTGAAGCATTTTTAACATTCCATTACTTCATGAACTAGACTCAAATAAGGAGGGACAAAAGTCAAGAAAAGAAAAATATTGATTTCTTCAGATCGTTTTTCTAAGATGATCATTATTTCTGTAAGACGATCTGTTCCTCCATTTGTTTTAAGCCATGCAAAGAATTCATCAGATGTAGAGAAAGAGAATAACCCTCACTTTGCACATGAATACTGTAATATACTGCTTTATAAAGAGTGCTTTTAAGCCATCACATGTCAAACAAGACTAGGAGATTATCTGGAACCACATTAATGTCTTAAGCTCAAGGCACTATGTTACATTAGGAAAAAATGTAGGAAGATGGAATAAATGATCTTTCAGACAAAGTCAAGCAAATGCCATAATATTTTTACCAAGATTGAAAGTGATGAGGGAAAAAGATGGTGAAATGTAATAGTTAAAAAAAAAAAAAAAAAAAAAAAAGAAGCTAGAAAAATCCCTTTAGCATAAAAATATCAGGGAACTGACCAAAGCCAGAAAAAGCATCCTGATGCCTGCTCTACCTCCTTTACTCTTCACCATGCAGAATTATTTATCTTCATGATGTTGACTGTGAAGTCCTCAGAATTCTGTCCAAATCCTCCCCCTCAACTCCAGTCTTCAAGCTGAAGCACTGCAGTTCTGACTGTTCCCAGAGTGTTTTCTCAGGATCTTTAGCAAAACAGCTGGACTGCCAATAACACAGAAAACACTGATTATTGATGTCTGCCTGCCGTGGTTATAGGTCAGTCTCCTAGCATTTATCACGGGCCTCTTTATCTTTTTTCCTTAAAAAACCCAAAACCCCCACATAATTGTCATCACACCAGACTGTCTTCATCTGTCCTGCTATCTAGAAAGGTAAAATGTAATTAATTAATTCAAACCACGCAAAAAAAGTGAAAACATGTGAGAAATTCTGCTTTAAATTAATAGAAACCCTTCATTTGGAAAGATTAGATGGCACTCTGTCACCCACAAGAGCTGATACCGGGCTCCATTACATACTGAGTGTCCTTATTCCTGTGAAAGGACATTTAGTCCACAAATAGAGAGACTTCAGAGGACAGGACAGCAAGTCCTGATTGAGACAGGACATGCTTGGAGAGTGATTCAATCCCAAAATTTAGGACTAAACTGAATATGCATACCCATCTTCAAATACTCTTAGCGAAGTCAAATTATAGGTTAAGAAATAAAGTATCTGAAAGAATTAAATCTGGCTAAGTATCACAACAGAAGTGGTCTTGAAATATGCAGTAATTATCCAGAAAATTAGAACTGGCAAATGAATATAGATGATTGAGACTCAAGGAGTCTTTGAGAAGCTGCCCAGGGATATATTGACAGGACTGGGCACATAAGGATTATTATTTCACTATTTAATACTGAAAATGTAGGGAACTCTGCAAAAGAAGAAAACAAACTGATTTACATATATTATTAGCTTCAGAAATACAGCTTGGAAGGTTTGCTATACTAAAAGAGGCTTTAAAGTGAACACCAGCATCTATATACAGATGAAAACATTCAGAACTTGTTCTCCAAATTGCTCTGGGTTGCTTTTGAAAAGCAGCACACCCAGCACACATGGTGAGCAAAGTTGCTTTGGATGGCAGATTCCTACTTGCCTGCACAGCTGGGAAGTAGGACAGTCGCTTCCTGTGGTGTTCCATTGGCTGCCCCAAACTCAGAGCCTCCTTGGACTCCTCTTTCTTTTGCCCACAGTCCTAACCTTGACCTATCCTTCCCACACCACACTTTCTATGCACTGAACTAACCTGATCAGAAACAAGTTTTTAACACGAGAGTTAGTGATGTCCTGTTTTCACTGAGCAAAAGAAGTTTAAATAGGAAAAACAAAGAGCTATAAAAGACAAACTCCAGTCAGTTAAGGAGTTAAACTCCTTTAGGTTAAGTCAGTTAAGCAATTACAGCCATTCCCTTGTTTTGTCCATATCCACACTGCAAAACATAGCTTGAGGCTATAGCATTATGTGGGAGATATAAATAGCATACGCCTCCTTAAAATAATTCCCCTCTTAAAGAAAGCTGGAAAGAGGAGTAACTTCACTGTAATTCATCTCATTTCAAGTTTACTAAATATAAGTGTTCTGTGGAAAACTGATAAACCTATTTATCTAGTACCACTCAAGTTAAAAAAAAAAAAAAAAAAAAATCCCCCAGGAATCATGATTACTCATTCTTACAACTCAGCATCTGAGGAAACAGAAGCTATATTTTCACTCTTGAACGCTAATTTGATGTTGAGAAAAGTCCCTTAACCATTTGTGTGAAAAAATCCAACTGCTACCTTTCAATATTTCTGAATGACAGTCATGGCTCTGAGCAAACAAATGATGCTCACATATTGTGCCTTGCCTACAGGCATGTTGCTGTAATGGAATGATATTATGTCTTTTTACAAGATGGTATCTCAGTTTCAGTAGGGCAAACATGGCAAGGAAGTTTCAGTTTTCATAGGCTCCTTGGACTTTCAGGCAAATACAATTTCACCAACTCAGTGATGATCTTCTCCCTATCAGCAACATGCTACTGAAAAGCCTGAATGACTTGAACAGTCAGCAATTCCTGAGATATTTATAACAACTTCAGAAACCACAAAAGTCATCCTTCCCACTGAATAGTTGCTCAGCTGCAAGATCTGACCCGGAGAGATGCTATTTGAAGGCCCTCAATAATACTAGCACGGTTCTTAATAAAATGGAAAATAAAAAAACTACCAGAGCTGCTGCTTCCATCTCAGATGCTTCCTCATCTCAGGAAATCAAGCTTGGTAAGTTCACATCTTTATTTCATTTACCCAGATTACTGCATTATGTATTTGGAAGACCAAAGAAAATACCGAAGGACAGAAGGTATAAATATGAGTTCATATGGCATCTAGACACAGTCTGATATGCTCTGGGGATGAACTGTGCCTGTGATACATTCTAGGAATGAACTATGTTTCTTAGAGTCCAGCTTGTGTAAATCTCTTTTTCAGACCTGAGCACAGATGGACAATCACTGTGCAAACACAGCTAATGAACAAATAGTTCATGCAAGCCTAAGGATCTTACACGTGTCCAATATTAGGGCAGGTGCTTCCAGGAGCCAGCACAGAATACACCAACAACTGATTTTGTAGTAGCTACACCTCCTTCTGTGACTTCACTCACAAATAAAACTGCCTCTTCTTCTGACACCTGCTCTGTTCTGCTGCACAGTATTAAGTATCCAGAAATTTGTGGTTATTTTCATGGTATGAAATGAGTTTGCATACAACTACAGCGTACGTGGTGCTGATTAAATGTAAGGAACCCAAATGGACACCAGGAAAACAGCCCCATTTTAGGACTGGGTTGTTCCAACTACTGTTTTAATCTACACATAGGTCTTTGGCCAGTTTTCTCCATAAGGCCACTTTTCTTGCCATTTCTTTTCACAACTAAAAGGAGTGGTACCATATAGAAGCAGTACCTCTTCCAAAAGTCAGTGGGGTTGCACAAGAATGTGGAAGATCACAGCAATGGCACCCTCTGGTGACAAACAGCAGCACATAATGGGGGTCAATAATCAGCCTGGAAAAACATTTAAAGCTACTTCTTCAAGTAATGTTACATGGAAAGGATTCCTACTGCAAGCTGAAAAATGCAGGGAGTTAGCTTAAGCAATGATAACTAGCCTTCAAGAGCAGGTAACTTTAGGAAAAGTTCTTCATGGTATTTTCATCTCCGCAGTATCGTGATATCTTTCTTTTTTGGGTTTAGTCTCATCCAATGTTCTTTAACCATGAGATAGACGAAACATAAATTGAAAAAACAGTCCTCTTCTTTTATCAGAGACAGTATTTCTTGTTCACAGATGGTTAAGATTTCAGCATGGTCTCTGTGGTGCTACCAACAGCTTTGGAGGTGTTGAAGAACTTTGATGAGAGGTCTGCGAACCAAAGACTAAACAGGCAAGTGGACAAACAGCTGCTCATAAGAGATCTCTCACTTGATTCAAGAGGCAGAGCTTCAGCCTTCCTGAATCATTGCCAATCATCCCCTGAGCTTCTTACAGGAAGAATGTAGAGGAGAGAGTCAGCGATTTCTAATACTACAGAGAGGCTGAACAAATAGATAAAAGTACTTCCCTTATCACTGCCAAGGAAGGAGAGTGCCGTAGAACTTGTAAAAGCTTAAATTAAGCAGAAAGTCATCTTCAACCTGTGTGAAATATAAGGAAATTAAAGGCAAAGAAAAGAGTTGATGTTTAGGTTGCTCCTAGAGTATCTGACAGAAAGCATTCAATTCTGCCTGGAGCTTTGGCAAAAAGTCAAGTCACAAAAAAACTTTATGGGTAAAATCCAGCCAAACAAAAAACCCAAACAACAACAACAAAATTGGGCTTATTAATTAGATTTTCTCTCCTTTGACCTAAGGAACAGAATTTAGGAAACATCTTTTATAACTGACTACTTAAAAACTAAGTGAAAAAGTTTTATAATAAAAGACAGTAAAATAATAATAATCTCTTTAAAAGCTCATTAGTTATGGGATAATTTAATTTCCAACAAGCTCTGATTATTCTAATATATACATACAAAAACCTTGGCACTAACAGAGCTAAGGCACCATTTCCTATCCATTTTCCATCTGAAGAGGAATTCTATCCTACCTGAGTAGAATGTTATAGTTCAACATCACATTAACAATCAATTCAAATCCATCGCCTTCGACAAGCTGACAGATTCCTTGAAAAGAACAGTGTGCAGAGCATAAACACAAAGCACATCCCATGAAATATTTAGAAAATGTAATGACACTTAAACATCCATCTACACGTGTCACTTTATACATGTGACAATAGGCATTCACTGCACCACCAGAGCTGATTGGCCAGACTCAGGTTGAGCTTTATAAATGAAGTATTGACTAGAAAAAACACAGTGTACCTTGATTATGCACTAGTCAGTGAAGTATGCAAGTCTTTGTAATGAGGGAGATTATTAATAGTGGCATACCATACATGAGGAAAGGTACAAGTCTCTGGTGTGACAAATTCAGAGGAAGCTTTTGGTAAAATTTCTCATTTTGAAAGGCAAGACAAAATAAATTCAGCAGATGGATTCCTGTGATCTGCGCTTCAGTTTACAAGGGAAGTGTAAAATACATAGGTTTTTGTTTCACCTTAATAAATTTAGTTAAACACCAAGTACAGACAAACTTGCAAACCTTCCTGCAAAGGTTTTATCACTCATCAGCCACACACAATGCATTTAGCACCAAGCTGGATTGACTTTATCAGACACAAATCTCCTTTATAGAGAAGAATAAAAAGGCATTATTCTAACTCAGTTATGGTTTGAACAAAGGCACTGCTGCTTGCTTACCTGGGTGACCTAGATCATCTAAGTTTTCTTTTATAAAACTAATAATTGACAAACTGAATAATGTACTGTAATGGAGTTCTTGTTAAACATAGTTTCATCATTTCTCTCTACTAGATGGAAAGGCTCATGATTAAATAATAATTGAAAAATCTTGTGGTTATTTTGAGAGGTTTTTTTTTTAAAGCTCTCCATGTTGTGACCTTCACACAATGATGTAGATACAGCTGCAGGCAAAAGCTCTTTCCCTTAGAATTCAGGAAAAAGGAAGATCCCAGCTAGCCTCAGCAGTTTATGAACCCAGCTGCTGCACTATTTTCCTGATAGCGTTAATTCATCAACCCATATTTCTGTTTTCCTCAGTTTCCTGGCTAAATACTGGACTTCAATTCCTAGGTCTCAATTCCTGATTGACTTGGTTCATTCAGTTATGAGGGGGCCATTCATATAATCCAAAAAAAAACACCATGAAGAGAGAGACTGCAAACAGGATACAGCTTCAGCCAGGCCCTCATATGGGATATGGACAAAAAGCCCAATGATGCTGTGCCAGAGCAGGGCACAGAATGTGGGACTGAAGTCACTGACACCTCAGAGGCAATGGAAAATTTTACAGGTGCTGAAGCCCTGGCTGACATGAATGGGGGAGAACAGTACAGACATTCATGGTGTAAGACCTCACCCCACCATACATAAGAGGCTTTTTTGCTTTGGTTTGGGGTTTTTGTGGGTTTGAGTTGGGTTTTCTGCTTGTTTGCATTAGCACTGCATACATTCCTCCTATAAGAAACACCTGTATCTCTGGGAAGATGAAACCCAAGATCCTGATGTACATCTCTCAGGTCAACACTGACCTGAATGGAAAATCTAATGGCTGCCCAAGTGCTGAATGGCAGCCATGAGCAACTGAAAGTCAAGATGGCCCTTTTAGGCCACCAAAGCAGAGTTGTCTTGCCACATCTCCATCCTTAATTTCTAGAATATCATCAAGCACTCTGTTCCAGATAGTATTTATTGAGCTCTTTCAATATATACCAGACAGTGTAGCAGTAATTCATCACATCATCCTGCCAACCTACACTACAGTCTTGCTGTGTTATATTAAAATTGCAACAAATGTTTAAGCTTTTTAATACTGTCATTTCATATTCCTGTCTTACACAAAGCTTTAAAGTTTACCAGTACTACATATCCATTTTTTGTCTTTAACCTCGTCATCTAGACTCCCTCTACACTGAATACATAAGCCATTTACCTGGATAAAATTGAGTTTATGTGTAGTTAAGTCTTTAAAAGTCATCCCTGCTAGTCAATTCCCTCATTAGGAAACCACTTCCTATCAGAAGTGCCCTCAGGTTTTGAGAGCACATCAAAATTGGATCCACTTAAACAACCGAGCTTTGATACTGCGCTTAATGACTTTCTAAATTTGTCATTTACAAAGTACTTTACAAGCCTTCCTAAAGAAGAGCTGAAGTCTGCCCAGGCAGGAGCTAACCTTCCCAGCTCTCCTCTTTCAGGAGCCTCGGTGACGTGTGACGTGTGCGGTGCCATTTTCTGAGTATATGACATTTCATTTAAATCTCATCACTTCCTTAGGACCATCTGGCCACTTTCTCAGCTACAAACAGATCATACAACTGTGGCAGCTCTTCCTCTCTTCTCTTTCAGATCCATCCCTCCTGTTGATTCCAAGCTACCTGGGTTGCTCTGGGAGAGAAACAGGCACAGCATTCCCAGACAGTGCTACCTGCAGAAACCAGCACTCCACTATGACATATAGAGTGGGGCTCCAGCTTCCCTGCTGCTCCTTGTACCCAAAACATCGATACTCTATCCCAGAATTATGAGGCCATATTATATTTCCCACACACATGCAGTTAAAGATGACACAGATCTGCTCCAACTGCATCACCACATTCCCTTTTAACAAGGAAAGTATTTTCTACTGGTGTAAGTGAATATTTCTTAGTGGGAAACTTTATCAAGTGAGCTTAATCTCCCACTTGTTTAACCCAAACAGAATTCTGGGAGCAACAACATAAAAAATGTCTACTTTCTACTCCCTTACAACTCAGAGACATTAGCATGCATACAACAAACCCAAAATAGTCTCAAGAGCAGAACCATAGTGTTGCTATAATCTTTCCTGCAAATTATGAAGTGTGAAACAGAAAGCTGAAAAAAAAATTAAAAAATGAAATATTGATAACAACATGTCAAAATTACAACACTAAAAGTAAGAAAATAAACTCCTCGGCTGTCATCTGTCTGGTGCCTTTTAGTAAACTCCTCTGATGCAATAACATCTTTTCTGTTCTACTGTAATTCTAAGTTTGCTATTCAACAACATCCCAGGAAAAGCTCAGATTATACTGCTTATAAAATTGAAACAATGATAAACTGTGAGGTCATTTGAATTATGAGGTGGGGCTTGATTTTAAGATTTACATATCCATTTGGGAAATTACTATAGGAAATCACCACTGAAAACTCCATAGCAGGGAAAAAAAGAAAGAAAAATATAATTTACCTAATTTTCATAAGATTCAATCAGAAGTACAACACAAATACAGGTTTTCATATTTTACCTCATAATTTTTCCAACTTTATTTTCTTTATTCATGGCACTCTTTCATTTAGTAAGTGATATGCACACAAGGTACTGTGTGATATTCAAGCTTTTAATTACTACAATAAAAAGCACCATCAAAGCAACACAGAAAAATCAACAAAAGTCATTGTCACCAGTATGTCTAAAATAGCAAACACTGATGGATATTAACCTGAAAATATCAGTGCAGCTTCCTAGAGCACCCTTCCCCCTGACTTGAATTGTCACACCTGATGCTGGACAGTCAGTGAAGAATGGAAGATTTTCTCCAGGAAGAAAAGGAGGTGACGTGAGGAGAGTGCACAGCCCTACAGGATTCCCTGTCAGGACTCCCCAGGTTGATGCCAATAAAGCACCACTTTCCCACACCTCCCCAGCTGGGCTATCGACACAGAAATGGTTCTTTATGAGCAAAATTATTTGCTTCTCATAGGCATTATCTGCAAAGAGCTGCCACAACCACAGTGTTTTGGGGTAGATTTCTTTCAAACATGTGCCCAGATCATCACAGCATGACCTTGAACTCTCCCCTGCTCTGCTCAAGTTTGGGATTGCTTTATTCCTCCTCATTCATTCCTGTCTTGCTGTTCAGTTCAGAATTGCTGCTACTAAGATAAAAGCATGCCTTGATAATATATTTGTTTTGGTCTGACATTATTTTAATAGCATGGCTTTGTCCTGGAAATTCTCCTCCTCTCTCAAGACACTCTTTTTTTTTTTCTTTTCTGACACACAAACGTAAAACAGAAACATCTCAAGTCTTTGATATTATAATATCAGAGTAGAAATCTCATGATAAGCATTTTATGTTATGTCCCATTCTACCAGTGACATTCTCTATCCATTATATACAATACTAATATATACACTACATACAGTACTAAAAGTGTCAAGGTAACAACATTCTATCATGAAAAGAAAAGCCACCAACACCATTCCAGACATTTTCTCTTTGACAACAGGCTAATTAACAGGATTTAGATTCACATCAAACTGAAAACCCTCCTTCTGGGTTCACTTTGAGCCTGTGAGTTCATTTCGGCAGTCAAACCGATTTGCCCTGAGTTTACAGTCTACTTTTCCATTCTCCTTTCCTCTACTGAGGGTTACCTTTTCTCTTCTCTGTTATTGGTCTGTTCAGCTTTTCACTACCCTCTGCCTAATGTCACTTGAATTTCGTTGCCTTCCTAACAGCCTGCAACTGGTCATTCAATAACAGTGAGACCAGGAAAAGGGAAAATTGCAGATCTGTTGCAAAAGGATTCTGTGCATAAGTGCTCCTTAATTATGATCATTCTGTTTTCATGGATTTTTAAACTGAAAGTTACCTTATTTTACAATGTTTTACATTTTTCAGAAGAACATAATTTTCAGTTCAACTTAAAAAAGAACAGCAAAAACCAACTGAAAGAGTACTTGCTTCAAGGTCACTACGTAAACATGACCAGCCTCTAAGCTTTACTCTGGAAATAGAAATACTGTAGGCTTAGGAAAGAACATGGCAACTGATGAAAAACCTCCTTTTGAAAAGTTAGCCATGATGTTTTGGAATAAATAGTTACAAGATTTAATCAAAGAAAAAATAAGCATTCAGGAACAGTGGTGTATCCCCTCTAGCTCACACCTTGCATCCCCACAGGTAATCCTCTCTACAAAGCTGGCACGTGACATCAGAGGTATTGTATTTCTAACTGTCCTTTTACATTTGTATGAATCACAAAAAGATTAATATACTTAAATCTCACAACTCAGTACATCATGTTGAGTAACAATCTGATGACAGATTTATGTTACATATTCACAACTGACTTGTGTAAAGAAGAGATGGCCACATCTAGACAGTAGCAAAAGCTACGAGATACAGTAAGAATTTAGAGCCTAATCAGACTTCTGAAAATAAAAGTGTTTTTAAAATATCAGTAGGTGTTTGGTTAGGAAGAATTTCAGTATACCAAGTAAAACATGGAATTTAATGAGTTTCCATTATTTCAATTTATGTGTAAGCATTCCAAGCCTGATAATATTTCAAGGTTCACAGCATTCTGGTTTATGATAAAATTAAATCACACTAAATCTACAAGCACAGAAAATAGTCACAAGCTTTGTGAATGGATTTGAATGGGAGCAATTTTTAGAAATTAAGCTTCTTCTGTGCTGCTTGGAGATGTACTAAAAATGACAAAATAGATTTATTGATACAAAAAAAAGGCAAGAGGTATGGTCTGTTTGGTTGGTTGGGGGTTAAGTTGAAATTGTGATAGCACTTCAATATTTGAAAAAAAAAAGTCATCTTTTGGAGTTGAACTACTCTTTCATAACACTTGAGCTGTATCAGGAAAAAAGCTTTAACAGTACTTTCAATAAATTGAGAGGTCTAAGCATCATGAGTTCCCTCTAAAATTGCTCGGCATAAATGGGTAAAGTCTCATACCAAGTAATGTCTTGCTTTATGCTGGTATCCTGAAAATATGAAACCATATCAGAGCACAAATTTCTCATGAAATATAGATTCTTGTTACTTCCTCTCAAGATGAGCACCTAGCAGGTTATTGATCTGCTTCTGAAGGACACAGTGTTTATTATGTAGGAAACCACTGCTGGGCACAAGTGTGAGAAATTAATGATGGCTTTGTAAGTGTCCACACTGTGGTGCTGAACCAGTGGGGCAACTGTCAATCTATATGATAATGCATCCCAAAACTTCATAAAATCAGTGATGTGAAGAAGCATTGATTTTTGAGCTAACCAGGATTTGTGAGAGAGTAAGGCTAAAAAGTTTACTGAAGTTAACACCTCTGTGTATACAACAGTTGCTTCATGCTCACATGATGTTTTTTTAAATCAACCAAACCTTCTAAATCAACACAGAAACCCTTCTCACAGAAACCCAAAATTAATTCCACATCCTGGTTTGTTACTTGCTTGCTGTTTGATTGTGTTTTTCTTTCTCCTAATAACACCATTGTTGGAAATATGCAAAATGGATTCACTGCACTGTATTTTCAATTACATAATAATTCACTTCTTATAGGGAGGTCAGTGAGAAACAAGTGAACAGACTCATTCTTTTACCAGTCTGTGACAGTGTGTATAGAAGTAGGTTCTGAGACTATGTTTTCTTAGACAAAGGGTGTGACACACTGCTGCCACTGAAATGGAGACAACCACCTTCAGAGAAGTGAATTCCTGCTACAGCATTGAAGCCCAATCATTCCATAACGGCAGAATTCTATTAGTCAGGTTTTTTATTTGAAATTATGCTCAGAAGCCTTAACAAAACTGTACTAGAATCAATACAAGTTGTCATATTTTCTGTGAAAGTTATAATTAAAAGGAAAAATCAAGTAACCAGTCACTGATTCTTTTTAAAATACGGACTTCCTTGTACAAACCATTATTAGTAAATGCACATTCCCTCCTTGGTTTTGATGAAGAAATGTATCCTGCTATGCCTATGGAGAGGATATATTACTTGAAGATTCAATTTAAATCAACAACAAAAAAGACTGGTGTTACAAACAAAATAATTGCACCTTGCTGTTCTTTCTATCTGTATAAACTGTAATTTGGTTTTGCCCTGTTTGCTTTGACAAGCAGTTGCTTGTGTTTCCAGAGCCTGGCACACCCGCTTTGCTGAAACCAAGACAACTGCCAGTAAGTACAGGAGGAGCCCAAAATAAACACCTACAAAAATCCTCTTCTGAGTGGCACCCAACATGTATCAAACAGAATATTATCACAATATGCTTAGCAGAGAGCTGATGCCACAGGCTGGTATCACCTGCTGGAACAGTTGCTCTGAGGGCATGATCTTAGGGAGGTTCCTCTTCACCTCCTCAGGATGACAAGATCCAAACCCCCTAGTTTCTATTTTAACTAAACTGAGTTTGCACTTTCATCACCCTATAGGATTGAGGACAAATTCCTGCAAATCCTTTTCTACTGTTTTCCCTCTTGAGTTCAATTTAAACCTATGTGAGCGTAGAAAATTCCCCAGGTAACAACTTTAAGGTGATCTGTATGAAGAACCTGACTCTGGGTATGTGCACCTGAGAGGACAGTGCTGAACACAGGAAACTCAGACTCTACCACTGCCAAGCTGTGCTAAGGTCACAAGTGATTGGTGCTGTGCCCAAAGTCTCATTCCTGTGACCTTAATAAACTGCACTAAACACAAGAGTTGTGCCTCAGTCCGATGCATAGATTTGCTTTCTAAAAGCCCCCCAATACCAATAATAAAAGACCAAAACAATTGTTTTTACAACTCCAGAACCATGGAAAAAAATACATAAAATTAAATCTGATTTTTACGAATTAGCATCAGTGTTACAGCCACCAGCACATTCTGCATTATTAATATTACTTCAAGCTGTGTAGAAAAATCACATATAAAAACTATTTCTCTTTGGAAATTTCTTTCTGCTTCTCATCATTAATTTAATTTAAGATACTCGGAGCACAAACTTCTGTGACAGATTATGGCATGAAAAGTAAATTGTAAGATCAAACATAATACCTATAATATGATGCACATATAATAGTTTCCTGATAGTGATGCTAAAAAAACCCAAAACACATTAAAAACCAGCTTTAGTCAAACTGAGAAAGTGCAAACTTCACCTTTAAAAGAAGACTCATGTGTTTTTAAGTACGCTCACATTCTCACACCTGTAGGTTAGGAATGTACAGAAGGAAAAGGCCTACCATTCTCCTCGTCTGACTTATTCTCGTTGTCGGAGTCGGTAAGCGTGAGAGCCGAGTTCTCACGGCTTGACAGGCCGGAACTTCTCCTGGATTTGATCCCTCTGCCCCACAGCCTGATGGCATGCTCCGGAGACATCCCTCCCTCGGTGTCCGAGTCGGCGTCCGAGCCCGTGCTCAAGGAATAGCCTTGGTGGAGAATTCCTATGTCTGAGCAGTAGCCGCTTCGGTGGGGAGAGGGCTCACAGATCCCTAGTTCTGCGAGGGTGAAGTTTGTTCCTAGAAGGACACACACACCAAAAAAAAAAAAAAAAAAAAAAAAAAAAAATTAAGTAATTTAAAAGCTAGGAGATTTATTTTCAGCTTGAAAATACCAGACCTTTTAAATTTTGCTCAGTTCTGCTGTAAACCAATGAATTACTTACAGAGATCTCTGGTGCACTGGTCTAGCAAGACTTAATCTTAAAAATATTGAATGTATCTAAAATGGATGAAATATACAAAACAAAGGTAGGAAAGGTCTCTAAAATTTAGGTTACTATTTTCACCCCAAATAATTAATCACTTAGGTGTGTGATTAATATCAACCTCATGACAAGAGCTAATGACATGACCTGCTTTAGTGTGTATCTAATCTTGTATTTGTAGGACAGACCATGAGCTTTGAAGTTGTGCATTCGATTACTCAAAAAGAGAAATTATTTTAATGAAGCTCATTTTCACATACACATCTCTTTCACAGAGATAGAGCAAGAATGCAAATCCATCAGTGAAGTAACATGAAACTTTGTCACCAATTTTATATTTACATTTGGTGCAATTGGTAATTTAATATCTGCTAAAGAAACCAAGATAGACCTTACATTGTAACTGTTTTCTACCTTTATTCTCGTATTCCAGAAGAAAGAATGCATCAAGACCAAAATCAGGAGGTCATTTGGTTTAAAGGCAAACTTTCTGAGACAATGTCAAAACACATGACCTTTAGCAGTTAATAACGACTCAGTGGAAAAAATCTTATACATTTTTAAAGCACACAGAGTCCCCCAAGGTTCTCAGAAAGTCCAGAGTTGCTGCCTGAT
The DNA here is from genome assembly GCF_965178545.1 of Coloeus monedula. Taxonomy (NCBI): domain Eukaryota; kingdom Metazoa; phylum Chordata; class Aves; order Passeriformes; family Corvidae; genus Coloeus; species Coloeus monedula. Next base: position 14,232,617 of record NC_138795.1, on the reverse strand, counting down.
TTCTGCTTATGTACTTGTTTCCTATAGTAACAGGGCAGTAAAAAAATAAAGGGAAATATTCACTGCTCTCTAAGTCTTTCAAAGATTTCATAAAGCAAAGTAATTTGAGCTTCATTACATTGGGCTAAAAACAAAAACCAGACTGAAGTTGCTGGCAATATAACTGCCAACTATTTAATTAATTTCTTAATTCACAGGGAAACCAGATGTGGGGTCTGTGTTTCTAAAACAGTAGTCTTATTTCATCCAAAATCAGTTTATATTTTCTCTTCTTCCTTTATATATTTCTCAGAATGAAGCTCTACAATGGAAGTTCATACACGAAATAAAACACACAAATAAGTGTCTTCTATTAATAAAGAAGGTAACTAGATTTTTGTTTTTTTTTTTTTAATTAGAACTTCTTTCACAGATTAGCCAGGAAAGCTCATAGACTTTTAAATCGATCTGGTTCACGTTCCTGTATCAGCTCTCTCCACTCTCATCTCTAACAGCCAAAGCACTTTTTGGATAAGGGGTGTATGCACACATGTACAAAGTAAAACTGGGCCCCACTTAAAATTTATTCCTAGAGCTCATCTGTTAAAGGAAGGGGATGGATTTCTTCTGGAAGCCTGACTTACATCCTCAGCCAGCAGTGACCAGGCTTGGGTGTGGCTCTGTCACCCTGAGGTCAGCAAACAGGCCAGCAGCAAGACAGTAGCCACAGCCCAAGGTAAAGAACTATCACCAGACAATGCTTCTCAAGAAATGAAGCATTTAGTGGCAAGAGGTAAAAAGAATATAAAAAGGCTGACATTAAAAAAGCCAACTCGCTTCCATCAACACCAAATTAACCCGAACCCTTCTAGTTAGGAGCATATTTTACCTGCCTTCTAATATTTAACATAGCAAACAGAAATTTAGGGGTTTAGTCAAAATCAGGGAACTCAACAGTCCTAAAAACGAGCTTCTCAAGTGCATTTCAGTCTAGAGATTTTTTGCTTTTCTTTTTGTAATAAGTAAAGAGCTCTAGCATGACAGATAAAGCTACTTTTAAGGAAAATGTAAACTTTAATCATGTGCAATTTTAGTAGAAGACATTTAACAAAAACAGTTTGATTGATTAGAATTTTGCTTCAGACATGTTAGCAAATTAACCTTAGACTTATTAATAAAAAGGTCAAAATCAAACCAAAATAAATATAAAAAATGGACTGAACTGAAGCTTAGTAGCCCCCGCCCCCCAGGTAGAGTACATGTTGACTTCAGCTACATGTTAAAATTACTAAACTCATTGTGAAAATGAAGCTTTTCAAATTTTCTTGTTTGCTGGTGGCATGTCTACAAATACACACAAATTATGACTATATTAGCTTAATCAAGCTGTTATACATACGCAGTAAGACATTTTGATGATATTCTGTGGATTTTAACAGCCCATACAAGCCCAGATGATTTCACTTTGATTAGCATCCTGTTCTTACTTTATTTGTCTGAGGAAAATGGTAAAGGCACTGAAAGTGAAATACAGTATTCACAAAACTCATTCACCCATTTGAGTTTTATTATCTGGGAACTTGGCATTTTTCAGTAACTGACCAAATTTTAAAAAATTGAGAAGTGGATCATATCAAGAGCACAAATGGAATCAGCTCCTGAACCTCTGGGAAAGGATTTTCTACGCTGCTTCTCAGAAATCCCTTTATAGTCTTATGACCTGATGGTAGACATGAAATATTCTAGAAGTTTCCCTGTCTAGTAAAGACATGTTCTTCTCTAGTAGATTTTAAATTAGTTCAATATACTAACTTTTGGCATTTGCTTCTGTAAAATATTATTTGAGACTGTTCTGTAAGGCAGCATATAGCAGCAGAATAACTTGTCCTTGGATAGGTTTTCAGATATGTATTTTACATCCAAATATATAGAAATGTATCTCTATATTTATAATTCCTGATACCTTCATAACCCTTAATTTACTGTCAAATCTGAGGAAAGGAAGATGGAAATACTACAGTTATATTCTCTAGACCTTTTCTTGATCTGGACCATGTTCTCCTACATGCCTTGTTTTCCTAAAATGAAGCAGCCCACATATCCTGAACAATGAACTGCTTCAACTAACATATTCCTCTCTCATTTACTCAGCCAGTATTGTCCATTAACGTATTAATGGCATCAGTAGACCATCCCTATACAGTCACACAGAGGTTAAATAAAATCTGCATGCACAGAATCAGAGAATATGCTGAATTGGAAGGGACCCACACAGATCATAGATTCTAACTCCTGGCCCTGCACAGGACATGCCAACCACCCCACCTTGTGCCTGAGAGTATTGTCCAAACAACTCTTGAACTCTGTCAGGTTGGTGCTGTGGCCACTTCCTTGAGGAGCCTGGTCCTGTGCCCAACTCTGCTCTGGGTAAAGAATCTTTTCCTGATATCCGACCTAAACCTCCCCTGACACAACTTCAGGCCATTCCCTCGGGTCCTGTCACTGGTCACCAGAGAGAAGAGATCAGTGTTTGCCCCTCCTCTTCCCCTCACAAGAAAGCTGTATCCTGCTGTGTTCTGAGTGAGGTCTCTCCTCATTGTCCTCTTCTCCAGCTGTACAGACCAAGTGCCCTCAGTGGCTCCTCACACAGCTTAGCTTCCCATCAAAGCCCTTCCCCATCCTGGCTGCCCTCCTTTGGGCACCCTACTAGCACTTTGAAGATGAAGTCTCACAAAAGATGAAAAAATACCTCAGTCATTTCATATCCACTCAGCCTGCCAGAATACTCCATGTGGAATCCTGGTGACAAAGTTCAGCAAGAACAACACAGCCCTCCTTGCCCAGTGCCAGTACAAACTATAGCACTTACAGAGTGAGGAAACGCAGGCACAGCCTGGCCTGGGGTTAAGGTTTAGTGTCTCCTTCAAGGAGAACCATCCTTATAGCTCTAAGTGATATTGGGAGCTCAGGCACAGCAAGACCTCATAGGGGACAAGTGAAGGCAGAGGGGCAGCAGTCCCACTGTTTGCCATGCCCTGGCCAGTCAGACTGCTCTGCTGTGTGTCCACAGAGAGAACACTGGGCTACGAGCCAAACTGCACTGCCAGCACAGACAGGCAAGGGTGGCTTCTTGCAGTGTGAGACAGTGCCCTCTACACCTGGGGCTTGCATGGAGCTGAGAGGAACTGAACTGCACTTCCCTGAGATGTCACTTGCAAAGCAGGGCTGAAATGTGCAGGCAGAATCCATTCTTGCACACTGAAAACTTTCTTTCAGACTCTTGTAGCATCTACTACCTTGCCGGTGACACTAAGTGAAAGGAGATAAATAACATCAGATCCTTATTGATGGACAAGAAAGAAACTTCTTTCTCTTAAAGAACACAGAACCAAAAATAGAAAGTCACAAGGTTTCTCCTTTTTCATGTGAAACAGAACTTAGTGGTCTCCATCCCCAGTCCCTTCATCCCCACCTGCAGAAACCACAAGATGATTTTCATTAAAGAAAGGCAGTTAAAACCAGCTGCTCCCTTAAGGTGTACATAATCTCTCATACAAAAATAGATCAGCAGTATTCTAGTTTAGAAGTGTAATATAATGTTATGTACTTGATCATCATTGCCCATAATCTACACGCTGTGAATAGTCTCTCAATAGAATAGATGTTTTCCTTTAAATGAGGACATTACTTCTATTATCTCCTCAGTGCACTTCCTTGTACAGAAATTTACTGTTTCAGTTATTTAGGATATAAACACTTATTAAATGTGTTGAATTCAATGATGTACTACTGTACTCATTATCCCTGCTAAGCCTAGAAAGCCTCACCATTTAAGCAAAGGTTACTTTCACCTAACCCCTAGGCAGAGGTCTCATTTGGGTCATTACAAACTGCATGAATTGCCTTTCTGAAGATTAATCTAATCCAGCTGTGATTGCTACAAGATGCCTCAGAAGAAGATTTTTGAAACCAGTAATGCACAGATAAGATAAATTTGCCTTCAACACAACATCAAGTTCAAGACTGGGCTAAGTCTAAAATCAAAAGGATAAATATCACTCACAGTCTTTGCTACTACAATCAATTACAGAAGGTAAGAATAACAAAAATATATCTATTTAAGACATCCCATCCTTTTTCAAGTTTTTGTTATGTTCAGAGCTATAATGATTTTGCTGGCAGGAGTATCACAATTTAGGTCCAATCTCTGGAAGAGGTCTAAAAAGAAGAGGTCTAAAAGAAGAGGTCTCTGGAAGAGGTTTAAAAACCTCTGATGCAGACTTTATTTTGCTCAATTATTTAGAAATTCAGTCTGCCTTGGTCCCTTCTGCAGAGAACTGACTAGAAGCAGCAAACAGAAATGTTTGTGCACATTGCAACACGTGGTTTGAATGTAAAGTTCATTTCCTAGCTTCTCCCATCAATGACAGAAGCGATCTTTAATAGTCCTTTATAATCTGCCTTGCTTCTTTCTGACTCTGAGATGCCCACGCTGGGCTGCTTTTGGCTTTTGTTGATCTTCTTCACTGCAGCTGGTATGGGACTGAGGTTTCAGCTACTGCTGAGTGTTCTTACACAGAATCAGGGCCTTTTCCACTCTATCCCACCCACAGTACTTCTGGCATCACCTTAGGGTGATGAACTTGATTTTGATGATATGCTGGCTTAGGGAAAGTATGCATTTATTGCTTTCTCCTCAAGTGCTGATGTTGATTAAAGACAAAATCAGATTTGAGAGGACAAGAGGATGGAGCTAGGTGGGAAACAAGGCTATTATCTACCCCACACAGTCCACATTGAAATGCAACTCTTCAGGCTAACAATTTAGTTTCCTAGCCAATCTTTCCAACTTTTCCAAGCTCTGAGGAATGGTAAAGGAAGTACTGTTTCATTTATTATAAAGGGATGTGCTATTCCTACTGACTGCCCATTCTCAAACCTGTAGGAGACAGATGTACGCAATTCTGTAAGCAATTGCTCTGCTCTCCTCTGTGCTTTGCCTTTCCGTGCTCTCCCTGGACACACTTCTTCTCCTCCTCCTCACTGATTAAGTGCCAGCAGAAAGAAAATTCCAGGCTGAGCCTCCCCTATTATTCCCTGTCAGGCAGCAGAACACCGGGAAAGCCCTGCTCAGAGGTGACCCTCAGGCCAGCAGCAGGCAGCAGCTCCTGGGCACACCTGAGAGCTTCCAGCACTCCTGCACTCAGACCCCAGGAATTCTATTGTATTTCAGCAGAGATGCAGACAGATAGAGGGGAAAGACTCCCAGACATGGAATCCCCAATTCAAAGCATGGAGATACTTTGGTTTAACCAACACAACAGTCACTGAAGGCAACGTGAGGGATTTTCTCCAGCACCCATCTTAGAACAGGTCAGAAACTCCCTGTCCAGTCTCCAAACAAACCCAAACAACCCCAAGACACTGAAATTCAGTTCCTGTGACTTTTTCCTTTACAAGCAGCAGAGAAAGAACAGAATGCGAAGCCTCATGGCAAGTAATGAAGTTCTTGTAAATTCCCCATCTCCAGTCCAAATGCCATCAAAGTAATAGTGGGTTTTGGAGGTGGTGTTTGGGTTTTTTTGTTCGTTTGGAGTTTTATAATAGAATCTTATGAAAAAGGGTTAGAGCCCCAAAATGGATCATACTATGGAATAATTTTGTTAAATGCCTGTTCCCTTTTAAGAGATAGTGAATTTCTAAATAAAATCCATCCCAGAAACACATGAAGAGATTAGGAATTTTTGTGTACTTAAAGTGATAGCTAGCATAAAGAACACAGAAAGAATGATTTTCAATTTGCTTTTTTATGTGTACTAACCTGCTCAACACCTGATACTATCTCCTGTCACACAAGCACAGTATTTTCCTATGAAGGAATAACAACTGCAGCTCCATGGAAAATGCAAACTTTGAAGAGTAGTAAGTTTTAAAGACAATATAAGGAAAGTATGAAGTGCAATCCCAATAGAGAAGAGCTACCAATTAGTATCTGTATTAACTACCCATGTTTGCAATGCACACTTAGGCTCATTTGGCACAAAGCAGTACAATAATTACACCATGGTCCCACAAAACTCAAAGTCACAAGTTTTCACTGCTAAAAAAAGGTCATTTTCATTCTAGTCTAGCTCAAAAGATTTAGGTCTCCTGTAGTTAAAGTTTTTACAGTTATGTCAGAAAAGGACAGTGAGTTCTCCTTGGTTTCCAGTTGACTATATATATACACACACATATAAAGTACTTTTTTGATAAATTCACTGTATGGCTGTTTATCTTCACTGATACACTAAACTGAGTTCAATTATTAAGAAAAAGCTCTACAAAAATCTGTAGTAAACAACCAGGGGATAAATGAGCTGTTGATACTTTGCTGAATTAATGAAAAGCCTTTTTCTTATTTTTATACCCTTAAATCAAGATTTAAAAGGTGACAAAAAATAAACTGCTGTTCTTGAATTGATAAATTAACTGTGCTCTCAAGAAACAGTGGAAGTCACAGGTAATAAGCTTTCATACTTCCATAACTGTTTAATTGGGAACTCTCAAAAAACCTGAATCAGCTGTCAACACAGACAAAATCTTAATTGTTTCTTTATACCTTGCTTCACAAGCTAGGAACACAGATACTCTATATTTTATGAAGGTCCCCAGGCACATATAAAGATTTCTGAGCACTAGCAGCTGTCAGCTCTTTAGTCACAAGGTGCTTCTTCACTGTAAATACTATGTCACTTAGAAATAATGGTAATGTAAATCGTAACCTGTATAGTAGAATAAAAAGTTTAAACTATTATTTGGCTGAGAACATGTGTTTATATTCTGAATGCTGTTGCTCCTAACAGTTTTAGAAATGACAGAGATGCCAGCCTTTAACTCTGCATTTCTAATCCTACTAGGAGCACCATCAGTAGACCAATATGAATTACTTTGAGGACCGAGAAAAGAATACACCTAAAATTAAGAGCTTCCCAAAAAAATCAAACATTTTAAACTGAGAACCACATGAATTGAAAAAGCATATTCAAAAAATCCACATAAACTTCATGCCAAACTTAGAGAATAATGAAATTAGAATCATTTGAGCACTATAATTTCAGAGTAAAAGGTAAATATCTTACAATCAGGTATCAAGAGAAACAGATGAAGCTCTTTGAGAACTTTACCTACTAACAACCACATTTTCTTTTATTCACCACTTGCCTTCATTATACAAGAAGATCAGGAAACATCTGTATTTATTTGACTGAATTATAAACTGCTTTCAGCTTTTCATTTTTAATCCTAGCTAAATAATTAATTATTTTCATTGGCCAGTCAGTTGTGGTATTATGAATGCATCAGTTGGCACCGATCTAGATCACTCTCAGTCCTGAACTTTGCTACAGATGAAATACACACCCTTAATACAGGATTTCTTTCATTCTACCAATGACTATTGTTTGCACACTGCACAAAGAAATGCAGTGAATTGCCTTGCTGCACATCCAGCGGCTGCAGGGCTACGGCAACAGCACTGCACACCCACCAGCTCCATTGCTGGAACTCAGCGGTCTGGCCAGGCATCTGAGGAACTGTGGAAGGAAGAAATATGACCTGGTCCCATGGACCTCTTTTCCTTCCCTACCTTGTGGTGTTTTCCAAACACTCACAACATGCTGCTATTCTGATTTTCTTTTCCTGGTCCCTGTGTACCCAAGTTCAACACCATGATTTCAGCCTGTTGCACTCGGCAGCAGTGCTGGCAGGCACGGGCTGTTCCAAGGTTCTTTTCCCACCTCAGCACCACAGCTCCCCTTGGTTACTGCAAACTGTTTCTGTATTTCATCTACACTTCTCTCCGTTCCAGTGGTCTAGAATTTCAGTACAAGTGTTTTAACTTAGACTACTTTTCCCTTCATCAATGATCAGAGAAGATTTGTGTTATGTTGTAAATAGGTTATAGATTCAGTGTATTCAAATATTTTGCTGTCTGAAACTACATCTTTGTTTTATAAAACTCCATTGGAATAATAGGGCCAGTTGCTGCACTTCTGTTGTCCCTTCCCTTCCACTTTTGTCTAAGATTTGAAGGACTGCCAGCACTGACTTTATTGGTTAATAATAGAGGGACATGCAAGTGTGCCAAAGAGCAAGTCAAGCTCCTACCATCACTTTGCATCAAGCTTAACAGGTGGCAGTGTGCAATTCTCTGAAGAGGAACTATCAAGATATCTCAATTAGAACAACAATTTTGTCAAATAATCTTTTATGTATGGGAAAACGTTGACCCTGATTTTCACAAACTGACTTTAAAAAGAATGATTTTCCCCCACTAGATCAAATATTCTACACAAGAACCAGCTGTAATTAAAAAAACACTGTACTTGTCTGTCACTTAGTTCTGCATTAAAAAAATTTCAGCCTAACCCCAAAATCTTTGTGAGGCATTATTTTAAAAAGATAATCCAGCAAATACTACAAAACCAGACCAAAATTCAGTTGGTTTGAAACAGAGTTACAGGGTAGGCCGTGTTATCTGACTATTTTTGACACACGCGTCATCTCAATTGCTAAGTGCCTTTACTTGCTTCATAAGTGCCTTGCAGATCAGGTGAAATGATAAATTCACATCTCACTGATAAAGGTCAAGTATGCCTAGGTATCATACGATTACATTATTTTTTATCATCATCATCATTATTATTTTTGAGTCTGCAGACTCCAATTAAAGAACTCTTCGGATTTAACAAGAGAGAGATTAGATTGGATTATTCATTAATCCTCCCACTAGCTCACACTTTTTAGCCTACCAACATTTTGCAAAGAAGCATTTTAGGCTAGTTCATGCAATTCCCTTTTGGTAATATGGGACTCATGGGCAGTTCTGAACCTAAAATCAGGGTTTCTTTGAAAGGCAGTATGGAGTCTGTAAGGACAGCACTGGAGAATACGGATGGGAAAAACCCGCTCCTCTCTGCTGCTTACAGGATGCCTTGGATGAGGGTTTGTCCATTCTGCTCCCAGACTCTCTACCCATGATGTGAATACTGACAGCAGCACTGTCTGGTACTGCTGGACATCTCCTGCCTGTGGCCTTGCAGTCACTGTCTTATCGGAAAAAAATGTGTTCTTAATTACCGGTGTGATAGGGCACATGAGCTAAGCTGGCCGGTGGCTTCAGGTGGCTTAAGCCACCATGACAGGCTCTGGATACTCACAGATTTATCCATCACTTTCAGACTGATGAACTCTGATTTGGCTAAGCATATTAAAGCTTGCCAACACCTCTATTTAAATTTCAGATTTGTGGTTCTCAAAGGCATTTGCTTGTTCTATTTTCTTTTTTGTTATCTCTTTAAAGACTTCAGAACAGAGAACAGGGATACATGTCACAAAACTACCCTTGGATTAAAGTTCTTCTACAACTTACTTTTGTTATGGGAACTGAACACAGAATAAGTTTTATAGGGCTTTGGGGTCCTTTTTTGCATAGTTTTTTTTTGTTTGTTCGTTCATTTTAAACTGGGAATTTGGTGAACAATGTGCATGGAAATAAAATCAAGGAGAGAGCCATTTCATTGTTGAACAGGAAAGCCTGAGGAAAGAACCCTCAATCCAGAAAAGTGAACAATCCAAAAGTTTCCAAGGATTTCTGACCTGGGAAGTCAAAGCAGAAATCTATAGTTAAAATAATCACAAGTGTACAGTTGACTAGCTGTGGTGTCTAAGTAATTTTAGGGATAACTTTAAGAAGTCCAAAGCAGGAACCCACAAATCAAGCCATTCAAAGTCAAATATGTTCTCTGGAGGTGGAAAAGATACTTCTTTTGTTTAAAGCATTTTTGGTAAAAATCAAGCACCAAACTAATGATATTCCTGTTGACCCTTCTTATAATTACTTATATGTATGAAAATGTTTGAAAATGAGTTTGGAAGTGAAGTTGCTTTCCAAATTAAATGCACAGACAGCATGGACCACAAGCCCTGAGGAAGTGCTCACCCAGGTAAACAGTGCCCTGCCCACATGCACATCAGAACTGCCCGGGGGGTTTGCAGGCTGGGGCTGCAGTGTCTGTGCTTCCCCCTCACAGGGTTCCCTGGACCAGTCACATCCAGCCAGATTTAGTACAATCTGACTTGAGTGCACTGGTAGCAGAAAATCTGTGAATAGGAAACTGGAACAAGCACCAGGAGGCATTATGGTCTCTTCTAACGAACCCACTGTAGCTATGGGAAAATGAGAAAAACACTGCCATTTTGTTTCCATTTTACCTAAAATTATGGGGTTTAATTTTTGACCTATTTAACAATACTTGCCTCTTCAGAGTCCCACTGCAGGCACAGCACACAGCAAATGGGTAATACTGCTCAAAATTTGATTCCATTGCATACTAATACCACTGCTTTGGGGTTTTTTTTGTTTTTTTTTAATCAGCTTTTAACATTCCTGTTATCAGGAAATGCCCTTTTTAGAGGGGAAAAAGAAACCTACACCAGCCTTCTCTTATGAATGCCTCAAGCCTTCAAAATTAGCAGTGAGAAGCCTGTGGATACTGTATACGCCTGTCTTAAGAGCAGATGTGGCACTGTATAGTTTTGGTATTAAGTACTGTCAAGGTTCCTTTCAAGCAAAGAACTATTTATCTACTTAACACAGAACGTAACCAACTTTTGTAAGTTTCATATATTACATTTATTTCAAAATGCCTGGCATTATTAATCCTTTTTATATTGTTAATATAAAGATTCTGCTTCAAAACCCCAGAAAGTTTATTTTTTTCCTCTCTTTTTTGCATTGCATGCACTGATGAACTAGCCTGCTCAGCAAGCATTTAACAGATTAGACACTTGAACATGGTTTCAGGCAATGCTCTCTCATGTTTCTGCGTATTGCCTGATAAACACTTCAAAGTAAACCGCTCATAAATATGAAATGAAAAGCCAAGAAGTCGTTATGCACAGCTTTGAGATACAAATCTCTTTATTCCCCTCTGAAGTGGAATTTGATTGACATAATGAGTCATAGATCCTGTCCAGGGACACACTGCCTTATCCCCTTTTCCTCAGGAGACGGGGAGTCTTTAACGAAATCCACTTCAGAACTTTCTGACAGACAGCTACAGGAAAGTTGAACGCTACACAAATGTAATATTTTATATTAATACCTACCTTAACAACTGTGACACATGTCAAAGATTGACTCCAAAGCCATGAACAGGCCCCAGCATCTAACCCTGTTAAAGGAGGTCAAACCCGAGATGTCCATTTTAGCTCATTAGCACGGACACGGTAACACAGGACCACAAAGGAGAGCTCCCAGAGCCACAAGAGCTTGTGCTGAGCTGGGCACTGTCCTGTGCCCATCCCCAGGCCCCCTCTGTGAGCCTGGGCAGCAGCAGCTCCATCCCCAGCCAGCCAGGAACAGCTGTTTCCTGGTGGAGCTTCACGAGGAACAAGGGTGAGCCCTTGTGGCTTGGGCTACTCCAGCTCGGAGCCTGGCACCTTCCCTTCCCTCAGGTATTGGCACAAGGAGCTCCAGCAGAACTGCCCCTCCTGCACGGGTGGCACAGAGCCCCTCCTGCCCGGCTCTGCCCTCTGGACACACCACGCCTTGGGGCCAGAGGGGGTTGCCAAGGATGCTCCCACCGCAAGGAATTCCACATTGCTATGACCCTCATTAGTAGGCAGATTTATCAGGTACAGACCCCCACAGTCATTTCCTACAGTTCATAGGTCCGTGCTGTGAAGGAAATTAAGACTTTCATGTGAGAAGGAGCAGTTAAAACCATCTAGCCTGAAAAACCTCTGAAATGCTAATTTGGATATTGCTGTTAATAAATGATACCCACATGAAAATGACAAGAACTATGTAATTGTTGGTCATTGCTATTCCACAAAATGTCTATTCCAATAAAAGTCGAGCTTTAAGCCACTACAGTGAAACTGCTGATCAGTACTGCCATACACAAAACTACGGTGCAATAAATTGCTACCCTACAATGTTACATTCACAACGTTACATTCACAACCTGCATTTGTAGCATTTGTGGAGGTTTTTAGAAGGAAAATATCTGCCTGAATTAAGATGCAACTTCTGGCACTTTATTTGCTAGCCATGCTGTATGCATTAAATTATACATCGTTACTGGCTTTTGTTAGTCTCTACTCCCTATGAAATAATCATACATAAAGTATACAAGATCCACCACTCACAACTTGGCTTTTTTCTGTTAGTGGAAGTACTACTATTAGTGTTCTACATGAGCCATTCACATGATTTATACAATAATACATACATCATTAAGATTTAAAAGGCAACAGTAAAAAATTAGTTCAATTTGTGGTGTTCAAAATGCACTCTTTTTTTTTTTATTATTTTGCCAATAAAAATAAAAGGCTAATATCTATAAAAAGCACAGAGTAAAACAATGAAATGGAGAGAAGACTAAATATTAAAAGAGCTGAATTCATATTACATGTAAATAATGAAACATTAAAGTCTAATTTTGCAGCAAAAGACTGAAAGGGAGATTTAGAAGCTTAGGATGATGAAAAAGCCACAATGTGGTATTGCCCTCCATCTACAAAGAACATCGCTGCCTCTTCTCAATCCTCAGTCACTGAGATCACTCAGACATTATTTTTCCCCCTGAAATGTTTCTCATTAAAAACTTTTACTGTTGTTACTTATTGTTTGCAAATTGCAAACACGTTCTGACCCTGCTATATGGTGAGCGCCCTTCTCAGACATCTTAATGGACTGCACTGGATTCTCTAATCACTGATAAGCAATGAAGATTTACATCAAAATACAAAAACATGAATTGCAACAAATGTAGAGCAAAATGGGCAAGTGCTTGAAAAAGCCGAAAACTAAATCAAAGCTTATGACTATTAACAGGCATTCTCCCATTTTACAATTTTTGATTATGGACTGCCCTATGTAAATTACAAATTTTTGCCCTAATTACTACTGTTTGTAACTATTTTGAATATTTGTGAAGAATCATTAACATACGCAGAACTATGTACCTTGGCACATATCTGAAATAACTGTTGCACCCAAGTATTAATTTTCACACATGTATTATTCCAGTGTAGTGTTGATGGATTGCCAAATAAAAGACAAATAAGACATCTAAAATATTCTGAATTACTCAGTCTTCACAAGACCTTCTGCAGCCCTCACAATTCCTACACAATTAATATTACACATATGTGCAAAGTTACTTACTTCAAAAATGAACTAGGGCCTAAAATAAAGACTTTTTTTGATGATAACTATCTTAAAATAAAATGTGTTTCTATAAACTAATGTTATTTTAAGAGATTACACCACAGTTACTGAGCTTTCATTACAAGATGTGAAATGTTTGGATAGGGCTTCAAGCAGCATTAGGTATTCTGATGAGGTGAACAAGCACAGCTGCCAGTCACACCCTTGACTCTGTCAGTCACTTCAGCACACGGAAACCAAGTTGTCTCTGGGATAAGAGCTCCTCAGAGATCTGCAATTGCTGCTTGACCTGCAGCTGAAAGGCAAGTATTTTGCTCACTAGATCTATTAGCCCTTTGACTTCATTCATTCACTGGCTAATATAAATGCATTGCTAAAGTGAGGGATTAATTCGATTTCTTTGGCGAGACTGCTAAATTCTTGAAGCCTCTAGAATGACTGTTCATGAAGGTTCCAAAACATAACTGGTTATCTATCAGTTGTAGTTAGAAATCTGGCAAGGGCCACTAAGTTACTGTTTCTTTTTCCCTCTTCAACCTCTCTCCAAGAATAACCTTTCTTGCTGCACCATAGTTTCATGCAACATAGACACTAAAACAATCATCATCTCTATCCATTTTTTTTCAGTCATCGTTGTGCTGGAAGCCTGTTCAACAAATCAACATCTTTCCACTTCTTTTCTGTGCTTCCCAGGTTTGACACCAACACAACAGCTGAAACAACAGCTTACAGTTCCCCTGAAGGAACAAGACTTCTGTCATGGGTTAGCAAGCATAGTCTCAGAAGTGATGTTCTCGCAAAGGAGTGCTTACAGCTGTCCCCATGACCTGACAGAACCTATCAGTGGCCAGTTTGAATATGGACAATTCTTTAAACCACTTAAAGTTGTGACCGCCCCTGTGATACACACTTCAGAACAGACAAACTCCCCATCCAAGCTCTCTCTCATTTCCAGTGCTGGGACAGGTGGCTGCGGGCCCTGTGTGGGGGCCAGTGGGCCTGGCCAGGCCCTGCTTGGGCCAGGCTGGGCAGGGCCACGGCCATCCTGGAGCCGATGGACCTGTTCCAGCCGTGGAACCCCCCCCCCAGCAGGGCTGTGGGCAGCTGGAGCGGCTCCCCTCCCCCTCCAGTGCTGCCAAGATTTCAGCAAAGCTGCACCGATGTCCGGCAGAGGTCAGATGACCAACAGCGATAAACAACATTCCAGCTGCAAGGCCTAGGTGAGATTAACCCTTTTATTGCTGTGAAGAGCTGAAAACCTGAGGGAAGAGAAAGAAGAGATGCTTAAAGCTGAAATTCTGCTGTGAAGCTATGATATATCACAGAACCCATTGTAATTTCATGAAGGCATGGGGGGTGGAGCGTTCAACTTGTACTTGAGAGCAAAAGCACCTGCGCTGAGATAGGCAGATGCTGAAGCAGCTGTAATTTCATGAGAAGTTTGAACAGGGAGAGATGGAAGCAATGAGGACTCTTACTCCACATGGAAAGGGGAAGACCTCAGTTCCTAGAGATGCTCCCAGAGATAGTCCTAAAGATGAAGCTGAAGAAGACCCTTTGCTCCCAGGGAAGGAGAAGGGCCTCTGTTCTTAAAGATGAAATGCTCCCAGAGATGGGTGAAGAGAACTTTTGTTTCTGAACGGCTCAACCTTAAAATTGTACCCCAAAAAATTTCAAGAGTGGACCCTCAAAAGCAGTTGTGGGAAAAGCTGCAAGTCGGGGGAAGGGACTCACATGCGAGCAGAGAGACTCCTCTTCCTAAATGGACTGAACAATATTTGGAAGTGGGCGGCTGTCTCGTTGTGATAATGTTTTCATAGCATGAGCAAGAAGAGACTTCTCTTTCTAAATGGACTGAACAAGGTTATTATGGAAGTGGTAACAGACTGAACATCTTAAGGGTTGTCTTTTCACATTGTCAGTGGGAGAAGGGAGGAAGGTGGGGGGAGGAGGAGAGTTCTGAAGGTGTGGTATAATTTTTTTTTTTCTTCCTCTTTTAGGTCTGTTAATAAACTTCTTTATATTCTTTCAAGTTTGGTGCCTGCTTTGCATTTCTCCTAATTCTTATCTCACAGCAGATAAACAGTAATGAGTATTTTGGACCAAACCACTACACTAAATTGGTGTTTCCGCCCGGTTAGAAACCGAACCCGCTACAACTTCCCTTAAACACTGCAGGAGTTAGACAACCTCAAAGAGAGGAAGAAACCCCAGAACACTTTTGCACACACTGATGAATGCAAGTTCTTCCCTCCACTGCTGGATGGAAACAGCAAATATTTTAGATTTTCTAAGATGTCAGTACGTAACAAGGAGTCTGGAAAGCATTCTGACAAAAACAATGGGAATCTGACCTGACAGTCCATTGCTTTTACATGAAAAACACCATCTTTTTTTCTACTATATTTCAGATCTAATATATCTTGGCATCTTCTGATCCAAGTATGGCACTGTGATGAAAACATTGTACAAAGCAAGTGTCCATCATGTTGACAATTTTCTTCATTTGTAACCAGATAGAGAATATATATAGTCAGTTTTGTAAATTAGGGTTGTGTTAATCAAACAATTACCCCATAGCTGGACATAATGGGGTAAACAAACACAAATTTTGGGAACATCTATGGCAGCTTCCTTCCCTGCTTAAGTCTCATTCTAAGAAAAGAAGGAATACTCTTACAAGTATTATAATCAATTCTAGATTTGCATGCTGGAACAGTTTTAAGTGTTTATCTGATAGTTCACTCATCTCAGTTCCCTTAAGCTTCACCAGTTTTCCAAAAACCAAAAATATACACAGAAAATGCCACTAAACCCCACAGAACTCTGCAAAATATGCAAAGGGGAACATTTCACTTTTGAAGGTGCTGGTAATGCTGATGTCCATTTTCAGTTGCAGCTTAGTCCTGAGAAATGAGCAAGAGTATTTTCAACTCATGCATATGTTTATATTTACGAAAAAAAATCTTCCCATTTATGCCAATTGCTAAAAATTATTATCTTAGCTAAAAATTTCTGATAAAACGTCAAGCATTCAACAATGTTGTAAGTCCGAGCTTATTTGAAAGCTGGCAACCAAATGGAAGGATATGTTTGTGAAGTCAAACAAAAAAAAAAAGTAGAATACAGATAACTGTACACATTTCTTTGATTGCCATTTTCAACAGTGACATACACATTTTAGCCCCTCAGCTCAGGAAACAATTAGTTTTGGACACAAGAAGCTTCTTTGGAGGAGCTGCACTGCACAGCTGAGCAATGGCCAACAACAGCCTGAGCTCCACATCACTCGAAGGCTGCCTTCTGACAGCCTGCATTTCAGTGATGGAAAGCATGATCCTTCCTACAAGGTATGCACTGCACTATGCATTTAGTCCTTGGAGAGCTTTCAGAATGAAAAGACCATAATTATTACTACCATCATTATTATTAATGAAAAATACACATGTAAAATTAGGTTTCGAACACAGTGTTTTATAGCCCCTATTTGTCTCTGTGGACACACACCATAATGGCTTTAACAGACCTTTAACACTCACTGACTAATTAATCTTTACACTCAGGACCCAGCACTGAGTTTTATTCAGTAAGGAGCAGAAAATAGCATCTGTGGATTGGGCTTGCAAGGTCCACTGCATGAATAAATTGACAGGCTACAGGAAGAGCTGGCATTAAACAGCTCCTCTCCTCCCCTCAGTACTCCTGTAAGAGCCTTCACCAGCCACTGAAGCTTCTCTTCACAAACTCCTCACATACAATTTATTTTTATTTCCTGAAGTGACTCTTTTCAGCCTTACAGGGACTCAGTCTTCCAAATACATTGACACTGATAGAAAAAAATATTACAGGGGCTAGATATCACTTTAAAATAGAACTGCATTTCCGACACAATCAAAGTATGCACCAGCAAATTCTGCTTGACTATGGAGAGCACAAACGAACCATACAAATTAATAGACCTCAGCAATTTGTCAGAAAAACCTTTAGGCTTCCATTTCCAACTCAGACATGTTCTAAATATGAAAAAGCACAGGGAAAATATTCTGCAAAAAGAAAGCACAAAGAGAAAATACACTACGCAATTTCTTAATAGAATAAATTCAATCTTTTCTCCTCTTAAAAGAATTTTAAAGGCATTGTAAAAGAATAAGCATATAGGGGTGAATTTCCTTCATCTCATGTGCATGATACAGTTATAGTCAATACAGCCTACCCAGAGTCCTGCCTTACTTGAGCTGTAAAGCCAGGCAGGCAGAACACCATCTTCAGTTACAAAAATAGAGTATTATGTGTTTACTAGTCAAGACTCAGTGGTAGAGATTTCATCAAGACGAAATTACCAAGTATTCTGATTTTTTTCCTACTATAGGTAAACCCTGGTAACACTATGAAATCCCAGATCATATCTGTTTCATTCCATGAAGCTAACTTCAAGAACAGCTTACTCAATTTCTTCTATAGGTAAAATTACATTAGGAAACAAGCCTTGTGAGCTGCAGCACAGAGAGCAGCAATGATAGTACAGCACTCATTTTGAGAGTCAAAAATAACCTCCCTAGGCTGTTGCTTTAGCAAGGAAAGTCACAGATCAGTTAGAGTGTATTTCTTACAACAAAGCATTTATTTCTCTGTATGCCTGTAGAGATAATACTTGTCAGATTAGCTCTTTTTCTTTGGAATTCCTAACCACTGGTTTAGTGAGTCTATGTTTCCCAGCAGAGGGCTATTAATTAAAGTCCAGTAGGACTCAAATCTGAGCTTATTAACGGTTGGATGGACCCAAGTAAAAACACATCTGCTCCCACACCTCAGTCTCCTCTCCTTACTCCCCTTGTTTTTTCTCACTTGTTGAAGCACATTTTCAGTTTCTCACCATAAATTCCACAAAATCCTCCCTATCAGTGAGCCATATTCTACTCTCAAGCCACCTCTAAGTGATTTCTCAAGCCTAAAAAAAGGACAGGGAGGTGAATCAACTAGGAAACAAAATCCTCATCTGCCAGCATTTGATCAGTTACAGCTTATGGTTTTATCTCCCCAAACATTTTCCCATTACAAAAAAAAAATGAAGGCTTGTAATGCTCTATGTATCAGTACATGTGAAAAAAAAGACTTCAGAATTTAATAGGATTTTATAGGGACTCAGCTTTGTGAATTACACCCATAGAAAAAAAATCTAAAGTAATTTCTATTTGATTTGAATCCATTTACGTATGACAATATCTGCTATAACCTGACAGGAACAGTCCAGTTGAAATTGCAATGACATGAAACCAGGAGCTGGCTCCCTTCCCATTTAACCTGCAATCCTTTCAAGTGGGGGAGGAAACTTACCAAGCACTGTGCAAACCTTCCCTCCTGCTTTAGAATTAAAAGAAACCCTGGTATGAAAAAATATCCATTAGATTAATTTTTACTCAGATTAACCATTACTCAAAGGTCACGTTTCAGCTAAATTCCGAACATCCATTTTAAAGGCAGCATGGTGCAGAAACAGTCACTTTGTGAACAGCTACATCACATTCACCTGGACTGAAACGGCCCTTGCCCTGTGCATCAAAAAACTGTAAACACAAGGAAAACACAATTCCAGCAGAAGAAACGCTGGAAAAAAAGCAGCTACATAATTCCAGTCTCTTGGTCCAGTTCAGCAGAAACATAAAAAATGAGCCGCAACATACCACTTATATGATACCACATATGAAGGGGATGGTTCAAGACAGAAAAGAGAGGGAGGTCAGTATTAAACTATGAAGTTGACTTCTGCACCCTCCTACGACAGCCTGACCTTCTCTGGGACAAAGTTTCCTGGCTAGGGAAGAGCAAGCTAATGGCTGCTGTGAACCTACAACTGTTTTGCACACAAGACCTAACTTATGTAGGACTGGATCAGATGTGCTTTGACTCCTTCTGCTTCATGTACAAGAATTGAAAAGAGGCAGTGACCCTTGGACCTGAATTTGTTAACGGCACCTCCAAACTGAGAGTAACAAGCTTTTTTTTTTCAGGCTAAAAGAGAAATTAATGGTAAATTACAATATAATGGGCATGACAAAGAACTCTGACTTAGATTTCAGTTTTGTAATACATGTTCTGAATTAAAAAAAAAAAAATCATCATCAAAAGTCACATAAAATGTGTCAGAACATATCCCCTTCATAGAGCAGTGCCATTAAAGTGATTACTTATTGGACATTTAGTTACTCAGAACATATTTCATTATTATTTGCAAGCACCCGAACAAATATTTGGCCCCCACCCTGTGACACCAGACCAGTTCTGTAGCCAAACAGTCGCAGCCACAACTGTTACATGGGAATGGGAGCCTGACTTTTGTTGGGACGTGTGCATGGAATTGCTGCCTTGGAACGTTTGACAACCAGGATCTTTATAAACTTGCTTATCTGTATGAATGTATCTGGGCTAGAGTTTAACTGCACAAACCCCAAAAAGTTAAAAAGTAAAGATTAAACTACTAAGTATACCTATACAAACACTGATTTTTAGAAATGTAATAGCTTTACTTTGATGTAATGGCTACCAAAAATGAACTAATGAAACTGAAGTAAGGTCACCAAAATAATGAATAAGAGTGTCCACAAAGTGAATTAATGCAGTTTAATTACTATTTTAAGCTCCTATGATTTTTTTTTTTTCTCCTCAGTGTCTTCATTTCGATACACCTATACTTTAATTTTCTTGGTGGCATTGATAATTAAAAGCACTGTCTCCATGTAAAATGTTTCAACTTTTATGAACATAATTTTAAATTAATTGGATTACGTATGAATGGGGTGTTTTTGTTTAACCATGAACATTTCAAATTACCTGGATTTTAAAATACTTCTTGCATGCATTTTTTCTAAAGTTCCATGAATTCTAAAGACTTTATCAAATGCTGAAAAGTTACCTGAGGATAACTCATATTTTCTTGCTTTCTCAATATAAATGGATGGACAAGGAAACTCCTCCCCACAGACAGATCAGACTGGCCGCCACACATAAAATCCATACATGCATATTTAGCCCATATTTTAGCTATGTCATGCTTTGTGAATACACTGAAGTACCACACAGCGAAGAGATTCCTACCATTACCCTCCATGTAACAGATCAGAAGAGAGAAGGATTATTGACCAAAGAAGGACAAAAACAAACTCAAACTTCATGTTTTAAATCAAGGTTGGCTCCATAAGCTTCTGAAAGGAATGGGTTTTTTTGACAGGGAGATGTATCCTGAATTTCAGAAAACCAGAAAATCATCTTGTTTCAGGTTTTTTAATTTATGCAATGATTTACAGTGCTTAGAAGGATAGTATAATCTGAATAAGCCCATCTAGAAGACTCAGCTACTTCATTTTTTTGCTGAACACTACAAAAGTTGCTCATCGAACTGCAAATTATACTGGTACAAGCAATCTAAATTGCTATCAATAGCAGTATTAGAAAGAATCAAGTGACCACAACAGCACACTCCAAACATATTTTTTCTTGTGCACTTCAACCATGAAGGAACTCATTGACTATTATGACAAAAATTCCTCTGAGACAGACCAAGAGTGGGTGAAAATCTTGTGCCAGACCTTCCCAGTGTGAAGGGGGCCATATCCATGCCATGGTAAACACGGCCTCTTTTCTTTCCTCATGAAACAAGGAGATCCATGTGCTTCTCAGGGGCTGCACTTCACCTCTGGCCTTTTCCTAATGGAAAACTGATTTATTATTAGATCTCCTGGCACCACAGGACACCCACAAGTAAGAGAGCGCCACTGTCATGAAGACTGTGGTCAATTTTCAGAGTAACACTCGGAGAATCAATAAAGAATTCTGTCTCTGGAAAAGATCCTCCATAGTGAATCCTGGGTTTAGCCAAAAAAGCAAAGTCTCCAAACATGCTCAGTCAAGTACTATTGACATTTTTCTAGGAGTCACCCTAGGGAGATAATAAACTTGGATTCACAATGAAAGACATGGTTATCACTGACTTCTGAGATGTTATTCACACGTGTAAGTCAAAGTTAGATGACTCACTCCTAAAAATTTTTGCAAATTCAGGTCATATTTCCTCTTTTTCCCTTCTCCCATTTATTTCACATCTCATATCTAAGGTTTGAGAGCCCTCATTGAGCCTTCACTATTCTCTCTTGATGCCTACCTTCCCTATTTCTTTGACTGTCTTTTGTTCTCCCCAATCCAGCAGTTTCAGACATCTTTATTAAATAAATTATATTAATAAAGCTGTCAAACTGCTTGAACAGGGGTAATTCCTATGTTAATAAAACCCAGGAAAGGCATGTCTTTGACTTCACCTTCATATTTTTTAATTCTATTTTGTAGCAACAAATAAGGCACTCTAATCTTTATTTTTCTAAATTATTATTATGTTTTTGTGATGGATAAAGGCAATATATATTTTCCAGAAATACCAGAAAATTAGATGGAGACAAGACACATGGAATTAACTGAAGTGGAACTCTCCCTTGTGATTGATGGCTCGAAGTTTCACTAATCAGAGAAGCTCGTAAAATAATTTCTGATTAGTTAAGAATACATGCTACACAGACAACAGAAAGGGAAGGAAAAAACCAACAGTGGAAATATTAGCTAATACAAATAAAAATGGATTACTAATCTAAGTGCAAAGATTTTTTTGCTTTTTTCAGCTCACAATGTTATTCATGCCCCTAAGCAACTCACTTAATCTTTTTTCTCATGCACTTTGTCTGTAAAATGGGAATGAACCAACATAATTTATCCCACTGGCATAATATGTGAGTTAGAGTAAGACAAAAAAATAACAAAACCCAAACATCTCAATTATTTCAATAGGATTTGGTACATCAGAATGACACATATAATCTTAGCTTTTGTTCTCTTTGGGAAAAAAACTATGAATTACTTAAAATCGAGACATTTTTCACTCTTAAGCATTTCACCTCTGTCTTCTTCCATTTTATAACATTTTTAACTACATAAAGGATGAAGCAGAGGCATTTCAAGTTGTTTTTCTTAGACCTTAAATCTCGGGTAACTTCTCATTTACCAGCTTTCACCACAAATTAACATGCACATCAAGACAAGTTCATTATCATTTAGAGGCCTGTTAAATAGATGAAAAAAGAACTGCATCTTAAAGTGCCCTGGATTATCTACTGGTATTCAGTACTGAATAATTTTATAGTTCATAATAATCAGTTTGCTTTTCTTCCTTTCTAATCGAAAAGCTCTGAAAGTAAAAATTGTTTTCTCAGTAAGTAAATGCTCATTGTCAGAAAATACAATAACAGTTGCTTTCTGCAGGTAAGAATGATGTCTATATAAAATAAATAGAAAATGCAATTATATACATAAAACTATGGTATGAATATATATGACACTATTTAGAAGAATAAAATATTGCATTCTTATGGAAGAAATGAAGCCAAGCTCAGCACATGCATGTCCTCCTGACATGAAATTTCACTTCCCATTAGGAAAATGACATTTGCTTTAACACAGCCCCAACATCAGAAAACTGTAAAGTGAGAATTCAAATCCATGGGAAGTAGTGGTGGCCAAACACACCCAAAATCATTGTAATCAAGCATTAACGATGTCATAATGAAAATGCTAAAAAATAAAGTGACAGCTTTTTACTGAGAACTCAGATGTACCATGGCTGGTATATATGTATAATCAAGGGTTAATTATTAGAAGGAAAAAGAATTAAAATAGGCAGGGGGCCCTGCATCAGCATAGCACTTCAAGCTCCTGTCTCTCAGAGTTCAGTCACACACATGACAAATACAGACTGTGGGGGAAAAGGAAAATTTAGGTGGGGAAAGGTGACGCCACAAGCACAATTCCAAATCCATCCAGGGCTGTGCAAACACTGCCTGGTGTGCTCAGCACAGTCTGAGCAATGAATGAAGCACCACACACTGACTCTGCCTCCAATAAACTCAGGTACCCCGGTATACTTTTTTTTTGTATCTCAGTATAATATTGATTTAGATAAGAGCTCATTCCTAAAGTTCTAGTAATGCTCTCTCTTCTTGCTGCTTCTGCCCAGAGCTGGCACCGAAAAGCCCACAATGACATCTTTTTTTCTTTAGCCTCTTTCAGCACTATTCCTGACCAGCCTTGTTCATCTTCTCTTTATCTTGGTAACTCTCTTCCACATCAATCCTTACATCTCAAAATTTACTCTGCCTTTTCAACACAGAAGATACTGTCACTTCTACTAAATTCACTAGATTTATTTTTTTTTCTGTGATTTTACAAGTCTTTATTTACCAGTATCCTTCTACACAGCTTAGAAGTCTTTAAGAAAGGACCACTGAGATAAGAAAATCCAAAAAAAGGTGTAATTGAATAGTGAATATAGAGGGAAAAAAGGAAAAAAACCCCACAAATGCATTCAAAATATTTTGCCAAGATTCTTGCAAAGAATTCATTGAAAGAAAAAAAAAAAATAGAAAATTTGACAGACACACTCTACCACCTGCATATCCAAAAATATCTATGGATTTTAGCAGAAATATAAAACTTCAAGCATAACAGTCTCCTTGACAGTAAGACAAGAAGCCACTTTCCACAAGTGCCCTCTCTCCCCTCATCTGCATTTCAGATTATGCCGTATGTTAATTTACAACCTGGAGTCATAAGGAATTTAAGATAGTCCGTAGAAAAATGCTTATAAGTGGAACAGGAGGAAGTTAAATGATAAGAAATCACAGTGTGCCCTCTCATGCAACAGGGTCTACTTCTTCCTTTAGCTGCTCACCCTGCTAAAAGTTTTCTTTTGGTTCTTTCATGGGGAGGTTTGTGTCTGCCAAAGACCAAGTGCAGGACCAAACCACAGAACTCAGTTCTTGGAGCTGCTGACTACAGAAAAACACCTTTCAGTAAAAAGGCTGTAGGTAGTAAAGTTTGTGCAGAGATTTAGCACAACTTCACTCTCTGTCTTGAAAGATGAAGTGATAAAGGCCTCTGAAATGCATCATCTCTGTAAGACATTCCCTTACAAGAGCAAAAAATAAATGAAGCACTTTAGTCATCTTATTACATATGAACAAGATGAATTCAAGCCAAACAATTTGGCTTTTTTTTTCAGGAATATTGCAGAGCATTAAGCAAATTATACTGCTGGACTAAATGTAGTAAACATATGAGGTACAATACATCTTATTTTTTAAAAAGCATATTTGGTATTCACTGACGCTACCAAGAACATTGAGTCTGTTTCCCTGCTAAGTAGTCATACGACCTCCAGAGACATAGATTTTAATTTCTGTTTTGAAAACAGTACCATAAACGTGTCCAGGGGCTTAATTTATTCAATCGTTTGTGGAAATTTACTCTGCATCTCTGCAGCAGCATTTTTTGATATGCAAGCGTAACTCCTCTCTTGCAGCACGTTATTTCCACCACCTGAAGAGGATCTAAGGTAAATCTCCATCAGTTTGAGCCATTTATTGGTTTGTACATCCCTGGTGCAAACACAAGTAAACAAGTCTTTCCCATGCCTGGCAAATACACTAAGAACTGTATTTTCTCTATTATCTGGAATGGTCACTCCCTCTTCTTCTAAATAGAAAGGTTGCCCAGGGAAGCTGTGGTTCCCTTCCATGGAAATTTCTGAGGCCAGGTTGGATGGAGTATGAGCAACCTGGTCTGGTGGCAGGGGCTTGGAAGGAGATGGTTTTAATGCCCCCTCCAATCCAAACCATTCTATGAAAAGGATTATCAACTTCACCCGCTCCAACTATAAACAATAAGGATACAAAAAACCATGATGGTGGGGTAATTAAAATAATTTAAATTAAATTTAAATTAAATTCTAATTCAAAACCATATGATACAAAAAAAATCATAATTTTCAGGAAAAAAATTGAATCTAAATTAAATCTCTATTCTTCACTACTCCACAGTTGAGCAAATGGATACTTTAGATTAAATAACTGAATCAGTACTCTTAATCAATATTTTTATATCTTACAACACAATATTACAACTGTAAAAATCACCTCAACTTCAGGTTTCTTTATTCTCTCAAGTCGTTCTGTTTATTCCAAGTTCTTCCTTTGCCATCTTATTCTACAGGTCATCATCATGTTTTGAAATGCCAAAGTTTCTGTTATATAAACATCACATCTGTATGGTTAAGAGAATAAGTTGCCACACTTCTGAAACAGTTTTTCGTATACATTTCCTTAAACTGGATACTGAAATCCTCAGGAGTAAGAGAGATGCTGGAGAAAAACGAGATACATTCTATTCCATTATGCTTTTGCAAGTTGTAGATGTAATGAGAAAAGAGATCAACAAAAAATCCACTCTAAAACAATATTTCAGAGGAATTTTGTTAACAAGAACTGTTCTGCTAGTGTAGTGATGGCCACAAAAAACACCACACAGCAAACCCCCTGTGGGATAGATACACTGGGATCAAGGTGTAACATTGTTATGCTGTCAAAAAAATGAAGGAAGAAGATGAATTTAAGAGACTGAAATTAAGATGGAGGAGTCTGTCGTGCAATAACAGCTTATAAGAGTTACAAACCTGACAAACAAACGTGAAAAGCAAAGCTGACATATTTGATAACCACAAAGGCAGGTTATTCCAAATACACTCTCAATTACAGTCATTCTGCATTACACAAAAGGGAAAAACAAGTTCAGGGAAGTGCAGTATCACAATGCTCATCTCAGTTTCTACGTTGTCAGTCTTCCCCGCTCCTGCCTGGGCAAACACCTGTGGGAAGAGAAGGCAGTTTCCCCTCTTCCAGCAGTGCCTCACACTTCCCACCCCTGCCCCGAGACAGGAACACGGAACACGTCACAGCAGCTTCTTGTGCTCTGAAGCCAAACACCACCATGGAAGTTCAAGGTTTTCTTTGAGGGTGAATTCTAAAAATGCAGCTGAGCCTCACCTGTGTGGTACCATCTCTCAAAACCAACCAGCTGCAGGCAGTGGCCTCTTTCAAACAGACCTTAAACCAGCACCTCATTTGCGTGGCTTCGTGGCAGCTGCCCCAGAGCTGCCACGGCACAGTAACGAAAGCTTCATTACACTTTGTTAGTAGGAAAAACAAGCACAAAGGCTCATTTTACTTCAGAAATGGTAAAGAAACAGGCAAACACAGATGAGAGATTGTTGCACTGAGTCAATAAGAGAGACTCACATAACTGAAGTGCTGAAGACATCTAAACCCACAATCTGTTGTGTACACAGTGATTTCAGAGAGCAAATACCATTTCATTTTTCTGTGCTGTGTTCTGGTTGAATCGTCCACATTTGAACAATCCTAAATACAAGTGCAGGATTTTAGTCCATATATAATACCAGGTAATATATATTTCCAAGTCCCTCAAATTTAATGTTCTTTCATCTAATTAGACTTCTGCTGGATCTGTAGGCAGTCTTATAAACCACTTTAACCTTATTTTAATTTTTCATTATGAAAATTGTAAGTATTCATTAACTTTGGAAGACATTGGAAGACACAGCATTACAGCTGTGATATATCATTCCTCATATTATTAACCAGATACTTTATAAATTCAGTGCTTGAAGCACATACTGGTAATAATGCCTTATGAGTTTTATTTTTGTAAGAATTTAGAAACGAACTTAATAGGAGCACACACACAGTTGCCTAGTCATACACAAAATTTTATTTGCTGTAATGACTTTAATATTACTGTCAAAATATATTTGCAGCAAGTTTAGCAGACACAGTAGAAACTAAAACCCAACCCACCAAAAAGAGAAACTATGTGACGAATACTACTCTTTCTGCCTCTCTCTTTGGTAAGATTACCTAAGCAAGAATGAAGTCCACATAATCACTTTTTGTGTGGTAAACTTTTAGCACATTGTGAATAATTTTAGTCAAAGGTAATACTTCCCCCACAGAGACTAAGTACCATTTTAGCTTTTCTTCAATATCATTCAAATGCCTATCTTAGGGACCAAAAAACTTCAAAAGAAAATCAGATATTGCTATGAAATCAAATTGACTACCATCTATAAAAAGTTTTTTTGGTACTCTAACTACATAACGTGACATATTAATATTATATTTATAATATTTCATATGCCATATTAAACTGCCATCCTTAAAACACAGTACTCTACTGGAAGTAATTTTAAAAAGTGAGTATACAGTTCTAGACCAGCTACCACAGAGTGGCCATTTGCTTGAAGAAATAACATTTATGCAATTTGTCCTACATGATGGTCTTTTTTTTTTTTTTTTTAATTATCTGACTAACATTGCTTCTGGCTTAAGTAGCAAAACCTAAAATACTGATAATTTTTACTTCAATATTTAAACAAATTGAGTTGATTAATGTATTTGAGAAGACAAAGTTATACTGAACTGACTCATCCTGCAAGTGAGCCTTTACCATTTCATATAATCAAATATGATTATGCATATCAGTTTCATAATCAAAATTTCAACTTGTTTCCACAGACAGCAGGCAACTTGCTCACTTCTAGGTAAAAACTGACCACCTGCTATTTTATGTTTTTCATGTGGAACAGTGGAAAAAATACAGTTGAACTAGCTGTTCAAATTGCCTTAACGTTAGACATTTCTTTCTATTCTACAAGTGCTGGTGGAACTGCCAAACCAAAACCCCTCAGCTGCAGTGCTCAGTGTCAACCCATTGTACAGGAAAATTTCCACGAGGTTTAGGTGACATATGAATATATTGGAATAACATGCCAAGAGAAGAAACACGGCAAACAGCAACTACCAAGATTCCAAACTTAAGAGTGGATAAATGAGGTGATAAGGAAAGGAGGAATATGAGAGTGATGGACACGTACCTAAAGGATGTCTAACAATACTAGGATTGGCAAGGCATACCTGGGCTCAGAACTTGGATAGAAAGAGCAATGCTAAGAATAAAACAGATAGATATTGGGAAGATCTTCCAAGCAATTTTTTTTTTTAAGAGGAAGAATCTTCCGTAGCAATCAACAGAAGACCAAGACTTGACATTCAGAATTACACTGGACAAACTACACTGAAGAGACGTTTCAGCATTGATGATCAAACTGTTCTTCTCTTGCAATCTACTTCAAACAAGTATCTTTGTTAAAGTAGTGATTGTCATAAGGAACACACTTGACTGTCATCAGGAAAACAGAGCTCAGCAGTATCATCAAAAGCAACTGTAGCTGCCCATAAGCAAGACAACGGGAACTGCCTTCACTGCTCTGTCAAGAACAGTTTCAAGTGTTAAATTCAGTTGTAACATCCAGGTTTTAACTAAAGTTTAGAAAACAGTATAGGTCTTAAGTACTGTATTTCCCAAAACATTTCTTTATGTGAGTGATTTATTTCTCTAATTTCTGGACTGGCTTAAATGCAGCTAAAATGAAATCTCTTTACTTTTCACTGAATTATGAAGAAACAGCCAACTGGTTTTTTGAGCTTTCTGCATCCTTTTTAACTAGATTCTACCACACACACAAACATCTGAGCCCCACTCCACCTCACACATTAGCAGTAGCGTTCCTCAGAGAGGCTTTTCTCCAAACAGTTTTAAAAAGGTATCTTTTCATTCTGAATTAAACAGGAGGTAGGGATTGCCACCAGTGCAGGAGCAGAAATCACAAACAGCTATAACCCAACTATTCTAAGGAAATGTAAGCAAGTAATCACAAATAAAACTGCTTACATTCATGCAACTTGTTTGGCAACAGCAGCATAGCATAAGGAAAGCTGCTACAATTCATAACAGCATCTTGTAATAAAACAGCTTTATGCATCCCTCTCAAACTGTTTAGTGCTCAAATCTCATCAGATGGCTGAGTAAGCATTACACTTCGGGACAGTAAATCTCTGTTTCCAATATGGTCTACATTCACAGACATGTACTTTTGCACTCACTGTAAGTCACTTCCAGCTAAGCACTCATATGGAAAAAAAAAAAAGGCAATATATAAAGATATCTGCATGCTATTTTGTCTAATCAGCTATCTGGACTCTGAAACCATTTCAGAACCTTAAAGGATCAATCAGCACCTCAACAGGAACTGACTGCTACCAGCAAAAGCTAATTTGAAGTTGGATGTAAAAACATGAAATAGTGTTTATACAAGTCACTGTCTCTTCAACCTGTCTTTATCCACACCACTGGGGCATACAGGGTATTGCTGTGGCATATTTTGTTTCCATTAGAGATAAACTAAAAGGTAGGAAAGGGCTTAGAAACAACCACTAAGTCAAAATTCATGACAGAAGATGACATTATACAGGCAGATGCTTGAAGAGCTCTACTTAGATTGACAGTTCACAGAACAGACTTAACTGCAGCATCTAATTAAATCTGTACAGAAAAACACTGGGTATCATGGGTGTTTCAAGAACACAGAAAAGGGCATCACCAGATCTAATGGCTAGAAACCGAAGCCAGTTTCCAAAACCCAGAGAGAAGCTGGCATCTGCTTTTAACATGAAGGCTGAATTCTCACAGTCACTGCCAATCAGTGGAAATCATAGATTTTCTGTCTATTGATGTTTCCAGAACTTCAGAATATGCTTAATTCAAGGACAGATTACTGGGATCAATGCAGAAATAATCTGATGAAAGTTAATGAGCAACTCCATAGAAGGCCAAAACTGGTAGATCCTCTGACCTGGCACTCTGAATCCGGAGACAAATAATATAAAACAAAAAGAACAAATGCTGGGCCC
Source organism: Coloeus monedula (assembly GCF_965178545.1). Lineage (NCBI taxonomy): Eukaryota > Metazoa > Chordata > Aves > Passeriformes > Corvidae > Coloeus > Coloeus monedula. Next base: position 14,202,722 of record NC_138795.1, on the reverse strand, counting down.
TGCTTACCCAATTATACTTCCTTATAATTTTGTTTTTCTACTGATTTATAGGCTTTAAATGAATTGGTCATCAGCACTTTGACTCAATTTCAAAACCCTTTTGGTTCTCGAAGGAAGATAATGACTTTTTGGGTGGTGTTTTTGTTTGTTTGAAAGTTTCCATATGTTTTTCTTACTGTGTGAAGTGTGTGCATTTGGGTCCAGCTATAGTATTTTAAAAGCTTCTAAAAATCACAAAATCCATTGAAGGTATTAGGAGAACAAACAGGGAGGACAGAGCAAGTATAAACACAGCAATCATCACCACAGATCAACCAGCTGTCCACTGAGTCTAAAATTTAGTCCATAGTAGTAAGACATTTCAAAAGAACATGGGGGGAAAAAAATAAAGCACAAAAGACAATTACAGAGTAAACAAAAACACACCTTAAACCTGTCCCCAAGGCATTTGAACTGAAAACTGACTTGTGCATTGGAGCAGTGCATACCCTCTGGTGCTTAACCCATCTTCCCCACACTCCACTAAAATACAAGTATCTAATCCTTTCCTTATTTTTTCTGAAGATGCAGACCTTAAAAACATGTGGCACTGGAGAGTTCAACAATGTATAATCCAAAATAAATGCTGTTGTCAGTTAAATATTTGCTGAACTCCGTTTTATTTAAATAGTTCTTTCTTCCTGTATTATGAGAAAAGAGGAGGAGAAGGAAAATGGCCTAATGTCTCTTTCCCAAAAAACAAGCTTTAGAGGGGCTCCCAAGTTCACAGAAACAAAATGATATTCACTAATGGAAATTCAGGACTACATCTAAAGAATAATTTTCTAGATCATGCCTTGGATGCAGGGACAGAGATGCCCAATTCAAATCCAAATCAAATGTAAAAGCTTTTTAAATCCGACATTTCAGTGTTAATAGATGGATTAGAAAAGCATCTAAGTATCTTCCAGTTTGAGAACACTTACAACTAATCAGCCTCCCTTCCAAACACTTCTTGCTGGAAACCAGATCCTAAAAAATATCCGTTGAACTGCAGATCCTTTTGAAGAAATGAAGACGTAGACAGTGGAAAAAATTTACACAATTTGCTCAATGTTAGCCATTTTCATTATTAGAATTAACCAAGAATTATTTTCATTTTAAATACCTTTTCTTAAAAATAAAATTATTATGTCATCTCCATGGAGTACATTATTTCCCTTTACAGTAGATTTTAATATGAGAAAGAGCATCCACAGATGTGTGTAAATATTACAAACTTCTTAGAAGAGTGTGTGCACATGTGTGTATGAGAAAATGGAGAAGGGTTTATAGGATCAAAAATTATCATTTTCAGGATCCAAAGTCTTAGAATCCTATTACATAGCAGAGTAAAGGGATGAGGGGAAAAAAATACACAAAAAAAAGGTTTTGTTCAACATTCAGTCAGGCCCCAGCACTACAAGACGAGCAAACAGGACTTTAGTTGAAGCACGGGATCTTTTTGCTTGATAGAAATTTGAAACTATGAAGTATAGAAAGCATAATTTGTATTAATTTTGAAGTTCTTCTGAAAAGGTATTTGCATGAAAATGGTTACTAAGCCTATTTTAGAGTAGACCTGAGGTTTTTTAAATTTTCTTTTATTCAGTCTGTGCTTACTACATGTTGATAACACCTACTTTTTAGACGTTATCCTTTTATACGTAGTTTACATAATGTGCATGTAACTTTGAAAATGGTTAAAAGAAAAAGAACCTAGTTTAACTTAATCATCAACTAATGAGGAGTCCAGCAGACAAGCAGTAAAAATAGAAGTTCTTTTTGAAAGCTAAATAAAGGAGCAAAAAAGGAACTAAAAGGACCATAAATCTATATATACTTATATATTAGCATCAGAAATCCCTTCATTCTGAGTCTCTAATTTAAACTGTAAATAAATGCTGATTTTTAATAATGATCAGTTGAGAGAAATTGCCAAGAATAAAAAGTTATTCCCTGAGAGAAACTGTGGGTACAGAGAATTCACATATTATGTCTAGCTGTTGTTTATTCTACAGATACATATTAATATTAGAATAGTGCTGTGTTTGCCAGCACTGTTGTTATTAATTATTACTGGAGTCCTCTGTCAGCATCACGGCTCCCTAACTGGTCCAGCAGGTGAAAAGAGATGAAGATGAACCTTTGTTCAGCAAGTCTGTGTCAGGCACTCTGACTCAATGGTCAGTCCAGATGGTCTGAGCACCCAACCACGCCCAGCAAAGTCACAATGGATGAAGATATAAAGTGCTAAAATGGCAAAAAATAGGATGGAAGGGGAATAAAAGGGAAGTGAGAAGGAAGAGATTATCAGAACTGATTTAAACTAGCATTTGCAAACCAAAGAGCTTGTTGCTCAAAAGAAAAAAAAAAAAAAAAATCAAAACAACACACGCCCCCAAACATTACAAACCAACCCCAAAAAAATAACAAAATCCACAGACAGAATACGAAGAGAAAACAATTTATGCATATTTAAATAGAAGTACCCAAAAGATTGAAAGTCAATCCCATGATGTTTCCCTGAAAATCCACTTCTAAAGAGACTTCCTTCTGGTTTTTATTGTGACTCAGATCTAATATACACAAAGTTTTGGTTTAATTCCTGTTTATCAGAGCATCTTGCTATTACAGCTCAAAAGGGCACTTGACTGATATTAGAGTATAAATCAGAGGAGGAATGTTAGGTTTGGGTTCAACTTTCTTACCTTTTCCTTTCCTAAAAGCATACTTACAGAAGACTGCTGTAAAGGTTTGTACTTTTATTTATTTGCTAGTCTAGTAATGCTGCTACTTATTAACAACTTCACCACAGATGAGAGCACAGATGAAAAGTGCTTTCATGTTTTTAAATCACTTAACAATAAGAACCTTATCATCTTTTATGACTTGGGGAGGGAGAGGGTAAGGGAAGGAAGTTTTATTCAGCATCTTTATTAAATAAGGTACACAAATTATAATTTTTTTATTTCTCAATAAGACTGTGCTTTCTAGATAGGAGAAATAGAAGGCAGTTGTCTCACCCTAATAAATATTTTACACTGGGATGGAGTTTCTCTTAGGTTACCATTAAAACCAAAGTAAGCCTTGATTCAAGAGAAGTGAGTATATGTCCTGGCTATAACAGGAAAGTTGCCTTGAGGCCTTTTCTCACACAAGCTACCCTACATCTGATTCCATGCTAAGGGCTTCCTCCTTAAGCTTCTCCAATTTCCTTTGATTATGTAACCGTACAGCTATAACGAAAATCAACAGATTGCAGAATGCCACTCAAAAACCTTGCACGACAAAGGAAAACTAAGAATGTGCTCTCACTCCAGACAGAATACAAGAAAAAGTCTTATTTAATGTCTTTAATCCAAATCTATGTATCAAAACATTTCATTTTCAAAAGGTCACAGGTTCTGGAAAGAAGTATTAGAACTGTAATTTCCAAAACTCAGCTGAATTTGGAAGGGATACATTAATTTTAACCGAAGAGTTGAGGATGACTCAGGTTTGACGACAGGATGATCAAAGACCTCATCTTGGTGTTATTGGAAATATGAGCAGTGAGAGCAAGTCTGGTCAGCCCAAGCACCTGTAAGAGTGGCTGTAGCCTCTAAGTAGCAGCCTATCAGTCACTGTGAACAGTTAAAACCTTGTTTTAGGTCTGAACAACCTTCATCCCTCTAAGGAAAATAAGAAAGCAACACAGCAAGAACTGTTTCAGACTTCTGAGCTCTGAATATGGTTTTTTTTTAATTAGTATTTCACTGATAAAGCTTGATAAGCAAAAACAGAATGAGTGCAACTTTGTCTTAACAGATTTCCAAACCCGGAAATGTGCCACCAGGAGTAGCTCAAAACAACTGTGTGAGCAGTTGCAGTGCCATGGTAAAACCAAATACTTTGCAGTAAGTCAAAAGTATTTAGCTTTTCTAATAGAAGAGACAAAATACTGAGGAAAATATCTACAATTCCTTAAAAAAAAAGTCAAGTTTTTTATTAATAGAAGAACAAAAAGCCTCTAAAGACTATTTATTTTAAGCATGTTTATTTCCTACAGAATTGAATCCCATCCTAACACCCAGTCAAAGTTAGAATAAATTTAAGGGTATAAATTACTAGATGTCTGCAGCTGGAAACTGCATGCATGAGATGTAACAAACAGAACTTCCTACTATATGAATCACATTTTTATCCATCTAATGTTAATATAGAAAGTGAGAACAGCTACCAAATCTTAATCTGGATCTACTTGTCACATTATCTCAAATTTCATGCCGGTAAAACTGTTCAATCAGAAAAATATCCAGCTTTCAAATGCAAAGAATCATCATACCAACTTATTTTCTAAAAAAATTGCTTTCTAAACTTAACTTAAAAACAGGAAAATAAGGAGTTGCTGCTCATTATCTAACAAAAAAATTACTTTGGCTTTCTAAAATAAACACTATTTATTTAGACACAACACCACAGACTAGTAGGGGAAAAAATAACAATAAAAAAAAAAATCTGAGTGTTTCAATTCAGTTACCAACAATTTGCATTCCCCTTCATAAAGAGGGCAGATAAGAACACATTAAGAGCAGGGGGAGGATGAACAGTTGTCAAATCAGTAATCAAGAGAAAAAGACCATTATGAAATGCTGAATAATGACCTGCAAACTAAAATGAGGCACTTGAGCTGAAGCATCAATCATCCTGATAGGGAAAAGTAATATTTAGATGACTCCTGTACAGTAAAGCAGAACAAACTGCAGTGAAAATGGCTCCAGTAGCTCAGAGGTTCGAGGTGCACTTTGATGCTTTATCACAGGTAAACACCTCTAAGCAAAGAAAGATCCTCCAAGAACAGAGATTACCCCAGAAAACAGAACTGGGTGTTTGACAGACAAGCACAATGCAAACACTCCCACATGTCTGCACACAAATGTCAGAGAAACGAGGGATTAGACAAGGGGTTAATTATCAACATTAATTATTAGACAGTTTGATTTAAAGGTGAAGAGAGACACTGACTGCTGTCAGAATGTTTTAAACAAGATGTATGACAGGGTATCAGGTATAAGGAATGACCTTCCATTGAATGATTTCCACAAGTGAGATAACTTCCCATTCCCTGAGTTACAACATCAGAAATGTGTAGCAGAGAACTATCACATGCTGTCAACAAGCACATACACAAACCAGTAGAGTTTCTGCATTTAAATTATGTACCAGATTTACCTTCCATTGAGAGGGGCACAAAACCTATACATTTATCCCTCAAGCCTGCCTGTATCTTACCTGGTATGAACCATACCTGATTCTCAACTGACACTAAACCAAGGCTTTTAATTCAAATGCCGTTATCTAATTGTTGATTGAATGCCAATTTAATCTGGCTATTTGGACAGGTAAACCAGATGATTAAACACAGCTCCTATGAAGCAATGTTCACTAATGGTTTCAGCAGAGAGGCTTACAATTTATTGAGACAAGCACAGACCTGAATGAGAATAAACCTATGTGTGTATAGTGGACATTTACAGGTTTTTCAACTAAAAACACTTACATTTTTAATTCATTAATCCATTGGACCTAGCAAGAACCATGTTATAAAAAAAGAGATTGCTTACTCCTCTTGCTTACAAGTTTACAAAGGCAGGTTATTTCAAATATTAGTTCTAGGCCTCAATGCTGCGATAATGTATTACAGCCAATTACAAAAGAAATCAGATGGGTTTCCTCCTTTCAGTTTTTATAAGGTCAAGGGTAAGCAATATGGGTAAGCAGTGACAAAATGAAGTAAAAGGAACCAGCACTCCCAGTCCCACAGTTCAATTCCACAGCATTTAAGAACAGAAAAGGAATTCCAAGGCCCATGATGAATAATGAATGTATGTTGGCTATAGGGGGTTTTTACTATAACAGTGTTTTAGTTGTTTTTTTCAGTACAGATACTGTGTTAAAGAGAGTCACATTTAGGTGAAAATGCCATTCTCATTCCCAAAATTAACCTAGGAAACAGAATACCAAGTTAGCACATTGGCTAACCCCAAGATTTGTGCAAAAGACACACTCTGGTTAAGGGTCATGGCACTTGTGTCTATCAGACATTTTGATCAGTGAATCTCGGTTTGCCTCATTTACAAATTGTGAATTTCAAAAGTACCAGAACTCTGAGAAAAGAAAGAACTTTCTAATTTAGCACAAAGCAGTGGAAATAATGGTAAGATAATATCCATTCTCCTACAGTTCTTTCATTAAAACTCCTTGTAACAGTGAGATGCTTTAACAAGGAACAGAGACTGTCTACCGAGGATTACCATAAAAGAAACCAGTTCTGACTTTAAACATACCTTGTCTTGGAAACTCATCTGACTCCCTGTGCACCAGGTCAGACACTCGATTTCCGTAGTGCATCCTGGTGTCATGATCATATGCCTTCAGTGTCTCACTGGAGCTGTAGGATTTCTGAGTGGGCACTCTGCAGTCCTCGCTGTCCAGCGAGGAACTCGTGTAGCGACACTCCTTCCCACAGCGGCCCCTGGTCAGAGAGCGGTGCCGTCTGTCCTTTATATCCATTATTCTGAGCCAGGAACAGTGGTTCCAGAAAAGCCACTCTTCTATTTGGGGTCAGTCACTGGCACCTAAAACCACGAAAGGATAACAAAACAGTAAGTAATGCTGCCACTACATTTTGTTTTATTCTACTTCCCCTGACTTGTCCTTGAAGAACAATGTGGCACAGATAGAGAAGAAAGGGAAGACCCACATGATGCATCCTCTAGAAATTGAAATAATTGACCTGAATCAGTGGGGAGAAAAAAATTGAATGCAGTAAGATAATTGCATTCTATCTAAATTATTGTATCATCAAAGAGTTTAAAAAATAATGATAAAACAAAAACACTGTCATCTTTTGATTTCTGAATGAACTCTGGTAACAACACAGAACTGACAGAATGATATTTGTCTCTGTTATGCAACAGAAGGAAAGTAGACTCAAACCAGCTTTAATTATTTTCATTCTTCCTGCAGGAGGGCTTGCAATTAAGACTGAAGCATGCAAGAGAGCTCCATAGAGGAGATTATTCCTATTCAGCGTTAATGCATTACAAAGCTGTACATTATCCTTTAACAACGTGTTCACAAGCAGCAGCAAGGTTAACATAATCCAAGGCTCTGCTCTGAAGGTGGACCAGGTGTCTCCAGAGGTCCAACCCAACCCTGACATTCCTGCATGGCCATGAGTGCCTGAGCACACTCTGGGGATTGGCTGCTCTTGTGCACCCCAGAATGTGACTGAATGAGCTTCTTCACAACCCCTCAAGATGGCCACTTTATGCAACTCAGCACTTGGAGCTCTTGAAAACTGTCTAAATCTCTTCTTGTTCACTGGACCAGAAAGAGAGTTTCTTACAGTGTGCTTAATTAGGACACCCTTCCTGTGGCACACAGACATTAATATATGCATCGTTAGCATGCATAAACTGCAAAATGAAAGATACTGTAGAAAGGAAGAAATACAGTAAGCACAAACACCCACAAACACCAAACAGTAACCACTGGGGTACTAATTATTTTCAGTTGGTATTAGTATGTATGTCTTTCTCTCATGGCATACTATGCCCAGGTCTGTGCTAATCCTGAGAAATCCTCATGACAAATTTTTTTGCTGGAAATTAAATCTTCCCACATAGAAAAATACTCAGATTTGCTAACAAGCAAAAACTGGAACAAAACATCCTGCTTTTCTATACGTGGCTAAGGAGGTGAAGGAACGGTTTGGGTGAATTTAGCTGAGATGGTTGAAGACCTTTTCCTTGCCCTGTCCCTTCTCAGTCCAGGTTCCCTCTCCCAAGCCCACCCAACAGAATGTGCCCAGGCCAGAAGCTTTGCTTAAACCACCAAAGCATTTCAGCAGTGATTCCTTGTGCCATCTCTGCCACCAAAGGAACAAACTGCAGCAAAAGATGATAAAACATGCAGAAGGCAGCCGAGCCTTTCATTGTGGTACTTGTTTGCACCTGCAGGAGAAGAGGTCACAGCACTGGCATAAGTATTGGCTAAATCAATGCTCTTTGAAACAGATTATGGCCCTAAGAGAGAATAAATGTACTTGGCCAGAGGAGCTGGTGACCTAGAGAAAAGGTTTCTTGGCTTCATTTAGATTTGACATTTAGCCTTGTTGTGGTTTTTGGTTTTTTGGGCTATTTTTTCTTTCTGTATGTTAAAGAAGAAAGTTAGGTAACCACGAGAAACAGCTGCTTTAAGCCACCCACAGGTACTCTGCATTCTGTGAGGAATAAGAACTGTAAACATGCTTACTTTTTTCTTCTTTTTCATTTATTTTTAACATTTCAGAGGGGAAAAAAAGTCACAAAACAACACATACAGAAAAGCCAAAACAAAAGCAGAGACATTTGGCACTTCAAACTGTCAAGGTTCGTTTTATAACTTCAGATTAAAGAGAAAGAAATATTCAACACACATTCCTGTTTCTCATCTCTCTGAACATATAGTGGCTATGCTGACTCCTTTATATCTGAATGTTTCACTTCAATTCTTTGGTCCTGTGATATTTATTGAACTGGAAAGCACGTTAACTGTAAAGTATATTAACACTGGTGGCACAAACAGTTTCTTGAAGTTTCAGGAGACACACAATCATTTAGATTAACAATGCCTGGCTCTTTAATCCCATTTTAAAACTCTCTCATCAAATTTAGATATCAATATATCACAATTATAAACACAGAAACAGATAAATGCACAACAGCATTGAGCAAAACCTGCCAGTTACTCTCTTGGAGTCCTCATGCTGCTATTCAGCACAAAGCCTGTTATTCCATATGAATTCCATATTGTCTGTCAGTTCAGACAAACAAACAGCTTTTTGTTTTTATGACTGCTAAACTTAAAGCTGTCTGGCCTGATTTCTATTGTTCCTGAAAGAACATTTAATTCCTTGTTACTGTAGTTAAAAGAAGGATTTGCTGTGACTGAGATAAAACTTCTGAGTATACCCAGGACATTAGCTTCTTAAAGCATCTTCTCAGACAGACAAGAGTTTTTGAAATTGTTCCCTCAATAACCATTCTTTTGTAGAGTTTTGTGCAATTCCCCTACAAATACTAAAATAAAAGGAAATGGTAAGACAGTGTTTCACTGCTGATCATGCCTGGAAATATTCCTCAGTCATCTGCATGTGCAGAACGTGAGGCACAATGTCTGCACTACAGAAACTCTGGCTAACACAAGAAAATAAATGTAGAAATGTCCCAAGATCTTTACTTTGATCTTTCATAAGGAAAACCTTGTTACAAGAATCAGACATCAGAATAATTTGGTGAATAACTTGATTTTTATAAACCAGACTATTAAAAATTTCTTGAACTCTTGAACTAATTTTAGTAGGTCCTTAAAATGCTTTAGATAAAATGATAACATTTTTACTAGAATTGTTGTTCAATGTCATGTTCACATATTAGAGTAGTTTTAATTTGTGTTTTCCTTATTTTTCCATTGCTTGAGGACGAATCCCAAGCATCTGAAACTAAATACATCTACCTAAACACAATGAAATATTCTCAGAGATTCTTCTGTCCTCCTCACCTGTGCTTTGGGGATTTCTATGAACTCAAAGCAGCCAGGCAAAAACCAGTTCCAGAGCATCATGCCCAAACCATTTTTGAAATTTAGACAACAGTATCACCATACATGGCTTAAAACACAGTTAATTAAGCTGTGAAATACTCCTAGAAAATCTGTTTCACTTTTTTTTCATGCTTATCTTAAATAGATGAAACATGGATCCAATTCAGTGCTAAGCACCTTCCCTGTCAGATAGTGAAATCTTTATGTAATGTATTCCTGGAAAGGCAAGGTGTGATAGCTTTGCTTAGAGAATAATGGTGAGATGCAATTTGAGTTCAGAACTCCTGATACTCTTTGACTTGCCTGTCCCAAGAGCACTCTGTGAACAGTTTATTTTGAGTAATTGACCTAAATCATAACTGATTTAACAATTCCTTTTATTTCAAAGGATTTAACTAATACTGCTCATTCTGACCCACTTACACTACAGAGCAGTACAACCACTAACAAGTGACTTCAACTGTTTTTCTCATCTAGTTTTGGTTTAATTATTTCAGAAACACAGGAGCTCTGTCTAACTTGCTGAGAAAGGAGTTTATTCAGAAAATATTTATTATTTATAATGGCCTGCTAAAGGGCTGGTCAAGTTTCACAGGAATTCAGTCTCAGCTGATAGGGACCCACCATAGCAGTCAATCTAAAGCAATAAACAGCTCATGTATTTGCTGCTGATGTACACAGATCCCACGTGCCCCAAGGCATACGTGTGTAATACACTTCTGACTCACTGTTCACTCAATATAACATTTACTGTGTTTCTATGAAGCAGCTGTTTACCTGAACATGACTACAGCAGGGGTAATGAGGGTTACCCTAAGTGTAACTGTGGGCAGTCCAAGGACATTAAAACACTGCACATCCTAGAGGGAAAAGAGAGACAATGGGAAAAAAAAGCAGAGAGAGGATAAGAGAAGAAAAAGCTGAAGAGCTGAGAAATGAAAAATAGGTTTTTGTTTAGGAGGTTTAAAAAAATTGACCATTTATTTTTGTGTTAGCACAGCCAAGTCAATAGGAGGCATGGAGGGACAGCTCAACATGAATTTTCACGGCTTAGCAAAGCTTATGCTAAAACTCTCTGTAAATTTGAAGTTGATTCACACATTTATCTAACTTAAGTTATGGGCTTGTTTCCTGCATTTTCTAACTATCCTGACATGATTACAGTGTACAAGGCCATTAGAACTGCCCCTCATGCCACAAAGAGCCCAGGAATCACTCAGAAGATCAAGGGAAACAAAGCACCTTACATTTGCATTGTGCCCCTAAATCACCTGGCACAACTAAATCAAAACATTACAACAGTGCAGTGTTGGAAACACAACTTTTTCTTTTTTCCCTTTTTTTCTTTTTAATTTAAAGAATTAGCACACCGTGTACCATTCTGTTCATAAAAAAAAAAAAAGTCTCTTAAAAGCTTGGACTCTTTTTCAGGAGCAGCAATTGGAAATAAGCTTGTGATTCAGAGATTCAAATGCTGTTCATTATTTGATGCAAAAACTATTTTTGAAATGAGAAAATGCAACAATTTAGCTTTGGTGCAGTACAAATTTTCAGGCAAAATTTTAAATGGTTATTTAACTCCTGTACTTATTTCTGATTGTAATATTAGTAAAAAAAGTACATCTCTACTTCTGGATCACCTCTGCCTGTTAAAAAAAAGGAGGCAATAAATAAAGTGCAATTTTAAACTAAATACTACCACTAAGTACAACATAGTATGTGCACTTTGTTAGATGAAAAAATGTTGATGACAAATATGCTGGTTTTGATTTGCACCAAAAATGAAAGTATATTTGGACAGTCTATTTGCTGTAGCCTCATTTTTCATTGATAAACTGTTCTTCTGAATTTTCTTTTTTTTTTTCTGTCCAAATAATGAATTTTCATTTTAGCGAGCCACTCTATATTAAGTTGAAAATTAGATGTATTTAGTATGACACGGTAAATAGCTATTTCAGAACAGTTGTGATGAATGATTCAAGTTAAGTAGTACAAGATATACAATGCTAAAAGGCGTTCTGTGTTCTGCTTTACTGCAGACAAAACCTGCTTTATTTTTTCCTTGTAATAAACAAAAGCTCTAGGAATTATTTCAGGCTAAGGGCAGTGAAAATGGTACACACAACAACAAAATCAAGAACTGAGCCAAATATTTATCTCATATATGTATTTTTATCTATTTAAATATACATGTTTTTATTTCTAGACTATCTTTGGAGATTTCTGTACTCCAGGAACTTCTTATAAATCCCAGAACTGTTTAAATCTATTATGAAAATAGCATTCCATTAAGAAAATAACATGCCATCAAGAACTGATGAAAAGCCCAGGAGCTACGAGACAGTGTTCTAACAGTCTCCCATCATTCACTGACTGCTAAGGATTAACCCCTTATTCTTCACTGAATTTATTCCCTTTTCCATTGGGCAGAGAAGGTTGGTAGATGTGAGCCCAGCCTTTTGCCTGTCCCGAGGGGCCTCAGAATCACAGCTGACACCGAGGCCAAATGGAGAGTTTCTTCTCAGAGGTCAGCTGAAAAAGGAGCTAGACAAATTCAGGTACAAAGTCATAAATGTTCTTAAATGTGCCTGCTGGTTAATGCAGCTCACAAGCTGGGGACCACCACAGATTTGGAAACCACACCAGAAAAATTTCACTATCAGCAAAGCATCTGCAGTGTCCCAGGTCTGAGGTAGAGTGTGGCACTCATGAACCACTCAAGTCTTTGTGTTCAGCTGCTGCAAACCAAGTGCTTTTCCCTCTCTGAGAGTGTGAGAAATGGCAAAGTTCACAAACAAAATTCACTTAGTGCCTCAACAGCCTGCAGAGTATATTTAGTTGATTTTTCTTGAAAATTATTTTACCTTCACTAAAATATTGTTTGGATAGTACACAATTCAGTAACTGATCATCAACTATCATGTTGATTCCCATCCTAGAAACTACAGCAGCCATTACGAGGATTGTGTCACAGTGACTCAGAGGTGGCCATGCTTTAGAAAAGCTCATTTTTCAGTGAAAGGCTTAAAAATCCCCCAAAGTGGTACTAAGCAGAACACTTACACAAGGAGGCTGAAATGACATCCTTTCTTCCCAGATACACAGAGGCAAAACCATGCAAAGTTTTAAAGTTTTTCCTATCGGAGAGTGTTCTTCCTTCTTTTCTGGATGAGGCCTTAACAATCCTCTCATTCCAGAAAAAGAAAAAAAATATAAAAATATTTTACCCAGGGATAACATATTTCCACCACTAACTCAAAGCTGTTTACAGATATTTATTAGGCTTTTGAACATCCCTGTGAGCTAAATCTGTATTATTCTACAGCAAAAGTTAAACGCCATAAGGATAAGAGTCCCACCTGAGGTCACACAGTGAGTTTGCTGCACACTTGAAACCCTGAGTTCCAGTGCTCAGCTTCCTGCTCTCAGTATAATTGTTATCTACATACTTCCATCAGTCTGTGCAGTCAGATGAGGGTGAAAAAAAAAAAAAAAATCAAGCCACCATAAAACAACACAACAAGCCAAGGTCTCAATTAATATAATTACTTAAAATTAGTATAGCTGAACAAATTCACGATAACGATTTAAAGATCAAATACAAACTGGCCACTTCAAAAGACTAAGTTTGCTAGAACTAATTGCCTAAAGAACACTGTTACTCTTTTACTGCCTAGAAAGAATAAACAATAATATTATCTACTGCTAAATGCCATTAATGAAGAAAGGTAGAATAATTTATCATTGTATAATGAAGACAATGCCATTAAGCATGCTTTAACGATTCTGTATAATAGTTTTCTATCACTAGAGAATACTTTTGAAACAGGGAGTAATTGTCTAAATAATTTTTGATTAAGTCCTTGATCAAACTGATCCACATTTATAGCAGTGAGACAGAGCTAAATGCCCATACAAGGAGTGACAACTTGATTTATTTAATTGTCCACTGGTGATGCACCTTTTTTATTCTAATCCTAGGTAAAATGCTGCCTTTAATTAATGTAATGGGATTTTTAACCTTACCAGCACAGAGCCAAGACATCAAGCTGGTAGGAGCACAAGTTGTGCTCCAGCCATTTCCCCTCTGTTTTGCTTTCACCAACACTTGGCCATTAGTTCATCTAATTATTCACCAGCATTTTCCAGTATTCTGTTCTCTTGTCAGGCTCCTTTATCTTTTCATTTTTGCAAAAGCCTTATTTATGCCTAGAGTTTCAGTTATGGATTTGAATACTGTCCATATCCACAAGCCTTTTCCTTCACACCCACGCTAATCCATCAGCTGTCTCTGGGAGCTCCTGGGCATGGTGCTTCCATATTAGACTCAAGGATTTTGATTTTAAATAAAAAACTGTGCTATCAAGTTGTAGAAATGTAATATCAAAGGACTTGCTATTTCTCTTGCACCCAAGCAAGTCCAGTGCCAAGAATTTTAAGACAGTTCCTTCCTCATTCTTTTTCACTTCCTTAAGTTAAAACACTCTGGAATTCTACACCCATTGGGCACCTCCACTCCTGCTGGCAACAGCAAAACCTGTACCACTGGGTACAAGATCAGCCAAGAGAAAAACATCAGGAATGTGCCTTTCATTTCTTGTTTACAGATGAATACACTGTGCAGGGGAACTCTGCCAGAATCTGAGATCAGCAAAGCTCCTGTGCACATCTCATCCTACTGTGAGATGATCGTGTTGCTGAAGAAGTTTCTTAGCTATTTTCAAACCTCTACAAGACTATTCTCAAAACTCATCAAATGTAGAAATCATGCAAGCAGTTATGGGTTTAGGTACTTTATTTGTCACTTCAGTCAAGAACACCACCTGCTTTTCCCTCCACACTTACATCGTTTTATCTCACTCTAGGAAACAGTCCCCTTCTTTCTTTAAAGCTTCCACAGAACCTCTGTTGCCTCAATTTAATACTAACAATTTTCATTTGCTTATTAACAAGAGGCTTTAATACATTTTCTCCTTGCTAGTAGTGTCAAGCTATAAAAATATTCCTTGCAGAAGGCTTTACTAGAGACCACTGTTAAGGCTGTATAAACTCATATGGTAAGAAAAATCAACAATATTTTAAAATGCCTAATAGCATTCAGCAAAATTTCAATAAAGCTATTCCAAATTACGCAAGCGAATAGTCCATTCAGCTAAGCTCTGATTATCTATTAGAGGGGAAAAAAAGGGAAAAAATAAAAGGGAAAAAAGGGGGGGAAAATGAGTTTATTTGTGTAAACTGGTAGCCTTATTCCTTGTGAGTTCTCCACCTTTGTAAACACACAGATTTTATCAGAAATACCAGCTTCCTAAAGCAATTCTTTGTTTTAAAAGGTTCAAGGTAAGCGAAGAAAAAGTTAAAAGAAAAAATAAATAGGAATGGAAAACAATGGAACATTGTGATAAGGAACACGAAATGGATGACATTCTATCTCAATAGCTTCCATACAAGTATTTGCTGAAGCACTTTAAACTGTAGGCTGCCTCAGCCAGCAATGAAACTTCGTGTAATGAAGTAAAAAGCCTACACGGGAAGATTCTCAGCTAACAAGTGTTGCTCCATCTTTCAATAAAGGAAAATGAATTGCTTTACAGAAATTAATTAAACTTTGCAGTGATGGATACAATGAACACAACTGTTATAAAAAATGACCAGCTGTAACTCAAAAATCTCTGAAGTGAATTTCCAGTGTCCACACATCAAGGGGTCATCAGGGATGGAACTGAGACCTTGTCACCCTGAAAGTTGGTCCACCCAAATCTGCAGTGCAAGGTTTACTTGTGTATTATCATAGCAGAAGAGGACACAGAGGGTTATCTTGATTAACGGAATTTTTTAAAATAACCTCAGTAAAGAAAAACACACCTCTAGGAAATCGACTAATCCAAGATCACAAAAAGCAGCAAATACCTCATAATATTGTACAGTCACTGTGCAGCCATCACTACATCCCCTGTTCCATCTCAAATCATGAAGAAAAAGTCCCAAATCCCTCTGGAGGAAAATGTCTCTGGAGAAAAGGCCACATGCTCCAGCAGACATTATCTTCTGTTATCTACCTAATCATTCAGGACAGAACATGTACTCCAATATTTACTCTCACACTGCAACTTCCTTCTGCAGATTTCTTAGACAGGAGCATCATTTTGCTTACTATCTTCTAGCTGTGAGTGTCTCCAAAGAAAGCCTGGCATTTGCTGGTGGGTAAGGGGTTTCCCCCGTGTCACTCTGTCAGCAGTCCCTGCTCACGGGGCTGAGTTGTCACAGGATCCCATCCTGGCTCCTCAGCCCTCTCTGAGATCCTCATTCAACACCCCACAGGGGGTGCCTGAAGGCAGCTGGGGACAGCAAGGGCTGAAGCTGCACCAGCCAGGATGCACTCACGTGGGGATATCTCAGATAAGCTACTGCATGAGAAATGCAAACAACCATCTCCTATTCATCACCTGTGGCAGAGTTTTACCAAGCAAGAACAGTCAGAAAGGAGAAACAAGTTTAAAAATGCTCTTAAAAGGGCATGGAATCTTGGCAAAATCCATTTGGTCCTTTCTTTCTGTTGCCCTTTCACAGATTGAACAATAACCAAGCTGCAATGTCTAATTTCTTCACAAGTCTAAGCTCACTGCATTAAAGCCAGCCCCCACAATTTTGCCATCTGCTGCCTAGATTGCCGTGCATCCAGCACAGAGTTCCCTACATTCTTCAACTGCCATGGTCAAACTTCCCAGACAAAAGCATCAGCACTCTGTGACAAGGACAGAGATCAAACCTAAGAGAACTTGGCAAGAAGGATTTAAAGCAAATTTAAAGAAAATTCTGTTTCGTCTACCCCATTCAGTTGTACCACTGAGTCTTGCAAAATAAAATTTATCATTTCAATGAAGACACTTGATTTCAAGTAAGTATTTATTGTATCTATACAACTCTACAGATGTCCTGATCTACATCCACAGTATATGAAATTGATAGTCTTTTAAAATTGCCTATTCTCCAAAGATATTGGACAGCTTGAACGAAGTTTATAGCTTTGTTTATCAAAACAGAGAATTAACTAGAGGTCCAAAGCTTAGTCGGTTCTTTTTCTAAGGATGTTAAGTACAAAGAACAAAATTAATAATGCAGTTTAACAAAATTTACCTTGTGAAACCAGAATTCTCTACAGCCATAACCAACTTGTTGCAAGTTAAACACAATCCTTAAAATGCTCTCTTTGTTCCAATGCTCTATTACCTACCAAGCTAAAAAATTTCTTAGTACCATTATTTTTAGCAGTACTTTACAGATGGCAATAATATTGCACCAAGTTCTCCTCCTACAAACAAGAAAGATGTTCACGAATTGGAGCAAGTCCAGGGAAGGATGCCAGTGTCTCAAGGGACTGAAACATGGGATCTACGCGGAGAGATGAAGGAACTGGACTTGTTCAATTGCAGAAATGGCCAGCAGGGGCCTTGCTGTTTCTGTGAGGCTACGGAGAAGTGGGAGACAGGGCTTTACTGGGGGCAACCAAAGGGAAGTGAGAAACCACCAGTGCAAACTGAAGCACAGGAAGTTCTGAACAGAAATGAAGTGAGTAAAAATCACTCTGGGGACAAATATGCACTAGAGAGATTGCTGCAGGGACTGGGGAATTTTGCTCATTTTCAAGACTCAACTACACAAAGCCCTTAGCAACCCAGTCTAGTTCAACACTGACACTTGGATTAGGTGAGCTCCAGAGGTCCTTTCCAGCCTCAGCGGTCTGTGACTATGATATTCTTAATTTAGGAAAAGTTCCATAGCCATTAAAAAGTAGAAAAAAGAAAAAAAAAACAACATTTATTTTGGAAACAAGCCCACAAAGTAAATGCACATGATGATTCAAGCTTTGTAAGCTGAGTATGCAGGCTTAAAAGGTCAGAGGATTTAAAGTAGAAAAATCATCTAAGCTTGCAGGTTTAAAGCTCAATTCCAAGCTTGAGCAGCACAATAAGGTAGAGGCTGCATTCCATCTGCACACACGTGCAGCCTGCAGAGGACCAGAAACCACTGCAGTGGGGTCCTGCTACAGTCACACTGATGACACACCGAAGTGGGATGTCAGGGAAAAATGAATGGGCTTTGTTCCCTTTTCAGTTTCACAGTACAGACCATTGAGGGAACAAAAAATGCCTGAAATACAGTTCTAGAGTGAAGAAAACGCACAGGAACTAAAAGCACAATTTAACAAAAGTAAGAAGCACAAGCTCTATCACAATTCCCAAGATACTGCTGCAAGCTCATACGTTTCCAAACATGTCATTTGACAGTGCTGACTTTGAAACAGTCCCTTAAAAATGTGAAAACAAACCCAGAAGAAAACAACTCTGCCATATGTTATGATGACACTACCATAAATCTAAAGAAAACAACACATGAGAAGGAATTGTAACCTCTAACACTCACCTCTCCACCAGTCAGAGCCACATTCCTGTGTCATGTAAATCAAAACAAGGCCTATTCTTTTCCCACTGAAGATTTTGTCTTTTGTTTGGAAGTCCAGGAACCATGGTATTCATCTGGGCCTATCCTATAGATATGTGGCCAATGACCAACTTGAGATCTGTGTGTGGTACTCAGACATATGGTACATTATTCTGTCTGGAAATTTAAAGATTATTGTAAAACAGAATTAAAAAAAAAAAGAAAGAAAGAAAATCAAAACTAAAATTGTTATAGTGATTTACCAGCAAAATTCTTCCATTTCTATTTCCATTGCTGAGTATGGCACAGACAGTAGGTGTGAACCCACAACCCCACAGAAGTCAGTGGTGTTTTCTCTTCCTGTACAATCTTGCCTGCCAAACTTCAAAAGGCTCATTGACTTTAGCCAATATGGGCTAAAATCAACTGGCATTTTGGCTCAGCTGGGCTGGTGGGTGCAGCTAATGTTACCTTTCTGCTGTATTTAAGTCAAAGCAGGGGTATGGAGAACATGAACTACTAGGCCTAGGAACAGAGAAAGAGCAATTGGCCAGCAGAAACTGAAGGAAGGAATCCTTTATTGATATCCATGATGTGAATTGGTGTTGGTTGCTGTTGAGATGTGCAGAGTCAATAAAGTGTCCTAATTAACCACCTCCTTTGTAACTTCCCCTTTTGGCAGTTGTGGCCCAGGTGAGTTCTCACCCATGCTGAGATACCCAGAATTTCACACTGTATTTCTAAGCTCAGGAACTCACCCCACCCCCACATCTGGCTCTAGCAGCAGTCACAGCTGCACCTCAGTTCCCTGGACAAAGTGTGCTCTAAGTAACATGCTACTGCACTTCCACCAGTGATTTTACTAATACTCCACCTTTAAGGAGGTGCTCCTCTTCGCAAGATAAGTGCTGCAATCCCCCATTTTAATACAAAAGTTACTGAGGCAGAGAAGAGCAAAGGGCAGCAGCCCTGCTATTTAAAGCCTCCCTTGGTGCAATAGGTCATTCTCCCATACAGGCAGTGGGTAGAAGAGTCTCCTCTATCGGTGCGTCTCAGGGCAGGAAGGAAACTGGAAATAAATACTATAAATGCTTTATTATCCTGAACTGAAATCAATAAACTATGAACAGTTGTAACCTAATTTACTAGCAAACAGAACTGAAAAGATATCTGACAAAGCTTTTCATATACATTAAGAGCCATCAGATTGTAATTTTAGGTCAATGTCGAGACACACAATGACCTAGAGTAAAATGATCCATATACCATTACCGATTTACTCAGTTGCCCAAATTACCTCAGTAAATTCTAATTCGCATGAAAGCCTACATGAATTATTAAAATAAAAAATAAAAGGTAAAGGAGAGAAAAGAGATCTCTTCCTTGATGCCATTGTCAGTGATATGCACATGTTGCTCCTCAAAAGCAGATTTTGCACTGTGACGAGCAGATCCCAGAAGGGTGGATCCGTGAGCTCAGCCTATAACAGGTGGAGGTGGTGGTCCCTCACACTCCCCAAAAAGAGTCTCCTATCCAAGAAAGAGCAGGATTGACAAGTGTGTAGTTGGGTGTTTGGTCTGTGGCATAGCCAAAGCCACTTGAAGTGACATCTCTTCCAGCACTCCCATAGAGATTCCTTGCACGACAGCAATCCTTGAGTCTGGACAAGGCTCGTTCTCTCCTTGCACTAACACAGAGGATCAGGTGATACGCAGTGCAGTGCATTGCATTAGGCAGCAGGAAGGAACACCCCTGGACCAGGAATTCCTACTCCTCCAGGAAAAAGCACTCCCTGAACCAGACAGCTTCCGACAGACAGGAGTTCTGTGCTTAGAGAAGCTGCTGGAATTCCAACCAGAAAAAGAAAACAAGTATTTGTTCAATTAGAGTGGGGAAAAAAGCAAAACAAGACAACCAACACCAAACTAAGTCTGTGTTTAAACCACTAATACTTTCAGTTTCAATTCTAACTGCATTAAAGATACATGATCCATTATTTTTTATTCCAGCTACCATAGGAGCAAAGGATTTCCATTTACATCACCTCAGCTGTCCAGTTTCATTCCCACTTCCTGAGAGCCAAGATTAAAAAAATTACAATCTCCAGACTGAGCAAGCACACTAAGAGTTAACTACTGGGAACAGAAATC
The DNA here is from genome assembly GCF_965178545.1 of Coloeus monedula. Classification (NCBI taxonomy): domain Eukaryota; kingdom Metazoa; phylum Chordata; class Aves; order Passeriformes; family Corvidae; genus Coloeus; species Coloeus monedula. The sequence goes on along the minus strand of NC_138795.1, from coordinate 14,182,482 downwards.
AAGCTTCATCAATTTAACAAGACTGTCCAGCTTCACAATTTTGACTGAAAAGTAATTTTCAGTCAAGATCAGATACACATACACAACTTACAAATTCCTTTGCTTGAACTTCTGCGGTGGATATTCTCTTAAATAAATAAACATGATATTTATTTAGTTTGGCATTTAGTCCCTTTTATCATTCTCATAAAAATATTGTCAAGGACAAAGCCGTTTCCATGAATCCTTGTTCACGTAATATATATTTTTAAATTATTTAGTTTTAGTTTTCAACTTCTGGTCAACTTTCAATTTCAATTTTCAATACTTTTTTTAAGTAGCCTAACAGCATAGTCCTGAATGAAAATAATAAAATGAAAAAAAGAGTAAAAGGAAAAGAAATAAATTTCTTAAGAGTAGCTTACAGATTGGGGTTATCTCTGCACTTTTGAATTGATGGTAACATTTATATATTAGAAGATCTGCAAAGGAGAGATTCTACAACACACAGATCTCAGTGCCTGGGGCAACTCCTCAAGAGAAAGACCTGTAGTAACCTAAATTGCAACTGAATTTATGGAAGTGGAATAACCTTTAACTGAAAAGAGTGATTCTTAAACATAAAATAAAATAGTTATATCTCATTTCCTATATACCTGTTCAAGGAAGTCTATATACTTATATAATATCTTGATGGAATTCTCAGTTTTCCAGGTGGACTGGCTTAAATTTTGAAAGCATCTTAGAAATTCCAGACTGAATGAGCAATGTCTCTCTTCTCTTTTGCACAGGTGAAAAATCATAGATATGTGGCTTTCTTTAAGTCATCCATCTGAAATGTTTTTTATAGTCAGTATAAAAAACTTATAGGAGGCTACTGGAATAATTTCCAATAATCAAGACTATAGAATTAGGAAATTTAGAAATTGAATTTTGAGTGATGAGAATGAATTACAAACTGGTCTATAGAGCCACGCCTCCATTTAGACTGCACTAGTGTTAGTTCTGATACAGTGCAAGTGCATCACCAGACAGATAGTCAGATCAGGGGTTCAAATATAAGTGACTTAAAAATTGTGATTCAACATGAAATTGTGACATTCCAGTTAATTAGATTTTTTTTTTTAAATGAAGAATAAGAATGCTTTTAAAAGTTATTTCTTCATATAGAGAGATTTGTCCATACTTCCTGAGAATTCCAGAAATTAGATAAGTCTAAGTCTACTTATCTATGTAGAACCAGACTAATCCTCACTTTGCTAAATAACATCATTTACCAGAGGGACCAAAAGCAGATTTCTTTATCATTCCCACTAAGAATTTAACTAGGAAAAGTGTCATATCATGAAGAACACCCAAAATTTCTACTAAAACACACACACAAGATTACAAGTGCTGTGCTCAAGCTCCACAGTTAAACCAAACCTCTGTGATTCACATGAGAACCTGGTACAGTAATAGCAGACAAAGTAACAACAATGGGAAAGTATTCGGGGCAGCAGAGTTTTGCTCCAGATTAGGGTGTGTGTAACAAAACCAGTAACACAGGAGGTGCCCAAAAGATATTCAAGGGGCAACTAGGTACAAAATTTGTAGTGCAGCAGGTAAAATGAAAAGATTTTAAATAAATAAATAACTAAAAAACCCCCTCAACAAATAAAGGTCAGAGTATGACGCACACATTTCACAGCAATGAACTGACAAGATTACAAGACTTTCTTTTTCCCTGTTTGTAATCAGAACTTCATTAACATTTTGGGGGTTTCAGTTTATTTTGACCCATTTTTGTGCCTGAGCTTTTATAAGCTTCTTAATTTTGACTGTTCCCCAAACCCATCTGCACTTCTAGAAACTGTTCTCCTTTTTTCTCTTGGTTTCACAAATTCTAGGTGGAGTGCATTTGCAACAATCTATGATTCTCCTTATAAATGAATGCAGCATGGGGCAAGAGCACAGATCTTCAGAATTCATCTGTTCCTCACGTGCATTTCCAAAATTACTGAAAATTAATGAGTTTCTACTGTGTCCATTTATATGCAGCTCTTTGAAGTAATCATTACTAGCCAAGGGAAGTCGATTGAAGAAATGGATTGAAGAAATGGATGAAAGAAAAATAACTAATACACCATCCTTGTACCTACAGTACTTTTCAACACTTGTAACCACAATCCTGGATCCAAAATGCACTAAAATAGAGCAAATTCCATATCCAACAAGTAATGCTGACCAACATTACAAATTTCTAAGTATACTGAATATGCTTTAAAAAGTGGAGTCTAAGGACTTTTCTTCTCTGGAAGGTAAATTTTTTTCCTATCAAGACTCAATTCCCTTTTGTCCCAAAATAAATAAGATTTTACACACAACTGAGTTTATCTGCCTCAAATTGATTAAAATATTAAAATCAATCTTGAAAAAAAAAGCATAGTTAACCAATGTGATTATTACTGCAAGTCTTGTAGGAGCACAGATGTGCTGAATGTGAGATTTGCTGCTTGAAAGGTACTTTGGAAGGTCTTAGGCATTACTAGAATGCTTTCAAAACATGTGCATCCACTTACAATAAGTGTTCAGGAGCTTTACCCAGTTTGTAAAGAAGTGCTTTTTCACAGCATTAGTTTTATATGAAGTCTTTTTAGGCAAATCTCAAAGAATGTATAGTTCACATAATTTAAACTGAATTCACCTATAATTCAGTATGTGACAGAGCTAATGCTTAATTGTTTCTAAGGAGTCTGCAAACAAAAATATTTCTTCTTTTATTCCCAAACATTTCACTAAAATTATATTTTGCTTTGTTTTCACATTGAGGATTGAATTTGACACTTTAATGGAGAAAAGCAGCTTGAGCTTCTAATTATTGTACTCACAATTTTCTTTGTTTTATATCAGAAAGAATTTAATGAGACCTAAATTTTGAAATATAGCACTACTTCCGTAGAAGAGGATTTCTTCCCAAAAATTCTGGTTCACCATCCAAGCAATTCAAAGAATTTTTGACCAATGAGTTAACCCCAGCAGCATGCAGGTTTGAATCCAGATGTGGACACAACTGCATGTTCTCCAAAGCCCACCACAGGCACAGCTGTTTATTGTTTCCCTCTCAAGTGTTTTAAATCTTACCTTCTTTTATATCAGATACCAGAAGCTATTTTCTGTTTAACAGTGCAAGGTTAATAAACACTTTTCAAATAATATCATAATCTACTGTGTAGATCTTCAGAACCAATTTTATCCTCTTCACACAAAGGTAATGATGATTATCTCTGCAGCTCCCATAAATCACCTGAGTTGATGGAGATATGTCGATTTGCATCAGCTGGGGATTCTGCCAGTTTCTGCCCCAAGCAGGGGTAGAATCATGATTTTCAAAGCTCTTTTTCAGTGAAAACACAAAGCTGCATACCAGTAAAAGTCTTGGTTTTGTCAAAAATTTGTTAGCATTAAAATTTAAATACACCACTTAAAATATCAATCAACTCATCAGACTACACATTACAAATCAGTTGATTCTAAATTTCTGAGCAAAAGTGAATAATATAATCTCCATGTCCATGAACATGTATGTCACCGGCCCTCAACATCTGGGACTCTGTGCTTTTTATCTCTAAAGCTGTATGTTCTTTTAAGAGACCATTATGAAGGACTGCACATAGATGATGAAATAGAAATGAAAAATAAGATATAAGATTTGGACCCAGAACCTGTAGTGCTTCATCACAAAACTTTAAATTAGTTGCTTTATGGTACTTCCAAGGAGACAAGGACCAACACCCTGGCAAGTTGGTGGATATTTGCATGCAAGCATCAGCTTAGTTTCCATTTGAATCCAAAGATTTTGCTCCTCATTTCCCCTTACACATGACATATACTAACATTGAAATGAAGAACGCTATTTTTTCCTTTATGAACATAAGAAAATGGGAGAATAAATTCTACAGACAGGGCAGATAGAATAGGAAAATATATAGTAATTTATAATGGGCTAATCAAACAGCATGTATCATGTTTTTATAACCTCCCATAGACCTCCAAAAGCAATTATAGCAGAGGAGTTTTCAGAGTTACACCTGAAATATAAATGGAAAGGTCTGTGTACATCAAATATTAAAAACAAAATCACTATAAATAACCTCTAACTGAAGCACAGCCCCAGTGACAACTAACATTCTTTTTTTCTTTTTCTCTCATTTTTGCCCCTTGACACTGCAGTGTGAAGACTGTAAAAGAAAAGATGGAATATATATCTACAGAATGACCTAAAAATTTCCAATTCTCATGAAGTTACCAGTGAGTGAAATGTACAGCCATGTGTGTGGCCATTATCTTCACATTCCAGTTTCTTTACTGCGTCAAAAAATACAATTGAGCAGAAAACAGAGCAGTGTTAACTACAATACAATCCTGCTACATAATTTGTAATAAGATATTTGATTTTTAATACTATAAAAAGAAGACTATTCCATATCGTTCCTAAAATATTTTTAAATTACATCACAGCTTAAGAGGTGGCCCTAACTATCTGAGCACCACTTGATACTTGCTTTATATTAATAAACACTCTCTTGAGTAGCTGTGCTTGAATATGTTATAAAGAATAAAAGGAAACACCGTTTAGCAGTGTTTTTAAAACCGTGAGCAATTTCCATAATTTGTGACAGTCGGCAGATTTTGATTGTATCTCACATTGATTTTTATGTTTCCAGATGACAATCATTACACTATTATCCGCAGTTTGAGTAGTGGAACCTAACCTCCTAATTAGGATGAAAAACTGCTCCAGTTGCAACCCCAGTAAGTCACAACAAGTCAATAATTTTAATAAGAATTAATTTTAAAAACTCTACAAGGTTGTATTGGAAGTTATTCTGGCATGTCTATTGATTAACACTTGGTATTACATCCTATAAAGGACTCATTAAATACAAGATCAATCAAAATGCAATATTTTGGTATTTCTTAGATTTTTTTTTTTTTTTTGTATTTTACTTACTATAAGGTATAAGAAAATAGAAAAAAGCACTAACAGATTTTTCAGGTAAAGTAGCTTTTTGATTGGTGTGCTGGCTTCATACTGCACTTGAGAGCAATATGAAGGATTAATTCACTCTGTCCTATACTCAAACTGAAAGGATATATGACTGAGAGCTGGCATTTCCCTTATTTGTCAGCATCAAATGTCCTGACAAATGCCACAAATTTTCAAACACAAAGTATCTAGTTGCTGCCACATACAGAGTTAGTCACGTCTTGATCACTGCGGCCCTCTTTATTATGACCTCACAGATGTTCTTCCTTTTAGAAGTATGTAAATCTGGGGTATGTGCACTAATGCCACGAAGAGATTTCTTCATTTTCCAGTTTATGCTTGAATTTGAAAGAACAGTAAAAATACTAAGTGCAAAATTTGATTTTTGAGAGCTGCTGAAATAGTAACATTTATTAACATGGCATCTACCTAGACAAACTTGGAAGCCATTAATATTAGCTATAATATAATTATATCTATTTAACAAAAAAGCTTTTACTAGTCCTGTTTCCATTTGTCCGAATTAAAAAGCTTTTAATGTTAATATCAGAGGTTTACCATGTAAGAACTGTCTTTTTTTAGCATAGACATTTATACTCTGATAACAAGGTTGGATGGAAAAATGAATTCCAGTGAAAGCCCGAGAGTGATGCTGCTGCAACTCTCTGACGCTGCTCAGAGCTGTGAGCTGATGCTAGGTGGCAGTCCTGCGTAATTAAACACCAACCACTTCCCTGCATCTCATTCACTCCGGGCATTTTTCAAAACAACCAACTCGAACATTTTGAATAATATTTAAACGACAAACACATCTCTTTTTCCCTTTACTTTCACCTCTTCAGAACATCATTCCTTATACACAAAAGGTCTCAAAATTAAGTTTCCTATTCATAAACCTGTGTTCCCAGCAGAGCAGTGTTACGTGAAACCGCCCACAAAACAGGAGGCAGACTGCAGTACTACACCCCATGCTCTGGTACTGCACGATTTCTAACTTCTCTGTAGGTTCTGACCTCACTTTTCTCTGCACCTCAGAAACAGAATTAGCTCGTGTTTGAGGTATGTACTTCCAAAGCCTGTTTTAGTCTCCAGATATATTTGATTGAAGAGCTCACTTCAATCATTTGATCCCTTTAAGTGCTACTGCTTTTAACAAGTTACATGTTCACCACGGTGCAGTTACAATTATTTGTAGCTACCACAGATAAACAAAGGTTACACATATTTTCCTAGACGGAATTTTGGGAATGTGTCTCACTTTGCAAAATGTTTATTTCTAGAAAGAAAACTTGTTTGGTTCCCAGCGTCACTTGAATTACAATTCCAAAAGGTTTGCCAAGTAAGGCAAGTCAGCCTCCTGCAAAAGCACCACTGACACAGAGCTGGCAGGGAAAGGTTCTGCACAGTGATGCCTACAATAAATATAAGAACAAACCATGTCAGCTATAGTCAGCTTATTCTACAGTGAGAACTACTTATATATTATACAGTGTATGTAAATAATACAGTGAGGTTTCTTTCTCACTTAAACACGCACCCAAACACAGAGGCAGAAGAGATCTTACTGTAATATTAATACAAGAACAACACAGTTGTTTTTACTGTGAAACAGACATTTAAGGACCCAAGAATCACTGATTATGCACAAAGAGGTATCAGTTCTCTCTTTCTGGATTTTACTAGTGATGCACATACATTTACTGTACTCATTACAGAATAGTGGCTCAGATGTACAGAGTCCCAATTCAATAAAAAAGCAGAGGAGTTGATTAAGAGGCCTCAAAATCACAACACAGAGACTTGTACAGGAAAGTAGGAACATGTGGCTGCTCCCTCACTATACTGAATAAACTTGACCAAAACTTCTTGAGTCTGGTTGCCAACACATCTGATGTCAGTGGGGGCCCTCAAAAGCAGTTTTTGTGTCTAACTGACCTTACTCTCCCCCTTTCTAGGAAGTTGATTTGATGTTCTAGGATGTGTATCACATGCTCCTTCTTTCCAGGTAGTAGAGACATCACTCCACGTTTTGATATTTAAACATACTATTTATTTTGGGGATTTCTAGTGCAGCATGTGGACACTCTGGTGTCCAACTGTATCTACAGAATCCTCAACCATGACAGTCTGAGTGTTTCCGACACACACACTGGTTGCTCCTAATTCTACAACACAAGAAGAAACCAATTGTGTCACTGGAACACAGGAAGAATTACTTACCCAAGTACCTACCCATAACAGCAATTTAATCTGCAGAAATGTTAAATAATAGGGTGGTTCTATTTTAGTGTATCATATTAACATTTACACACGAGAGTGCTAATTTCTGCAACTGTGGTCCATCGCTCAGTAATGTGACTACCTGAATTCTTCTAAGCCATGTGAGGAAAATTACTCAGGAACAACAAAAAGAACTTTGTAAGCAATCCACATCTGCTGTAGAGCTGCGTCAGTCCCGTAACCCCTGGTGTTGTTCTACCCTGCTGAACGAAGGCTTGAGGAACTCAACTGCAGCTGGGAACATTTTTCTCAAAAAACCCATTTCCTCTCACTACTCAAATAGTAATTGTGGCCCCTGTGGCCCTGCAAAGACCACGGCTCTGCATTTCAATTCAGCATCTCAATCCAAATCATCAGAAACAGAACTCAGCTAAGGAACACTGGAGTTCCTAAATCGTGTGTAAGGGAACCTATGCAGCAACACTTTCTTCTTCTCCTCTTTTAACTGCTTTTCTAGATCCTTCCCACTGAATCATAATCACTTATTTATTTTTTAATAAAAGGTTAAAGCCTTTCTGGAAATGACAGCAAGCCAATGTACTGTGGCTTTTTTCCACAATGCAACAGTTTATAATTGACTGCTTATGTAGTAATTGCTCTATTTATAGAGATTATTTGCAAGAGAAAAGTGATTGACATCAGCTGGTATTAATGATAGAGGGTTTATTTCACATTTATGACCTAAAGCTTCTACATAAATTATTTTCCCTTCCTATGATGCTCATGTTCCACATGAGTCTTGGGAATATATGTATGAAATTACATGCCAGCCATATCTTTTGTACATTATCTAACAAATATTACTATTATTTAAAAAATATTTTTACAGACTTTCTGTAACAGCCTAGGAAAGACTCTTCCTAGTTACTTAGTGCAGCAACACTTAAGTAGTTTGAATGCCTTTTGAGCATCCATGTTGGCAGTGCTGCTTTTCCTGGAAGTATTCCAGTACAGGATGGATTACACATCCTTTAATTTTGATGGACGAAAGCTCTGATGTGCAATCAAGCAACAGCATTTGTATATGACAGAAAGTAAATAAGATAATTGGCAAAGAAATTAGGGATGGAGAGAATCTAAGATCCTCTTTCTCTAAGTTCTGGCTCTCCAGTGGAAGATGAAAACTGTAGCAGGAAACAAGTAAAAAAACCTACAAAAGTATTAAAGCCTTATATTCTCCAGCAAGATGAGTTTGAACAACAGGAAAAGTAAAGTAACAATTTTGTTACATCAAAAAGTATTTCAGATTGTAACTAAAAACTACATTTACCCCTCATATAATTTCATTGAATTCAAGTGAAAATAAACAGCCATTGTGTAAGAAAAAAAAAATGTTCACAGAAGGAATATAAAATTGCAGTGTAATTCATCTATTTATTAAAAGGATAATAAAGACCATGACCTTGGAATTATTATGAACTTATATTTCTTTTCCATGCTTTTGTTCTGAAACTGTAGCTTATTGGTATTTTCAATGCAACACAAAGCCACATATTGTAGAAATGACTGAAAATATTTTGTCCTTCATTCCTTTGTTTAATTACTTTTTAAGAGATCAGAGTTGGAATATGATTACACTTAATCCCTGGCAACACCTGTTTCCTAGAGCCCAAGCCTAAAAATGGAAGAAAATACTCTGCTTTTATACAACGCAGTTGTTCTTCCATGCCAAAATGGCACTTAGATTATTGCTAAATAAATTATCAAAATAAAAATCAAAGACAGACAATTGCACTTGTGTGGAACTATCTTCTTAATGGCATCACAAACTAAAACCTTCAATTTTGGGAAGTTACACTGGGACGCTACAGGAGGGATTGATAAGATGACTTGTACAAAGCTTGCCAACTTAATTCAAGGCTTAGCTTCATATTTTACAAGATACTTACGAAGGACCAGCACCTCTGTTGCTCACAGCAAAGCTTTGAAATTTATCAAGGAGATAGCCTAAGGGTTAAACAAAACGTGACTTCACCCCTTATTTAGTTTCAGCAGGGCTTTAGCACAAAATTTTGCTTCCCATCTGCATCCCTGTCCCTTGGCTCACACAGAGGATGGCAGCACAGCAGCAATAATGGTCATTCAGAATGAACTTTCTCGAGACAGGTGCTCTCTCTGCTGCCCCAACCAAGGCCTTGAGAATGCAGAGGGGGTACAAAGAGACAGAGAGATGGAGGGAGCAGCAAAACACTTCCTGCAGAGCTTCTGCCTTCTCCCTATTTAAAATGTGAGAACTGAACTCCCCGCTTTGCAGCAGCAGTGGAGCAGCTGTCCTTCCTCTTCCTGCTCCAGACAACACACAGGGGAACAAGGACCTAGAGGGACCCTCAGGATATCCCCTGAAATGGCACCTGTCCTCCAGCCCATCACCTGCCTTCCTGCCAGCCAGCCTCACATCAGCTCCGGCACACAGAAATTCAGGGGTTTGATGCATGAAGAATTCTGACAGGGTTTATTACAAACGCGTATCTTACACTGGACTGCGTTTGCGGGACTTTCCTTGACACCAACTTATAAGCACTTCCACGCAATGGTTCTTATTTACACGCAGACATACTCAATCCTAATTAATCCAATGGAACTCCTCAGGATGGTTTTTTGTGGTTTTAAATATACTGTTAGCATTTTTCAAGATACACCATGACATTAAAACCCTCTAGTTAGTAGAAATTTATTTTCAAAAAACTAAGAAAAATTACTAGGTCTAAAGCAAAACATCTAAAGATGTTCTTTAAGAAATTAAACATACTTCATGACTCTAAGCTAACTATTAATTCCTTAAAATTAAAAGCAGACAAAAGAATTGTTAAATCAAGTTTGTGAGTATTGGCAATCAATGGAGGAAAACCTTTGCCTTCATCTCTATCTATACTTTTTTCTTTTTTTTTTCTTCCTAGAGGCAATTTTCATCCATTACTCTGCATGGAACCAACATCCATTATACAAAGACAGTGTCTTAATCAAAATGACTTCTTATACAAGTCTATTTAATAAAAATTCATTGTTTTAATCTAGTAAGTGTAGTATTAATGAAAACTAAATTATGTCTCTTTATTAGTCAGTTACTGATGCTTCTCTGCAACTTATAAAACTAGTTCACTTGAAGGTGAATATTTTTTTAAAGCACCATAAAAAACTCAATGGCATTTGCTAATGGAACAAAAACCAGTTAGGCCAATACCATGGACTGGCACTACTGCAATGTGACGGACACACCACCACCATATTTTCTTACACAAAAATGACTCTCACACAACTAGGAGGTTTAACAGATTTAACACTAGCTTAAGAGGTTTAACAATAATATTATTGCTTAATAAAAATCCATATAACTTGGAGTGAGGAAGCAACTTGTAGTCATATGTTGGAAAGATATGCTTTACCTGAAAGAGCTTTAGAACAAAATTCTCTGCAGCATATGCTCATCTCTTGAAAATTAAAGCTTTTAATAAATAAAGAGCTGAATGCTCACAGCTGTTAAGAAAAGACTGGAAATGCAGTCCAAATTTTCCACAGATCAGTGGAAAACTTCACCTGCAATGACACCCACTGGAAAAAAAAAATTAAAAATCTCTGTGAGACCTCTAAGCTTCTCTGCTCATGTTCAGACAGATTTCTCGTTCAGACGGACACCCTCGTGCAGTAGTAGAGACATGATTTCTTTAATCTCCATTTGAACTTTGTTCTTCAGATGAAACCAATTTCTTGGACTTCTTCCAGAACACAATCCTACAGATCTCCTAACGCTTCTCAGACTCTCAGCCCCACTACTTGCAAATGCATTGAAGCAACAGACCAAACTCTAATTTGCACCTTTAAGAGCTTCCCCATTGGAAGCCTGTGTCCAGCAGCGTATCTAAGTAACTCAAAGCGCATTTTTCCTAACAAATTTATTTATTCAAACAATCAAAACCACAAGGGTCTGCCTTCATTCCCACCAATATATCCCAGAAATATTCTAAAGTTACTGCCTCAGAAACATGCCGCATAGGCCTGTTCTCAGTCTGCCTGCCCTCCTAACTAGGCCATGCTCCCCATTTAGGGAAAAGTTGGTTGCTGCTTAACATTTATCTTTATCTCTTGCCCTCAACCTTTGTGTACAAAGTGTGTGGCACTGGGACACAGAGAAGAAAAGAAGAAACAACTAATTAGTGATCTAGTCGTGGCCCTAGATAGTCTCTTGAAACTATTTATCCTGAGACATTTTATCTCTGGACGTTGTTTAATTCATTAAGAGGCTGAAAAAATTAAAGCAATTTATTATAAAGCAAAGTCACTGAAACACACTTGAAAAAAATGTAAGTGCAGACCTCTCCCACATCTGTCAGAATAAGCAATGCAAATGAAGGCCAGAGTCACAAGACAAAAAGCAACGTCTGAGACAAACAGCAGTGTGCACATCTCAGGCCTGCAAAAACCACCAGCACTTCTTTGGTGTTGATGCTCCCCATCCATACAAGCAATGCTTTACCTGCTGGTATAAAATGGAGGTGGCTGAAGTCCCTTTTTAAAGTGCATTTTTATTGGGTCTTTTCATCCCTGCCATCTTTCCCTGCCAAGTGTCCTCATTGCCAAGGACAGCAGCTGAACTTTGAGAGTGGTGGTGAGATCTTTTGGGAGATGATGATACAGTACCCCAATATTTCTCAGCAACCATCTAAAGCCTCGGAAACACAGCACACAGGCTCATTCGCAGCCTGCCCGCCCTCCAGAGCAGGCCATGCTCACCATTTAAGGAAAACTTGGTTGCTGCTTAGCAAATTTTTGCACCTTTAAGAGCTTCCCCCTTGGAAGCCTGTGTCGAGCAGTGTATCTAAGTAACTCAAAGCACGTTTTTCCTAACAAATTTATTTATTCAAACAATCAAAACCACAAAGGTCTGCATCTATTCCTACCAATATCTCTCAGCAACCATCTAAAGTAATCTGCCTCAGAAACACACCACACAGGCTTGGTTTTGGTCTGGTTATGCTAGGGTATGAACAGCATTTTAACACTTTTATTTGTTTAGAAGTCTTTCCTTCCCTAAATGCTTTATTCTTTTTCAAGTCTGGTACCACTTCCAATTGCCCATTACCTACAAAGCCTCCAATAGATTAGGGCAGCAATCTCAATCTCAACCTTCTTCTTATGGTTAGCTTTAGATTTTTTAAATTCAAAAGAATCAAATGAAGCCACACTCTTCTGGTGGTATCAAATGCAATAGGGAGAGGTGATTTTGATCCCTTTCACAGAACTCCAAGGGAGAGGAAAGGAGAATTTACTTTCCCTCTGCAGGGAACTGCTGTGCTTAATGGCTGACAGAAATGTCTCAGAGCTCCCTCCCTCGCTGTGCTAAATTGTGGTAGGTAGCTGTGGTGGAGCGGTTGTCATCTAAGGACATAAGCAAGACAAGGAACAATAATGGCTATGATCAGCCCAAATTGCAAGTTTAATAAAACAAACAAACAAACCAACCCACCCTACCCAGCTCTGGCAAACAAGCTGTGATTTTCAATGTCTTTCTCATTTCTCTTGCAACTGAGAAGCTGTCACTGAAATTTCAGCCCCATGTCCAATAATATTTAATGCTCTTTCACTTTCCACTATCGACTTATAAAAATGTATATTTCCTTTCATATACAAGCTAAACCTTGACATTTATAAGCATTCAGAATCAGGATCTTCACAAAATCCAATATGAAAAGCATTTGTGCCCCTCAAGACACATTGCTGGCAGTCAAATCTGTGGCTACTGACAGCAGCATTCTATGACAGAGTAATAACTACGGTGTATGACTACATGCATTATTCACACTAAAGTAATATTATCAATTACAATCAGAATTCATGAAGCTCTACAAAATGGCAGGTCAGGATGATTTAAGTGCCATTTTACATCCTAATATTTACAAGCTAATGCTTCACAAAATGAGTGGGATATAGTCAGTAGCATCACATCCACTTCCTGTGGAGGCACTAGCTAAAGCACTCCTAACTTTTACGTTAAGGTAATAGTTGAAAGGTGTTGACAGTTTTAGCCTACATCCTTTTATTCAGAAATACTTCTAATCCTGAATCTTGGCTTTTTGTTTTAAATCAGGGATGTATTGATTAACTGTGAGACCGAACGTATCTCAGCGGTGGCTGAGTCTGGTATCCACTATGGAATTAGGACAGTTAAACACTGGAATCGATCCTCTCATTGTAAAGCCACAGCTGCTGTGGCAAGCAGTTTCTCTAAGCTATTAATTTTATTATTAGCACACCTGGAGACACTGTTTCCCTGAGGGAAAAGCAATTCAATTGTGTGTGCTGCAACAACTAGTGGCATATGATCAATGAGACAGCTGGGACCATGAGCTTTCTCCTGGAGCTCGGGGTGGCTATGACAAAGTAGTTTGTAAAGCACTGACAATACAAACTAATATTGCTTTATGTTTTATGCACCTCATTGTAAGCACATAGCTGACAGTTTCCAGTGTCTGGCACATTTAGGCCTTTTTGGAGTAGTTCACCAGTCTTACTCTTCCAAAGGTCTTTCCCTATGACATCTAGTATGAACTGACCACCATCCTTTGCCTGGCCACTGACTCCTTCCATCCTTCTCCTGTGTCCCCAAGGCAGCAATAAACCACACTCCCTTGAAAGGCAACAGCAACACTTGTTTAACATAGAGGAGAAAGACTAATTACAAGTTTCCGCACATTTGGTTCTATTTCATAAGCATGTTAATGAAGAGACACAAAGCCCCATAGGCCTGGCAGCAAAGCACCAGCTATAACTCACTTTCTAATCCCAAAATAACTGATACATCTCAAAAACTCTGATCCAGCATTCTTTAAATTTAGTCAATATTTAAATGTAAGAGTCAGTAGAATTTAGCAGAAAAGAAGATAAAACATGGACTACTCAGGTATTACAGGCATATATAAATGATGTACCAGCAGCTCCACCCCACAAATTCACACTGGAAGGACAAACCAACCAAACCCCTCATGAAAATAAGATGAAGATTGTCAGGGTCCCTTCCCCCCTGCCATGGAGCCCTGGGAGAGGGGCCCTGGGGTGAGACACGGGGTTTCCCTGCCCCTGGTCAGCCTCGTTCCCCATTGGTTGTTTTGTGTTCCCCTGCGCGGGAAGGACCCTCGGGTCCTGTGATTTTAACAGTTCCTCGCCAGAGCCCCGACCATGAGGCTGGAGAAATAAACATCTCTGAAACATCTATCAAGAATCAGCCCTTATATTTCTTTTCCATGAGCCTCGTTGATTGATAAGTGTGTTGCAACATCCCCATTGCAAGAGAAGATAATGTTGCATCTGATGGAAATCGTGATGATCCAGTACCTCCTGCAACACTTTCGGGAGCTTTGGATCCTTACTCTTTTCCTTCTGAATTGCCACAGTAGTGAAAGCAAGTTCTGTGTTGTGAAACCTTGTAAGAGAATACACATATTGTAAAGAACTCATATTAACAGAAATACTTAGCATTTAAGACTTCCTAGAAATTTTACGTCAGTCGGCTTAAGCACCTCTGACTGTGGGGTTCTGCAACTCGGCCATGTTCAAGCCCTCGTTGGCCCATCCATTCACAGTCCACAAACTTCTACTCTTCTACAGGCTGGCTATCAAGGACACCACCACTCTGTCCCGTGTAATTTCCATTTCAGATTTTGATCAGAAAACATTGATTGTGAGTACGATGAAAATCCCAGTTTTTCATGTTGATTTAAATATGTTTAAAATTAGCCTATCATTATCGCCATTTCTGCAGTAAAATCATTGTCGGCCTGCTGTATCCATGTCTAATTTGTGCAATCAAGAAATGAAGAGACTTGGGACTCACTACTCTGATGCTGACAAGCTATTTCACAGAATTTTTGAGCCATATTTCCCAAATCAGTCAAAGCATCTCAATGACTAACCATGGAAAAGAGGTGTCCTAGTCAGCAGATGCTGTAAGAGAACCAAGACATAACCTTTATTCTTCAGCTTCTACTATTTTTAAAAGTGAAATAAAGTAACACCTTTGTCAATCACTATGCAAACGTAGAAAATTGAGGGTAGGGTGGAGTGTGGGTGTTTGTGTCTAGAGGAACCTTCTAGTTAACTTTAGTTACTTGAACTCTGGGATCTCTGCCTCAAGGAGAATTTTTCTGCACAGAAAAACTACAACATGCCTTCATTTCAGTAGATTTGAGACTGCCCAATTGTACAGTCAAATAGAAATCTTTAACCACCAAGCTTGAGCAAGCAGAGTCAGTACAACCTCCTACACAGATCCTACCCATAGTATGAAGCCACTAAAACCAGGATTAAAGGTAGAACAGTTTCACAGCTGTGTTTCACAGGACTCATGTTTCCCCATGCCTAGAAAGTATCTTTTCTGCTTTGCTTTCTAGCCCACCACGTCTGCCAGCCTTCCCCCATGTGAATATCCCCAGCAAGGTTGGCCTCTGCTCTCACTTCTCTTCAAGACTTAGTCCGAGATTTTCACAGGTTTTTTTTTAGTTATCCAATACCTATGTCAGGTATTGAATATACAATTTAATGTGTACAACTTACTGCCAAATTATTTTACCAGTGATGCCAACACATACACATTTAACTATTTCTTGAAATCTAAATCGTTTAATAGTCCTAATTTACCTAGCAGGGATATTAACTACTGTTAAGAATGTGGCAAATTATTTACTGAACACTGGACATTAAATTTATTAAAATGAATAAAAATACATTTACATCTATTTGCACTGGAAATATTATTCCTACATTGTAACACTACCATTTATTACCTTCATGTGTTCACATGATGACAAAATAGTAAATATTTTACATATTGCAGAGTATTTTCACTTTTAGCCCAGCTTAATTTAAACATCCAACATGTCCCTGCTTTTAGAGGTGCTGATTTTATGTGAAAATCTGTCTAAAACAGGATTTAATTCAGAAAATGAGGAAAGGCAACATGATTTCAGCTTGGAGTTAGTAGACTAGCTGGATTTCAGCTGAAATAATATTGTTTTCTCAACAAAGAAATTGCTGGATATAGTTTGGAATTTTAAATGAAAAAATAGATTTCTTCTTGAAGCAGAGAACTGGACAAAAATATATCAGATGGCAGCTATTAAAAATTGATCAACTAATCACACATACATACACGTATTTATATATATTTTTATATATGTAAAAGGTCTAGCTTCTGATGGAGTACCTGAAAAAGTACACGTGAACATTTTCATCTGCCTGGCTTAGACAGCATGATTTAGATCAGTGGCAGCACAACAGCTCCTGTAGGCACACAGCCAAACCTCCTCTGGTAAATTTTAAGCTTTTTGAGTCGCAGACTGAAACCCAGCACAGTTGGCCATGGCTGTCGTGAATGAACAGAAACCTGAGCAAGACAAATTTTGGCTGCTTTAAATATCATACAACTTCCTAAATCTTACACTATATATGCTATTTTTCTTATCAAATAGGAAAGGGAATGACTAAGAAAATATTTTTTTCTAAAACCAGTTAGAACAAGACCAGTTTTGAATCTACCAAAATATGGGCATAATGTCCAACACGATCCTATGAGAGGAGAATGCAGTTCTCCTTGAGATCCATCATGATGAGCTCCTAATGAGGCAGAGGTTCAGAGGTATATTTGTCATCCCTCAAAAAAGTAAAACTCTCACTGCATTTAGGGAGAGCTGACTGCTGCTTTCCCGAGTTATGTCTCTTTGGGATGCATGCCAACTATCTAAGTGGCTGTAGAACAAAAGTGCAGCAATTACTTCTCACTTTTGCTGGAGAACCAGCTCAGGACCTGTCCTGACACGCAGTGTTCACCCGCGACAGGCAAAAAAGCAGCTATTGACTTTTTTCCTTCCCATGCTTCAAACCCCCAACCACTTCACTCTCCCCCACTTTTTCAAACATTAAATTTAGTGTAAAATTAAACTATTATAATTGTATATTTGAATACTTTCAAATCAACTTTCAAAATCATAAAATACACCCTCTCCACCCTCCCAACCCCCCCCCTCCCCGTCCCCCCTGGTATTTTTACAGCTCTCACAATAATATTGGCTTATTTTTCACCTGCCTTACCAAGTTATTATGCACAAAGAGATGGGGAGAACAACAGCATATTGAAGAAGCTATATGTTCTCTATAAAGTATGTTTGGAAACAGGTATTTTAACATTAAAGAAAGATTAAGAAGGAAATGCATGAAATTTTGTAAACATGAGAAACAACAGTTTGGATTCCGGTGAGTATTACAAAATTACTACTATTAACAACAGATACTCATATATCATTTTTTACTTATCTATGTGTTTGCTGCCTGGTTCTATAGCTATTCTCACTGGATTTCAAAGCAGACTCTAATGTAGCAGAAATACGTCTTTGAGGAAAAGACTTAAGAGAAGTAATTTCTACTGAAATGTTGCAAGTGCTGCCCTGACTGACAAGCTGAGTATGCATAATTCAACGACTAAATCAGCCTGAACTAAAAAGTACTTGGATGGATGTAGAAAACCAGCAGCGTATGAAAAATTAGGATGATACTTTAAAAAATAAAAAAAAGGTAAAAGGTAAAAAATAAAGAGAAGCATCCTATATAACATATATATATATATAATTGAAAGGGACATTCAAACTAAGGAAAATAAATTCTAGTGTAAATATGCTGCATCAAAAGTCTGATATTACTGTGTGATTACTTGTATTCCATGAAGATGTACAATAGTTGTCCATAAATGACAAAAAAATAAGACCTAATCTAAGAACATGATTAGTCAGTCACGGCAGAGCAGATGACTTGTGGAAACAGCCTGACTTACCCAGCAATAACCTGGTAAGGTGCCCATGTCTGAAGTGCAAGGAGATGCTCAAGCACACAGGTTTGGTACATTTCTAAATACTTGAAATGAGACAGCTCTTTCCTTGTACACATCAGGGACACAGTTATACCACTCCTATGGTCCTGACTGCAGTGATTCTGCTCTTCCACTTTTAAACCTCTGTTTCATTACATGTTTCTCCTGCTATTTCCTACAGATCTAACTTATCTGAGCTACAGAAAAAAGGAAGCTGAAATCAATTTACTTTTATTCCCCTAACACAGCATACACATTTTTGGCAATACATGACTAAATTGGTGCATAGTAAAGCTTTGACACTGCAGTTTCCAATTAAGACTGCTGTAACTTTTTTGTTTATATTACTTCATTAAGGTCTAACATACACTATCATCAAAGTTTTCCTGTCACTGAAAAGCAGTCATGCTTAGAACACATGTGAGGATCCATTTAATAACTCAAAACATTATTACACTTTAGTTAAGAACAAGAAGGAAAGTACTAAACTGGCAGGGTATTTAGGCCAAACCTAATTTCACAAGCTGGAATTTGTCCAAGACGCTGTATGTAACACCTTTACTCCTGTGAGCTGTGAGCGAGTTCTTTAATGACCCCAAGTGGCCAAGACCTCTGTTTTAGATCTCACCTGATAGAGAGGCTAATGAGATTTCCATTTAGCTCAGATTGACAGCAACTACTCCGTATTTCCACATTTCCAATCCCTAATGGAAGCAAATAGCAAAGCTGTGCAAAAATGATAATATGGAACTTTTTTTTCCACTCCTAATCTCAAAAGCGATTTGACTCAGGGTCAGGGTGAGCTTTAAGTCTATGCATCCATCAGTTCTTTTACCTTATCTATATTTTGCAATCCTTGAAATGCAAACACATACAGGCACCTCTCTGAAAGCCACCACATGAGAAAACCCAAATCATTCTCTCAATCTATCATGACTCTAGAATATTATTTACACAAATTTAAATGATTATTACTATACTCCTACATAAAAGTATAATACATACATAATAGACTGGGATGTCTCAAAAGGATGTGCCTTGTGCTACCTATAAATAATCCAGATGGAAAAAACCCCCAACTTGAATTAACCAGAATATCAGAATGGAGTAATTATTCAGAGTGCTTCTCTGAAACACAAGTATGCCATTGATCCAGTGATTACCACCTCTCCATTTATTAGGAAATCATTAATACTTTTGTGTGCTGTGAGTACGAATTAAAAATCAAGCACTGAACCCTAAACACAGTTCCATGTGAAGTGCACCCTTTCTTAAATAAACAGCTGAAGCATTGTCAGTGGCTTTGGAGCAACTGTTCTACAGAAGTGCTTAACCTGTAGGACACACATTGCCTCCAGTCTGCTGGAATTATTCCTCTTGGCCCATGCTCTTCACGTGGAAAGCTTTTTTCAGGACAAAGAAGGTCAGAAGTACAGATTAGTGGACTGGCACCAGTATCTGCCCATTCACAAGTGCCATCATTCACTGCAGCATCTCCCTTACAAACCTGGGAGGGGACAATGTGGGAAACAATGTGCCTGGCAATAGGATGGATAAAATTCCTGGTGTCATCTCCTTACTCCCAGCTACTGCCTTTCACAAAGCAACCCAAGTGCACAAGATGTGACTCTACAGCACACGTACAACACACCAAGTACTTGAAGGAGGAATAATTTCCAGCCATGGATTAGCAAGACTACTTGTGTGTGGCTCTCTCTAACAATATGAAAAACTAATGGCTTGGTGAAAGGTTCTGGGGGATCAGGAAAGTACTGCACATTACTGTGCATTACCAAATGCAGACTAAATAACACAGTACATTTCTTCCCTAAAGCCTAAATTCCTGTATTTTAGCAACTGTACCATATTGTGCCTATGATGTATTTATAACTGGTTTTAATGTGGTGGCATCAATGTAATGATTTTTGTTAAAATTACCACATAATGTGTTTTTATCCAAAGTCTCATTACAGTTTAGTAACTTTGAAAAGCATTGGGGGTTTTCATTTATTTAGTTTTACTTTTCCAGCACAGTCCTTTTAACTGGCATACCCACAACTTTTTGATGAAACAGTGGCAAAACCAACTGTCTTGGTTGCAATTTGCCGATCCAAACATCCTATCCTCCTTTTTTTCCCCCCCTCTCTAAATATTCCTAATTACATTGCAGAGGTAGATAAACTAAAAAGAGACAACAGCCATACATGGTTTATAAACACTGGTAAAAATTAGTACATTCTCAGGGACGTTTCTCACTTAAGTACCCATATTTGACAGCTGCCTGTTTGAAAACAGGCTTTGATTTTTTTCTATCAACCACCCTTTAAAAAGTTCCAACTAATTAAATTAACAAGGAACTTATCTGTCAGCTACATGTTGCATTTTAAGACAGTATCTCTCCAGTCCACCCTTCCAGGTCTGAGTTCATCCTCAGACTTTAATTAATTCTGCTAGAACTTATCAGACCTGCAATCTCGACCATAAACAAAAGGCAGAGCTTTATTAAGGTGCGTTTTTTCTTTACTTAAATATAGAAATAAAATATTTCAATGTTATTATGTTCATACTATACAACATTATAATAATTAGATACTAAAATACTGATTTAATGGTTATGTCATTAGCATCAGAGAATCAAAAGTTTCAAAACAATTAAACACTTCTCTCAATTTCTTCATGATTGTGTTAAAATTATTTCAGGATATAGGGAATTCTGCTCTTATTTATCAGTTCCTTCCTAGGAGGAAATGCATTTTCTAAGCTCTGTGTATACCATTCATGTGGCATGTGCATACCAGAGATTTTTTTTTAATCTATTCACTGTTAAAATAATACAAAAACATAGTATTACCTGGGGCTTTTGCCCTCAAAATTGATTTTTATGACAACTCATTTAATCTAGAATTTTTTTTCCCCCTAAAAATACATCTATAGCATGTGAAACAAAAAGAACAGTGTGGTGCTAAGCCTGACTTCACTGACAGTCAATCACCTGTTTGCATCTTACTGCTTTACTAGAAAATAGTAACCTCTGTAGACAATGTGGTCAGAGGATCACTGCACTGCAATCAATGTACTGCACTATTTTCATTCTATCTAGAATTGAATATGAGGAATTTTAACGTTTATTCATGTTATTCATTATAACAACTTTCAGACAGAAGGGTCTAAGATGGAACCATGCTGAGAGAGTCAGAGGGGGTTATTGGAGACATGGTTTCCTGACAGGTATTTCCTCTTACTCCTGACTGAAGTTTGCTGCCAAATTCTTCCTAATTCATTGCTGAGTTCCTCATCTGGATAAATCCTCTACGTGACAAGCAGCATTAATCACAAGACACAGAACTGAGATCACCAGAGTTTTATTCGCACTTTTATAATTTCCCAGCAGTCTTTGTAATTCTGCTTCCGTATCGTTAATGTAGAAAATCCATAACTTTTTTATAATACAGATCACATATTACTTGTTTTCACCTTGCTAGAGAACACAAGCATTAGCATAATTGTAGTAAGGAAAGTGAAGAAATAAAGACATGTTGGTATCTAGGTTTGGTGTAGTGTTTCGCTTAAAGGTTTTGGTTGGTTGTTTCTTTGTTGTTTCTTTTCTTTTTTACCATTGCTGTTGGTTTTGGTGGATGAGAGCATTCTCTTCAAGTCAGTCACTGCAATAACTTTAAAATGAAAACAGAAGGTGCTTAGGTTTGCCTCAAGGCCAAGCTGTAGAAGAGCTCCTGCCGCAGCTGTAAAGGTCTGTAAAGCTGCATTGCCAAGCCTGGGCACTGCACTCAAGGACAAAGGGCCTTTGGTTACAGAGACAGGCGCTGAGGCTGGGCTGGAGACAGCGTAACAAAATTCCACTATTTGAACCTGAACAGAATGGTCCCCCAATTTCATTTGCTTTTTTAAAATGGCCCCAGCTCTGCCTCAGTCATCTGAAGATAACATGCAGTCCTGTAAGATATAGAGTCCAGACAGATCCACAGCACTCGATGCTTTCCTGGTGAATTTTGAAACAGAAATTAAGGCCTATCTCACTAATATATTTCTCTATGTACAGACCAACACTGGAAGCAAGAATCTGCACTGAAAACTGAAAGCCTTCCAGCACTCTCTTGAAAGTCTGGGGTGCTAATACTCTAACCAAGCTCTAGTGAAAAATTTTATCAACATCTTTGGCAACTGCTGTGGCAATGAAATTGAGTAAAGCAGAGAAGTGGTAATAATACAAAAATATTTAGAAAAAACCGTGTGATGGTCTTTGTTAAATTTTAGACAATATTTTTTCACTCCTACAGTATAAGTGACAAAATTATGACTAAGTAATATATTGCAGAATATGAGGAGAAATGGGAATTCAAATTCTCTAGGAATGTCTGGTCAAAGTTAAAAATAGTTTTCCTCTTCTAAGCTATGTTTTATATAAAGTTAAGTTAGCCCTATCACTTGCATTCACAGATGTAGGGCTCAAAAAAAAAGAATTATTCCAATAAATGCTAACTTCCACTCTGTGGATTTTTTATCATGTATACACTAAAATGCCAACAATATGTCATACCTAAGAAACATCCTTTTATCCTATTTTAAAGCCAGTATTCAACTTAAATGGTAAGGCATATCTCTTGATCTTGTTTTGTAAAGGTTGCACTTGCTACAGGCATAACACAACTGTGGGAGACGGTATGGAAAGGATCGATAAAGCAGCATTACCCTTTGTGATAGTGAATCTCTGCAGGACATTCCAGCTTAACTCTGTTGCCTGCACTTACACTTCACACTTTCCCACTGGGAGAATAGGCTAAAACATAGTGATGGACTTACAAGGCAAGGAGAGGTGTGTAAAAATCCCCCTCCTGTTCCCTGCCCTACAGTTGCTACCTTGCTGTAAATGTCATAAAACGAAAAAAAAAAAAGTTTTGTTAAATTACAGGGTTTGTTTATTAAGACAAAAAAATATTCCCAAGACCTGCTGAACACAGTGCACAAGCAATAGGTTATAATTTTCATTTTAACAGCATGACACACACACCAAAAAAAAAAAAAAAAAAAAAGGCAGCAGAAGTACACCATGAATATCACCACATTACAAATCTCTTTGGTGCTACAGAAACATGAAACATGAAAGAATTTCTGTTTCAGCACAAACTGGGCTGTTGGAAACCACGTGCGGTGATTTGAGCGTGGCCACTGGGCTGTGGTGATGACAAGTTCTCTGTGGGAGAATCTGACTTACAAGTAAAGAGGGTTCTTGCTGTCTGAAAACAGATCTGAAGAGACAGGGGTATTTTGGGCACAAAGCAAAGTAAACAGCTTCAATTATAGGCAGTAGAATGGGAAAGTCACAGGCACTTAAGTGGGTCAGACATAAGATGAAGACTGGAACAAAGTCAGCAGAGAATAAAAGAGGAGGATGTTAAAACCAGAAAGTTTTAAATACAGTTTAGAAGAAAAGTTTCAGAAATTAGGACAAGTGTTTTAAACTTGAGTCAGACATGAAGGGTCTGTCAGGTATCTTAGGGGATACAAAGGTGGAGATGACTTAGCTATTGCAGTAGAAAGGGAACCTGCTTTTAATACACCTAGAGATTGCTATATAATCACATTGCGAAGCATTAAAAAACATTGGTACAAAGCCTTACACCAGAGCCAAGAGGCGGTTGTGTAATGGTACTTTATCAAATGTGCTAAAAATATAAATAGGCACATACAGAAACAAAATCAGCTATCAAAATCTTGTGCCTTTTAAAATTTAAGCATCCTAGAACAGATTACAGCAAGCCACTCGTACAGTGTGTCCTTGAAAAGTGACACATAATGTGTGTTTTATATTCGCACAGACTATTTGGAGTTTGAGATCAGAAACTTCTTTTGAGTTTCTCTAAAATGGTGCAAGCTAATAAAGAATTTAAAGTGGAAGTGATGTAAGCATGAAATTGAAAGCAGAAGAGTTAAACAGGTGATAGCAGCAGGTGGAAAAAGTAAATTATTCATTTGGAGACCGAGACAGACAAATGCCAAAGCAGTTTACATAAAAGAAGGCATGGAAATAACACCAATTAACTCCAGAGGCCCTAAAACTACCCAGGTTTGGTTGGAAAGATATCATGTAAATTTGCATCTCTGCCCTTACCACTTACAAGAGCTGTCATTTCCCCTTCAAATCTTCTTTTTTCCCCTCCCACACCACCAAACCTGTAATCTGTATCTCTGCACCCTTCCCTTTCCCACCTTTGCCTGCAGCCACACCTAAATCCCATGAGGTTACACTTGAAGCTGGCTCTGGGCATGCAGTAGGTTTCAGGTTTTTCACCTGCAACCACTTCCTCTGTCTGGGCCAAAGAACAGGCACGCTCTTATCTCCAGACAACAGAGCAGATGGTGAGCTCTTTGAAGGCTCGGGAGGCCAAGGCGCCCCCGCTGCTCCTGAGCATGGGTGATGTCTGAGCACATCCCTGTCCCTCTGACTGACCACCCTGCCTGATCCAAACCCTACAGGAACCTGCCCTTGGCACAGCCAGGCTGTGAATCAGCCTGCAGGGTTTGGCTGTAAGAGCAGGAACTGCTCCAAGTCCCAGGTGTAGCAGCCAGGGTACAGTGCTGAATGTTTCCCACTGAACTGAAGGCTTTCCCAAGCTCAGCTCTCCCCACCCTACCAGAGCTTCTGCCAACCACTCTGTCCTGCCATAAGCAAAGGTTTCTGAAAGATAAAGAAACAAACACCTTGTTTGACACTCAACAATCCTGTAAGACATCTTCATTATCAGGTGTTTCTACCCTAACATATTCAGAATTTAGATTTACTAATGCAAAATTGTTCTAGTTACTAGAGCAATTGGTGAGTAAAGTAATCTGGAAAACTAAGTGCAACTACATGTAAAAATATTGCAAAATGTTAATGATATAATTTTTGCATGAGGACAATAAAAAATAGGCTCAGATGATTTTTTTTCATGCTCATAGCCAGTATTTTTAATATACATCACATTTACTCACTTTCAGGACATACACCCCATTGCAACACAATGGGAAACAAAGTGGAAGTTATTTTTCATCCCAGCTCTTTGGCTAAGCGTTGTATAAAGCAGCCACCATATTCCTTCTCTTCCTGGATTTAGCTATGGGAAACATACTTTGATATTGCACACATGAAACAGCTTTGTCCTTTTTAACCTGCCCTGTTTCTTATGCATGCTTTCAGAGCTTTGGAGAGTATTTTATTATTTACTGATATGCAGAACTCTCAGTTTATGAGCAAATTATTAAACTGCCCATCCAAGTCAGTGCAGGTGGCACGAGCAGCTTTCTTTGCAGCCACTGCAAAACCACGTGTGTCATCTAGTTTACATGTGGGATTGGGTGTCATGGTCTCGCTGAGGATGAACTGTGCTGTAGGTAAAGCTAAGCCAGTTAAATTCTATCTACTATCTTCTTAAATGGAGCCAATTAAAATAACAAAATTATCTAAAAACATTTTGACTGAAATAATTGCATACTAGTTACCAACCAATTCAGAATTAATCTCAAGATCTCCTCATGCTAAACAATGCAGTATTTTTTATAAAACTACATATATCACTGGGTAAGTACCTATATATATGCAAATATATCTGTATGTAATAGATATTTATACAGAGGGTTTTTTTTAAATAAGGTAAATAAGTTATGATAATTTGTACCTTTGCTTGAAAGAAAAGCCATCTTGTCAGTCCTTATCACTGAAGGTTTAAATGAATAATTTCTCATTTCCTAATAAGTCCAGATTGATGAAATTTCAGCAAAAAGTGGTTAAAATTCATCTTAGCTTTTCCATGCAAAATTGGATTCCACTTTATCAGAAAACTTTCAAATGCCATATTACTCGTTGTTACATACACAGCCAGCAACTTACGTAGGGCACTATTTATCATTCAGACAACCTAAGTACAACACAAAAAATCACCTTGAGACAAATGAGAAATTCTCTCTTGGGAAACCCCAAACTGTATTAATATGATAAGAAGTAGAACTTCGCTTTTCCTTCATTAAGTCTTGAAGGCATTTCTCATACAGCCATGTCAGAAGTTAGGAAAAAAATACAAAATAAAACTAAAAAACCCTCCAAGGTTCAGACATCTTTTTAGTCATATCAATCATTTTCAGTTCAACCAACTTTTTTCATTGTTACAAAAGCATTAAAATCCAGATGGAAATGAGCTGAAAAATTCAATGCCCACAGGGAACTCATTGCTTAGATAATCTAATCCATTTGGGAAACAAAAAGTTCATGTCAGGTATTTAGTAACCAAAGCAATTACCAGAAACTGAGTATTGAAATTGGGCTGAGTAATATTTCATCAGATTTCATCAATCCTGCTAGAACAAAGAAAATTGTGCGCATAACAACCCATTCAGTGTTAGTTGAGATAAATAAACTGAGAAAAATAAAGCAATGATTGCAGTTATCTGTTATTGTTTCCTAAATACATGGCTCAATATATAATAAAGACAATATTTCCAAGCCACTGAAACATGGGTAGCAGAGTGGCCATTTTGATTTCTGTATTTGCAATTGTGTTATTTATGCTGTCGAAACCTTTATTTGCATTGCAATTCCGTCTGCACATCTTTCCCTCTTCACAGTCTCCTCTTAAAAACAGGAGAAATATCTACCCCTGGATAAACAAGAAATGTAGCATTCTAGGATTAATAACATTAAATCCATTAGTTGAGCAGTTTGTAGGAAAACTGTCTGTTCCACATAACCAGGGGGTTCCAAAGCAGATCTGCACCCACAGCACCTTCCTGTGTGCTAGAAATGTTTAAAACATACTTTCACAAAGATTCTTTAAGTGAGGATTTCTTTAAGTTAGGATTCTGGAAATAGCTAACATTCACTGAGAGAAACTGTCAAAAAATACATTTTAAAAAAAAAAAAACTTCCCTGAAAAAACCAGCCATCTTTTGAAGCAAACAACATTAAGTTTAAATAAATTCCACCTGTGAACGTAAACCAGCATCCACGCAAATATATCTTATGCCTGCAGAATCTATCACACAAGGCATTTCAGTTTGATTAAATATTTTATGCTCATAGTTCAAAGTGGCTTTATATTTAGTTTAAAATAAAACCCCTCATCATCTTAAAAGATCATCAAGTAGGCCTTGAACATGCAGACGTTATGCAAATGCTGGTTACAGATAGGCCTGCGTGCATGTATGGGTGAGTACCAGGCACATCTGCTTTGGAAATTTACTGAGTCATACTTGAAAAACCAGAACAATTTCAACTCAAAAGAAAAAATTCTTTGGTGTGCTAAGAGCCCAGCAGCAGAATGAGATTTTTCACAGGGAGCTGTGAGCTGAGGACCAGCACTGACTCATTTTGCTCCAGCTAACCTCACATCTCTACCTAATTAATGTGAACAGGAAATTCAGTCAGGAGCCTCTGCCACAGTTACCATGGCTCACCAACAAGCTGAGATCTCAGCTATCTCAGCAAACCCCTGAGGCACCACTGCAGCTTTTCTTAACCAACTGATATTTAAGGTAATACATGGAAGAATCAAAGAGATTGCTTAGCAAACCACGTGACTAGCTAGTTAGCAAGATCCAGGAGGAAATGTAAATAAAAGCAAATATTCTTGGAGTGTTACTCATTTGGAACAGCTGCTGCTTATTGAACACTTAGTGTCCCAGGTGTTGGAAGTACCTTAGATGAATGCTAAAGGAAAATACAATGCAAAATCATGAAAGCCTCTCTTGAGAAAGGAATTAGGAGCATGGCTTTTACTGCTTGGTTTGTAAGACTAGTTTGTGTATGTAAACTATGGTTATGTCTAATAGAAAAACATTTTGTCCCTCAAAAGCATCTATTTCACTGTGTTCCTAGTAAAACCAGTTCTGTTCCTGCAATCACTAACACAGACAAAAGAGTGTCATCCTGTGAAATCCTCTGCCTTTTGCACCTTTTCCTGGTTCCAAAGGATTCTAATTCTCAAAGATTTTACAAGGTTAACAACTCTCTAACACTTCATTTTTTAAACCAGTTATGAAATACAGAATTTATTCTAAGGCAGATTAATTATATCGCTGGTCTTTACACGGGAAAGTTTTGCAAAGAATTTTTAGCACAAAGCTGCCATACTTCAGCCCATTAACCCACCTTTCCACTAACCTTCAGTGCTAGTTTATGGGATATTTCAAAGGAGAAAGATAATGCAACATATCTAAAACCTTCTTGTAGTGTAATTTTTAGCCTATGAGTTACAAGAAGAAAATACTGAAACATACATAGCAAATAATAAAAAGGAAAATAATGACGATATTCATGATGCTAACAAACCTAGCAGGATGGACAGAAGTAATTTAACTCTGCCCTGCTGAGTCACTTGGGCTGTCCATCTACCCAGAATGAACCTAATTATCTGGTATCAAAAATGACCAAAATATATAAGCAAAATAAAATCAATCAGCATGAGACACCTTCATTTCCATTTACTAAATATTAAGTGCAGTAGTTTGCCCCAAATTAACTCACAATTAATGAAAGCCTTATTTAACAGTATTTATCTCAAAATCAGAATGGAAGATTGATTATTTCCAAGTACCCAAGTTTATCCAACCATTTCATATTCCTCCAGAGCACACTATATCACAGCGTATTTCAACTTGCATTTGTAACAGCACATTCAACCACAGAACAGTTTATTAAAATAACATTAATGCTCTGTCTTAAACAGATAAAAGTAGGGACAAAAATTCATGCTGACACTTTATTATGGACCTCTACTGCTGTGCAACACACACACCCCCTGCCTCCACCAGGCACAATAGCTTAGATTAAAATAAGAGTATCTGTCCAGCTTTCCCCTACATGCTCTTGTTGCACTGCAAGTACACAAACACCGAACACCTCAGTATTTTTGATAGCTGCTGGTCTTGAAGCAGCGCATCTGGATTTAAAGATGAGCTGCACAACTTTGCCTTTTCAGCTGTATCAACCATCACTTTCACATAATAGCACAACAGTCAGTAAAAATAGAGCTCCATTTTAGTTCATCTGTATTTTCTCATTGATTAATGCATTCATTCTATCAACATGAGCACACGACATGCACTAAGAGGTTCTGTTTAGCATACATTTCATTTTGCTCTCTTTTTCAGCTTTTACACAGGTTGTAGCTGACACTTCCACTCGGTCCACATGGCAGCATTTTGACCTTGCTTTTGGAGGCTATTTAGCATAAAATAATCTTTGTGGTTAGAGCCTGCAACTTATGCTGAATTATGGGTACTTTACAGTAAGGAAATAAAACAGCATAGTCAAATGCTGACAGTACTCCAATGCTTTTCCCACAAGTCCTCTGAAGAACCAGCCAATTACCCTGCAATTGACACAAGTGACTGAAAAAAGCATCCTCATTTCTAACAGTCGTAAATTCATTTGCAAGTAGCTCATCAAAATTAAATGTATACTTATTACAGACACAAAGACGTGCTCAAATCACATTAAAGGGATAATTTTATGATACTTGTAATTATTTAAAAAAAAAAAAAAAGATTTTTCTATGCTGTATGTAGTAATCCTTTGCAAGCTTTAAACTTAAATCTGTTTCTTTACTGAAGAGTTTCCTCGCAGTGTGTGTGAATACTGGTTTGCTATAATAGGATTGCTCGTGAGCATCAGGCTTCTGGCATTGATCTTTGTAGCAGAAAAGGGAACACCGCTCCAGGGGTGAAAAAATACACAGAAAGGACTGCACAGTGCTTTAGGAAAAATTTACAGAAAGGCAAACCAACCAAAATTGTGACTAAATCAGAGGTGGCTGCATTCCTTTTGCAGTCCTGACAAACACTGAGAACATTAAAGAGTTTTATCGAATAGTAAATGATTAAGATCTGGTATTAGATATGAAACATTTCTTGCAGAAGATGAGAAAAGGAAGATAAAAGGCAAAGTAAGGGAAATAATGGTAGTACTTATGACTGTTTCATTCTAGGTTTTATTTTAGTTTATTCACAAGGCTTGTCCCTAGTTTATCCGAGTCTGATATATACATGTGTATTTATGGACACATTGACACACCTTTTTCCTCCTTTTCCCTACAAATGTGAGAACTCTTCTATTGCTCTAGATAACAGTATGAATGGACAAAGACAGAAATTTGCGGTAGAAAACACCCTGGATAACACCATTTTCATGAATCTTGCTCCTCTAGTCTGTTAATTATGAAGGTATTATACATTTTTTTAGACAGAATGTACCTTACTGTCCAACAAATGAAACTGCATTAGGGACTGAAATAAACTTTTAAAAGAAAGCATATAACTGACAATAAAGAAAACTATAAAATAAAGAATTAACATTTAAGTTACAATGCAAAATATCCTTCAAAGAGAAAATTATATTTAAAGTCAGGAAACAAACAATTTAGTGAGGGACGACATTTGAATATTCTCCAACAGTCTCATAAAACATTGCAATAATTTTATAAACCTTGGCCTTACTCTTCCTTGGTAGTAACACACAGATCACAGGTATCAAAATTCTTAAAGTTCATTTCTAATCAAATTTCAAGCTTTGCCATTCAAGCCCAGAAGCATCTACTCAGTGCTTAAGATAATACTCATCTTCTAGCTGTCTTTCCAGTTATCTTCCAGAGAGTGGACACCTCTTTCTGATTAAGGCAACCTTTCATCATAACTGTCCTGAGCACCAATTCAGACTGCACTACATTCTAAGCCCTCAAAGTAAGCTTTATGTAATGCTTCCCAGAAGTGGTTAATTCGACTGATCCACTACAGGAAGCTGCTTCAAGGCTCCTCATTCAGAAGTCTCTGTGTTTGAAAATCCAGATGTGAACTGTTCCAAGTGTCCCTTAGAGCAAGGAACAGAAGAAAATGCTGCTTTCACAGTTCCCGTGGCCAGGAATGCGAAGGTTCGAGTCGTCATGCAATAGGCTTATTCTTGAACGTTTTTAACATTTTTCTGTCCTCTTATGTTTAGATAATAATGTATTTCTTTTTATATTTCTATGGTACAAGAAAAATAATGAGACGATGCTTCATGGTTAAGTACAGAATAATTATAATCAAACTCCCAAGCTGTGACATGGATAAAATAACTCCTGACTGTTGTGGTTTTCTATATATAAACCATCTGAATTTAATTCTGATCTATTCTCTGATAATAGGTGATGTCTGCCTCTTTGCAAAACAAAACCTCTGAAAGAGGGAGAAGCAGCCACTGTTACACACAAGGTGCCAAAGCAGCTGGGGCTAATGCACAAGATTTTCTCCTGCTACAAAAGATTGTAAAATTATCACACTGGAGTAATAATTTTGCATTTAACTAAACATCTCTGCAATGTAGCCACACAGACATTTGCTGCAGGAGTAACTTCAGCTGCAGCGACTTCAGCTGGTGGGGGGGCAAGCACTCTGAGGAAAAAGTTGTAAATTATTGACTAATGCAGAACTAAAGTTCTGTGAAGAAAGAGAATGGGTGACACAGGGTCCACCCTGAAAGCCAGTCTGAGGTGACAAACAACCCTGCAAGGTCCTATGGAGGAAAGGGAAAAGCCACATCCCTGCTTTTACTCACCATTTGAATCCCAGAGGAATTCCAATGCTACTTAGCCGTCCACCTTAATCAAAAGTGAAAAGACAAATACGAATTCTACAAATCTGGTCTAATTCCTCACCCAGAGACTGATTACTCGAGATTTGCGCAGAAAAGGGTAAATTTAAGCTTTCATTCAAGCGGCAGCAGCTAGATAAATTACAGAAGCCCACATAAAATTGACCTTCAACCACCACTTTCTGATAACAGAGTTTCTCACCTTTTCTTTTATCAGATCTGTCTCAAAATGTCCTGCAGCAAGATTTCCCTATATTTAGAAACCAATCAGTGCCAGCAGCTGCAAGAATTGCCCTCCAAGCAATCAAGGGTGGGAAATACATAAGTCAAAAATCCAGTGAGGCAGAAATTTCTGATCAGACTTGAAAGGAAGCTCTCAGGAATCTACATTCATCTGGAAATTGAGAGGCAAAACCTTGACTCCTTCAAAGCACAGCATTTCCAGGCACAGTTCTGAGGTTGGGAGTTTTCAGGCTGAATTTCAGAAAGACAGGACTGTCAAAAACTGCTAATCAGATAAAAAAAAGTATATGATCACTATGATTGAAGTGAAGAAACTCCAAACACTTTGTATTTTGAAGACTCCAGAACCCAAATTTTACCATGCACGTGATGCAGAAAGGGATGCTACCGAAAGAAGATGAAGCAATTTTTTATCCAGTGTGATTATATAACGTCATGTTCTTCCTCAGAATGAAACAGGGTACAACAGGAAATATTTCTCACAAAACAGACGGTATGGTATTGCCACAGGAGTTCAGAATTACCTGATTTGTCTTAGGCAAAACTATTGGATTTCAGACTTGCACTCAGGCCAGAGGAAGGGTAAGACCTAATAAGCAGGGTACATCGCAGCAGTCAAGTTAAAAGATTGAGTACACGCTGTGGACACTTCCTTATCACTACAAAGGCACATATTTATCTTGGTTTTTTCTTTCAGTGACAGCACAATATAAACTAAGGGCACGTCTATCTCTCCTCTCTCTGCGGCACTGAGCACTTCAGCTGCATCAGGAGCACGGTACAACATACAGCCCCAAACAAGGGCAACTTGCAGCTGCACTTGCACTAAGAAAGCCCTTAAGAAGTAACAAGTCCTTCTCAAGATAGATGCAATCATGTTACTGTTAAAATGTATGCTCTGATTTATAGAAATTATGATTCTCAGGGTCCTCTGGGTTAAACACAAGTAGAAGTGAAGGTAAAAGACATCCTGTAATGTATTTCAGAAGAGAACTGTCTTTGAACTAGATGACTTAGAAAGTATGCTTCAAGACAGAGAGGTGTTAGCAAAGATAAGAGTATGCTACAGTTCCACAAACTCCACTTGAACTGCTGTCTGAAAAGACTGCCGCTCTGCTAAATTAGATATTGTTAGCATTTTGCACAGATTATTTCAAGATGTGGCAAAGAGTTATTAGCTGCATCCTGTCGCCTACTATTGCCTTTTTTCAAATTCTAAGGCTTCTAATTTCCAATTTTTTTAACAAAATAGTACATTGCACAACCATTTTATTTGCAAATAGATTTAGTTTATGAAAACCAGGCTAATCCACTTGCCTTCTACAAGACATTTACTATCATGAACCTACACTTGCTTCTCATTCACTGCCACCTAACTTCCGATCGCTGTTTTGACATTGGCAAACTGTATCTATACTAGAATGAAATCCAAACAGCCCTAAAAAGAACCAATCACTCACTGCTCATTCTCACTTGGAGAACAAGAAATTATAACAGTTGCTTTCTACTGATTTTATGTTACACCAAATTTGAATTTCCACATTGCTGTTAGAAAGGTATTCCCCAGTCAGAAACATCTACTCAAAAATTAACACCAGTTTTTCAATAGAAACACCTAATGAGTCTACTCTCCACAGCTTCTCTCATGCAAATTTCAGACTATGGATTAGAAACTTGAAATAATTGTATTTCACCGTAGCTTTTTATACTGCAGGACACACCAGCAAAGTCTCCTCAACAACTGGGGGTAGAGCATTAACAAAACAAAACAAACAAAGGAGAAAACACAGAAAGAAGGTATCATTTCAGTTAAGGTCATAAATGCCAGAAGATCAAAAGTATGCCAATGTGTAACCAAGTCTTACAAAATTTTCAATATCTCTCATGACATCACTCCTACAACCAAAAAGAAGGGAAATCTTCAGCTCATAAACAGTCCTCCCTGAGTTTTTGTGGACAGCCGATAAAGCTTATTTTTGTTTAACTAAAAAAGAAAAGGAAATCATGATCATACCAGCTACAAAAAAGCCTTTCTTTTTTTTACAACTCTACTGCTGTAATCATATTGCAGATCCTGTTTACCTCTAGCAATAAAAATATGTCCTGTTAAGACATATGACAGTGCTAAAGTAATATAGTGATAAAGTTCTTCCAACTTTCCATGTGAAGCATAAGGCTGACTTCCTCTGATATTCTAGAGATAAAACCTTGAATCTTGCTCAGTAACTTCAAAAACACAGCTCAGTGTGGAATTGCATTTCTCCAGGAAGGAGCCAGAACATTCTGTGATTCTTCTTTTCTGACATGTTAATTGTTCTTCCATACACAAGGAGAACAGAAGCAGCAGCGTGCCATATTTATTCAATGAAAGTTGAGCCACAGGGGTTATGGTACATTCTTTCTCCAACATCAGCCAAATTATCTCAGCGCCCAACTATAAGAGGGTGCAATAATACTCCATCATTTGAGAATGCTGGGAGGCTTATGAATCATTTTAACAGCATGAAGGCAGATTGAGATCATCTCCCTGTTATAGGAACCTGGAGAAAAGTGGCAGCCCTGGTGAATCATTTTCATACGTCCTTACTCCTCACAATAACCTTAAAGAGACACTACCACACGTCTCAATCTTCATTCAGCATACAGAGGAACTTCCCAGGATTGAAAATGAGTTTATGCTGTGGCTGCAATGATACCCACTATTTTCTTTATATATATATGTATATGTGTGTGTATATATATATATGTATGTATATATTTATAAGGCTCCAAATTGGGTAATTGTGTCTACCAAGAAAACCCACGCTCCCTGAAATCCGTTTTAGGGAAAAAGATAAAAAGAAGTAGATTTAACATGAGAAAATGCATGACACACACATACTAACTTGAGCACATTTGACTGCAACACTCCAGAAAGAATAAAGAAAATGCTCTTGAACATCTCCATGTAAAGTCATTACTACCAAAATTAGGGACCTACACATGCAAACTCTGCACACAAACCTTCACATACATGTAGATATTTTTTTAATAAAATGAGAAAGCCTTAGACACAACAGAGTGATGAATGATGAAAAAAGGTGATTAATTTAAATTTTAATGAGAAAACTCATGACCCCCGGAAAATCAGTGTATTTGAATAAAAGATGTTAGCCTATGTTCCTCCCAGAAACACAATCCTTTAAAGGAAGCTTTTTTTTCCTTTTTATTTTTTTAAACTAATTTTTATGAGAAAGAATGAACCAAACCCTCTGTTTCAAAGAAAAAACTACTCATCTAAATGTGAGGCCACTGAAATTCAGCTGAAGTTTCATCATTTCATCACTAGAAAGTTTGGATGTTTTTAGGAAAACACCTCAATTTTATTTTCAGTTTGACTCAAAATAAAACAGCCTGAAAATACTTCCATTTTATTTTTGGTTAGACTTAAAGTAAAACAGACTGAAAATACAGCAACAGAAGGGCTGCCAATTTCCATTAGGTAAGCAATGCTTACGCTTCTCCTTCCAATGTCACAACAGGAAGTGCAACTGTGTTTCTAATTATGCCATAGAGATTTCTTGCATTAAGAAAAAATAAAATACAATGCATATCTCATTAAAGTACTTGGCGAAGGTAAGTAGGTCTATCCAAATGGCAGTTTAGGGAAGAGAGCTATCCTCAGTTTTAAAATCTAATGTTTCCCGAGAGCATCAGCAATCAACACTACCTTAACTTCCACCCTCTTTGGATTCACCCATGAAAGGAAGGAAGGTTGACGAGAGAAGATGTTCTTTGAACACCACATCTGCGTGAGCAGCATTTTTGAGAGCTCCTAGTCAGCAGTGCTATAAAAATGGTGCTGATTTTTGTTTGGCTCTGCCAAACACAGCAGCCTATGCCATGTGTGGCTGCAGATTCCAAGGACAGCTGTCCAGTGCAGGTTTGGGTAGAGGTGAAAGGCAGGCAGGGCAGGAACAGGGGCTGAGCCAAAGAGCTGCCCTCATTCTGCTCCAGCACAGCCCAGCAAGCACCTGGAGCTGCAGAACTCACGTGGCAGTGCCTGAGCCAGGACACCAACACCTCACAGACGTGAGAATGGCGAGGTGGCGTCAGGGAGTGCATCGGGGAAAGCAAATAAAAAGACAGTCATAAAAGATAGTTGGCAATTTAGAGACTAAATCTCCAATAACATTCTGATGCTTTGGTAGAGGTTCATATTTTAAAAGTACAGAGTAATTCCGGCCATTCTAAAATCTACACTCACATGATAAAGATTTATTTTTTCATCCAAGTGAGAGATCTGCTTCGATACAGAAACTGAGGCATAAGGTATCACCCAATCCAGACTACAGGATGCCACCCATACACAATGCTGAGCAAACGCCAATGACCCAGACATTCCCAGGCTGTGAGTCACATGCTCCTAGACTCTGCTTTATTACAGAAAACAGCAGTAGTGGCACTCAAAGTAGTATTACAGCAATATTCTGTTTGCTTGTAATGAACTGGCAAAGTGTCAGTCTCTCAACAGCCTTCAAGGTTGGAAGAGATGCAACAAAAAATGCATTATTAAAAATATCCAGCAAAAGAACTTTTACACTGCCTGACTTCAGACTCAAGCTAAACCCAGGCAAAGCACCCTTTGCATTCTCTCAGGATAACAGAAATGCTCTTCGGTTCCTGAGTCATGAGGTAAAAGGAGCTTCAAAAGTCATGTTCAAACAACCAGAGACATTCAGAGCAACTGCCCCAGGTAAATTTTTAATGCTAGCAGGAGCCAGTGTTGCCAGGCAAGAAGCATGTCACTATGTGAGAGTGACTAGCACCAGGAGGAAGCAGGTGTGGGATGCTGTTCCTGGCCCACTTTAAAGGGATGTCAGTGTGCTCTCGGATTGTGACAGACAGTGGCATCAAAGGTTTGGCAGGATGTGCCAGAGGGCTTCCACTTGATCCTTCTTTTAAAGAAGTGCCAGCAAGCTCTGAATCATGGAAGCAAGCAGGCCTTACAAAATACATATCCTTATTAGAATTCTTCTCCACTCTAGGAACAAATATAGTTGGAGGACTTTCAGAAAAGGTAGGTTAATTTCTGGAGTGGCAAGCACTGAGTAGGGTACAGAATCAAGAAGCAAACAGTCAGACCCCCAGAGGAGCATATGGTCAATGGAGACTTTGTGCTTCCCTGGCCACAATTTAACATCTGGGTTTTGTGCCTACTGCTGAAAAACAGCAGAGCACATTATCTGTTCTGTTTTCAGAGGACAGAATCAGAAATCTGGCTCTCCTGAGTTCCTGGGAGGCCACGGCCATGCACATTCAGCATTGTAAACTGGGAAATTAGTGTCTTCCTCTAAAGTACAAGAATGTTTCCACAGGAAAAAATAAAAAATAGTACTTCAAATGCAGGACTTCATGCCATTTTGTTTAGCAAGTCCCACAGTCATTTTGCAATTGTAAATGGCACAAATACCTGATGAGAAAATGAGGGCAAATTCATTTTATATGCTGCTCAAATAGAGGAGCTATTTTATTTCGTATAGCCTTTACTTCCTTCTTGAATAGTTTTGGGCAAATGCATTTGTCTCAACATGTTTTTAAAGTACGTTTAGCAAGACATATGGATTGGTCAGTTTGTAAAGGGTAACAGAAATAAGGAAGATTTTGCTCACTTAACTCACGAACCAGTTTCTAGTGATAGAAAGGGTGTCAGTTTTACAGATAGTTTTCAGTTTCAGTGCCACCACTACTTGATTCTTACAGCATGAGGATTTGTTTGACTTCCTCAACAGAGATGGGTCAAAAATCAGATTCTGTTGATCAGATCCTTAAAAAAAAATCAGCAGCTCCTACTTGATTCAGGCCTGCTACCTAGATGCCTTCTCCTTTATTTAACCATTTCTTCCATTTGACCATGCACTTGCTGCCTTATTTGTTGCAGAATTCCATCTATAAGAAATCTATAATGAGGATATATGAACATATTCTATTTCAAACTCACAAAGTAGCAGAAAGAAGACAGAAGTCAATTCTATGTTAATCATTGGTGTTCAGGACATGCTACAGCAACTCAGCGAGGGCAGAGGTGCTCCCAACAATGCATTCTGCTGATCTTACTTCCAGAAAGACACACGGGGCCAGGAAACACTTGAGATTGTTACTTCTTAACTGGAAGAAGACAACCTAAGGGCTACTTAAAAGCCAATGAACCTAGTCTAAAAATGCACATATAAAAGACTGAGGTTCACGTATCCAAGCATATGCATAGTTTGTATCATGAAATGGCTCTCTACAAATGAACCCAGTCATTCCAAAGCAAAACCAAGCACACAATTATAGTCACAAGATATATTCAGCATGTCAAGAACGTGGTATTTAAACAATAGTATTGGACAATGCATCAAATAATTCAGTTTATTTATAATTTAAGTATCTACTAATAAAGTAAAAATTGATTATGTGGCTGGATTCAACAGCAGGTTCTGAACACTGCCTCTTCGACATGTCACACTTGGTAACATTTAACATCTAACTGCAAAAGGCTGAGCACAATCCATTGTATCCATGCCAAGAAGGGATGCTAAGCTGGATACGGGGAAAAACAGCAATCACAGGAGTAACTACCCATTAGCACAGAGTGTTTGGTGAACAGAAGAGCACAGACTTCTTCAGGCACAATTTCCCTCCTTCCATCCTTCCATTCAACTTGGACTGAGCAATTTCTGGCATTGCCCAAGACATGGATCATAGGGTTGAAATGTCAAACTAAGAACTAGAATATAATTTACAGTGCAAAATGCATTTTAAAAAAAGCTGAGAGCTGCCTTTATACATGCAAATTCTTTGATGTATATAGATTCCTTTAAACCTTGTGCTAGGGACAAGCAAATCCTGCTGTGAATACAGAATTTACATTTACAGCCTTCATTCTCTGCCTGCTTAGCTGTAGCGAGAAGGCTTAGAAAAATTAAGAAAGTATTGATGCCATGAATCAAACAAACGTCCAAAATATTTAACTTTAAGCCAAATCTACACCATTTAAGAGTATCTCCTTTGTTGTAGTACGTGAGAAATGAACTACTACCAACTGCAAAAGAATAAAACAATACACACAAAATGAATCCCTCTCAACACCATGGCATGGAGCTTAATTCAAGCTATGTGTACTACTGAAAAAATAATGATTTATAATAAAGGTGTAAGAACATCACGAACAAAAGGAAAAAGTTCATTTTGGTTTTACCAAATTACCTGCACTGTTGGTATTTTGGCCAATAAAGGACTCAGATGTGGGTGTCTCAATGCAAGGTTTTTCAATGGTCATTATCAGCATAGGGAAAGGCAACACTGCCAAGAAAGTCCTTTCTCAAGTTCTCACAAAATAAATGAGCTCCATTTGGTTCTTTTAACTATGACAGTAACTGCATCCATTGAAGTTGAGGCAGTATTTTTTCTCAATTTGTTTGCATTATTATTTTCCCATACAGCATCAGCCCACTGAAAATCATTGATCCATTCATTACAATCACAATTACTGCCAGTCTTGATATCAAACTCTATTCACTATCTGAACAACAGTTAACTGATGAACAGAGTAACATCCTGCAGAACGCAAACTTAGGACCATGTTCCAGGGTTTTGTAGAATACAGGCATCTCCACCAGGTTTAAAGCACTTTCCTGAATACTTGGTTAAATTCTGGTTACAGCTACACCAAAGGCCACAGTGTTTCCCAGATCACTGAAATATGATTGCAAAAGATAACTGCAAATTAAAGAACCATTTATTTATTTCTCATCTCTGTGCACTTGTCAACTGAGGGCAAAAACGCACCCCTGGAAATGGCAAGTTACACGATCATCAGCCTGCTAAGAGCCCTGATAAAAAGCTCACAAATGTCAAAGAGATTGTTTGTCTTAAAAAAAACCCCTCAACCATACACAAACACAGGAATCCAAGACAGCTCATAAATTGTTTAAAGGCTATGCCATAAAAATTGAGGGGTTTTTTAACTGAATTGCAAGTGCCCCTTGATAGAGTGACTTGATAATTTGATAATTTGTTCAATTCAGCTTGATTACAAGCCTGATACTTTGACATTATCTACTTAGAAGGTATTGAACTTGTATTCAAATGATTGATATTAGAGCAGCAAATCACTTGACAGACAGACCCTGACCAAAAACATAATTAAATCATTATATAGATAGGTTTTGCTACAAAAACAACCCTACGAGATATCATTAGTGGTCAAAGAGATGTCAGTGCTGTGAGTCACCTATAACACAGATGTGCATTAATCAATGCAATACAAGAGCACCCTCCAACAACTGCAGATTGCATTCATCCTTCACATACACAGAGCAACCACACAGACAATCAAACTTTTCCTGAATAAGGAAGGAGGACTAAAATACAAAGACTAAATTAGCCACCAGACAGAAACAAAGCACGTGAGCTAAAAAATATATACAATCAAAGACAGCCACTGGCACTAAATGAGCTCTGTAAGGAAAAAGCACAGGCATAACAGACGCTGAAGAAATCCATTCCCCTCTCTCACTGTTCCACAGTCCAGCTGTAACAAGCTAAAAGCTCGATAGAAAAAAAATACAAAAACAAACTAAAAACCAACAGTAACTTTATTTCGGCTTTTCCTCATCTTTTATCATTATATTTCAAATGATAAAATTTCTATCAAAAAGTGCAGTTTTAACGAGCTAGCTATATTACAACTGAATTCTCTGCTATATGAGACAAATTACAGCATAGTTTGATTTCTTTGACACTTATGCATACTATGAGGGTGATCTTTTGTTCTTTTTCTACTTTTTTTTTTCTTAAAGGAAATCCTTAAGAGAAACAGACCATTAAGGACAAATGGTACTTAACACTTTTACAATCACAGATCTTCCTATGATGATAATCACATTAGACTTGATTCCTCTTCTTATGAAAAATCGGGCATTTCCTTTGAGGGAAACTTAATAAATGCTCCAACCACAAGGGAAAAAAGAAAAAGGGGAAAAAGAAACAAAATAAAATACAGTGAGACCTTGTAATCCAGGAAAGCAGGCTTCATCCCAGAGATGCTGTGGATGAGGGAACCTTTCTACCACAGAACCATTCAAAAGAAAGAGACACTGCATGGATAGGATGTGGTTAAGTCTCAAGACTTTTTTTTTGGTTTTTTTTTTTAACTGTTGGTACACACACTTCCAACAGCTTAGACTTGCTCTTGGTCTGCAGGACTCTTCGGGGAGGTCTGCAGGCTACAGGATGCTGACCTGAGGCAATCATGACCTCAGCACTGCCACGTGTCTGGAATCTCTGCCAGTGACAGGATGCCTTACAAGATCCATCCAAAGAAAATCCATATGAGGAAACAGAGAGAATGTCCACTAAATTCTAATAAATTTTCAAATTTGGACCACTGGGAAAAATAATGCCAGCCCTC
Organism: Coloeus monedula; assembly: GCF_965178545.1. Classification (NCBI taxonomy): domain Eukaryota; kingdom Metazoa; phylum Chordata; class Aves; order Passeriformes; family Corvidae; genus Coloeus; species Coloeus monedula. Next base: position 14,141,051 of record NC_138795.1, on the reverse strand, counting down.
CTTCAAGGCTATAGGATGTCTGTCCTATAGACTGGCATAATTTATCTGTCTTTAGGATTTTGTCAAATGTGGAGAAAGTCAGTCTCAAATTTAGAAGTGAGGACAGGAAAGGAGAGGCAGAAGCAAGGAAAACAGCATAGACCAAGAGCTTCATCACATTAAGACCCAAGGACAAACATCCTTAAATAAACATCCCTTATCCTCTGCTCTTACAAGTGCCCCAGTTACAAGTTTAAGCAGAACGAATACTGCATTTGCCTACTGAGTAACTAGGAAAAGTCATGGTCTTTTCAAGTCCATGTCAACTATGCCTACTTAATTAACCTGCCTATGGTGTTTTTTACCATATAAAGAAAATTTTGTGGTTTGTTGGGGTTCATGTTTTGTATTTTCTTTTCTTCCTGATCTTGCAGTCTTCCAAGATGTCTTTTTATATACAGCCTGAATTTTCTCACCTCTAGTTCTAAAATTTCGTGTTCCAACAGGACGTTCCATTCCAAATGTAAAAGCCAAACCAGTCTGTTTTGCTGTGCCACTTCTGTGCACCCCTCATTATCACAGATGCTCTAAAAGCTAAACATGTGACACAAAGGAGGCACACATGGCTCATCCAGATCATTCACTCGGTGAAAAGTGCTTTGCTGAGCAAGGACTGCAGCCCTGGCAGTGCTGCTGTGAAGGATGACCTCAGAGATGATAAATGCTGCTGTCCTTTACTGTGCCTGTCACAGATTAATTCACTTGATCTGATCTGATGGTTCCACAGGGTGCTAACAGGAGCTAAGTGCCACTGGCAATAGGAACTGATTGGTTCAGGAGATGTCATTATCTCTAAAAAAATGAATTGATAAAAGAAAATCATTTCAGACCAAGAGATGATGGAAGCACCTGATATATCACCATAATTTTTTCCTCATTCATGTAATTCCCAATAATGTGCATATTTGAGCATGTGCTTCCTTACTTGACTTGGTTCACTTTCTTTAGAACATCCTCTTTTTCTCTGGCAAGAGGCTTTCTATTAAAGTTGAGATATGATACCTTGTTTTACAGTTGCACTCACTGGGCTCAGTTAAAGAAGCAATAGCAAGCCCATGTTCTCTTGTACACAAATTTCTATATGAAACTCCTCAAAAATATTAAGACTTTTGTAGTCCAAATTATTAAGTTCTGGCACCAAAGATCTTGAGTAACTTTGCCATCAGAGCACATTTTCATGATTATCAAATAATTTTTCAGTATCCTATGGATACATACTACTTCCATGGTATTTGTTCTTTCTACTCTGAACATAAGATTGGAGCCTAACTACTTTATTTTTAGCATTCTCTGCCTCCATAATGGCCACTGTTATAATCGAGTGTGATCTGTATCACAATGATGTTCTTTAATTACATTAAGCCCCAGTGGAGCACCCTATAAGAACTACTCAAAATCCTCATTTTTCCAAAGCAATAGTTACAAAAAAATGCTGCATGATAACATACATTAAATAGATGTTAAATATTCTATCTTAGAAAAACACAGTTTAGCTTTGGTTAATTTTAGAAACACACAAAACTTCAGTTTCAAGCAATTGGAATTTACATTGGGGTCAAAAAAAATTCTAACCACATGGGACAGAAGATCATCCTAATTAGGACTGCTGTTCCTTTTCCTTTTGCTATCTATGCAGAAATTCTGATGGAGTGCAGGCTCTTTAGTCTTAAAGTTATGCAACTGAGTACTTCTTTTTTTAATAATCATTGAAATGATATTTGATTTTTAACTCAAATATTGCTTCATTTTCATTAAGAAATCCAGAAAACAAAAACTTGGCACAGTAGATTAATTTCGTGAACACTTTTAGAATGCATCTTCAATAGCTGTTAATAATTAACGTGATCAATAAAGGGTTCTAAATTACCTAAACACAATGATTATCACAATTATTACAAACCATAAACTAATTTTCCTATACTTAAGGGCTAATGCACATAGTCTGGTCCTTCAGTGAAATGTTTCTGATCTTTTCCCTTAGAATTGTGGGAATAAACTACAACTTTAATTACCCTGGAGAGCAGGCTACAAAATTACAAGCATGTATTAGACAACAGCAAAAAGCAGTAACTTTTGCCTTCTTTTCTCTGGTATTTTGACAGTTCACCAACAATAATATAAGCAAAAGCAAATAATCTGTGAATTCAGGTTATTTTTGTTTTTATGATCTCTCCCATGTACACAGTTCTGCGCAAGAACTTACCCAGAAGTGGAAATTGCACACAAACATTTTAAAAAGTGTTAAATCTATTAATTAGTTGCAAATCCCATGTATCTGATGTGGGAAAAAAACAAACCAAAAAACACATACACAAAAAAAAAAAAAAAAAAAAAAAAAAAAAAAATCAGAACACAGATGCTTAAACTCACCCAAAAGTTTAGGTATGACATAATGCTTTTATAGAGCTCATTTAAAATAATTTCAATGTAATAACTATGTAGGGCACACAGACCCTCTGCAAACACAGGATAATGCCATGTTTTCCTAGTTTCAGTAATTTCTCTCATTTTCCTCCATTGTAAATGCTGGACATAATTCCTACAGTCTAAAAAATGACTAGAAAATTGTACCTTTAATTGTCTCCTATTGTTTGTCAGTCATTCCATATTGCATTTGTTTATCAAAGCCACTCACACTACCCTCACCTTTCTTCCATCTTCTTTCTGCTTTATTAAAGGATATTTAACGATATCAAGTATCAATTTCTTTGTCAGGTTTAAATTAGGATAGTTATTACCTGATCAATCAATTACTCATTCATGTCAATAACTATTTCACATCCCTCCTGCTTTCAAGACTTCAAACTACCTTCCCTTGTATTACACAGGGCAGATGTTATTCCACTGCTTCCCTTTACTACAGTACTTCAGATATGCAATATCTTGGTTTGGTTGAGCATCTGTCATTTGCAGCCATGAACTTAATTATCCATACTAGAAGGAATTTTATTTTGAGTTGGAAATATTTCTTTTTAAACTAGAGATGCAAACCGAGATGTTGCACCTGAACATGGCATCAATTGTACTCTTCCTATACAAACCAAACATCTTTAAAAAAAATGGACCAAAACTGTAAGGATCAGAACAGCAAGCATTGATATATATTTATATTCTTTGGTAGGTTTTGATAATAAAACATTTAAAAGATACAAGTCTTGCTTAGTTTAACAGATTGCTTTCTTGAGGACTTAACTGCGGGCTTGCATCATACTGCTTCTACAGTCTCACATTTGAAAGAACACAACATGCAACACCTCAGGACACAAGGTCAATGAAACTCCTTGAGATCAAATTTATTTTTAAAAAATAAATGCATTCATGTACCAATCAGTTCATAATAACCTCATATTAATATAAAACTCATAGAGTGAGAAACCTCATGTGAACTAATTTCCATTCCTTTATATTTAAGTTCATCTCTTCTGCTAATCCATTTATATTCTGGTTGTTTAATTTTTCTTGGAAGCTCACTGCCTTAATTTGAAGGCTGTGCTTTGGTTTTTCTGCAGTTATACTCATATTGTTGAAAATTGCATGGAGATAACTGGTACTTTTTCCAGGTGATATATTAACTTCTAGATGAAGGTTTGCATATCACTCCACTCAAAAAAACATTCATAATGCTCACTTCAATAATTTACCAAAATACATGTTTGCACAAAGCTATTTCACTCTGATAAGTTGTACACATTGCTTTTTGAATCCTCCTTAGACAGTTGCTTTTGTTCAACTTATCAATACAGCAATTCTCATTTAGAACTTAATTTAAAATTATACTTCTTTTAATGTCAATATTTCTTGCTATAGTTTGTTCCTCTGCAGAACTAATTAAATGAACATTTATTATGACTTTCTTTTCCAAATGATTCATCTTTCTAAGTTATGGATTAAGACTGCAGTTACCCTTCCCAAGAAATGAAACCTCCCAGCTCTATCAAAAATCATTTGATTTTCACAAATATTATACATTTTCTCAACATTTAAGCAACCATTTTTCATAAAGGATCTTGATACAAAAAGAAACAAAATTGTCTCAAAGTGTGTTAGAACTACAATTTTCTTCAACACACACTGTAAGGTTTATATTAAGAAAACTATCACATAATTTTACTCTAGTGTAACCAGAGCCCCCTTGACTGGCAGAGAAAGATTGAAAATGGAACTGTCTCAGTTGTGGTGTCTGTAACTCCTGGTTTTGGTAACTCTTTCCAAATCAACTCTGACAATTAATGCTGAGAAACAAGGGAAGTCAGGGGAATTATGCCATGAGGTACTGCTCCCTGGGCCCCCTTCCTACACAGTCACACAGAAGGGAAATTAAAAAACAGCCTTTTGAGGACATAGCCATTTAAATACACCAAAGCACTTTAAAAAAAAGCAAAAAACCCAAACATATCTGCAGCAACTGAAGCATGGCACACACACTACAGAAAGAGAGAAACTCCAAAGGTGTGTGTTATCACTGTGCCAGTTTGATGGCATATCATTCCATATCCCACAATGGATAGTGGGAGCTTATTCAGACAGAGCAAACCAAAGCACTAAGCTGCATCACTTCAAGGACCACTGGTCCCTGACAATTTTCGTGACAAAAAATGTCACAGTCAAAGAAAAGAGGAAAATTTCAAGTGCACACCAAAAACTGCAGTTTAAGGCACTTTCCATGTTATATATATAATTTGCTCACTACTGAGGAGCAAACACAGGCTTGTACCACAAATGCAGCTCGTCCACGTCAACAGCTCATGGCTGAAGAAGCTGCAAAGGCACCACAGTGAAAAGTTCAGATTAAAAGAGCAGGCTACCAGCTTTAGGGAAGAGGCTGTAGCATAAAGCACAGAGAAACTGCACCGAAAACCAAAACTGACAGAAATCACTCCGGCACGTCAGATAATAAAAAACGCACTAAAACCCAACAGATACAGGTACAGAGTATCTTTGAATGCCAAAATCCTTGCAGGAACCTATACAAGTCTTTGAGGACAAGTTTCCAGTAAGCTACCTGCAGAGTTTTATACAAGTTCATCTAGTAATGCTATTATTCTTATAGTAATATACACAAATTCAGTAATTTACTAATTTTTAATGGCAAGTAAGATTCATAAGTCAACTTATCCTCCTGTTAGCGAGAGGTGACGTGAAGAGGTTTGGGGTTGGTGATGATGGATGATGAGAGCAGGTGACACGATGCAGGAGCCCAAGACTGAACACCACCATCCACTCATTGCTTTTTTGTGCTCTGCAGCAACAATGCTCAGGGCCAGCAACTCTTAATACTGCTCTTCATGCAGTGATCAAGAGATGAGCTATGGCTGGGCATCACTGAGAAAAAGGCTGGTTCATTTCCTTCAAAGAACATAACCTAAGTGTAAGAAACTGCTGCACTCAAAGCCTTGGGACAGCACATTAACACAGAACGACAAAGGACCAAAAAAAATAAGAATAAAAACATTGGTTGCTATCACTTTAGCAAGCTGCTATGAAACACTAACACAGTGTGTATAAAACGGCTTTAATATTCATCATTTCAGGATTTTAGAAAATGTATTTTAAAAATTTATGCAGGACATTTTATTCCTGAAGTGCATCCATTTTTCTGTCTGTAATACCACCTTATGAATAAACCCAAATGAACAGGCACATTGCCTTTCTCTTTATGAAACAACTAGAATGCTTAAATACAATGTTAACCTGGAGAAAATTCCAGCATTTTCTATACACTTTGAACACTGGGATTCAAATAGCAGTCATTTTTGCCTTCCAATTATTAGGCTTCCTTAAAACTAATTAAACTCAAATATTGTTTATCTCTAATCATTTCAATATAATGGGAAAGAATTCGATACTTTATTTCTTCATCCAAGGCAAATACACAGCACAGTCTGCAAGAGACTACCTCAGAGACGGGATATAAAATTATCTACAGTTATACTACAACCTCACCAAATTTTATCAGGCCCGTACATATTTTCACTTAATTTTCCCTACTATTTATATTAATTTTTCATTAAGACTCAACATAGTCATTTAAAGTGAGCTATTGCAGAAAATTTTGTAAAAAGCAAGACGTGCAAGCTACAAAAAACCCCACAAACCCCAAACACTATATGTATTTTTAAACCCTCTGTGATGAAACCATGCATTGCTAATTTCTCAACAAAAGCTATTAATTCTGTGAGCAATGGAAGTGATGAAATTCAGTTGCTGATCGCATATAGAAGGTGTTTGTCTGTGTTTGATTGATTGACTTTGCTGCTACATTCACCAATGGACACTTTTCTAGAGCTGAGGCAGTTTGAAATCTGTTCTCTCTTCTGAGAGGTCCCCATAATACAAGCATTGAAAATTCTCTGCCATCTTACAGGAAATGAATTATCTTTGAGATCTCTTAGCCCTTAATCAAAGTCAGCAGACATGGTGAAAAAGTTCAAAATCTAGGTTGAAATTGACAGAGATGCAGAAAACACCAATTCATGAAACTCCTTATCTCATACACAGAAACTAAAAATGCCTCAAGACCTAATTTTCAGTCCTAATCTCTTCTAGTACCCCTGTCTCCCAAACTCAGAACAATGTTATTCAGGTTATTTAGACTGTAAAATATATTAGGGGGAAGTGTAACTGTAATTTAATCATTGTGCACTAACAAGCTGAAGCAAAAAGAATGGATTGATGTTCAACAGCTACATTTAAAAAATAATGACTTCTTTTTTTAATTGGTATTTCATTAATTGTGCTATATACAATTATGTAATGAAATATTAAATAATACATAATTCAAAAACATAATTTAAAGCTCTATTACATAGTTTTTTCTACAACAGCTATTAATTTTCAGACAGCTCCCATAAAGATTTACTGCATTAAATCACATGAGGAAAGTGAACAATCCTGATTTACATTAAAATAGAGGAAAATGCAACAGCTCTGACATTTACCCAAGTATCCAAGTTATCCTCAGGTACTTGGGCTCATCTCTCATTTCAGTGATTAAGTTGTTCAGAGAAAAACAGCTCCTATATGTCACATATAGATTAGTCTGCTGCTTTCTGTCAAATCTTCCGATGTCCTATGCCCATGTGTATTTTTTAATGCATTACTATTGTGTTAGCTCAGAAACATGGCAGCTGAAAGGGCAGGAGAAATAATACCCTCTAAATTAATGTAAAAATATCTCAACAAGTATTACATTAATTATTTCATTCAGGCAGTCACACTTCATTCAAATAAAGTTACCAACTGAAGCATCCTGGTTGGAAGGAGAAAGGAAGGAGGCAAACACTTCCTGGAACACTGCACAATGTCCAGGTAATATCAGTGGTCCAATTCACCCATTTCTGTACAAACATGCATTGTAGAGTTATAGAGCTGCTAATTCAGCGAACATGAAGTAACATTTTAGATGTAATTTCTATTTTGTTACATATAAGAATTAACACATTTCTATCTGTTTTTCCTGATAGAACAGGGAAAATATTTTGAAGGAGGTCTGGACCTGCGATGTCTTTTCCAATTTTAGCACTGTGTATTTTTGTTTCCATGAGATGCAAACGCTTATCAATACATTTCTGTTTAGCCAAATACATTTATTTTTAACAGACCTCAAGTTTCCTTTAAAATTATAACCAACTCCATACATATATGTGTTTCCATATATGCAATGAAAATATTTTAAACTTGAAATCATTAAAAATTGTCATTGAAAAACAAAAATGTATGTATTGTCTAATAGAATTACAATAATACAGAACTTTTAATTAATTAGACGCTGAAGAGCTATTCCTCAGCTTAGACATTCCCCCTTCCCATCCTGCAAAGTCTTGCTCAGACCGGAGCCTGGTTCGCCTGTGCCACAGTCAGGGAAAGGCTCAGCTGAAGCCCTGAGGATCACACGCGAGTACAGGAACCACAACCTGCCCGAGAACCGGACCAGGGGCTGACATCGGCATCCATCACACAAACGGCTCCACACCTGGCTTTGGTGCAGCCACGAATTCACAGGAACCACTCCCCGCAGGGAAGCCAAACACACCCAAGGCACGGCAAGAGCAGCAGAATCCCCGACTCAGAGGCGATATTTGAAATGCAGATTGAGGAGAGCAGGGAGCCCTCACACCACACACCCGCCTGTCTGCCGAGCATCGCTTCACCTAAACCAACAACAGCTTCAGCTGTCCTATCAATGCCTGCCTTCAAATTAAATGTATTTTAGCTATATGTAGTAAAAAAAGGTTGATATACAGTGTCTGACAAAAAAAAAAAAAAAGACACCACACTATCTACAGATTCTGATAGACAGCAAATGAAAATAATTCAAGAAACCAAATGCACTTTGTGGAAGTGGCTTATTTCACTGTGTAGGCTAAACATATTTTGAGGAAGGATTACATTTTGTTTGGCAATTTATTTTATTGACAAAGCATATTTCATCAGATATTGCTTCCCATTTTGTAGACAAATGCATGTTGTCAAATTTCCTATTTCCTTTGGTGGATGAAAAGCATTTTTCCACAGATTCTACACTTCTCTAGAGAGCACAATGAATTCCACGCAACAGTAAGTTCTGTGAAGGTGTGTGTATTACAAGTTTATTTAAAATGGTAAGATTTTTAAGAGTATACCTGGAATATATAATGAAAAGTGGTCTTCAGTGTTGATATCTGGGTGATTGTGATCTGTCACAGTAATTAATAATCATTACAGTAATCATTAAAAAATTATTAAATCACTGTCTAAGTAATTTGGGGCTCTGTGATTCTAATGTACGCAATATTTTTACTGAAAACTTACCCTCAACTTAGAGTAACTATGAAGCCTCAGAGTGGTTGTTGCCAAACATTTGAAGACAATTACTCTTCATTGCTTTCTTTCTGATATATTTTCTTTCATTCCAGGAGAACAGCGTCACTATCCTCTATATAGCGTCACAGACAAAGGGCCTGTTCTAACTTTGTGGCAGAACCAACCTAAAGCAATTAATTCAGATTGTTTGTTAAAATCAGACTACGAAAAAACTAACTAACCAAAACAATCCTCTCCTGGCCCCCGACAAACCACACACAAACCACAGCTGAAACAGTCCTGTCAAGAATATTGATTCAACAAATTACCTTCACATATTTTTCATGCAGGAAAAAACCCCAACAGATATTATGCACAATCAGTCCAATTAAAGTGCATATTTAACCCCTATATTCTCATATATAATTCAAAATACTAACTTTACATGTGTAATTTCTCTTCTTTGTTACCAACTGTAGTCATTTCAAGTTAAATCAGAATTTGACTTGAAACAAAAAAATCATGTCTCATTCTCATTAGCATTAAACTGAGTGGAATTCATTATTTCAATATCAAAGAAGTATTCTTCATGACAAGCCTGTCTTTAAAAATAACTTGTGGACAGACATCATGAAGAGCTGCAGAATTATCAGCTATTTTACCGTAAAGGGTAATTTACCAGGAAGGTTAAAAAGGCCCCCATTTGCTACAGGAGCATTTGAAGAGCTGTGTCCATTAAACTGCGTAGACATTGAGAGCACTTCCTTTTTTAGCCAGTGTTATTTTTTTAGCCCACTTTAATGATAAAAGAATTAGCAATTTTCTTCTAAATTCTCTCTTAAGCAAGTAAGTAAATCTATGGACAGTAACAGACAGCTTGCACATGAAACAAACACACAGAGTAGACAAAAGAAAAATCTGCATTTTCCTCTAAAATACCCTGTAGGAATCATCCACATTTATTCAAAAAGAGCACCAATATGTAAGCAGTGATATTCCAAAATCCAGGAAACACCAGGACAGCTGGTACCAGGGGAAATATTTGAAATGGCTGGATGGTCAGCAGAGGAAACACCAGCTAAGTGAATTTTTGCTCTCATCACAAACCACCTTACTCTTTCCACTTTGCAGTCCCCAGCTTTCAGGCACTCCTACAGAACAGGGCATCTTGCAAAGAGCCATACTCATTATTTCTCCAAGTGACAAAGGGCTTCCTCACTGCCTTTTTTGCAGCTACCGTGAAAGAATTTGCACCATCTCCTGCTTCCCAGAAAAAGCCTCCTACTCCAATAATTCAACTAGGAAAGAGTCAGCAGTAACCCAATGAACCAAAGCCTGGATGAAATGCATGACTAAAGAGTTCATACACCTGTTTTAATTACATTTACAGAAGATGACACTGGCAGTAAGATTTCATTTAACTACTCTTATTTTATAGTCTCAATATTTGTTTCACCTACAATAAATGGAGTAAACTCAACACTGAGTAGGAATAACATTTACCTTACTTTAATAACTCACTTTAGCAGCCAGCACCAAGCAAGGACTGCCTACAGAGAAACAGACACCCATTGCAGGCTGCCTCCCTGCCTACACACCAGACACCAAGGTTTTGTTCTTTTCTAAGATTCCTTCCTGCATCAAAAATACCTGTCATTTTTGCAACACTGTCCCTGGCCACAACAGCTGAAAGCCTTCCCTTCTGAGGTCCTCCCACAAGACACCTTTGCTCCTCACCCATGTACAGAAGTTACACTGGGGTGAAAATGTAACCGTGTCCATCTTCCCTGAAACTCAGCCTCTCCCCTTTCAGCCCCGCCCAAATCATGCTGCTTCACCTTCCTTCAGCACTCTCATCCCCGAGGAGCTGGGATAACCAGCCCCACCTCCAGCATACAACAGATACAAAGATTCTGTGCTTACTGAGGAATCAGGGACAGTTTCATATTTGTATTTTTGATTACTCTGCACATCCAACTGGAATGCAGATGGTTCCACTACCGCTTTAGCAAAACCTAAAGGGGAGGATGACCTGCCACCTACAACACCCGGGGAAACAGCATTTGGGCAGCCTGCCCATCTGTCTGATGTGCTGGCCAGGTAAAAGGATTACAGCCAGGGTTTCCTTCTCACTGCTCCTCCCAGCTCATCAGTTCTGCCATGGAGGAAGTTCTCAGTGTTCTTGGCCCTCATACATGCTCCAGATGGTTCTTTTGTAAAGCTTCTTAAAACCATTTTTGCCACTGACACGTGGCAAAGAAGTCTCAATCAGAATTATTATTTTCAGGGTTGGAGGGAGACAAAGGAAAAAGAAAAGCATCAGGAAGAGTACAAACGTGATTAAAGGTTGTGGCATAACACTAATCCTCTTCACCTTTTCCTTCTCCAAGTTTTGCTCGTAAATTCATGTCAAAGTCTCTGTTTTCTTTTTCCTGCTGTGCACATGCATGCTGCAGGAGAATGTGCTTGTAAAAGAAGACCAGCTAGTTTAGCTCCAACTGAGATTAAGGCTTCCCAGTTTCACCCATCTGAACAGGAGTTTTTTCCCCTCTACACTGCTACTAAATCTCCATGTGATGAACTAAGTAGATTAATACCATCAAGAATGAAGGTTCATTTTTTTGCGCTGGTTTTCAGGCACATTGTGGGTCCATGCACATGCAGTTATCCTAAATGACAATCACTCAGGACTAGGGGAGCAGCAAAGGTCCTTCCCTCTCCCAGTTGCAGAGGTAACTCTGCTTCTCTTGGCTTAGAGAGACCAGTCCATATTCTGCTCCTGCAGTCCTAACTCATTTCTTTCTACATTTCACCTACATGTGCCAATTTCTTGTGAATTAGGAATGCAGTCCTGGAGATACAGATGAAGATTACGGATCAATAAACCCTTTTGAAACCAAATAACAGCTTTAAATTGTACAATCAAAATCCAGAGAAAAATATACAGTAATATGAAAAAAGAGCATCACTGTAAAACAAAGTCCATGTTTGGAATTAATTATAACGTTTCATATTGTAAATTGACACACAAAAATATATATTTGTAAGGCCATGCATATTTAGTTTGTTGTCTTAAAGGCAAACTCTTCACCGACTTGCTTTGAAGTCATAAATTAATAAAACATTAGGTGCACACTGATACTGTGTATCTCCTCAATAAGCCAGAAATAGTCAAGCTCACTCTTGTCTTTATCACACAACAACTGCACTATAAGCGCAGATAGATTATAGCTCACCTAACCAGCACAGGTTAACTAGATAGCTATATTTCAATTAAAGAAAAAAGCCAATTGTTGCATATCTTATTATCATCCTAAAACATCATGGCAACAATTAATAGCTACCCAATTCATAGAAATTGCTTTCATTATTTTTGAAGCAGCTACTTTCTTTGAATGCAATGACTAAGAGAAAAGAAACATCTGTTTCTGTTGCTAAGGAGATTGACTAAAAAAAAAAAAGAGATAATACAAATATTTAGGAATTTTTTGAAAAAAGAAAAATTCCTTCCACTTGGGTTAAACTACGTGCTTTATAATCAGCAGCACAGCCCGCTATCACATAACAAAACACCAGTGTGTTTCTCTTTTTGCATTGTGACTGCTCAACTGCCAGATATTCTGCATATTTATTCAGAGACAGCACAGAACAACAAATGAAGATGCCTAGACACATTCACCAGCATCTCTGTGTCTTGAGTAGCTGCAGATGCTCATTCTCAAAAGTGAGTATCTGCATAATAAGCTGGATTTCTGCTAAAGTGAGGGAAACTTCAACTGTCCGTGAAATGTGCCACATGACAGTTATGACAAAGCTAATATTAAAAAATAAGAAGATGCAGTCTTGTAAAGCAAAAGAAAAAACCAGTATATCTCTACCAGTAGGAAGATTGTTTTAATGCATATGTTCACAGGACTGGTGATTAACCTGGTGTTGTACAAGCATGGAGCAGACTGCCAGGGGGTATAAAAAGCTGGGTCAGTAAGGATCTGCATGAAGCAAAGCTGCTTCTGCTGCACATGCTCAAAAAAGTAAGGTTAGACCCAGCTGCCAGTAAAATAGGTGGGCAGGTGCACGGTAAAATCAAATAAAAATCCAGTCATATTGAGTTTATAATTTTAAATTAATCTGATGAAACTCATGCTTAGGTATATTTTGGTTTTCTATAGTAGATCACGTAAGACAATAGTAATCATGTTGTTTTCCATTTCAGGTCACTGTAAAGGCACCAGCACTCTGAGACATATTTATGCAAATACAAACTTGTAAAAGGCCCAGCGACACTGATGATAAATAATAGCTTGAAGACAACTAGCAAACCACAACCTCCCCTGCACACAGCTTCAAGTTTAAATGCAGAATAAGAGTGTAGAACACAAAATATTTGTGTTATGGCTCATCTTGGCTCATAGACCTCCTGGAATGGCACAGGGCTGCAGTGCAGCACAGCGCTGTCGCTCTCCATAGTCCTACTGACACGCTCCTCTACTGCATCATTAGCACCCTTGGAGGCCTCCCTATTATGCAAAACTGATTTATTCCTGCAAGGTGTCCTGCTCACTCCGTGACTCCTTTCCTGCAGTCAATACCAGGATGACACCCGAGCCTTTCTTCAGGCTCACTGTCCCTGATTCATGTCCCAGCTTCAGCCGCAAGCACATGTGGCTGTCAGTAGTGATGGAGTAGTGCTTCCCCGTACAACAATGGCTGGGAACAATGAACGTTTTGATTCCCACCGTGATGGCAGTTCAGTTTTTATCTACTTCTGTTTTCTTTCTATCGCACCTGATTTTTGAAGATCCTATCCAAGCAGACACAGGTTGCTGACTAGAAGTTGTGATTTAATTTCAGACTGATTCAGTCTGACTGTATTTTGTAACTTCATTTTTTATTTGTACCTGCTACTTCTAGAAACACAAACAGCACAATAAAAAGCAAAAAGAAAAACCTGCAAGAAAACATCTATTTATCAATATTCCCTTACCTTAAAGATCTCTTTTTTTCTTTCTCCTTAAATACATAAAAATAACCTGTTCATGAAGGCAAAGGCACCAGCCTAGACTGGAACGAATGGAACTGAGAGTAGCTTTATCCATTCATTCTTCATATGTGTGCTCTATTCCACCAAAAACATTTATCAGACACCTACACAGTCACACTATCTCAAACACCAGTCATGAAGTAATTACAAACAGGGTTTCTTCCACGACAGATGCTGACTGAGAACCTTTCCCTTTTCACAAGGTAGCTCTGAAATAGTTCAGCCCAGGATTCGTCATCAAACAGGAAGGGCTACATCAATCTCAGCACACAGAACTTGTTTTGAAACCCCACCAAGTTTCTAGGAAGACTTCAGAATTGGTTGCATGAAAATCTAGAATTGCCATTGCTGAGTTTTCAGTACAGGAAAGGGATAAAACTATAAATAAAGGAAAGATTACCAAGAGCACCACAGACAGGATTTTACATCTTCCTTCATGTCAGATGCCCCTATTCACTGCTTGCAGCAGGTTATACAGACTATTTCATAGAGAACAATCTGTCATGAGCTGTAACTGTTTTCTTTGGGCTCTCTAAGGACAGCTCCAGAATGCACAGAATGTCATTTCTAGAGTTTCTAGGCAAGACCCGTCCCCTTCAGTCTCACTTTAAGAAGCATTCAGGTGGTTATCCTAACATTTCCCGCAACCTTCCACTTTAGGCCAGTCTGAATACCTACAGCATTTTCCCCCACCCTTTCACCCACAGTCCCATATTCCCATAGAAGGCAAAAGAGGAGTTTTCTTTTTAAAATTAGTATGACATATATTAAAGCTTGCCCTTCATGAGAAAAATCAAAGGTCAAAGCTCAAGTATTTTTTTCCCCACAGAGCCTTTTTCACACAGAGGTTCATATCCTACTCAAGTTTATAAAAAATATATGAATTATACAATGTCCTTTTTCACACAATACCACATATACCACTGAAGTATTTGAAGAATATATGAATTACGGAATGTCATGGCACAGAATGCAGTTTGTTAACAAAATTTGTACCTGACTTCAAGAGTATTCTTATAAAACAGCAAATATTATCAGCATCCATTTATCAACTCTCAACTTTGTATGCTACATAGTAGTCAGTCAATAAAAAAACCGAAAACCCACAAACCAAACAGCAGGACTTCAAATATCCAGTTACCTTTTCCAGTACATTTTTACTTGACCTTTAGTGATAATTTGGTATTTTTATATAGTTAGTTTTTTCACTACATCCTTCTCAGTCTGAACACTTGTATCTAGAGTCCATTAAAATGTTTTAAGATACAGTAATTTATTTTTTAAATTATCCTAGACTTACTAGTCTGCTTGAATTATTCCCATCTTCCATACATCTGACAGAGGCCTGAATTTATCCAAAGTAATATTCAATTCCTCATCTGCTCATGTAGTTCTTGAGAAATGGCAGTGCTTCATTTCCTCCTATCAAATCTTGTGTCTTAGAGAATGCGGCCAAATAAATTTCTCTCCCAACAAATATATTTGCAGTGCTAAGACCAACGTGTGAGCATATGTCCTGATAAATTTAAAACCACTCCTAAAAGTAGATAGGTTAAGCTCCATTAATATTCTCCTGAATTTCATAACGAAGACAAAAATGTAAAGAAATGGTACTTGGTGCTATGGCATAATTTTCAAAAGCATGGGCAACACCTTAATTCTACTTCTGTAATTACCACATTACAGTGACTTATTTTAACTGCATATATGTCCCTGCTCTTTCATCATGCTTAATTTTTGCTGATAATTCCAGGACAGCGTCCATTTTTCTGTATTTATTTAAAAAATAAAATTAAAACAATTTTCTGATGCATTGTTTCTTATTTGGGATACGGACTTCAGGTATGGGGCAAGGAATGGGAGGACAACACTGAAGCAATGCTGATTTATTAGTTAGTTTATAATTTAGAGTAATTCAAGTAAGTTTTATTTACACAGGATGGTAATCTGCCTTTGCTGCCAAAAGAGTTACTCAGGAGAAAAATCAATAGCAGAAGTTGCATTGGTTTTGTGGCTCCATTTCTGAGTGCTAATATTTAACTTATCAAGCTCTAGCTGGGAGTTTGCTGCTTAAGAAATAAAAGATACAAATACTCAAGAACACATTATTTGTAAACTTTTTTCCCCTTTAAAAATCGTTGCAAACTAATAAATCCAACATGGTAGACGCATCCAAGTCTGACAGTAAAAAGAGGGCTTCTTCAGCTATTTGTTCAAGTAGTTTTGACTATTCATACCAATGGGAATTTACAGCAGGTTTTCAAACCATACAGAATATGCTCTTTTATACAGAGTGGCAGCACTAAAATTGAAAAAAAGTTTGAATCCTCCAAACCCAGAACTAAGAGCACAGAAGCTGGCATGATGAAGAGGCTGTTTTCTTCCAAATCCCACAGAAAAAGGGAATTTACTGTCAAGATGCATAAAGCTAAGAAACTGAGTCCTCCCTTGAGGATAATTCCAGAAGGGTTTTGTTCAGGAAGTTAAACTTGTTTTTTCTCTAAGGTAGTTACTTTCTGAAGGCTTTGATGCACCATGATGGGATGATAGCAGCCTTTGTTGAAAAGAAAGGAAGTTCTAAAAACGGCAAACCTAACAAATATGCTGAAATATTGATGTCACGGCCATGACCTCTGAAGAACACAGAGGATGCTGGAGAAGGACAATGGAGGGAAATGAGTCTCGATAGTTGTTTGGGAACTGATGGTGAGTCTTTGACAGAGCATAAAGAACAAAAGGCAGAAACAGGCAGTTCTGAAGGGCTGGGCAAACCACACAAAAGGGTTTCCACAAAATGGGAAGTTACCAGCACTTCCTCATCACACCAGAAAATCCACAGGAATACAAGTTTAAGGGGTGCAATAAAGAACAGACAGTACCAGCTCAAAAATGCAAAGTCAACAATAGAACCTACAGCAGGCTGAAAACAAGTGATGCCACTGGCACCTGGGACAGAACGCAGGGCAAATCCCCAACCCCAAACCTGCAGCTAAAGAAAACTCACACGGTACGTAAAGACAGAACATCTCCCAAAACCCTAAAGCCCCAAAATGAAACCCCAAATCAGCTGATGTACCACACTGTGTGTGATCTTGTAGTGCTCGTGTTCCTCCCCTGTCCTTAGGCTCTGAGAGGAGCCCTCTCTGAGCTGGAGGAACAGCTGCAGATCCTCTAAGGCAAACACTTCATTGCTAGGGAGAGAGAGCTCTGCTCCTTACGAACACCACTGAGCTCCTTGTCCCAGCCTGCGTCTCAAATCAAACGCAGAGAAAACTGCCCCAGACATATGATGGGGAGCAATAGGAAAAGCTTTTTCTTCAGGCCCTGAAAATCCTTCCTGGCCTCAGTATTCTCCAGAGCAATGAAAATAAGTAATGTACAGGATCTAGCCACCATTTTAAAAGTTTAAGAAGGCACATTCTCAACCTCAATTACTGCAGGCAATTAGGAATTTGATTTCACGTTCAGCTTTGTTACTGACCTGCCGTCTGACCCTGGCAGATCACTTGGTTGTTGGAACCTAATACTTGGTGTTATTTTAAAAAGACAGCAAAAACAAACAAACCAAGACTATAGCAGGGGATTTTGGGATCAAGCTATCACGTGTTTTCAAATTTTCACCAAGGACCTACTTCTGCAACCTTTCCCTGACAAACTGCTGTTGAGATACACAGCAAAAGTGAAAGCTTCTGGATCTTTTATCACTTAATGTTTTTTCTCCTGGAACTTGGTGTGGGAAGTACTTGTCAATCTGTTCCTTAACTATTTGAAGATGGGCTATGAAGATCCCTTAAACACATGAATATATACATAGAGCATATACAAATAACTTATACATAGACTATATAGATACATTTATAACAGTCAAAATAGATTTCAGGAATCCCCTATTTCATTTTTCTAATTACATAGAACTGACAGAAAATTGTCATGAAACTTAGACTTGTCAAACAATAAAAATAAATTTTAAAACCTCCACAATCCTACCAGATTTTCTTTCTCAGTATAAAGTTTATACTGTATATTTATACTGAAGTATCTTGTTTTTCTCATTTTCATTTTCTTGCACAACATAAATTTTGAAAATTTAAAAGTTCAGGCCCTTAGAGGTATTTACTTTGTAAGTATAGAGCATGGATCTCAATGGCCTAAAGACTGAACAAGTATGGTCCTGTAGTAAGAAATTAACCTTCCAGCAGAAAACATGTAATGACAACCAAATGGCCCATTGTAAACAATGCAGAAGAATGTGCTCATTTTTTTCAGCGTGAATAAAAGAATTCCCTCAGAATTTGGTGCTTGCCATATCTAAACCCCACAATTTTGCCATGCTTTTCAAGACAAGTGAAACAATTTAAAATGTTATATTAAACTAACTCCAAATGAGAGACTTACTTTACAAAAGACACAATCTAGAAGTAGCTTCCTGTGAAATACTGCCACTGAATTTAATGACTCGAGTATGAATTCTCAGGTGTATCACCAAAAATTATACTCAGTAAAATTAAAATCCAAAAGAGAAGAAAAAAAAATATTTTTTAAGTAGGTTTGGTTTGGTCTTATTTCCTTATGGGAATCTATCAACCAAAGGTTATGTTTCCTTCACTCTTCAGCCACTCCTAAGCAGGACAGCCCATTTCCACTGCTGGACACACCAGGATAAGTGTGGTACTTTATACAATTACCTGAACTCCCAGAGCATATGTACAATGGTAATTAAACTGTAGGGTGTCTTGTGAGCATTCTGACCAGCAGTTAGACACCACCAAAGGGCAGATAATGGGAAAGTTTCTTCTCTTTGTCTTTTCTCTGCACAGCATACATGCTCTATACAGAGACACAGAACTTCATGGTATGCAGCCAGTCCTACAGACTATGTATTTCTTGTGTTCAGAATCTGAATAAAAGTCTCATTTGAGTGCAGAAAAATTGCCTTTGATGCCAGGAGCAATAAATTCCTAACATCCTCATTTGATCCTGAATTTGTCAGAATGAGCAAGTCCAGCAAATGAACATGCAGGTAGATAGGGAAAAGGCACATTTCTTTTAGTGAGGCCTTCTGAGGTAATTCAGTTGGGCTGGAAAAGACTGAAGTAGATGCTTTAAAGGAAAGTGCTGAGACAAATTGCTTTCCTCTACAAAAACACTTTCCTGCAGAGATCTTCCCAGGCACTTTTCAAGCATAGATGGAACCATTTTGGTTGACAATATAAACACATCTCTGAGCAAAACAGCACAAAAACTCAAGTTGTGAGTACTCACTGACCGGGAGGTCGGCAGTGCTCAGTCTTGCAGTCGTTAGGGGTCGTGTCTTTAGCTCATCAGGTGAGAGGGAATTCTTACTGCAGTGGGCAGTGAAAAGCAAGAAGGATCTGTCAGAAATAAAAAAGTATAACTTTCAGGAAAAAAAAACCCTATAAAATACTAAAAAACAGTAAGCAAAGGCTTTAACAGTGTTTTAGTACTTATCTCTTACCGTTTTTAACTACCAAAAGGACCCCACAATCTAACCACACCAGGATGTAAGAAATAAAACTTCTATATTCCTCTTTCCTTATGCCTCCTTCCTCTGCATACTAAGCAGAGATTGCTTAGTAATTTAATTCTTACACTACTAAATTAGAAGGGACACATCTCCTCTACTCAGTTCAAAAGAACAAAAAGACACAGTGATCTTAAACAGCATTCCTCAAAACTTTTGCATCAAGACACTTTTCCCACTGAGCATTTTTATTACAAAAATGTTTAAATTAAAATACTCTTAGATGCCACCACTTCACAGACCGTTTGTTGCTTTTTCTGTCAATTTATTCTTCTCTTTCTCAGTATGCAATACCTTCTAACACCTGTTGACTCCCATATTTTCTTCAGAATTTCTATTAGCCACAAAAGTATTTTTGGAAAAACAAATATTACTTACTATGTCCATAGCCTCAGCAATTTCTACCTGGTCAACAAAATGATCCAGGCAGAGCCAAAACCGTTTGTAAGAATACTTTGAAAAATATATATGTTTCACATTGCATCATGAAACTGAACAATAAGAAATAATGTGAAGAAGTGATTGGTCGTTCTGCCAAAGAAATTCAAATAGTTGATGGAGCCCACTCAAAAAAAATACAAAATCCTCACAGGCTGGAGGGGGGAACAGACACATTAACCATCAATATTAGAGTAAAATGTTTCATAAGTATGTACAAAAACCTATAAAGCCAAGCTAATGCTTTTCACTGTTACACATGAAACTTTTAAGCTACTTTCTTTTCACACTGAGAGCATTTAACACTGCTTTATCCACAGCTTTCACTGAATTTAAATTAACGGTACTTATTTTTGGTTAAAAAAGAAGCTTGATGTACTAGCACTGCTTAACTGCTGAGGTTTATCTCCCTGGAAATGAATAGGCATAATTGTATTTCAGGCCAACAGCTTTCCATAAAGCATCAATTATTTGAATAAGACAAAGAATTTGATACACATTGTACATTAGTATAATGTAAAATCTTTATGGCCAGAATCCTGGCATAAGATTTTCTAAGAATATGAATCAAGGCGAAAAAAAACCCCAGTGCTTTTAATGAGCAAATGTGAAAGCTGAAATACAGATAACCTGACTAATTAGGGTTTGGGATGCAGTCTTTACTTTCATAATCTCCTTATTTTCACTACTATGCTTACTTTCTTTTGTGCAATCCTATCAACCTATGCCTAAGTGCAAATTACACTTCTAATACCTACCTCCTGCTTTGGTAATTCTGTGCCTTTTACAGTATTTGCTTGTAATTGTTAATTCTTTTATACCTTCCCTGTTTGTGTATCACTATTTCAGGAGCTGCTGGATTTGAACAGCAAGATCCATAAGAATAGTGTTGGGTTACAGAGATACAAACACTGATAAACTACCAAGAAAAAGAGCAAGTAATTTGTGAGAGCTAAGATCTACCTCATAAGAAAACACCTTTAAACCTCAGGAAAGCCTACCTCACTCAGGCTTTTAGAACTGATCACGGGGAGCTGTTGATTAACAAAAGGACACGTGGCTACTTTGCGACTGAAGTTGAGAAATATTTTGGCTTTGAAAGCCAAACCAGAGCCCACGGTGCCCGTGCTCAGGCCTCTGCTGTGGCCCAGCTCCTGCTCCCCCAGGAGGGGACAGGTCCAGCCCAGCCCCCTGCCCAGGCACTGCCAGCCTGTCACCCTCACTGCGCTGCTGGAGTCACCTCTTCTCATGGAGCAATGCGTAGGGAAATGACAAGATCATGCAAAAATGACTTTAAAAATAAGGCTAAAGTAAGTACAGAGCTTTTCAAACTCATAGAAGATGTAAAAGCATATGACACTGTAAAAAAAGAACAGTAAAGCTACATTCTCAATTTTTCCTCTGTCCTGTTTTACATGTGGGAGGTCCAAAGAAAGATTAAACTGTCTAGCTATAACAGAATTAAAAAAAAAAAAAAAAGAAAATAAATCAAAAAACCACAAAACCCAAACAAGCCAAACAAAAAAAACCATAATAAATGCATGTAGTAAATTAATTAACAAAAATCAAAACAGGTTTCATGTTTCATTACAGGGTTTTCAATTAAGTATTTGTTACCAAGACTGACTAAAAATACAATCTGACAAGTTCTAATATTTTTTTGCCTTGAAGTGCCTTTCTGTAAGAGAGCAAGGGAAAAGTGTTTGTAAACATCTACCAGTATTTACAAACAAGCCAAACCAAGCAAGAAAAGAAGCAAAGCCAAAGGGAATGAAGTTGTTCCTTTCAGGCATCTCTTATAATAATACTGGATACTTTAAAAATTATTTTGGCAGGTACTACACAAGCAGCATAAAAATAGAGTGCACTGTTTCTCAGAAGAGAAGTCACAGTGGCCACACCACTGCAGCAGTTTGCCCATTTCCATAATGCCTCTCCATAGCAGTGCCAATGAGGCACAGTGAGCATTAAAAACTCCAGGGCTGCCTGTCTGCACCAGTGCCACACTCAGGTCTGTGCTGCCATTCACATCCCAGCTACTCCAGCAGTGCTAGGAGCCACTGCAGCAGGGCACGGAGCAGCAGTACAAAGAGGGTTAAACAAATGGAAGGCAGAGTTGTAAATTATTTGGAGTGTCACTGGAAGAACTGATATAAAAACCCATAAATTTGCTATGTGCTGCAAGATCTGGTCCTTTAGAGTAATCTGCCAGGACTGCCAAGATGGTATCTATGAGCATCCAGACACTTAAAAACTTTGAGAGAGGATTTGGCACACTTGATGCTGTTCCATGTCTTGCCCTTGGTAATGATTAATTAATGAGTCGTGTTTCTTAGATGAAGGTTATAGATTACACATACAGTAATGATAGAAATTAAATATCACAGCTGCAAGCATATAAAATCCAGGGAACAGCAAAATCTACATAAAACAGACAACTTGTCCTGGTTGGTACACACTCTATGTCATCTTTTATTAGTAGTATTTTTAATTTTATTTTTTTTAGTCAGTAGATCATTTAGCACAAGGTACTGAGAGCTTCACTAAATCAATTTCCTGCTCGTTTTTGACACTGCTGGCCCCAGGCCAGGCAGCCTCCCTGACTCACCCCCCGCTGCCGCTCAGCACCGACCCCTCCATGCTCACCACTCCCCAGAGGACACTACTGCGCTTTAACTGACTGAGACCTTGGCACAAGAAGATGGAAGAAGTGTCTGTGAATACCACGTGCCAAATTTTCCTTGCACTTCACATTGTACAGCACTTTGCATGTTACAGGACAGGTCTGGGTGCCTTCAGTGTAAGCTCAGAGTGATAAGCATTTTTACATGCCCAGTAAATAAGGGACAAGTACACATTTACTGGCCATGCCACAGCCTGCTTAATGCAGGAATCTATCACCATGCAGGCATCTGGGGGACACAGCAATTCCAGTTCCCCTCTCTCCTCAAGGCTGCAGCCACAGGAACACATCAGTAGCAGTCACCAGCTTTGTGTTCAGGCTGAAGAGGCAGCACTGCTCCCAGCAGCAACTCACTTCTTACCTCAGCAGCCAGCTGTGCAATACCTGCCCTCCTCTGAGCCAGTACAGGAGCTGATGGGTTACTCAATGAGCCTGGCTGGGCACCTCACCAAAATATTCCTGTTTCTTTTGTCTCCTCCTGCCACAGTTTTAGTCTGCATCAGTTCCTCACTTTGGCTCCATGTATTGCCACGTGAGGCGGCAGTGCCAGCACATGGGACAGGAGTGGGAACACGCAGGAATGTCCTGATCAGGTGCTGACAGCTGATAGCAGAACTGTAGTGTGAGACAACACAAACTATTTGCATTATATTATATCCCCCTCCTGAACAACCTGCTTCATGGACTGCACCCCAGGAAAACAAATCCACAGCACCGATCTTACAAACACCACCCTACGTGACTTCCCAAGACTGAATTGTTCTTAGGCTGCATCTGATCAAAGCACTGCACCAATGGTTCTTAAGAAAATATATCATCATGCAACTTCACCCAAAGGCCAGGACAAATTCAAATTAAAGATCTGTGTTTTGGCTATTAAGTCCTTGACTTTTCTCACTGCTCCAGCCCCACACAAATATCTCTTTTTCTTTGGCAACTTGAATAATTGCCTTGCAATGTAGCCAGCATTTCAATAAAGACAGAGGGATGCTTGCAGAGAGATTACTTGAAAGAAAAACTGGTACGCAGTATTCAAAAAACAAATCTAGTACTTTCACATCAACTCACTTCATATGCACAGAGCACACTTTATATTCAATGCATAGCGTATTCATCCTCCAAAAACTTAAACAAATTAATGATTTATAAAATTCTGAACATTCCAACAAACTAGGGAATATCTAGAATTTCTATTCAGTTGATATTTAACATAAATGCCAATTACTTGAAGTGATACTGATCACAACACAGCACCCTTGATAAATTGGAGTAGAACTTTCAAAATATGTTTTTCCTCTTCCTGACATCAATACATATAATGGAAATCAGGTTTATGAGCTGTAGGCCAAACTTGAAAGAAAAAATATTTCTTCTTCCTATTAGCCAGCAAAAGATGAGAGAGTGTGGTGGATTAGTAGATGGAAATTAACTGAATTCTGGGTAATGAAAAATAATAATAATAAAGCTTTTAACAGCCATGAAATCATAAACATAAGTTTTTTCAATACATTACAGCTGTAGAACAAAAAAAGAAATGAAATTACAAAAAGGAAGAAATCATAGATTTCTCAAGTATATAAGTTTTGTACTTCATAACTGACATATTTCCAAATGTCTAGCTTAAAAACAGCATCATTTTTTCTAATGAATATTAGTACTAGCTGAAGACAACACTTTATATTTTCACGAGAAATATCGGATAAAGTTGGGAAGAATGGGAATGCAGTCTTTGATAGTAACAGAAAAAAAAGATCATGGCAAAAGTCTAATATCACTGCTTTCAAGAGCAGAGAGCAAAAATTGCAGCTGAATCACAGCAGAATAAAAACCCCAATACACCAGTGAAGTAACTCTGTAACATCTTCAGAGACACAGCAACCTTAATCCAAATAAAAAGAAGAGCAGTAAAAAAAAAAAAAATATACCAGTTTGACATGCCTACTGAAATACGCAACCCTGAGACCAGGAGGAAAGAATGCAGAAGCTGAAGGGAAGCACTATGGTCATCCAAACGTGAAGGAGACCATGATTTCACAAAGAAATTAAAAGTGCTACAAAAGAATAACAGTAAAAGTTGGTGTTTAACAAGCAACAGCTGTAGGAAGAAGCCTCTGCACCACACAAACCAGAACACAAATAAAGCAAAATCATGGTCAGTGAAAAACTGCATCATTTACCACCACTGCTGGGTGGTTCATCCATGGTCTATATCTAGTTACAAACCAGAGCTTTGGATGGATTACAACCCCTGGATAACAAACTTCAAAGACTCTGTCCTGTTCAAGGGTATCAGGAGTTCCTAAAACTGCAAGAGGAGGAACCTGAAAGAAAAAGACACAAAAATCTCTAGAGGAGAAATGGCTAAATTAAATATTTTCCTGAATATTTAAAAAAAGACAAAATCTGAAAGGTTATTGTGTTTTGTTGTTTTTTTTTTTCCCCCAGAACAGGTACAGTGTGTATTTAACACCTACAAATAATATTTCTTGTTTACTAACAAAACAAAGGACTGAAACAGCATCAGGTAAACAGGAAACATCTATCAATAATTTGGAGAGTAAACAAGAGACCAACAATGAAGAATTCATTCATTTCTCAAGAGGAAAATAAAGGTGTTGGAAGGAGGGAGGAAAATGTCTGAGTGAGATGCATGAAAGGCACTCTGGTGTTGGGCAGGAGAGCAGCACAAAACATCTGGGGCTGTGCCCACCACAGCTGGTGACCCAGTAAGGCCCCAGGCTGTACAACCAACGAGAAAACCACTCTCGATACTGAGTTTTGGTTTAGATTTTCTTTTTAAGTAGCTCAACTAACCAAAACACTAATCAGTGTCTCCACAGAGTACAGACCACAGCATAAATCTCAGCAATCACTGAAAGGTGCAAAGTCTTTGTATCCATGCACACATAAACACCACAACTCTCAGTGTCTCCACTGAATCCAGGGGATTCAAAGAAATGATAGAAACAAACAGCCAAGTAGATAATAACCAGAAAAATTAGTCAGGAGCTTCGCTTGTAAGCCTGAAAATAAATACAACTGTATTTACCATTACTTTACACCAAGTTTCCAATTGAAAAGGATAAAATAAAATGGAGAAAACAATAAAACATACAGTGAAAATGCCAGAGTACTATGAACTTCCAGAATTACTGCAGAGCTTCAAAGATGGGCATCATGGTAACCAGAACCAAAGAGCAAGAGACAGTAATTTAAGGTGAAAACATCAGGAGAGCAGGAGAGGGAACAGACAAGGTGGGTCATCTCATTAGGCCGAAGACAGCTCACCTGAGGATGAAAGGAACAAGGGCTACCAGATAGTGAAGGGAGTATCATCAGGGCAGGGAGAAGAGCTGTCTCTATCAGCCCTTTAGTGCTGCTGGGAGCAGCAGCCCAACATCTGAGATGGATCTGCAGCCTTGAATGGTAAAACACCCTGCAAGTCAAGTCCTTCCTTACATTGCACCAGACACTAAGGTAGAGGCACCTGAAGCAGCTTCAAGCATTGGGAAGCATTCTTTAGGGGGGATAAAGGAAATGAAACTCTGCACCCATTCACAGCACCATCACCAGCCAGCACTGAAGCACAAGTGTAACTGGGTCTGGATATAAACAAAGCTTAATATTCCACTGAATGAAGAACCCTTCCAGCAGTATTTTATGGAAAATCAATAGTAATTGCAATTCCAACCACTGTCTTTGGATAAGCATTATTATTTACAGGCTTACTGAGATAAGCAGTATATTGTCTCTTTAAAAGGGATGAATAAAGTTACATCAGGAGAGTCTCTCTCTCATTCACATACATAATTGTGTGTATGTATAAATACACATTCCCTTCTCTATATGAAGGGCAGATAAACTGAGCTCCTGCAGACATGTGCACTTGAAAATGCCTCTGGTTTTGTGCAATCTTGCACAGGAGCGTATTCTATAAACTCTCCAGACCAGCACAGCACCACCACCGTGATTCAGCCCTTTACATTAAATGGTCAAAGTCCTGGCATGCTTTGATTAGATCTGAAGAGAAGCAGCAAGACATCAGCCACCACCTTCCCCTCCCCTGCCTGGGCACTTCCGAAGAAAAGACTCCCTCCCAAAGCCCCAGGGCAGCATCACCTCTTCCCACCCGGCAGAGCACTGAAAACAGCAACACGGCAAACACCACAATGCACTGAATTTACTTCCCTTTGACCAAAGCCCACCACTCTGAGGAAAGGACACCACAGAGAAAGCTGCAAGGCATGTTATCCTGATCTTCCTGACTCTTTTCATACGAGAACCAGGAGACAAACAGAACTAGCAGTAGTCTGGTTCAAAATTCTTTTTTTCCTCTTCTTTCTCCTCTCCTTAAAAAAGATGGTTCTTTAGACAGCAAATGCACATTTGCTAGGGAATGCTGCGGAGGCCACAGGTTTACAAGGATTTAAGCAATGGCAAGAAAGCTCCTCAGAGAGCCCCACTGAGACTTCCCAAGCAGCCAAGGCCACATCCAGCCCCACAAGTCCCCAGACCAAAAGGGCTGCAAGCCTGGGAAAGCCTAAGTGGCATTTCAATTATGATTGCCTCTTGTACTGTCCCCAGGCATCCACTTGCGGCCATCGATCTGAGCCAGTGCAGCCTATCCTATTTCTAGTTCCTTCTGGCATCCAGCTCTGGACAGAGACAGACAACAATGATTTGGCCGATCACTAACACCTCATTTTGATAATGCCTTCTGCACTGGCAAATGAAGACAAGTCGTCATATTTTCGCTTTTCCCCAAGATGTTAATACAACCCCAGAATATTGTTGGTACATCAAGCACTATGTATTTCCTAATTTATTTAGGCCCACAAGGCGGTATGATTCAAAGACACAGAATCAAGCCACAGCACAAAAAAAGAGGCATTATGAGATCTTAATCCCCTTCAGTAAACAGCAAATTAAAAAAAAACCAAACAAAAAAACCCAACCAAACAAAAAACCCCACCAATAAAAAGCCCTGCAACATTCACAGTTGCTTTTTGCCCTTTCACGTTTTCAGTAGATCCCCTTTCTTCAACTACAAACTGTAGATACTCTGTTTTAAAAAGTGTCAAACACTACACATTTTCCAGAACTGTTTCACCTGTGAATGTATCCTCTGCCAGAGAATACATTAGTCACCCATTAACAGAAACAGCTGCAAGAGCAGCACAGCACGTTGGTGCTGATACACTGCTGCTAATGAGCATAAACTGCACTTTACACTGCACTGTATTGTTAGGAAGCGCAGAAAACTAGGAGTTTTTCATTCCTCTATATTTATCCGTATTTGAAATATCTAAATATGGTCTGAAACTGCCTTTATTCCCCCTACTGTAACTTGTGTTCACATATAACTTAGTGTAATGAAATTTTTCCCTTCTTTAAGTGTAGCTCTGATAAAACGGTGACATAAGAACACACGGTTGGTTAATTTGTGACACAAAATAGAAGGCCAACTGAGTGGCAAGCCAGAGCTGTCATTTGAAATTAGGGCATAAGACAACCCTAATGTGATCTGAAATTCAGATTTATATTAGGCCTCATTAAAGCAGTTTAGAGAAATTCTTACTTCTTTTTATTGGGTCTTTTTATCTAATTACTTTTACAGAATGATGTATATAAATACATAAAGTCTTTTGAAATCATAAAATATTTTAATATTACATTTCTTCAGCTATGCAAGAGAAAAGGCAAGAGCCTTCACAGTTAATTAAAAATTAAAACCCCCCAAAATTATGATAAAAAAATCTGGCCTATGTATTGGATATTCCTACAGTCCACATACTTTTACAAATTGTAGTTTTAAGACGGATTTACTTTGTCTGTGTAGGTTCTGTTTATTGTTGTCTTCATCTCTTACAGTACCTGTCAACTCCTCAGCTTAGGCCCTTGATACAACACAGCAATAAAACACACCATGTGTAAATGCTTATGACTTATTGACAGTCCCTCATTTATAACTATGTTTGTTCATTAATCCCTAAAGAGCCACATGCACCTTCTTCAGCAGCATCCAACTACTGACTGTAGTTTATTTGTTTGCAAAACATTTATTTTCAGTATGTTTATATGGTAACTGTTGCAATCCAAAAATTCTTTTCATTCAAAAAAAGTATTTCTCAGGATACTTCTTTTGTTTGCTTGTTTTGTTTGTTTTGGTTTTTTTGGCTGGTGAGTTTCTTGTTTGGTTTTTTTAATAAGCCTTTGGGAAAGTAACACAAAGAGCAAATTTGATATCCACCAGGAGATTTGGTGTAATTCATCTTCTCCCAGCCATCTCTACCACTCTGCACTGAGCAAACAGGACAATTTTAAAACCTGCTTTCATTAAACACATATTGATAAAAAGTACTGTACATGTTTTCATTTTCACAAAACAGAAAAGACTCAATGCACCAATGAGCTTAAAGGCCTCACTTAAGAGTATTGGTATTTGAATACTGAATAGCACCTAAGTGAGCATAAATACACTCAGATAGGATTTTCAAGTATTAAAAGCTAAGACAGGGAATCTATACATAGCCACTGCATAAAGCAGAGCTTAAAAGGACACTGATTGCTCCTGGCTTTGCTAACTTACTAATAGGCAAGAAGTTTGAATGGTTTCCCCTTTACAATGAAAAACCTGTAATGCCCATACATACAAGGGCAGCTCAACTTCTAGATAATAAACCCCTAGAAAATGCAACTAGTACCTAAATTTCAAAGTATGGAATTTCAAGTGGCCTTTTGAAAAATATTTGGATTAGAAAAGAATACCGTGAGTTGCACGTAGGTGTTCAGAAATTCAAACAAATACTGCTGATGAAAAAAAAAAGGTGATATACAAAGTACAAAACTTTATGAACAGAGTGGCTGACCATTTGTAACATGACAAAAAAAATTCCAACATGGTGCCTTATGTAGCTCTGGCTACCAAAATGTGCCAGAAGAACCACACACACCTGGAGGGAGGGTGCACCTGCACAGAACCCACTGACAGGACAAGGAGCAGTGGGCACAGACACCACCTAAACGCTGCTTTCCAGCACAGGTGTCCCAACACTGGCACTGGTCACTCAGAGGGGCTGTGGTGTCTCCATCTGTGGAGACCCTGTGGAGATATTCCAAACCCAACTGGATGCATTCTGAGCAACCTGCTCTGGTACACCCTGCTTGAGCAGGGAGCCAGACCAGAATTCCAGAGGGACTCTGGAAGCGCGAGGAACTGGTAGGACTCCAGAAGTTCCTTCCAGCTAAAACTTTCAGCATTTATCTTCCACTTTTGTTTTTGGTACACCTAAAGGCAATCACTTCATACTGTCCTCAAGTGCAAGATCTACAAGATAAGTTGCATACATGCTCTTAAAAAATAATAAGGAGCTAAACTCTCCTTTCCTAATCTGTGCTTGCTTTCTATCCAGTTAACAACATCACTGGTAATCACTGCACTTGATTTGCAAAACAAGAGAGTAAGACAGAAAAAGAGCAACAGTTAAACAAAAATAAACCGAAATTAGTCTCACAAAGACCAATCACCAGAACAAGGAGTAGGGAATAAAGACACACTTTTAATATCTGCTGGTCCATTTCTAAGAAATTTAACAGAAGGCAGGCACCTTGAAGATATTAAATTCCCCTGAGCGCTGGGAAAATCTGTCAGGTAGTAAAACAAGGGACTTGAATTATCCTCCCCTCTGAGATGTCTGAGCCTAATAACTTGGCTACCTGAGCAGCTCCCACCAGGCACCCCAGGCACCCAGGGCCAGGCAGAAGCACTGCTGATGGTGACAGGGCAGGAGGAACCTGAGGAAGGTACTGCAGGAAGGTTACAGGATAGAGAGAAACGGGAACTGGCATTACTGCAGGGCAAAAAGGACAAAGGGAAGATCACATGAAATATGGGCAAATAGAAACTAGTAAAGCCTTCTGGTGGGAGGCTTGCTGAGTGGATCGGGGAAAAAGGACAGAAACCTGCAGGCAGTGAAGCTTCATTAGTTCCACTTATCACAGAACAATTTGTTTTTAGGAGAGTATTTTGGTTTGTTTGTTGTTTGCCTTACAAGGATGAACAGGTGTCTTAATATACTCTGCATGTGGAGTAACAGAGGAACAGCCAATACCAAGAGCGCTCATGTTCAAGCTCAATTTATAAATGGAAAAGTGATTCTGCATTCAACAGGAAGGATAAAAATGGTATCCTGCTGTTCACAGTGGGAGACAGAATTTAAATATCCTGTAACATAATTTGGTACATCACCACATGTCAGGCTTGACTATCCTCATTTACACCAGTAAGCTCTTACACAAGAGCAAATCTTTTCTATCCAAGACAGTAACTTCTGATCTACACCAGGGAAAATGAAAGAGCATGAGGTGCTTCTTATCCTAATATAATTTGTCATCTCCTGTTAAATGCATTAATGGCAGATACAATCATCTGTTAGTATTGTATTACAAGATAACAATATCGGCACTGGACTGGAAGGGGAAATAGATTGTGATTTGTTGTTAAGTAACTTACACCATCACCCGCAAAAAATCAGTTAGCTGGCTGCAGTGTTCTCCAATTTCAGTTGCTTTTCAATTAAAAGAATAAATCAAATCACAACTAAAAAGAAATTAGAAGCATCACATTGGGGAAAAAAGTTTTTCAAGGATTGTTTTAACATCCACCATTATGCTCAATTTTAGATGATACAAGGTCACAACAAAGGTATCATTTCTTTCAGTAAAGTCACACCTTAAACAATATGGGGAACATTTTTTTCTCCTCCAGTTCCCAAATTCTTCCACTGTACAACAGTGTTTGGCCACAGAGAGTTTGTAGAAGACATTGCCAGCAAAGCACCAATCACGACAGAAATACCCCTTGCCTAAAGGGTTCTCATTAACACTTAAAAGAAAAAAAAAAAAATCCCATTTCTAATCAAAGAGAGTCAGTTCCGCGGGATTTCGATGCCAGCTCGGAGCACATTCCCATTCCCAGTTTGAAGTGCCCTCTGCTGGCCCCGCGCTCACCGGACACGTGTCCAGATGCCTTTGCTCGCACATTGTGGGTCACTTTTTAACAGGAAACTTCACACAAGACGGCATACAGACTCCTCCAAAGACACCTAACTTAATTGCTGAAAGTTGTTTTCCTTTTTAACTCTACAGAATCTGCGTAAGGGAAAGTTACAAAGGGGGTTTAAACTTTGCAGCAAGAATTGAAGTTTTGTTGGCTTGGCTCAGATGCTCTAATTCTGTGGATGTGTCACAGGCAGATTAAATGAACAAGAGAATGACCAAACAGGTGGATTGATGCTAAGGAACACCAAGAAAGCAGGTAGATACAAAGATAAAATAGAAGAGGAGATTCAGCAAGGAGATTCAAGAAGAGAGAGCATACAGAAATCCATCCATGAAATAAGTAAGCTATTTTCACTTTGGCTAAATTAGATTTCAGCCCTGAACTTAACTAGGATGATGAAGTCAGATTTCTCCACACCATTTCTGTGGTCGGGAGGTGGGTAGGTGACACTTTTCCTTCTGAACCTTCTCTAAATCTACAGATGCCTATAGACTCGAGAGCTGCTCCCTTTGATTCCCTTATGCTTTACAGCAATCCAGTTCTTCAGAAGCTCAGCAGGGGTAACAGAAGACTGGTCTATCTTTGAGGAAGGAGGACAGCTTCAGCCAAAGAATATTAGTTATGGAAGCAGCAATAAACTCCTGAGGATACTTGCCTGGACCTGAGAAAGAGCAAATTACTCCCCAGCTGCTCCATCTTTTCCTGCTCTTACCTTGCCATTTAGATCCTTTAAGAGAAAAACACACAGAGAAAAAAATTTTTTTTCTTTCCATTAACGACTACAAGCCAAAAATGGGAGGGGAGGTTTAGGGCTGGGTGTTTCCTTAACAGAGATGAGCAACAGGACTGAGGCAGTAAGAAGGATCGGTAATAAAAACCACAATTAAAACTTAAAATTGATCTCAGGCTGCCCCTATAAATCTTTCATTATTCCTACCATTAGCATTATTTAGACTTCTATAATAAAACAAATACCATCCTTGAAAGGGCAGGCAGAGAAATCAGCTTTCATGCTTGCTAACCGAAAGACCTGATAAAGGATACTAAGCATTAAGATGCATCCAGATCATTAAGCCTTTGTCTTCAAAGAATTTTCATCATTTTCCAGTTACTTTTCATAGAAATTTTGGAAGCATCTTAAAAAACATTTTGTTCTCTTCACATTAACATAAACTGCAAGCACTGGAAAAAACTAACTTCCTATGTTTTGCTAAATCTAAAGCAATTTGAGGATTTTTAGGATCAATCTTCTATCATCAATTAAAGGGGGAGGAACAATCAGGAAAATACAGTCACTGGCATTCAACCACATGCCAAGAGTTGCAAGTTTTCTGGAATAGAAACTTACTTCACCATCTGATGCAACTGTATGATAAATCCATTTTTTAAAAGTGCAGTCCATTTCACAGCCATAAAGACAAAGGTGAGCTTATACCTATATAGCTAAATTACCTTGAAATAATTAAAAGATGAATTAATTTTTCTGCTCAATTTAGGCATGCTCATAACAAAAATACTCATTTGAGTTCTGCTTTTCTAGCAATAGGTGGCACTGTCAAATATCACTTGCATAAGCATCCCTTGTGCACCATATCATTCAATAGTCAAGTGGAACATCTGCAGGGAAATGTGGCTAAAGTTATTTTCCTTTCTGCTTCCCCTAAACAGGACAGAGATTACATCTTGCAGTTGTTTCATTCCCTGTTTTAAACTGCTTAAAAACATTTTTATGACAGTTAAAAACTCGAGAGAAATATGCTGTTCATGTTTTGAAGAGTATGCTGCTTTAGACAAGTGGCAAGCAAACAAACATGCCACATGCTCCAGCAATCTGTACGATAATACTAATATTTACAAAAAATATACCAAAATGCAGTGTTAAACAGGGATTACCTCAGCACTTCCATCTCACTTTTTGTGACCTGTTAAGATACTTCAATTTCCATATTTCCCCAGATTTGTAGATAATATTCATGGTTGGCAAATGGCACATCTCTTAGCTTGCAAAATAAGCAGCTGGCTACTCTGTCCCTTCAGCTTATTCACCACCTCTCCCTTTCTTCCAAACTCACCAGATTCATGCTCTCTGCAGCATTCCCTCTATGTGCTGGTATCTTTTCTTCACTAGTACTACACTGGCTCTGCAGCTGATTTCACAGAGATGCTTAACAACTGCAAACAGAGCCAGAATCCTGAGCTCACTGTTTATGAGGCTGATCATGTACATAATATTGTTTTTGAGACTTGCCACTTCTCCAGTGTAATTTTTGAAGTCCCAACTCCAATATAACATGCTCCTCACCTAAGCTGTTTACATAAGGGATATGCTTCACAGGAAAGAAAAGTGTATCAGACTAAGTCTCTTTAGGATTTTAATTTCTTTTGTTTCAAAGTAAAATGTGCTGGAAGCCCAGAAACAACAACCAGTTGTCTCAAAGCAAAGCAGGAATTAAACATCAAAGCTGTTTGCTTAAGTCTTTTGGTTATTATGGCAAAAGCATTAAATCTGTCTTAAAAGCACGACATTCCATTAGGCAACCTTCTACTCTTTCTGCACAGAGCAGCCACAGCCCTGCTATTTCGCTCCACTTTCTGATGTGGAGCACACCCAGACTCCACCAGCAGTGCACTGACAGGATGTGTTTCATCCTGCACTGTCCATTGTCCCCTGCCCTCAGCTGTTCATCACCTCGGCTCCTGTTCCTACACAACGACGACACCCTCAGCCTCCACCTGGGACTAACCTGCTTTGCTGCAGAGCTTCTTATGGCTGAAACTCACAGCACATGCCTTCTGCTTTGGAGCAACTTACTTCCTTCCCCAACTGGTTGAAGGCAGAAAGTAAATATGTTTTTAAGCAAGGGGCAAGCAGCCCAAATGAAATAGCACCTCCCTTACTGTACCAAACTCACTGTAATCTCAGAAACACTCGCTCTACATTCTGCTGTACTAAAAAATTCCTTCTACCAAGAAACCCCCTGAATATAAACAGTTCCAATAATAGTCAAACACATCTGAAATTGCTAGAAAGTTTTCTCACCTTTTAAAAATAATTCTGCTTTAGAACTTGGTGCTCCTGTAAGGGTTTTTTTTCCTAAAACTCCAACATGGATTCTTTTAACTACAGAACGATTTACAGCTGAGGTAGCCAAAAGCCAGCAATCAGCTCAGAACTACAGCAGATGTTTCCCCAGCTGAAGTCACTCAGTCTAATTCTCTTGCCCAGTGACAAGAAACAGGACATCTCAGGACTCGAGAACTGTCATATTTAGGGCCTCAGTGAAACGGAATTAGTGCTAGGAAAGTTATCAGGCGTGAAACTGTCACATGTTTTAAATTAGATGATAGCTTTGAATAAAAAATGTACCCCCCAAAATGGCAGTGTATTTTGTTTTAAAGGCTTCATTAAAAGAAGTCAGAACTGAAGAAACAGTTCTGTCAAGTTTAGTTGAACAAAGCAAACAGGCACCACATCTCACTACCTTGGCAACAGAGCAGTAGCAGTAAAAAACTCAAAACCCCACTATAGTATCTTGATGCACTGGGCAGAAATTGTAATTAAGATAAAATTACTAGCTGATATTAATTACATCAACTTTTGCTTCACTGAGTTCTCAGTTACACTGCCTCTATGTCATCAATAAATCCTACTGTGACATCTCCAATCAGCATTCCCCCTTATATTTTCACATTACTGTCCTGTGTAAATTTAATCTGTGTATTGTAGCATCTTCCAAAACATTCTGTTTGCCCTGGACCAAGACATATCTCCAGACAGCTTCATTCAGTGCCACAAGTAAAACCACCTCGGTGTAGGCGTAAAAACACAGGAGATGCATATCAACAACATCCAGCCTGCAATTACCTAAAGGCCTCACCTGAGTGACCCTCAAGCTGCAGCTGGGTGGGACTGACCTCCAGCCAGAACAGCTGTGCCAGAGCAGACTGACTCTGACCCATAAAGAGAGATAAGCTGGGCTTGATCTGCACAAACTGTGTTTGCAGAGCAGCAGTAGAGCTGTGACACCCGCTTTGGCCCCGCTCCCTCCGAGACAGAGCCCTCAAGCGTGGGCATTTCACACTGAGCAACCATCGCAGCCAGCCTGGTGTAACATAGCTTGGGCTGGCTTGGCTAATATTCCTAATTACTGATTGTTTTTCACTGTAATCAGAGATTGCCTAGCAGTTGTACATAAACCAATGCTTGTTTGACGTTTCCTGGAGTCTCAGTCTCTCAGAAACAGCCCATCACAATGACACCCCCCCCGCCCCCCCGCAAGTGCCCTAACAATGACAGCCACCACACCTTCCACCCCACAGCCTCGAAAAAGAAAAGTGCCATGACTCAAAGCTGAGAAATGATGTCTCAGAGTAGTGTCCTCTTACTAGAAAGAACACGGTAAGCTGAGATTGAAAAGGCAGATTTCTGCTGTGTGAGAGAGGAACTGTTACAGAGAAACCAACAGGTGTGCTCTGCAATAATTTTCAAATTGTCACCTTGATTTATATATAAGATGAGCACGTACAGCATTACTTGTCCTGAATTATTACATTTGTTTATGTGTAAATCATCAAGGTTTAGATGCTGAGGGCAGTAAACGTTGCATTGATCATTGCTGCAGAGCCAGCTAATCCAGATAGCTCCTCAAAAACCCATAATCTAAAAAGACATACATTATCTTCATTGAGCAATTAAAATGAAATTTTATTTATGGAAGTTTGGTTTATTCTAATCTGCTTTAAAAAACAAGAGTAGACTGCATAAGCATTAGTCTTTTAGAGGACTTTTGAAAATCAGCTACTAGTAAATCTTCCCTGCATGTGGAACAGTATTAAATTTCAGCTCTGCCTCTAGCATAATTAAATACCCACCAACAGCATAATACCTTCATTAAATTAAGGTGTTTGGAGTGAAATGTAAATTTGTCTTCAGATATGAGGTTGATATTTCAACCTCTCCACAGCCTGAATATCATTATGGAGGACACAGGCAGGGGAAGCACAGAATAAGCAGAGTTACTGAGCACTCCTCTTCTCTGGGTACTGCATAACCCGTAAATAGAACAATTAAATGCCCATGTCTGTGCTACCTCCCAGCAAGGGAGAAAAGAAATTTTAAAAAAATAAACAACAAAAAAGCTAAGGATATTTTTAACTGCTGCCTCACTGCACATTTTCTTTGCTCAGACTCTTCAGAATTGTAATGCAAGTCTCAAATTCTCATTCAGTTTTAAAGTCCAGAAACTGACCTCATGAATTTTCCAGGCTATTAAAAAAAAAATCATTAGAATTTAAATTTAGAATTTTCTCCTATAGCATGCCTGTATGTCTGAATATACAGATATGGAGTAATAAAATACCTCCCTTCAAAAAGCCTAATATAAATGTTGTAAAACAATAACTGTCAGTTTAAGAATGTCAGGGTTCCATATATTATAGGAGCTTAGAAAGATAAGAATTATCTTTGAATCTACCTTATCACTTCAGCTACTTTCAGAGTAAGTTAGTACACTATTAAGTGTCTTCTGGTTTGTCTATGTATCATATATCATGTTTGAAGCCTCAAAAGATGATTTACAGCAATCAGTATTTTAGAATATAAATCTTCATCTACTGCAATCTAGGAAGTGTGTACATTAAAAACAAGCTTGTATTAATAAACTGGAATAATAATTACTTTTCTGTATTTAACTGCCAATGTTACCACAGACAAATGAGAAAAATAGCAAACATTCAAGCACTCATCACAGACCTTCTCTTTATAATGAGAACAACAATAAAAGCTATTAGGTGGCACATAGCTAAAGGAAAAAGCTTTTCCTTAGGTCAAATATATCAGTACTAGCTTTTAATAATCAAAACAGAAAGATTATTCCTTTAAAATCCTTTAATTCTTGATATCCACAGTTCTAATCCTCAAGTCATTGTTGAAGGCCACTTTAATGTTTGTGTTACACTGTTTAAATTTTGGTGTCAAGACTTTTTTTCCCAGTACTAAACCACTCATGCTTCACTTCTGTAATTTATGTCATTTTAGAAGCCCTTAATTTAATTAAAATCTTGTAAAACTAAGGAGGTTTGACTTCATTTTCTATATGCAAAGGAAGAGAAGCACATTACTTGGGTATTTTGTTTGAGCAGCTAATTTCAAAATTTATTATAGGTTGCTATCATACTGAGAATAATAAAGATATATTTTTAATTACTTTTGCTCACAAGAACAGGCTAATACATATTCCATCAATATTATGATCCCCTTGGATGGAGAGAAACTAAATGCTAACCCAAACAGATTTTAAAGCTATAATTACTTGGTAAACAAGGGAATCATACTAAATAATTATACACTGAGATCATATTAAATTAAACCAAAAGAAGTTTTTAAGATCCTCTGTATTGTCTTTTTCTCTTTTGCTGCCGTCTGCTGCAGTGTCACCAAGCATGTCATTATCTCCCAGAGTGTGCCACAGCAAGCAGGCAGGCTCTGTGCAGGGCACTGCCCTGCCTGCCGTGGCTCTGTGGTGAGCACATTGAGACAAAGGTCCAATGCCACCTCACACACTCTGTATTCAGCAGCAGCACGCTGCTTTGAGGATGCACAGCCCAACTAGAAAGCAACAAACCAGGAGGTCACTGAGGCAAGGTCATGCAGGAAGATTATTTCTAATCTGCTTTAAAAATAATATTCGGGCTTTTTTGTTAGGATGTCTGTAGAAAGGCTCTCTGGTTGGCTGAATGATAAACACTGCTATCTGTAACCAGATTTAAAAAAAAAACAAACCAAAAACAAAACTCCAGTTTTTTTGCCCATTCAGGTATTTTAAAAAATCTTTTCACCTACAAGGACTGATGTCCTTCTCTGCCAATTTTTTTTATTTTAGTAATAGCAAGGAAGAATCTCCTAGAATACCATGCTAGAAAAAACACTATATAGAGAAAGCTACGTTTCTCAGAACAGTCTTTCAGAGAAAGATACAGGCTGTAAAGACTAATAATTTCCCTCAGACACTTCAGCTTTTCTCTCCTCACCATTTCTCCCCCACCCCAAAACACATAAATAGTGAGCTTTGCTAATCTGCAGATATTACTGTTAAAGGTCTTGATACTTCTGCCTTCTGTTTCACAGTGAAATCACCTGGTGGCAAGGCAGTGTTTATCACCTCACATCAGCAAGAATATACCAGGTTTCCAGAAAAGCAAAACATCCATTTTTTCTGAGCACACAGGAATATACATGAGAAAGGGCTGTGCTTTTCAGACCTGATCTCAAACTTCCCAACTTACTGAAAACCTTTTCCATCAAGTCCCCTTGACTTCCACCTCTAGGGCAGCAGCGTTACCAGGGAATTTGACCTGAGCAAAGTATGAGCACTGCAGGCCATACCATGGGGCAGTACAGGATACTCATACTCATCCAAATACTTTACTTGTAGTGTAGGAACTAGAAACCATGTTTTTTAAGTGCTACAAGATTATGCAACTGTAGAATGATGTTACAATTTTGTATTCTGTGGTGGATTTTTAATCTTTAATTAGACCAGAGAATAGCAAAGATGAATCACACCTTATTAATTTTTTTTTTAAAATCAAACCTTGCCATTAAGCTCCTTTTGCATGCTTAGCACACAGAACATTTTGTACCAAAAAAAAGTACAGGAGTAGACATTGGTTTAATCCATTAAGTAGCTCCAACTTGGTCTATGTTAAAGAAATCTGTAATTCTGATTTTAAATGAGTTTGCTTATCTAGCCAAATGTCACCATCAGAACCTGTCCCACAGTCTCTCACAGCCTCAGGACCAAATCCTAACGCAGGCTCTGACCCAGATCATGACGGCACATGTGGCCAAGGCTTTTCTCCAGTCACTAACCATATCTGACCATTATTCCTGCAGGATAAAGCTGCATAACCTCTCCTTGCTGGGTTAGCCCAACTGCAACACATCCCACCCCAGCTCCACCTCCCTCTTCCCTTTGACACACCTCCCACAGAACTCAGCATCAGCCCCTCTGCACCCAAACTCAGCTGCTCGTCAGGCAGCTCCATCTACCTTGAACTAATGGGCATTTGATCAAAACAAGGGATTTATAGCAACAACTATTACCAATTCTACTTTTTTCCAAACACCCTTTCTTCTCATAATGTCAAAGCCTGGCAGTCTGAAGGGAGAGGACTTCTCCCCACTTAGTGGCAGATGCAGCTGGAATTGCTTTATATTCCAAATAGTAAAGCCATGCCCTGACGATATGCAACTCACAACCAGGTACTGCTTCAACGAAAAGCCAAATTTAAAACCCTCAGGCAGGAGCCAGTTAATGCTTACAGGGACTACCTAAAGCTTTTGTTTAACCCTGAAGTAAAGCTGTACTGAGAAACTAAAGTGTTTTTCTTCTGAAAATCTCACAGTTTGACCTCCTAACTGACAACAGAAGGGACAAGCTGGCCAAGCTAGTGAAGCACAGTCGAGTTAGACAAGTACAGGGAAAAGGGAGACAGCTATTTCCAGAATACTTCAAGGGATCACAGTCCAAACACCACACATTGTGTCGAGATCTGTAGGGATGTGTGCTGGATCTAGTGCAACAAACACCTTCGCTGAGCAGCTGCAGCAAGGGCTTGCACAACCAACCTTCCAAACTAAACTATTCTAGTATTATTCAAAATAAAATATGGAGTATTTAAATCTAGAAACAACATAAAGATGAGGAGGTGGTGTGCTACCAGACAGGTTTCAAATTAAAATTTAACTTGACATATGGTCAAAATGTCTCAGAAAAAAAGAACCCATGACAGTGAGAAAATAGGCAAGATTTTTCCTTTATGCAAAAATACTCAACTTCACACAAACAGATGAGAAACAAGTAATTCTGCAGTAAAAAAAGCTGTTGGCTGTGGCAGATCACAAGCTGCACATGAATCAACAATATCATGCTGTTCCTCACTCTAAATATATACTATGTTTATATTTATATAGGGCTGTATAAACAAGACCACAGACTGAAATAATCCTTCCAACTTTGCTCAGTCACAGTTCTGCACAGTTTGCAGCTTTGCACTTCAAGAACAAGGAAAGCCAGACAAGGTCCAGAAGAATGCCACAAGGATAATCAGAGAAAACATGACCTACATAAAACCAGACTGAAAAAATCTCAATTATTTAGTCTAAAGAGGAGTTGATGTGGTAGAAGAAGGGAATAGGATAAGATAAAACACTTTCAGCTGCAGATAATGCAAAAGTAAAAAGAAAAGGAATAGGTATATTCATATTCATGAAGTCAACAACAGCATGTAAATTGCACAAACCAAAGTAAAGGCTGAGGTTATGAAATACTTTTTAATAACAGAGAATGACTTGGATGGGTGGGACAGAGGTGGACAGAGGACCATCATTTGAGGCCTTTAAAAATGGCTTAGCTAAATACCTGATGCCAGTGCCATTAAGGAGATGGTATCTTGTCCTCAGGCAAGAAATGAACCAAAGTCCCTCTTAGAGTCATCTCCAGTCCTATTTTTGTAGATCCTATCATTTCTGCTTGGCTGGAGTTGGCTATGTTATCTAACAGTGTATGACTAACTGCAACTATGACTTGATTCTGCTTGCTATTACCTGCCCTTAAAGCCCTCCCCTCCAATAGCAAGTTTCCTGCCATTGATGTCATTAAAGCATACCCTTGAATCCCAGTAAACCACTGGCAGACCTCATACAGAGAGAGGTTAACGGGTAAAAGTCCAGTGCAAAACCCAATGATGTCACATCCTAAAACTCAGAGAATGGTGCTGGGTGGGAAAATGCACTGTTGTGCATTTTTGGATCAGCCCTGATTTTGTGGAATAGTCAAATGCTCATGTTCAGCATGAGGATTTTATACCACCTCAAAGCATTGCACAGGCGTGCAAGTGGCAGAGGGGGTTGGAAGGTTTATCACACATCTCTTAGTTATGAAGGGAATAATGCAGAAACTGAATCTTTAATAGTCTTAATCCAAAAAATCTGAATATTCTCCTTTTCCCCTTGATTAAAGCAATGACTTGCATTAAAATGATGAGGTTTTGGGTTTTGACAAGATTCACTTGTCAGAACTGCAAGCTGGAGCACATGCTGCAGCAGCACAGCTGTTG
This sequence comes from Coloeus monedula, assembly GCF_965178545.1. Classification (NCBI taxonomy): domain Eukaryota; kingdom Metazoa; phylum Chordata; class Aves; order Passeriformes; family Corvidae; genus Coloeus; species Coloeus monedula. Next base: position 14,099,347 of record NC_138795.1, on the reverse strand, counting down.
TGTGCGAGCTCATTTGCCTTCTTCATCTGGGGTCACCACGTGTGAAATGAAGAACTTCCTCTTTACTCATTCATGCTGTGTGCCTTTTATTTTCAGCTGTTCAGGTTATTTGGCCTTCAAACCCCTACTTTGGGTGTGAATTTCACAAATTTCTCAGTCTATACTCCAAGCACCTCCATGCTGCTAATGGTTGACACAAGCACTCCAAGCAAGATTTACTTTATGCTCTTTACTGGAACACCATAAAAAAACCTCTTCTCAAAGACATAATTCCCAGCGTCCTATTTCCAAGATTTTTCTTTTTGCCCTAATTCATACAAGAGAACCAAGAATATTCTTCTGACCTTTGCCACCCAATTCTACACCTTCATTCTACAGTTGGTGCTTTGTTGTTATCAAATTCTTTGTCCTGAGTTCCCCCGTACCTTAAAGAATAACCCAAGTGTTTTTACAAGTCTGGCTTCATGTTAACAGGCCTCACATCATACGACTACCAAGTGAGTCAGCATAATAACCATATGTCTGAGCCTGAATCAAGATAAAAGATCTGTAGAGCCTTATTCAATGAGAGCAGAAATTCCTGCTTGGCTCTGCTCTTTCATGGCTGTATTACAATCTCACACTATGCAACTCCAATTTTCCTGAGGGAATGTATTTTTTTACTGTTCTTCTGAACATAATACTAATCCCATCATGCGTTTGCCCCGTCATTCCAATGGCTTCCAATAGTTTTTTTGTGCAGTCTATAGAAAACAAAGCACATCTTATTACTGTGCACTTCATTTAAAGGCTACTGAGGTAATGACCTTGCCATATTCCACCTGTAGTTTTCAGCAGCAGGACACCCTCATTGCTGTCTTGCAAAACATGGACACCATCTCTTTTTCTATAGCAGCTCAAATCATCACATCTCATGGAAATATACCAAAGATTAACTAACTAGAAAAACAGAAAGCATCTCTCCCACCCTGCCACTCCCTCCTTCCACAAACACCACTGCCACACACAGGTGCTCTCTGGATAGCTACTATCTAACTAAACCTTCTTTTGGAAGGTGATTTGAAAGAACACTGCAATTTAACTTAAAAAGCAAATTAAAATTTTGTCAGGACTGGGAAACAAAAAATCCAGGCCACACTTCAAAAAAGCTCACAACAAAACAAAACATGCAGAAAGGTGAATAAAACAGCCTTGATTTTTGCTTTATTCAAGGACTACAAAAAAATTTCAAGTTGGAGATGAGATCAGTTCATCTTTGTATCTAAAAATATAACTCCTACTTTATAGAAAACTTTTTATACTGGATGGAATGGTAACACAAGTCTAGGAGTTTAAAGGCAGAGAAGCCATAGGCACTTACACTCCCTGTAAAACTTCTAAAGAATATTTCCTTAACCTACATCCAAGTCTGAATCATTCCTGAAATATTTCACTGACTATAGGAGTAACCTCTTAGCAAGTGAAGCTGGCAGCTTCTTATTATGGGACATGAATGCCCCCCAGTACTGAGCAACATGAGGGACCATCAGCCTGCAAGGCACTGGGGAAGGCAGCTGTGAAAAGAGGGGGAAGCACACAGATGCTGTGTCTGCACTTCAGAGCAGGCAGTTGTACGATTGCACAGACAGTGAGTGCTGCTAAGGCTGAGCCTCACCTGGGAGGGATTTGTCAGTCCCTACGTGATGCTGCTCCATCCCCACTGCTGGGGAGGCTCCATGTGGGGGCTGATGCACAGAAAGTGCAAGGTAAAGATAAAATACTGAGACAGCAGGGACTGTGCAGCATATCTGCCACCACAAAACGTGTTGGAAAAGAGTGGCAAGAGCCTCCACATTTCCAGTACTGCCGCAACAGAATTTCAGTCCCTGTGAAGATCCTTAAGAACGTGAGCACCACAACACAGCACTGTCACCCTACTTAAAAGTTCACAGGTGATTAGTATAAGCCTGACAACAGGTGTTCAGGTTTCAACTCTAAATCTGCTCTTAAAACATTTTGAAATAAATATTCCTACTTTCCATGTCTTGAAAGAAGTTCACTCTCTATGCCAAAAATAAGCTTCATTCTTAGGCCAAAATGTCTTCTTATCACAAGTCACAAAAGTATATGAAAAGCATATCTCATTCTGGGAAGCCTTTAATTTGTATACACATTTTGCCTCAAAGCTAAAAGGAAAAACAAACAACAACAACAACAAAAAAATGCCCAGCATTCTAGACCAGCATATTATTGTGCCAGAAAAAATGACAATTTAATTTGTCTAAATTTAGTATGTGGGAAAAGGCACATTTTAGTGGAGCCTAAAAATAAAGCTTCAAGCTTATATTAAAGGGATAAGTAATTTCCCATTAGGTACAACAGCTTCCCAAGAGCAGTCTGTCAAACAATTTTGTGAGTCAACTTAGCACTTTTTTTCTAGTTCAAGGTCAAGGGGCAATTCTAATTCATATAGCCTGACCTCCTACACAACAACATGCTGTGGCATTTGATGACTCCTGGTTTGAGGCCAAGAATCCATGTTAAGCAATGGCTAAACTCCTACTCTTGATGTAAAGATTCAGAGAGATGGATGACACCATTTCCTTTGATACTTGATTCTAATGCTTACAGGTCAGTCCATTATTCCCCATTTCTCTGTCTATGCAGGTAAGGATGGTTTGGGGCCTTTCTTGCAGTTGGATAAAACTTGTGCTGATTCCTCAGTCCTGAAGTCTCTCATTATTTAATTTCTTATTAGCATCACTTAAAAATGCCTTTTCTTCTTAGCTGTAAAGCTTAGCATCTGACTGAATCAAAGTTATGGCTGAATACAGGCAGGATCAGTATAGATAATTCTGTATTACTCCCTGCCCTCATTATTTACCGCTTTGGTAATCTCTGAGTCATTTGCAAATTTTACCACAGTTCCATGTACTCCAGATCAATGCTGAAACTGTTAAATGGTGTCAGGCACAGTGCTGATCCCTATGGAGCTGCACTCTATTATTATGACTAATTTTTTAGGTTTGTCAGTTGGCCAGTTTTTAATCCTTTTAACTTGTGCTTCACTGATACAGGGCAGTACTATTTTTCAAACTGGAATGTCATGCAATGCAAAGAACTGTCTTTCTAAAAGGGCTGTTACAGCTACACCTTCACCTTTGTCAGCCAAACCTTTGAACTTCTTTAAATACTGAAATTAAGCTTGCTCATGATTCATTTCCTGTAAAGCTGCACATACTGAGAATTACATCCCTATTGCTTATTTCTTTGTAAATGAGTCTTTTGAAAGATTCACAGTATCCTTCCCAGCACTGATGTCTGGATGTTCAACCTGCAGTTATTCCAAGTCTGTCTCCAGAACAGATTTCTCTACAGAAGCAGACATGGAGAGACTTGGAATTAATTATGGATTGAATATCTGATCTTACCACTTCCTTGCCATTAACCATGTATGAACTCATGGTACCATGACATTAACCATGTCCCCTCCAGAACTGAAACACAGTAAGAGGAGTTCACGGGGCAAGTGCTCATGCATTAACAGAGTTTAATGACCTTTTTTTATTAAAGTCTTAGGATATTAAGATACAGAAAAATGCCTTTCAAATTTAAATCCACTGTAGACAAAAGAGGTTCTCTTCTGCTTCTGACCAAATTTTTTGGATTCTGCCTTTACAGAGGCAACTATAGGATTTTACCATCCTTAGTTACCTTTAGAAAGGAGACTACGGTAACTCGGCAACAATTTCTGCAAAAGTCTGAACGTTCCTCATTTTTCTGAATTTCAGATGCTGAACAGCATTCAAATACTGCTCTTCAGTACCATTCACACATTTCTTGCCCCGGAATTTCACTCCGTACTGCTGTGACAATCCTGGTGAAGAGAACCACCAAAGTGAACACCTGAACCTAAAGTCCAGAACTGATGGAAGGCAGGAAGATTTTCAGAGAACTGCCATGGATCAAACACCTTGGCTCTGGGTACCAACTGTCCAAAGGGCTGTGCATATGCCAAAACTGCAGCAACACAGCTCAAGTAACATTCCATCTTAAACAAGGAAACAAACCCAGCCACCCTAGCCCATTTAGCCCTGCTCTGTATCTCTGACCATAGGCAGTAGCCAAGGGTAGTGGCAGTGACCCTGATGACAGTACTTGGCTATTGACACCCCCAATCTACAAATCCAACTGCTCTGTGACAGAGCCAAGGCTGTTGTCTTTCCACCTCTCCAGAGAATTGTAACCTCCAGCTCAGCAAAAGAACAACACAAAGAGATTTATGTGAAAACATTATTAAGTATGAAAAGAAAAAATACCACAGAGCTATCCATATTTGATTAATTTGATTGATTCTAATAGTTACGAACAAGTTTTCACTACCCAGCGCTGTTGATTTTTGAAAAAAAGACGGCAAAACAGGCTAACTCTCTAAATGCTGCGTTGCACTTCCCTCCCCTATAATCAATCCTAGCATAGACTGCAACTCAACGTGAGTGAAGGCAGCAGACTGAGCTGTGTGTAATTACTCATTTGATCTTATTAAGACACCAAATTCTAAAATTACAAGGCTGAGGGCTGTGCATTGGTTCACTGCTGTAGACATAGTAGTAGGTAGTAGTTCAGCTTCTCTAAAACAAACAGACATGTAATAGTTAACAGAATTTCAGTGCAATAACAGAACTGTTATGCACAAGTTCATTGCTTTTAACAAGGTTAATGTAAAGAACAATACAAAGCAAAACTCTAGGAATGTAAAATATCCAGATGTAAAATTTCATTTTGATGGCATTAATGAGCACATTAATGTATAGGTATTAATTTGACAGGAGTACATAAAAGACGTGTAAATTAAACATAGTTTTGTGGCTATTCAAGAACTTGATTTTTCATTAGTGAATATCAACAACTCTGCATAATCATTTATAATGAAAATTGTAACAGCATAACCCATGTTCAAGATTGAAGCTCAAAGAAAAATATTCAGCACCACGGAACTCTGTGATAAACTATCACAGCAGAACTGGGCATACTGTGTTAACAGAAATAGTGAGATACTTAATTCAAATCCCAAAGAAATCTGGTTATCTATCTCAGCTCCTCAGGAAAAAAAGCTTCATTCTTAAAAAAGTCTGCTCATATTACCATAACCTCCAGGTAAGCATCACTATTAATCATATATATAATTTGTTTCTTTGCTACCTCACTAACAGATGCCAATATTCTTCTACTATTTACATACAGGGCAGAATTATTAATCATAAATAATCTATCTACGTTTTAACCCTTCTTTTTAAACTAACTTCAAAATATTTGTGTAAATAGAGTATTATATTAAGCATAAAAGACAACAGACCAGAGTCACCTAAGAGCCAGAAACATTTTACACCATGTCTCCAAGATTTGACTGAGTTGCACCCTCCTCCCCAGGGGTCAGATAGCTCCCTCCATAAGGGGAAAGAAAGAGCTTGCATCACACTCTGAACTTTAGGCTCTCTTCATCAAAGGGCTTTCAAAGAAGTAAAACACATTGAAAAGTAGCAGCGGTGAAGGCATTCCACTGCCACCAGCTGGAAGTTTGATAAAGAACAAAACTCCAGGGCTGGAGAAAGACACAAAGATGAAGCAATGAGGTAGACAAGATCCTCAGTGGTAGAGCCAGTGCTACTCCAACATCTTACTCTTCTAGATCATCTCAAATGCATGCCTTGGGAAAACACCCTCCAGTAGTTGCTGCCTGTAATGGAAAAATAACCAACTAAGACCAACTTATTATTTTTTAAAAATAAATTAAAAATCAAACTTTCTTGGCAATCGCAGCTACCTGATCATCCAGCAAGAGCCCAAGAACTGATTCCACTGCTCTGTCTTGTGAGTAGGTCTAAGAAAACACTTTAATGAGGAGTCAGGATGGTGGGACCAGTGTCTGAATCATGTGGGGAGAGGTTAATCTTGACTTTAACTGTAATTAAGTATTTTAAATTTTTTTGTACAAAAGAAAAAAGTAAAAATTCATAATAATGTGAAGTGAATCAAATATTACCTTCAAATTACAGTTTTTTGCTTCACTTGGAGATCACCTCATCCCTTTTAATGTCAAGAGGAAAATGGCATTTAGAATCAAGTAATAAAATATTTTAATTATGAAAAAATTATTGTCCACAGAAATAATATTAAAAATCCCATTCTTTCCTCAGAAAGCACTGTTTCAAACTAATTCTGAAAGACCTCTGAGAGGAGCAAAGAAGACTGCAAATAAACTTGTGTCTTTAAAATGGCCCTAGAGGCACCTTCTGCTTTAGAGGTGAGAATTAACTTCCATGGGTCTTACTACACTGGGCTAACCTAACTAGTCTTATATATATATATATATATTTTTTTTTTTTTTTTTTAAATATATATATATAAAATACTTTGTATATACTATTGCAGTGCTGCTGGGGCAAAGAAAGGATTTGTTTAAAACAAACATCAGAAGCTGAATAAGGTGTAAAGTAAAAACAACGTTAAAATACAATTATTTTAGTTAGTGGAAAGGTTAACAGAACAAGACATATTATCACCAAAATTTAAATACAGATATGTAAATATCAGCTAAGATGGATCACTGCCAACATTTAGTGAGAGAATATCCAGATAGTCTAGCATGACTCTATGCTATATATGCAGCCTTGGCAAAAACAAAGTCAAAGTTAAGGAGGAGTACCTTGGTGGAATTTAAATGCTTTGATCTGACAACTAGGTCTGAATTCCAGAAACTGCAACAGGATTTGTGACCCATATAAGACTTCAGCTCTTTTTATAACAAGAATAATATTCATTTCTCTGTTAATGAAAGAGCAGCACAGTACAACTGACAAGCATAAAATTATTCAGGAGAGTATTACTGAGACTACTAAAAGAAGGAAGAAACTGAGAAAAATAAAGCTTTTTTTATGATCCTAAACAAGTCCACTGTTGTAGTATGATACAGCCAGTAAACGACTTCCTGTCCCAACTTCTCTCAGATTCTGTCCTTTCTTCATGGTGCACAGCCAGATATTTGTAATGGACATTTTTCTGGGACCAGGAATGCAGGACATAACTCCATCAGCTTTTGACTGCAGTTTGCTAGTACCAACTTTAAATTATTTACATCTGGTAGTACTTGCTTTGGAGACACCACCACAGCTTCCTCCTCAAAGAAGTAATAGAAACTAATCCTCAAGGAGCTCCACAGTGCCAAACCACTGCCTCCCCAGCCACAGGAACTCCTACTCCAGCAGCACAGGCAAGGTGATTCCAGCTCTGGCTGTAGCAGACCTGAGCAGCTGGAAGCAGCCACAGCCCCAAGCTCAAGGAAGGTGGCACATCTCCATCCCCATCAAGCCTAAGAAAGCCAAGTGGCACCGACTGTCATGTGACAATGTTACCTCTCAGCTTGCACTTCCACAGCACAGTTTTTCAAAAAAGCTTATTAATACTCCAAACACAGACAGATTTTAGATGTCCAGAAGCATATTCCCAACACCAACTTACTCACCAGGTCTGCCAGTCAAGCACCAAATAAAAGTCTTTTTCATAGGAAACCCTCCAACTTCCCAAAGGAAATGCACTCTGCAGCCCTTTTAGTCACTGAGCAGCCTGGTTGTTCTTCAAAGTGCAGGATCCTTGAAGGTGGGCCTCCACACAAAATCCAGAACCCTGTGCAGGACTCTCTTGTGTCCGAGTGCCCTTGCCAATGGCTCATGTTCCCATCTGCCCCGCCGCCCCCATCTGAGCACAGCAGGATAAGGGCTAAATAAAATGGCTCAGGCAAGGCAGACACCACAAACAGCACCACAGGTTCAGCAAGTAAGCCCAGAGCATATGGATTTCAGGGGTAGATTGAGCATCTAGCTGTGATTTATACAGGTCTCCCTGCTTTAATAAAACTGGAAAACTGAATGTAGAATTCTAGCCTGATTGAATGCTGAAAGCTTATTCTATAAAAATATCTTAAAAATACTAATGTACTCATACTTTTTCCTTTTTTTCTTACAAATTCAGATCTGTAAATAGAGAATTAAAAATTCAGGCACATGCATATTTGAAATTCTCTTTGGAGCACCATACACAGACCAGTAGGCGAAACACATTTGTCCCTATCTTTGACGGATCCTGTAATAGATAACAGTTCATTTATTGAGCCAAATGTTACTTCACATTATAATAATAGTGTACATTGATGCTATTCTTCATTTTATTTAACAGTTTATGATGTGTAAGCCAGAAGAGCCTGGGATAACAATTGAAAAATTATTAAAAAGAGGAGAGAATAAAGCAATGTCTTACTAGTTAATTTTATCTTCCCATTTTTGTTATGCCTGGAAGATGATGGGTATATACTTCCTCACGTCACAAAATTCTATTACAGGAATTTCTCCAGTGACCCATAATTTCTCTTCCTTAACATTTGCCACATTGCCTACCTAAAAGTCAAAATGGGAAAGAATAAAAATTGTGGTCTCCTCATCCTATAGAACTTTCATCCTGTTATATCCTTAAAGCTGAGACCAAAGAGGAAGACCCAGAGACCAGTGGAATGGGACGGAGTGATGTTCTCACTAGCTAGATGGAGAAGGTCAATATCTGTCTTATTTTTTCAAAGATACTTTTCAACACGTGTGCCCATGACAGTTTTATTCTGGACCAACAAATGGGCTTTTTGAAATGCAAAATTAAGTTGCAACATGGTGATAAAGTAGACTAAAAAAAGACACTTCTTACAAAACCATCATCTAATAGTAAGTCTCCTTTTTTATCATAAATCAGTATAGGTGGTTGTCACAGAAGTGCCATAACAAGCACAAAAAGACACCCAGGTGACCACATGGGAACACAAATATGGCTAAAGCATATGTTCTGCAAGGAAGTTTATTAAAAAATAACATATTTGCACTTATATTGATAAAAACATACAGTTAAGTAGAGGGGAGGAAATCATAAAGTTATCTATCATATCTTTGAGATAAAAGATAATGTTTTTCTCAAAAATGTGGACAAACTCCATCTACAACTATCTTGAATATTTACCTATTTTGCAGTTCAGAGCTTTTTTTTTTTATTTTTGCAAACGTGTTTTGCTATACATTAACAGTTTCATTTTGAAGTTTTCTAATAATGGGAATTGTGATAATTTCCATTTTCAATGAGCACCAAATAAACCTCCCACTGCTGTGTCCCTCTCTGTCTTTATAGCCTGGATAACCCCAAGCAACTTTCTATTCATAGAAGAGCTGTATTAAATCCTTATAGAAGAAAAATTTTAAACAATAGCCACATATTTCCAAACAATGCATTTGAAATATTCTTTTTATTTCTATGTGCTAACCTAAGCTTAGAGCATTCTGTCTGTCTAGCAGGAAGAGAGATTATCACTATCACTTAAATCACCACAAGAAATACTGTTCCAATTCTACTGAGGTGTTAGTGATGTTATCAACTCCCACAAGAGAAGAAAATTCAGGCGTGAAGTTTGGCAACATTCAAAATAAAGGTTTCTACACTTAAATCTTAGTCTAAAGCTTGCAGACTTGATTCAACACTGATTAATGGAACCAACTGTGCTTCAGCTCTCAGCTAAATCACAGTTAAAAGGCAGATGAGAAGATACAGCTATGCTGATGTTTCAGGTTAGAAGCATTTCTGTCCAATGTATACCTATCAAACATCTTATTTGAGTTTATCTACCAAATACAGGAAACATTTATGTGAAAGTGGACAAAAAACACACATTAGGAAGGAAAATAAGTTGAAGGATAAAATGTTACACTTCTCTAACGTGGTTGTGTAGGGCTCTCTTCCAGTAGTTTCACGTCACTAACACAATCTCTTTTTCATCAGAATATGAATTTTTATTATGAAAGTCTTTATGTAACACTAATCTTTCTATTATGACCTGAGGGAATATACTGCAATCATATTCGAAATCTTCATTTGTTTCTTCATTCAGTAATTCCAAGTTGATGTCCAGGTTTAAACACAATTAAATGAGTAAAAGAATGATGGGCATTATGCAGTGGCCTTTTAACTTCCCCAGCTAGACCAACAGCACAACTCACTCACTGGAGGAAGCGAGGAACAAACTATAATTACAAAGTATTGTAATCATTTCCCTGTTATTCCAAGGTCCCAGCAAAGGTGTTGCATCACAGACCAGTGAGATGATAGGAGCCCCAGCACCTGAGGGTGTGCTTCTTTCTAAGTGCTGGACAGCTGGTAAAAGACTCAAGAGGCAACAGAAGAACTCCTGTATCAGAAACATCAGGTAACGAATCTGGAATCAGCCTAAAATTCTGTTAAATACCAGCAGCCATAGGCAAGGACAGATTTTTTCAACCCTGTAACAGCCAAATCTTGCCATGTCAGCAGTCTTCCTTCTACTCCCTTCAAATGAAACTATAAAAGATAAAAGAATTTAAAAGCACAGAGACAGATTACTTTCAGAGTTAGGGTGAAGCCCATGGCTACTGCTTAAGGACCTTCAAAAAATTCAAGGGGCAAAGAGCATGAATCCCCTCCCAATTCTTGCTAAAATGGGGGAGGAGGGGGCAAGATGATGTGCCCCCACTTTGCCCTCTCCTCACTGAGCATTAACTTGGTCTCTTCCAAGTTTCCACTAACCCCAGCTGCCACCTCTTGAGCAGTTTTTTGAGCAGTCTAATACACAGACTGCATTATAAATTAGCAAGTCAATTTGGCCCTCAAAAGATGTGTATGTACAGGGGTTAAAAGAATGTTAAGATTTTAAGTCATACTTTCCACTGGCTAATCATTACTCAGCTTGAACTCCTGATGGTGAACTCCTTGACACTAATGAGCCTACATCTGCTCCTCTAACTCAAAATTACTTTGCTCTATGAGCTACTTTTATTAACAGGCCAATGACCATAATGAATTTTTGACAACGGACAGCTATTCAGCACAAATCAACTTAAGCAATTCTTCCATCAAGTTTAACTGTGTTGTGTTAGAGGAAGCAATTGATTGCTACTGTAAACCTGCACCTCCCAGGCAAGCTGATTTCTTATCATACACCATGTAAGTAACCAAAAAGCAAACAAACTAACCCCCCCACACTGACTGTGAACAGCCAGATCTATCTGTTATCAAGTAAGCTGAAAAAACCCTTGTGTTTCACTGGAAGTCACAAGGTCAGGTTATAAAGCAGACTAATTAAATGAAACAAAACTATAAACACTAGAAGCAGCCATGAACCGCCCAATCTAAATGACCTACAGACATAACTATACTAACTGGTCCCAACTCAAATTTACTCTATGTAAAAGTGCTTGAGGAAGTCCAAGTGTTGGGTTTTCCCTGAAATGCTGAAATGATCTGGCAGCTGCCTATAGAGGATCTGTTTTCTCTGTGTGCAGCTTCTAACAGGAGAAATACTCACATGAACAAAATGGAGAATGGAGCAAAACATCCTGTGCTTAAAGATGTTCAGTCAGGACTTGAGAAAGCTTAAGGATAACTTTATGATCACTGACAAAGCTCCAAAGCTAATGTTTTCTCGCAGTTGTTTGGTTCCAGTGACCACAAATGAGGTTGTAACACATTGTTTCTATCAGTTTCAAGATAGTTTTAACCACTGAAGTTTACAGATAGACTTTTTGTGCTTTATACACTTAGCAGCAAGTGGAGTAACACACAGGTGCAAGAAAAAAACAAGCTGTATGTCTTGTTTTGTATGAAATATGGTGTGCAGTATGCCCTAACTTCCAAGGAGAAAAATTTAAAAACAAAGCCTCTCTAAATTCACCCACAGCTTTCAGTCTCAAAATAAAACTATATCCTGCTCATCTCAATAATATCAGACTCCCCTTTGCACCCCAGCTGTAAAGCATGGGATGGTGATGACACTTCAACTCCAAGGTATGTACAGAAGTAGAACACCAGGTGAAATTTATGGGTCAGATATGTCAAAATACCTTATGAAAAATTGTTTCATCTTACTAATAATCTCTGAAAGCTCACAGACATTGTCACGTCTTCTCTAAATTCAAACCAAGATGCTGATCTGAATATTTATTTACATATACATACATATATACTGCATATTATATGTGCAGATGCTGAAAAACGGTTGTATAAAGTGCAACTTGTAAACCCCCAAGACTCAAATACTGCTGATGCCTGACACTTGACAAGGTTTAAACCAGTAGGAATAAAAGATTTCAACATTTATTTCAAGAGCATTTCACAAGATGTCTGAATTTTAAAAGTCTTGGTTACCAAATAGGCAGCTGACAGCTATTTCTTGTGTAATGTATTTCAGAAATAACCTAACACGATCACAGTATCTCCAAACCTCACATTCTCATTAAGAAGTGAGCAGGTGGGTTTCAGAGTACATGAAAGCATCATGCTCCTAGTAGAGGTAACCTTTTTTCTCCTCATTAGGATGAGTGATGACAGCAGTGAAAAAAAATGAAGCATTTTCTCTTTTCTTTTTCCTTTCTTTCCCCAGTATAGTAACAATAACCAGCAGAGAGGATTCTTTGCAGCAGATGAATAGATCTGCAGTGGTTTCATGGTTTAGTTTATTAGACAAGAAGTATCCCAGGTATTTCTACCTTGTGTTTGACTTAGGATGACATAAAAAGAAAATGCTGCTTGCTACTGCAGCATTTGATCCAAGATTCTTCTTTCATCTTGTTCTTCTAACTTTGCATTTTGTCTTTCCTTCTGCCGTTCTTTCCAACATCCTGCAGGATACAAATCAAACAGCGCTCCACCAGAAGGGCAACGACTGCAAGATTAATAGAACACACCAACAGTCGTGTGGCAAAAGGCAGCAACTAAAAGTTGGGAGAGACCACCCATGTGTAACATCAGCTGGACACTTCAAAGTGAAATTGCCTGGAAACCAGAAAAACCTGGTAATTAAACCAAAACCCCCTAGAATTTATACTGGGGAATTGTATCTTTTCCATGACAACTAATGTTATCAGAAATAAATACATTGACACATACATAAATGCACTCCCCTAACCTTTCTAGCCTTCCACACTCATCAATCACTACACACAGCTTCACAACACTCCTACCTTCTCAGAGAAGGTGGACACTGGAAGGCACGTGCCCATTGGGCCACTGTCAGGCTTACTGGGTCATCCTGCTCTGTTAGAAATCAAGAATATTATCTAAAAGTCTGCACAAGGAGAAAGGAAAATAAGTCCATACTGCTTTACAGGTTAGAAAAACAAAATTCATACTTCTGAATCTCACTTCAATTTTTTTCTATTTTGATCCATTCCCTGTACAACTCTTGTGTCTGCCTATGGGTCTCAGACAAATGGTAGAACAGACATAACACGTACACACCCAGGCCTTTCATCAGTCAGGGACCATCCCTCCATGGCCTAGGGGAGGAAATTCCAGGGGTTCTCTAGTTTGTTCCAGCAATGGGTGCAGCACTGGAGGAGTAGAGAAGAGCTGATTCAGGTTCACAAATCCTCCAACTAAGAACAGAGAGGAACAGCCTGTTGAATTTGCCTTCATCATTATTAAATTCAGTCTTCCCTCTACCAGGTTTTCTGCAAGCAGCAGGCTGAAAGATCACGTAAGAATATACATGGTGCTGTAAAGCTTGCAGAAATAAAGGACAGCCAGAATCAAAACAGATGAGCCCAAAAATCAGTGAAACCCCAACTATATTAGCATACAATTGCTCCTGATATGTAAAGTTAAGATTTGTTTAGAAACACCTTTGATTCAAAGACTGACAAATACCATTGCACCTTGAAGAGCTCAAAAGGTATGATGGGAACAAGTCTAAGATATGCCCAAAAACAGAGGCTGTAGGTACTGCCGTAGTCAAAGAGAACCAGCATGGTTCAATGTCTTGAAAAAAATGTGTCTGACAATAACTACTCTGCAGCCTATTATAAGCTAGGGAAAAAAAAAATTGTTTTAGTTCCTTAATGCTGAAATACAGTTCCTGTTCCAATATTCTCATTAGATTTAATTTAGTTTTGAAAAACAGAAACTTTTTTTCCATTTTAAATAAAAGGCTTTCATTTTGTTTACAAACAGCAGCAACAAAAACAAATATTTGCAAAGTAACTGCACAGAAAAACTAAATAGATACTAGCATTAGTTCTTGCTAATACAGAACACTAAGTAGGTTGCTTTAAATTAATTTAAAAATATTAATTACATTCAGTCACAGGACCATAAAATTAAGCAGTCTAATGTATCAACACTTGAAAAATACACTCAAACATGCTTCCCTAGTGAGCAGTGGCCTAAGCTATCAGCTTCTGTAAAATTCAAACACCAACACTTCCATCCACAGAGCTTCAATGACACCACTTAGTTAACAGTTCAGGGAGTTAAGAGCTACATTCCTTTCCTCAATCTATGGGCAGTTCCAGCCCGTCTCCTTTAGCTCAGGATATTGATGAGTATTAGAATGAAACAACTGGCAAAGACAAGTTTCACAGCTCTTGTTCAGAAACATGTGGGAGGTTTCGCAATTTATTTTTTATGCTGCAGCTACAGCTTCAGAAAGTCATAGGGCTGAACTCCAATACTTCCCTGAGAAGCAGTGAGTGTGAAGAACAGAGAGAATAGGATATCTATCTTTTGCTGCCCTCACCTGTAGGCAGGAGGCTTTGAAGACAGGGTGAAGACATGACAGTAGTTGTGCATCCTCACAGATTTTGAGTCCAAGTAGGAGAGGCCATTGTGCTTTCCTTGAACCATCACATTTCTTGATCACCCACCTGTCTGGGGTGGCTACACAGCAATGGTGTGGTATGGCAGAAACATCACAGGGCTCTCTCTTCTGATGGAAGAGGTAAAAGTCTTTATAAAGTACTGCTGCTGAACTTACCTGCTGTCCACTTTCACCCTTTTCCCGCCTTTCATCTATTTTTGGCTGAGCACATCAATTTTCTATCCTAATAAATAAGAACATTTTATGAGTTACACAGTTACCAGAATTTGGGGTTTAACTAAAACCACTTCCGGTTTTGAAAAGCCAGTCAAGCTGCTGGTAACCCTTCCTTTTATATTTACCACATTATACAAAGTTCCAAACATTGAAGCCACAGCTTGAAGTTCAAAGTTGCAGCCCATCTTTAATCATCTATTAATATTACAGGAGAGCAGTTCTGGAATATTATGGTCCTTTAATTATGAACAATTAAAAATTATTAGCATGGCCACATTTTACAAATAACCCTGTGCTTTTACTTCAGCAAGGAGAATCAATGGTACACTGGTAAAATTTGGTTTGTTAAATCCACTGGAGTGGAGGTACTTGATAATTCCCTTTCAAACCAACTTTACAGTTTCCCAGCTGTCTAGTTCTCTACATTTGTAATGACAGACAAAGTTAAATTAAAAATTCTAAACCATCACCCTAGAGCAAAACCTGATAGAAAAGTGTAGAGCAATACTCTTTAAAACCAGTATCAAAATATATCCTAACACTATAAAGAAAATACACTGTAATTTTTGTGTGCATTTACTCCCCTACTCCTTTTTAACAGATGCAATTTTCATGAAGTCTAATCACAAAGCACAACTCAAATGGGTGTCTCGCTCTATTCTTTTTTTGAATAGTCTAATTCAATGGATCACAGCAATGAAATCTCGTATTCATCAGGCATGTGTTTAGGCACAGAGGTTAGATGTCACTTGTGTGATTGATAATGTTTGTTTTGTGCTCTGCTTTTCAATAACTCTTCACTTTAAGCGGCATTTTGCTTCTAAACAGGAGTGGGTGTAAGGACACTCAGCATAATGGAATGGGCCAGGTTTAATTCCCTTAATCACTTGGTCAGTGCAACAGAATTAACTGTCCACATCTGTTCCCTCCGAGCACACATGCTTAGTTTTCCCTCTTATGCAATAAAGGAGTGTGGGGTCATGATGCTGCATCTAGCCTGCCTTTTCCTCCAAATCTGAATCCACAGGGAACACCCACAAGCTGACTATGGATCAACACAGACTGATTTTGGACCACAAAAGACCTGTTATGTGGCAAAACCAGCTCCATCTTGAGCCTCAGGAGTAACTTCTTATATGATATGCCATATACGTCCAAAGAGAAAAGCAGAGCTGTTGTGTCAGCTGTAAACAGACAGGCAAAAAGAAAAACACACCAAAACCTTGATATAAAATGGTTTCCTAATGAAGATGCTATTGATAGACCACTAACACTGGAGTGTAACTGCACTCATAGTAAGGGTGATCTGTTCAAGACAATGTAATCTGGTAAAGATGACATTCAGCATCCTTAGTCATACTGACAGAAAGCTCTGGAAAGCTGCTCAACAAAGGCCAGGGAGGGCCAGAGCCAAAAGAAAACTTGGAAAGGTATCATTTAAAATGGCAATTAATTCCGACCCACTGTTTTGTGCTTCTGCCTTGCCTCTGAAACCCTGTGTTTCTGCACTCTGAAATCGTGATGATGGAGGTCAATTGCTCCAAGCCCCTGGTGGTCATAGAATGGTGATTACCACGGTGCTCAGCTCAATCTAGAGCCACCTACGCTCACCTCCTTTTGACATTTATATCAACTATGCTTGTTTAAGGATGAACAGACAGAGAATCCTAAGTTCAGAAAAAAAATCAACAAGAGAGTTCACGCTGGGAAACAAACACTGAATCACCAAAAGTGGAAGGGAGGAGTCACCAACAAGCAGGTAAGTACAGGGAACACAACACAAGTAACCGACAGGGAGCTTCTAGAAGTGACAAAACCCATTAATTTACAGGAACAGCTGCACTGTTTTCTGGTGTAAGAAATAAACTAGTTTTGGAGAGAAAGAGAAGAACCTTATCCATTAAGGCCAAGGACGAACAGGATAGGCAGTAAATGCTATGTTTCACCAAGAAGTTCTCTGCAACAGCTGTCATAAGAGATACTTGATGCAAAAGGAGGAACGGCCAGGAAAACCTGCAGGTCAGCTGACAGCTGGAAGGTGACAGAGAACTTCCGGAAATCATTTAGTTAAAAACTGATTAAGAATCTTTCTCCTTATTTACACCCTTTTGGCAACACTGCTGTTGTTTTGTTTGGATGCTGTGACTGCTTTCAGTCAGCATTTTGTCCCTTGCCTGACCTGAGCTAAGGGTGATTTGAAGACAGCAGGTTAAACACAAAATAATCCCTTCTCAAGGCTGTGGCAGTCTATGAAATGAGGCAGGAGGTAAGACACCTCTCAGCTCCCTAGTACATGATATTCCACAGGGTAAGCCAGAAAACCAGAGGCTGACCTTGTCTGTGCAGGAGCCCTGGAGGGGTGACGGCATCCCCAGGGACAGGGGAGCAGCCAGTGCTGCTGGAGTGCAGGAGGGAAGCACAGCAGCACTGGGGCATGGAGCAAGGCAGCAGGGAACACACCTGAGCTCCGGAATCCCTCGGGAGTCTGTTTACATCACCCCTCATCCTCATGGGCAGGAACTGCCAGTTCCTGCACAGCAGAACCCAGGACAGCGGCACTTCAAACCCATCTGCGAACCTCTGATTTTATCACCATAGCAAATAATAAAGAAGTGCAAATGAGGATGATAATATTGCTTGTTTTACATGCAGAAGGTCAGAGAGCACGAATTAGTCACTCTCCTGTGTAGGCCACTGCTGGCTGCCTGACGGGGAAGCACAGCCTACAAAGGGCACTATTCCCTCTCTCGGAGTTAAGTAGAGGCACGTGGTGCTGTGATTCTGCCTCATCTCGTCCGTGAGCCCACTAACAGCCAAGCAACGTGTAGGAGAAAATAATCAACTACTGTCTGGAGATAAGCAACATTTTATTTCTCCAGGGAGCAAGTGGGGGAACCAGGATGCAACAGCTGTTTTCAGTCACATTTTTTCTGCCTTGGACTGCTCCCACTACACACACTGCCTTACTACGGCTTGAAAGGAGTTGCCTATATTTATAAATACAGAGAGATAAATAGCTGTGTCTGAGTGCATGTGTGCATCTGGTTGTAATGCAGAAGTAAGGAGAAAATATCCTTCCCACGCACATTAATGCAAATGCAAAGAGAAAATATCCTTCCTACAGACATTTATTTTAAACTGTGTGTGCTAGCATATTTTTATTTTAGAAAACTGATTACTTCATCAATGGATTGTGTCCTCACTGCACTTAGCAGTTTGGGGGAAAAAAATATGAATTCAAATGTAACTCACAGGACAAACAAGTATTTATTTGAATTTTTAAACAGCTTGGCAATTTTTCTTCCCCATTTCCTACAATAATATAAAGCATGTTAAATGGAAAAACGTGTTAAAAATGCAAATCCTCTGTAAGTGAAAGCATATAGAAAAAGAATAAAGCTATTGAGCAAATGGTAAAATAATTTTCCTCCCAGCACAATTGGAAAGCAATGCTGCCAAACAGTAAACACACCTGCAAAACCAGATTTAGGGAATAAGTTAAATCCTCTGACCTGTATATTTTTACAAATTGATCTAGAATTAATCCAGTGAACATTTAAAGATAGTGCTTACAACAACAGTTTTTCATAACTGGAAGTTTTAGGAACATTTGCTATGATATCATGACATGTACCTGAGAGATAGGATTAATAGCATTCAGTCATCGCATAATTACACAGACTGTATACAACAACCACTGAACGATGCAGCTAAGCCAATTTAGGACAATATGCTCATCCACTAAGCTATTACAGCTTAGAATGACGTTCTTATCCACTTTAAAGTTCAACTTACCATTAATTGTTTAACACTAATAGAGTTCTGAATAAATAAAGTCAACAAATTAGAATGCTATAGTTAATTTTAATTAATGTGGCTCTGTATAAAATCCTACTTCCATCAAGAATAAGATGGCAAAGAAGATAGCTTTGTGTTTTCCTAATGAAGTTTGAATTCTTCTACTGCAAAACAACTACTTACCACTACCATCTTCACCCAAATACAAAATGGTCAGATAGAAATTAACAATTAACAAAGAACATTTTGTAGAGAAAAAATATTCTTAAATCACAGCAAGGGCATCTGCATTGTAAGCCTTTCCACATATGTGTGTAGACACATACACAAATATATATATATATTTATGTCTATCTATATATATAGTAAAGGCAATGCACCCACTCCAAACCCCTGATTTATAGGGTTTCCAACTGCAGTTTACTGTCTTCCTTTCCCCAGTCTGTATTCTAGTTCTTTCTCTCAAGTTCCTGCATTCAACTCCAACCTGTGAGGGAAAAGCAAAACAAAACAACCCACAACAAAACAAAATCAAAGCCAAATAATACAAAGGATTTTCATCTTTATCTATCTGTCCAGATCTCTTGGATATAGAAACACAACTGTAATCTCTAGTAAATGCAGACTCAATCAGACAGCGCAGTAATGCTGGGGAAGATCTCTCCAAGCTGTGAAATGTTATCGAATCTAAACAGACTGTTAAAGCTTCAGAATGTTCCCATCAAATGACCAGATGGGGATGCAATCATTCAAATCTCCTGCAACAGAAAGTGCAGCAAGACCATGAAATGTTCGCTTCTCCATCATCTGTCTCAAATACTGGGAAGGAAATATGAAAGAAAAGCTTCTTCTCGTGCGCCTCAACAATTCTGCATAAGAGACCATACCAAAAAATAGGTTCTTTGGTCAAATAACGAGCACTTGTCTGAGGCAGAGCTATTGCCATATATTTCGATATAACACCAGGTGTTTGACCATCGCTTGTGAAGCATTCTGAACACTCCACATCAGACTGCTCATTTCTATTCAGCAGGGCAGGAATCAAAGCTGACTTAAAAATCCATATAGCTATTGCAGCTTTTCTTTTTTAGTATTATAAAATACAGTCTCTTTGAGAATATATTTTCTGTGAACTGTGAAAGAATGAAAGAAATCCATAGTACGTGCAGTCTGAATCACACACAGAATTCCTATTTCTTGTACTTCTTGTTTCTGAACTGTATCACCTTTAACCAAGGTGATAAACCACACACCTTTTATTACCAAGCTCCCCCGAAATGATGTGCTTACTATGCAAATTTTAGATGATATAGATGATACTTTCAAATGGCCAGGGTAAAGAAATACCTCATTTTCTTCAGATCTATCAAAAGAGTTGGCTGCCGATGAGATGAGATTTTTAAGTTCATTCATGGCATTTGCTACACTTACCACATCCTTAGTGAGAGAGAAATCATGGCTAAGGGGGAACCTGCATTTTCAGCAGTGGGAAGGTACCAGGGTACAACTATCTGGGCTTCAATATTCCACTTCAAAGCACACGCAATAAATGAAAAGTCCACTAACAAAGAATGTGACGTTGAGAAAAATGGAATAAACCTTGCTTCACCATTCCATACAGCTTGGACAAGCCCAGAATTCAAAGTGCCAGTAGATTGAGATCAAGTATTAAAGTTCATACAGTGTGTAGGAAAGACCTGTGACAACACATTTGCTTTTAAAAGTTCACCCACAATACTTTATACATGTAATTTGGAGATGCCCAGGCATATCTCTGTGTATCCAATCATCACATGTACTTTATCTGCACAGGCTGCTGTCACAGGCTGTGTACTCACCCCCAGACAGACAGATATGTCTGAAGCAGAAAGGCCATCATGTTTTCTCTTGTTCTGTCAGCTTGTCACAGATTACAAAATGAAAACTCTGTTCTTATGAATCAGCATCCACTCTTAATTTCTCACACTGGGTACCATACCAATAAAACAATGAAGGATAGCATCCCTGCTTCAAGTGAGAGGAGAAAACAAGTCACCCCGACACCAAATCTAAGAATTCCTACCCTTCTGAATCAGCATAATCCATTCACCTAGTACCTGTGCTGTAGTGATTAAGTATATGAAGAGCAACTGAGGGAGCTGTGGGGGATCAACCTGGAGAAAAGGAGGCTCAGGGGGGACCTTCACACTCTCTACAACTCCCAGGAGGGTGCAGCTGGGGGGTTTGGGGCCTGCTCCCAGGGAACCATCAACAGGACAAGGAGAAATGGCTTCAAGCTGTGCCAGAGGAAGTTCAGGTTGGACATTAGGAAGAATTTCTCACAGAAACGGTGGTCAGGCATCAGAATGGGCTGCCCAGGGAGGTGGTGGAGTCCCCATCCCTGGAGACGTGCAAGGAACAGCCAAACGTGGCACTCAGTGCTCTGGTCTGGTTGACACGGTGGGGATCAGTCAAAGGTTGGACTCAATGACCTTGGAGGTCTCTTCCAACCTTACTGATTCTGTGATTCACACCATAGACCCAGCAAGGGCTACACCCCCAGCTGCAGGATGGCAGCCTTTTCTCTTATAAAGGGCATTATAAAGGCAACAGAGACTAAACTGAAGTGACTCCTGCTGTTGCACGTAACTGACCCAAGCAGTTCTGCCAACAGCCGGGCCTGGCTCACGCTGCACCAGAAAAAGGTAAATATTAGATAATAACACCATGTTATGCAGTTGGTTTTGACATGCTTTGGTCATCAGGCAGCAGTGTGAACTGCTCAACAGACAAAACACGTTCTCTAGTTTTCTGCATCACAGACAAGAAAAATCACAGAGATTAGGACCATAACCAATTCAGAGCCAGCAGGACCATTAACTCTGTGCCCTCTAACCTGCATTCCTGTCACTCTGCATGGCCGCAACAAGCAAACGCACCGAACAACAGCTACAAATTTGTAACCTTCAGTGCAGCAGCTGAGCAATATACAAATTTCCTACTTTACATCTCACCTCGGACAGCTCCATAAGCACCACACCAAACCTATTAAGAACACAACAGCTATTCCTTCTCAGAAAAGGTACTGGGTAACTTTATTACATTTTTCCCACAGCATAATCAAGGATTTAACAGTCACTGCGCAGAAATAATCGCTACACTGAAGATGTATGAGAAATCTGCTCAGATGGGTTTTGCCCCAAAAACGTGTATTGTCAAAGTGTAACAGGAAAGCAAATTAAAGAGAGAAATGTTTTAGAAAATGAGCAACTAAATTAATAAAGCTTTAAGCATTTTTTTCTAAATTCTCTAACGTAATAGAATTATTTAAGACTTTCAGATTGCAGGTATTCATTTGTGTAGTTTTGCTACAGCAAAATGAAACATATTACTAAATGAAACATAATGAAGTACGCAGATATTTTTTCTGCAGTAGTTCTAACCTGATTTATTTTTAATTTGAAGAAACCTAATCTTAAAACAATATTTTGCACATATAGTACAATCAAGTAGTATACTGTACTTTGTACTATATTGTGATTTTGTTTTCTATCTGGAAGCAAGGCATAACCCCCTTTTCCAATTCATTGAATAAAAAATAATTTTTTTCAAATCAACCATTAAAAGCAACTTAGTATCTGATGAAGACCCAGGGTCTTTTTAATACAGTAAATATCTGTATTCCTTTCCAGTTTTCAGATACAAATCTCAAACTAGGCAACAATATTTTAGTATTAAAAAGCTCAATAGACATGATAGGAATTATCTAATTCAATAATAATCTTATAGCTAATACCTCCTCTTAACACAAATTTGTTTGAGACTCTCTCTTCTATCTTCACAGGACCAATAATCAGAAACTTTTTTTGAAGGAAATCATATGTATACATGCATATCCTTCCAAAAGCCAAACAAATTTATCTCAACACCAGAACAAAATAACAGCCTATGTGGTGGTATGCTTCTCCAAAACACATCCTGAGAAGCAAGGGTTTTATGTAGGATTGCCGACCAAGCCTTCACTTGAAATATACTTTTTTAGTAATACCTTCACTCTAAACTACTGATTCACAGGAAAAGGTAGCTTCATCATGAGTTTTCTATTGGAAACTCACTTACTACAAAATACCACCAGTTGATGATAAACAGATGAATGATTCACAAATGCAAATGAGGAAAAAATATTCTACAGTAACACATTTGATTTTAGCCACAATTTAGAAATGCGTTTACAAGATTGTTTACAAGACATGACACATTCCTTCCAATGTCCTTGAAAAAGTCCTTTACCTGAACATGAAAAGCCTGATCCATTAACACTACCAGCACCCTCTGCAGAATACCAGCGCTGTTACAGCTCACAATATTGCAAACAAAAAACCCCCTACAAACTTACAAAGCCAAACTTGTGTCTCAAAGGCAGGTATTTGCATCACTGTGTTGCTGATTTAGTCATCTACAGTGAAGGCATTTAGTGGAAAACATCTGTCTTTCCACAGTGATACATTCCCTTGCATCATGCCCTTGGGTTGTCTGTGATGGCTGTTCAGCCAATGAGACTTCACAGCCCTGGCTGCACTTTCAGGTTCAAAAATGCCTCTTCCCTAACAAGTCTGAAAACCCAACTGGACTTCAACATCATGCATCAAGCTAAGCACCATGAATTCCCTTCTTCAAGAGCCTGACAGAATAGGTGTTTTTCCCACAAAATCACTGATATACCTTCAATGATCACAGATCTGTCACCAGGGGTGGAAAATCCTTCCTAACAAAACCTGAAGAAATTATTACACATTTTGACAGATTTTTAAAACTAACAATTGAGTAGCCATTTGCTATCTGACCTTCATTAGAATTGTCTTCATTATCATGTTGCAAAAATCTATTACAATACTGACTGAGGCAATTAGTCACTAGAAAGCCACTGCCATGTACTCCAAATTCGAGAATCATCATTACCATTAATTTCAAAGGACAGCATTAAAAGAGACGATATCCAATATTTTACTTGCTAATTCTACTGTAATTTATATTTGACAAGTATGTGGGAAGGTTATGCCAGCCTGGATAATCGGTCATTTTTTCTGAGCCATTTTGTTTTCTAGGGAAAGCCTCAGCAATATCTAGGGCATCTGGGAATACCTCAGTGGAATTCAGAGTTCAAGGAGCCATTCTGCAGTACTGATACAGTGGTACTCACAGAGGGCACCTATTTCCACTTTTAAAAAGATCAGTACTGATGCAATACAGGGAAACAAAGAGAGATTCCCTCACAAAGCTATTATAGCTTACATCTTTCATCTTTCTCTACTTCATGTGTGTTCCAGGGACTACCATGAAGACTTTGCTCCTCTTATCCTCTCCTCACAGTGTCCCTGTATGATGTAAATCATGATCTACTTTTCTGGGCTTTTATTTCTCACATCACATCCGTCACCAAATAAGAAAGGACACTGGCATTGTCTTTACATGGCATTTGGTGAAGTCTCAGCAGCTATTTGGATGCTGTTCTTAGGATATGTGATGCCAAATGAATTGTTTGGAATATACAGATAATTATTACTGCAAAATTTCAACTGTGGAGTTAGAAGGCTGCTGCAGCACATATAGAACAGCTCAGTAAAACAGCTATCTTATGATCCTAGCTTCTTTCCATACAGTAAGGGCTTGCTTAGATAGGAAGCCTGAAAAAGAAAAAAACAGTTTAATGGAAACAACACAATATCCTACCTTGTCATTTCAAGGCTTTTTGTATCCAGGAACAAAATTTTTACCCTTCTCTAACTACCCTGTCCTACTCAACTGTCCTAACTGAAAATTCAAGTTCAGTCACTTGAGAAATACTTTTGATTTCTAAGAAACATACTTTGAGAAAAGTTGGAGGGGTTTTGGTAGCCATCTGTTTAAATCTACCTATTTTTATTATGAAGTGCTAGTCCAGTACATTGCAGAAAAATACAGCTGGGAGAGTTCCCACTGCAAAGCTGTCTAACCTGTCCCCTTAGTACAGGACAATATCAATGGTAATGCTATCATCCCAGATGGATGGCTGGCTAGTCTGCACTGTAATATCAGTAATGGTGAGGATTTCACAGCCACTGCAGATATACTATGCTTTACTATTGTCATCATTTGAAAGGGGATTTGGGGTTTTGGGTTTATTTGTTTTCTCTAATTTCTAACCTCAGTCTCACTTGGTGAAAGCTTTACAGAAGTCCCATGGGAGAGCAGGGTTGTTCAAAGGGTACATGAAGTAAACACCTTTGCCAACTGTGGTAAAGAACAAATCTTTCTGGGCTGGAATTCCTGCAAGAAAGTGGGAAAAGAAGAAGGATGAAAAGGTCTGAAGAGAAGTCCTGTGGACTTTAAAACTGTGATGAGCAGAACGCAAAAGCTGTAAAATGGTAGCTGGGAACTGAGCAGCCAGGTTAAGCATTCCATTCCAGCTATGTTTCCATGTAGGTGTACTGTCTCTGCCGTTGTAAGTCATGACACTCAAAAGAGAAGATAACAGTGTCCTGAAAACAAGCCTTAACCATAGCACACAGACACAGTAAAGAGGAGGGGGAAAGAAAGTCCATCTCATGGTGAAAGAAACTACTCTCCGCAATAAAACTGCAAATTCATCTTGCAAAGTCTTTGATAACTCGCAGATATCAGACTCAGGGACAGCTATAAATAAACCACTTAAGAAAAGCAGGCAGCTCCGAAGTCTAACTTACTCAGTTTTCCCAAAAACATGCTTCCCATTGAGACACCATATTCCACTGTGAGACACTGTATTCCGTTATTCACGGGGATAATGGATTAAGTCGTAGGAGAAGACTGAAATAGTCCTTGTCAGGTGTGTCCCAGGAGTTTAGAGAAGCTCAGCTCTTGTATTCCAGAATTTCAGCTTTTAGTCAGCTTTTAGGACTGCAGACATGAGGAAGAAATGGAAGACAAAGTGACACTGGGATTTTAGTGCTGCCTACCACCCAGTTTTAATTTGGGGGAGGCTCAGGTGCTTCTGGCACCTCTATGGCATGGTCCTGGTCAGCAGGGAGGTACATCCACCCTGCTCACCAAAGAATTTCAGCCTTGGAGAATTTTAAAGAGAAGGGCTAAACTGATTAAACATTATTTGACCAAACCTGAGCCTTGGTAATTGAAAGAAGAATATGGTTCCATAATGTGGTAAAAGCCATCAGTGAATGGGCTATCTTGCTGCCACGTACTTCCAAAATAATACAGCTGGCTTAGTTTTTTTTCAAAACACTCTTGTCCATGTTCAGACTAATCACAAAGAGAGAAGATAGCCTCTATAATAAAGCTGTTTATCTGAAATTAAAAATTGGATTAATTTTTTTTCCCTCCTACGCCACTCAAACATCATCCAACTTCTATCATCTTCCAAAACACTTTCTAATTGAAACATTTACAATTAAAAACTAACAAAAAAAATCACAATTGCAAAAGGTGCTTAATTAGCAAACTCAAAGATGCACATCTTCCCGCAAAGCTGATACATTTCTGGCAGTAAATCCAGTTCGCAAATGGACCTACTACAGCAGGTCTGGAAGGAAAGCAGAGTTTTTGAGCTGAGTGTGGTGAACTGACCAGCAGAATTTTGTCTGCTCTTCAGAGGCAACAGATACAGACCCTTATCTGCAGGACTGCAACAGCCCTTTTTCTTAGTGGAAAATAAACTTATTTTTCAATGCATTAGCTTATCCTGCAGCACTGTTTCCTTATTCAAGGAAGGATTGTTTTCCATAATACAAAAAGCTATTACAGATTTACTATGTGAGCAAACTGGGACATTAAACAATTGCCAAGTAGAGAAGATGAATAAACAGCTCTATGGACTTACAAGTAATCAAAGTGGGAATAAACATCAATTCTTAACATTGAGCATTTAGCTATAATCTACTGGTCGTGGACACAAATAAGAGTTCATACACAACAGAAGAAATGTCAGCAAGTATACAACTTCTCGCAATAAGATAATTAGTCAACTACAAACTTTAAACTATACTTGTAAAACCTTCCCCAGTAATGTCATGGCTGAGGGGAGCAGGGTAGGGAAGAGGGAGAAAGGAAGGTGGAAGGGAGAAAAAGTACCACCATCCAACAAAGAGATTCCTTTTAGGGTCATAGCATAAATGACCACCACCTGACAGAGAAAATAAATAACCCAATCACGTAACACAGAAAGCATTATGTTAAAATACACAGGAATGCTCTTACGATGACTTCTGACACAGACAGACCTGTTCATAATAAATTTGGGGAATTACAGTCCAAAATATTCATGAATTGACTGAACGAAGTAAAATAATCCTTGGTTATGGAGCTTGCACCCTGGAGCTTTACATCCAGCTGTGTCAGACTTAAATGTAGAGTACGTAAGTGATACGAGGAGGACAGCAAGACATTTTTAAAGCATATTTTTGCTAGTTTACTATCTAGACCCAGTAAACAGCACACCAGCTACTGCTTCCATCTGCCATGCCTGCCAAGATCCTTTCTTGCAAATGAGGCAAGACACAGATGGAGTAGGACATAGCTGCTCTTGAACTACCATGAGAGCCCCGGGTTTCACTTCTGCTCGCACTGCTGAAATGGAAAGCAATCTCAAACCAAGTATTGAGCACCTTTTTCTTTAACCTCAGCAATTCTTTACGCAATGTGTGGTGCCAAGACTCATTTATTTTTTTTTTTCATTAAAGAAAAACACCTAGAAACAAGAAGTGAGCCTCCCTACCCAGCTAAAACTGTAGCATGTATAAGCAAGGTTTGATCCCAAGCCACTACAATCGCTGCTAGGCATAAATTAAGTTAAACTACCACAAGTTCAAGCTCATATATATGTTTGTTTCTGCTTAGTTTGAAAATAATACCTACTAGCTATAAATGATAGGTTCTGCTATGCCAATAGTAGGGTCTACTCAGTACAAAACAGCATTTCATTAGCAAAATTGAAGTGACATCTGACCATCTTTTAAGTGTCCTTCTTTCAAATGTATCAATTAAACTAAACTGCAAATGGACAACAATAGGGAAAATGTGTTCTAGTAGAGGCTGCCCTAAGCAGGTGATTCTTTCTCATGCACAGTCATTTGAACAACAGCAGGGCAATAATGACTATTTTCAGGATCAGACCCTAATAGTCAAACGTACCTAATTCAGGCTTAACTGTCATTTTATCAAAGTGGTTTTATATTGCAAATTTAAAGACCTTTCTATAATACATGAGATTAAATACTTGTTTTCATAAAATCTGCTTGAATATTTTTTGAATACTCACCAGGTTTCATCCTGACAAGGACTTACCCAGTCTAACTATACATCAGACTTCTAACACTTTGTTCCAGGGGCCAGGAAATTTTCAATAATCAGAGACTCTTTTGTATCCAGGGCTAGATGGAAAACCTTTGGCAAATGGAGGCAGAACAAAGTAGCAATCATAGCAGCTTTACGAAGGATCTAAACCCCACACTTCATAGTGCTTCTCTTCTGCAAGAGCAGAGGAATGAGAAAGGCTGTCTCCTTTGCAAGGGATCACCAGGGAAGTAGGGAATGGCTATCGATGTGGGGAGTATCAACAGACTCCAAATTATGACTTTTCCCAAGAAGACTGCTGAGACAAAGAGAATGACACAGACCTCTCTATCCCAGTATCCTTGCATGGGAAAAGGTCATATGGAAGCTGGCCTTAAAGTAACTGGGGTACAACTGCAAATTCTAATCTTGTAACACAAGATCTACAGAACTGACAATGTATAAACTCCAATGTTCACAGTCAACGAAGGTTATGGGCAGAGTGACAGGCATGAGAGGTAATGCATAAGATGCTGTGTAAAAGAGAAATCTATAAGGGCTTATATTTTGTATTGAGAAACACAGAGGGAAGTGATTACTGCTCCTTTAAAGGAAAAAGAAAGGCAATTTAAGCCTGGAGGTAGCTGATACAGAATGCCAGCTGAACTAGAGGAACTAACAGAGGCCCCTGGGATTACTGGAGAGATGGAATAAGAGTTGCAGTAAGGTAATTAGAGCTTCAATAGAAGAATAAATATTCCACAGGCAATCCACAGGTTCTACTCACCTCTCACCACTTCTTCTCTCCAGCAGTGACATCTGCTTGTGAAAGCCAAGGGAAAGGTCTCCCTCATTCAACTCATTAGTTACTAATCCTCACTGGAAACTCAACAAGGGACACACTACCAGGAGGAGCTGCCAGCTCTTCCCTCCACTGCTCTGAGGCAAGCGCAGGGCGCAGGGTCTCGTAGGCACTCACCCAGTAACAGTGATGCACTGGTGGAGCCACAGGCCCTGAGTACACTTTGAGAGAGAAAGATACACCCCAGGGCAGCTGAGGCATTATTCAGGTTACTTTTTTCCCTGCATTTTTCTCCTTCTCCCCTTCTTCACGCCCCAGAGGGAAAGAGACTGCTGTTTATAGGCAGGCTGCTGAAGCAAAGGTAGCACCTTGCTGGGGAATGATCTGAAAGGAGCAGGAGGAAGAGAGCAATGACAGCAATCCATTGAGGATTCACTATCTCAGCTTTTTTCCTGTGCGAGGCATTTTGGTTATCTACATTGTGATCTCAAAAAGACTATGTCTCTCCTTTGCCCTGCAATGATAAAACAAAGGACCATGAAGATACTTCCACCTCCGAGAGGGCCTGCTTTGTAAGGAATACTGAAATAATTGTGACTTTGATAGGCTAGAAAAACGCTGCACCGAATTGTGCTGCATGTTCAGCCACTTCAGCACTGGTCCTGACCAGTGCCATGATTTTGAAGTATGTTATGTGCAGCTCCACTCTCATGTCATCTCTCAGCCTCAGGTATGTTGCACAGAGGAAAGAAGGTGACAATATTCTGGATTTCAGTCAGCATTCCTTAGCAGGTAAAAAAGCTGAAAGAAAAGAGAGCTGAATAAGCTTATTTTTTATTCCACAGCTGAGGCCATTGGTGTCAGCTAAGATTTGCACTGGAATACCACATACTTCAGAACTGGTTAATAAAGCTGCGACCTCTAAATTTAGCACTGCACTAAGAGACTTCTCAGGTTGCTCTGTGCCCACAACAAGCAGCTGGAGAGACAGGGAAGAAGAGAAGACTTAGGTTAGTCGCTATGCAAGGAGATGACTAAAGCCAGCTGACTTCTCTGCAAAACAAAAAAGGTTTAGTTCCTTTTGTGACCAAGGCTATACATAAATCTTTATTACTATCCTTGCTTTTTAGATTATTAATAATCTACCTGACAGTCTGCTTCTCATAAACCTTTCCTGAAAAGATTCAACTACCAAACATATGCATTTACTTCAAGTGACTTAACAGAAATACCTGTATACAGATTTTTTTTCCCCTCAAGGATTTTCCACAGCCAGAGATCTAAGACCAAGTCCAGAGGGCCATTAAGAATTGAACTTAGAGTACAGCTAATAAGAATTTTTCATCATCTTATAGGCATCCACTCATCTCTAAACAGTCAACTTTCTTTAAAAACCTGTTCTGTATTGAGTCACTCTCAACAGCAATTTACAGTTTCCCTTAACTGCTCTTTAGCTGATATTTAGGCCACATGTTCCTAAAACAGAAGAAACTGATCAAAGCTATTCACCATGGGAATTTTCAGTATCTTCATTGTTACCTAGACCTCCATGTGTCACATGTATGTTTGCACAAACTCAATCATGTTTTAGGTAACTATTAACGTGTTATAAAAACACCATAAACAAATCAAACTGCTACAAGATTATTGGAATTGCTAATCCACTTCCATGGTACTTTTGTATTTACTTACAGCTGTTGTTAAATGTATCAAGTTTCAACTCATTCAAATATTCTTCTATAAAAGAAGATTTACCTAAAACGTTACCCTGATTGGAAGGGGTCTGACAAAATAATCTTTTTTGTGAGACCCAGAAATAACCCTTTTGATTTCAATGCTCAGTCAGCTTTGTTAAAGTAGGAGCGAAAACTATTTCTGTATCCTTTCAAGGCTTATGTTCTTGTGGATGCTCACATTTGTACATTCTCATGCAAAACCAACACACCAACCAGAGCTCACTCTCCCAAAAACCATAGACAACGTTAAAGCATTTTCTTTGTGTCGAAACTATGTGGAGAAAAGTTAGAAGAAATGCCCACCCTAGAAAACATCCCATAAAAGAAAGGTCTATGTTCCAGACTATGCTCTTGCCACCTCCTGATGGACCATGGCTTTCTGAATGTCCCTGAGCACAGAACCAAAACCAAATGCAGCAAGAGCCTGCACCTGCACATCCAACCCTCTAGCATCTATAATTAGGAACTAGGATGAAAAGTATCTTTAAAGTATCTTCTTTTCTTTTTAATGCCTAATTCTCTAGTAATGGTCAATTAGGTATCCACACAGTGACAGGAGAACTGCATATCACTTGCTTTATTTGGTTCAGAAAACTCATTTAATGTTACAAGTATGAAGTGTACAACAATTCTCCCTTGGGAATGTATTTTTATATACTAGGAGGAATTTAATATTTACTTTATTTCAATTGACTTACTTTTCCTCCAGAATCTGAATCAGAGTATTTCCTGAAACACTGGCAAGTGTAGCAAGTAAATGGAACCTTATTTTCAATATCAAAAAGCTTCTCTCTAGTGTCATTGTTATATTTCAACATCTGGTCTTCTGCCTTTCTAAATATTAAACTTTTTTTGTTGTCATTATTGGAAAAGGTGCTTACCATTGGTTTAGCATGTGGTACAATATTGGAGCACACTATTATAATAACTTATTTCTTCTTTTTTTAGAGAGATTAGAAAAGTCACTAGGCCATTGCACACACAAAAAGCTTGGGAAAAATCTAGTATTTATATTTAGTAGGACTTTCTGTATTTTGCATTTTTACATCTAAGCCCTCCACTCCTACACAATGGCTTCATAAAATAATTTTTATAGTTTCCACTTACATACAGTCATCCATACCTCTTAAACTTAATACAAGATAGTTTTCTACAACACAGCTGACAACACTGTACAGAGCAACTCAAAACCACAGCAGAACCAACATTCCTAACTCAATTATTTAGGAAAAGTGACTTTCCTAAAAATTATCCCAAAAAATAATAATAAGTTAAAAAAAAGAAAAAATCCTGTTCAGAATTAAGGGAACACACCTAAAAGTCCCCAGGAGGCATTGAGACTCTTACATAGCTAAGCACAGAAGTACTTACATGGAGATAGGCTTTGCTTTTGTACATGTGCACACTGGTGTAAAAAGCTTCTCTGGGTCTTTCAGACTGTGGTTCAAAAAATTTACACTGGCTGCTATCCCTGTGCCCTTACACGGCCCAGGAAAAGCAGGAGAAGACAGTTTTGTTTCTGTCACTTTCAGTGCTCCCCCCAAACAGCACCTGAAATAAAACTGCTCCTCCCAGGCAGCACCTGAGGTATAAACCATGTGCTTATGGTGCCTCTTCCAATGCAGACGTCCAGGCCTGGGCTTCCACTGCTGCCTCTCCACGTACTTCACGTGCCATCTCCCACAAAGCCTTTATCCAGAAGCTATTTCTGTCCTCCTCAAGTGTTTCACTGATATGTTCATTAAGGATTTTAGATAGGCTCGCACCCACCCCTCTGAATAAGCCCTGGTGCCTTCCTTGCCTTGTGAGCTGAGAAACAGCAGATAAATCTGGGGGACTGAAACCAATACAAAGCTTTAAAGGCAGCTACTAAAGGTAAAGGCAGGGTGCCCCAAACTACTAGGAAAATCCTTCAAGAGCATCTATTTATACATTTTATACTATTTTAACACATATTTGTAGTTCTGAAGGGTACAATTAATATTTTGGCTAAATGTGTTTTGGCTAAGAAGTCTCGTCAAAACAAAAATAGAATGAAGACCCTATTATCCAAAACCAAAAAGGGTGATACTCTATTCTTAATTTTGCCATATTGACTTGCATGATCATTAAAAAAACACAAAACAACTCAAAGCAAACAAATGCAAAACAAAAATATCCCCAAAGCCACACCACCCTGCCTCAGTCAAACTTTATTTCCATTCATCAGAGAATAAAATGTATCTTCCATAAAATCTGTTCCTGAGGGAAAGAAAAAGGTATGGCTTAAGATCAGTTGTTTCCCTAACTATTGCCCAGAATGAATCTGAATACAGCCATTGGTGTAAGGCAGTGTGTGCACCAGATATCCATTCACAACCTGCTCAGCTAAACCTAAGTGTGTAATCCAATGTTGTGCAGCTTGTCACTGAAAATCTTATAATTACACCCCTATTTGGATGACTACTGGGTTATTAATGTTCAGCAATAAAGATGAAAGTAGACAATTTATTACTATTTGGCACTGAACGTCAATCAATTGAACTAAAAAGAACCTATTTAAAAAATAATAAAAAATGAATAATATCTAAGCCTAGCACGCTTCCTACTTATCCGAAAAGTCTATCTGATTATATTGAGTTAGTCGGCAAGGTGGATTTAAAACAATGTATTTGAACTTCACCAGCATTATGAGATCCCAATGCAGACCAATAATTGTGAGACAAAATTGAGCTAACAGAGAATGCCCCAAAGTCTCTTTTCAATCCGTGTGTGGATTAGGGGAGGCTGTATTGCAGGGAACACGTTCCACGCTGCTGCAACCGCTCAGCTCAGCCACTCTCAGTGAGGAGCAGAAGGAAGCAGGGGCTCTTTGAGGCTGCAGACACAACCAGGATACAAAGTTGGTCCAGTCTGTGGCTGGAACAGTCTGACACAGCCAGAATCATTTCGTACATCACTAAAAGCACTCTGTGCAGGAGCTGCTTTGTGCAGTAAGAAATTAGAAAGATGAGTCACCATCAGTTGGCATGAAGGCTCTGGGTTGTGACACCTCTGGTCAGAAAGTGTGGACCAGCTCTACATGTACTGAATATCAGCAAAACCTTCTTGTCTGTTGTAGCACAGTAGTATTATATAAAACTGGTCTTCCTGATAAGGATCTTGTGAAATTGTAAGTAAAATATAGTTAAAAAAAAAAAAAAAGCCTGGGAAAAAAACTTGCCATTTCCATTAAATATTAACCTTCTGAAAGAGCAAGTCAGGACTAAAACATCTCTTATCTTAATTAGTTTAGTAGAAACGAATTTAATTTATATTGTAAGGTTATATTTTCTATTACAGATCCAGGGCAGGGAAGGGCAAACTTTTTAGAACTATTCATTTATATAAAATAATATTATTGTTTAAAGGATCAGTTCAATAATTTTTTGGTCTTATCTTTAAGCATGGACTTCAGTGGTGCTTCTATGTGCATCTTTTGCCAAAAACATTAAGGATTGAGGGATTAAATTCACAGTAAACTGCAAACAAACACAAAACAGCTTTTCAAACATTGGTATATTGACTTGAGTAGTCTAATAGTGGCTTGAGCTTTGTCTCCATCTAATTTGACCTTCAGTTTAGTTTGACCTCTCAGACAAGAAAGTCTAGACATTGCCCTTGATTGAACTGAACATTTTCCCTTTTCTAGGTTGTTCTAAATAATTTTAAACACACAATCAGTAATACAGCTAATACCATGACTAACAGTAAAACTGTTCACAGGAAATTTTCTTTGACTGCAGAACGAAAACCGTCAGTATTTGACAGGAAAATGCCAAAATCATGTCCATACATGAAACGCTGACAGATATATATATATATATTTCAGAAATAAAACTGTTCTTTAAAAAGGCAAAGAAAAATAACTATTAGCCCCCTCAAGTCAAGAACCACTGCTAATCTCTGCGACCTAACAAGAGAAAGCGCCTCCTCAATTTTTTCATGCACCTTTGACTTTCAGTGTGAAATATTAAAACTGAAAATACAGTTCAATTTAATTACAGGAAAACATCACTAATGATGTTCACGTGTTAATTCTCCCCATGCTACACAAGCAGTTGAAATCTAATGACACAGAAAAACCATTATTTTAATTATCCCTATAAAAAATAAGCACATAGAGGACTAAAATATTATTGCTTCCTATAAGCACTGTCTTAGTGGGAAAGGGGTTTTAAAAAGCAGAATGAAAATTCAAACATTATCTGGACCAAAACTTTTTTTTTTTTTTAAATAACATGCTGTAAACGTGTTAACAATTGGATTAAAAATTACTTCTTTGAGTTCTCAGACGTTGCCAGGACACTAAGAAACCACAGCTAGAAAAGTTTCCTCTCAAAATGAATTAAAGCTCAGACCTCACAGCTGGCTTTTTGAATACCACACAATCTATATGGGTGTAATGTAAGACTAGTTTTCATTTATTACTCAGCAACTAGAAACCTCAGCATATGGGCCAAGCCAAATTAATCATCAGCCTGGCCACTGATTTGCCAATACACAGGAAAATTATGCTCAAACACATTGTTTGTGTATATTTTAAATCTTGACAAAGCAAGAAATGTTCCTTATCTTTAGGTGGTCATCCCCTTGTAAAAATTGACTTTCCCTAGCACTTATATAAGCCCCTTAGAAAAGTACCAGTCATTATTCTGTACAGTGGTTGTGTACCCATTGAATGACAAATAGAAGTGTCTTGAAGAAAGAACCATCTTTCTCAATTCCTCTGAAGTTCGAAGAAAAACTTCTGAGTCTGTACAACCAATGTAAACTATTACACTTAGATAAAGTAACCACACTAACAGGTGATGCTACTTTTTCATGAACTCTGCCCTTAACAGAGACTGTGGTTTAACTACAATAGATTTTAAATAGCATTTCATAAAGTACCCTGTGAGGATGTTAGATGGCTACACAGACTTATTGACAGCTTGCATTCTGTATTGTTTCAGGAAAGCTTTATATTCTTAAATTGCTAGAATGCTACTACTTCTAGACTTTACTTCTCTAGGACATATGCATTTTGAATGTCTTTGATCTTACATAATCTTCTAACTACACAACTAAATCTCATAAAGGAAGTCTCCTTTAAGTCTGTGTTCCTGCATTTCAATTTGTTATAATACCTGTTTCCTCCACATAATAGAAGATTCGGTAAATTTAAACAAGTACAAGCCAAACATTATATATAAATATTTAAATATTTATGCACACACATATGCACACACACACAGAGTACTTGCCATTACATTCTGAGCCTTTTAGAAGAACAGAACACTTAAGCATGAAATTTAAAAAAGGCATAAAAAGCACATATTAAGACATCAGTACTATTAAATCCCTTAAAATTGCTACAAATAAATGTTTACACAAGCATTTACAAGCATCCTAACAAGAAGTGTTGAAAAAGGAGTCTGGTTCAAAGACAGAGAGTTTAGAGCTCAATTCGCACCCATGAAGCACCTTATTAAAATTTCAGTCTGGGTGTATGCAGGAGACAAACCAGCATCTTGTCAAAGTGCCACTCCACGGCAGGTCTAGCAGGGACGCGCTCCGGTGTTAGCACACGCTGGTACATTGTCTCGGCGCTGGATGTGATACACGCCAGCAATCTCTGCCTCCACAGCCAGGAATTTATTATTAACAGCAATTCTGAAACAGCTCAATCGCAGAGCTATGTGAAACACCAAAGCGCTTCTATGTTTATTACCTTTGCAAACAACAAAATATCACCGTCCCTCAGTGCTTCCCGCAAATCTGCAGCAATGATGCAAAGCAGCATTTTTTTTTTTAATTCCCTTTCGGAATACAAATGCCTGCCTTCTCCTATTGCTGCCTTCTCCTAACCGAGACGCACTGTGGACAATAGTTTCTGAATCAGCGATACCTTCCCACACTGTTGGCAAACATTGAAGAAATAAATAATAACATTGTGCTACAATCCCGGAAGGAAAAGGGAAAAGAAAGTAAATAAATAAATTAACAACCAGCAGCTTATAAAACAAAGACAACATTAAAACATCGTGAAAATATAAGAAATACCAGCGGTCAAGGATGAGGATTAATGGGCAGAAAAGCAGCAGCGGCACTTATTGCAGAGGCACAGAGAATCCTCCTTCCCTGCAACTCATGCAACTAATGACCTCTCCAAGTGCTGAATTCCCCGGCTCGGCACAAGCCCGCGCACTGCCGGCTGTGGCACACACACATCCCAACTTGTCAACTCCGCTAACGCAATTACAGCGGGGGAGGCAGGAGCCACAGAGCCCCGGGAGCTGCGGCTCCGCCGAGCGCGGAGTGCAGCGGAGAGGGGAGGAGAGCCCTGAGCATGTCGGCAAGTAAGAAGTGAAGAGCATTTACCAGCAGCAGCGGCGGCAGCAGCAGGTTGAGCAGCCCGAGCGCCTCTCACCGTCTCTGGGCGATAACTTCGCACCGGTGCGGATTCCTTCAGTGCGGAGGGGACACCCCTTCCTTCCCTGCCCTTCCCCGCCTTCGCTCTGCTCTCGCTGCGCGACCCGTCCCTCCCGCCAGGAGCGGAGCGCCGGGAAGCGCCAGGAAGAAGCGCCGGGAAGCGCCAGGAAGAAGCGCCAGGAAGCGCCGGGAAGCGCCGGGAAGCGCCGCAGCCTCGCGCCGCCCCCGGGGAGCGCGGGAGCCGCGGCCGCGGGGGGAGCGCGCCCGGCTGAGGGAGCGCGCGCCGCGGCCCCGACGCGCGCGCCTCTCCCCGCGGGTGCCGCGCGCGCCGCAGCCAATCCCCGCGCTCGGTGCAAGGGCGCGCGCCGCCGGGGGCGCGCGGCGGCGGCGGCGCGGGGAGCGGGGCGGGCGGGGGGCGGCGGCGGAGAGGGGACGGGAACGGGAACGGGGACGGGGACGGGGACGGGGACGGGAACGGGGACGGGGACGGGGACGGGGACGGGGACGGGGACGGGAACGGGAGCGGCAGCACCGCCACCGCCGCCGCGAGCGTGTCCTTGTTCCCCTGACCGACCCTGCGCACAGCGGGCGGCTGCCCCGGCCGGGCGCTGCCGCAGAGGCGCGGGAGCCGGAGACGCCCCGGGTCTCCGGCGTCGGGATGCTCGTCCCGCCGCCCCGGCGAGGCGATGCGGGTCGGGAGGCGATGCGGGTCGGGAGGGGAGGGTCCCTTCCCAAGGGGGGGCCCGCCGCCGCCGCTGCGCAGCCCGAGGAGCGCGCAGAGACAACAAAATCTGAGCAGGGGAAAAAAAAGAAATGTTAAAAAATCGCTTCCATCTTTTTGCCACAAGTTAGAACCGTTCCAACAACTGTTGTTACTTCTGCAGAACAGAATGGCTTTAGCCTCCAACATCACGTTCTATATAACGTTACTTCCGAACTGTGTGCAGAATACTTATCTTTTCACTGAAATAACTAGATGTTGACTATTACTGAACCTTGAATTTCTCCCTCCACATTGCTACATATCTGTCAGATCACCAGTAGCACCAAAAACAGGAGCACTAAAGCAAAGTAGATCAGGAAACAAGAGAGTGACAAGGTACAAGGCACAAGCTGATGTCAACCTGTAAAACTTTGTACATATTCTTGGCAAAGCCAAGAGGAAAATAGCAACTGAAATTAGCCAGAAATCGGAAACAGAAGCGAAAAGGAGCCTTGGACATGGGTAATGCATGGCAGCAGGGCTAATGGTGCCACTTAACAACTTCATGTATATATTCCATACCATAAAAAATCTCTGTAGAGAAATGAAGTAAACTGGAGCACATTGGATTAGCTGCAGTTGGGAAAAGTGCACTGTAAATTTCTGATTAGAGAGAAACTACAGCAGAGTTAATTTCCCAACTGTAACTGTAGTTTTGTAACTGTCAACAAAGAGCAAGAATTTTAAGGGGTAATCCAGAAACCAGCAGGGAAGCATCTCTCAGCTTTTCAAGGTTAATTGAGAAAAGGGGAGAGCCTAGTGTACTGGTAGAGCTCGGTAAATTACGTGCAATGCTGTCGCTTGAGGACTGCATCTACTCACAGGAGTGAAGAAGATCCACAGAGCCACAACTTCTCCCTGGCCTCATCCTTTTCCATGGCATTTCACAGATTTCAAGATGTGTCCTTGTCTCTAAAGCTGTGGTCAAGATTTTAATATATGCATGGTGATGTGTTGATTCTGCAGAGAAACTTGTGTACAGATATACTGTGACAGTCATTTTACTGGAAATAATATTCCTGCTTGAAAGTAAACTAGATTGCAAAAATGAATGTTAGAGAAGTCTTTAAAAGGCTGTTGCAGTTAAGTAATGAGTTTTCCCTATCAGGAAAGAAAGACAGAATTACACTGAGCTTGGAAGCAAATCTTGTCAAACTACATTTTGGTGGAGGCAGGCGTCAGTGAAAAAGGTAATGGAAAGTGTGTAATAGCAGTCCATAAAGTGTGTGACTTGATGCTTATGATGATTAAGCAAATTAACAAAATTCAGAATTCATTCAGCTCATACAATCTAAAGATATTTGGAAATCTTCACCTCATTGGAGTGGCATACAGAATATTACAAAGCTACTTAAACAGACCAGTGATTTGAGAGAGAACAAGCAAAAGGCTTATTAAATGCCATGCAGCAAGGATTTGTTGCTGGTCAGTTATGATGGATACGGGTTAATGGCACAGACCAATCCAGCTGCCTTGGTAAGGTGGCCTCATTTGTTCAACAGAGCTGTTGAAGTCAAGGTCAGGCATCTAGTGAAAAAGAACACGGATGACATTTCAGGTTGGGGGATTGTTTTCTGGAAGGCAGTTTACGATAAGCAGCATTAGTTTGTCCTGGTGATTAACTGAGTACATGCTCCCACTGTTATGGGTTAGTGAGGATGACAGCTGGGAGTGGATGGGTGGCAGAGAGAGTATCAAAACAAAAATAACCAGAAGTTACATGTCAAGGCAGTATCAGTAAGACCAATGTGGAAATGCTCACTTTGTGTCCGTATTCAGGATTAATGTTAACTATATAAATCTAGAATATTTGAGAGGCAATTAATGACAATTAATGTGCAGACAATTAATGAAGGATATCTGTGTCTTCTCCCTAAAGTGAGAGTCCTAACAAGATAGGGAACCATGCTCTCTCTTCCTCTTGTTCTCTGTTTAAATTGATCTTGGATTCCTTTAGATGTGGTGGTACAGCTTCAGTGGAAGACAGGTTTGTTCCCATCCCTTTAATCTGGAGGTAAGGGTACTCTCCTGGGAGTGGGAGACGTGAGACTGAATATGCATGAGGCTGCAGAGAATAACCCAAATACCTCATTTCTTGGGTTAGGTCTCCAAATACCGGATTAGTCAGTATACTGTGACCACAGGCTACTCCTCCTTGAGCATATTTTAAGTATATTAGCTCTGCTTAGTTCTTTGGAGGAAAGAATGTGCATGCCTACCTTCACAAACAAGTTCCAAGCAGTGAATCTGAAGTGAATATAAGTGTATTTCTTCAGCTTTTATTAAGGTGCCTGAGGAATGGGACTGCAGCTGTGTCACTGCCCTGTTGGCTGCATCAGCCACTGCTGCATGGCTGAGCTGCTGAAAAGGCACAGCCTGGAGCCTGCACGTGTTACCAGCTTCAGTCCCCAATGCCTTCAGGGGCTCTCTCAGAATCACCTTGTCACTTACAG
Source organism: Coloeus monedula (assembly GCF_965178545.1). NCBI lineage: Eukaryota > Metazoa > Chordata > Aves > Passeriformes > Corvidae > Coloeus > Coloeus monedula. The sequence continues at coordinate 14,059,176 of NC_138795.1, read as the reverse complement.
AGCCTGCTGACACGAAAGCATCTTGTCCACTTTCAGAAGGGCCATGGCTCTCTCTTTTCACATTTCTTTGAAAAATTGACCTTCAGTGTGATTTGAAAGGAAAGAAGAAAAGAGGCAACAAGAAAGATTAGCAGTTTACTGGTGGTAACTGCTGGATGTTGTCCCCTTGCCTTTTAAGCACACGTTTGAATTTTCTAACCTGGAACTGCTGGTTTTTCAATGTGTCCCTATACATCATTATTTCTCTATTAGTATGTAGGTGCTCCACCACACACATTGCTATAGCTTGATCAAAACAGGCATGATAAAAGAATTTCTGGAAGCCGATGCTATATAAATACATTGTACAATGAAGGCGAAATTTTAGGAGTGCAGCTGATTAATAATAGGAACATTTTACCTATGGAATGTGCACTCTGGTGTTGCTTAAGACTCTAAATAGGATCTTTCTGAAAGTTATATTGCATCTCAAATGTAAGTTATGGGATTGATGGAGTGGTTACTTGGGGCAAGTTCACTGGCTGGCATCACACAAGAGGTCACTCTGGCTGATGACCATAATTTTTTCCAACCCTGTAGGCTGGAAATTGTGAAATGCAATGATCCATTGTAACAACATTGGACTCTTCAGAATAAAGAGAGAGCTTATCTTCCTGAACAATGCCTCTCAAATGTTTTAATGTGTTATAAAGAGGATTATTTTAATTAATTGGTACAATTTCCTACATTTATTATATATACCGGAATATCATTAGTCAGTCATGCAACTGCAACTTATTTAAATGTCCAGTTTTCATTCTTTATCCTATGACTGCAATTGCATAGTAAGAAATAAAGAAAAAAATAGACAAAAACCACACATGTGATTTTCTATCTCTTCCAAGGAAGTAACCACACCATGGTTATGGGAGAAGTAGCTGTGTATCATGCAGTGAGCACCCAGCAGAAAAGCAGTGGCATGATACAGAATTTTAACACACTGGAATTACCATCTTTGGTAATTCAGTAGGTGTGGTGTATGGTTGACATTGCAATAAGAGAGTTTGTGTCACCTCCTAAATATTGCCAGAAGCCCTGTGTAATTCGTCAAACAAAAAGAAGACAAAAATTGTGTTGAAATTGTACCAGAATTTTCAGGTAGTTTCCTGTCTCTTTAGCCTCTTTTTTTCCCCTTCCCTATTATAGGCAGCCCACCCACCTTGTAAGAATTATAGCCTGTCTTTGAAGTGGCTCAAATGGAAGCACTGAGCACGTAGAAAGCCACTTGCTATATGCTTGAACAGCTCTCAACAATGCAAAGCCATCAACCAGGTTGCAGTTTTGGAAGAAGAAGACGAGAAAAAAAAGATGGAAAATCTTTGTAGGTAATACCTGCTCAGTGGAAAGTTAAGAAAATGTGAAGACTTTTGGAACTCTGTTGTGCTTTGAGGAATTGCTGTCTTCAAAAGAGCATGTTCGGTATGCACAGCCATCCCTAGTGGATGCAAAACTCACCAGAACACCACCTGTGTGCCATGATGTGTGTTCTGCATACAGGAAACTCTAGACTTACACACCTAACCTCTTTTTTCCCCTATAGCTGACCACAAAGGGTTCAAAGGCATTTGGAAGAATATGGCTGTCAACCAACTGTAAAGTGGATTAGTACCAGCTGTAAACAAATGAGTCTCTGCTCATCTGGCTGACCAAGAGGAGAATTCACTGGTCACTGAGAAGAATTTTTGTGTTTAACTTGTCCAGCTCACAGGAAAACACACATTGTGGATGTTACAATTGGGTGTCACTGTTGAAGAGTTGGTGGGATGCCCTGCTCACACAGTAGTTACTGTGCTAAGAATGCTTCTATGATAATCCTAAACCACTTATACAAATGTTAAACTAAAGACATAAATGTCAGGGCCATTCTTACTCTGTGAATCAGGACCCAGGTCTCTTACCTCCTCTGGTCCACCCAGTTACTGGAGTCATACTGGTTTCTAAAGACTTTTTAGATTCCAGTTCCCAAAGACTGAAATCTGTATTGTCATTGCTGTTGTAACATAAATGGAAGATACAGTTGTTAACTAGTCCTTAGTTTGGTTTTGCAAGCTCCTGTCTGCTGAGTGTAATTGCAGTGTTAATTCTCTCAGCCATTTTAATGACTCTGACACGACAGAGGATGCACAGTTGTACTTGTATTCCTGCAGTAATTACTGAGAGGTTGTAGCCATTACATTAAAGAAAAAGTATTTGCTTTCTGTAGTTGTCTGTATATAAAAATGCCTTTGCTTTTTGAGAGTGGGAGAAAATACCACCAGGTGATTATGATAAAAACCATGGAGGTCAGGGAGCATTCTGGGTGGTAACAATGAGTTCACTAACAAAGTGAGCTGAGGATAAAATCAACATTTATTTCTGATGTCAGAAGTAGTTTTCTCTCAGCTCTGCATGAAGTGGTATTGGTGTGGATGAGGTACCCCACAGATGCACACTGCACGAGACTAAATGAGGCTGATTTTAGGTAAATGGCACTGCCCACAGACAGTTCTAGTACCTAGTCTAGGTGAAAGGTCACATTTGTTTAGCCACAAGAAGTGGTAGAATAATATATCTGGAAAAATACACAGAGGAAAAAAAAAAGGGCAAGTAGCAAGGTGTAAAGGATGCAGTAGCTATTTTGTATAAGATGGAAATTACCTCAGTCAGTCCAAGATTTGAAGCCTGCCTCAAAAGCAATGTTAAGTTTGCAGTCTGCTGCAGCAGAGAGCCTGTGAACTGGTACAGACAAATCATCTCCTGGAAGGTGCATGTGGGGGGAAAAAAAAAAAAAGAGAAACTAGAAATGCCCAGAATATAAAACAGGACGTGCAGTTTGTGAATGTTTACCTCAGTTTACCTTCTGAATGATACATGTTGACCCCTATATGAAATGCCAATGCAAACTTCACCAACAGAGTTTGTTCCTTTTAAGTAAGATCACTCTGGAGACTGAGGGAGGAAGGGGGGGGGGGGGGGGGGGGGGAAGCGGAATTTGTTATCTAGAAATACTTTCACAGATAAGTAAATATTTTAGCTTTCATAGGCTGGCCTACAATTAAAAAATGTAATAGAACAATATTTTTTTCATTTTTTTAGTACACAAGAACTATCAAAAGAATGAGAAATATTGAATAATAATAAACCAACATAAATTTTCAGAATTTTCTTTTTCCCCCAACAGGTAGCATGAGTTCTTTGTTAGTGCACAGCATTTTTAATAAGATACTTAAATACTAGAGATAGGTCTTTAAGTAAGCTACAAGTTAATTTTACTTTTGCTCTGTTCAACCTTAATTTTACCCCAGTCTTTCATTACTGATTTTTATGTTCTGTGCCTTCTTATGCCCTCTTTTCTTTTAATGCAAAGTATTTCCTTGAAAAGAAGTTCCATACAAGCACACAAAATTATTCAGCTGCTTAATTTATCTTCTGACAAAATCCAACAACTCCATTCAGGATCAGAGCCCTTTTTTTTCTACTGACTAAAGAGGATGACACAGTCCTTTCTCTGTGAAGGTCGTGGTTTAAGTGCCTGATTTCCTGAATACTGTATGAAAGAAGGATGATGAACTTAGCTGTTATCAGCTACTTTGTGTGACGAAAGGTGCAAGATAAAGAGGAACTTTTCATGCCTGATCTCCTTTCATTATCTGTTGTGTTAAACTGCACTGAGCAGTCCCTGAGAAGCCCAATATTTAATGCATTGGCTATAGCAGCACTGGGCAATAGATTTATAAAGTGATATGGCATAGTTGCTGTAAATATGTATAATGCAAAGAAACATGTCCATTTATCACTTCTACCAGTATGAACTCCTGCAGTGCAGAAAGAAATTAAGGCAGCCATAGAAGAATGGCAAGTTTGAGCCGGAAATAAGTTTTCAGGGGTGTATAATCTACGGTGTCTGTTTTAAGGTTATGAAAATACCAGGAATCACTAATGAAATGCCTAAATGCTAAAATAAGGGGGTTTTAACTGTAGATAAATAGGAAAGAACAAACCAAAACTGAATTGAAACGTTTATTATGTCTAGATGTTTTATAAAGTTGAAATTTAAAGTGCTGAAAAAGGGAAAAGAAGAGAATGCAAGTAATCCAAGGAACAATGAGAATATTTACTCAACTGGATTAGTTTAATGCATGTTTTCTGTTGTTTTCTTACTTATATATATATATATATATAATTTTAAAAAATGTCATGCTTGCCATATAAAATCTGCCAACTTAATGATCCACAATTTCCTTCTCGGTTTAATGTCACTTCACTGTAATTTTTCTGTATTTTCAAACAGTTGTTTAGTTTTCTGTGCTCATTAAAGACATAATTTCTTTGCTCCCAAAGGAACTAGTAAATGCTGGTTAACACACTATGACAGCAGGACTTGCTAAGTGAGTTATTTTATATTTTATTCTTCCCATTCTCTTCCAAAGACATGTAGATATACTTATTTAAAATACTTGTCTTGGTGCTCTCACATTATTCAGTGTAAAATATGAGGATGGCAGAACTTTCACACTGATACACTTTTGCAGAACTGACATTTGTGAAACTGTATTTATATGTTCTCTGCATTCTCCTGTCCTGTTAGTGTTAGAAAGGTGCAGGGGATCCTCAGTACTATTCCTGTCATAAGCTATTCCCAGGCTAATTTCTGATTTCAGGAAAAAAAGAAGGTGTAAGCTGAGACTGTCAGATCCTCATTATGAGAGGATATATACGGGATATTAAGGTACCTCAAAAAGAGAACTTAAAATTCTCTCACTGTCTCCTGAGGAATGTGAAAGTTATTTTACTAATACCAATATTACCTTTTTCTTAATTATCACTATTGAAATAGTAAACTGAAATAGAAACTCTGAAATATATCCAATATAAAAACATGCACAAAATAAAATTAAATATATAAAATCAAATGCAGTCTTTACATTGCTAATAAGATTCTGGAACTGCAATTCACTCATCATTGAGTTCATCATACCCAATTTATCCTAGGAATGCTGCAGTTTCTCAGGTCTGATGACCTGCTTCACTTAAGGAAAAACTGTCTTTTCCAGTCTTCCAAATAAATATGACTCTAAATATAATTGAGAATATGTGGCTGTTATGTAAGAAGACACAATCCATACTAATTCATTCATGTGCTCAAATTCAAACTCCAACACATGTCTAACAATGGGCCACACAAAACTTGGTGTCTGTCCGTGATGCTGATTGTTACTCCTGGCATAATTAACTTGCCTCTGGCAATTAATCACCTTGACTGCCAACAAATAGTATATTTATCTTCATTAGCTTCCTGCACGGGAGCCTTTCCTTGATGCTGTAGAGCAGGAGCTCTAAACACCCCGTTTGGCTGCCAAGGGACGCGGATTCCGTGGGAGGGACATGGACTCAGCCGTCCCAGGCACAGGCGCTGCCCCTCGGGGAGGGAGCCAAAGGCAGCCCCAGCTCCAAAGGGCTGGGCTGGCACTCTGCATTAAATGTAATTCCTCCACAGCCATAGGAAACCCAAGTCTATTTAAGACTATGATTTGCATTTTCAGCTTCCTCATATATTTTAATGAAAGACAAACAGAATTATGGACAGTGCAAATTATTTTTCTCAAGTGAGAAAGAAAAGAGAGGATGCCAGACTAATTTATTTGCTTTTGTTTGCATCTCCTTTTCCATGATTATCTTAACAAATGAGTTTACTAGCAGGAATGTTTGGTAAAATAATGAAGCAAATATTGTTAAATATTGTGATTATTCATAGCAGAACCTATAAGTCATGTTTCTCCAATTGGAAAAGAGAAATGTGTTGCACAACCTACGTATCCATTCAAAAAGAGCTTGAATATTCAAAAAGCTCTGCTTATGAATGAATTACATAAAAAATTATGCATAGATATTATTCAGCAAACAGTTTGAACATATACATCAGAAAAACTAGTTTGTTTGGAAAACTTGCAAACACATAATGGAGCAAAGAAATTATTCATTATGAATTATTTGCACAGCATCTGTCTTACTTTCTCATGTTAATTGCCTCTGCTAAACCACATTTTCACCCCCTCAATATGTAAATTTAAATGATTTTGCATATTCTCTGAATATCCAGTAAATGTAAGTTTCATTACTTTACCGCTTACATTTTTTTAGTCTCTAATTGTACTGCAGTTTAGATAATTTTAAAATTTGACCTGCCAGCTTCCTGTAGATTGCAACCTTTTCCTCTGGGTTCTGATTATTGCCTAAAAAGAAAAAAAAGCCACATATAAAAAAATTAAACCCATGCACATTGACTGCATTTGTGGAAGATCTTTTAAGGTATGTGTTAATTCCCATTGTATTTATAAAAGCTAGGGCTCGTTTTTAATCACAACACTTTAAATGTAATTATTATAAATCTAGGACATGACCCACAATTGATTCGAATTAACAGAGAGAATCTTACAGACTTCTCAGAGCCTACAGCAGACCTTCCCCTACACGAACTGGGTGATGTATCCCTGTATCCTTTTGTGCTTCCTAAGAGGTACCACTCTTGCGTAGAATTAGTCTTTCTACAGATACAAGCTTATACATCAGGCAGTCTGACTTCCTCTAGAATATATATCTTTTTTTTCCCTGAATTTTGTGAAATTTTGATTCTTAGACCACCGACTCATGTTGTCTCTCTAAGAAACACCATGAGAAGAAAATGTGCACATTGTATCCTGTCTTTTTTTTTGCTATCACTTGATACCACCAGCTGAAATAAGTGTCCAAAGCTGTCTGGTCTTAGAAAATAAATGCAAGTTTAACTCTTCAGGCCTGTTAACAGAAACACCCCCCTGGCAAAATCTGTCCCAATGGGTCACTGAGAATGGGCCACCCAAGAAAAGCCTCAGGATTGCCTCTCCTTTATCAGCACGCCCTTTGTTAGAGACCTGCAGAAAGCACTCGGAAAGCGTCAGTGCTGTACTTAGACACCAAGCTCTTTGAGAAGTACAAACACACTTTTCTAATGGCATAAAACCTTCTGTTTAGGATTCCATCCTCAATGTACCACAAAATACATAACCCCTGAAATTATTCTTTGTTTCTATTTTATACTGAGGTTACAAAACACTGTGTTAACAGGGGTAGCACTAAAAACATCCTTATTCATTTATTTGCTGTGGGCAGAAACCTGGCTGAATGCTTACAGAAAGTGTTTTGCAACAGCCTTTAGTCCTTTTCCAAGGCACAGGAGGCAGATGTTACTGCTGCACATCGCTACTAAAAACTCAAGTTTTCTAGCATCCTAATGGATTACAACAGAGGAAAATAAATCAGGATACAGTGCTATAATACAGTATTTTTGCATCCATGTGAATTTCACTGTCTCGTGCTCTACAGGTATTTGTGGGTCATAACAGAATTTCTGTCATGAGAAGTTCCCAGTGCACCTCAGAGACGTCAGCAGTATTTTCTGCTACTGATCCATCCACCCTTCTGTTCTGTAATGCACCAGGCCTGGATGTCAGATCACATCTGAAATGAACAGCACCAATAAAATTTTGGGCCTAATCTTCAGCAACTCATTTTTTGGTGATATTCCTTTAGGCTACTAAACACATCTATAGGTTTCTCCTCTGGACAGAATGTGTTGTCCAGCATGCTTTAGCAGTTCAGTGAGCTGAGCTGACTCAAATGAGCCTTGAAATGTTAAATACAACTTGTAATATCAAATATTCTCATATCAAATAATTTTCTTCCTGTGGATCCTAGGGAGATTAAGGACTCACGCAGCGACTGAAATGTCCACTATTTACATCAAATATCTCAGCACTGGCTATATCATTATCTACTCATTGAAGGAATGGCTGGAAAACACAACTGCAGCACTTCTGACTTTATTTGTAAATCAAGGATAAGGAGCATATATCAGGTCCATATGGCAACGAGTGAATGGTAAACCTTGAGTAATTGTGTCACAGTGTGACCAAAGCCTTCATGTACAACCTTGAGGTGATGTTTTCTTTGTAACTGATGTAGAAATTAATTTTTAGGTAAGAGGACAAATTAAATGCAGTATGGCTGCACTTCAAGTTTTCCTTCCATCTGCTTATCTCAAAGCCCAGAGAAAAAAGTTGTCTCTTCTTTATTGTTTTTCTGGTTTTGCTTTCATATCTTGCAGCAGTGTCTGTTTACAGCTTGCTTACCTTCCCTTACTTCTGAGCTGAATTAAGATGAAGTCTGATTTGAATCATCCAAAATGCCTTCACCCAAACCACGCCTGTGTGTTCATAACTGTAGAGTGGGAACTATCAAGGCATTTGCTGCTTCTTTCCCACCCTTTGCTTTGCAGATGCAGAAGAGACACTTAGAGAAGGGTGCTCACTCTCCTTGACATCTTGGGCCTGGTCTGTTTGCCAGCGCAGCCCTCGTACCCTTGCACTGTGTGCAGGATACCCCTGCTGAGGCTGAGCTGGGTCTCGTGCCCTAATCCTGGCACATTCTTACTGACACACATTTTTGTACTATAATTAACTTAATTATCATATCATAAAGCAGGATTAATATTTCAATCTATGCACTTCATGGTAGCCTTATAAAAACCAAACATTTTGAAGGGTAATTAGTAAGTAACTCAGTGTGAAAACTGGGAGGTTGTGTTTTCCAGGACTGGCATTTTAATTGTAAATGCAGTCACATGTAGGATCAAATGGTTCTGGAGATACTGTTTAAAAAACTCTGAGAATGACAATAGACTGTAAGTGGGCAGACCTCAGCGTTGCCAACAATTAAAAGAATTATATTAGCATATAGAGAATAACACTTCCTAAATCACGTTTATTTCAGCATCCTAGTTTCAGGAGGAAATGTGGATTCTTGATAGCACTGTGGAACAACTGTTAATTGCATAATGACAGTCACAGTATACAGAAATGAGTAGGGAGTATTTCCATGGAAAGCATATTGTCATTTTCCTTGCATTGAAAGTCAAAGGCAATTAAAACATAATTTAATTAGAGAATATCTTATCAGCTGTAAAAAGTAAAATTGATTGATATTCAGTGTAGGGATAACTTGGCTGCTGCTATTTGTAAAGTGATGCTGAGGCTGACAAATTAGTCACTTGGTTTTTTTATTTGATAATTTCATGTATTTTTATATTTTCTTTCACCACTGAAAGCATTTAATTAGCTAATGTTTGATTGCTCATTGTTTGGAAATGGAAAATGTTACAACTGTATTGTGATTTGAAGAGTTGTTGGCCTTGAGATTAAGCATCTTGCATGACTATATCCTGCTCTCTCATTACTAAAAATATTTATCTGATCATAGGATTTTTCCTATGATTATTTTTGTCTGTGTTACTGTCCAATAAGATGTTTTAGTCTCCACCTTAAACATCGCATGTAGCTGGAAACAGGTCAGTGTAGCTCAGAGCAGCTCCAAATCAGTGAGCAATCTCTTCACTTGGAAGAATCCGTATCACTCACCCAAGGGCTGAATTTGGCCATGCAAGGAAGAGCCAATCAGGAGGGATGAAGGCTGACAAACCAGCAAACCTAGTTCTATTTCTAAAAAGCCACAAAACAAAAGGGATAGCCAACTTATTTTTATCTTTTTTTAATCCCACTTACATTCATTAAACCAGAAATTTGTTCTCAATCGTTACTTCAGTAAAGAGTTGAAGGTTGGTTTGAGTTAATAACCACTAACAAAATATTCAGGTGCCTGTTCTTTTCTGTTGATTTTATTCTTTAGAAGGGGTAGAGTTGATGACATGACTTCATGGGTTTTTTGGCTATTTCTAATATTTCTGTTCTATTAAGAGAATATCAGCAGACTAATGTCCATATGGATTCCAAATTAAGGCATTACTTCCCTCAGAATGAGCACTTCCACAAGGAAATCCTATGACACTTTCAAAGGACTGGTAAATAAATTCATTAATAAATAATTTAAATTAAAGTGGTCTTCAACACTTGACTAAAACCAGATGCCAGTGCTTTAGGGGTAGGACTTTTGAGCTTTGTAATGCCCCTGTCCATAGAACTTGTACTGCATTTGTAGAGATTAACTAGGTAAAGAAAGAGACTAATCTTTGCCTGAATAAAATAATATCTTCAAGGTGGATTTTTTTGTTTGTTTGGGGGTTTTTTTGTTTGTTTGTGTGTGGGTTTTGTTTGGTTTTTTAAAGGTTTCAGGTCTTTTTTTTTTTTTGCCCAGATACAAATCCATTCTTCTTGGGTCTACCAAAATCTTTTTGTACTGTGGCAGCTGTGTTTTTTCCCTGCCAGGAAAATCTCTATAGAGGCATTTACTCCTCTGAAGCCCAGTTTTCTATGTGGGCTAACTTCTTTCAAAGTGGAGACCCATTACATTTGAATATGATTAATAAGCTAATTTCTGCTTTGCTCAAGGAAAGGACATCAGTGCACGTGTACACCTTTCTATACTAGAATCAATTTCAGAGGATAGTTTTTCATATTAAATAGGTTATATGAATAAGAATGGTCTCATTTAGATGCAAGAAAATATACAGAATTCTGTATAAATATTCTAACAGTCTGAGAAGAGAAAATAATTTGAAGAAGTAACTCATTAGGTCTGACTTCACAGTGATACCGTGAATATCTTTTTAATTAAAAAAAGATAACTAAATCAATTAGTTGTTTCTCAGATTGTTGGAGACAACTGTTCTCAGGGATATCAGATGTTATATATATATATACATATATATATGTATGTATAAAATATATAATATATATCATAGTAATGCAATTGCTTCTATGTGAAGTGGTGTTTAGGAGCTGGTAGAAAAATATTTCATTTGAAAAGTCACACAAAAAGCTGAAAAAAAACCAGCAGCATTTTACTGGAGACTCATAAATACACTGCTAGAGATGTATATTAACTATACAGTCTACTGTAGGTGAAGATGTTCCTGCTCAGGGCAGGGGGTTGGCCTAGATGGCCTTTAAAGGTCTCTTCACACCCAAACTATTTGATTATTCTGCGATTCTCTGAACTAATACCAGAGAGTAATTTAAAAGTTTGTGAACAAAACCACTGAGAAAGCCTTTAGCTGCATCCAAAAAGGATGTTTCATGAAAAGCCATGCAGTTATTAGGTCAAGAGCTTAAAGAGATAAACCAGCAATTTGTTATTTCACCAATTAAAGGCAATCAGCATGCGATAGTTGCACAGCCTAATAAAATACCTCTCATTTTTGCTGCTCATTATAAACATCTGTGTACTTCACGTACTTTGTATCGTGAATTTATTAAAAATACCTGAAAGCAGCAGGTTTGCCAGAAAGGCATGATCACCTTTAAATAAGTAACAAAACAACTTCTGAGAAGTGATGGCAGGCATGAGAAGTGTTCACAAATTGTTAGCTCCCCTCCAATTAATTTTACAAGATGCTTAAAGCTCTCGTGCTCATCTGCGGAGATAAAACCTTCCCCAGTCTGTGCACGAAGGTGCCATTGTCTTCCTTATTGCTGTTGAAAATATTGTACGACTGCTGAATGAGGGTGTAAAGAATTTAGAAAAAATGCCAGTTTGTGGAATTAATTTTGTGCTTTCAGTGTCTTTCATGCAACTGGGCTGGGTTCTGCAACTGCAGCCACAAACGGCCTCCCCACAGGTGCTCACACCAGTGAGCTCAAGTGTCTACAGGAACACAAACTATACTGCGAGGAAGAGAATAAGACTCCTAATTTAAAAGATCCAGCTGTATTTTCCAGTCTTCATTACCTTTACAGGGAGTAAAGAGCAGCTCTGAGACAGCCAGCAAGATAAAAGCCTCCTCTCTTCAGTTACAAGGAGATCTGTAAGAGGGATATCTGCGCTTTGCTTTATTATTTTGTGGGTTTTTTGAGGGGGAAGATAAGAAACATATTACTGTATTCAAATTTACAGAAATAGTTTAATTTTTTTTATTGATGATCAAAAATGGTTTTTGTATAGCCTAAAATTTCCCCTGGGGGAAAAAAAAAGAAGAAAAATATGTGACGTATGTGATGTAAAGACATTTCTCCTAAATACGTATTAAAGAAGAGTTGACTACAAACAAACAATAAATTCTGGGAATGCAATTCTCTAACAGCCTGGAGGAGATGGCTGTTTTAAACAAAACAGAGTGATTTAATGAGCCAGTGTACATCTGGGAGGCTGAAGAATGCTGGCAATGTCCACCTTGGTAGCAACAACCACAGTCCAAATATATGTTTGTCCAAATCTCCCTTTCCTGTTTAAAAATCCTTCTCAAATCATCTGATGCTAGCAGAAGCATGTCAGATGTTGTTATGAATTACAAAGGATAAAAAAAAAAGATTGGGAGGAAGGCTCTGCATGGTGACAGAATGTGGTTTGAGTATATACTGTTTCTTTTGAAAACTGCAGAACCACTGGGTTTTTATTAATGTGACCAGTGTCTTAAAAAATGGTTAATACTTCCTAAAAAAACCTGCAAATAAGAAACTAGGGCAGGCAGTAATACGCCTATGTTTCAATGCATACTTCACTCAGAAGAATCCCAAAGCCCAGCACAAACACTACGGATCAGGCACTGCTGTAGACTCGAGGATAATCACTGCTACTAAAAGGAACTTGGTCCCACACTCCCAATGACAGGTTTCTAATAGAGTAAAAGAAATCCTCAGAAGTTCTTTTAGATGATGGCAGACCTGACCAAAATGGTAATGGATTTTTGGCCAAGAAACTCAATATAAAGGCAAACAGAGAAGAGCTGTGTTAGTCAAACATAAGTTATTGGGATCAGTACAGAGTAAATGGATGAAATGGCAGGATATGCTAGAGAGGAGGTCAGGTTACACAATGTAATGATCCCCTTTGGCCCTCAGCAGGTGATTCTGTGAAACCCTACTCCTGCAGCAAGTCTGTAATTCCTGTACCACTATTGATTTATTTGTAAGAGACCATACACAGTAATGATACCTGTGCATGATTACTGACAGCATCTGGCCATGAATTATGTCAGTGAAAATGTGTTTAAGTAGAATTATGACTTGCATGTTTTTAATTTCATGGCAAGATCAAGGCCTAAGGAAGAGACCAGTCATATTAATTTCCTAATGGGAAAGCATAAAGTGCATTTTTGTTCACTGTTTCCCACCATTGGTATTACCAGTGCAGCTTCTCTGTAGCAGTAAAAGAGCTGGAACAGCAAAGTCCCAGGAGCTGTAACTGTAACATCCAAAAATTGTGGGTTTTTCCAGAGACCACAAACTGGTACTGTGCTGTATGTTAACGTGCACATCATGGCTCTAAGGATGGACTGGTGATGTCACTGGGAATTTTGATAAGAAGAAGTCCATTAATGTGTTGACTCATGAGGATTTACAGATGATCTCCATGCAAGTCAAATGAATTTTAACAAAGAAATCAAACAGTGTCATAAAGTGTGAGCACAGTTCAGAGCTCAGCTATTTCTGATTCTGGTTCCTGGTGCTGTAAAATGGACATTTATTGTGTACTTCATAAAATGATGCAACTGACTTTTTGCTTTCAAGCAACATTAAGAAAAAAAGAAAACTAGTAAATTACATTACAAATATCCTGGAGACCTAACTATAAAGTATTACAGCCTAGCAGAGCCTACTGTTCCACATATGTACATTTTATTTTAGACACACATTTTAAACTGGTGTCTAAAGAAATCCGTGTCATGCAAACTTGTAATATCAAATATTAATTTTTGATAATAACACAATGCAACTAAAAATCCATCTGAATATACAGAAGGGAAAATCTTGCATTTATATTATGTATACCCTTTTGCTCTTACAAATATTTTGGGTGTTGAGTTTTGATAGCTTTTTCTCATTATCCAGTTTTCAAAATAAAATCCTGAAAGATACCCAAAGGTGTTCACCAGTATACAATGGTTATTTGTATGACATTTCCTACTTTTTTCCATAATAAAACACAGCATAATGATATTTGGGGGGAAAAAAGACTTCAAATATATACCAGAAAACATACCATCCCCTTACTAAAAAAAAGTTAGGAAAACTGGTTTTACTTTCTAAATACTTATGGTCTGCTATAAAAAAAAAAAACATGTTCGATTGTATTAATATCATTATTTGAGCCAGAAATATTGCTTTAGCAAGCAATCTGTCCAGTAACATTTTCAAACATCCATAAAGGGCATTTTGGTTAAAAGGAAGTGTTTTCTATACATATTTTACTGCTACTCTATCAGTTTATGGTTTGTTATTCTTAAAAAGGTACTTGCTTTGCTTAGTCTTCACCTGTTTGCTGTTCGTTAGTTCAAGCAAATAACAAATCAGAGTCATGTGATAATGTCAAAGCTGGCTGACAGGACAAGTAAAATTATAAAAATGACTACTGAGGCATGAATTGTAAATAACTATCAAACATAAATACACAGTTAATGTATAAATATAGGTTGCATTTGTGTCAAATTGCACCAAAAGACTCAGTGAAATCAAAACCCAGGAATTTTAGAATTTACCAATATGTTACCCCAACAGAAAGTACTATTTTAAAAATAGTTATTTTCTGTTGGAATATTCTAAATAAAACCATCTTACAGTAAAAACAACTCACTTAAATATTCTAACATTTAGTAAATGGACTAAACAGTGTTTTTAAATGACTGGTCAATAGCCTGTCATTTTGTTTACTTGGCATTTCTAAAGGATTGCTCAGATATTTTATTCATGTGTTGAAAGTTGCAAGTGGTAACCATTTGACTGGATAAAATCCTACAGATTGAAAACCGTACAGATTAAGCATTTAAAGGTTTAGTTTCATAGTTTAATAAGTCTTTATAATTATACTAGCAATGGAAATAGGCAAGGTAAGGCTTGTTTCTGAAAGAGTAGCTTCGGTTACACCAGCAAACATTTGTTTAAGAAGTTGAGGAGTGTGTCGGGGGCTTTAGAGGAGTCCAGATAAACATCATCTGTAGCCCTTCCCTCACCCACAACTCACTCTACCAGAGAAGCCCAGGACAATTCTTCTGAATTTTGTTAAGAGATAATTAATTTTCAATTCTGAAATCTTACCATGTATTTCTGCCTCTCAGTAGGTAGATGAAAGGACAGGAACAACACAGCAATTCTAGGAGAAAAGTAAGGAATATCTTACCCCCATTGAATGCAGTGCCCGTACAGACCCTGTCCTGCTCTCACATGCACTTCAGAGATGCTCACAAACCACCAGTTCTGCCCTGTGTAGGTTTCTGCATCTGCTGCAGGTTTCCAAAGCAAGAATCTTGGTCTTGGTTTGGATTACTACTTTCTTCCAGCACGTTCAGCTGTGGCTGAAATACTTAGTGGCTGGAACGTGTGAAAGCACAGGAGGATAGCTAGAGGGGAGGGCAAAAATGGAAAGCATGTCTGATACCCTGAGGCATCCTTTGCCAAGGGACTGCTGGCACACGGCAGCCCTTGGAGGTCTCTATAGGCTATTTCTTGTTGAAGTCTAGCACCAGGAGGATTTTCATTGCAAGTTTATTCCAGGAATGTTATTCAGAGATTGTAGATACTTCACTGAATTTCATATTAGTAAGCTATGATGTTAAATAAAGCACTGCAAATCTTAATCAAAGTTATGAGTATCAACAAGAAGCAAAGTAGCTAATAGATTAGCAGCTGAACAAAAGTTTTCTATGATTAATGATATTATAGTGCACTAATTTAGTTTCCTCGATCTGCAACTTCAAATATCTATACTAATTAGTTGCCAACCTACAATATAATAAATGAGATAATGAAATAAAGATGTTTTAAATATCCATTTCTATTACATGCACAATTCGAAGCATGTTAACAGCCAAGATGAATTCTGATTATTTTTTCTTAAGGATATATTAGCATATCATTATGTACATGAATGCCAAATACTCACTTTATCACAAGAATAAGGTTCAATTACTAAATCCACAGGAATTTGGAAATAAAACAAAATACTGCACATTAGATGAAGACTGGCGTGGGTTAAGTTTACAGAGACATCACACCTTTCTCCATCACATTTTCACCTGCTCATGTGATGCACAGTTCTGCTTTGATGGAAAATTCCTTTGGGTCTTCTTGGTGTAAAGCTGTTGGTGCTCGCAGCAAAATTTGCAGAGCAAGTGGTGAACAGAGAATGTTTTCACTCAGTTGTTAAACCAGAGAAATATCCACAGCATTTTTCACAGTTCATGAAAGGGACCATCAATTTCTGTTAGCTTTGTTCAATTTGGGAACAAGTTATACAAGCTTATTTTCTCCCATGAAGTTGGTTGGGGGGGAAAAAAGAGTTTTTTCTGAATTTGTTTTAGAAAACTGAGCTCTTAGGTTCCAAACTTAGACTGAAGGAATTTGCAATATTCCCCATGGAAACTGAAGAAACTCTTAAGGAGCCTTAGACCAAGGCAGTATTATTTATTTTCCTGAAAGCAGTGATGACAGTCAAAGCATGAGCAGTGTGGCTTGTTTTATATATCAACCCTGCATGTTTTCCTGTCAGCTTTGCAGTTTGTCATCCACAGCTTGGCCTCCAAATAGCATGAACTTTGAGGACAGCAAGCTCAAATGAAAGACTCACTGCCTCCTACAGAGAAGAAGCAAGGCCACCAAGGAATAGCAGAATATCTGTTGATTCCACTTTATGTAGCCTAAATTGTGGAAAAATATTTCACTACTAGTAGAAACATAATAGAATTCTGTTAATGGTAGTATAATTTGTTGTTACTATTTGGAGTGAATCTGTGAGTAATCTAGCTCGTATAACAGATGAAATCATAAAAGAAAATACCAAATGCAAAATCTGATATACAAAAGCAAAGAATGAGCTGGAACAGCTGCAATAGCTTATTATAAATACTTGTCAGAGTTGTTCAGCTCGAGCAGTGTTTGCCAGCTGGAGTGTAGTTGTTCCGAGGGAGGTGAGATATCCCTCCTCTCTCCGTGGAGCAACAACCCAGCTAAGTGAGCACAAACACACAAAATGCCCTGGTATTCCACTGCAGTGTTTTATTGCTGGAATGCTTCTCAGAGACAGAAACATGTTCCACCACTTCAGGCAGTGCTGCCAGAGCACTGCCTGGCCAGGCTGGAGCACACAGGTGAAGTTCAGGCTTCTATCACTGCAATCCTTCTATAAACTTTATCAGTTGTTGGGGTTGTTTTCCCTCCTACAGGAGCACTGACCTGCTACTGTCTGGGTACAACCTGCCCAATTTTCTCCTCATTCTGCCAGGGACTGAGCAGCTGGGAACTGTACCTACCCTGAGCAGCTGCATTTGTGACAAGACAGATCCCATTACATCCCATTTACAACTTACCCTGTCAGGTCATCATGGAGAACATTAGTTTGCAAGGTGATAAAGATTTGTGTCATGTGAATTGGAAAAGGAGATACAAACATCCACCAATATTTTTAAAAAGTGCAAGAGGGCTTTTTCATTAATTAAAACTGACATATGCTGCATTTATTAAACTGAAGTTCTACAGCATGTCAGCATTATGTTAAAATAATTTTAAATACACTGAAAACACAGCATGAGACTAAGCTCACACAGACTTACAGTTATACTGGTCAAATAGCACTAATCAAACTGTTTTATTTGAGGTTTGATGTAAAGCCCATGAGAGTCTGGCTATTGCATTCAGTGGGCATGGAGTTCAATGCACTTGATGGAACAGCACTTGATCCTTGTATAATTCAATTACTTATGTTACTTGCTGAATATATTATTTCTTAGATAATTCTTTACAAGTAACTACCAATAGGTAGAACATTTAAAAACCTCAGACCACTTATTCATGTTGTTTTCAACTCTTTCAAATCCTGTTTATTACTGCCTCCCTGCTTCCCTAGCATTAGAGAAAAAAAGTGGTTTGCCAGTAAGAAGAAATATCTGTGATATCACTGAAAGACTTCCACATGCTCTTAGCTACAATACATCACATCTCTTATGTTCATTTTAGAAATGCTCTCTTAGCCACTGGTGTTTTATGAAATTAACTGCTGCACTGTGGCCATATTTTACTGAGAGTTGCAGGTACCCACCACAGCCATGCATGTCAACATAAAGGTGGCATCTGCTCTTTTCACTGCATTTGCCGACGTCTGGTCAGTTTGATCAGTGTCATACACAGTCACCCAGAATCAGAGACTGGCTGAGGTTGGCAGGAACCTCTGGGGATCATCTTGTCCTGGCTCAAGCAAGGCACCTCAGAGCTGTTGCCCAGGACCACACCCAGACAACTTCTGAGTATCTCCAGGACCACCCCACCGCCCCTGCAGGGACCTGCTCCAGTGCTCTGTCACCCTCACAGGAAAGCACAGAGCCTCCTGTGTTTCACTTCGTGCCCAGTGCCTCTGATCCTGTCACTGGAGGCCACCAAAAAAAGCCTGGCTCCATCTTCGTCCCACCCTCCCTTCTGGAATTCACACACATTCCTGAGATCCCCAAGCATTCCCTTCTACAGGCTGGATAGGCTGAACAGTCCCAGCTCTCCTGTGGAGATGATTCAGGCCCTTCATCACCTTCGTGGCCCTTTGCTGGACTCTCTCCAGTACCTCCAGATCTCTTTTGTACTGGGGAGCGTGGAACTGGACAGATACTACACGGATAACATTTACTCACAATAATACATTAACTAAAGCATAATGTAAATGAATTATGAGAACTTATAGCTAAAAAAAAATTGGGAAAAGCGCAGTCAGAAGTTTGTACATACAGATGTGAAGGGAATGAGATTTCAGGTGCATAAGTGAATAGATGAATACAGAGAACTTTTTGCATGCTAAATAATAGAATAGTAAGCATGTCTGTGGTGGAGGGGATGAAACATGGCAAACCATCCATTAATAAGTATCTATTTTCTTTGACAAATGCCTAATTATTCAGCAGAGTAATTTAATATTCTGTATTAAGCTAAGAGGCACACAAATTAAAATACCCACATCAATGGGCTCAGCTCATTGAATGAGCTCCCTGCTCATTCCCACCAAAACATTCACAAACCTCAGCAGAGAATTTTCCTGAGATCAGCTAATAATATTTTGTACCCTGTAAATGTGCCCTTAAATCTCTAAAGTTGATTTTTCTACCAAACCACAAAACTGTCTTTCTGTCCTTCTGCTGAGAATCCTCTCTGCCCATGTACTTTACCTCTTACATATGCCAAGGTGTAACTCAATTAAAAGCTAAAGAATGAAAATATCACAGTTTAGGGCAAAGCAAAAAAAAAAATTTTTTTTTCAATTAAGTCTTTAATAAAGACACTCAAAGCCTATGAGAAGTACATATATTTCAGGTGAAATAGGATGCTCAAATTGGAAGCCCATGGAAACACTTGAAAAGCAGCTGGCCACAGCCATAAAACAACCAGTGAAAAACACTTCCACGCAAAGCAGCAAGCCTGTAAGGGAGACAGTGGATCTACTGAATGAAAAGGAACTGAAAGGAACCACTGTGGACAAAAGTGGCATTGCAGAATAGTTAAATGATCAGTCTGTAAAGCTTGACCCAAAAAATATTTGAAAAAAAAAAAAAAACCTCAAAAGCCAATGCTTTTTTGATAATGCTTGATGCCAACAGGATGAAATCAAGTAAAGGAAAGGGATAAAACAAGGGTCAATAACAGATTATTATATGGTATTAATTTTAGGAAAACAAAGACAAGGAGGATTTAGCCACACTAGAAGATCATGTACTGATTAACAGTAAATTGATAACTGCACTAGCTTGGAAGTTAACAGCACTGAATAATGATGAACTTAAAAAGTAAGTAGCCTAACTTCTCACAAGGTATGCTATTTATTTTTAAGTATAAGGGGGAAATGGAGAGGGTAAAAATGTAGCTGTCTTAAGAAGTAAGACAAGCAAAGTCTGCATCAATATCAGATAACTGACAAACAGAGCACTTGAAGGACATATATTCATCAAACACCAAAACAAGTATGCTATGAGAGGGTCAAACACCTTTAATCTCCAATTTACTGTATGAAATGAAGAGGCATTCAATTGGAACATGCTGAGATCCCGTTCCACATACTCTTAACACGTTAGATGCCAGTGGAATTAGTGATGAATTTCACTTAGAAAAATATAAAGCGTGTTTAAAATTGCACAATATCTACATTTACATCCTAATCCTTTTTGTTTTACCTAAGACCAACTTCTGCTTGAGGACTCTAGAAAATGGATCTTAATGACTGTATGATTTTGACCACAGTCGAGATTATTTGGCAATGCCATCCCTATCATGGGACAAGGAGAAGGGAGTGTTATTAGAAGCCACACTTTTATCCTAAGCTTTTCCTGGTTTTAGCCCATATTTCGTGTGTGTCTATAACAACATTTTCGTGTATTTACCAAAACAATGCAGCAACAACACCTTTCAGCACTTCCTTTCATTGTGGAATCTGATAATATTTCACGTGCTTTGAGTCTCCCATCCGTAGCAGTGTATGCAATAGTGCTTTCTGCCTAAAGGCTAGATTCAGGGCAGTCCTTCCACCTGATTTGTAAGGATTTCACTAGACAGGAGGGTGGAGGTTATACTTGGGCCAGGTTTGGGCCTGAACATGTTTAACTTGATCCTCAGTGTGCCTTTGGTCAAAAACAGCATCTCCCAGCCAGCCCCGGCACACAGCGGATGTGACAGCCCTGGGCAAAGCCAGCTCCCAGCTTGCCTGGTTTGGCTCTATGGAAATCTATCCATGTGCCTGAGAATGGTGCCATGCCAGGCTCATCCCACTTGCTTTACCATACAGATCCCTACCCTCACGTAATGCATTTTTACCCAGTAACATTTAACACAAAGCACAGACCCTGTGCAGAAGTTTGAAAGCTGAAAGGAAAGGCTTCCTGTGGAACAGACCATGCTACTTCTGCTGCCTTTTCCCACCTGTGGAATAAGGCTTGAATTCCCTTTTGCATCAGGGTAGAACTCCAGCTGGAGTGTGAGAGTAACGTGAGTGAAAGGACTGTGAACTCAGGCTCTCTACTTCCTGGGAGAAAGCTCTGGTTTTTGCAGATGAAGCAATGGTATTGTAGTTATGACAAATTAAGGGTACAAGCAAAACTTGCAGGAAAAGTTATTCTCTTTCTAAAGCTAACTGAGGCAGTGACACCAAAACCCCACCTTTTCCAGGTCTGAAGGTTTGTTGGTAGGGAGGGTGAGCATCAGTACTGATACCATTGCCTTCCAGTGGGTGACAAATTGGTATGGAGGGCTGTCAGAGTATCCACCAAAGGCAGGGCTAGGAAGTGAGACAGATCAGCCCCCAAATCGTAATTCCATTCCCCCTTCCAAATCATTATACATCATCATCCCAAATCACCTCCAGGCCAGTGATGACCATGCATTAAGCCCACTCATGCAGACTGTGTTTAGTATGATTACACATTACACTGCAAGGTTACATGAGATATATAGACTGATGTATGGCAGAGCTCCATGTCAAGGCACAAACATTCTTTTGACAGTTGCAAGGATTTTTTTTTTTTTTTTTTTTTTAAGTTTTTACATGTTTGAGGTAAGGGTAATTTTAATATAATTGCTAAACACCAGGGCATGCTATCCTAACAAGCCTGGGGAAAAACAGCACTGTTCAAGGGATTCTCTCCAGCCCATCACAAGGGTAACAAGATACACTTTGACTTGGATAAAACCTGTCTGTCTGGGAGCTGGGAAGATGAGTCTGCAGGGAGGGAGGGTGTTGCATGCTCAGCCTTGCCCAGGAAGGCTCCATGTGTGAAGAACAGCCCTGAGCTCCCAGGCAGCTCCGCACGCTGCCACTGCTGCCTTTGGGGCCGTTTGCTCTCGTCACTCAGGTCCCAGCAGGTACCCAGAGGAGCAGAACCCACCCATTAGAAAGGAGGAGAGAGGCAGAAACAACTGAAACAACCTGCAACATTTTGCACAACCTGAGCACTGGTTTTCAGGAAAGCTTTTTTTGATTTATATTGTTATAATTCTTATAAGTTCATTACTGAATTTAACGGTTAGATTCTATTTTTTGATATGAACAATAACTTATTTCTTAGCCAGTCTCTCTTGCAGCCAATAACTATTGTCTCTTTTGTAAACTGCAGCCCCTCTTGTTGCCAGTAATATGTGATTTGGGGGAATGATTTAAATGACAAAATGCTAACTTGCAACAACAAAAGAAATGACACAATATAAACTAAGCTTTAATAACTAAAAAGATCTTTAATTAAAATTGCCTTCCATTCAGGGGCTAGAGTTTTCTTTAACCAGCTGCCCTATGAAAGTTATTACCTAAAGTTTTCATTTTCCCAGTACACAGCTGCAGAAATGATTTTATTCTGGTGAATAAAGGGCTGAACAACAGCAAGGACAAAGCTCACTTAAGCTAACAATGAAGCCATGGCAAAAGTCATAACCTTCTGCTGTCTTAGGGGAAACACACTTTCTGAATATAATCTCTCTGATTATGCCTAGTATGCAAAATGCAGTTTTATAACTGCAGCTCAAATAGATTTCAGTATTGCCACTGAATACTAATCACTGATGCAAAAAACGTACAGCTCCCTCAAGGCATTTCAAAAATCTTGATTATTTAATCAGTGCTCCTGATTTATAAGGCGAGCTGGTTGATGACTACCAAAATGTGACACATTGGACACTCTCCAGATGGAATGCCAGTTTTCATTTGAGGTTAAAGAGGTAAAACTCTACAAGAGAGGTTTTCCAGTACCCTGGACCAGAGCTAGAGTTATATCAGATGATAAATAAAACCTGGCAGTTTGGCTTGCACATAATATTAAAACAGAAACTTCACTGAATTGTCAGCTGTAAAATGAAGTAATCAAGTTTCTTTCTGATTATTTTCCATTTCCACTATGGACTTTTTATTTATTTCATGTCTTCCACCTTAATGTCCTCTTACCATTTTAAAGAGCACCACTTTACCTTTTTACAAATATGTAAGTGGTGAGTAGCTCCTTTTCATAAGCACTAGTTTCCCAACCAGCTGGATACAAAATTTGAACAGTTCAGTTTCTTTTCCCTACAGCCACGTATATAAATATAGGAATTTGAAAATATTTTTGTATCTACATCTCTATAGGGAAACATAGGCTTAGGTATATATATAACAACAATTTAAACTCCTGCCTTAAAATGCAATAGAATTGCCAAAAATTTTTAAGAAACTGGTGCATAAGTTACATTAATTTCTGAACAGGTTTACTTCTGAGTTGCTTGAGCTTTGACAGTCTCACGCCCATCTTCAATTGTCATCAATGATTTTCCGTTAAAGAAGGATTCCATATGAAATTTCCAGTGTTTTTTCTATAAAGATTTCAAGGAGCATAATGACTTCAGATTGAGACAGCAAAGAATTAAATTCTTCTTTAGAACCTCTTTCCAGGCCTGGCCCCTAGATGTGAGCATCACTTTGGGTACATGATTACAGGGATATAGAGGCCAAATGTTTCAAACTCATCTTGAAGGCATGGCCCTTGCTGGAAGCAGTGACCAACACTTCTATTCAAAGCAAAGTCACAACTACAGAGAATTATTTTACCCAAATCTGCGTTGGTGCTGCAGGTGGGCGGCAGCAGCAGAGCACCCGGAGGTGGCAGCAGCCCCCAGCCCGTGCCAGCACAGCTGTGTGGTGGGGAGCCAGCCTGTGCTCTGCCCCAGCCCCTGCTCTGCACCAGCCTGTGCTGCGTGTCCTGGCTGGTATTTCTATCCAAGCCATCAGTGATAAAGCCGATAATGAGCACAGATAACCACAGCCATGGTGTGTGGTCAGCCTATCAACTCAGCAGCACTGGACATGCACTGACATACAGGATAACCCCAGGGAAGTCTGACTTGGAGATTAAAAGCATCCTCACATCCCAGTGCAATCCTCTCAAGCCTTCTAAACTCAAAATGGTGAAAATTATAAACAAAATGTGAGACTTTGGTGGAAAGTTAACTATAAATAAGCATTAAAAGTATGAAAAGTCATCATACCGACACATTGAAAAGCTACTAATACTCATAAAACATTGTTTTCATTCCTCATTTTAAAAAGCTTGCTAGAAAATCCATCAGTCTGGATTCCAGTGGCACAACAAAAGGAATCACAGGAGCGTGTATGGCTCCCCACCATACCCCCCAATGCAGACAGACGTGCGTGGCAGCTCTGCCCACGTCAGCAGCCCCCTGTGCCAAACTGCTCCCCCAGCCCTAACAGTGACACTGTAACCTCCACACAGGCCTTGAATCCAGGTTTTGGCAAAACTGCAGATTCGTATCCTGTTACAAAGCCAGAACACTTTAATAACTGTGAGAGTTCACTTACGAAATCTGTGTAGTTTGGGTTTGTGCCCTTTATAAATCTTTCTCTGTACTTGTAGGTTTTTATCATCTGAAGCTTTTTGAAAGAATATCTCACTTGACTGGACTTGTGGGTAAGACAATCATGGGGCAGTTCAAATAGCTGCATTATTCCATTTTCTGTCAGGAATCCAAAAAATCTGCTTGAAACACAGATGGCTATTTCCCTGTCATCATCCACCTCCTCCGCTGATCTCCTCACCATTTCAACCACATTCTCTGTGTCAGGATCCCTGAGTAGGGAAGCTTTTGCACCTTCTTTTTTCAGGGAAGAGCTACAAGCTGCTAAGTGAGGGTGTTTTGATGGTGGATGAGACAGTCCTGCTGCAGACAGCACTGCTGGGAGACTGCCTCAGGCTCGGGGTACTGCAGGCACAATGTCATAAATATATCACAGGTACTCCCAGGCCTTGTGCCATGAGTACAGAATGGCAAAAATAGCTTGCAGGGATTATGTCCCCACATTCCAATCTTGCGTGGCAGCAGCCACACAGCAGGAAAAACACTGGAGCCAGAACTTGCCTATGCAGGTTACTGGCTGCACTGCAGGGGAGACTGCTGGGCAAATCATAACTCCAAAAGAGATGGGAGTTTCTGTTTACACAAAGCAAATGACACCATTGCTCCTCCAGTCCTGTCCTTCCCCCATGTCCCATGTAGCCTCACTACGTGCAGCTGCGTCAAGGGATCAAAAAGCTATTTCATAAAAGGCTCCATAGGTTTTGAACCACAAAAGGGCATCAAGAATATTCTGCTACTGCCATGCCTGTTTCTGCTGTTTAAGTTGGGGCAAAATTTCAATTCTCCTTTGCTGGATCTAGCTAAGCAAAGTTAAAGCCAGTTCTGGGTGCATCTGGACCGTGAATGGAAATCCCTCTGCTACACCTCTGGTGTAAAACCACCAGGACATCGACTGCCACCATCTTCTCTACATCCTGGTACAGTCACACATTGTGTAATCAGCTATTTGCTCTTAACCCTTCTAATTCCTTCTTCATTCCTATATGTACCTCTCCACCTTCTCAAACTATGCTGGTTTTTTTTTGTTGTTGTTTGGGGTTTTGTTGTTGTTGTTGTTGTTGTTTTTTGGGGTTTTTTTTGTTTTGTTTTGTGGGGGGTTTTTTGTTGTTTGTTTGTTTTTGGGGATTTTTGGTTTTGGGTGTGTGGTTTTTTTTTTTTTTTTTTTTTTTATAAAAAACCCCTAGAATAGACTTGGCAAAGCATCTCAATAATTATCTGTTGGATGGGGTTTGTGGCTAACAGAACAGCACAGAAAATTATCTGAATAATTCCATGAACCTGATACCAGCAGAAGGCTATAGATCCATTAGGTCAGGACAGAGATGATGTGTTTCAAGAAATTTTGGACTACTATTTTTAATGTGTGGGTGAGCTTACAGGAAAACTGAAAACATCATTATGCTTAACTGTTGTTAAACCAACAACAATGCAAAAATCTGTGTTTAAAGAAGAACTTTTCTGTTTCTTTGCTGCACCCTACACTGCTGCACCTGAAACAAGAACCTGGGGTTTTTTTTCCAGTTGACAATGCAACTGTGGGAGGAAAGATCACACAGATGTTCTGTTCTTCAGAGAAGTTGGGTTTAAATACACACTCAGCATTTCTGACTCTGAACAAAGAACTTGTTACAGAAGTAAAAAGCAATATCCTCATATTGCCTCACAAAATTCTGCTTCACAAAAATTAGCAACAGCAACATCAATACAGATAAAAAATTGTACCTTAAAACATTATACACACATAGGATTTTTGGTGCAAACAATAATAAATTCCTACTTTCAATAGTTGTGTTGATTCCAATTTGTGTCCCACAGGTAGGGGTATCCTATTTGAATACAGGTAGTAAGAAAAAAGACTATTCCTTTCCAAAATTTACAAATGCACCATATATCATTAAAATAGAAAGTAGCAATAAATTTACTTTATTAGTGGGAAACTTAGAATTTTTTTAGGATAACAAAAGGGCAACGATATTTCAATCACTGGGAAATTTAAATGTTTCTGAAAATATACTGCAATATATGTATTATAAGTAGGGAGAGATAATCTATCTCCTTCCAGACAGGTTATTCTGATTTTCAAGGACAGAAAACTGAGACTTCATACCTTCAGTTTACACAAACACCTTTGTCAGAACTAATAATCCACTTCAAAGGCAAGAAGTTTCATAGTACTTAATTATGTGGCCTCTAACATGTCATGATGATTGAATTCATATGAACTTATATATTTGGGCATCGAAAGCCCGGTATTTTTTCTTAATTAGAAACAAAGATTCAATGCAACTTGCCGAGAAAATAAATGAAATCCACATACATCACCTCTGAGCAATAGCCCTGATTGAACGGGGCTGTTTCAATCTCTGCGGCTGGCAGTGCTCATCAGTGAATTTGTTTACAAAGTGGAAAGAATGAGATGCTGTCAAAGAATGAAAAATAAAAGCTAGATTTCTTGGGAAGGAGACATCCGTCTTTTTCTATTTGTAAATGCTGACGAGCAGGGTTTAAGGAGGGCTAATGTCATCCATTCATCTTAATTAAAGAGTTAATTGCTCGTGTATCCAGATTTGGTTAGCTGATCTTAGTAACATGAAGAGCGTTTGCTTCCATGTATTTTATTGACCGCTGTAATGACATCATCAGTACGACCCAGGATTTATTCCTGCTTCAGCCTAAACTCGTAACTTTAATAGCCTCCTACATGATAAAACTTTCAAGAGGGAAGGAGTTCTTTAGCATGGTAGAGAACACTGAGAGGTCTGTCCAGACCCTGTTAAAATGTCTCAGTTCAGCTATCATTGAAGTATTACTTCAAAGTCTAGAGTCATGAAGATAAGTAAAAAGTAATTTTAAAGACTAGTTCTTGGCAAATGAATATATGGAAATAGCATAAAGCATCTAAAAATCGCATATCAAATATAAGCAAGAGACTTATTACTATTCAATTTTTCCCATCTGTAGTCATAGTCAAGAAAGCACTGACACAAAAACAGACAGGTGAGGTTCACAGCATATTCTAGGGATTAAACACCAAATTGGTTTAGTCCTGTGTTTTACAGCACAAAGAGGGGAAACTCAGATCTAAAGAAACACCAGTTAACTAAGAAAGTCTCTGAGGCTTTTCTCTACAACGTCTTTAACATTTACTGCAATTCCTGATGTTATTTCTTAAAGATTCTTCACAGGAATTAAATTAAATTTTACACAAGAGGAAAATGGGCAGTACTAGCGCTTTTTGATTGATCAGCTATGTGGTACTTAAAAATTAAATAAAAGAATCCATTACAAAACATAACACGTTGTTTTCACTTATCCTGGTAATGAGTCTTCAGAACTGATCTATTCATGTTCTGCTGCTTTCAGGGGATCAATTTCTGTTGCTAATAACACCCATAACTTACACTAAGGGTGGAACAGCCTCTAAGAAGCACCACACACCAAACATAACTCACTGTAACACAGGCACCCTTGCTGTGAGCACATGCTTCGTTCGGGAACAGTCCCAGGGTAGCTCCTGTGCACTCTCCTGAAATACCTAGAAGGCACTAGGAATACTGTGATAAGGTGCTACAGCTCATCTAGCTTTATGTACTTCACAGTGAACTTCACTTTGAGGGGTTTTTATGCAGTTTAAGCTTTTCAGGTGACTGGTTCAGAGACCAGTACTGGCTCCTGTGCTTTCTCTGACATACAGGAGACTTAAGTACTGATGGGGTTTCCGTGTTTCCTCAGAAGTCTTTATAAAAATATGATTAAAAAATACCTAATAACCTCTGTATTATAGGAACACAAAAATACATTGCCTCTCCCATGGAATAGCATCAGGCAAGTCCAGGACACAGAACTGAGTACGGTGCAGTGGGCTCATGTTATCAGAACAAGGTAATCAGCTCCAGAAGAGGATCCAGTCTGCCTGTGGCAGCCTGATGCTGCCCCCAAACCAATCAGCCCTGCTGAGAAGTCACAGGGTCATGCTTCAGAAGCTGCTCTCCTTTTGGGTCTCCAGCTTGATGCCATGTGGCTCAAGGACACTCCTCCAGCCAGCCCATGCACCTCCACAATCACACAGGAGTGTGTCATGGATAAAGGGAGCACCACTGGGGAGCAGCAGATTTGTTGGCTGTCACCAACTCTACAACTGCCTGCATGGGTGAGCTTTAACAAGTGGTTAAACAGCTCACTCTGTCCCAGCTATTCCCCAAATCACCTGTATCTCCTTTCAGAGATACTTGGAGATTCATTCATGGGAAGATGCTGGCTGTGAGTTAAGCAGTGCTGTTATTTCTGAACAACTCCCTGCTGGAAAAGGCAGCACAAACAATGTATGGGGTTACAAACAGAGGAGAGGACAGTAACTGAAGCTGGATGAGACCTGAGGGAACTGTCTATCCCAATCCTGAGCTCAACACAGAGGTCATTTCAGTCTTGAAAGAATGTAGGGATGGACACTCCACAGCCTCCCAGGGAAACCTGCTCCAGTGCTGGACTGCCCTCACTGCCCTGAGGACTTTTTCTTTATGTCAAAGCCCGTGGATATGGAGAAGGTGGCCACGAAAGCAGAATTTCTCACTAGAGCTTAGATGTTACTCATCATCTTTCACAGGTCAGCTCCAATCAAAACAAATATATTTTTTAAATTGAAAGTTGTTCCAGTTTTATTTACACTCCAAGAAAACTACTCATTCAACCTTTCTTCATATACTTAGTCTGTTTAGTGCAGAATCCCTAAGAAGAATGACAAGAATAAAACTAATAAACCTCTCTGCCACTTGGGACCCCGTGGAATAGCATTACAGAATCCCTTTTACATCAGCCGGGGCACAGTGGCAGCCTGAGAGTGCTGTACACAGGCAGCTGCAGCCCTGCCAGGAATCCTGAGCTCCTGAGTCACAGACACCCATTCCTGAGCTCAGAGGTCCCTGTACCACACTCCTCCCATGGGTCTCTCTGTGGGGTGGTGCAGTAACCACATCATGTCAGAGCCTTCAAACCACCCCAGTGCTCTTCCAAGACATTAAACACACAGCTCGGTGGCCTTGGAAATACTTTTAAGTAACTGTAACTTTTTTCATTAATTTCAAGTCTCTTCTGTTATTTCCATTTTCTTTGTTTTCACATGCCTATGCATAAACTACAAAGCTATTTCCTAAACACTTAAAGGAAAAACTAAAAATGCCCTTGGACACAGACTGTGGACTAGGCAGTGATTGTCCCTTTTGAAAGCTACTTTACATAACATTAAAATACAATGTCACTAAAGAGAAAAGTGCAACATTTTGTTGTTCAGTAGAAACACCTTGGATAATACTGAAATAAGATCTCTAGTGGCTTGTGAAGTAGTTAGTTCAGTTGTTTAGCAATAACACCTTTGGATTTGTAAAGCTTCTACAATATCTAAAATAACCTAAAAGAAGAAAGTTTAAAAAGTTTTCTCTAACTAGCTAAAACCACCTGCTGTAACTTGAATCAAGTAAAAGTTCTTAAGAACAACCTTCTTTTGAGATAACACATTTTTGAATTACTACACTGTAATTTTTGTACACTGCATCAGGCAATGGCTACTGCAACTTCTTACAACGTTACCAGCTTACTAATAAACGTGCATGAAGCGGAACAGGGCATACAAGTTATAATTCTTTGCCTGTGCCTGGCGACATAAACAGGTCTGATACCATCAGATGAAGAATTGAGGAATTAAACCCTCCAAAAGTCTGATGTAAAGGATTGGACATGCTAAAAGAGATGGTGAAAAAAGGCTGCTAAGAAATGGAACAACATTCAGGAGAGAAGCAATAGATCCACAAATGGAAATAGACATAACCACAAGAAAATGTTTTATCAACATAAGAGCCACAAAGGAGCTGTGCATTTCAAAATAAGCAAAAATTGTTTTTGAAGAAAAAAACAGCATGGTAGGTAGGACTTCAAAGACTTTACTGTAATAGACAGAAATGAACAATAAAAAAAAATACAAAAGAAGAGAGACAAAAAAAATCCCACTAAGACCAAGATCAACTTATTCTATGTCCCTGCTATTACCCTGTTAACCCTTTGATGCCAATGCTGGGGAACCATTTTAGTGATTAAAGAGAATAAATATTTCAGCACCACAGCAGTTGCTGCCTCCAGGCAGCTCCTGAGCCTGCTCTCCAACCCTGCACCCCTCGATGTATCTCTGGCAGCACCTGCACTTCCCTTCCCAGCTGGAAGGCACAGCACCTCCCCTGCCCAGCCCATCTTCATTTTACTCCCAGCCTGGCCCATAGAATGCACAACTGCCTTGTCAGAGAGAAGCCACATGAATCACTGTGCTCTGGGTGGAAAGCCCCCTTGATATTGTATTTCTAATCACAGAGAATAGGAACCAATGCATTCAAAAGAGGGGCACGGAATAGATAATTAAATGTCATTTAATAAGGATAGAAGATGCAGCTATTCCATGAAATACCAGGTTTCTTAGTTCAGAAACAGCTACAAAAAATATTTTTAATTGGATTAAGGTAAAACAGCAGGTAAAGCTATGGTTTTCTTGCAAAATACATTGCAGTATTCTTGTGTCTTGTTTCTGAATCATTGACACGAGGAGGATTTTTGCCACTGGCTTTAGCAGAACAGAACTAGCTAGTAATGGAGTAAAAGTTTTCTTCTTGGAAATTTCAAAATAATTCTGAATCCTGAGAGAATACATAGTGCCATTGGTCTACAGTAAGATAGGATGGAGAAATGGAGTTTAAATGGTGCTGGGGAAGCTGAAAATTAACTGGCTAACATGAAAAACTGTACATAGAAAAAGAGATTTAAGCAAAAAGAAAGATTGAAGTCTAATGCTACATGAAAACAGAAATGAAATTTTCATGGAATTTACTTTTTGATATCTTTGCATGTGGATTTCTTTTCTTTTGTTGGCTGCTTTTCCAGCCAACAAAAGAAAAGACAGAAGACTTCCAGAGAGAAGGCTTCAGAAACTTTTCGCTGAGGAAATATTTATCATAATTCATACACTTCTAAATGCCTATTTCAATCCTCTTTTTCAAATCATTTTGGTAACCACAGAAAAAATGTGGTTTGTTTTGCTTCAATGTATAGTAAGCTGTAAAAACCAAATTCTGTTTACAGAACCAGATTTTCTATTATTTTAGACAGTCCTTTTCACAGAAAAACCTTTACATGTCATTACTAATGACATTACAACCCTCTCTAGCTGCCCTCAAGACCTAGCTGTTTTGTAGCAGACAATATTTGACATCTTAGTTTGCAATCTCGGAAAAAGCCAAGAGAACAGAAACTGTCCTGTCAGAAAAAAAATGGCTTCAGAAGCTGGTAAATATATCACATTTCTATGGCGACGTGATCAAAATTGGAATGTTTGAATCAAGAGTTGCCTGCTTAGTGATTAATTGCAGATGTCAATACCAAGAGGTACCTGCAAGGCAATTAGCACTGTACTTGCCTAAATGTCACTGCACTGTAAATACAGAGTGGAAATAAATAGACAGATTGGCTTGGTGCATGTTGTTTGGATTTGGAACAGGAATCTTGGAAATGTGGTTCCTAACTGAGCCAATTTTTTATTATGTGCTGCTGATATGCTACAAAAGACTTCTGTCTTTCTTTTTTTCCTGGTATACTGGGAGGTTAGTGCCACCGAACTCTCAAAATGCCACGTGGCGATCCTTACTAACCAAAGCCATCACATGCTGAAGAAACTTAGATAAATTTCTGCAGTTAAAGCTGTAAATCATGAGACTGAGATAGAATTTTGTTTGCCATTGGAACCCAAATTGATAAATTTTATTATATGCTTTACAGTGGCTGTTTACTTTGATAATACTTTTCTGTCCTGTCTGCCCCAATTTAGAGTCATGTGAATGACTGAGAAGGGAATCACAGCTACAGGCTGAGAGTCAAGAAGCAGACAAATAGAGGCTGATGTCACTGCTGTGCAAGACTAAATATATATTACCATTATATCTGTCAGACTGATATTCCATAGTTTAACTTCTATAAAAGGAAAACAATAACATTGACCACCCTCCTCCAACCCTTTTGGGGATTCAGTCATGTTTGTTCGGTAGATTAAAATCTGGAAAGTAATTGTTTCTAAAAACTGGGAGGGGGGCTTTTCTTTTCATCACACAGCCAAGATTTTATTTTTTCCAGAATTTTTCTCCTTTAAACTATAACATATTAGCTGCTGGTGGCCTTTGAAAACTAGAGGATCAGATGAAGCTGGCTCTCCTTCCATCTGCTAGCTTGCATAATAAAAAACCTAATCTATATATTAATATAAATATTAAATTCTTTTTTTTAAAACTAATTAGTACAGATGCAAAAATCTCATGGCCATGAGACATGTGACAAAACTTCTCTGTTAAAATAAAGCTCATCTATAAATTTGGAAATCCTTGGCTATAAAAGTCTTTCATTAGCAGCACACACTAAACAATGATCACTGCTGTACGATGAGAGACAAATTAATGAATCAAACGTTACAGATTTCATCACATTCACTCATTTGCATTTAAGCCGGTTTCCAGCTCTGTCATGCATTTGCTTTTAAACGAGCCCCTGTGGATAGTGCTGCAATGTTTGATTCATTAATTTGTTTCTCAGTGTACAGCAGTGCTCACTGTTCAGTATACGGTGAAATACTTTGAAAATATTAGTTTTAACAACCTATCCTTTATTTTAACAAAGAAATAATCCTCAAGAAGGAAATGCTGGCCATTTTGCAACAGAGCCCCTGCCAAATCTCCCAGTTGCTACCCCAGCCCATCGTTATACTACTGTGATATTATCTGGATTAAATCTTCACAGCTTGCTTTCACATATTCTACAATTTCATAAAGCTTTGAGCCAGCTCTTTGGGTTGGTATTATGATGCCAAATTCAACTCCTGGGAAGTTAAAGGTGGCTTTAAGCCTTTGCTCTCCAATCCTTGGATCAGTCCCAAGCAGTGACTTAGATCAGCCTCCCGGACACTCGGTGATACTCTGCCACCACTGTGCCCAGTCCACCAGTTCCTCCACATTACAGCTGAGTGGGCTGCTTGGCAAAGCCATCTCTGTGAGAGCTGCAAAACTTTGGAACTTGCTTTTGGTTTGTAACAGCTTGAATTTGGTGACCTTACAGCACGCTGAAAGCACCATCTGTTCTAGAAGAAAAGACAGGCATGTTCCCTGGCTGGCCAGTGCACAGAAATGGTTGTTTTGGTAATTAGATGGGTGGCTGAGTTCTCAAGTTCTTGTCTGAACCTCAAATTTTATGTATTTGACTACAACATTGTTGTAGCAATCATTGCTCATGTTTAATTCCAAAGAAATAAATACTTATAGGCATAAAGGCACATTGCAACCAGGTTTTAGCAGCCTACAGAAGGTGGCTCTTCTCATTTTCAGGTGGATTCAACAACACTCTGAATCTCCACTTGCCGGAACACAAGTCCAGTGGTCACCCGTGCTTTAGATGGCAAACTTAGGTGAAATTAGATCCAACCTAATGAAATCCCAAAAGGTTTATTTAAGCACAACAGGTTGCTTATGGTGCCTATGAATTTCCATCACTTGCTTTTTTATTCCAGACCACAGGCTAATCTCTGCCAGGTACAGGTGAGGTAGAGTTTCCTTTGAGGAGGTGTTACGAAAATCAGCATCATTCTAGTTAACTCTGCCGCAGCTCTTCCCAATACTTGGATTTTCAGTTTTATTTATTCACTAAAGAAAACAGATTTGTCGATGTGCAAACAGTCTTAAACTGGGAGTATGAAAGAGTCCTGCCATGCTTCTCACTGATATCCTTCCCATTTACAGAATACCCACATATCAATTAAACTCACCTGTTAATTAAAAGCTTGTCTGGAAAATTCCTTGCTAGTTGGAAGCAAAAGAAAGTGTAAAAACTATCTGAATGCTGGAGCTTTGAATTTTAATTACTTACTCCCAGGTTTGTTCGTGATCCCTCAGGTGTTGGCTGGGCAACAGCAAAGAACTGGAAAAGAGAAACAAAATTATTTTGTAATTTGTGCTGTAGGGAAGAAAATGTATTGAGAAGGTTTCTAATTTTCTCTTCTTATCTTGTTTAGATTTACTCTTTATTAATGTACTTATAAGGGAGTATCTGCACAAAAAGAAAAAAAGATTCTGGAAGATTACAGGCAACTACAGTGAATAATTGTTCTCTAGATTTGATATTTTTTTTTTTTAATAATATGAGAATTCCTACTGTGTTTATCTCACAATGGAGAATATAATTATAAATGAGAATAATGCTTGTAAATTTGGAATAAAGGCTACAGCTTATCTGAGATCATCGATTATATATATGTATTAAATTTGATGTGCTGTTTATTTTATGTGCATCTAAATAGAAAAGACATTAGCAGTTTTAATAAAAACTTGGGCACTTGTATGAATTTGATCCCTCTCGCTAGCCTCCCATATAATAATAGCTGGGTTTTGACCATTTTCTTTCCTTCCTACATTTTTAAGAAAAATGATCTTTTTTAACAGAGCAGAATACTTCATCTAAAGAGAGTCTGTAAACTAAACATGGAGGCAGGGGATAGCTCTTCTGCTTTTCCTCATTAAAACAATCACCCCTTCCTTCTCCAAAGTCACAATATTTTAATACCATGAAGTTTTTAGTGCCCCTTTATTAAGGATAAATACCTGGGATTCTAATTATGATCAGCAATTTTTCCAGTAGGAAAAAATTTGACATTTTACATAGGAACTTAAGAGATTTCATGAGGTTTTTGATGAATCTCTACATGTGGGAAATTTGGCCATCTGAGTCAGGTGAAGATTTACACAAGGAGTTCTCCAAGAACTGGGATGACAACTTTCAATTTTTTCTCAACACACACACACAGAGCATACACACATCTGTTTAAAAAGTTCACTTAACAGTTAAAATGCTACTCTTGCAAATTGACTTGCAGGCACCTAGATGACAATAGAAAATGCAATTGAAATAACTCCACTCATGCTAAGTAAGTTTTCTTCCTCAATACACTTAAGAGTTTCAAATTGAAAAAAAAGAGTCAAAAGTAACATAAATGGTAAACAGTTTATTTACTATGTATGTAAGCTAAATCCAAATTTATTGAGTGAAAATACAAAGCAGAAACTAAACACATGTGAGCACAACAATTCGAGTCTGGTACAGGTTATAAGACAGTTAAAGAATCAGATGCTGCTTCAAAGTGCATTTAAGGGACTTGTAATGTTAAACAGCTCAGATTTCTCTTGCATTAAGTTCACAATGAAGGTTTCCTCATCAAATGAACAAGACTTCATGAACTGTGACTGCACAAGTAATTTTTGGCTATTACACTCAGCTGAGTGCTGCTGGTTTAGCAGTATATGTACAGTCATATATTCAAGCAGAGACTTTTGCTCACTGTGTTCAGCTAAAAATTCTGAATATTGTGCAAATCAGTAATTTTAGGACCCTTAAATAAATTAAAATATGGAAGTATATTAGGGGTGTATGAAGGATAAACCATGAGAAATTCCATCACAGTTTAAGAAAGAAAGGAAGAAAGGAAAGGTGAAAAAACCTGAAAAGCAAGCAGGTATCTATCATCCATTTTTTTTTGTAGCTACATGTCTTTCAGATGGAGACAACATATTTTTTACTGCAGTTTTCTGGGGGACAGGCCTTGTAAGCAGAATCTTGTTTACAACAGAAAATACATTGCACTAGGAGTAGCCATGATGCCTTCAGAGACCCAACCTACAATTACTGAGACATTTTGTGAATCTGTCACTTATAAAAGAATGCCCTATGAAAATTCAAACACCAGCAGCTCTTGCCTAGGTGTGGTGGTGCATCCCCACACCTCCCTTTTAATCCACCTTAAAATGTTCATTTGTGAGAGCAGGCAACATGTAAATATAACTCAAAATATTAATATATATTCTTTCTGGAAGAATGAGAATCTGAAAAAAGGACAATGCTATGTGCAGCCAGACCTCTCCAAAAGGGGACAGAGCTACCACAGTGACTAAGATGATGAAAATACCTTTTAGAATATTTTACATCCGAACAGCATATCTATTATTCTCTGCATTTTGAAATGTCTCTAAAAGTAATTTTTTTTTAAAGAGAAATGAGAAGTTTTTATTCATACATTCATACTTGGTTTTTGTTATTCTTACTTGTTGCCACCCAAAATGAATTCCAGTATTTTTTGCATACTACTGTTAATTTCTACTGCTTCGGGAGTGACTCTCTTCCTTTATGGCAGCTATCACTGACTTCTCAATAGTTATGAGACAGAATCCTACATAAAAATGGCAAACCATATTAAACTTCTGTATGATCCTTGATGATCTGCCAGAGTGTCTGATCCATTCCAGAGTACACAAGTCCAGCTATGTGCCCTGGTTAATAAATAAACAGTTCATGTAAAACTTCTGTTTTCTCCCACTGTCTTAATCCTCCATTTTGTTTGAAGAAATCCATATTATATTTCAATCAGGATCTCTTTTCTTAAGAGAACATTAAGTAGTGTCTCAGGTCTGAAATTTATTAATGAAGCAAAACTTTTTGCTAGCAAAGCTTTTGGCAAAATATCTTTCCATGTATTGCACAGTCTGTTATCGTCATGATCAGCACAGATTTTGTACATCCCAACAGCCTGGTCTCTTATGAGTGAGAAATTTCACTTCTCCAAATGAAGTGAAGGATAATGCATGGGATTTAGCATGGAAACCATTCACTCACTGTTGAGCGCTTTTCTGGTTCTCTCCTTGGCAAATACGAAAAAAATACATCTGTCATTATTCTTGGTAGTACAGACATGTATCAACTGAGAGATGGACTACAGCTCCCAAAACATTTTCAAAAAGCTGCCACTAAACATTATGAGTGCTGAAATTAAAAAATAATTAGCCACTGCCACCTTGATCTGCACCTGTACAACTTCTGCAAGATATCATTACCCAATTCCTTATAAATTAAAAACTGATTTGGGATTTGCTGTTATATTAATATTATTCAATTTTATCTATAAAGATCATATTTAATATATTTTAGACATACAAACTGCTAGTTTAATTTCTACATGATGTGCTTTAATACATTTCTGTAAGGTGCAGAGGAGGGACATACAGGGCTCCTCCCTCAGGACAGACCTGCCTAGGCTTGGTTTGGTCGTAGTACAGCACAGGAGACACCCAAGGTGATCACAGGTAGTGTGGGATAATTTCCCAGCATATTGCACACCCAAAAGAGTGTGGGATGGCATCAAAAACTGCATTCTCCAGCACTACGCAAGGCAGCTCTTTGTCAAATCTGACAGTTTTTCCAACCCTGCTAATGAGAGGGTAAAACAAATTCAGAACATGAGCCCACATTTTAGGCTTGCATGGGAGATGCCTCTCCTTTTGGATGAACACTGCCAGGACTGGGGGCC
The DNA here is from genome assembly GCF_965178545.1 of Coloeus monedula. Classification (NCBI taxonomy): domain Eukaryota; kingdom Metazoa; phylum Chordata; class Aves; order Passeriformes; family Corvidae; genus Coloeus; species Coloeus monedula. The sequence continues at coordinate 14,021,403 of NC_138795.1, read as the reverse complement.
AGAGCACATTTTTTCCTACAGGCATCACGACCTTTCAGCAATTTGTGAATCCCCAGTTTATACCAAAACATTATGGCGATGCCTTTTGTTAATTTCAAGGATTTATAAGTAAGGATGGGATACTTTTTTAGCAGACCAGAAAGCACAAATCAATATATCAGGGAAGGACCTGAGCAGAGCAACGATCATACTACAAATATCAGAGCTGAGTGATTTCCACACAAATAAAGTGAGGCTGCCATCGGCACAGCAGCTCCAGCCTTGCCGTGTCAGAGCAGTACTGTGAGCGCTGCCCCAGCCCCAAGGTCACCCCCACGGGGAGCAGGGGCTGTGACACTCGCAGGGGCTGTGACACTTGTGAGCCAATACCACAGCTCTGCCCTTACAAACAGTGACTCCCCAGCAAGGCAAAGCTTAACTCTTCACAGTGACCCCCACGCCTCTTTCGCAAACTAAACAGCTCAAGTTAGGAACTTTTACTTCACAAGAAAATGCAGAGGCTCTTCTTTTCTCTTTCGTTTGCAACGTGCTCTTCCTAGAGGAGAAGGAGAAAATAGGAAGATACAACATTCATATCCCGTAGCTGGCTAGAGCCCATGGTTTCAACATTCTCTCACCAGAACATCCCAGAGGTCTGACAGCTGACCACAGCCTGCCTTGTGATACTCACAACTGATCCGTCAGGTTGGATCTTGCATGAGGATGAGGAAAAATGCAACTCTCAGTCTTATGATTTGAATGCTGTGCCACCGGATGAAAGTAAACTTTTTTTAAGGTAGGAAAGCCAGCTATTGCAGCAAGTCTGGCTTCCAGTTTTTCACACCAAAGCTGTTGCTTCTTCTTTAAACCAACTCATTAGTAAAACACTTTTGCATCTCATCTACAACTCAGGACTGACAATACAAAGTCTAATTAACCTCAGATATGTTTGAAGTTCCATTATCACCTTATTTACCCACAGTTTGTCCACTCTGGCCTTCTGTCCAGTTCAAACTATCTATGCATATGTCCTGGGTTGCAGTGTATTCTATTAACATCCTCAGGAGCTGTTGAAATCAGGTGGGGCAGTGTTTCCTTGCCTCCTCCCCCCAGACTGTCTTTCTGTTAATGGCCCATCATTGTCCTGCCGCCTGACTCAGAGATAACTCCCTCTGGACTATCTTCTGTTAATGAGCCTAATCAACACTTGGCCTCATGACTCATTACCCCATTGTGAGATGCTCCACCCAGAGGGAGGAGCCAAGCATTCCATCCTGGATATAATCTGGGACTCTGACCACCAGAGACAACCCTTCCACTGGATTTCCAGAGGATAGGAGCTACAGAGCCACCACTGGACCTTTTGAGGAAGAGCAGACCCTTTTTTACAGGATCACCGCTTCAGAGGACTGCAGCCACCATTCTACCAGACTGCTACCACCACCCTGCCTAACAGGGACTCAGGTTGTATCTTGACACTGTCAGTTTGAACCAGTGTTTTCTTTTAGGTTTTTTTTTCCTTTTCTTTAATTTCCATCAAATTGTTATTCTGACTTGGTGCCTCCCACTGGTTTGTTTTCAAACTACTACAGCATGTTATATCAAATTAAACATCCCATTTTAGCGGGATTCCAATATTCAGTTAGAGTGACAGCCTCTGGAATCTAAAATATTATTCAGCATTTTTAAAACAGTATAGAATATATTTAATTTAAAAATCAATGAGCCAGCTAAATAATGAATCTGAGTAACAAAACGGCACATTTTGAGATTTTTGAAGTTTGATAAGAGTAAATGGGAGATTTTCAGAAGGACTAAGCACTCAAGGCGTTTCCCTTCTGCCATTTCTATCCAGATGTTCAAAAGTGGTCAATATTTCATATAATGAGAATACTTGAAAGTGTGTTCATTCAATATTTAAATGATGAACAAATTTCTTGAAAATATTGCCCTGCTGTCTCTAATCACAATGTGCTGGTGTCTTAGGTTAACAAAAATTAGAGATGAAACTCCTGAAATGATAACTGAACACCTTTCATGAGCCCTAAATTCATGAAGACAATAACCTCTCCTCCTCAATGTATTCACTATTTTCAGTGTGAAATATTACTCTTGTTTCAGCTGCTCTGTAATCTCTTTCTGAACCATGGATGCCATGCAAGGATTGTAATCCTCTGCTGTTGTACAGGGTAACCAGGGTTTTTTGACATTTAAAATATCTAGCGGCATGACAAGACGTTGTATTTGCATATACATAAATTGTGCCAGGGAAATTCAATGAGTGACAAACCATCAACAAGCTGCAGCATTGCCTGTGGCTTTCACATCAAGCATGGCTGCATATAAAAATGTTACAGTGCTGAAGAAAAGCAGCCTGACCACCACAGCATCTGTTTTATATAAACTCCTCTGAAAAAGAGAATTCATCCTTTAAAAACTACAGCAAAATAAAAAACTACTTATTGTATTTATTTGAAACCTTCTTGTATTGGCAATACATTGAGGGGGAAAAAAAGTTTCCTTTACGATATGATACTTGACATCAACTTCTGTGTGAGAATTTTCTTCCCCCATCCATCCCTGACTATTTGCAGTGCTATCTCCTGAGGTTAAAGCAGGCTGTGATGCCTGCTTGTTATAGCTTCCTATGGCATCCCACCGGCGCCTCTCCCCTCACCTGAAGAAGCAGCTGAACTGTACAACTAAACCTATGGCTAGTGAGGATTAATGTCACAGAAAAGTAAAACATGGATTGGTTTTCATGTGACTGATAGTGCATATATTCCTCAGAATCACAGCAGAGTCCAGAGGGATATTTCATGCAGTTCAAACAAGCAACTCATGCAAACCATCTGCAGCTTAACCACATGACAGACCCAGAGGTGATTTCAGAGTTGCCAGTGAAACAAACTCCGATTCCTCCCAGAGAGACAAGTACTGCTGCAAAACAATGCTGAACATTTCACACCTTGGCGTGAGCCTTGTGAAAGCTGACCAAAAGAAAAGGGGAATAAAGTAGCAAAGAAAAAAGGAGCTAAAAAAGAAACTAAATTAAACTTTAAAAAAAACCCGGAAGCTAGAAACTAATGCACAAAGTAAAACCACTCTTTGTTGCATAAACCCCTGCTTTCTCTCCAGCTAGGAGGGTTATGTACTGTACAAACACCAAATTTAGCATTTTTTTTAATTTTAGGCTAAGACAGTTGTACAGTGCAAGATGAAAACTGAATGTGGAAATAGGTATTAAATTCCTCTGCTGAAGGGTTTTTTTTTTTATTTTTCTTACGATGTCAATTTAAAAAAAAATTGCTGATGGATCCAAACTGGTATGATAGGGAATCATCATAGTATCCCTTAGGTTGGAAAAGACCTTTAAGATCATCAAGTCCGAATGTTAACCCAGCACTGCCAAGGCCATCACTAAACCATGTCTCTGTTTGGCTGACATGACCTGATATGATGCACCACAAGATGACTTCTGAGTTTAAAGAAAGAAAAGATCCCCCAACAGGCTTTATGAGTTTCAGTGACTTATATATTACACTAACTTGCTTCTGGAACTTCCCTTTAGGAATTACTACATTTTCTCCGTCTGTAAATTCTGATATAGTGAGTGGTATCAGGCCTGGAAAGTGCCTTTTAACAGCGAACACCTCATCCAACTGCTTTTACCTTGTGAAGATAACTTTTTAGCAAGGCAGTACAATATATTTCCTTCCTTCTTGGAAGTCTCTGTGTTCTCAGTTGCTATTTCAAATTAACCCAGATATGGAGATTAAACAACCATTTGGGAAAAAGTGCTAATCAGAGGGAAATAACACTGTCTAGTGTTTCTCAGCCAGAGTGGCTTTGGTGGGGATTAAGTCTGTAGCACAGAAAACAGAGATGACTCTTAGAAATAAGAAATGAAACCATCTATTTTCTGTGACCTCCTCCAATAAACAAGGCTTGAGCACAGCAGCTGTGAGAATCCCCTGCATATGCTGGCTGATGGCAATCCAGGCCTGAGTTGATTTCAGGCCGTATCCCTTGTGAATGACTGCAAAGCTGGCTTATTCATTTCGTGGCCGCATTCCAGTGCCAAGGTTTATCTCCCCAGTCTCTCAATCCTCTGTGCACACAGCTCTCTATAGGAAGTCCCAAATAAAATTCATTTCATCACTACAAAACTGAGTGCTGAGAGTTGGCTTTTGCAACCATCATCCTTTTCCCATCACTTGCTGAGCCTGGGGTCCTTCCAGAGGGGGACCCTTGGTATTTCATGGGACTGAGTGTTCCTGAAGATGGACAGATCAGACTCAGAAGTCTGTACTGTTAAAATCGTCTTTATAGCCAAGGGAAATAGAGATCACAGTCAAATAGAAATAAAAGGGGGGGGGGGGGGGGCGGGGAATCATTTGATCCTCTAGAAGCTGTCACTAATTTTAGGAAACAACAGTGATCCTAAATGTCAGAAAGTTGATTGAATCTGTGATCTCACACCATCAGACACAGCCAAAGGTCAGGTAACACCTTCTCCAAACTTCAGCCACCCTCACATAATGCAGAGAGGTCCCTCAGCCTCCCTGCTATGGCTCATGGGGTCTTCCTTATCAGAAAAAGATACCTGCCCCACTTGAAATTTTTGGTGAGTCCTGGTGTGCCTCAACCATACTTGGATTGATGCCACTGGTCATAGAAAGCTCAGCTTACTTAAAAAATAACAACTCCCATATTCAACAAGCCAAATGTCTCCTTCCCTGACTACCTTGATTCCTGTGTTATGGCAAGAAAGGCTCATAGCAATATTAAGTTAATTTATAGAGATTTTTAGCTTTTATTTTGTAAAACTGTGTTTTTCAAAAGACTATATGAATAATCAAAGTAGAAATAATGAGACAAATCAGCAAACGCAGTAATTTCTATGTGTAAAATAGTTTCAAATCAGAAATTGGAGTTATAGTTATACTAATGACAACCTTAACATCCTAAGAGGCTCCAATTTTTGCATAAAAATGATACATTTTAAATATCTAAAACCTTGATGGGGATTTTATACTCTGTTTATGTTAAACCAAAAAAGTGAACTTAAAGTAATCATGTAAATTGAATGATAATAAGAGTTCTTTTATATTTTTAGACTACTTCAAATGAATAATTTAAAAGGCATCAAGCAAAATATTTTATTAACATAAAGTTAATGGTATATTTTTATAGTATCTGATTTTCAAAAATTTGTACTAAGGCATTATCATAATCAGCTCATGTCACTAGTATGCCATTTCACATGCTTTTATTTTTCACTAATGTACTCCCTGACACAGACACTAAGTCTAAACCTTACTCCTGAGCTACCACTACTGCCTTTATTAAAATACTTGTAATTTGTTCACTTCTACACAAATCTAAAAGAAAGAGGACCCTGTTCTGTGAATTGAAATTTCTGTTAGGATGTATTCCAATGACAAATTCAAGGCCCAGCAGTGGGATGTTCCAGCATGCTCAGACAAAGAAAATAAAAAGGATCAGCCAGGGTGTGTGACACAAAACTGGTACTATGTTGTGAAACCAAGACAATTACAGAATGTTAGAGAATTCCTTGCCATTCCCTGACTAGAAAAAGAAAAGTGCCGGCTTAAGGACAGGGAAAATGATTTCACAAGCATAACATTTGGGTTCCAATTCAAAGTACAATTTCTTTCAAAACAACCACTTACCATGTGGCAGGTATGAGTTTGTGAAACATCACAAAACCTACATTTAAACTTCGTTAAAATGCACAAAGCCTACACTACATTGAATTTTTTTTTTAAAGAATCATTTCATGTAACTTATTCAAATATTATTTTCCAGATAAATAGGGATGCTCTTTTTATTTCTTCTGTGACCCCAAGTAAAGGACAAATAACACTCTTGTTCTAATCAGACAACTCTCATCAATAATCAATGTAAAAATGACTTTTTTTTTTTAATCTGTGATTACACTTTCTAATCCCCACTGCTTTATTATCTACTCCAAAATAATAATTTATCATAAATTCTGATATAAATATACCCCCATTTAGTGGGATGGAGCATTGCCATTGGCTTTGCTGGGAATAAATAGAGAGAGCTGAAGTCAGTCATGAACTGAACAGAAGACGAAGCAATTGCAGACTTAGGGCTATGGAAACAAACTTGGCATGTTTAATTACCCTAATCAAAGGACTCGATACTTTGATAATATACTGTGTAAAAATGCTGTAACATTTGAGAATAGCTTAAATTAAAAATTCCAATTGATGGTTTGTCAAAATAAAATATAAAAAGGCTGTGAGGGTAAATATGCAGCCTCATGAGTCTTCTTCAGTACTTCAGTGTCTTAATAATCACCAGTAAACATTTGAAGCCCCCAAAATGTTCAAATGATTAATTTAAAAAAGAAACAAAGCAGGGAGAATTTTGAATGTGGAGTCCTATGACAGACTTCAAAGATTCCTTGAAAAGAGAACACTTTGTGATGGAAATATTTTTCCTCAGGGGTTTTCTACCACCATTTGAAATTTTAGATGCTTTTCCCAGAATGTTGTGCCCATTCTATTACCATCTTCTCTCCAGCAGCAAGAAAATTATTAAAATATGAGAAGATGAAGAAAATCCACAAAGTTTCTTGGTCTCACAAGTTTTGAATTAGGGGAATACATGATGGTTTTTTCACTCAACTGAAAAAAATTAACAGTTTGTAAGGAAAACATCATAAAATTTAAGGCAATAAACTCTTCTGATACTGTGGGTTGCTGCTGATGGTTTGTCATTAAATTGTGAATGACACAATAACAATTTTTTCTCAAGTCTTGTTTATTAAGCCCTCCTAGATGTACACTGGAGTTCCTCTTGGCGTTCTGCATTTCTGGCAGTGGAATTTATCTTGTGCAAAGTCTTAGTTCAAAATATAAACATTACTTGAAACACCCCACTTAGATTTTGAAATCTCAGAGGACTCTGCTCTGCAGAAACAGCTGTTTCCTAAATATACATCTTGTGTTTGTTTATATGTGCACCCTTTCATTGAAAACATATCTACAAGATGGTAAAAAATTTCAAAAAACCCCACAGGTATCACTTAGTTCTATCACTTCCATTACAGGGAACAAAAATGAAAAAAAAAAGAATCCTAAAATAATATACAAAAAAAAAACTCAAAAAAACCCAAGAGTCTCGATCTGATGCTATTTAGATAGTAAACAGAATAGTTAATGGAATTTATTATTCTTTAAATACTTGAGCTACTAGAACCTACTCCAATTCCAATTCAGATTATCAAAAAATTTCCAGTAACTCATAAAAAAAAGGAAAATTGAACACAGTGAAATATCTATTCTTTCTAAAGCTGAGAATTTTCCTATTATAGTCATGTCAGAATCTTTTTTTCTTTTTCGACTCCAATGACATGTTACATTAACATCAATTAATCACTGGAAAAAAATGACCAAGTGAATTTTTACATTCTCATTTCCTAAAATCTTTAGACCCAGACAAAATGGATTTTCAAAATATACTATTCATAAAAATAAGTAATTCCTGTTTTACAGGAATAATTAGATAAAGACCTACTCTGTGCACAAATGCAGAAATCAGATTACATGACCTTTCTGACACAAAATCACATCTCTAACTCCATCAAACTGAAGAACAAAGCATTCAGAAAAGTGGAACCCAGAGAAAGCCTCATCCATCACCCTCCTCGTACGGTGGAGGTTCTGGTATTAATTTGTGACACACAGACCAGAGAATGTGCTGTGAGAGGACTCTGTCAGCTGGGGTGAGGCTGCTGAGGAAATAAACTGCCAGGAAATGCTGGTATTCAGCTGTGGAAAAGGGGAGCTCTTTAATATGTTGCAGAGGTCGCTAATTGGGAACATTTTAAAATCATGCATGCAGAAAAAACCAAATTATGTTACACAAAATTTTTTAGATATTAAGATTTAATTTCACAAATCATGCTTATATTCAAAACTACATACAGTGATGATCAACATCCATATTGAGGGAAAACTTTCATCCATTAGTAGGAAATTGCTGAAAATTCAACTCCATAGAGAAATAGATCACTTTGATTTTCCTGCTGTCAATATATTAAAAATTGTAAAAGAGATTAATTTGCTGTAACGTTTGGTTGAATGTCCAAAAAAACCCCCCTGTATACCCACTTACTATGTCTCTACTTTGTAAAGACATTAATTATTATGAGCATGGCAACATTTTCCTGCAGTTTTATTCTCCTTACATTTGTTATATTGACAGCACTTTCACAATAAATATTTAGGTCTAATTCCATTAAAGTGTACCCAAATCACCTAATGGGAAATAAAAAACACTAAAGCTAGATCTAACTATTGATACATTGTCCTGTTGTTTACACTTCTTTTAATATAACTTGTTTTATTTATAATAACAACCTCTCCCTGGAAATCAAGGATGTGGAATGTCTACTTTCAGCTAAGCTGAGAGATTCTCTGAAATTGCCCCTTCTTGCTTAATGAGCTGAAGATAATCTAGGAATTCTAATTCCTGAAGGAAAAAGAAAAGAAGTTCAAATAAATAAACCTGACCTTTTGGCAGTTTTTTGTATTGTCCCCTTCTCCATGAATGGAGAACAATCAGGATTGGTGTCTCCTCTGGAAGTTCTGGGAGCTGACCACATCAGACAGTACTGGTGAATGTTCCTGAAAATGTTTTTTTAAGACTGGCTCAAGGCTCCCCAGCCATAACTGGGAGTAAAGCCTTGATAATCTAGAAGAGAACCATTTGAAATTATGATGCCCTTTTGCTTATGAAAGGGATTTAAAGCCAGAACTGCATTTTTCCTTTTTTCCTTTCCTCCTGACAGGACAAGGCCCTCACTGAAAGTGATGGTGAAAGACATTCAGCCTCGAGTTGTCTAAGTAATCAGACAAAATGCTGTTTTGGAATGTGGAGATGACCAGATTTTGTAAACCAAGTGAAAGGGCTTATTAGAGACAGAAAGCTCCATGTCAGGTCTCCAGAGGAGAGAGACACAGAGGTGGATGGAAATGGTTCAGTAGCCTTCTCTACTGTTTAATGCAAGTATGCAGGGAACAGGATCCACAGTTTTCTGTAGCCTCCACGCTGTGGTTATTTTCTGATGAATAGCACAGAAATAAAAGCTTTTATACGTATTTTTGGAAGTAGAATTCTTACAGGGGTGAAATAACTGTAATCAAGAGCAAGCTGAATATGTAGTGTAGGAGGATAAAGCTTTTCAGGACTTGAGGGTCCTGCAGAAGACAAGAAAGTCTGAAGAAAAGATAATATTTTAAACGGAGCTTTACAAGAAACTTTCAGATTTATGAAAGTGCCCTTGGGGTCAATGTGAGAACAGTTCTTGTAGGATGTTTACATGGATATTTCAGAGGTGTTCTCAGCTGTTAGTGGATTTGTACAACCTTCTATGATTGTCTCATTTGAATTAGAAAGCCATGAGCACTCAGGATAATTCTGTATTGCACCTGCACCTACACAGAGAAATAATTCCTTATCACTTAGTGCCAAGATGGAAGAATGTTGGTGGCCCAAATCAAGAATGTGTCATGTACTTGAGGAAGTGATTAAACCCATAAAAAATAGTCAGCAGAGAGCCAGTCAGATAGCTAGGATATCTCTGAATGCTAAAATTCACATCTGTTTCCTACTCTCATCCAAATATGATGATTAGATCCAGAAATTTGGCTTGGCCTCATAAATAAAAATTAATTAAAAAGTAAAAATTATGAAGAAATGGTGAGTATACACATTTATATAATATAGTAGGTTTTGTACTATTCCTCTACTCCAGCAAACTGTAAACAACTCTTCAAAAATTCTTTTTCCACATTGTCAATACGATTTCTCCTTTTGTTATAAGCACACACATAAATGCTCTTCATCTGGTGCATACTTACAGCAGTGTGGATGCACCATCCGTGCTGAGGAGACTCAACACAACCACACTCAAGCAACCTGCTAAGGATTTTATTCTTTGTGTATCCAGCGTTCTGTCATGACTCAGATTCCTGCCTCTACATTGTTTTTTAAACAATGGCTTTTCTTTTTTCACAGATTGAAATACAATGCTTCAGTCTTATAACAAGAATTAGTTGGGGAATAATAACAGTGTTTACACAAAAGGACAACAAAGTACTCAGATATTTCCCTGTATGTTTTGTTTTCGTCTATCCACACAATCCAGGAAAACACAACTCTATGTACACAGACACACAAACACTCTCTAGAGGAAATTACTACAGAATACAAATGCACTGCGCTAATATGTGAGTTTTGATCACAGTGTCAGCTGTACCTCTTTCTCCTTAGCACTTCTCTTAACTTTTAAAGTCGAGAATTTTCATTGAGTGATATTTATCTGGACGTCAATAGCAATTTCTCTGTCTTGCCTTATGTTATTAGTCAACTCAACAACTATAATCTATACAAAATAATGCTTCATCTGTTGATTATAGTCCCAGGAAGAATTGTTTAAAAAAAAAAAAAAAAAGGAAACTGTGGAAATGGTTAAAAGTTTAGGAAAAGAACAACTGGTAGCGTATTGCAATTAAACCAGCCACTTCCACCCATTGCAGGGATGAGGATAACTGTGCATACCAGCTGCAGCAAGGTATACATGGGATGAGAGATGCACAGCTTGATGTGTAATCCAAAAGAGCTACTGGTTTGTTTCTTTTCAATTCTCCTTAAACTTTTGCCCTTTAAACAAAAAACCAAAAAAAACCAAAAAACCACAAAACAACAATAACAAAATTTTACAAAGGAAGAAGTTACTACTGTTTAGTCTGCTGGTTATGTTAAACCAGTCCTGATGAATCAGATCTCATATATCCCTGCATCCTTTACTTTTTTTCCCATAAAGAGTTTTATAGTTACGCTGTAAGATATCTGGGACATTAACAATCTTTTGTTCTTTGCCTGTATGTACTGAATAATGCAGCGTGCTGATTTGTGACTGGGCTCCCAAGTGCTATGATGTAATACAAATAATGAATGAAAGCACTTAATTTTTAATTTAAAATAAAATTGAAAAAAGTGATTACTAATTTTAGACTTATCAACCAGAAACAGCTGGGATCTCATTTTAGGAGATCCCAAGCATCTATGCTGTCAGATAATTCAAGTGCAGCTGGAGTGCTCAGATTGAGCACCCAATATCCTCAGACCCAAAATTAATTGAGGACTTTGAAAGTGCTGGCTCAAACATTAGCACATTCCCTTGATTATCCTTTGGAGGGGCCTGTTCTTTCTGCATTCACCATGCAGGGCAAAGGGGCTCTCTGTTCTTGTCTTGTGTTTCAATAATCCCTTTCTCTTTGAAAGGACAGGTGCAAATTAACTCTCACTTGAGGATGCCCAAAGAATCAAACGACCTACACCTCAAAATCTAAATGTGTTTCTACCTCTGACTTATTTTCACCCATGCATTCTCTGCTCACTTACTGGGCATCTTCCAATAATTTCCTCCAGCAAAGAGAGCTGGGACAAAGCTGCCTTGGATGCTGCTGGAGTTCTTGGATGGTCAACAAAGGGTGCTAATGGACATGGCAGCTGGCTTTCTCCCTCTTGAGGCTAAACATTTTCCCTGCACTAACTCCACACTTGACTGATCCAAAAACTGACAGCTGTGAGTTTGTCCTGAAACCATGCTGCAGTAACTGCTGCCATTTCACAATATAACTCTACTTTCTCATGTGGATTTAGTGCCAAGTACACAGCAGTTTGTGAGCTACGCAGTACAGAAAAAAGCTGAGAAACAAACACATTTCATTTTTGTCTACATTACCAGCACTTTTCCTTCTTTATTCTGAGGCTATGAGCTAAGGACGAGTAGAAAACGAACTTGAGGCATTTAAAAGCTATGCCTAAAAAATCTGCTTCTGCATGAATCACAGGTAGAATTAAAAACTCTGATGGAGATTTAACTGGATTAGCTCTTAATACTATATTTTAAATTATTATTCATGAGTGTACTTCCAGTCACTTTCATTCAGAATGAGTTGAGAAGTGTTCAGAGAACAAAAACCTGGGGGATGCTTCTGAAATGATGTGTGTGTATTTGATACCTAGGAGTAACTTAAAAGTTAATGCACTATTTTGCAACTTATGATTCTTGTTCCCACTGTGTAAAACTGGAAGTTTTACTTCTACTCTTTCAGGCCAATGAACTAAGGAAAGCAAAGTAACTGAAATACGGAACCTGCCAGGAAATTCAGAGACAGCAAATTCAACACATGCTGTATGTATGTGTAGTGTAGCAACACTTCACAGCACTCCCTTGTATTTTTATTTCCATTTAATTCTCACAGCCTGACATACAAACAAACACTTAAGAGAAAAATTACCAAATCATTAGTGATTATGTTCCATTAAACCTTTAGAAAACTGGACAGTCCACCTGATTTTTGGCACGCAAATAAGTGTTTCAGAAGGTAAGGAGCTACTAGAGAATGTTTCATTTTTCTGAGTATGTTTGAAATGTTTGCATATCTGATAAAATTCATCAGCTTTTAGAGGAAATCAAACCAACAGCCAAGTTATATTCTATTTGCAGCAATTAAATGGCATATAAAATATTTTCAGAAGCTAAAAATTCAGTCCTAAAATAACCACCAGAAATAAATCAGAAATGCTAAGAACTCTCTGGAATTCCAGCACCTTTAGCAGGCAAGCTCTTTCTCACTTTTGTGCCCGCACCTGACCCTGAAAGTCCAAGGTAACTGCAGGTGCCACACCTGACATTTCCAGCTCCTGATCTCAGCAGCCAATTCATTTTGAAAGCTAAAATTATTTTCTCTCTCAGAAGTTCTTATAATAGCTTATTTGTGAAAAATACCACCATGAATCGATTCCTTGAAGCCAAAACTCAGGGCTGAAGAAAACATGCACACATTTATCACAACAATATAGTGCTGGAAAAAGCAATATTACTGTAACAAATCTGGAAAAAACAATGAGTACTGGGAGAGGTGGAACACAGCCTGCTTCACCAATGCCAGAAAGATTTCACACTGCAAGACAGTGCTGTTTCAATTTTTTTCTGCCTTTTTTTTTTCCTTTTAGGAGGACCAAAACTAATTTAAATAACTGTGAAGGTTCTCATGCATTTCATACTTACATGCCACATTTTTATTCTTCTAATAATTTGCTTAATATTAGGGACAGGGTGTTTTTTAGGCTAGTGGAAGATTCTACAGTCCCAGTCCCCAATATCCAGACTACTAGCAGAAGAGCTAAAGTAGTAGTGTTGACTTCTCAATTCTCTCAGCAAAGTTCCTCAGCCGTGAAGATCTCAGCTGCAACAGAAACTGGGTTTTTCAGCCTCCCCAGCTCAGATGGTCTTTGTACTCCCTTCTGAGACTGTCGAAGGGTGTTAACTATATCTCAGTGTAGCCTGAGGCTTGGGTTGTGAGCCCTTGCCTATTAGCAATGAACTTTCACATTGCTGCAAACCCACGCCAGCTTTAAAACAATGATGACGAAGTAGAAATCCTCACATTTCTACCTGCCACTGTCACCAAGGTCCCTGAACATTACTACTCCAACTTCATTTTCTCCTCAGAATGATGAGCGTGGGGAGCATTACTATCTCTGTGGGAAGGGATGAAGTGAACCACTCTGAGCTGCTCCGGCTGGATGAGGGGCTGTGAAGACGGGACAACAGAGGCTAGTGCCATCCTGCACAAAAATGACATCTCCACATACTCTCACTCCATTTTGATGATATATCCACACTGACATTGTGAAAATTGCTCTGAATATGAACAAAGAGGGATGAAAGGAGCTTAAAATGTTTTAAGCAATTTCTGTGAAAAGAGATATGTATTGATCACCCAGCTTCAGTGCAAGAGCAACCAAGTACTGATACTCCCAGTGACCTCTGGATGAACCTACTCAATTCCACTGATTCCTGAGCAGCCTCTGAAGACTCATCAGCCAAGTCCCTCGCTGTTGGGTGCTGTGAATAATCCCCAAAAAATCACCCCCTGCCTCTCAAGAATCTCCCCCTACCCTGACACTATGGAAAAAGGCACGGGAGGCAGGAAGGAACATTCAGGCCATGTTCGTTCATGGAATCCCAGAATCCACATTTTGGAAGGAAAACCCAGGCCCCCAGCTGTCATCTTTCTGTTCCTTACTTTTTAAAACCCATCTTTTTTCTCAATAACTTTTCCATCTCTTCTGCTCTCCATGTGTTTAGCAAGCTGCTCAGGTTCCATTCCTTAACAATGTGTCTTCTAAAAAGAGTCATTCCTTAAGTAACCATTCTTACTTACTTGCACTGATTTAAAAGAAAAAAAGCACCCTCTTTTCATCTCCTATTAAATTATCAATATATCCATTCTGTACTCAGTTTTGAATGTAGAATCACAATTTCAAAATAAAAATGAAAATGCAACATGATGCAATGGTTATTCAGCATTCATAACCACAGCTTTTTCTGAGAATTGCCAATTGCTTATTACATAAAATTGTATATTTCAAGGACATGAAAAGGGCTAAAGGGAACATAACATGTTTTTCTCTTTTCCTCCCTTCAGCAGCTCAGAAAAAGGGAGAACAATCACTGTAAATATCTAGTCCTTCTGATACATTTTCATGAAGTAGTTTCGCTTGTGTGCTTAAAAAGTAACCAACAGTGGGATTTGCTGTGAAGCTGAATTGGGAAATGGATGGTTCTTAAACGCTGAATAAGGAAAAAAAAATAATTCTATCATTTCAGATCAAAATAGGGCACAGAATAAGGACAAGATTTTGAATTTAAATGAAAAGTTATGACCGAAGTTGGTAAAATTATTGAATATACCATTTGAGAATGTATTCCTTTTTCTGTTCACAATACATTTATAAGCAGACTACTTTACATGAATCAGGTCACAATTAGTGGACCCTGGATGAGAACATAGCATCAGAGTTCCTGATGAGTTATTCATTTCACTCTGCATTATTCATGATGTGCAATTGGTCAGCTAAAATCACCACATCACTTTTGTTCCTGGTGTAGACAAAACACTTTTAAACTGAAGAACAGAAAATATGCCTACTCATGTCAGAATATCTCTGCTTCTAAGTGGTTGGGGCCACTTTTATACAGAGAACAGTCATTCCACAAACAAACCCAGCTTAAAAATAGCCAATAAGACAAAGAACAGAAAAGCTCTCTAAATTCAAAGTTTTTGGACCTAGGTCATGGATCAGACAAATAGATCAGATAGACTAATCTAGAAAATAATCATATTTCTGCTCCATAGGAAAGTAATGGGGGGAGTCACACAGAAAAATCTCATATCGAGAAGGAAACATCAGGAGAATCAAAAGGTTTAGATGTGAATCTCCTGGTAGTATGGGATGATAAAAGATGCAGATTACTAAATGTATGTAACTAATACATCCTTCTTAACTGGCCCTTCCTCATATCTGAGCAAACACAAATGTGTAAGTCAGGGTTCTGCTACTGCAGTTCAGGCCTCTTTAGTGAGGATGTGTGGGTAGACAGAGGCTCCTTCTATATTTTTGTGGTACTTATTTGTACCATCACAAAAATATTTTATATCTTGGTTTACCAGTGAAAAATGCCAGTATAGTACTGAAAAATAAGCCAACATTTAAGCAGATCCATTTCTTCAGCAGTCACTTGAAAATGGATATTTTTTTCACCGTATTGTTAAAACCAGCCTTGGTCAATCAAACAGAGTTTCCTTGTTGCTGAGTCTTGATTGCTTCCATGACAACAATGCTATTTTATAGCAAGAGTATCCTCATATAATTAAGGATGCTATATGCTTGTTTATATTGAATTGAAAAGATAGCTTGAAGAACTCATCATGTTTCTTCAGTTGTGGATTCTCAACAGTACTGTTAAATCATAAATATCCAAAATTAAGGTAACTTCATGTTCTGCTCTGTAATGGAGCTGTTTATTTAAACAAAGCCCTAGACTTTTCCATTTAGAAAGCTTTTAAATGATTGCCATGTTATTTGGAACCCACAAGTCATGAGAATGAAAAAATAAACAAAAATAAAATAATAACCCTAAAACAAACAAACCAACCAAACCAAAAAAAAAAAAAAAAAAAAGGAAAAACCCCTAATCCACACATGAAAATACAAATATAAGCTCATGCAAAAACCAGCCTTCTCTACCATGGAATGCACCTGGCACCTCCTAAAGTCTTGCAGAACACCTTTCAACACAGGCACAAGGCAGTCTGCACATGCTGCTTGCAGACCCCGCTGCCAAGAAGGATCTGCACCAGGATGTGGGCTCCTCCTGAAGCTTCTTCTTGGAAGTTTGGTGTCAGTTCTGACTTCTTTGCTTTTGAGATTTTAGTTCATACTCATAGGAACAATTTTTTTTTGTACTTCAATACTGATGTGACAATATCAAGGACTTTGACACACAAGAATCTGAAGTTCAAAAGTAAAATCATTTAATGAATGCATAGCACATCCCTTATTCATTATGCTGAATCCAGCTCTGGAGTTGGGCAATGCATACACTAATTCTCTATTAGAAATGTTATTCTACATTCATCATTTGTAAAATAGCATTAAAAAAAAAAAATCGAGATTTTTGGCTAAAAACGCTTTCATACCATTTTGAACTTTCCTAGTATGTTTTTTAAAAGCAGGAGATAATCCTTTTTCACAGCTATTGTGTTTTATTCTGTTGAAGGTTGCTGGCTGTAAAACACTGTACCTCCCTTTAAACTTTTCCATATAACTTGATTAGACAGCAGTAATCTCTAATGCTTTCATGTGCAAATTTAGGAGTGACCCGCAACAAGAGTTTCCTTCGTCCCCATAGCAACCAGGACGATGGAAGAATGCCACTCACCAGGCAATGCAAGGCAAATTTCATCCCTTTGATGTTAATTAACAAATTGCTTTCAGAAAAGTCAATGCATTTTTCTCCTTTAAATGTTTGTGATAAATTTTTAATATGTTTGAAAATGAAAGAAATACAGAAGCATTGGCTGCTGACAGGGGAGTGTGGACTACTGCCTTGGCACTGATGCTACAGCAGTGATGACCCCCAGGAAGGCTTTGCAGCAACTGCTCACAAATCACCTCGAGTGAATTTTGGGATTTGGAGTTCAGGACTGATACCTCCAACTGGTGTTATTTCCAGGGTGCACTCTGATTTGGGCCCTGCTCTAAGACAGTTGTACGTCAATTTTCAGTTGTGAGCATGAAAAAAATAATAGGATAACACACAAAAAAATTGTTAGGATGAGGTTATAGGCATATCCTAAATAATTGTAATATACTTAGCATTAAAATCACTTCTCACCTGTATATTTTGTTTGCATAGTTCTTGTTCTGCTTGTTACTCGTCTTCCTCTTTCCCCAGTTGTCCTAATGCTTTACAAAAGTTATCAGTTCCTAGTCCTTTAGGAACTACTGAACTGTCCCTAATTTTGCTGATAAGAGAAGGCTTGAAAGTTGTCAGTGACCCAAAACCCACCAAGAGACCCCATGAGAGTTCCTGCTATAAAGGAATACGCCGATTCACTGGTTAAGATGCTTTGTTCAGATTCTTAACCAGAGAACGTGTTTTCCCTTCTGTCCCTGTGCTTTAGATCTTTCAGGACTAATCACCTGGGTACAACTTCATCACAGAGGCTATCTGAATAACACCAGGTGACATGAGGAACTCCAGCAGAATTAAACTCAAGTGAAACAACCACACTGCAAACTAACCCCCTACAGAAACTGATTTCATTGTTATGTGGTATGTTCTTACCAGACTCTGTTACTTTCACCTCGATTTTCTCTTTCCTGATACAAATGCTTTCTTAAATAATGTTTGAGATCTTGGAGGTGACACTGTAACTCGAGTAACCTTCAGCAAAGAAAGTTCAGACTCCTGTCTGTTCCCACTTGGGCATTGTGGAGAGCAGAACCTGGTGGGGTCACAGGGTGTTCAGGCATTGAACAAGCTGTGAAGTCCCTGTCCTTGGAGGTTTTCAAGACCAGAGCCTGGGCTGACCTCAGAGGTGCCCCTGCTACAACCAGGTGGTTTGGACTTGCAACCTTCTGAGGTCCCTGCCAGCCCAAAATATCATATGATGCTATTATCAGAGATGATGATGGATTAGAAACAAAACCCCTACAAGATGCCAAATAATACAGCAAAAGGTAAATGAACAAGAAGCAAGTTTAAGAAACACAAGATTTTGATGGCACTCACTGCCCCAAATTACCTTAACTTCAGCTGAACTGAAAACAAGGCTCTGATTGGAGACAAAAATGCAAATTTCTAATCCCCAGCAACGACATGTTAATCCCAGAAACCTTCCCTTCCCCGAGTGTTACAAAATCCCCTGCTGCAGTGTTGTTTTGCACCTCCCCATCAGCTAGGAACTGTGAGAAACTCCACTATGTTTTTCTAACGTACACTACAGCGAAAGACTCTTCCTGCCCATCACTTAAAAAAATTACAGAATAAATTCCACTTGTCCTTTATTTGTGTATGATCTTACTTAACAAGCTTGCTATTCAGCACAGCAGGGAAAGTCCATTAGCAGAATGATATGCAAGAATCCCACCAGAGTGTAATGAGAGGCTTCACAGAAGGTAAGAAGTCACCTCCTTACTGCTGTTTGCTTTAACTAGCAAAATCAAAATACATAAATCTGCATGGCTGTAATCTCAGAGAAGGAAAGCTGATGTGCTGTGTGGTGATTTATGTGTCACCCTAATTGACCCTCACACGAGCTACACTCACCTACACAGAATATAATTTTAAAGTCCAAGTCTTTATCTGAGGAACTGCCAGATATTGGCCCATAACTCTCCTTCAAGCAGGGCGGATGGTAGGAGTGGATGATGACAAGTATCCCACCTTGTACAGGAGAGTGGGCTAAAAAAATGGGATATTTGAAGATGGTTGTGAACGCTTTGTGCCCCATTCCACAGAAAAAGAAACAGCCAAAGGTCAAGCTAAATTATAATTTTCTAAATCAGAAATCTTAAGATACAGAAAAGAGTCGGAAGAGATTCAGTGTAACCCTGTATCCTGAAAAACATTTAGATTTTAATCCAGTATCTGAAATATAAATCCTCTTTGCATACAGTGATATGAAAAGCACTTCTTTCAACAAGACTTACAATATTTCCTTAAAGAGAATAGGACAGCTCAAAGACTCCAAATATGTTGGTATTGTGTGCTTAAATTTCTCTCTTAATATTTCCCTTTTTTTTGGGTAACTTTTAATTTTTTTTTTTTTTTTTAATGGAAAAACATGTACAGAACAATTATATTTTGACCAGACCTTCTGGTCAAACAGCTTTAACTGTTTTCTGCCAGGCAGGTTTTCAGCATTACCCTTCCATACTGATTTACATATAGGGACCTGCTTTCTAAAGGATATGCAGTTTCTGAAAAATATGACTCCACAGGAGAAAGTTGTTTTTCTGAGAAGGTGCCACTCCTATCTTCCAATTAGAGTGGTGCAGGCAGGGGGAGTAATCATGTTTACTTGGAAAAACATGAAAATATGCATATGCAATACAGTAAATAAAATTAAAATAAACATGAGATTTTGAATTCTATTTACTGGAAGTTTCTGGCTTAACTGTGCAACTGCTCAGCCTTGTATGTGAGTCATGCTAATGTATGAATTCATTCAATACAGTATGTTTATTTTGCCAAGCAATATATTAGAAAACTCTTACCAGAACTTCCCAGAGCAGCCAGTCATATAAATTCATGTCTTATAATGAAAACAGAAATCAGAATGTAGTCTAATATGGAGCTACATAAGGATTGGTCCCAGTATCCTAAATATAAATTAATATCTATAAGCTTGGTATAAATACTTTCTAAATTAATGTACTAAGTACAATTATTGTCCAAATTATCGGGAAAAATACCTGGAATTTGAGAAAAATAGCACTAGATGACTGCTTGAGAGTTCATCTATACGTTTCTTATGTTTTTCCTAGATACTTTTGTTACAGGTGCTACAAAAAAAAGGTTAAATTTTATCTGTATACTGTACAATATGTTACATTTGCTAAAGAAGTCCAAGTATAAGAGTATTTGACAAACACTGAGATGTAATGGTTTCTAAAGGGTCTTCCAGCAACGGAGGCTGTGCCCAACTTGCACATGTAAGGAGACATAGAAGTGGATATTCAGTAAAATACTGGGATACACTCCATAAACAGCACTGTTGAAACATTGCCTTATTTTTTACATCTACAATTTTCTAACTATAAGAAAGAAATTAACCACAAAATACTTGGAAAATAAGCAAGTGTCTGAAACTACAAGATCCTTTGAAGATGGGTTCCATTTTAAGGAGAGAATAGATAGATATAGATGATATATAGATATAGATATACAGATATAGGTTAGATATAGATATTTGCAGCACACTGCAGTTCTCTTCTGTAAAGTGAAAGCAGTAAAAGTGCACACCTACCACAGAGATGACCACAAAGGCTGAGAGCAGAACTGTCCAAAATAATGAGAAGGCTTCATATTTATTTCAATTTTCATTCTGTGTTATTATGAACGATAAAAACCCCCGAAAAACCCAAACAACAAAAACAAGCCAAAAAATAGAAAATCATTAATATTTATGTCTACTGATGGTATTTCTATTGCTGGTTTATTATGACTACTAGCATACAAAAACAGATTAGGATAGTAACAGTAGTTTAGTAGTGGTTTAGTGTCATGTAAGGAACTGAGCCAAATTCATGCTGGCAGACAGAGTAGGTTAGTAGACTCAAAGATTAGTAAAGATATTTCAGGCCTAAAGAAGGAGTAATTTCCACAAATATTTTGCAATGATCTGGATTCTGTCATCTTGAAAAGGAGGGGGGGGAAAAAAAAAAGGGGCAAATTTTCTTTCTCTCAATGAGCAGAAACTCACAGTGTAAGTAGTGAGAAGGAGAGGATGGCAGCACTAAAATCAGGCAAAAGGGACTTCCAAACAAAGAATTTCATTTACACACACACTCTATGAATTGGTTATTCCAAGGGCAGCCCCTCAGACCACACTGCAGAGCAGTGCCCTGCACCCCCACCCACTGAGGTGGGAGCTGGTACAGCAAAACTCTACAAAAAAGACCAAGGGGAACACCCAGGTTGCACACATACAACTCAGTAATAAATCTTACAGCACAGTGTTTGAAGAAAGAGATGTATCCTAAATATATAAACAGGCCTCTGAACATCAGGGAAACAATTCTGGCTGACAAAGGAACCCACATGCAGCCAAGAGGAGAAGAGCCTTCATTTGTGACTGGTGACTGAGCTGGGCAATTTTCTATTTTCCCATTATGTCTCCTATTGAGACTGTATAGTTTACAGCAGAAGGCTGAGGGAAGAAGACTCTGTGTTGACAAAAGAGCAAAAAACAGAAGAAAAGGAGTTGTGATTTTTCTGCTTGATGGCTGAGCAATCACCAGGACACCTTTCCCTTATTAAACAACAAAAGGGAAATGTGAATATGTAATGTTTGTTGGTATTTTCTGTGCTTGGCAAGAAGCACTTTGCTTCTGCAACTGTGATGTGAAGAATCTCTTCATGCTGGATGGCTTTAGTCTATGGGCACCCTGATGAGCACTAAGAAAGAATCACAGAAAGACCTGACATCAAATTGGCTGCCAACAACACCCTCACTTAACACTAGCATACAAAAAAGAGGAAAACAAGGATATGTATGAACAGTATGGGTTTCTTTCTCTGTGCTTGGTATCAAGTAAATTTCTAATATGTTTGTGATATGAAAACATTTCACATGTACATCAGTGCTTCCAGGCACCCAGTTGAGACCATAGCAACAACAGATTTCACTGCACTGCTGCAGGAAAAGATTTCCTCCTTTGCTTGCTCCAAGTCCTTTTTAAAGCTAAAGCAGTGACCACTTATCTTTACATCAGCATTCTCGTCTTCTCTCCATGCACACCCTCAGCACACTTGAAAAATACAACAGGACTTTCTTACTTGTGGCTACATCACAGAGAGCAGGAGGTGCAAGATCCTTTTCTGTATTTACTAACAATTCATACACTTTTTCATCTTTATTTCATACCCTTTTAATGTATATTTTTCGTCCTGTCATAACGCACAGCATTACGACTAAGTCACAGTACAGAATAACATAAAACAAATGTTCTGATGATGAGATGGTGAGATAAAAGCAGCTGCTTGTCATAAAAAAACTAGAGGATAAATATTACTACTTTTGTTCACTGCCTTTCTTCTCTACAGCATTCCCTATCAGTTCTGCCAGGGGTGTACACTCTGTGCCACCTTCTCCACACAAGCTCTACATGATTCAACAGATAATTACTTATCACAACAGTGCTATAGAGATGTTCTCATGCATCCAAAGACAAAGCAGTTGGGAAAAAACCAAACTCAGTTATTGATATGAGTTGTGCTGACTTGTGTTCAAGCTGACTTATGCAGGCCATTTACATTATTATTTAAAGGATAATTATTATTTTGCTGTGAATTTTTGACTTCACATTCCATACACAGCAAACCATATTGCATTTAAAAGAAACTTCTATTTAAGTCAACAGTAAATACTTGTTTAATAAAAAACATGAGGAACCTACAGAAATAAAATATAATCATCTGTTAATCATATAATCATAACAGTGGTCATACTATTTTCATCAATATACTCTGTCCAATATTTAATAAATACAGTATGTCCATAAATACACAATTTAGCTCAAAAATGTACTGTCAGTGAGACATATATTTGTAAAACTTATTTCTTAAGTATTAAAGATGTCAAAACACTAGAACTACAATAATCCTAAAATTGTGGGCTTTTTCCTCAGATGCAATCACTTCATTTTCATTTACAGCCCTGCTTACCCAGCCTAAACAGCACAACATCATGCCATGCTGCAGATAGCATTGGAAAATACCCCAACATGCTTTAGGTTTTCTTTTTTCATGGTTTTTTTTTTTTCTTTCAGTATTTTACTCTTAATAATTTGACACTTTCAAAATGTTGCACTTAGACTCTTTGTCAGTGTCACACTGAGGATAAAGAATTTTGCATGTTTGTCTATTGAAGAATCACAACAACATATACTTAAGCACAATAAGTCAAATATTTTAGAATTTAGCAGAGAGCTCTTGTCTTCAGGCTGCCTAATACAAAACTTATGATAATCTTCCAGTAGCTGAGACATTATGACATTTACTGCACAAAGCACTTCTCTGTTTTCCTGAGTGTGTAAATGCCTGCCTGTCATGAACTCCAGGTCAAACACAGGTATTTCCCAGGTGCTAAATAACTACATTGTACTATAGTGAAAATATGATTCTAATAACTTCTTTTCAACTTTTATTTAAGGACCTATATTTCTCAGTAAAAATGACATTAGCTTACTGAAGCTGAATTTAGAATAGCAAAGAAGAATATTTTCATTTTTTGTCATTATTGAAGATAATTTTTAAACAAGAGTTGAATTTATTTGACATACCCTATAAAGCTTGTGTTTTTCATGTTCCAGTGTGTTACAAGGATCAAGTGCTATTTATTTGTTGTAAACTGATATAATAAATCAATTTTAGTGGCCAGCAAGGAAACTTCAGCTCATTGGGCACTGTATGTGATTCAGCCAGGCACTGCCTAGGTTTGATAGATTTCATTCTGTTTTCAAAGAAAAAGCGTGGATACAGATGCTTTTTACACCTCTGCCACTTACAGGTTGTGTATGTTGTAAAATGTCCTTAGGATATCCTCTTTTTACTGTCCTAAATACATTTTTTAAAAAAGAAGGAAAAATAAGAAAAGAGAGAAAAGAGAAAAAAGAGAAAAAAAGATTAAACAGGAGTGATGTCAATGCATTACAATGTCAAAGTCCTGTTTCATGTTGGTCAAGATGGCTCATCTCACAGTCTTTCCTCACTTTGATGTTGGGGAAGTATGATTGCGCTGTAGTCTGTGAAGTCCTTTTCCTTGTCAAGTGTTTTGAATTTATGATAACAAAATGAGGAGGGGCAGCACTGAGGTTCAAAGACCCAGCCAGCAAACAGGAATGCTGCTGTACAGCTAAACCTAAAGACTGCAGGCAGAGAGCTACACAAGGAATCAGATGGTTGATTTAATTTTAAATGCTAAGTGAAAATCCTCCATTTTAACACTTGGACTTCTAAACAAGTCATCCTAAAAGAGAAACAACAACCCAAGCCAAAAACCCCATATCTGACTACTTTACATAACCAGTGTTTATAATTACAAAGGTTTTCTTTTTCTGCTTTTTCTTTAAGGCAGCTTCTTAAAATGATCTGTCCTCACTGACATGGTTCACTGTCTAGAAAAGTTATATAAAGCGCAAGCATTGACAGGGTTACTAATTTGTTTTAATGCAACAAAACCCATTTGATTCTGCTTTTGAAAAAAAGTGCAGAAACAGAACCACATTAAAAGTTTGCTACTAATATTTCATGGCAAGATAGCAGATAGCCCTTATCTTCAGGCCACCCTGGGCTCACTGTCACCCACTGTGTCTCCAGGGAAATTGCTATCTATACTACATGTAACTCACAGATCTAATATCACATATATATTGCAGCTATATGAGCCCTCTTGCTTTTACCTCCTTAAAGAAAAGGTGAGCACTGCTACAGTCACTCCCAAATGTTCTGTAATATTAGTCCAATATGGCATAGTGCTGGCAGAAATATCAACACACATTAAACAGACTGAACTCAAATGAGTCCTGGAATCCAACTTCACTAACATGACACAAGTGCCCACTGAAGGAGCAGTGGAAGTGCCAAATGGCTGCAAGACAATTTATGGTATTGGCAAACAGGAATAAGAGATAAATCCAACCAGAGCAGGTCCTGAGTGAACATCACCCTGCTCTGTGTCTCAGAGCTCCCTTGCAGGGAGCACAGTTTCTCCACACACGGGTGGCAGAAAACGCCACAGGCTTTTTCAGCACCTTCAGCAGAACCATACAAAGAGCCAGACCACAGGCAGCTTCCTGATGCCATCTCCATGGACTCCCCAGCCCTTCTGGCAGCAAGGAACAAATCCAGTGACCTCCCCAGGGCTCCCCAGCGCTTGGTGCATGCACAGCTCTGGGAGTGCTCCTGGACAGGGACATAAAGATGGATGAACTCCTGAGGCCATACAAGGCCAGAGCTGGGAATCCTATACCCAAGTCAGAGAAATACAAAAAATCATAGAAAAGTTAAGGTTAGAAGGTCACCTTAACACCATCTACCAAATTTTCCCTTTAAAAGGAGGGCTAAGTTGTCTTACAGTCAACTTATTTTCCACTTGGACACCCAGATTGTCCTTGGGGGACCCTCCTTGCCTTTCACCAAGTCAGGTATAACATTTGCTTTTTCCTGCAATGAAGAACTTTCCACATTCACCACAACTTTTCAAGGACAGCAAACAGCAGCCTGGCAATGGCATGGCCTCCATACCATGACTGCAACCTACCCATTCCCAAGGTGCTGCTCTACAGCTGAAGATGTTGTATCATTTACAGAGAAATTGCAAAGGCTTTGGCTGACATATAACTGTGTGTTAACATAATGCCTAATGTGGATCCACAAACAGAATAAGAGGCTTTCAGAAATTATTGCTGAGAAGAGGACACGAGACTGAGAAGTCACCTGACACAGCCTAGAAGAGAGAGTTTTACCTCTGTTATTTGGACAGGGAGCATCATCTCCCATCTACAAGCAGAATCACAACTAGGGAATATGACAGTATGTGGCTTCTAAAGGTGGGTGAGATAAAAACAAATAGTCTTGGCCAGCAACTTGGAAGGCAGGAAGGGAGGGAAGAGCCAAATGTGGTGTAGGTTCTTGTGACTGAAACTATAAAGGCCTACAGTTATTTGCTCTGTACAAATACATATATACACCCATACATACCATATGCATATATGGCTATTGTGTATGCTATGTATATTCTATAAACCCAGGATTATTTACATCATCTTTCACAGAAATAAAGTGAAGCAAATTGCACTTCATTCCTCTTGTGCTTTGCTGATTGACCCGGTGATTTGTCCACAGAGTGAGAACCACTCCTGCATGGCAGATTTCCCACAGGGGCCCCAGGGGAAAGGAGAGCCTGGAGAAATTCATCATTCACCTTTTATTGAACATGCTCTTTTATTCTGAGGAGGGCCAGCAACATTTTTGAGCTGCTGCTGTGCTCCTGCCGTGGCTTGATATGCAGCTGCTTTCAGCTCTGATGGAACATTTTAACAGTGACAGCCTAAAGGGCCAGAAGAATCACGTGCTCACTTGCGTAAGCTTCCCCCAAAGAAAGGACAGATTTGGATACCTCCTCCTCATCACGAAAACTGGAAAGGGTGTGAATAGGTGACTGAAATACCTGGACAAATTTTCCCAGAGGAAACGACCCATGTGTTATTCTGGAAACAAAACCGTACCTGCCCACGGTTTAGGCTTTCTCAGCCTAAAATGGGAACCTGAACTATCTGAGGATGACTGTTTGACAAAGAAAACACAGAAATATTCTAGTTTCAGAAATACCCTGTTTGCAGAAACAAAAAATGAAAAAAGGAAGGAAAACAAGAATAAGAATATGCAGTTACAGAAATCGATTGAAATTTCTGTTTTATCTGCTCTCATTTGAAAAAAAACCTATTATGCATTCCCAGCCATAATTTTTTGATGTTTCTCAATAGAAAGGATTATATAATTGTGTACATGTTATTATCAATGACACCACTATGCTATGGAACCACTGACATTTTAAACTTAATTACAGATGGCAGCTTATGAAATAATTATAAAGAAAAGATTGGACAGCAACCACAGTGATTTCATGCTTCCTCTTCATGTGTGTTTAGCACAATATTGTCGAGTCCCTCAACTTTAAAAAATAATGTGAATTATCAACCAGATCATACTGCTGGCAACTGGGAGGTTGATTCAGTGTTGTAGGAAATGATACCATGTCACGTTTGGCACTCCAAGCCCAGGTCTCTGCAGAAGGTATCCCCACAGCCTGCAAGGCTGGCTGGTGGCCATGCAGTGACCACTGCCAAAGTAAGTACTGAATAACATGCCACGTTCACAGGCTGCTCAGGCAGGGCCACACACACATTGAACAATGGATTCGCAGAGCACAGAGTACTCCTTTGGACCTACAAATCTAAATTGAAAAAGTGAAATTTGAGTATGAGAATCTTATACCTGCCTGATTTCATTCTATGACATTCATTTCCAGCGCCTGTGAAATTCCCTCCCCTCCATGAACCCACTAATTAAATTGCCAGTGGCTTTGATACTGATGTTACCTCACTCCAGGGAGAATTTTGTCTGGCTCTCCAGAGATTATTTTAATGTGTTCCATGTTAAATTGGTAGGCACTTTTTAACCTGTTCCTTCCTGATTCCATCTCACCTCTCTGTTATTACTAATAGCACATTAAGCCTTTAACTACTATCTTTTTAGTGAAGGGCTAACACAAAATAGCTATTAAGCTATTCAGCTCTCTACATACCTTTTTTCGTCTACTTATATTTCTCTTAAGCAGTGGACTGACAATTCCTTTGGTTATTCCCTGGCTTATGCATTTTAAAAGCATACTCTTCCTGCCTTTTACATAGTTTACTAATGGTACCTCTTTAGAGCCTTTACCTTTCTGACTCTTCCTTCAGATTCATCCCCTACACCCAGTCCTCCCTCCTGTAATTTTACTCTCTTCTAATGCAGCTTTATTATTCCAAAGCTGCTGAAAAATTTTCTTTGGGCTTCTTATTTGTGGGATTTTGTGGTGTTTTTTTTGTTTCTGTCTTTTGGTGGAGAGAAGAATAAGGAAGGCCGTTTAGGAGGGTTTAAGTACACTACACTGGTTCTGTGCACCCCTACCCTAAATACAGCTTCTTTCCTTTTCTTCCTGTAGCTGTTGAAGCTCTGTGGTGAAAGGCATTAACTACAAATGTATCCTTCTTTTGTGACTCTCATAAATTGCTTATAATTTTCCAAAGTATGGATGCTTACTTTTCTATTGCCAGTCACTGCTGTTAAATGATTTTTTTTTTTTTTTAAGCATGTGATTAAATAATAAATAGTCTAAGGTCAAGGCTGACGTACACTTTCAGTTTAGTAACTGTGCTAAAATTTAGGGTGCTTTTAGGAGCAAGAGACCTTTTTCATCAAACATGAGAAGTATTTGGGAACATCTGTACATTAACATACACACAGCAATATTGCAATTGGTATCACAGACAGAATTTATGAATTAATCACTAGTTTTTCATTATGTACTCAGCTCTTCAGTGGGACGTTGCACCTTAATAATTATGTTGCCTCTAGAAATGGGCAACAGAGGCTGATTACAAGCCTCTGCATCATATTATCATATAGAATAATTAAGACTACAAAGAACCTCTGGAAATCATCTCGTTGAGACCTTCAGTGAAAGCAGGGCCAGCCTCAAGGATAAATTCAAGTTCAATACAAGGTAACCTGATCCTTCAGGACGTCAAGGTCATGTGTGAATGAAGCATCAATATAAAACCTGTTCTGCTACTGAAAAAGGCAAGCTGAATAAAGGACTAAATTGTGCTGTCTAATACAGTACTGACCTGCTACCACTTTTTCAACTCTTTGATAAGCTGGACAGGTATGAATGTGTACACAGAGGCTTTGGGGCTTCTCTCCAGAACAATCTATCATGGCTTCAGAAAGACAACTTTCGAACACTCTTTCCATGTGCCTGCTATTTCTCAGGCTTTCAGCCACAGCTGTAGATCACATCCGCTCCTTCAACTATAAACATTTTTGCTTCTCCTTAAGGAAAACTATGCAATTTTAAAAATTATTTATCCACAAATGTAATTTTTACATTTTGCACCAACTTCAGAATCTTAAGAAAATTGCACAAAGTTCTCTTTATAATCTGTCCCTGTTGAGAAAACTCATTGTTTCAGAAAAGAACAATTCTATTTTTATTTAACTATATTTGTACTACATTCTGTATTTTCCAGTGTGTTAGACCACACCTTTTAAAGTTCCCAACTCTACTCTCATCAATCAGAATGCCTGATGTATATTGAGAATAAAAGTATTTGCTCAAAAAATATTATATATATATATATATATATATATATATATATATATTAAAAATCTCAAGTCTTACAGGAAACAGAAAAGATGAAGATCAAATCATATCATAAAGAAGCCACCAGAAAAAAGAAACACCACTCTGGTGTAATGGATAATATTTTAGTTAGTTTAAATATGGGATTATGATTTGAATGATATGTAGCTCAACATTAAAAATACAATATATACATTCTAGGCTGATAAAACAAGATGAATCACATACAATAGTATAGTTTAAGAAAATTATTTTCCCCTACATTACACTGATATAAATGAAGAGCGACTCTGTGGAACCAGTGGAGATGCAGTGCATGAGAAATGAATCAAGTCCAACATTTCTTTAATCTAGTCAGCATTTCTCCCCCATTACCAGACTTCCCCTGCATTATCCCCAAACAGAAGGGACAAAGCAGAAAATAATCACCTGTCAGTGATAATGGCGACTAATAACATCCCCATCATACCAATTATTCTAAATGTTTTAATGTAATCCTTCATAAGTCACCACATATAATTAACAGATGGAGAGAAAAAAAGCCTTACAGGCCAAGTGCTGAGAAGAAATACATACACAGAGTCAGTGCTGAATTTGTTGGACCCAATATGACATTTCTTGTTAAAAGAACAAAGTAATCCCAGAAAAACTTGGTAAAGAATCTTCCATGAATCCAACCAAAGGATCATGCAAGAAGATAACATGAAGAGGAAAACAACAGAGAAGCAGAGGTATTTAAAATAAAGCAAAAATGGGTCCAAGTGATGCCTTTAGACTAAATCATGTGCTTGCTCCCTGTTCTGGGAGCTTTGCTGGGTCCTTGGCCTAGTCACAGCCTCCTTAGCTGAGCTCAAGCAAAGTCCAACTAAAACTGTCCATAAAACAGTCA
This sequence comes from Coloeus monedula, assembly GCF_965178545.1. NCBI lineage: Eukaryota > Metazoa > Chordata > Aves > Passeriformes > Corvidae > Coloeus > Coloeus monedula. The sequence goes on along the minus strand of NC_138795.1, from coordinate 13,991,415 downwards.
GCAGATAAAAAACCTGTACATTTTTTGCAACAAGAATAATGCAAGATTTGTCTATTTTTGTGCTCTCATCTCTGCAACATGCAAAACTAGCATAAAAGACACTGATTGTGCTTACAGGGCTGTTAAAGGACTGGAATCTTTGGGTTTAACACATGGAGACAAATCATGCAGTCTTCCCACAGACCACTGATGACAGCTGTACTGGTGTGTCGTGTCAGTTCAGTTCCTTTGCTATACAGAGCCAGCAACTGCTGTGGCTCACCAGAAAAATCAGGTTTTTCTTGCCTCAGTCTTTGTTTTAATCAAAATAACTGTTCTGGGAAGTTGCTACATAAATTCAGAGAATAGCATCTTTCTGGGAACACTGAACTGACGTCCTCAGAGTATTGGAGGTTTTTGTCATTAGAGATTACATCGTATGTAGATGTTGCACAAAGTGTCCATGCTAACACAGCCATAATTAAAAAACATGGCCTCATCTCCTTCGTTTTGCTGCAGAAAAGCTTACCTGCTACTCATGCCATCCATTTAAATCCTGCTGACATATCCTTCACTTTATTTTTCTTCTATATTGCCATTTTACTGCTGCTAAATAGAGTACAACTTGCCCTCTGCCTTTATTTCAATATTCTATGGAAGAAAATGGAAAATAGAATATTAAACCTCTAGACTTTTTTTTGTAAAGCTTTAAAAAATTGCTTTAATCATATTACAGAAATATGTCTTGTGGTTTAAAAAGTTTAAAATTATGGCTTTCTACAGGTGTTACACACATTTCCAGAAAACTAACAAATGCATTTTGTCATATTCTGTTTGATTAAGATGGGTTAATTTTTATTGGAATGGAAGAATAAACTTGTCTGCTGGTGTAGCATCCCTTAATCAGGCCCTTCCAGCAGCACCTTGACTTATCCCTCAGCTGCTAACAAAGCACCACCAGCGTGTCGAGCTCAGCTCCTGGGCTGCTTCCACACCCCAGACCCTGTGCTTGGCATTGTGATACTTCTCTAAACCAAGAACTGGGACAGAGCAGTTTGAAGCACCTCGCTGCTGACAACTGTACATACTAAGCACACATGCACAAAGTCTTTTTTGTCTCATTGGATTGGTTTGAACTCTGCTCTCAGGAGTGACAGAAAATGAATTAATCTCTCTCTCCCCTATTTGACTTTGTGCTAGTTTCACTGGCCCATTCCTACACAGGCAGCTTTAAAAGAAACCAATTCACTGGGCCTTTTAAAGGCACATTCCCATCCTCTGTTCATTTTAGTTACCCTACTTGTGAAAATGGATTATAAAGAGAAGGAAGAGTGAAAATGAAAGCCGAAAGATTAATACAGCGCCTGCCTCTACAGGAGCAGAGCCTTGAAGATTGCACATCCCCATTCCTTGATTTAATGTTGTAAGATGCTTTGACCTAACAGACCACATTATTTATAAATTATACTGAATATGCACTATGATATATTTGAAAAGATGCCATTAAAAGAACTTCACACATGGGAAGGGCATATAGGCTTTTTGATCAGAAGAGAGGACATTTGCATTGAAATAAAAAAAGTCTCAAATCTTAGTTGGAGATGCAAAAAAAAATTAGTTCACTTATTAATAAGAAAAGTTGCATTTTCATAAGGTTCTTCTTCCACTATCATGATCAGAATTTTAAGGGTGGCCTGGACCATGTGTTCATATTTCTGATTAGGTACCCATACTTTTGACAAAGGCAGTTTTCCTTGTGGTCTCTCTGAACTTTTGATATTTCCACATTAGAAAGTCTAATATAAATATACTAGAACCTTGATATTATCAATTTTAATTCTTAGTGATTTTTGAAAACACTTTGCATTATATGATGCTTCTCATTCATTAAACTAAAATTATTAAAATGAATAAAGCAATAAATGTAAGCTGTAAGAGGTTAATGGTGTAATAGCAAAGAGAAAGGGAATTCAGAGGAAAGATAATTAAAGCAGATCTACAAAAATAGTACAAATACAAAGCTTCCAGGAGCTTTGTAATATACTGGGGGAGGAAGGAAATAAAGCACTGCCAACAAGTCACAGGTATACAGCTTGACAGAGAGTGAAAATGTTGCCAAGAGGAAGCGATAATGGTTTTGTATCCATAATTCATTCATCTCAAGGGATGCAAGATTATGTAATGTAGTGGCACTGCTGTATCCTGATTCATTAGTGAGTCCTGCAGAGTATTTTCTGCATTCATAAGTTGGGGAAGTGCATGAGACACAGAGCCACTTTGTAAATTACTGCCTCCCATTCTCCTGACAGTGCTGGATCTTTCCGGGTTTGAAGTTCAATCTCATACCAGTGGTAAGACAGGGTGAAAGTCTGAGTGACAGCTCAATCATCATTGCATGGACCAATCAGAAAGACCAGGATTAATCACACTGGTGTTGAAAGAAGGAAAAATGAAAGAGCAGATACACTTCCCACGTGATCATTCGTTTGCGGTAACACAAAGGGTGATGGAAGCTTGAAGGAGACACTGATAAAAGTGGCAGTAATAAAAACTGGCACAGATGAAATATGGGACCCAGAATAGGGAGGTGAGAATTGGAAGAGTTCAGAAAGAATAGCAATTAAACAAGGTGAGAGTGTGAGTGTGTTTGTGAGCATGAACATGTTAAAGAACAGTGGGCATAGACACAGCAAGTGAAGGAAAAAAGGATGGTGAGAAACCAAAAATAAGGTCAATGAAGTAAGTGTTGCACTGTAATGAAAGAAGAAGAAAGAAAAATCAATGTGGAAAATGACAGATTATTGAAGGGGGTGGTAGTACTTAAGAATAGAGAAGGAACCCTAAAAATTTTAACAGGGAAATTCAACATGAGTGAGAAAGCAGGAAATGAACTACAGAGTGGCCAAGAGAAATTAGTGATACCTAATCCAAACTAAAACACACCTTTGATTTCCACTGAGCATAAAGCCTTAGAAAATTTTTTTTTTCCAATGCATAGTCTCACATTTTTCAACTAGAGAAGTGCAAATGTAATTCATCATGGAAACCACTGTGACTTACCTTCCCTTCATCCCAACCACGAGAAAACATGTGGGACACCCTGATACTTTCAAGACACATCTATGTGACTTTTATGCCACAACAACAACTCTAAAATGCATGATCTCTGGCTTTGAGAGCTGGGTTGGGTCCAGGCTGTCCAATGAGGAATGCCTCCTGAAAGAGCTGACCTTCAGACCCTTGGGGTGGGACTCCAGGGAGAAGATATTTGTGTTGTCCCTGGCTTTCCTGCCTTTCAGGGTAAACTACAGTGGGTCAGAGAAGGTACAGTGGACACGTGCTCTTCCTCAGTTTGGCATCACGACTTGACTTCTCACTCAACTCCCAACTCACCCAAACCCACAGGTGCAGTCATGAGGCTCCACAAGGGCACTCAAGAAACCCCAGGGCAAGAGGGCTGATGGCCTCAGAAAGCCTTGAGACCACCAGGGAGGTCCAGAGGGGGCTCAGGGCGGCTGTGCTGGGGTACCATGGCACTGGGGAAGGTGCTGAGCTGAAACCCTTCATGCCAATCTCAATTTGGCACTGCAGCCCTGTACAGAACAGTCAGCAGACAGCACACATTTCACATGCATATATTTGGAAATTACCAAAATCAAAGCAATGCTAATATTTTGATAAGCTAAACAAGTACATGTAGATGCTTGAAAGCCTTTATTTTTATTAATTTTATTTTTAACAGTGCCAAGAAAAGTGACTTTCTTCACGTTCCATGTACTTTCTAGTAACAAATGCTACTGAAGTGAGTCTGTGCCACCCACACAAAAAAGCAGTTAGTGGCTCTCCCAAGTCTGGGGTAATAAGAGTTACTCAGACACCAGGAAAAATAAATCTATTCAGTGCTTTGAAAATAACTAAAACCGGGAATAATTCATTCCAAACACTCTGTTTCTCCCATCCAAGTATGGCAATCTATGCACATGTACTCTATAATATAGAACTTGGAAAAAAACAATGTATCAACCAGGTACCTCAAGAGATGGAGGATCAGATACCAGGTGATGAACACCTTCAAAAAGCACAGAAAGAAAATGCATTCTCAAAAACATAAAGAGGACACTTGCACTGTGCTAACATCTCATGGCCAGCCAAAGGTCTGGGAAAGCTCCTTTGCCCATCAATCTGAGACTGCCTTCAAACTGCTTCCAGCTTTGCTTAATTGCTCTTTTCCTGTAAGTGCTTGACAGCTCGACAGAGACTGTATTCCTGAGTAATCAGTCCTTTTCATTTGGTAAGAATGAGGTTTAGGGTGTGGTCAATAAAGGGAAATTGGGAAGGAATATTTTTGCATTGAAATACTGGCACACAGTGATGCAGAAAGGGATTATTAATTAGTACAAATAACTGACACGAATTCTTAGTGGCAGCACTTTATAGCTGTGTCCATGAAATTGAAATCCTGAAATTTCCCCTCACAGAAAAATAACCTGGTTTGCACAGTGGGCTTGAACCTAGCAGAAAGAAAAAAAATCTTTTGCTATCATCGTTTATCATGGACAAAAGGGGAGATACAAAAGACTGAGCTGAAACCTAAGGACAAAGCACTTGGCTCCCTTTCATTCTCTTTTATTTAACTGTGGGCATCCAGTCGCTGTCTCTCTGACCCCCTGAAGTGCCCGGCCTCTTCACAGCACTTCAGGCTTCCCCTTCCTGTGCTTGTCACTGTCCCAGCCATCACCCTGCCAGGGTCCCACCAAAGACACCAGTGCACCCAACATTCCTTGTTACACTCCTCATGAACTGACTCATGAACATCAGGCCTGAAAAGTCCTGCAGAAATACTGTGCTTAAAGCACAGGAGGCTTAGCAGGTGCCACCACCAGGAGTGAGACACTGCTAACTGAGCACTTCCCAACAACTTATTGATGTTAATCAAGTCTCCCCGAAGAAGGATGTCAGCAGCAACACTGACAGCTATGTACACAAGAAACAAGAGGTAACAGAGCAGCAGAGTTGGGACAAATATTAATGACACTGCTTTTCACTGAACTGCTCTGAATACAAACCATGCACAGCATTTATCCAAATACATGGATGACAAGACGACACCTTAAATTACAAGAAGGAGAATCAGATTTCTCAAATTGCTATGATTTGAGCCATCTGGTTCTATTAAAAATAAGCAAAGCTCAAGGGAAACCCATTAGTATATGTCCATGTATTGGGGTCAATGATAAGCTCTCAGAGAAAAACTAAGCTATCAGTTTCCCTTCAGACAGAGAGTGCTAACATAAGAATTCTTAAAGAGTTTTTTGATCAAATATATCCCCTCAGATAAGGGAAAGCTACACAGAACCATTATCTTCATTGACATGAGAAGATAATATGCAATGGTCAAAAATGAACACTTTCGGAAAGTCCTGTTTTATATAGAAATAGATCATTATAGAAAGCTTTGGCTGTTGAATTTCTAATAATTTTAAATTCATCTCTAACACCTATTAGAGTATTTTCCTGTGTGTATTTCCAGCTTGTGATGAAGTAAGGAGCCTGCAGTTTGGATACATGATGGCTGGCATAAAACCAAAAACACTCTATGCAAGAGGCCCTCTAAGAGCACAGCACTGAAGTACTACACTGGATTTTAAAGCTGACACTCTTGTTTGTACCTGGATCTATGACTGTGGTATGTTCAAATATGCTCTTTTGTCTCAGAGCAAAGGATCTAAATTGTCTTTAACTGAGTTTCTGGAGAAACCGTTGCTGTCACCCTGGGAATTTTGCCCATCTTGGAATGAAGTTTTTTTAAAACCACTGCCATCTTGACGGGTGAATTCAATTGTTATTTCCTGGAAATCCTTATGGATTTGTTTGATTATTATAATTCTTGGCTGTAGTTCTCTCTTTTAGAGAGTGACAATTCATTGTTTGCCTAGTAAAATTTGGAAACTGCCCAAAACTCCAGAGATACCACCATGAATCTATTGCATGCAAGTCCTATGGTTTTATAAAGTCAGGTATCTTCTTTAAGACTCAATGGATAGAAATTGATAGAATTATCCAAATACAAGAAAAGGCAAAGAAATCTTTTTAACATCTTTATCAGTAGTAGTGACTACACTGTTTTTAAGTGGAATGACTCAGTCTTGTCAGCCTCTGCATGTTATTTTGGGATCACAGCACTGCCCAGAGTCTTTCCAGAAGTCACTTGTTGGTTTTCATCAGTGTTGTCTTCACACAAGTAGGAAATCAAAATAACTTTGCAATACAATACAACAGCATTGGTACCCTCTCAGTAACTGTTGGAGCCTGAGTGTCCACCAGCTGCACTCCAGGAACCGCTCATCATGTCTGCCTTTGCAGCCAGTCTGTGTTCTAAGCTGCTGCATTATGTATTCAGTGCAAAACATATTCATGGTTATCCTGACCACACATTTGGATTACAAAGGATGTTCCCTTGCCATGCTTGGATTACTTCAATTTACCAGTGAATTTACCCAACTCAAGCTTTTGAATACATAACCTGCAAGCACACAGCTTGCAAGAGCAGGCTGCCTGGAGCTGGTCAAGATGACCATGATTCAACATTTCCAAGTTGTTACTGCACATAATCTCGTGCTCTTTTACAACCAGATGCTCAGCACCCTGAAATGCAGATGCCAGGGCAAAGGCACAGTCAAGGCTCACGAAGGGGCTGGAGCTGGGACTGAGCAGCTGCTCCAGGCTCCCACTGCAGCCAGGGGATGAGGCTGATCCACTTACCACCCCACTTCTGTGTGAGGCAGCATTTCTCACACCTGCTAAATGTCCTTAGCAGCAAACTTCACGTTTGGGAAAGAAAGCCATGCTCTGGCACTGCCTTTCAGGGGCTGGAAACCCCATTTGGCTGCAGCACCTGCCAGGGGCTCCTCAGTGATCCAGGCAGTGAGATTCCAGACCTGAGGACTTTCTTTACTGGCTCTCCTACCTACTATGGATAGCCAGAAAGGAACACAGAGTTGTTCCCTGCCTGGTAAATGGTCTGAGATCTACTGGTTTTGTCACAAAGAGCGAATCTCTCCATTGAGATATTGGGGACCAACAGGAATAAGGTCTTAAGCATCAATAGTTACTATACTATTTAATTTTTTTCTTAGCATAAATTAATAATACTGGTTATACAATCATGTCATCATTTTAGTAAGGTATTAGTGCTGTAGCTGTGCTGGCTCTTTTATTGCTGCTTCAGGTTTAATTGTAATTCTGAACTAAATTTTAGAAGCCTTCCATCTGCTAAGAAAACCTGGCATGGGGGTACATCTCATGACACACTTGCCGCCCTCTCTCTTTCCCAAAATTCTCATCATCTCCAAATTCTCTCAGCCCTTCACTCCTTGCATTTACTGTCATACCACAGAAGTGAAGAAGTGTCAGCACACAGGGTTTAGCCATCATTTTCTGAGTCAGTAGCCCTGAAGAACATTTTCTCACATGAAAGTCATGCTGACTTCTGTCATGCGGCCGCAGCCCCTCACCTCTCATTTCACTGCCACAAGGGCCACATTTAGAAAAGTAAAGCAAACTAGAGTTGCAAAAATCGGTGTCAAGCAAAGTGTGTGGCTTATCACATCCATTCATGCCAGCCAGCAAAACCAGCAGCAGCAGCAGCGCAGGCTATAATTGATTCATGAGGTTCAGTTTACACAGCAAGAAGGTGTTGCCTAAGCAAAGACCAGTCCTACACTCACCAAATGCACTTTTTCCCAAATACAGGAAAATATAGACTGTAACTGAGCCAGTGCTAAGGAGAGAAAAACATTAAATAAAGCTGTAAGCCTGAAAGAGAATTAGGCAGAACTGTAAAGAACACTTGGGAATTCTTTCTTCCACAAAAACCCCTAAGTGTTTATGTCATCTAGACACTAAGTAGATTTCTTTGAGGAAAAACTGTTACTTTATCTGAGTAAACATGTCAGTCAAAAACAACAACCAGCAATTTACAAAAATGATGCTCGATTATTTAACACTGAAAGAGTTACATTCCACTGGGAGAAGTGTTTTTATTTACACACTGTATCTAGAACAGGTTTAGGCTGAGATGGAGCAACCATAACAAATACTACGGGTTCTGCTAATTCAGCAAAACTCCCCAGGCCTGGGACTGCCTTTTAAAGTATGTCTGGCTGTACTTTCACTGTGTGGCTCTTTGCCACATCCAACTCCTCACTGTGTGTATCTTCCAAGACATCTTCTAAAGAGCAAGAGGTTTCCTCAGAGGAAAAGAGAGATTCCCCCGTTTTAATGGAATAAAGCAAATCCTTGGAGTAAGCTAGGCTTTAGCTTTACACATCCTTGAGAACTCCTATTTATTTCACAGCGCTCAGCACATCACCTGATTAGGCTTCAAATCATTAAGAATAGCTGCACACAAAATAAAATGATGGAATTACACATTGCTCCCTTGTTATTGAGGTTTTGATTACTGCAGGCTAATTTTCTCATTGTACTTTCGTGGGGTTTCTCCTAACTTAACATTCTTTTAAGGTAGCCTGTGTTGAGGGAATTATCTTGTTTTTCAAAGCAAATTTCAGCTGATTACTAAGTATTTACATACTGTAATTTGAATGTCTAATTATACAATTAGTGTAAATACATGTAATATGGTTTATTTTTCACAAAAGCTGATAAGGTACATTGCTTTTTGCATTCCAGTGTTATGAGATTTTCATTGCTTGTAATCCACAATCCAAAAATTCACATGAAAAGCTTCCAATAAAAGGTGTTTATTTACTAGTTAACAGTTTCCAAGTGATTTTAAACACACTTCATACCATAAACCAAGAAAAGATATCTGCCTTCTTCCTGCAGACTAGAGCTCACAACCACACCTTCCATTCCTAAATGTAAGAGTTGCCCTAAGTCTATTTTTCCTTGCAGGACTTCACTGTACATTTCTGTCCACCTTAAACTGTGTGAGAATTCACCTTTTAACTGCAGTACCACGGCACTGCTGGCCCAACAGACATTTCCCTGTAACTCGGACTGACATTTATGATGATACCCTTGATGAAATAAGGAAAACCACACTTGGGAAGATGAAGGGAGACAGTGCCCCTCCAGTCCTAGAGCTGCTCCCTTTTTAAGCAGCTATAGATAATAACTTCCTAATGAGAGGGCAGCAAAGTGCTCCTTTACGCTCAGCTGCTGAAGCAACAATGCACTGGCACTGAGCTGCAGAAAGCTGCCAGCCTCCTTTGCTCCTCCTCAAGAATCTCTAACATCTTTCCTCAACTAAAGCTGACAAAACCCAGGCTTCAAATGTAATGGTATTTCCTTACGTTTTATAAAATTTAATCTATTAGCAGAGAAAAAATTAAGTCAGTGTGTTTGTGAACAGACATTTGCACTCCATTGGCACATCCACTCCCCATGTCCAAGCAGGACACACTTCCAATTTTTTTTTCCCCCAGAATTTTACTTTATTTTAATTAAGCATAAGGAGATCATATTTAAACAATGTGGAAAGATCAGTTATGTAAGAAATAGTTCTGAATTATATGTTATAAAAAAGATTTCTCTATCTATCTTATCTTAACCTAGTATTTACCTCACAGTGGAAAATTACTTCAATAGAATATTGAATTTTACAGTACTTTAGAAAATAGCATCAAGATTTCATGAGACTCTCATGTTGCCAACATGATGCTTCATCTTTAGCAGCCACTCCTATTCCCCCTGTACCTTTTATGGAAACTTCCTACACAGAAATTAATTTTAAAGGAAAATTAAACCCAAGGACCTGGGCACTGACCTCCACACCAGCAGCAAGAGCTATGAGCCCTGTCCTGATATGAGCACTGGAGTAGCCTTTTCCTAAGGCAGCATAGCTAAAACTCTGCAAGCACACAGTATTTTCCTAATGTAGACACCAGATTTTGCTATCCTTGATTACACTGAAAAATATCTTATCCTGAAAGGAAGAAAAAGGACAGGACTACTTTACATTTACTTTTCGTTGTTAAAAACCAGGACACCATAAAAGCACAGCAAAAACTCAGTTTTTCATACATACTGCTAAATCTAACCTGTGAAATTAGTATACTGTGGGAAAAGAAAACAAACAGAAAAAAAGAAAGAAAAAGGATTTTTATTTCATAAATACACTGTACCACATCTAAATAATTTCAAAAATACATTTCATAAAATTCTGGGCCCAGCAGTAGAATATAGTCAAGTTATTAAAGATGCTGAACATATACTTAATTTTCAGTTTATTTTTATGCCCCCCTGGCCTCAGTGAGATTTAAGGACACGTTTAAATTTTCTTTTTAATCCAGACCTCATTTATGAGGATAATAATGTCTTTACAGCGTGTATTTTTCTACTGTAAGATGCAACACACAAACCAAATGTGAGGAATATAATCTTTGGCAGCATTCCCTAAGGGAGTCTGGATCTATAAACACATGGATGTAATGCGTTTGTTAAGGCAATTCTTCTTCTATTCTCTGACAGTTATAATATAAATAACATTTTCTCCTTAGGAAGCAATCCAAATACAATCAAACCAGTGTATTACTATCTGTTAAAGTGATCTTCAACTTTGTAACTGGCATGGAAGTCTGTTCTGTGGGAGACTGTGAGAAGTTGGACACAGACAGGAGGTAGGAGCGACACATCCCATCCCATTGCACAGACCTCACAGCGCTGGGACAACTCTGTTATGTCTCGAGTTCCCTTGCCATGGAAGGCAGAGAGATCCCTCTGCCAGCCTATGACAGATGCTAACACATTATTCTTTAACTCTAACCTGCTATTGACTCTTTCAGTTTACTCTCAAGCAGCCCTCACAAGTGAGGAGTCTGATCCCAAAGGCTGGCCAGGGGGGGAGGCAGGATGCAGCTCCTGGTCCGTACTCTGAGCTGCTCTGCAGGAGAACGCAGTGCTGAGAATGTGGAAGAGGGGTCACGTCCAGCTCAGAGGTGAAAGTCACATTAGCTTCCATCGTCTGCCACTTAGAAACACTTCAATCCCTCAGAATATCCGAGGCTCTCAGGTCTAGTTAAGTGAAGCTGGAAAAATCTCTTGTGTATCAGCTGGAATGAATTGATTCAGTCTGTATCAAAATGAAATAACTCACAAATAAACACAGTCATACCAGTCACTCATTTGTATGTGATAGACCAACAAGCAGATATTCAAAAGAGTGTGACAAAAGAGCCAGAACTCAGCCTGGGTTCAGAGGAACACAAGGAATCCCTAAGATGGCTTTTTTTCAAAAACTTGACAGTTAATCAGGAAATACACAGAAGCACATAATCAACAGATTGGAAAATTCAGCAAAAGATCCAGAAGTTGAAAAAAATGTGGGTTGTGAATATTTTATTCAAATTAATATTCTGGCAGCTACATTTTGAACAAGATGTAATTTGTATAAGGCACCTTCTGTTAAATTTGTGGCACAGAATTAACAAGGACCAGTGCAACTTGCAATCAAACCACGGATTTGCATCCGTACATCTATTTACCCTAACTCCCAGGCCTAAACTACTGAGAATGAAATTTTCAAAATTAAAGAATGGAGATAAATGTTTAAAATTTTCTTTCCTTCAAAAATGAAAGATGTATTTTATCTCTCCAAAGAAACTAAAGTAAAAGGACCTGCTTAGTCTTGAACCATGCTCTGACAGCCATTGTTCTACATATTAATTTTGTACAACACAAATTCATAGCTAGCAATGAGGTTTTAGGAGCAGGCTTAAGGGCTAATCTATCAGCTATGTTGTCAATTTTATATTTAGAGAGATGAAGGCAGAGGTATTAATCTGTCAAAATCAAAGCCAAGGATGATGCTCACTTCTGCAGTATGGCTGAATCAAAATTTTTCAGCCATGCATATTATTTTTGAGTACTTACTACAAAGTTAAATCACTTTAAGAAGGGTATGTAGCACAGCAGTAACAAATAACCTGGTGGCAAAATACAGCTGGCAAACTATAACTTAAAGGAAAATGAATGACTGACTGTTCTTGACGTAATATGAAAACTAATGGGAAAATAAGACACATTAAATTTTAAAACAAAACAAAAAAACCCCAGCAGAATTATTTTCACTTTATTGCAACACTTATGCATGCTACAAACATTATTTCAGTTCTGATCCAATGTTTCACATATCTCAATTTTTGCTCCTGTTCTTGCTAACAACACCAGCCACAGTGGTTATGCTCAATACAAATGGCCAATACCTGTCAATTTACGCAGCTCTTTCCTTTCCCATCAGTGATGTTGATTTTTCAGAGCTATCCTCAGCTGTTCTATGGAACAAACATTATTTTCCAAACACCACAAACCAGAATGGTTATTACAACCAGTGATTTAGACAACAACCTTTTTAACGTCAGGCAGGCTTTAGAGGCCACCCAGCATTAGCTGGAGTGCACAAACTCTCGAGAGCGACGCCTCTGGTTCCAGCCACACCACTGGGCCACTTTACAGCTTAATCAGCAGCAGTTTGCCCAAACTCATATTTTATGTATTCACTGAGGTCATACCTTGGCAACTGGATGACACATAGTGGGCATACACCTGCTCTATAATTCAAAACAGCAAAGCACACTTCAGCTTTGATAGAAAGCGTGCTATTTATCTGATATTTGCTTCTTTTCCCTCAATATAAGTAGCTTTGTTAACCAGTGCCACATTAGCACAATCCAAGCAGCTTTATATATATTAGCAACCATATAGTCTGATTAATATAATAAGATTAGAGAGAAAATATTTCCAGGTCACTGCAGCAGATGAATTTGGATAATCCTAAAGACACCCCTGGAAGTTATACCAAAATGATCAACAAGTCTATAAGACTCGTGAAGAGTGTGTTGCAAACCAGACTTTGGAAGAACCCTACTCAACCTCCTCTGTTGCTTAACAGAAATTTAATCATTCTACAAGCAGTAGGAATTATCCAGTCACTTTAAGTGACTTTAAGTAGGGAAATGGTGCCCAGATCAACTTGATTTTAACAAACTTTATCTAAAAACACTCCTGTCAGACTCATTGAATCTGTGCTACAGTCAAACAAGATGTTCTATTTTCCAAGCATGTGATTCCTTTCTACTACATACGAAACCTTTTTCTACCTCATCAAGGAGCAGAAAGAAAAAAACACTTATGGAAAATAAATTGCAAAGGATATGAAATTGCATAAATGACTTTAGAAAAAAATTGCTTTATATTGCTCTGTTTGACATATAAATCTTTTTCCTCTTCATGGGTAAATTGTAAAAGTATTTCTAAACAAAGTTTTATCCTGAGCTCATCAGTATGCATATTCTGTGCTCACATTTAGTATCTATTTATAAAATCAATTCTGTTCTGGGCTTTGACAAACAAAACTGAAATGCAGCTGTGTGACATGTTGATAATTTTCATTAGTTCTAAAAAGCCTCAACAGAAATTACAATATTACTTGTTTTGACCAAATAACCCCAGGGAACCCACAGGAAAGGTGACTTGTCTATATGATCTTCTTTATTAATGGAAAAAAAGAAGGGGGAGGAAAGAAGTGGATAAAAATTGAAAGTAAAATGATGAAAACTTAAAAATCACAGATGTACACACTTGAAGCCATGCTGACTAGAGAGTCTTCAGCATTGCTGTCAGAGACAAATATATATTGAATTACCCTTGCATTATTTGCACATCCTTTATTACACTGAAGGAGTATTTGCTCAAATTTTGAATAAGCTTGTTGCTTGAAGATCTGAAAACCTCATTGTATTTAATATAAAGAGCCCAAATTCAATAACTACATTTTGAACAAACATATCCATATCTGGTGTGTAAAAAAATTAAAAGGAAAAAAAGAGTTTACAATGATTCCTTTTTGAGGATTACATAATAGTAAAGAAAATCACAAATGCTTGAAAACTAAGACTTCAGAGAAAATAAAACAAATTAATTTCATCATTAAATTGTCTTTAAGTAACAGTCCATAAAGTAATAGAATAGAATCAATGTTTACATCCTCTTTTCCTATGCGTGATATGTTTGATGGCTGTTCCACTTTTCCCTGACTAATATTTGGGGGTAAGGTTGTGGTAACTCTGTTTCCTTGGAATACAATGCTTTTTAAATTCTGCTGAAGAACTACCTACATTTCTTTTTTTTGCTAGGAATATTTGTTGATTAAAAAAAGATCAGTCTGAAGTATTTCCAGGCATCATAATTACAGAAGAGCTGCCAAAATATCAATAATAAAAATATCCTAATTAAACAGTCCTTCAAATTTAAATTATTAAATTCTCAGTCTTTTGTTTTGTTTTTTTTTTCCCTAAGGTTTTATTTCATTAATTCCCCTTGCTAAACATAGTCCCAGAGCAGGCAAACATCAAATCTCCAAGTTCAGAACAGCAGCAGTGGCTTTCTAAACACGCACAGACCACTTCTTTTTAAAGGCAGTTCTGAAAAGTGGACAGACAATGGCAGCAGTAATCACAGGTTCCAGGGTCCATTGGTTTCAGTACGTACAAACACTGAGAATCCACCAACCAATCCTTTACACAGTGCAGGTATTTTTTTACAGAAGTCAATTTTGAAAATGAAACACAGTTTCATAAAAGTAAATAAATATTTTTCCATATTCTTAATTTTCTAAATATAACAACATACTTGAAGTTGGTTAGCTTTTCCCTTTTTGATCCATTTTAAATGCCCCTTAAATTTGTACGTTTTTGTGCAAACTGCTATTTCTTTAATTCCCTAAGAGAGATAATGAGGACTGGTTTCTCTGTAATTCTAGTGTGATATTTTTCTGGGTGGCTTTCAAAGTACACAGTATGTAATTAGGGATAATGCAGACAGTTCCTTTGTTTTCTGGAGAACACTCAATTTTTTTTTTTTTTTTTTTTTTTTTTTTTTTTAATAGGGGCTTAGGTTTGTATTTGTTTTTTTTTTCCCTTAAGTAAACACTATGTGATTGGCCATGCAGAGTGAATTGATGCTTTTTCACCTGAGAGTGTTTACACTTTAACAGCTCTGACAATATCTGATTTGAAACCAAGTCCTGCAGAGTATTTAGAGAGCAAAGATTTCTTCAGCTCAGATGCAAATGATTTAGAGAAGAATGGCAATTAGAAAACCGATCGCTGCTCAGATGTTCCTTCAGAACAGCTGACATAAGCCACTAAGAGACACTTAGGAACTGCGAAAGGCAAAATCTGAGTAAAAAGCTCACTCTTGTACAGCAGGATCACTCCACTGTGCCTGTTCGGCCGTACTTTTGAAGATAACAAAAATAGAGAATTCTCTTCATTTTCAGTGAAAAAATGACTGTGTTCAGCAACTCCGAAAATCAGGATAACACCAAATGAATGCTTTTGATGTAACTATTGGGTATTAAAAGCCTACACCGAATAGCAAAATGCTTTTGTGAAAAAAATATCACAACATCATGCTCATGTGATTTCCTTTTGCACAACAGAATGGCAACAAGTGCCTACGAGCAGCTCTGTGAAGTGTAGACCCAAGTATTGTGCTGCTAGTGATTTCAATGCATTCTTACCAAATAGGTATAATCCTTGAGTGTTTGTGCTTAGCAGCAGAAAGCAGAATACATGATACGTGGAATAATAACATGTTGATTTACAATCTCTAACTGGAGTTGTACTTAAAGATCTACTGTGAAGAAAAAGTACCAGAAAATTCCAATCCTCTTAATTTTGTGCAAGTCATTATATGAACATTTAATCAGGAAATGTGGGAGAATACTGTAAAAAACCTGCTCCTGTTACTACTTGAAATTAACATGCACTCAGTTATTTGGGAAACATCCCCCAGATCATCCATCACACATAGGACCCATGGTCCACTCTTTTCACTCCATTTCTCCTTCCTTCGCCTCAGTTTGCTTTGCTTTCTGTTTGCTGACACATTTTATTCAAACTGAGAAGACTAAAGCCCTGTTATCAATGCTCTCCAGAGATGTAAAATCTTATTGATGAGTATCCCTTTCCAGCCCTGGAGACAAGTTACCTTCAAACACACACAGAACAGTGAGCTCTAGAGTCCACTGCCTGGATGCATTAGCATTGCGATTTTTTCCCATGACATTTAGGTATTTTAATTTTATTTGATATCAGGAAAAGAAATATCTAAACACTGCTCTTGTGGAAGCTTGCACATACACTAGATTAGAAAAAAAATATTGTTATCTTCAGGAATATAACTTTAGCTCGTAGGTAATACCAATGTAAGTAATGTTGAAACAAATTCTTTAACAGTTGATATTAATAAAATAACACAGTGATTACTAATAATAAATGGTTAGATTCCTTTGTTGAAATTTTAAAATAACCCTTTGGTATTGCTTGTTTGTTGTTGTTTTGGTTTTAAAAAGTCAAGTAAAAGGTTCTGTTTCCTGTACAGGCGATATTATGAATATTTTTTAGTGGAAAACTAATAAAAATATTCATAAAGTCACAGGGTTTTATTCTAAAGTCATTATTAATGGGATTTAGGCTACTAAAGGACCAGACCTTTTCTCAAAACTTTTATACTAAGTATTTTTGCCTTGATCAGTCATGGCATAAAGACTCAATTTACAAAATAATTTAAATGTCAACAATACTGAATGCCACTTGTAAATTTAGTGGAAAGTCAGTATCATCGGTACATTTACCAACTTACCAGTAAAAAAAATGTACTGCTAGGACTTAATGTTTTAAAAAGACCTTGCAGAATTTCAGTCTTCCCTTAAAACATCAGGTAGTATAAATATTCCTTTAACCATTACTTTCTTGTTTTACTACAAGCTGAAATCCTGTCCCTGTCATTCAGGGAAAAAACCCTCTCCAAAGCCTGGAATTCTTTTTTCCCATGAATTTTACAGTATCTGCAATGCAGAAGACCTGCCGAACCATACCTACACAAAAGGCAGGAATAACTTAATATCAAATCTATTTCAGAAGGATAAAAACACAACTTAGTTTGCTGCCTTCTTGCTTGAAATTTATGTTCAGTTACTATCCAAGCACACAATAAAGGAACTTCTCTGAATAGGAAATGAAGAGCCAAGCACTATCTGAGAACAGCCTCCTATAGGCTTCCTGCACATTATCCGTGAGTCTGCAAATGCTGACATTTTAGCCTACATAGTTCTCAAGTTAAACTACCAGATAAAAAAAGGAGCTTTCATAGTTGGACCAGTGACTCATTCTCTTACATGAAATGTAATCAAATCAAATTTTCATCATTCATCCACCATCTAGATTAAAAATTCACTTCCACAGTCTTAAACTGCTGCCATGGATCAGATTACTGGGAAATAAACCATACACTTTTAACCACTGCTGATTGTTATTTTTAAAAAGTTTGCCAAAGGTTTTTTTTCTTATTTTCCAGTATTCCCACCCACACATTTAATATCAGTACATTTTCCCTAAATAATAAATCTTCCTCTTTAAAAAGGCTTATCACCTATTTGGGGACAGGTTATATAGTACAACACTCATTCAGAAGAAAGGAGCTGAGATTTTTTAGCATTAAAACAAAGCACCTACAGCTCCATATTTTACACCTGTACGTTGTACACTAGCAGTTATTGGTTCTAACTTCTAGTGAGAGGGTCTGAAAGTCAGAGCTGGACTCAAGATTGTGAGAACAGGGCCTGAATTTGACTCTGGCCAGGTGCTGCCTCAGACCACAGAGGCAATTCCACAGAATAAATCAAAGGCTGAGCAATTAATCCAGAGAGTGAAATTAATGAGATACTGTTTAAACTTGTTGTCATAAAAATGCAAGGATCCTAAAAAGGGAAAAATGGCTCATGATCAGGAATGGGGGCACTGGTGCCTACACATGTTATTTCTCTGGACAAGAGGCACACTACACATGGGGGGCTGGAAAAAGCAGGGCTGCTGACATGGAACAGGGTTTACATAAAACAAAGTTTGTAGCAAGCAGACTGAGCTGAATCAAAGTCCTCTTGTATTTAAGACAGGAGCAAATAAACCCCTCGGCGATTAAAGAAGCCATGAAGCCCTGTGGTTTTTGCCATACAAATCTCCTGTTTGTCATCCCAACATTAGCAATTTGGCACATGCAGTGTGTGTTTATGGTACTTTTGAGATGGGATGTCACTGTGTCAACAGGAGATAAGACATTCAAACAATGACCTATGGTATGCACTTTCACCATGCGGCCTATGGCTGGTAAATCCAAAGTCAAAAACAAACATCCAAAACCTTGCTAAGCTCTTTAGGCTTACAGGAAACCAACACTGCAAAAGCAGCAAGAGAGATTTAACTTGCAATTGAGATATCTATGCAGGATGAAATACAGATTTTGGAAGGAGTTTGACAGAGCTGGCTATGAGCAGAACACATGTATTTCACAAAGCAACAATCAAAATGCTGTGTGCCTGAATTAATTGCTTTGGGGCCAGGACATCACTCCCAGGTTGAAACAAGAGTCAGATAATGCATTGAGAATATCATCAATGGAGAACAGACTCAAGTCCCTCAGGAATACATTCAGTGAAATACATGGGTTTCTATTCTAAAATTCAGGCTAACTTCAAGTTAGTTATTAACAGAGTACTGCAGATTTAAAAAATGCCAAGGTTTGCTTCATTATAAAGAAAGTTGTTTAACTTTTCCAATCAGTTGAAAGTACAGGTTTCCATTCTATGATCTCCCTTATCACACTGACAATGACAAAAAAAAGGACACATGTCAGAAATTCAAGGAAGGATACTGTTTCTGGAAAGGCAAAAACAAAATAGGAAAAGGAGGAAAAAAAGGAGGGGCAGAAGTAAAAAGGGAAAAGGAAAAAAAGGAAAAGAAATAAAAGGAAAAGAAGAGGGAACTATCCTAATATCATAAAATTTAAAAAGCTTGTATTAATGTTAATGGTCTCAACAAATTCACAGTCCTCTCAGAGGTTTGTGACTTGAAAATACCTTATACACAACAGCCAGGAAGCTCACATAAAAACAAAACAGACAAGCAGCAAAGGGCAAAACTGTGCAGTTGTCTCAGCTACTGAGAAACAGAGGGACTGGCCATTAGTGCAAGTATTTGGGGGAAAGAAATAGATACGCATGCAGATACTCTGAGCAGGGCAATTAGATAAGGCTCCAACTGATATGAGAGCTGTAAACCACTAGGAAAACACTTTGCTGAGATGAAGTGTCATCACCACACACAGCTCCATGGCTGGCTGATTTTGGAGAGGTTGAATCTCGTTGAGCTGCTGCTCTCCTGAACTGTCTATCTGTTATATGCCACACAGTGCCGAGGGCTCTGAAATTTGCACACCTCAGGGGAAACAGAGCAGAGCCAGTCATATCAGAAGATGGAAGTACACAGAGGTTGTAAGCCAAACTGAAGCAATGGATGCCAAATGTGAGGTGAATGGTAATTTATTTACACCAACATCTGCATAAACTTCTGTAATACTTTCCCTTGTGCTCACTTAGTGCCATTAGAACAAAGAGATTCAGTAACAGGTATGGTAGAGGCAAAGAAAGGGGTATGGTATAAAATACAAATAGAAGAAAGCACTCAAAACTACTTTTCAGCATTGGCTTGACTGACATTTTTTATAACTTGGAGAAACATAAATATTGATTTCTTCCCCAATATTATTTGATTTGCAAACTCCAAAGATATTTGTTTGTGTTTTAAGAGATCAGCATATTTCAATACTATCTGTGTGAAAAGACAGCAAACAGAAAGAGCAAATGCTAAAAAAGGTACCACCTGGAATACAAACCAGATTTAAAAGGACCTACAAAGAGGCTTAATGGGAGTGTATCTATAAATCTAACGAACAATTTCTGGTCCTGGAAACTACATAAACTCCCTGCAAAGACATTATACCGTCCCAGAGAGAGCTGCAAACTGACTCCTCCACCAGCTCCTGCAGCAGATGCCACAGTGACTCAAGAGCTTCATCACCTGCTCCGCCCGCAAATACCCAGAGACCTCGGAACTGGGTTAACCAGCTGGAGGTTCGATGCCTTCACATCCCCTCTCATTTTGCAAAGGAGCCCATTCAACTCCTTATAACACAACCCACATTCCATAGAAACCATCAGTGCTCTGGGTAGCCTTGCAAAAATCACTGGAGCATCTGTGGGTTCACTTAGTATGACTGAAATGTAAATAAAATATATTTGAAGCATCCAACACAAAGGTGTGTTAGGTGAGGCAGCAAAACATAATCTGAGAAGGCTTCCCCGAATGGTAACAATATTAGATTAATGAAAAGAAAAATCTCTTTCCTTGATAGTAAAGAAAAAGAACATTTGATATTAATAAAACAAAAAGTATCTTGGGATTTGGACTACATTCCTAAACTCTGCCAAAATAAGAATACCACAAGGAGAAAAAAAAAGAAAAATCTTACGTTTATTCATCTTTAGGAGATGCCGATATATTGACTATAATATGAATAATCACAAAACTCACCATCCAGTATCAGAATTAGAATACCGTATACTGCGGATGGATTAATTATGTTTTTCCCAAGCTATTCAGATAATTAGACATACTAAGTTCAGAGCTATTTTTGCAATGATAATGGACTTGTTTTGTTGTGGTCTATTTAACAAACTGTTGGATGCTTTTTCTAAAGCTTGTTTACATTCCTGTACATCCTAGCTTGATTGATATTCTGTCCTTTGGATTATAGTGTCATGCCAGCAACACCATTGAAATAGCTCAAGACAATATAAACCTCGTTTTTCAGAGCCTCTACAATAAATCAGACTACAGTAATGCTTTAGATCCTTGCTAAATTGAAATGCAGCATACTGTGCCAAATAACTTTCTTTTTAATTTTATACACACACACCCTCATGTGTGAGGGAACCCCAGACACAAAGGATTCCATTCAGCAAAGTGTTTCAGAGCTTCTACTTCAGAGCAGTTAGACTTGTTAATGTAGAGAACACTCACCAAATGCACCAAGAAACAGAACAAAATTTAGATGTTTTCAGTTTCAATGCTTGTAAGAAGCACATTTAAACTTAGGCACAGACATGAATGAAGAACCCTGACCATACTGGGCAAGTTCTTACCCTTTTACTGAGTCAGCTCAGTAAAACACAGATGCAGTGTTTAGTGGATAGAAGTCCCACCAATCCCAACAATCCTTCTGTCACATCAGTCTTTGCATTTATGCTACCAAAGAAGGAGCACATGAGGCACCAGGCACGCTCGGCCTCCAGCACAGGCTGAACACCATTCTGCACCTCATCAAATATTGCAGTGAAAGCACTTAACCAGCACTGGCTATTCCGAAATATGGGAAGCTTTAAAGAGAAGCATTCATACGGCTTCAAACTTTGTACTTTTTCAAAATCTGATTAAACCGAAGATCAACTGTATCTGTGTATCAAGAAATCTTGCCTGCCACAGAGATCTCATGCACAGCAAATATGTATATGCAGGCACAATTTTGTTTAAAAACACACACGTATATTTGTAGTCATTTGTGTTGTCTGGCTGCAACAAAAATAAACAGAAATTGCGCAACGTTTTTGAAAGACCAAAAACACTTAACACCAGTATTCTTCAGTGTGAAAGTGCCTATTAGCCCACACATATCTTAAAACATGGCTTTGTTGTTAACATACTACAAATGAATAGAATCAAAATATTAAAGTTAGCAGAAGGAATTCTAGAATTATATAATTAAACACTGCTTCTTTCCTTCTGGGTACCATAACTCACAATGTGTAAATGTATTATGCAAAATAAGATTAAAACAGAGTCTGCATTTTACCCTTGGGTTCATTCAATAGTCAAGAGAAGTTAGAGAAGAAGTTAATTTAGGATGAAAATAAAGCATTTAAAAATAAAATTTTTCATATTGTCCTTCATAGATCAATCCACACAGAGACTTGACAGAGCAGTATGTCTCTTGCAGTGGAGGGATATTTAAATCTACACTTTCATTTGTATCACGTATCCCTAGAGTCCTGCAAAGACTGTTTTCTTGCTTTGTTTAAAAAAAAAGGCAGAAAAAAAGAAAAATAAAAGAGGACTTAACCATACTCTCAATTAAATGCATTATTGGAACATATATAAGAGATCTGAATGTTAACTTGCATATCTTGGCCCTGTGAGTCTGGTATTGCCACAGTTATGTGGGTTGGAAGGGATTACACAACACTGAATCACCTTATGCAAGCAAAATTTTAGATGAATATCCATTGTGTATTTTATTTTATAATCCCAAGATATAAAATTGCATCTATGCCTCATCTTTTTTAAGTTGTTTGTTTTGTTTTTTTATTAATCCCTCATGCAAATTAGAAATGAAGATTTATTTATTTATTTATAACATTCACCCAAATCAGCTTTGCTGGTTTATTGTTGTAGCTTACAGTTTAGCCTGAGATTCATTTTCTCAGGGGATTCGTGTTCTCTGTCTGTAACAGCTTTGCTTCTCTAAGCAATGCACTCACTATACTCAAGACTGGGATTGCAGTTTATTCCTGGGATCTTTATTGGAAAATGTTAATCTGCAGGTGGTAATTAAACATTGGATAGTGTGAAATAATATTCGGCTCCTTAAGGGGCAAACCTCAGCTCTGTCCTTGCATTACCCTTGAGTCTCCAGGAAAGAACTGTGCTGATGCATATGAGGACTGACATGCTGAGCATGAGATTGCACAGTGGTTTTGGTCAATTTAAGTGAGGATTCCACCAGAACACCCTCCCTGACTGTTTGTGCCCTTCCCTTGGGCTACTTCTGTGCTTTTACAAACACGCAGTGATCTAGTTCATCCTCCTCATCACACAGCCTCTCTCCCCAGCAATTCTTTCATTACACCCATGCCCTTAATTCTCTCCAGTGACATCCAGTCACTAGATTGTCACTATACAGAAAAGGTAAAAACACAGTTTAAAGGCAGAAAAAATGTAAGGCAGGACTGTTCCAGGCCTGGGCACCCTAAGAATCACTTGATCTAAACTGGCATGCACTGGGATCCAGAGCCAACATTTGAGACAGTTCCCTTGCTCACAAGGGAGCCACAGCTCTGGCAGCAGGTGACAATCCTGGAAGGGGCCTGCAGAGAACACCAGAGGTAGGTCACAGCCACAGGGTCTCAATCCCAACACAGAAAGAGAAGACTGAAGCAGGTAATGGTACTAAAGCTATGCCTGAAGCTGATGTGTTCAGAAGGTGTCTCAAACCACAGCCCAGTGATAGGCCCTGTTAAAAACAGCTTGTGTATCCAGGTTCCTTTGTTGTTTCCCATTTTGGATTGTCTTTATGTGAGTCCAGTCCCTCCGGTGCTAGGCAGTAAAACACAGCTCTGAGTCAGTCAACTCGTATTTACACTGTTCCATTTACAAGTAATTCAACTGCAGAGAGCAATTAAAAATAGTAAACATTTCCAGTATTTTTCTCTCCCCTTCTTAGAGGAATTAAACCACTGCTGACACAGGAGGAAATGAATTGCTCTTAACTGCAGCTAACACTTCGTAAGTGTTTT
The DNA here is from genome assembly GCF_965178545.1 of Coloeus monedula. Classification (NCBI taxonomy): domain Eukaryota; kingdom Metazoa; phylum Chordata; class Aves; order Passeriformes; family Corvidae; genus Coloeus; species Coloeus monedula. The sequence goes on along the minus strand of NC_138795.1, from coordinate 13,967,945 downwards.
TGGAACACTTCTGGTGATCGTGACCCTCAGATAAAATGTCCAGTGTGAATGGGCAGCTACTACTCTGTAAACAAGCCACAAAAATGTCTTCATTATTTATTAGAATAGAATAGGCTTCATCACCCTTGGCATCTGGATTTCTCACCTCAAAGGACTTTTTTTAAACTCAAAACTCCAGTCAAAAATAATTCATATCACAAAACAGTCTAAATGGATAGCAAGAATAGATATATTTGTTCAAAGTTTCTCAAAAGTCACTGATGATAGAATATCAAGTAATCTTTATGCTTCAGGTCCCTGTATCTCTAGCTGAAATGCATTAAAAGAAAAAAATAATCAATCAAGGCTATTACACCTATGTACAGCTTGTGGTGTGGTATTTTCCTTTATACCATTTTGAATCTTCCACCTCCCCTGAACAATGGACTTCAGAAAATAATATGAGAGGAAAAATTTCTCTTGCTTTCAAGAACATAATTTCAGAAGTGATTCATTGAAATTAGTGTAGAATGGAAAAGAGTTGGGATAAAAGATGAAAATGGCCATTCTATTTACTTTATATTGATTCTGCTTTAATCTCTGTGTAGAGATTATGCATTTCTAGGTGTGGGGAATGGCAAGTAAGTGGAATGAATGGGACATCAGAATTACATATCAGCACTTAAAGTCTACTGTTCTTTGTTCTATAGACTGCTGCATATGTATCTGTGAGATATATATGCACATATATCTGTGAGATGCTCATCTGCTCTGCACATCTAATTCCAGGAAAAGAAAAGAGCACACTGCTGCTGTTACTCCATTTTTTTCCCTCCCAATTTTCAAAAATTGTTTTAATGAGGCAGTTGATTTATAAATTTCACAGAATCAAATTCAGATGAGTTCTTTATTCATATAAACATCTAACAGAGAAGCAACTTGACTAACTGGAGTCTTCTCTGTCCCTGTATTCAGGCAGTAAACTACATAACTTGAACTGGTTTGCTGACAGCCATCAGAAACTTGAGGGGTTTTTTCCCCACTTATGAGAACAAAAGAGAAAAAAATCAAAATTCAGATGCTTACCTCTCAACACAAAAATGAAGCACTGACCTCAACATCACTGCTGGGGTGAATCCCTTAGGGACAGGGGGGCTAACAGACTGCACAATTTCTCCACTGAGCCAACATCCTATGCCCATAAGTGAATTAGTAAAAACCCAGTAAATGTTTCTAAATGAGCCTGACATGTCGCTCTTAAGTAAACTGCGTTCTCCTTTTCTCTCTTCTTGGCTACTCCATTTAATAATGATTTAATTCATAAAATGCTCAAGGATCAAAAAGACAACAGGTATCCTACTTGCCTATAATACAAACTGTAAAAATGCAGGGGCACGAAATAAAAGCCAAAGAGTTCTTTAAAGGCAAACAAACTGCAGGTGTCCTCAGAAAGCAGCACAGTAACAGCCACACTACAGAACACAACAACACATCATATTCTGAATCAAAAGCCTCATTGAGCCAACAGAACAAACCAGGCTCGTGTCACTGCCCAGGTCAGCACGAGGCTGCAGCTGCACCTGGACCACAGGAGCAACCTAATGCTGCCACTCAGACCCTTGTACCTTGAGATGCTTCTACAGACACTCAGAACCTCAGGTGCAGCTCTGGATGTTCACATCAGAGTTGTTCCAGTTTTATAATTCCCATTACCCATCACACAGCTGAGTTCTTAGCTTGCCTGGGCTCCAGGTCAGACGTGGGGGATGGCAGAGGAGACTAGACTGTGAGATGTGTGAGTCCTCTGAGGAGGACTGAGACCCAGCTCAGCCCACGCCTGGTGCAGTGACTGAGGGCTGCAAGGGCCCTCTCTGGCTCTGGGGATTGCTGAATGGGGCAGTACCATAATCACTCTTCTCCTGCTGAAGAATGCTTTCTGCTCTAGGGCTTGCACAGACCTTTTATAACAAAAACCCCTACAATTGCTCAACATCCAAAGGGTTGTTTTTTTGTGTCACTGAGGCAGCCCACTGCACCCCAACAGCAGGGAGAAACTGGGCTCTATGTGTGTTCTTGTAATGCATACACTTGGGACACATAACCTCTCTCTAGTCAAAGTGTCATCATGCAGGCAGTTTAAATCATGTTAGTTCTTCAAATATTTAAAAAGTCAAATGTATTCATTTGTATTTTTTAAACTTCAGTCCTCCTGATAAATCTTATCTAGTGGGAAGAGCTGCTTCCTTTCTACTAAGCAAAATGACAGTTAGAAAGATTTAAATATCAAAATCTTTATTTTCTAAAAATTCAATCTTCAAGATTTTACTTCTGCACAATTTCTTTGAAATTAATACAGACTTTTACTTGAAAAAGAACCAATATTTAGCATCAACTTTTACCTTCTAAACTGCATTCAAAGGATGCAGGCAGCTTTTTCTTTGCTTTTCTTGAAAAGTCTCAGACACAGATTTAGGATAGTTGTTCCTAAAGTTTCCTATGAAGCTTCAAAACAACTACCATCTGCTGTAGTGGAGAGGAGAGTCAGTTACTCTTCTGAAGTCGCTATCACAGCACCTGACAAACAACCAGACAGAGAAGAATAGCAACAGTTCTTGCTAACTTTTGTTTTGCTATAAAGCACAGGAAGTGGAAACACTATTCAGTCTTTACTGGCTTCACGATTCATTTTATAAAAGAGGTAAGACTGAGGCCCGCTTCAGTAGATAAAACATTAATCCTTTCACCTCTAGGACAGATGTTTTGTCTAACACAAGCTCCTAAACAAACAGAATTTGGCATTCTGCTTTATGATAGCAGTTCATATCAGAAACCCAATCACCACACACAGTCAGAGCAATCAACAGTCTTTGGAAGAGACTGAGCCTGAAGCTCTGACAGGCTGTGAATCCTCTCACAGCCTGGGAAGGGTGTTAAGCAGGAGAAGGGCACAGGTTAATAGCAATGCAATGTAATGACAGTGTACGTTTTTGACTGGATGCACAGGATCTGGTTATAGGAATAAAAGTCACAACTCTTTATTTTCACCGTCACTCTGACCTTCACTGTCCTACTTACTCCAGGAATGGACGGAGTAAATTAAAAGAAAATAAAATTAAAATGTTGAAGCAACTACAGTCCCATATATGGCCTTTAGAAATTTAGATTTCAAGTACTGAGTGTGGTTGCATGCATAAAGGCATGACAGTTGCAGAGATAAACATTTTATATATATCAAAACTGTAATATACTCATGGAAATCTTTCCAATGAAATCTCAACCACAAGCAGCCTCTGCACATTTTGAACTGTCAGCAACAGAAAATTCAGTATTTTGATCGCAGCTTAGCTTTTTGAAGACATTTACTCTGAACCATTCTTGATTCCATAAGCTATATGCCTTGTTTGTCAATGAGTCAGCTCCTGTTAATAAGTCATGCAAAACGATGCAGATTGAAGTTATGCAAAGAAAATTATCTTTCTTGAAACTACTGTGTTAGCTGATTTGCCTACTTAACATGTTATGACAGCTTCAAGATCTTGAAACTGTCTAGAGATATACACAAACCATTAAAAACTCCAAGAAAAGCTGCATTTGAAATAATAGCAAGTGTCAAAATATCTTGGAAAACATAGGGCAATAAAATATTAATAACAAAACAGCTGTTTAACGGCAGCCTATCAAACACTTACAACACGTTGGTGTTATTTAGAAGTGAGGGTATGTTGTATTTGGAAAATGATGTCCTATGGCTCTCCAGGATGCTTTAAGCACATATTTGAAAACTAAAAAAAAAAAACCCTAAAAAAAAAAAAAAAAAAAAAAAAAAAAAAGAAGAGGGGAAAAACCCCTATTTAACTGTATTTAAATTTAACCTGTGTAGAAGTAAAAATGACAATTTACTTAGCTATAAAGCTTTGTCTGTACACTGACTTGTGATAGCCTTCATAAAAATAAGAACAAATAATGCCTTATTCTGTTGTTAAGATCTTTGTTACCTGCCAGTGATTTTTGTTTATTGGTTGCTTCATTTTAAAATACCAAACACATAACAGCAGGCAGAGAAGACCCCTATTATCCACATGAGTTGAATGAGCTTAAGTAGGTATCTGTGACATCCAAGTCAATGACACCGAAAGAAAATATAAACTTGAGATGATACCCTGAATATCTAGATTACTCTGTGGGATTAAGGGTGATCAAAATAAATGGATTTTTTAATGGTCCCTGATTTTGGAAGTATTGTAAACATGTAAAACCTTTTTAACAAACTACACAACAGGTTTAAGCACTTCAGACTGAGCTGTAGTTGCAAAATGTACAGGGCATAGAGTACTTCCATTTCAGAAAAAGGTTACCTCATCCTGGGTATTACAGTCTGATTTTCTGGACTTTAAAAAAAAAAAAAAAAAAGACAAAGCTATACCTCTTTTATATTTTTTTGAGTGCCATTTTCTTAATGAGAAATTGATGAATGATGACATCTGGCAAGAGAAAAAAAGCATATGGTCTAACTAGCTGTTTCTAGAGAGGTTAAAATCAGCTTTGCAATTTTCTGTGGTTGCCATTATGATTGACAGATCATCAAATAAATCACTCCTATCCCCCTCTGTGCTGGTCCTCTGTACCATCAAAGACACCAGGGGGTAAATTTGCACTGTACTATATGAAGAATTAGACACACAAGATCCATTAACATAAATGGGATTTTTGCACCTAATTCCCCACACATCATGCTGAAAAATGTCGCCCTAGGATATAACAGTCATGTTTTCTTCTTTATTCTATTTATAATTTTTAATTATTAATTTCTAGAATAATTGGGTTTTTCTAAAGAAAATTAAATGCTTAGTATGTTACCTAAAATATTGTTTAAGACCCCTTGGGCTTGATGTGGAAGCTGACAGGGAGTGTGTGTGCATGCAAATACCAACCTCAAAGAAACGGGGGTGGAAAGGGCTGTTGATCACACATTCAAATTGGCTCCTCAACAGCCATAACCCAAACCTTACCCCATCTTATCCTTACCTCTTTCAAAAAGTATTGAAAATGGATATAATAGTTGAAAACTATAAGAAAGTAAAGGGTGTTTAAAGCTAACTAGAGCACCTCTGGATCAATGGAATGGGACAAAAGGGTGTTGAATTTGAGACTTTTTCCTTCATGATCCCTCGAACGGTTAGATAAAGGCAGGCTTTCTGGAAGACTTAAATGCAGTCTGCTGCCATTCCTTTGCTTTCATTGGAAATTCTGAAACTGATTTATCCAATTTTGATCCGCATAAATTTTGAAGATTTCATTTTGATAAATGTGGAAATGACCAATTTGGGTTGCTCTACGCTCTTTTATTTTTTTCCCCAGGGACTTAATTGCTAACACTGAAAGAAGTCAAATTCCACTGCATTGGCATAGAAATGAGATATGAAAATTTGGTGTGCAGGACATGATTTGCTATCCCAAAAGACTTACGTACAGAACAGAGAACCTTTCTATAAGGAAACAATATCCTTCTTCACTTTTCTATCTTAAACTGGCAAAGGCACCAGAGCTGTTGAGACTGGAATTGTTGATACTCAACTGTTTGTCTACATTAAACCTGGGTGGTATCATCCAAAGATTCAGAAAGAAGTGGTGCTTTGCACTGAGGGACTCAAAAAAGAGCAGATAATGGAAAAAACTTCAGGAACAAACAAAACTAACAAAACGAAAGTTTCATGCAGGAAGGTGGGGCAGGTTCAAGAGAGAAAAATTACATGAACAACACAGAATTGAGGCTGGGTTTGCTATCACACAGCTTAAGAGCTTAATAACTGAGATAATATTAACAAATTGCCAGGTCAGACAAGTAATCTGTTGCATTTATTAGAGACTGAAGAGAAACCAAATCAAAGAATGCTGTATCAGTAAAGATGATGTCAGTGAAGATGAAGCAAATCAGGTAGACATTTCATTGAGGGAGATACTGTGAGATTTTAACATAATAGTTAAAAAGACAAGTCCCAAAGTGGCTTGCAAATCTGGGCAAGAATTGCCTTTTCGAAAGGGGTGAGGAAGAAGAGGGAGGAGTGCTGAGATATTAACTGCCTTATTTGTTTTGGCTATGATTGATATTGAAAAAAAATTCAATTAAACACACCAGAGACAGAAAAAAGACAGTGAAAGAAGAAAGGTCGGAACAGGATTGTTATTTCTATAACCCATTCAACACATTTCAGTGTGAAAGATACAATTTAAAACTATAAAATGCTATTTGGATCTTTATTTCCAGTGTTTGCTACCACCTTTTCTTCTATACTATCAGAATTCACATTTTTAAAAAGTGTAAATTCAAACTCTAGACAAAGCATCTTCCTGTAAGAATGGCGTGAACACAGAGCTCATTTGCAATCTAGGTCCTTTTCTGACAAAGCCTGACAAACAGTCCCTCTGTTCCTAACAAACCTGTTTTATAGAACAAGCTTGTTTTGAACAAGTATTTTTATAAGAAGCCCCTATGTCTGTAATGATTTCTATAAACTGTTCTGTTTACTGGTTAATCTTACAGCTTTACACATCACTTCAGCAAACAGAGAAGGGAAACCTGTGCCCTTTTGCTTCTTGTATGACAAATTTTTATACAAGAATGTATTTTCACATAGTATAATGGGGCTTCTCATACTTCATTTTTCTTAAGATTTTCATTTCCTTTTACTTTTCAGGAGCATTGATTGAGAAAAAAAAATCAAAGGTATAATTCATGCTTGCAGAATCTTGTATATACAGTCCCCTCATATCTGACATAACCAATTATCCAAACAATGCTACCATCACCTTCATTTCTGCTGAACTATACATACTTTTTTCAATCAGTCCTGAAATTACTGAGTGGGAGGTTTTTTGGATGACTTCTAAAATGGATATACTCGTATTCGTCATCATTTCTCTCAGTTTCATTAGTCTGCATTTTTCTGTGATGAACAGAACTAGAATTGACAGCTACATTTTTAATGTTTCCTGAACTCTGTTGTTTTCATTTACCTAACAGCTTATGGTACTTCAGCTGAAGCTGAATTCCCTGTGAATATGCTTTCTGTTTGCTACTGCTGGATTACAATGAATATAATTAATAAAACAGCACTAGGCAACTCAAACACTGTGTGTCAAACATGGGACATGACAAACTGAGTCAGATAGATCCACTTCTATATCTATTGCTTGATGAAATGCCCAACAAGTTACCAGAAATGGTGCCAAGAGATTAAATCTTCTTGTTAATAACATAGGAAAATCAATGTTTCCTTCAAGAGATTGCTGATAAAAGATTATAGAAATATTTTCTTTTCTGGGTAACAACTATGCCTGTTGTCCTTATCTTTTAAGTTCTGTATTAGGAGATTCAAGATACTTTCAGTGATGTAATTACTGTAATTTTTTTATTTTTATGGATTCAATTTTAAGAGTTTGTTTGTGCCTATTCCTTTGGGGGATATAGTTCCCTGGCACTCTGAAAAATTTAATTTCCAACACAGGCACATGTAGGAAGAGTGACAGTTTAACATGTTTGCAAAATATATATGCGTGTGTGTGATCTGAGTTGCCTTCATTGAGGTTTCCATTTGCTTTCTTCTGAACAAAACCAGGTAAGTTGCCCAGATAGTCAACATTAATTGAATGTTCAGTCCCTTTTAAAACACGAAAGAAAACTGTGAAGATACTTGTGCATGTAACTGCACTCTGAGGGCACTGTATGAAAATGGAATATATCATGCAGCTCATCTTATACATGTCAAAGAAACTGTCTGCCTATAAAGTTTATAAAAATGTGGCCTTCAGCATCTTCATGCTGTAACAACAAAGCTTGTCATTCTATTGCAGTGCAGTTGAATAGATGAACAATACATCCCTTAAAATGACAAATGAAACTGCTATTTTCCAAGCATTGTTGTTCTTTAAATCTGATTCTAGCTCCCTTATCTACCATGCTTTTCTCTAAGCAGATTATAATTGATCAGACTCATCATTAATGTGGTATCTTGAGTTTATTATTTCATGAGCTCATGCTGAAAGGGTTCTTTCCCTGCCCCAAACTGAGAACACTTTCTATGTGCTGTTTATGGTTATGGTAGCACTGACCACACTCAGCTATCTCAGTGCAGATTAACATCTCATTTGTTCTCCCACTATCGCCTCAAGGTCTCTCAGTGCTGTTACTCCACAGTCATTTCCTCTCAGTTGTAAGAGTTTTCATTTTCCCCTGATGAACTTTTCTGTGTTCATTGTGAAATTTTACTAAGATAATCTTTTGACAAGATAAACAAAGCAACAAGTAATATTTTTTTTTTAAATTCCTAAACAGGGGTGCTGAAAAGGAAGAGCCTAAAAAGCACCATGTGAACGCTGTAATAGTGTTTCTTTCTCTTTATCAGAGGAGGCACATTTTTGACAAGCTGCTTAAGTAGTTTCATAAATATTTTTGTCATAATTTATATTGGTAAAACACCCAAAACAATTTTCTTCAAATGAATTGCAGCCAATGCTGTAATTACAGCCAGTCAGAAGGGGCAAGTAGAATTTATTGTTGTTTTCATTACAGTGACATGAGAGATACTGTTCCTCATTGTTCAGCATAATTTTGTCTCCATATTTAGATTTACACTGTAGAATATTCCTACTTCATAAAGACACCTAAAGCCAAACTAATCCATTAAAAAGATATTAAAAAAAAAAATCAAACTAATTGTTGGCATGATTACTGCTGATTATGTGAATAGCATGTATCTGCTTCTTTACTACACTGAAGAAGCTTGATATAGCAGATGTAGAATATCTAAAGATTGAAACTCTGTTAATTGCTAATGGACATTAATTCACCTATTTCCCACGAATGGTGTTACTGACTAATGAAAGAAGGAATCTTCCCACATCCTATGGGCAATGATCCCACAGCAAACACGCAGTCCCTCATATCCTTGCTTTAATAATCTGAAACGGCAAGGCTTACATAGGAAGGGCGCCAATTATTATGACTTTTTGCAAGAAAACTGTGGAAGAAACCTACCATGCAGTTAAAATTATTGGGGAAATGCAGCTTCTCTTTCATGGCTTGTTGCAATATTCCACAACAGAATACTCAGAAAACAGTATCATATATAGACCTGTGCATAAAATTTAGCAGCTTAAAATGGGCAGACATCTTTTGAATAGTTATCGAGGATGCTGAAATCCAACCAATCATCAAAAACAACCTCAACAAAACCAAGCCAAAAAGTAACCAGCAGTAATTGACTTTAAATTGATTTTAAAATGTGAGATATTTAAATTAAGTACCCTACTTAATTATAGATTATTTCTTTCCAAACCAATAAACAGAAAAAATATGGCTAAGTTATTTTAGATATTCAGGTTTTGCATAAATGTGTTACACAAACAATAAGAATAATGTTGTGTTTAAGACTTTATAGTAAATATAATTTCTCTTCATTTCATTCACAATAATATTTGCACTTTTGAGTTGAATATAAAACTCATAGATAATAAAAGGAGTATTTTTGTGCTTAATTTGTGAGTAAAAAATAATAACTAAAAATAAAAAAATTAAAAAACTCTCATGTGGTGTTGACCTAAACAAGAGGTAAGTTTAGAATGAATGTACAAATGTACTCAAGACACAGATCTGCCTATGTTGTTAATTTTGTAAAACAAACAAAATCCACAGCCTGGTGCAGGACAGAACGTGCTCCCTTTTCACATGTGGTATTACAAATTCACAAAGTGGATGGTTTTATTTCTTAAGGCTCCTACACAACAACTGTGCAAGAAGCTTGCACGATAGAAACAGAAGTTGTTTTGTTTTCATGCTTGTGCAAACAAAATAGGAAATGTGAACACCTATGTCTCAAACAACTAAAAGGAAATAAGCCCATAGTATTCAAATCATAATTTCATACCTGTTACAGTTCACAGTCATTTGTCTCTTATTTGAATACACAGGATCATCTGTGCTGAGGCAGTATCTGATATTGTCTCACTAAATCCTGTACTAACAAAAGAGGAAAGAAGGAAAGATCCTGACCCAAAAATATGGAGAATATTACCTTAAATGTGTTAGTGGTCCCTGACCTTTCAGACTTGGTTAAGGAATGAACAAAATGTCAAGCAACATTTAAAGGAAACAGAACTCCAGACAGGGCAGCTAGCAAGGATAAATCCAACATCAGTGGTAAAGACAAAGGTCAGGGGGCAAATATATGAAAATTATTTTGTACAAGTGAGGACAGCAATACTGTCACATCTGTCAGTTCTTCAGAACATCTGAATAATAATTTCCCTTGGATCAGGACCCAAATGAGCCTTATAATATGAGACTGTAATTCCCCTTTGGGTAAAAACCTCTTTAAACACAACGATAGCCTAAAGATTACTGGAACAGGAATAAACAACATCACTTGGTCACACAGAGGAGCCACACTGCACACAGCTCACAGTGGTGATAGATTCCTTGTTACCAGAATGCCCTCAAAATGAAATACACAACGTAGGACAGACAGACACAGAGCTTCAGCAAATTCAAAGTCATCAGAACTGGAAGACTAAAGTGTTTCCTCTCTGAGTTTGGGTATATACAGACAGGTTAAAAAGTTCTTTGCTGTGACAGAAGCTTTTAGCTCATGACTAGCTGAAATGTGCATCCCCCTTCTCTGCAGCAGACTGTAAGAACAAGAGAAGGGAGAGATGTGTAATCTGCATCTGTACTCAAAAGATAAAAAAAAGCAGAAGCCTAGAAAGCTTGAAGTATTACTGTCGTGCAGCTAAGGCGAAATCGATGGCAGCAAAACTCTCCGAGCTCCCAGTGACTCGGGAGCCCAGCTGAGGGAGAGGCCACTGCAAGCTGGGAAAGGAAAGCATCTTTTGATGTGGTACTTCTCCCTATGAAAACAGTCCAGAATCCCTTGATCCTTCATGACATTAGGATCTTCAGGAAAGGAAAGATGAGTATCAAGCTTTAAATACGTGTCATTTAGAAAACTATGCACACGTTCAGTGCTTGGATGATAAAACTGGCCACTGACAGAAATGGAAACATACCAAAATAAGGACATGAACTACAATAACAAAAATTACTTTTTTTCTGAACTCCTTAGCAAGATAAAAGCTCTAGGTCTGACACATTTGCTCTTCTACATTTGTTTTCGCATTTCCCATATCTGATGGCAAAGCACACACGTGCAAAACAATTCATATTCATATCTGAGAGTGCATTATGTATCCTGCCTTCAGATAATAAAATTGTAATGTGAAGTGAAAAGTATTGAATAAATTACTTATCCTGATAAGTGTTTTTCTGTAAATGAAAGTCTAGCCACAACAGTAGGGGTAACATTCAGGCTAAAATAGGAATTGGGATTGTATGGAGTATTTTCACTGTCCTGGTGACCTGAAATGGGACTGGTCAATGTACAGCACATCCTTAATATTGTTTCCAAAAGAAAAAATCCTGATAATCTAAGATTCCTGTGTGAGCATGTATAAAGGAACCAGGATTAATCATGGCCATAATGGATGGTAAAATACTCACAATGACTCCGTTGTGTAAAATACTCACTATGACTTCTCATGCTGTAGCAGTGCAATTCATGAATTAGGGGAAAGCATTTGACATTCATTTGTTAAATAACCTCTTTCAGCAATGGAACAATGGGTCAAGATAAGTCAATTACTATTTACACATTTAGCCAGCTGTATGACAGCTGTAGCCATAGGTAGAGCACACACTTGTGTAAGGGAAAAATGCTGCTGAGAGTGGAAAAATAACATGAGAATTGCCACTGCCATCTCCCTTCCCAGCTTTGCTCTGTGCATCCTCCATCCTGCTCCCCCCAGCCTCCTCTCCAATGCCAAGGAGCTTGAGCAGCATGGCTAGAAGTTATTATTTCACTGAGCAAAGCAGTGTATTGCTGAACTTACCCTCCCCAGCCAGAGAGAGCCAGAGAGGCTGAGAAGAGGTCTGAGTTTACTGTAACTGCCACATGCTGCCCTTGGCTCAGATCTTAATGAGCTCTGGAGAGGCGCAAATCCCCATGGCTTGGGGCAGAAAAGCGAACAGAGAAGACCTTGCTTCGTTTTCATATTAGTACAGGGGTGTGTTTTGAGGAGAGGGCTGTAAAATTCAAAAGAAATTGAGAGGTAAAAGGGGAAAATTAAGAGAAGGGGGAAAGAAGAAGACAAACTGCAGATATGAGTAAGAAGCAATAGGAAAAAACCTACCAAGGAATGAAATATTTGAAGTAGCAAGTAAGCAACAGGGTAAAAAAGTTACTCCTCAGTTACTGTTGTACATGGTTCTGTTTACCCAAAGCACAGACATGAAACATAGAATGATAAACAGCCAACAGAGTAAAGAATATTTATAGCCATCTATCATTGTGGAAAGTAAATTCAAGTTCATGTAGTAAGAAACATCAAACTGTCTAGCATTTAAAAAGTCAAGGTTAGATTATTTTAAATTAAATTTTAAATTCAGGTGAAATTTATAATTTGTTGTACAGCTGCTGACATTTTTGTTTTTCCCCAGACTCCCAGACAGGCTAGAAGGCTTTATCTCTAAGAAGAGAGGGAGGACAGGAATCAAATTCTTCCTGAAAAGATGAATACATAAAAACATTCAACCTGTGATGTCTCTTGGTTCTGATCTCAATCTTAGCCTTTAAATCAGAACAGCTCATTGTCACTGAGGAGAAGATATGGAATAGGAAGACAAATCACACAGGCATGTGTGGGGAAGCAGCAAACCTAGCAAAGAACATCCCTAGATGAACTAACAACCCTTCATGAATAATAAACACCAGGGTGCAGCCATACAGGTTATTTCTATCACCAGTTCCTCTGTGTAGTGCTTTATATCAATAGAAAATTATTTTGAAATACTTGTGCAGTGTTTTTTCTTTGGTGGTGTTTTACACACTGCACTGATGCAGGATTAAACAAATCATACAGGGAAAAGGACAGGAAAGTCACTGGTCTCTGGCCACAAAGAGGTCTGGTGGTTTTAAATAACATTTTAATTTGAATTATGGTAAGGTTAAAAGAGGGATTCTGAAAAGTTTATGATAAACAACTGTTACAGATGTGATCACTTCATCTTGATGTCAGGAAGATTTTGTCTTAATTTTTCAAATTCCTTTTTGCTTTAGCACTTGTATGTTTCTTTAAGTCAAAGCATTGCTGGAAAGCAGGCCTCTGACACCTGGGGTGAGGCTCTGAGAGGTTACCTCAAGATCACAGCAGACTTACGCGAGCATTGTTACCTTTGGAACGCATGAAAAGAATCCATATTACAAATAATCAAAGACAGGACAAAAATAAGTACCCATGGGCAAGTTTGTCACCCAATGTCAAAGTTGCCATTCTTCCTCGTTCTGCACCCAGACACAGCTGTAACTGCAGCAAAAGTTTTATGTCACATTAACATTTCCTTTCCTTTCCTTACCCAGCAGAACAACTGACTGCCTCAGAAAAATCTTGTTCAATAAAGATCCCTGGTCTTAGACCTCGCAATAGTACCCACAGAATGCCAGTGGATCAAACACCACCAAAAGTTTCATACAAACTACTGATGAAATATGAACCTTACACAGGTATTACACTTGAAGCAAGGTAATTTTTTGTTTGTTTCTTCATTCTTCCACCAATCCTAAAGAGGAAGCTCTGCTTAGGGCAAGCTGTTTCAGGCACCAACCCCATCTCAAACACTGGCAGTCCCTGTTAATCACTCTAAGTGCAGCCCTGATTTGTTTACCAGGGAAACTGCCACTTGTCAAACAGCTCTCAGTGCTGCTGTTTACACTCTGCAGATGTAAATCATGATGCGACCATGGCAATGTGACAGTAGCAAGATGTCCGAGCTCCTTTGAGGAGACAAGATGACAGGGAACAGAACAGACCTGCTCAGTTGATAATTCCTGACACCAACCATAGGTTGCCGATTTTAGCCATTATTTTTTCAGTTTTACATAAAATCGCTTCAGCGATTTACAAAGATAATCAAAGAGGAGAACCCACCTCACTTCACAGAGCTGTGGGTCACGCAACAAAAGCTGTCAAAGGACAAACAAAGAAAGAGGGCCTTTGAAAATGACATTTTGTCCTGCCTAGTGATTTCATGAGTCCATCATGCAGGGAAAAATGCATTGCTATTATAATAGGGAGTAGACAAGAAGACAAAGATATCTTTTTATTTCTCTTCACCTAGCCTTCATTAAGGAAAAATGAATTTCATTTAAAAGCAAACATACTGACTTAGGTACTTTCTCAAACTTGCACGCCACCAACCCTTCAAAATTTCGCAAGAGCAAAGACTCTTACATGAACCAGGTCCACTGCAAACAGGAAAGAGACATGTGGAAGAACATAAAACTGGTACAATAATTTTGTCAGGGCTACATAATAAATTGAAAAAACCTAACAATTAACTTAATTTTCAGTCTGTAAAACTACCTTCTGTTACCACTTAAACAGTTTGTTAATACTTACTGTGACAGCAGTTTGATCTAAACCTGTTGTTGCAAATCACAAAATACTGTAAGAGAAAGTCACTTCTGAGGTGTGGGGCACAGCTGGTCCTGAAACCCCAGTGACCCCTTTGGGCTCCAGCTTGGCCTTCACAGAAAATGTACAGCTGGGGAAAAGGAAGAGTGGGAGGTGATGACCTTTTAGCCCCCATTTTGAACCACATATAATTTGCAGAGATCAAGGGAAGAATTTCTGATATTTTGCATTCTCCAGCTGTATTTCAAAGCCTGTTGACTTTTTCTACTTTTTTAAGAGAATTTGCATACATGCTAAATTCAGCATATAAACAAGAATGCTAGGAATAAGCTTAATGGCTTTTTCCCAGCTGCCCAGTGTTTCATTACTAATTACAAGTTAGTCTAACTTCTAGTGGAAGGTGTCCCTGCCCGTGGCAGAGGGGTTGGAACTGGATTATTTTTAAGGTCTTTTTCAATCCAAAACAATCTATGATTTTAATCCACCATTCCAACTTCAATTAAACAAAAACCAAAAAAAGTGTATGCTTTTAAAATAGCTTAACATTTGCTACTAGTGTCCATCCAGAAACTTGACACCCACACATATGTAGAAAACACAGCCATGAAACCACATCATGACTTCATGTTATTTCCTTCAGTCCTCTTAACATGAGGTCATCAGCAGAAGTAGGTTTTAACACAGATGCTTAAACTGCACCTAGATTGGATAGTAGATTATGAAAATCTCCACCCCATCTTAAACTTTCCACTGCTGAAAGGGTTAGAAAAGATAAACAGACTTGAGAAGTCATCGGAGGTACCAAAGGCAAGTCTAAAATAGTGTTCGCTGGGGTTTTTGCTTGTGCTGTCTTGGCCCCCTCATCCCACTACCTACAGGCATTTTCTGGGTGTGCTCAGCCAGTTTGTGCTGATTTCATTGGCATGTGTACAGAGCACGGGTATGGGTACCTACACTATATTAAGGCTTAGGAACACTTTGCGTTCATTCTGTGTTCGTTATACCCAGACAACACAGAAGGAAACTGGACACATTTAATTTGGTGCTTTCTGCTGCTTAAGCTGATCACCAACATAACATCAGATATGCTGCTGCAAATGTTAGTGTCCAGACAGTCAGATATTCACCACTCTCGCTGCCTGTCCCAGAGCAGTAAAGAGTCAGACAAGGAGGACTGCTTCTCCCAGGTTCTGGTGTTGTTAAGATCACGAACTGAGCTGCTGGGATAAGCGTTTGAATCAGAAATAGGTATCAAAGACTACATTGTTTCGCCAAGTCTCTCAGGGAGGAATGGTTGCCTGCAGAACATTTCCTTCCACAGAAAGTATGAGTAATGCAGCAGGGAGGAAAAACAAAGAACAGACGGCAACCTCTCACTCTCTAAATGGGGGCACTGTGTTGTCATTAATGACTAACACCAGAAAGTGTCTAGAAAAGCTGCAACAATAAGCATAAGGGAAACTGAAGCAATAACATCACACTTTCACAGTTATAACATCTCTCTGACATGCTTGGCAAGGAAGTTTGAAGGGACTAGTATATGCAGGATGTAGTAGCAGCAGAAAAAGAATGAAAAAAAGGCTCTGCATTTGTTGATTAATCACAAGGGTGTCCTTAAGTTACCTTCAAACTTTTGACCGCGACATTAAAAAAAAAAAAAAAAAAAAGATTATCCAAGGAAAGAGAATGACACCATGCTTTGAGAGCGGAACATCAACAAGGCACCATCAAATTTGACAAACCTACAGCAATATACTGTGTATTGGCCTACATGACTGGATGAAATTAAGGGCTGTCAAAGTCAGTAGAAGTTGAGTAGCATTTTCAGACAGATGAAACTTGCAGAGAAAACCTGAGCATCCTCAAAATGCTCTCCTTTATCCACGAGTTTCTTCCAGCAGTTAGGTTGTTGTAACTGGGAATATAGATTAAAAAATGGAAGAAACTTTCATTTGAGGAAGCTGGAGGTCTTAACTAAAAGCCTGGAATCTCAAATGCAAAAATTTTTGCTTAAAATGTGTAAAACTTTTGGTACCTACGGATAAAACCTGAATTTTTCCATTAGCATCGTGCCATTTTTGTATGGCATGGCTGTAATTTTCAGCTTTGGAATTCTGGAATTCCATCTAAAAGAAGGCCATTGTCATTCTCCACATAAAACCATACTTTGTAAAGACTACTTAAGGCCCATGAAGTAACCCTTGTGAACAGCTGGACAAATTTCCGTGAAGAAAATAGATATTTTGGGTAATTGACAATGGCATTGAAAGAAACGCCAGGGCAGACACTCACTGTACATTTATAGGGTGCATCAAGCAGGGAAAAACCTTGTTTCTGTTTGCTTTGGTCCTCATGCAAGCAATTTGGGGAAAATTATTGAGAAATTGAATGGTTTTTTCCCATTTATTTTTTGTTTCTTTTCTGTACTGCAATTCATTTAGAAAAACATTTTCTAAGGTATGCCCTAAAATTTCTCAGAGCTATCAAGGAGTAATTTCCTCAGCCTAATCTCCTCCACAAGATTGTAAAAACTGTAGGATAAAAGGGGAACTGTGGCGATTTACCTACTAATTAGTCGCTCTTATTAAGAAGAGTGAGATAATTGATTTTAGGATGCACTACCCCTTATTAAGACCTAATTTAACTGTATATCAAAGACTAATTAAATGGCATTACTCCATCTCACTGATGAGTTTTGATGCTTGGTGAATAGATTTGGGTGAAAAATGAACACTCAGTAATAGATTTCTAATTCACACAGATAACTATGAACTAAGAAGCTGAGCAAAGGGAATTTTGGATTATCTAAAACTACCACATTTTTTGGTATTCCTTTACACTGATAGTCTGAAG
Source organism: Coloeus monedula (assembly GCF_965178545.1). NCBI lineage: Eukaryota > Metazoa > Chordata > Aves > Passeriformes > Corvidae > Coloeus > Coloeus monedula. The sequence continues at coordinate 13,950,593 of NC_138795.1, read as the reverse complement.
TGAAAAAAAAACATTTAAACATCTGCTGAGAGCTACAGGGAAAGGGAAAGACAATGAAAAGGTTCTCCGTGTAAACTGTTTATTTAAACATTTAGGTAATTTTCTTACAGTGAGGAATTAAATTTGGGAAAAGGCTATGTGCTTTCATGTGCATTTATCTGTTTATTCTGCAGAGCTGTGTTGCTACAAAAAGGGATGACAAATAATAAATACTATTTATTTGTGCCATTTGTCAAAAGCATTTAAAGAAAACAGACTTAAGAATAATTTGGATTTCTGATTATTCCAATACCTTGCAGCATTCCAAGTGTATTTAGTGCTGAAAAGGAATGAAAAGACAGAATTACATGCCTCCAATTCTGCTAAATAGTCTGCAAGTTAAAATAAACATGAAATAAGAAAAGTTTAAGCGGCTTTTGAGCAAAGGAATGGCAGGGACTGAGTTTACTAATAAATTCTTAGGGTTTTGATCCTTCAATATTCATTTAAATGAAATCATCTGTCTTAAAGTAATTCCTTTAGCAATCCAGCGTCTGGTTTAATAAAAAACAACTTACAATAAATTTGAGTGTGTAAAGGAAATAAACGCAAAGCTTTAATCTCATCAATCTACCCTCTAAATAAAATGTTTTGTCCTCTAGACAGAATGGCTCTGACAATACAAACTCATCGTTCTATTTAATCTGTTAGGTCATGGCCCCAGAGATTATGATGAGCTGTCTCTCAAAGCCACACTGTGCTGCAGTACAACATCTCTTGGATAAATCACAAGATCCTCACCCAAAAAAGCAATGACTTTGCTACAGCTCTGGGGTGTATTTCCTTGTTTCTATTGGTTTATTTCACTGGCAAGAATATAATTGCATATGGGAGCATCAGTCACGTGTCATTCTTCCACTTATTTCTGGCCAAGGTGTAACCATACCGAAGCAACAACCTATAGCTTTTAGACATTTAAAGAAACCGTACTGACTGAAGGTTATTCATTTGAAACTAAAATTTGAAGGTATAAAGTTATGCTGTATTAGCTGAAGGATATTTACACATTAATTATTCTTCTACTAATCCAAATAGAAATAGTAGTACTGTAAGGGAAAACAAATATTTATTTCGGCATTTGCACAAATCATATTTATAAATAGATATGTGAGCAAGCTATTTATGTAAACATTCCCTAAAGAACCCTGGGTATGACCAGCCTTGCAGCCAAGATATACATAGAAGATTTTTGAGCAAATAATTAGAGCAGAGTTTATTCTTCAGTTTGTAGAAAGCGGGAAGGATTTTATATATTAAGACATTTATATTCAGATATGTAACTGCTCCTAGAGAAAACACAGCTTTCTAAAAAACAAGAATTAAAACGCAAATAACCTTAAATATTACATTAAGAATATAATGCTTTTCCTTTTTATTTGACACATGTCCTTTCTAAGCACATGTAGGTTGCTGGCTGGATTTAGAAATACACATCCCCCTGCCCTTCTCTACATATATGCACCTTCATGAATGCAGATGCACACTGGATGCAAAAATACTCACACTGAAGTTGCTGTGAAACTAACCATCAATTTATTCATGTTTTTGCCTAGCACTCAGTCTCACCATCATAGGTATTTGCTAGATTAGCAGGTGAAGAATGGGCATGTTCAGTAACATTGGAGTCAAAATGCAGAGGTACAGCTAGTGATCCAACATAACAGGCAAAGCAATGTTGCTCTAAGACCTTTTCCCAAAAATCTACCCAGAACTTAAAATAGGAACATACAATATCCCACAGTCCTCTGGTACTTTCACACAACACTCTCTATTTTCTTCATTTGCATTTTGCTCTTTCAAGATTTCTGCTGGCACTTTCTGATTAACACCTTGAGAGATTACAGTACCATCATAGGACTTTCATATTCTACTTCAGGTCTCTCTCTTTATACTTAAAACAGAGACTAATATTAAGTGAATGCAACCTTTGATCATAAAGTTCCCATTCTACTGACATGAAAAAGATACCTCACTATTGCACAAGGAAACTAAAGGAAGAAAAGTGAACAGTTTGGAGACTCCACTTTAATGTGAGAACACTGTCTCTCAAAGGAGTACTTGCTGTGATAACCATTGCAGGCTTTGGTACAGAAGTCACAGAGATTCTATTCCTCAAAACATTTCTTTTAAGATGTCCATTGGCTTAATGGCAAAAAATAACATTAGTGCTCAATATTCTGCTACAAGGACAGCCCCCTTTTCTGTTTTGCTAAAGACATTGGCACAAGGATGTATCTGGCACTAAAATACAGGATGTAATACTGGAGAGAAGAACAACTATTTCAATTAATTTCCCTGCATTGATGAAAAGGTTAAAATAGGGGAAGTTAAAATATCAAGTTGGATTTTTTGTTGTTTACTCAATGAACAAGAGGAACACCAGCCAGCTAAATAAAAAATCTGCAAACCCCTTACCCTCTTCAATTAACATTTCCAAAAAGGAAAATCTGACAGTATTCAACAGCCAAATCTTAGCAATTATTAAAAAGCACAACTAAAGTAATCGAGCAAGTCATATATTGCTAAAGAAAAAACCGATGCTAGAACATGTTAAATGGCCAGACAAGTTCTAAATAAACAAGTATTGTAGAATACCAGTAACAATGTATGGTAATAAGTTAGCTATAATTAGTAACCCAAGCCTTAAAATATCTCCATCCTCCCAAGTTTGCTGTACCCTGGATATGATAAAATCTTTCTTTTTTTTTTTCCCCCAGTGTAACTAAAATGGTAATTGAAAGCTGATTTAGGATCAAAGACAACCTCAAGTTTATAAATAGTTGTAGCTGGCTGTGAAGTATTCCTGTCAAAATTTCTTGAAAGTGGATGTCCTGCTAGAATAGTAGCAAATTTGCAGGAACTAAACTGAAACAAGATATTTCCTGAAAGACTTATAAACAGGAAAAAAGCTTTGAGGAGGAAAAAAAATCCACAAATGCTTTATCATGGAACCTACACCACTAAGCACTGTTAGAAGAAGATCATTATAAAACAGTCTATTTGATGTATCTGAAAAAAACAAAAACAAAAACCAAACCCCACTACAAAATGAAAAAACCAGCCCCAACACCACTAGTGAGCAAATATCGATTACCACTGAGAAGCCCAAATTACTTCAGTAATTCTTTATTCTTTCCATCCAGTGTTTTCACACGACACCAGCAATTACAGGAGCTTTGGTTTTTATTCATGATTGGCAAAATCCTAGTTTATAATCCCTCTAGGTACCAACTTCAATATTTGCATTTGTATTTAAGTTATTTTCTGCTATTTTACAATAGTTTCTGAAACAATATACTTTAAGTTTCTAAAGAAGTTCCACAAATACACACTTCTGAAAGTGTTCTTTTTTGCATTATATGAGACAGCAAAGCAAGACAGAAGCAGTGGAAACTTTTAGAGACAAAAGAAACTGACTACCCAATATTCCTTCCTCAAGTGACCTCCAAGGTTGTTTGTGGACCTAACAACCTAAATAACTCTGGGATTGAAAATAAGGCATCAGTTCCAAACTGAACTGATCTCATTTAGTGATACTCAACATGCAGAGGAAGAATTCCCAAGAAGAAGAAAGATATGAAGTAACAATTTTGCATAAACCATGAGCTCTCCTATTAACTGAATCTCAACAAAAAACCCACAGAGAATGTGGCTTTGAATTGCTGAAATTTATGTTACATTTTCATTAAGTATAATTACCATCTCGTGAGAAACTGGATTAATACACCTCATCAATACACAGTGTGTAAAAATATCCCCTGTGAATTGCTACTGTATATTCTAATCCAGTTGTTGGGGGTATATCTTCTGGATTGCCTTCCTTTTAATGCATTTATTATTAAAAAACTACTAGTAGAACTCTTTATTCCAAATTTTTGTCCTCTTGAGCAACATGACCAATTCATTTAAGGATCTGAAGGAATAAACATAGTTAATATAATTAAAGGGATGACCTATGATACAAACATCAATTTCCCAAGTTGTTTTTCTCCCCTTCTTATCAGTGCTGAATAATTAACACATGCACAAAACCTGAGTTCATAGCTGAAAAGTGCACTTGAATATTTGAGACCTGCTTAGAGACTCAGGTCGCTAAGGTAAGAAAGGTAAGAAAGTGAGAGATCAGATTCAACCACTTGCTTACAGGTTGTGGTGCATTAGCATTACAAATTCCAGAGCCTTTGGGACAAGAGGCTGGCAGTCATTGGGAAAAGGGGACAGGGCAACACACAATGACAAAATGAAATGTGTCAGGCGAAAGGATTAGGAATTTCCACTGTCAATTAGTGTAACTCTTATGTTTCTCTAGGTTTCTGACTTTATCTTCCCCCTGACACGTAGGTTAATTTTCTCTAATTTGACTACTACTTTTCTGGAATCATCAGTCTAAATTTTTCAGTCTTCTAAAACAATTTTGCCTGGCTGTGCCACATATGTGCTGCAGATTTTTCATCTGGCAGTTCTGTGTAACCTGCATGTACGAGCAGCCCTGTGATCTGTAACTATCCAGACAGTGAAATCATGGAAGTAGCATCTTTGAGTGTTGCTATGTTAACTCTCAAAACTCAGAAATAGGTCTTTCAGTACATCTCTGACTTTTAAGTGGAATGGGAAGCTGTAGACAGACACAACCCCTCATGTCACCAGTTTATATGTGCCATAATCTTCTGCTGACAAGATCTTTCTGCTGTGATAAAGAACCAAAACAGGCCTCTAAACACCTAGAGAAATAAATAATTAAATAGTGCTAGGGTAGCCACAGGAAGAGAGAAACCCCTCCTCACCACAGCAGACTACAAACCAGTGAGGCAGGGTGAGCAACTGACCATCTTGCTGCATCCAAACCTAAGCAAGACAGTAACAGCAATCAATGCAAGCACTTGAAAAGACTTCTGAATACATCCTAGGTCTCGAATTTTCACCAGGGAGCCAAAGCACTGGGAATAACATAGAAATTTTTATTTTCCTAAATAATAGGACTTCCTGATAAAAGAAGTCCAAGAAGAGGGAACCAGACTGCTGCACGTGTCAGTAGGAATCTCAAAACCCCACGACTGCAGCCTGTAATACAACAGATATTGTTCATCCTGCAAAGCACAAAACTATCACCACAGCTCAGGAAGGAGATCAATAGATTATAAGGAACCTTACAGCCATCACAATGTCCTCCCTTCTCAGGAGAGAATCTCACTCAGCGATACAGGCCTATATATATGTGGCTTGTTTTCACTGTAGTAGTGAAAGTTGCAGGTGTATATATACAAGTATGGATATATACACTCATATTTTTACATATGCATACAGAAGTGGGTGTTCAGATGCACTCACATGTATATGTGCAGACACAATCTTAAAGATTTGAACATATAAACCTTCCACTAAAGAACCCAAAAGGAACCATTGCACTGGAAATCCTTTTGAAATCCACACAATGAGTTAATATAAAAACCACACTGGAACTAAATTGAGACCTATTTCAGACATAAAGTGCACAAGCTCATGACAAAGAACACCAAATGTATTTTTAAGAGAGAAATAGACTAAATACTTGAGCAGATGCAGCAAAAAATTAAGAGCAGATAAAGGCAATAATCAAGCTGACTTCCCAGAAAGAAAAATTCAAGCAGGATATTGAGATCAGGTGACTGCAAAGGAGGAAAAGATAGTACAGAGATATGAAACTGCAAAATTTGCACAACAGCATGGAAAGTGAAAGTATGATTGAAAAAATTAACCCAAAATAATCAGAACAAAGACAATTATGGATATTTAAGCAGCAAGACTGCTGCTGGTGCTGAGAGGAATAATGCAGACTATAGAATTCACAAGCTCTTTGGGGATGAGCAAGAAACATTTTTCAAAAATTTAGTTTATAATGTGGCTGCTGTCATTCACAACCATTACCTTGAGGAGACTTTCAGCAGGGGATAAACTCTGAAAACACTTCACAGAGAGGAGTTTGGATTTCTGCATTGAGTCTGAAAAACAGAAAATCACTGGTTAAAGCCATCAGCTTATGACACAGAGGCAGTACTGGCAAAAGTGACAGAAAATATCCATATAAGAAATCTGCCCACTGAACAGAGAATGTGTCAAGGAGGGAGGTGGATTAGTGGCTTTATCTCAGAAGTGACAGATTTCTGCATTTCAGAAGTGCCATGCTGGAGTGGGTGATGGAAGGACTTACACGATCAAGGAGAACCTGTGGTTCACCAATAGCCGAGGGTTTTGATTTGATCTAAACTCTTTTGTAAAATCCCAACATTAACCCCACACAGCCACTTCTCCCCTTTGAATTTCAGAGAGATATATTTCAGGGAGATTGAACAACACTGGAAATATATCCCAGTAATATAACCTGAGGACAGGTTAGGAAAATGTCTGGTTTTAACCTTCCTTCTATACCTCCCCACCCACCCAAGGAATACAAAACAATTTTGGGTGGCAACAAACATTGTTGTATATGCAGCTAGAAGGCAGTATATTCTTTTCATTTATCATTTAAAGAAAGATATCAGGAAGTCATTACATTGTGAAGATTGGATCTCTGCACTGTTGTGGTGTAACTCAGCACTGCTGTACACAAATATTGTAGATAATAAAACGTAAAAAGGTTTGCAGTATTGGACTTGTCCTTTTCCTTCATATGGTGCTAGGTTTAATCCAGCCAGCAAAAATAAAGGAAAGTTTTCTCAAAACTTAAACAGACTTTGGTGGATTGGAATCTATTTTCTTAACTATTGTTAACTGTTTAAAAATTAGATCATCTTGAACCCTAGCTATGATTCTAGCTATTTTGTGGCTATGATCTGAACCCCACCTCTATCTGACAGAGGGTTGCAAACAGGATGGGGGACTACTACCAGCACATAAAGAAGCAGCAGGGAAGGAGGAAAAGCAGACAGCCTATTTTAATGGACATGTCTCAATTCACAGGTCAGTAGTGCCTACGCTGCTTTTAAGTCAGTACCAATGCCCTGATGATATTTTAAAGCTGCTTCTTGCAACATCAGGATCACCATGGATGACAGACTTGCTGCAGGCTAAATTCAAGGAATATGCAGAGATCCTGTAACGGTTACAGATACTTCAATATATCATATCTGTCTTGGCAGGGGATAATATTATTGCTATTGAGATAAAGGTACAGTAGTGGTGTTTGAAAATCTCTGTATCCTGCCTGCTGGGCTGTGATAAACAGTTGTGTGTTTCACACACTGGGTAGAAGCAGGGACAGTCCCCGTGCAGGCACTCGAGAGCAGGAGGGAGACACAAAGAAGTTTGCGGTGTGCTGGGAGTAGGAGCAATTCTGCCTAAGTGAACTTCTATTGCTTAACCTCTATCTCACTTCAGCATCTCATAAGCTCAACTCAACTGCTACAGGGTTCAGGTTCTGATTAGAAAATATGATAAAGACTTGAAGAGAAGGGGCAGAGAAAAAAATTCAACACAGAAGAATGGAGCCAAGTGAAGACCACACAGCTACATTTACTCTGTGACAGAAGAGGGCCAGACAGAATTACTCCATTAAAGTGTGAATACCACGTTTTCATTCTACCTACAGGGCCAAAATAACACAACCACCACTTTGAAGAGTGCTGGTTCCTAATACATAGCAAAGAACTCTCATCTCCTACAAAAGGTACTTTTGTTTTAGTGACTTTTAGAAGAAAGGAGAATACTCAGAAGCTGCTTAAGATTGAAAAAAGAGCTAAAAAAAAAAAAATCTGCGTTCAGAATAATTTTTTTATGCACACAACTGAACAGCATTACAAAATTCAACTCATCTCCTTTTTTTTTCCTTCTCCTTACTACATTTGTTCACCCTATCCTTGTGATTAAATAATACCTCCAAACTTTCCAAGCATTCTTTTCTGCCTTTTGAAAGGACAGCTGCTTATCTATAAGTGGCTTTGCTAATCTGACTGCATGGGCCAAATGCAAATGCTCAAGTCAGATCATAAAAGAGTTCTGAGCCATTAGGATTTGTTTCAGGCATAGAACAAAAAACTGTGAAATTTCCAAAATTAATTAAAGTTCTGGAAATCTTACTCCCCAGTAATTTGGGGGTAAAGAGTTTCAGCTCTGTCAACTTTAGAATTATTTTTTAAGGAAGTTAAGTGATAAGAGGTTCTCATAGATTTCTAGTCATGGAGGGTTGCTCCTGTAAATTCAGTTCAGCAGAACTCCTTAAGAATTATTGGAAGAAGATAGAAAGAACATTTCCTTCACAATACTCTCTCTACAAACAGTAACTACCTGAAAGCAATTTCCTCTCCTACACTATGTCTTAATATTAACATAATCATAAACACTTAAGACAGCATTCCCCTCACATCTCCATTATTAATCTCTTAAAGCTGAGTTATGAACAACATAAAACATTAATGCATCATGCCCTAATAATTGTTGTCTTATTAGAGCATTTGCCCCATATGGCTTGTTAGATGGTTTGTGCTCATAAGGAAGATAGGTTTCCATTTACCAGAAGATATGAAAAAAACCCCCAGCATCCAAAACCAAACAACACACCCTGTCAATATTACTTCCATCAACATCATTTTCCTAAATTAATAAAAAATTAATGAAGCAGACAAAATGTAGTAATCTGGTTAAATATTAATTTAAGAGCACGTCTGCTGAACTTTGAGCAGTATTTACTGACCGCACCTGAGCTCCCACCCTGCCCTGCTCAGAGCAGCTCCCTTTGCTCACACAGGAGCAGAAAATCCCCCTCACCCAGCTGAGGATCAGCTACAGCCATCACACTCAGCAGTGGGCAACCAGAGAGAGCTGAAGCCATGGCACCAACAGCTCCAGCATCTGCTCACCAATCCCTGCACTTGCTCTACACCTAAGGAGCTGTTCTGGCAAAAAGTCCCACAAATGGCAAGTGCTGCCACAGACATCAAAGAAATGCAGACAAGTACTCATCAGCCTCTGAGACAATTAAAAACCACACCCCTAAAGGAGATGGGAGAGTTCTCAACCACACCTGGAACTTCTGTCTGTCCTCTCAGCTTTCAAAACTTAAGCCTTCTAGCATGTAGATTATTTCATTACAGCATCAGGGTAAATCTGCATGTTTTTAAGTTCAATTGTATGACACTAAGTAGTTGATAAACAAGCCACTAAATTCAGACTAGAGGAATGAGGCTTGTTTTTCAATTTCTGCTTCCTGCCTAAACACCACAATTGCTTGATCTTTAATTTTGAACTTTGCAGTCAGCAGACAGTGATCCTACAGGAGAGATTTATCTTTTGACTAACTTGGACCAGCCAGAAAATATTGCAGAAGGCGGATTTAAAAAGATAATAGTCTGTCTGACTATAAATAAATTTCCCATCAAAGCCATTCCTAACAAGGTTTCATTAACAGAAACTATATAACCAATACCTATAGGTACATTTCTCAAGCGAGAAATGGTGGGGCAGTTCAGCCAGAGGACCTGGACATACAAGTCTGGGCATTCTAATTCCATCTCTGTCACAAACTGTCTTGGTGATCAGGAGCTGCTCACAAAGTGTTTGCTTCAATTCCTCCATCTGTATAATGGCAATGATATCTAATTCAGAGGGATGCTGTGAGGATTAATTAGTTAATGTTGGTAAGTGCTTTGAAGATGAAAAGAGCTACAGAAGAGATAATCAGTTTTACAGTCTCTAAAACCTTTTACCATGTCTGGAGAATTATTTTGGAGTGCCACAGGAAATATCATCAGAGAGAATCTGTCATTTATCACATACATCCAGAAAAGGGGAGGGAGAGGGGGCAGGAGGGTTGGAAGGAGCAGGTATGAAAATATTTCAGAGTTAAATCACGTATCCTGTTCTGAAATTGGCAGACACACAGTACAAAGCTCAGACCTCCTTTGTACAATCTATCTGTACATTGTTACCACTTTCTTAAGAAAACAAACACCAAATGGCTTCGTTGACTTAACACTTCCCTTTGCCCTAATTTGAAATTCAGAAACTACAGTGACTTTTAGGGTTCTTTTCTGTGTGTTTGAATATCCTGGCTTTTTCTCAGTATATCTATTATAAAGGGCTGCAAGATGAAGAAATGTCTTTAGGGTAAACTATATATATTTATATATATAGTTTATATTTATATATTTACATATATGCCTTCTCTGAAGAAATGTCTTTAGGGTAAACTATATCTATTTAGCTTTAGAAGATTTACTTTTGGTTGCCCAGAAAGTATTCAGTATCTATAGCCCAGCTGCATTTCCTGCCTTAACTGGTTTTCATTCCCAATAATCAAAACAGAAGTTTGTAATGAAATAGTCAAACTTAGCTAAGTCAGACAGGACACAGAAGCATACATGGTTGAAAATTTCAGAATTATTTTTTTAAAAGTCAGTATTAACTTTACGTTACTCAGATACTTTTATATCCCACATAAAAATCAAAGAGAAGATATGGTTATTCTTAAGTAGAGCATTTCTCATGGATGATTTGAAACGCATTAAAAGAATATCAACTACTGATGCAACTGCTTCATAGCTTGTGCATCTTCCTGGACAAACTGCTTCCAAGTATAATTATTATGTACAGCATTTTGATCAAAAATGTATTCTTGAATACACATTTTTCAAATGACCATCAGAAAAAAGAAAAAGAATTTGATTTGATCTGAAAGATGCTGTCTACATAGAGCACAACCAGACTTGAGCACAGGAAAGGGATGTGTTAGTGTGCAAAAGTGACAAGGTGTATAACTGTGTTTACTACAAGGTAAATGCAATACTGACTGGTACTGGCTTCAGATCAAATTTCTACAACAAAAAACTTCATTAAGCCATACTTTCCTCTTTAAAAACAGTGTCCAGTAGCTGTCCTGCTGATTCTCTGTAGTTAGAGTACCACAAACACCTGATGAGAAAATCCACATTCAACATTGTTGTGCAATGAAATATATTTTGCTGCTGCTTATAATCATTATGTTTTGGTCACTGCCCTTCCCCTACCATATGTCAAATGTCAACATTGATAGGGCTGAAGGAAAAAAAGGAAATATTTCAGCTCACACTTCTTTCTTAAGTGCTTTGAGCTTCACAAAGCAGTAATGATTATTTATAGTCCCTCTCTGCTCCCAAAGATACTACCCACTACTCTCCCACCACATTTAATTCTGCAAGGCTACACTTCTGTTTTGTGAAAGGAGGTAGAATGTCTTGACTTAGATGCATCCTTTTATAAGGGAAAAGATGAAACAGTCTGGAAAAGATTCTGGATAACTGGACAATCCTTTGCTATTGGAATTACCCCCATTCTTACAGTCTTTGCCAACTGCCATTGCTCTGCCTTGAAATAAGTCAGGTCTGCTGACCCCATGGAACTCTTCGAAGGCGAATCTCAATCCCTGGTAAACTGGACAGATCCACTTTGATCATGGCCAGATGGCACCTTCCAGGTTTTTTATCCACATTTTCCTTCAGGTTAAATAGTCCTTTTCCCTTTCCCAGTATTTATTCTTAATGCATTTATAACAAGTAGTTATAAATTCAGATCCTTTCTCCTGCGGGCCCAATGATTAAAGGCCTTTTAGACTCATTTACATGACAGGTTACCCATTATCCTAATTGTCATTGTACAGCATCTGACCCATCCTTCCCCCCGCCCCCATTTATTTAACATGAAAGAGCAGATTTTAAACACTACTCCAGTGCAAGGTCATTTTAACACTTCCCTGTGTACAGCAGACCCTCTGCCAGCTGCACATCCTGGCAGGTTGCTGTGGTGGGGAGCAGCCCCCAGAGCAGCCCCTGTGCCCCATACCCTGTGTCCAGCTGACGAGCTCCAAACTCGCACTGCAATCTCATGATCCTCAGGTACATACCTCAGAGTTCGCATTACTGAGCCAAAATTTCATTTTTGTTGCTGCTGCCCTCACAGCCACCCAGCCATTCTGTACCAGCAAATGTCCCCGTGCTGGTGTGTTCTTTCCAGTGAACACAGGAGGAGGTGCTGTGGGTACCACGCCAGAGACTGGCCCACATCCCAGAGAGGCCTGAGAGAGGAGACACGCTGGGTTTCTTTTTCAAAACCCCCAAACTTGCATATACCATGTGTGTGAAGACTCAGGCACATGCTTGGGTTTCTTTTTTCCTTTCACAAGAATAAATTCCTCAAAACATTCCCATTATTCCATACGCTGCACTGCCTCCTGCGCTTCCTGCTTACCAACACACAATTTCCAGTGAGTATCCAAAATCTCCCTCTGAATGCCCAGGACTTGGTGGACAAACCACACAAACAGTAATCAATAATTTCATGTTGCTACAGAGTAACCAATAGTAGGGGAAAAACCCCAAAAACCCAATGTGAAAAATTAAACAACTGCTAACTGCTGGGAAAACTGCTGCCGGCCAGTTCCGAGCCTTCAAGGAGTGCTGCTGTGAGCTCGCAGGACTCCTGCTCATGCCTGAATTTTCCATGGAGTAATTGAACCTGACAGGAAACAATCTTGATACAATTAGAAATGCACAACTTGCCAGCACAGCTCTATCAGTCATTATGCCACATACCCCAGCAATATTTCCAAGTCCTCCACACAGACACAACCCTAAGTTGTGTATTCCATAATATTCATCCAAATTCAGTCAATAAAAGGGCAACGATCCTCTTAAAAGAATCATCATCTCTGACCTCTCAGTGTTGATAATCAAGGAGCAACACACCTTTATTCTGAGGAATTAACAATAGGTCGTCTTTTCCTTTACAGACACTTCCATTCTGTTCCGTCTGCACCAACTGTGCTTCCTGTGACATCAAACTTCAAAAATGAAAAATTTATCTTAGGTTGCCCATCTGACTAACATCATCAGAGCACATGCTTTTCTATTACAGGTCCAGAAAAAAATTTTCTGTTTTATGTTCATACTGGTATTGATGAATTGTTTGCATGCCACCTTCACTTACCCTTTCTAGGGCCCAATAAAATGTTACACTAAGTAACTAAGAAGGATAAGACAATGCTGGTCTATTTGAGATTTTCATACTGCAGAATTGGGGAAGATAGACTGTTATGGGTGTTTCTGCTGCCACCTTTTATCCTTCTTTCTACTTTAGCTCCAAAACTGGACATTTTATAAAACAACTCATATTATATTGTCTGAGTTCAGAAAGGAAAGATTTAATTTAGCTGGATTTGCCTCTTTAAGAGATAACCAACAATACCTGCTCACGAGGTATTATATATATATTATATATATATAAACACAGGGACGAAAGAAAGCAAAGGAGAGGGAATAGTATACTTCATAAAGCATAGCAAAATATATTGGCACATTCTTCCCACAAGAACTTTTGAAGAGAAACAGAATGCATTTTTGATTGATTTCCTATTCTCATCTGTTTAATAAACAAAATTTTCAGAATTGTATTTATAGTCTTTCTTGCTCTAAGAATGCTCTAAGTCTTTACAAGAGATGAACTAAGAAACAAGTGAAAACTTTCTCTCTTCTTAATTTCACATTATTTAATTTTTCAAAATACCTTTTAAACTACATCAATTTCTTTCTTCTTTACTGAATTCCAGAGAGTAAGAGAAAGCATGTCTGTATGAGTGTGACATACAGACATCACTTCTAAGAAAGCAGCTCAAGCACTGCTAAAATGAACACAGCAGCTACACACAGAAGTGTAGAAAAGGACAGAAAAAAATAACAACAAAACCCCAAACAACCAGGGCAAATACTCAGACAGTTGACTGCACTGAAGTGCAGAGTGTGGGGATTAGGAACAGTGAACTAGTCTGCCTGCATTGTAACTAAGAAGTGTCACTGCAGCAGTACACACACTATAATACCTCAGTATGGCATAATAACAATTAGTGCAGAAAAACCACAAAAGATAAATTAGAAGAAAATAAAAAGAAGAGAGACACTTTAGTTAACTAAATTTTGTTTGTTCTATGTATAAATATTACCTTACCTGATCAAAACCCAGAAATCTCCTCCATCTCGCTTTGGATCCACTAAGGAAACAACAACGCTCACAGCAGTGATTCATTAGCTGCAGCCAGCTCAGCTGTAGCTAATTTAAAGAATCACAAACACAGCAGTACAAAATCAAGTGAACTTGGGCAGTTGAAAGTACTTTAACTGTGCAAGAGCTCAGGTACTCCTTAGTTTCACCCGTGTTGTGTGTTCCAACTGTGAAGTAGTAGCTAGAAGGGCTGTTACAATGTAGCCCCAAGAAGCTTAATTAGAAACCCCATATATTTCCAGAATCCAGGAATTACTTATTTCATTTCAAAATAGATGTTATTTTATACCTAAAATAAAATCACCTGAGTCCCTTTCAATTCACTTTGTTTCTTTTACAGGAGAAAATACTACAACAAGAGTTCTGATCTCCTGAATCACAACCTACTAAGCCACAAAATTTGTTTTCAAACCTTAAATAGTTTTCTTTAGGTAATTCAATTCTCATATTTTGTAAAACATATTACCAGCCCCTAGAAATGGAATATGGAGAGCAACTGGGTAAAAATTAGAGGAATACAGCTGAGTCTAAAGCTGAATTAGCTTTGCACACTCTAACAGGGCTGTATAACACAGGAAGACAATTTTGCTACATCAAGTCAAGCTGAGCTGGACTATCCTCTCCTATTGGCACGCTGCTGACTTGATGAAGTTGTTACCAACATCCACAGACTCTCTGCCAACCAGATTCTTCTGCCTCACTCTCCCCTTACACGCTCTCAGAGCACAATGGACTTGGTCCTTAAGCTCTCCCCTCCCAGAACACATCCCTCCTCGCTGACATGACAGCTCCTGTCATGGTATAAAGATGCAATAGTGCAAGAACCATGTTACAATATTTTAAAGCATGCAATATGTAAACATTACCTACTGAAATGCAAACCGTGGCAATTCTTGTAGTAGCAATATAAACATACAGGAGATACTTCAGAAGTGGACCTGCTGCTTTGCAGAAATGACCTCCTGCTCAGGTCTGCCCGATTGGTCTTGCCTGGCACCTGGGATTGAAATCACAGCAGGTGAGGGGGCTGTTCAGCCTCCCTCTGTCACCTGCTCTGCTACAGAGGCACACAATGTCTCAACACATGATCGTGACTGGATCATTGTCAATCTCTCCATTGCATAACAGGGATTTAGTTCTGAGGGAAAGGGTCATTCCCAAAATGCTGCCCTATGAAGAGGGGTTGTTTTTCTCAAATGTTTCAATCACTAGAGCATTTTCAAGAATTAAGTGGTCCTTGAGATCCTACTCCCAGGCATGATCTGCCTAATAAGAACAATAGTGGCAAAATTATTATACTGAAAAGACAGTTCTGCTGCAGTCAAGTTGGAGAATTTTACATGGCTATTGTATCTTCACATTAGGCTGAAAACCTGAAAGAATATGAGTTCAGGAGCTGATCTTAGGAATGAATTGCTCAGAATGGGGTCAAAGTGCATCTTTCATCAAGGAACTGGACTTGGGCTGCCAGTGCTTTAGCCAATTAACAAAGTTCAAAATGAGCTCAACTTCACGTAAGTATTCTTTTTATCTATTAGATCACATGATATTCCTAGTGGTATAGAAGCCCCAAGCATCAGACTGTGTTCAAAACTCAGAGGCTGCTTTATATAAAGTCTTGGTATCAAGGCAATTTTTCACAAATGACTTTGGCAAAATCAATCATATCTAAAACTAAGCTGAAGTGCTTCAGAAAGCTGCCCATCCTGAGCTGTTGGCTAAAGAGGCTGAAGAACCTCCCCGATAAGCCTTTGACTTCAGCATAATAAATGTGTGGTATCCCAATGAGGTAGGTGGTAGAGGTTTATTTGATTTCAAATGCTGTGTTGGTTGCTTGGTACTAATACCACAAACTGGAAATGAAAAACATCTAGCACTATTGCCACTAAATAATTTATGCAGAACTTAATGTTGTCTATACAACATTACTCCAAACAGACTTGTTGCAGTGCCAGCAAGTATTGAAATATTCCCAATAGGAACTGATCATATCAATCTGACCTCGCTCTTTATAAAAAGTCAATGTAAAGAGAGGAAGGAGAACAATCTAAACAGTGTTTAGCACCTTCAGCATCTGTTTGAAAACAAAAAGACACCAGCATTTTCCTAGATAACTCATTCCCTGTTTATCTTAATGAAGGCAAAACAAGCAACAGAACAACTGTTGAATGGAATTACAATAAAATATAATTTTTTTTTCAGAAAAAAGGGCACAAAATCAGTTTTCATTTGGCTCAGTGACTATCCTGTGTTTGAAAAGAATGTTACATATTCATTTCATTTATCATTTAAAGTCAGATAATCAGGAAGTCATTATGTGGCCTACACTGGGCAGCTATTCGATTAGAGCATAATTGAACACTGTAAGGCAGCCAAAGCTGACAGGTTGGGAATGCATAATATCCTTCCCATGGTATTTTGAAGCAGGGGATAACTGTAGGAAAATCATTGTCAATCAAAACCTGACAACCAAGCATGGCTGGAATCTCTGCTACTACGAAAACAGGAACCCAGCTTTATTTCTTAAGCTTTTGAGGCATGTTATGCCTTCTGTGTTTATCAAATTATAAGGCATTGCTTTAAAAGATCATAACTGAAACCAGAAAACTTTATTTGGCCTTCTTGTCTTTGTAATTTATCTGCAGGAAAACAGTGATCAAATATGAAAATGAGAGGAAAGGTTGGACTTGCCCAATGTTTTAAACCTGTCTTTGAAAAGTGCTGATTGCTGAGAACAACTATTAACCACTAACAGACACTCACACAAATCCCACATGGCTTGCAAAAACGTTGGTCTTCCAGTTGTTGAGTATTTAAATTACTGTTTAATACTGTAAGAGGCTTGAGATTAAAAAGTTATTTTTACTAAGAGACTTGAAACTCTACTTCCAGTTAGTAGCAAAGCAAGTTTTCTAATTAAAAGCCTGTGTGTTTCCCAGCATTATCAGTATGTATTTTAGTAGAAGCTTACAACTCCTTTGGCAAGCACCTGTGCATTCTGCTGAGTTTCTCAAATGTGCCCACACACATAGATCAGTAATGTGCACATCACTATTCTATCAAAGATCAGGGAAAAGCCTTACAATTGTAGCTTTTGCTTGTGTTGGTAAATAGCATTTTATTATCACTAGCAAGCAGAATAATAGGGCTAGCAGATGATGTCCAATACCACTGAAATGCATCAACACACGTTCCAGCTAGTTGTGGGACATTAAAAACTCTTTTCAGACCCCAGCATCTTTGAGCAGCTGTAGTTGATATCATGGAAAGCAAATATCTTAAGCTTTTCAGACTGTCCTTGAAGGCTGTGCTTCTCAGCCTCACAGTCTGCACAACACATGCCAGAAGATGTCAGAAGGTGGTCATGAGGTGATTAAATACATACATATACATACATACATATATATATGTGTAACCTGCAGTATATTTCTACGTGTGCCTGGTTAAACAAAATGGAGGCAAATAACAACTGACCACTGAAAGATTACTCCCATTTCTACCAGGCTGCCACAATGGATTTCCCTTTCTTTCTTTCCTGAAAGCTCAGTCTCTATGCCCTGCAGATAAAAGGTTGAGAAAACTACATGAGTGGGAAACACAAGCAGAAATCTCCTCACGTTATCCAGACAACACAATAACCTCTGATAGCCTCCATCCTAAATCATCCAGCCCATGCCACTAACAAAGCCTGGGAATATAATGGAGCCTTTCAGCATGAGCTGTAAATCACTTGAGGTAATTCCAAGCCCAAGGGGAGTTGTATTCCAGGCTAGGATAAATCCAAGCATTAGATGGCTTCCTTTAAAACAAAGGCGACATCTTGAGCTCTTTTGTGGGTACAATGTCAGGACCTGGAGGGCAGGAAAGTCCTGCTTCAGTCTGTTCTCCATTCACTCCCCATCACTCCAAAGCCCTTGGGCTTGACAGTGAAATTTCCATTGACATGAAATTTCCTCAGTTCACTCCATGGAATTTGTCAATCCAGCATCTCATTTGCTGGACACTGGCACAGGAACCAGAGGGGCTGGCATCCTGGGAGAGCCCCTTGTCCCAGCAAGGAAAAGCTCCAGTGTGAAACAGACAGGAAGAAAGAAAAAAAGTGATGAAAAAAATTACTAGGAACGACAACATTCTGAACTGTATTCTCTCTAATTGTCTAACATTAAAATACTAACAAATACTAACTATATGTTGTTCATGAGATTTCTCTAGAGTTATTTACAGAAGACCAGCAGCTGATTTACAGAAGAAAGAGATACTGTAATTAGCCTTCAATATAATTATAATTAATAATTATTTTAGTATGTGTATTTATGCCAATTAATTTGCAAACTTGCACATTCTCTAATCTATTAAGAATGTCTTAAAATTACTACAACCTTCCTGAGCATTTACCTTTATTTGACTTTCCTCACATTTTTTTTTCTCCTTGCTGTCTGGCTTTTTGCCTTCTAATGCTAACATGCACAAACAGGAGTAAATCCAGTGGAGCAGCACTAAATTGCATTATTCTTCCAGAGGTCATCTCTATCCTCTTTTTAAGAAACAGCCTAAGGTTTGCACTCTGCTGCATTATCCCAGCTTTGTTACCTGATACTACAAATCTCCAGAGCTGCTGGGGATTATATCCAATGAGGAAAGAGTGGAGAAAATTAAATGAAGAAAACAAGAATTACTTGTCAGATATTTCAGCCTTTTATACGTTTTGGGTTCTACAACCAAGTAAAAATATTAAATCATGGGAATTTTAATTTTTAGGGGTTTTTTTAATGGGGGATAGGACTGTACTATAACTAAATTTGGTGGAAACATCTTTATTATTCAAAATAAAAGTCGGAATGCAGACAATTCTTTTGCCATCTGACAAAGTATTATTCAACTGAAAGAATGTACTGATTTCCAAAAACATCAGCCCTTGCTTTTATATAAGCTAAAATAAGAGAGGCATCGGATGGTCCTATGATGATGCCTAAAATAGTATGAACAGTATGAAAAGTAGTAATGTATGTGTTAAAGTTATTTCAGCAGGAGGTCTCCTCTTTCTATTTAATAGATTCCACAATTTCCTTTCATGAGGTTGTATTATCCATCTGGATTCCTGAGACCAGCCCAAAGCAACTCTGTCCCTTGGTTTAAATTAAACTAATATATTTGTAAGGGATGAATGTCTCTTTTTCTGTTGACACCATCTCTCTACCTCACGTTATTTTGGCATATTTCTCTGTATTTTATCAGAAAGCTTATGTAGTGGTTTGGTCCAAAATACTCATTACTGTTTATCTGCTGTGAGATAAGAATTAGGAGAAATGCAAAGCAGGCACCAAACTTGAAAGAATATAAAGAAGTTTATTAACAGACCTAAAAGAAGAAAAGAAAATATATATACCACCTTCAGAACTCTCCTCCTCCCCCCACCTTCCTCCCTTCTCCCACTGACAATGTAAAAAGACAACCCTTAAGATGTTCAGTCTGTTTACCACCTCCATAATAACCTTGTTCAGTCCATTTAGAAAGAGAAGTCTCTTCTTGCTCATGCTATGAAAACATTATCACAACGAGACAGCCGCCCACTTCCAAATATTGTTCAGTCCATTTAGGAAGAGGAGTCTCTCTGCCTGCGTGTGAGTCCCTTCCCCTGACTTGCAGCTTTTCCCGCAACTGCTTTTGAGGGTCCACTCTTGAAGTTTTTTGGGGTACAATTTTAAGGTTGAGCCGTTCAGAAACAAAAAACAGAGGCCCTTCTCCTTCACTGGGAGCAAAGGGTCTTCCTCATCTTCATCTTTAGGACTATCTCTGGGAGCATCTCTAGGAACTGAGGTTTTCTCCTTTCCCGTTTGGAGCAAAAGTCCTCATCTGGTCCATCTCTCCCTGTCCAAACTTCTCATTAAATTACAGCTGCGTCAGCATCTGCCTATCTCAGCGCAAGTGCTTTTGCTTACGAGTTGAACACTCCACCCCCCATATCTTCATGAAATTACAACGGGATACTCTGATATATCATAGCTTCACAACAGAATTTCAGCTTTAAGCATCTCCTCTCTCTCTTCCCTCAGGTTTTCAGCTCTTCACAGCAATAAAAAGGGTTAATCTCACCTCGGCCTTGCAGCTTTGCAGCTGGAATGTTGAATTTTTCTTATCACAGTGGAGAGGGGGGAGAGCCGAGCCGCTCCGGCTGCCCACGGCAAGGCAGTGGGGGGGGTTCCACGGCTGGAACAGGTCCATGGCTCCAGGATGGCCGTGGCCTGGCCCAGCCTGGCCCAAGCAGGGCCTGGCCGGGCCCGCTGGCCCCCACACGGGGCCTGCAGCCACCTGTCCCAGCACCGGAAACGAGAGAGAGCTTGGAGGGGGAGTTTGTCTATTCTTAAATGTGGATCACAGGGGCGGTCACAACTTTAAGTGGCTTAGAGAATTGTCCATATTCAAACTGGCCGCTGATAGGTTCTATCAGTTCCCAGAGGAAACTGTAAGCACCCCTTAGCAAGGACGTCCCTTCCGGGACTATGCTTGCTAACCTATGACAGCTTATTATTGAACACCTACTCAAAATGAGACCCTAGAGCCTGGGGAAAATAGAAGGTTCCAAGTTCTTAAGGGGCTACAAATCTTTTCAATGCTTCTGCTTCTGGAATGGGCTGACTCAACCCCAAACACACACCTGAGTGTAATGAAATCTTTGGGTAGTTTTTCAGTTAGTGATGCCACTTTCAACCCAAATTCATTTCCATCTGGAATTTAATCATAAATTTTTCAAAAATAATGAAGAACCAGTGAGCTACACCATTTATTTTGATTCCCTCCCTCAAGCTCTCCAAACAGGGCAATATTTCTAAACCCAAATTTATTTCAGCTGCTCTACAGTATCAAGTTTTGTAACCAATTGTTACCAATTCCAGAAGGTTGCCACTGCCTTTCTTTGTTTTTGTACAGCATAAATGTGTATATTGCAATTATATTTATTGCTCACATATTGTATACTTAGAATGTGCACACAAGATTTAAAAGGAGCAAAATTAATTTCTCCACAGTGTGTGTGAGGTGAAAATAATTTTGTATTAAAAGTACTACTAGAATAGAGACATCAGGATGCTGATAAATGTATCTGGATGCAGTTGAAAAGTTTTAAATAATATCCATGGTATTCTGGCAAAAAAATTAACCCTTCCATTGGTCACATTGTGGTTGAAAAAACAGAGCTACATTTCCCATCAGACTTGTACACCATTCAAAAACGTGAAGTATTCAATTTAAGGGTGTAAAATGGGAAGCTCTAATTTGTGTAAGAGTCAAAGAGCAGTCCAACCTGTGGCTTTATAAGATTTTCAGTTATAACCAAAATAACTGAAGATGCAAACAGAAACAGAAACTACTGTATCATCAAACATCTACTTCATAATTGAACAGCAGATTGCTTACAAATCTCCCATCTATTTGTAATCCTGGAATATATTGATACCTCTCAATTTGTTCTAGTTTACTTAGAGGGTTACTGTTCAGTTAAAAAATTATTTCCCATACTGATATGTGGTGTTTGCTCTATGAGATAACAGCCTACTCTTCGAGACTTGCTTACACACTGTTTGAAGCTGGGATTTTAAGAAATTATGTAAGGAACCACACCTGGCAGTGATCTACATTATTGGTTATCAAAGGTTTGACAGCACTGCACAGCAATACAGATGTTCATCATAGAAGATGAACATCTTTTATCTTGTTATCCGAAGATAAAATGGAGGCCAGGTCTGTTGCTCCCAAACATGTCTCTAAAAATAAGCTGTGAATTTCTGAGCTCCACATAGAAATGTATTTTAAAGTGCAACAATGCAGAACATTTTTTCCCATAACTCATAAAATTAAAAAATAAGTTGGAAGTGACTCCTTATTACAGGTCTTTATTACAATAAACTTCATCTAAAGAAATGTTCTTACATACAGAGTTAACTCTAGCAATTAAGTCTCTCCAATGAAAAGGGAAATATGAAATTGTAAAAAACTGTTGAAATTTAAAACCTTCCAGTAAATTACTGTGAGACTGAAAACATCTGAGATGGTCAAAAAATACATGGGCACAAGGCCACACCTTTGAAGGCAGCACCATTTCACCAGATGGTTTTATAGCGGCTTAAGATTCCTACCTTTTATTTTTGAATGTGAGGCAAACCCTTGCCCTCTAACCTCATCCCTCTTTCCATAAAACGTGTATGTAAAATTTTCATTTAGCATCTTTAGCAATCTTCCACTGGGTTTGAATAGTACATTTTCATTTCATTCATCATTTAAAGACAGATAATCAGAAAGTCATTACATGGGCTGACACCAGGCCCCGCGCTCGATTGTATTGTAATTGAGCACTGCAGAGCGTGTGCCAGATCTAATGGATAATGAATATATTATGTCAGCAGAACCGCCTCAGCAAAGCTCCTGGGGAATCACAGGGGGTACTGCAGTGACATGGAGGGTCACAGATATTGTGCTGATTTACTGATGGAGTGATTGTGTAATTAGGTAATCAATGGTGGGTAGAGGACTATACGTGGACAGCTAATTTTATACAAATAAAGACCATGCAAGTAGGAGGCTCATATTTAGGACAGTGTGAGATGATATTTTGGTTTGGCTTAATTATTCATAAATTCTTAATGATACATCCAAACATCTGATGGTGGGAGGCCAGCAGCAGAGGTCTGACTCCTATTCAAACATTACAGCGACCTATTTTCACAAACTTTCTACAATATTATCCCTGTAATTGAGAAAGCTCAAATTTTCTACCTTGATTAAAATAAAATTCACCTTGCTTTGTGTTAGAGATGTACTATAACTTTTAACATTTCATGCAGAGGTAAAAAGCAGTCATGATAAAAACATGAAACATCACTAAACATTTGCTCTACATTTACTCTGCTCTCACTAAGAGCATTTAGTAATATTTACTTTGATCTGAGAGACAGCATATTTAAACAAAAAATGTAGAGGCAGAATGTTCACATCCTAGATTTTTGTTATAAACATTATGTATATTTGTAATAGAAATGGATTTTAATAGAAAAACATGCTACTTTTTTAAAAGTCTGATGATTGAACTCTTTACTTAAGATGATGAACAGTAATTCATATTTATATCCTTTTCCTAATTATGACTGGCTGTATTACAGCAGCTTCTCTCTCATCTGCCCCTCTCTCCCTGGTTCCATTTTAGTGTAAATCTGACACTTGGCTTCATGTCCTGTGCTCAGCAAAGGTCTGTCTGATCCAAGCCCTCTCTGATGCAGGAATACACCTGTCTGGTTTCCAGTCATGTCAATGACAGTGTCTCAGTTGGGGTTTTGGCATCCACAGGAACTTCCCCACAGTGTCTGTGACAACAACTTCCAGTCGGGGTTTGGCATTTGTGAGGGTTTCCTTCCAGGAGCCCATGGTGGGTTTGCAGTGACATGAATCTTCAGGGAAAAATGTTATTTACTCTTTACTCAAAAATATAAATGTAAATTAAGGAGACAAAAGGTATGAGTAGGCAAAGGCCAGCAAGGATGGTTATTGCTTACACCACTTTGTTTCGTCCATAGCAAAGGGCAGCAGATGGCTTCAGTTCATTTTCTGCCTTTCTCTCTCTCTAAACTTTTGCCAAAGTGTCAGATTTCTACTGACACCCTGGCAGTTATTTACTCAATTCACTCAGTTCCTCTGTCTTTACTATGGACATAGGCTCCTCTTTGATGCCAGGCTTTAACCCTGGAAAGAATAATCCACTCTAGCCGGAGGGAATCCAAAGAGAGAACATGCCTTAACAAAGCAGGACAAATCCTTTTTTCCTCTTCCCTACTCACTCCTTTAATATTTCTTTTGGGGCAACTCTGTAGTAGGTAGGGCATGATAAAGAAGCAAATGGAAAAGCAAGGCATTTTCATAACAAGTAACAGATTCTCCTCAGTTTACCACAATCAGAAATTTCAGGAGGAATGATATAATTTTGATTCTAACATGCTTTTTCCTGTACCCTCTTTGGAGATACACAAACTTCTGGACGGTGCTACAACTATTTTCAATTATGCACTGCTACATAAAAATACTTCTATCCTGTTTAAGGATGCATATATGGAGCACGCTGTGTTTAGATCAACCTAAACTTCACTACTATATGGTTTAACACCTCCTCCCTCTCTTCCCACCTCTGGCTTTGTGCACCTATCACTAGCAACTGTACATAAGTACATGGAATAAAAACAGGCTACTGCTTTTCATTACGTTTTTCCATCTATTTGTCCATTTTCTGTACCCTACAGTGACATAAATATGCATAAGACACTAATGCTACAAATCCTTTGCTGCTATGAATTTTGGCAGATAAGTATAAAGTATTTTAAAGCTTTTTTCTTGGTCCTTGATTACTTTTCCCTAAGTTTGATTACTTAAGGTTCTACTGGGCTTTCTGGATGGTGAATTTTTCTTTCTTCAGCTCCTACTTTAACAGTAAAAGTATTCGTCCTCTCAAATAATCTCTCCTTTCCCTGAGTCCTGAGCAGTAGAACAGGTACATCTGCTACTCGGCAGGACCAGAGCAAGAATTGCTGAACCAGGCTCCCAGCACAGGACAGCAATTCTTCAGCCTGGGCAATAACTATGAAATGTGTATCAGCTTATTTTTCTTGACTGAATTTCACAGTCCACAGACTCTAGAGAGCCAGCATCTTTCTGAAATTAGGACTATCTTTCTGTTACAGAGTACTGTAATCTTGACAGAGATTCTACTGTAATTTCAGAGAAAAACGAAAGGAAAGCTTAAGTTTCAAAATAAACTTCCTATTTTTATTCACAAACATGACTAGGAGATATCAACCGTTTTTGTTTAAAAAGCCCTTAAATCTCTTTAGGACTATCCAAGTATTGAGCATGGACAGCTTAAAGAAAACAATTCAAAAGTCACCATATACACAGATGATTTGCTGGCAAACACAGACCAAAGCAAAGCTTTCCTCAGAATTCCAGCACATTCCAGCTGCAGGGAACTCCTCAGGCTATCCTCAAAAGTGGTAATGCCATTATGAAGGGGAGGTCATGTTTTTGAATGGTGCTTGGTAATGCTGCAGTGTATTTATGATGATAATGAGATAAAACACTCGTATCTAAAAGATACTCGAAAATAAATATATGTATTTATTTAAGTAATGAAAAACAAGCAGAGTCTAACTGCCTCCCAAACCTGCCTACCTCAAGTACTCGTATAATGAAATTCTGAATAATGGTTTTACTGATCTTTAATGTTCTTGCAGTGTTTAGCCCTTTAGAAAGTACATAAGAGCAAGAGGATGGAAATTCTTGGAGATATAAAGAGGTATGGCTGGAGCAAAGTGTTCTCTGATGCTTTACTAAGTCTTGAGAAAGGTAGTAAAAGATGTTCAGACCTGCCAGAGGAGGAGGAGGGGGTAAACAAAAGAAATGCTTGGATGAAAGAGAGAAATCTTTTTTATAAGAGTTCCTCAATTTTAAACCAAGAACAGAGAGAACAGTCTTCATACACAAGGATCTGTTCAAAGCACAGAGAAGGAAGGGAGGAGAGGAAAAAACACACTAAGTAAAATAATAAAATAATAATAAAAATGAAAGGAAAATGAAACTGGGGTGGATGTGGATGGAATGAGTATAAAAATGTTAACCCTGGCTGTTAGTATTTCTCGTGAAGTTTATTGTTTTTAAAGTACAGACCTTGCAAAGCCTTAGTTTAAATGACATGCAATGTTCTTGGCCAGATCTTTATTACCATGTTACTTTATTAATTTTAACTTCCATACTGCTCAGTGCGGATTTTATGATTACATCATTGGCAGAATTTTTGCAAACACCATAGAAAATGAGGTTTAAATCAAAGGACTCAAATGCTTGAGCAGGAATAACTTGGAAGTATTATAAAATAGGACACATAATATTAAATAAACAATTATATTAACAAGTAAACCAAAATTATTAAAAATTTAAAAGTAAAATACATTTAATACTGAAATTAAACAGAATCGAAATTATTCAGATTGTTCCCTTTCAAGATGTCACAAAAAGTTACTAAGTATAAAGCATTAAGTTATCTCAAAACCAGCATTTTAAAATAATTTTATTAACTTTAAGATTCTTTGAGTTCAATATAATTAAAAAACTTCTTATTCTTCAATTCTTTTGTATGACCATAGGGCTTCTATACTTTTAATCATCTCCACTGGTCAATATAGATCTTGTTCTCTTTCCACAAAAATAAGAACCCTTGCTCATTCTTAAATTTAGAGACCTTTTTATATGCAAAAGAGGATGTAGCATTTTACTTCTGAAAGAAATCCATGATTTTGTAAGTTTTATTTTTGTAAGTTTTATCGGAAATATCAACACCTGAGGTGTGGAGGCTCCCCTTCGGCTTCTATGGTTTCATGACAGATTATTGCTGGTATTGCAGCTTGTTGCTGTTTAACAGGAACTTTAATGATATTTACTGCTCAGTATTAATGTCCTTCATTCCGCCTTTGTGTCGCTCATCCCAAGTGTTCAGGATCACCCTGGGACTGTGTTGGGCAGCTGCTGACACTGTGCTGCCAATCCTGCAGCAGGCTGACTGTACTCACACCACTTCAACACTGCCTTGGTGCTTCCTTGATGCCATCCATGGTACCTCTTTTGGACAACTGGAGAAAAACTATACAAATCCATTAAAAAATTCCAGATCTAAGGCATTGTATAATTTGTACTTGATGGGGACTTTTTTCCTCAAGTCTGCCTCTACTGCATCAAAAATGGAAAATGGATTACTTTATCTCCTACTCATGTCTGAACCTCATCTGAAACACAGAGGACATTAATCCTGAAGGATTAACCAGAAGAGAGGAATGGATATTCTACACTTTCTCCCTCAGTTTGGTATCTCTGCTAAGCAATAGCATGCACTGTACATACAAAATTTTTCCTTCAACTCATGTACCCTAAAGAGTTCTGTCCTTGCCAGCGAGGAAGAAGTTACCACAAAGTGTGTGATGGAGATTATTTTTAAAGGAACTTTTCACTGCTAAGGAAGTCATGACACAGCAGTCTTACAGCACAATTCTAGAGATGAACTGTCATTTCATTCACGTCATTCAAAGAGCAAACTTTCCTTCCTTTCTCTATAAAACCAAACATTCAGTGTTCTCATCATTTGAGAAGTAAAACATCTCCAAAGAGGCCTAAGAGAGCATATTGCATGCCACAAATCAGTCTTGCAAGTTCAAATGATCGAATGCCAAATATTAGACATTCATTTTTTCTTGTCAAATTGATATTCTTCTCCTGTATGTTTAAGGTACAACTTATATACCTTCCATTAACTTGCTGGATTTCTTGGGGGAAAACAGGAGTTACTGTTAGGCATTTTTTAAATATCAAAGAAAATAATTTTAGAAAATTTCCTTCTGCAAATTCTGCCAGTATAGATTTTGAAAGACAAGCCGCCGCACAGCAATGTCCACAATCTCTCCCTTCTCTAATGCTTACAACTGTTCAGGGTTTGGAATATTTTTTTCTAAATTTCTGAACATTTTTTTGAAAAATCTACTTGGGAAAATCCCTCATCTTTATGCATTCAAAATCTCATGGCACTCTTGATGGGGTGATAAGTTGTATTTCATACAGATGAAGCATAACAGGGATAAATAACTCGTGTTATTCAAAGCTCCAACTCAAGGATCAACTTCATTGAGGATTTCATGTACTATTTCCATTAATTTCCATTAAACTGTTAAAATATTGAACACAAACAACAAATGCACTATCATCAGAGGATTTCAACCCACAATTCCAACAAAAATACATGTATACAGAACACTACATAGGCATAAATATAATTTATGTTAACTCATTTGCAGGATCTCTGCAATAAGATTCCACTGCTGTTTTTAAGCCCCAAAGGAGCAAAAGCACTCCAGAACACCTCTGATTTAAGTGGGTACACTCCCTTACACTTGAAGTTAAGACTAGCCAAAATTGCTTTGCTGCATTGCAACATAATGCTTAAAAATAGACTTATGCATTGAAACAATTTATAATTCAACCTCAAACAAGCCTCTGCTCCTAAGGCTCATATATTAAGTGACCTACAAAGACCATTTCCTGAAATTCATCTCTTTAGCTTTTTGTTGGTATGAATATACAGAATGGTTTGTAGTCTTCTTTATTCCTAACTTAGAGAATGCGGTGAATACTTAAGGAAATCTATTTTTTCTCCCTTACCTCCATTTGAACATACATGCTAGATTTGTGCTTTATTTCTTCCTTAATTTCTGTTTTACATGGTGGGCTAAAAGCATTTCACAGGTGTTTGCTGGAACTCATTAGACTATTTGGAACTCCTTCATGCTCTCTAAAAGGCAATTAAAATGTGTCTGCAAATTACCTCATGTGGTCTGAGGCACAGCTGCCTCTTATCCCCCTGTTACTACACAGTGTGTCCAAACAGAATAGAAAAACTGCTTTGATACCTGCAGTTTACAAAGGCAAATCATGCCTTCATGAGTGACAAAAATTCTCTATTTACCTCTTAAGTCTTCAATGCAATTGCCTTTGTTGCCACCAAAAAAAAAAAAAAAAAAGTTTATAACAAGCTAAGAGACACAACTAGTTAATTAAGTAGATAACAGAAGTAATGAGAAACCAGCAAGTACTCCCATAATTCAAAGAGTTGTTGCTTCATACATAGAAAACATAGGTACGTGCAGGTAAAGCATCTCTGATTCTAAACAGCTAAGATGCCTGGGCTAGTATTTCTATTTCTTGTTTCTACATAAAAAGGAGGGGTGAAAGAATCCATTATTCCAGCAGGTGTACTTACAGAATTTATCCTTATTCTGCAAATATCTGGCAATTAAAACCACAGTTTGAGTTTATATTTTAGCTACTTCTCAGAGAGACCAAATTTGCTAAAGTAAAGACATTTTTACTGCTCTCTCAATCCTTACTCTTCCCTCTTCACTGGATATTCTGCTTGAGTAAAGACAATGAATTTTAAACTTTTGTGATTTAGCTGTTTTGTCCAGTCTACTTTATTATTAAAAATGAGTTATTTGTGACACTTAACATTTATCTTTTGCCATCAAATGCTGACAAAATAAAATTCAACAAGGTTTTTAATAATTTTCTTTACTGTTTGTATTTGCCAGTTCCAGAGTAGCACAGTGTTGTGTCTAGAGCAGAAACATTTCCTTTCTGGCCAGCAACAGAAAGGAAAAGACACATTTGGTCTTTTATACTCTGGGATGATGCAGAGTCTAGAACAGCTTCCACGCTGTAGCCCCATCCTTTTATCTCCCCTCTGGTCCAAAATCACTAATATAAACAGCAGCAAGAAAGGCTGCAAATCCTTTAAAGCCCCTTGTATCTTCAGCAGCCATCAGCTGTAATTTACTTTGTGCTCTAATGATTGCCTTGGCCCTTTTCAGCTAGAGCTGATCCCCCATCTCACCCCACACACAATATTTTTCCACTTTTTCTCCCCACTCAGCCATGATCTCCATCGAAGCCTCTGTGGTCACAACACTCCATTACACCCAGCTGAAAGAATACTGAACAACGCACCTGTGTTTATTCCAAACAAACTTTCATCTCTCCCCTTTCTCAGCTTACTCTCTTTCCTTTTACTCTTCTCTTAGTCCTTAATGCCCATTCTTTTTTTGTTACTTTCTTCCACTAAGCCATAAAAGATTGTGTCAGTTTTGCAGGGCCTGGTTTTTGGTAGTGGGGCGGCCACAGAGGTGGCTTCTGTGAGAAGCTGCTGGAATCTTCCACCACGTCCAGCAGAGCCAATCCCTGACTCTGAAGATGAACATGCTGCTGGCCAAAACTGGGCCAATGAGAGAAGCCAGTAACGCTTCTGTAATAACATATTTAAGAAAAAAATCAACACAAAGTGTACACAGTTTTTTTCTTTTAGTCAGAGAAGAGGAGGTGAGAACATGTGAGGGAGACAACATGGACACACCAAGGTCAGTGAAGAAGGAGGGGCAGGAGGGGCTCCAGGCTCCAGAGCCAAGATGCCTCTGCAGGCCGTAGCGATGACCATGGTGAAGCAGCTGTGCCCCTGCAGCCCATGGGGATCCACGGGGGATGCAGAGATCCACCCACAGCCCGTGGGGGAGGTGCCCGTGCCGGAGTGGGTGGGTGCCTGGAGGAGGCTGTGATCCAGTGGAAGACCCAGTGGAGAGAGAGGGCCCTGCTTCCAGGCTGGAGCAGCCTGTCCTTGGAGCACTGCACCCTGTGGAAAGAGACCCACAGCACAGCAGTGGGAGGGACTCATGTTGCAGCAGGTGCAGTAGGACTGCTGCTTGTGAGAGTGGAACCATGCTGGAGAAGTTCATGGAGAAGTTCATGGAGAACTGTCTCCCATGGGAGGGACCCCACGGCCTCCCCTCAGTCAAGGACTCCTCTCCCAAATCATCGAAAGAAAACCTCGGGCGATGAACTGACCAAACCCCCATGCGCTGCCTCCCTGCGCTGTTGGTGGAAAGGAGGGAGGGGCTGGGGGAAAAGGTGTTTCAAGGTCTTATTTTACTTCTCATTATCCTCCTCTAACTCTGTTAGTAATAAATTAACTTTGTAACTTTACGCTGAACCTGTTTTGCCCTTGGAGTGTTTTCTTCTGGTCCTTAACTCATGAACCCTTCATTATTTTTTTTCTCTCCTCAGCCCAGCTGTGGCAGGGGAGAGTGAGTGGTCATCCTTTGTGGGTGCCTGGCGTTGGGCCAGCATCAAACCACGATGAAGATGAATAAGTAATTTCCATTTATTTTAAACAAAGCAGTACCTAGTAGTTACAAAACAACATAGTGAGGCTAAACAGGAAACTTTACATGAGCCGTGCCAACTGAATTGTGGTCTCAGGAAGACTCCTGTGAAAGCAGCTGTGGATCTGAAGGCAACCCTAAATATATTCCACTTTTTCAAATGCAGTCACATAGCAGTAACAGGGAGTGCAGTCCCTGGGTTACACTGCAGTTGTGAGCATGTACAGGAGAGTTGCAGATTACGGCAAGAGCCTTCTGAGGATATAGAGGAATAAAGTGCAGTCTGGAATGTAACAGCCATAGCAATTGCACAAAACAGCAAAATCCTTCAGGTGTGATCCCACAAACTGTTCTGTGAACTATTTTAGTAGAGTCAGTAGTTCTATATATTCAAATATGAAGAAAAACCCAAACAACAAACATGGAACCCAAAAGAACACCGTATTTCCTGCTCCTGAGTCTTTACAGCACAATTGTGAACAAACAGCACATTTTTCTCAAAACAGCCTGGGGGATAACCTTGTCTTTTATATGAATACAAAGTTATTAGCTTTGTCTGAGTCTTACAAGACATCAAAGTAATTGTTTTGGTTCCTGATTTCACATCTGTTTTCAGATCAGAAAAAAACCTCATCACATATTATTCAACCACCAGATTTACACAATGAAACCTCCAGTAAGCTAAACAATGTACTTATTTAAAAACTCATAGAGATGCTGTCTTCTGAATTCCTACATCACCTTGTCTAACCTATATCCATCCTAGCTGCTTACTAAAAGTATTGTTGTGGCTTATAATGTGATTATATGAACAAATTATCAAAGTTTTATCCAGCTTTCAGAATCACAAGAGAAATTAAAAATTGCATTTCAGTTTTAGAAGGCTGAACACTTCTTCCTAGTATAAGAGAAGGATTAAAATTCTACCAATAGATAAATTACTTTCCTACATGATTGTTGAGTAAAAAGACCTTCTCAAAGCTTTGGAATATATCTAAGGAAAGTTACTTTAAAACAGAAATATCCTGAAACAGTTGAATATCCCTCTGTGCTCTGCTGACATACAGACAGGCCCAGGCCAAGACAGATAGACACACACTGTTCATTACATTTACTAAACATATCTGTGATTTTGTAAATAAAATGCACCCACAATTAAATGCATGAAGTAGTGATATGACACTGTAACTATACTCTTTTCAGAACTGCAGAAATTTTGGGATGCCATCTTGTAAATTCTTACACGATTTAAGTGGTGATGTCAGTGACTGTTCTGAATTCCATTGCTTTGACAGCAATTTAAGATCCTATTTTTATACTAATGGAAATTTTACAGTTTAACAGCTGGACATGTTGTGTCACAACAAGTAATGCAGCATATTTAGTACTGCCAGTACTCTAAACCCTGACTTGTTTAACTTGTAGCAAAGTCATGTAGAAGTTTACTGATTAAATCTAAAAGTTCTCTACGTATGACTCACTTAATTATCAGCTTCATCTGTGGAAGGATAATTCATGTAAATGCCTTGCAGGACCTATTTCTCAATAAAGCAAAATTTCCATTTATTTTTGAAACTAAAGATTAAAAAGTGGACAAGAATTCAGGAAAATAGTGCCCATTTTCATTCCAATTTATTTTGCTAAAAATTTCAGCAGTGTACTGTGCGTATATTTTAGACTTAAAGGAAATGTGTAAAAGAAAAAACTACTTTTGATGTTCATAATGAGTAAGGAAAAGTTATGCTTTTATTATACTCCTACCTGTCTAGTTACTATTTTAACATTAGCTACTTTGGGTTGTCAGTTTGCACTATTCTTCTCACCTTAACTGAACTTTTTGGCAAGTGTGCCATCTTTTATGTGTTTGTGTAGTAGCTGGAATAGTTGGAGGAACTGTAGCTCCTACGTACCAAAAAATCCAGTGAGGCTGCTCATCTGCTTTCAATTATGTATTAAGTATGTGCTGAATCATGTTAAAAAGATCTTTCTCTTAATGTTGAATTAAATACATTTATTCCTCTTCATCCTACAGATGTATCATTTTCATTTCACTGGAGACCATTCCACATATCTCAGATACTGTTAGCAGTACGTTCTCCTCTGTCCTCCCAAACTGGCACCACCTGTCAAACTGATTGACATAATTTAAATAACCTTATCAAATACAAATTTACAGTGGAAATACTCAAAGACTTACACAGAAAAGTTTCAGGTTAAAAAAACCCCAACCTGATTGCTTTTCCTACAGGGTTCCTTTTTTATATAAAAGAGTATATAAACCAAATGTCTGCCGCCAATTTTGTACTTTTACAAGCACTAACATTTTAACAGCAGAAATGTTAAATATCAAAATAATAGATGAGCATTCCACTAGAAGGCAATTTCACTAAATACCACAGGTATTAATCTTTCTGAATCTTAATTACACCCTTTTGACATATTATCCTTATCTGACCTTTCCTCCAGAACTGCACGAGTAGATGTGAGGTTGGCAGGCAAGCTCAGTCCTGCCTGCCACCCAGCATGCATCAGTTTAATGCAAAGAATGAATGGACAAAGATGCAGCTCATGTGCAGCACAGCAAGTCATTAAGCCACTATTTTCTCAAAGTTATCTTCCAAGTCCCAGCTTTTGTTCCTGGATTTTCCAACACCATCCCTTTCCTCACTTTGGTCATGCCTCAGAACATAGAGTTTTAATGAATTACGAAGAGTGTAGAGCTATAAGATATTTCCAAAGAACTAAACTTTTTGAACTAGAACCATCCAAGGAACATTTAAAAACAATTAGTAATGGCAGGCCTTAATCGAAGAAGCTGAATTTCAGTTTAGATTAGTAAGGGCTGGCAGTTCCAAAATTAAAAAAGTAATGATTCTGCCACTAAGCCACACTTACACCAATCAATACTGAAAACTATCCAGATTTTATTAGATCAACTAAATAAGCCAAAGTGGGTAACTTGGGCATATAAGATTTAGGAAGTGTTGTGTGAGAGGTGGAGCGTAGAGATGGTGCATGGGAGAGCCAAGTCCTTAAGCAAGTTACTTGATGTTCCTTGGTCACAGTTTCCACAGCCACAGAGATGTTTGAGACATTCTTTCTTAATGTAATCCACCTCTATCTGATGCTCACATTGTTCTTCTTGACACAAATCTAACATAACTTTTTATCACGTTCTACAACTTGGTGCTCAAAATGAGGTTTTGCATTATAAATTCTCAGCTTGAAGAATGTGCAGCACTAAACTGTGTGTAACCTACAACTGTTTTTATGACAATCCCTGTTGTCCACATAGCTCCCAGAATGGCCTGTCAGGCAGCAGGAGTCCCTGCCTGTACCCTAAAGGCCTTTCAGAAAACCTCTAAGAGACTCTCTAAAGTACCTCAAGGGAGGATGGCACTTAGTAAACCAAACCAGATTGTTACAGTACTGCATTAAAGATGAAAGTTAACTATGAATAGTTGCTCCAAACCAGAGGAAAAGAAGAAAAGCCCAGGCAATTTTTTTGAGTCAAAAAGCTTGCCAAGTCAGTCTGAGACTTATGGTTGATTTTTTTTTAGATTTTTAAACTTTTTAATTACCTTGTCAGCAATTTTGGAGATGCATAATCACTCTCATGTGCATCATTAAGCTGAATATAGCCTTAAGATGAATTCTTACCATTTTTTTGTGCACAATTCAACTTGAGTAGAAGCAAATTGAACAAATAATATTTGATAAATATTTACTTTGCAAACCTGCACTGATTGATTTTCCTTAATTTTCTGTTTAAATTTATGTTGCATTAAGAATTGTCATTTTTTCTCGTGTTTTGTTCATTCAAAAAGGTTAAGTCATTATTAATTGTGACTAAGTAGTAGAGTAAGTGTCCTTGAAATCTATGATAGTTTGATTGGGGTTGTTGTTCTGCTTTGTTGTATTCTTCACTTCCTCTCATGTTCCACTATCAAAGTGACTTTCATAGTTTATATCCATGCACTGGAGAGAATTAAGCAGAGAGCTCCAAAGCTCTGACTCTGTGCAAATCCTAAACAGCTTTAATAAGAGAACATAAAATTGCATCCCCACAATACTAAAGTATTCATAAATGGCATCTTTTTTCAGGATTAAACCCACTGGATTACATACAATCAGTGCATATGGTGAGCCAGGCTTTTTTTCTGAGGAACTTGTGTTTAGATGCCTAATCATGCACTTCTGAGAATGGCTCTGGCTCTTAAAATTTTGGGTGTCCAACACTGGACTTTTAAATCTTTGGGATGGGTGAGAAACAGGAACAAGGTGACTGCTTGGCACACATATATGGGGATGATGGGGAGAAGGATACTAAAGGATGGCCCAATTTCTTCAGCTCTGCTTAAAGCTCTAAGGAAAGGTATTGTCATGAAAATGTCTCTCCTATTACTAATACCAAAAGCACACATTATTATAAATGTAATTACCTTAATTAATTAATTTAATGTGGATTGTGTCTGTACAGTTTGGATTTTATTGGTTGTGGAGGTAAGAGAAGATTTTCAATATTGATGTAGAGCAATATTTATTATTGCTCCACGGATTAACTCTCTATCACATTACTGGTGTCTTACCCACAGGTATTGTACCTAGTGGATTAGGACTTCAAATACTTCAAGGACAAAAAAGCTCTTTCCAGTAAAATCCAAGACTCTAGTAATTGTTATCCAAGTCTTTCAGTGATTTTTTTGATGTTTGGGTTGAGCTTCTGGCAAGAAGATTAAAAAAGAGAGAGAAAAAAATGGCAAAAAATATTTTCAGTTGATATAAGAGTCTTCAATGTCTCATCTATTGATTTTCTTCAGATCTTTAAATTCACAGTGTGACTTATATTCCATGAAATGGGGTCATTGACATCTGAAAACGTACTACAAAAAATATACACTTCATATCCCATGGACTGAAACACATAATTGTCTAATGAAAAGGTTATCCAGTGTGTTAAATCAATCACTTACAGAATTTTTTTCTTGCTTCTAAATGAACAGATTTTGCTGAATTTTGAGAGAGGAAAAGTTTCATGGTGACTGAAAAAGTCTGTGGGCACTGTACTGTTTGACTGTGAGCTTAGAGTCTTGGTTCTAATTTTATTTAATGTAAGATTTTCTACAGTAATATTCCTAAATTTGCTACCACATTAACACACTCCCTGACCTGAAAACTCTTATTTTTGTACTACTTACTTTCCTATTGTCTACATGTGTCAAAATAGAAAATAAAGAAGGTCTAAGATTTGAAGAAAACCTTGAATTATCTACTGATGAACAAAAGCAGTCAAAACCATTAGCAAGCTGTTTGACAACACGAAGCTGTCTTTACAAAGTTCAACCTCTAAACAAGCCCTTTTTGTAATCTTATTTATTTCCCCTCTATACAATATTTTGAGTTCATTTTCAAGCTTTTTTCTCTATGCATGTGAAAGCTTTGATGCTCAATAATCAAATAATCTCCACAGCAGAGGCTTTAAGGAAACCAAGACATAATGTATGATTAACTTTTGTCTTGCCACTTGTGTTGCTACTGCAGAGTAAATAAAAACCTTCACTTTTCTATCCAACAAAATTACAAATAACAGAATATGGAAGCCATTCTGTAAACTATTAAAGTAACTAGTTTATATTTTAAAGCAATGAACAATTGTACATGTATTTAACATTTTATTAATCCCAATGAAGTCAAATAAGTTACTAACTGTACCGTAATTTAATCACACCTGTATTTATCCAATTAGACTTCAAATTTTCATTTTTTGAAGCAGACTAATTACTAGAAAAGGTTTTTTTTTTACTTTTCCAATACATCTTACCTCTTCCTTATTTACATTTAATTAACTAAAAATGCACATTGGTTTCTTCTTAGATTCAGAGGCCTCTCGAAGGAAAGATTGCCCCAGCACTTCTCGGGAGTACCAAACAGTGAAACGGCCTGAAAACAGTCACTGCTATTAAACATTATGAGGCAAAATACAAACAAACATAGAAACAAAGAGAAAAGCCCAAAACCTGACATCCCAAACACCTTGCCTAACCCATATGATCACCACGAAGCACCTACACCTAAGAAAGCACACTCTGGATTACCCAAATCCTAGAATCTCTCTTCCACTTACATAAAAAACCAACTTTGTTCTTTGAGGGGATTTACAACTTTAGAAACTGTTGCTTTTTGTGGCCTGATACCACTGCAGTCCCAACTTCAATACAGATTGCTGCTACAGATCGACATTTTTCATTTTTTCATATGCTTGTAAGGCTCTGACTTCAAGAAAAGGAGTAAGATTGCTTTACATGAGGGCAAACCTCACCGGAACCATTCACACACTTGGTCACGTTTGTATCTCCTACTGGACATGGACTATGTTTCATGAAGTTTTTGGAACAGTTTTGACTGATTTCAAACGATTTTAGGTCATACATTCATATACAGGTTGATTGTATCTCACTTCTAGAGATACATGTGTTTATCT
This sequence comes from Coloeus monedula, assembly GCF_965178545.1. Classification (NCBI taxonomy): domain Eukaryota; kingdom Metazoa; phylum Chordata; class Aves; order Passeriformes; family Corvidae; genus Coloeus; species Coloeus monedula. The sequence goes on along the minus strand of NC_138795.1, from coordinate 13,913,294 downwards.
ATGTCACACAAAGTGCCCAGTCCAAAGCAAATCGGTGTCTACTGAGGAAAGGAATAGTTGAGTCAGTTCAAGGGAAAGCATGTTAAATCACAAAAAATTATGTGTTCTCTGGAGTTTGAATGTTGTCACCTTTATAAAATGATCAATTTATTCAACAGTACCTTAGCAGTAACATTCTGAAGGATCAAATCCTGATATCTGTAAATAATTAGGTGTTCTATAAAGAGGAGTGAGAATCAGAATTCTTACAGATTCCCTGGACTCTTGCCTTATAAAATAAAGACAGACCTAGAGTTCTTCTCTTAAGCAAGACTAACAACATTTTCTGAGTTTAGACAGAAATTGACCTCTGTTTTGCTTTTGGTCATTTAAAGGGCTTATTGGGAGCCAAAACCACGCAAAATTAAATTAAGTTTAAATTAATCAAAGAGAATAATTTATACTGGTTTCAGCACAGCAAATATTGGGCTCCCCCTGTACTGGAAGATGGGCCCTTCTGTGGAAGGATGTTGAGCCAGCTCACAGATGGTTTCCTCAACACCCCATGAACAAAGTCTCCTGTCATACCACTCTGTGAGCAGCCAGCTTTTCCTAACTGGAAGCAGGTGAGCCTCAAGTACATTTGAAACCAGGTACAAACAAGTCAAGGAATGGCTGTTGTCTTTCATAGGACAGTGGGAAATACATTTACTAGTTTTGGGTAACAATACCTTAGATTACTGATAACGTTCAAATTAACACTAGAAGAAAAGCACTGCAGGAATTTATTAAAAATAGATTTATCAGTGAATAGGAATTCGTGATGTTTAACCTCAAGGCAAAAGCAACCAGGGCAGTGTGAGTAACAGCTTTAAGTGGAGGATTAGCTAAAGGGATTCAACATTTAACAGCCAAAATAAATTAGTATAATTGTTTTATTACCTATGCTAACTCATTTCATTGTTTTTATAGAAATAACAGCTCCCTAAGGAGTGGAACATTGCTTCAAAGAATCCAAGCTGCAAGCTTTGGTGTTCTCTTGTGGCAATCAAAAACAACAACAAAAATAGCTGTCATCAATAATACTATTAATAACTGTGCTACCACATCTTAGAAATACATTCTGGATTTGCCTGCACACCTGGACTTGAATATGAAGTTTTCTAGCCACTGGAGGGTTTTAGATAGAATTGAAATAAATCTGTAAAGCACTTATTAAAATAAACATGAATATTTATAGAGAACAATGGAATGCTTTAAATAGATTTTTAATAAATAAGTGTGTGATTAGTTGAGGAGCTTGAGAAATCTTTTAATTTGACCTCAGAAGAATTATTTAAAAGTCTATATATTTCTGCTTGTGCTCTCACTGTGAAGTGTTAACAATACATACTCTACACAAGAATGATTTTCAAAGAACCTTACTGAAACATATAGTGAATTTTTATAGAGTTCATCTCTATCACTTTCAAAATTCTACCCAGGTCTAACTTCGAGCTAATTTGTATTTCTACCAGTCTGTATGGCTGTTCAATACCTGCTGTACCCTCCCTCTCCCCCTCTGCAGGCTCCCACCTTACAACCCACTACAAATTAGAACCTACTGGAAAAACTCCAGGTAGCTGCCAGGACCCACACATGGGCTGTGCTTCCATCACCTCTTGCACCCTTATAAAAGCAGTAGTACTACACAAAATAGATCCTGATGCCTTAATTTGCAGGCAGCGTTTCAGTGACCTGCACCAGCTCTGCCTCAGTCAGACACTCCTGGAATGTGCTCTGGCTGCTCCTGCAGTGGGTACCCAGCTGAAGCTGTGATGCTGTGAGGCAGCAAGGACCAGAGAACCAAGTTCTCTATGTTATATAAAACAGAGCCAAAGAATTCTGGGACTGAATCCAGTAGTAAAAATGCACATCCTAGGGACACTGATCAACAGCATATTTTGACTACGTCTATGTTCCCCTGCTTTCTAATGCCTTAACAAACACCCAATCCACCTGCACAGCTGGGGAAACTAATTATCATTCTAATTGGTGGGAATTTTTGTTATTTTGTATAATATAATATACTAGTACCATACACACAATTGGACATGGAGATTTTCTCATTTCTTACTTGTTGAGACTTCACCATGTAATTTTGGACACAACAGATGTTACCCTGAACAAACAACTACCTACAGTACAGCTCATCATCCCTGTCACAGGAGCTGGGACTGGAAATCAAAACAAGAGATGAAGGAGTCACAGCAGGAACATGAACTACAGAGGGGCCCACTGAGCCACAGCCGTTCTACTGGTGAGACCCAGCCTGTGACACCATGGAAATCATCTGATGACCTTCACAGAAACATCAGACCTGGAATCTGGCCTAAACACCATTTGGAAAGACAGTTCTCAAAGTGCTGATAAGCTTCAACATGGTATCATGAGGCCAATTAACTGATTGTGAAATTCAATACATATCTCCTTAGTGGTGTAGAATCAAAAGAAAACAGCTTGATGAACTTCCAGCTAGTGTGCAAAATACTGGAGAACTTCCTCATGTTCTTTATTAGTGGTACCAGTGGTCCTAAAACCTGTCAAGAAAGGCTTAGCATGATTCCATCTCCTTGGTTTGGCTTGGGGTTTTTTGTTTTGTTTTGAAAGGAAAAGTAAAATAATGAATGTAAAAAATACTTTCTAAAATTAAATGTCACTGTTATTTGACAATGATACTGGCAAAATTGCAGGCAATGCTGTAAAAGAAATTAGTACATATTCAGTAAGAGCTGGCATTAATTAAAATAAACTTAAAATTTTAACCTTCAAAATATGTTACGGCTTTTCAGTATCATTATATGACTGTGTGCATCTTCTGACATTTTCAAAGTTAGTATTTGGACATCTAACACTGATAAGAATAATATAATCCTCACAGGGTTTTTGAAAAAATAGTATTTGCATTAGTAGTCACATTGTAACTGGGAATGGAATAGTATGGTTATGATGCAACTCCACAAGCACCTGCACCAACCCAGCGAGGAGGCAGACAAGGATTAGCAGGGAGGGACCCCTGAAAAACCACATGGTTTTCAGACTTGTGATAAGATTTCTTAAATGTTAATTCTTGGATTTGTGTTTGCTCTTCCCCAGCGCTAAAATTCAATCTGTTTGAATATATCTATAAGTCAACAAAATATTCTGTAGTGAAGTTGTCAGCTAATTCAAGTTGGGTATAAATACTCTGAATCCTACTTCATCTCTTTAGGACAAATATATCCTAGGTACACAAATTGCCTTTTATCTTTAATATAGCATCACATTTGAATAATTTTTTTCAGTCATCTCCTTCCAATTGTCTCTTTAAAAAATTCTATTTAAAATTATTTCTTTTTGTGAATTCTCTTCTTTATTCACTTCTGATTTCTGAGTCCTCACACGTGCCTGTGCATCACAGAAGCAACTTCCCTCCTAATCACTGTCTGTTCCTTCTCAGCTACAGGCACAGGAAGAAAACAGTGATTCTGTGACATCAAACCCACTTATGCAGTAATGAACTGTGATGCTACAAATGCTTGATTGTGGCAACCTGGAATGAATCACAGCCAGGAAAGGATGATGAGCACAGAAATGCTTTTTCTTATGCACACATTTTGGTAATTAGCTGCAATGGCCAAAGGCATGGAGCAGCAAACACAGCTTCTTTAAAGTGCTTCTTGTTTAAAGCAACTTCATGAATTAAAAGCTGTCTGGAAAAGCAAACAATCAATAACACTGTGGTCATTTGTCTGGATGTAACTGAAAACCTTACCCCAAAATTAGGATCCAAGGAGACTGTTGATTTAAAAGATTTGTTATGTAAACCAGTGTGAAATGGTTACAACATAAATTGTTCTTGGTTTTTAAATTTTAAGCCTGGAGATAAACACTGAATCATAACGTGATGTAAATCAGTCAAACCCCCAGAACATTAAAGGCTGATTTACACCAGCTGAAGACCTACCTCCATTTATTAAATCACTCTTTGCACAGAGTGATCTCACCGAAGTCATGAAATCACAGGGATGAGGAAGAAGCCCAAGTGAAAGGAAAACAAACCAAGAATGGTGCAGGCACATTCAAAAACTGTTTAACAGCTTTCACAAGAAAGAGGCAATGGGGAATGTCTTGCCCCTACTGCCACTCGTCTTGCAGTAACACTCAAACAGTGCAAAACAGGAAGGCAACAAAACCCTTCCATTTGTAGTTACTGTTCAGTGCTCTCAGTGGCTGCCTAGAGGACATCTCCCACTGCCAGCTCGGGTCTGCCCTTCCCAGCAGATCCCTTTGCTTTCAAGTTCCTCACATACCTGCTGTATGAAGAACAGAAGCACACAGGGGAAAGCTTCACACCGGGTTCCTGGCAAACACTTTGTTTAATGTAGCTAAACAGTGTCTATCTACTTCAAGGCACAGAGAAATTCCTGTCTTAATTTTATGTAGAGATCCAAACCTCAGAAGAAATACAGGTACTCTTTATGTAAACATTTGCCTAACTGATTGCTAAATCCAGGGAGGAGCAGCTCTTTCCATTATTTGTATCAGTTTTACATCTACTTCTGCTCAGCAGCTGAAAGGTATACAGTAAGAAAATATCCAAATGTGACGTAAACCAGGACATAAATGACACCAATTATGAATCAGCCAAAAAAGGAGAGATAGAACTGAAGTACTAAATAAGGGAGGAAAAGAAGATTAATAAACCAAACATATAGTTAAGAATTGCTGTAGTGTTCTTCTTGCCCCTTAGTCTTGTCACTTTGGGTATTCTGATGGTGTTACAGCCTTTCTCTGACTCTGCCTGAGTGTGAGAATAGAAGCAATTGCTTTGCATGGCCATGAGAAAGTTATTTCTAACCGTGAAAGTTCCCTTCACTCCCACCCCCAACAGGACAACTGTCCACTCCCCAGATTTAAATGAAGATACTCAAGTAGTCTGTCTTCTGAGTAACCCTGGATGAATTTCAAAAAGAAGTATGGAAGATGTCACAGCACCACCTTCCCCCCGAGTAACAGCAGGTGAACATGTGGACAGTGAGTTTATTTTGCTGCTGCTGTCAGTGACTCCCTCTCTAACCAAACATGCAGGACTAAAAATCTCAGAAGATACAAACCATTTCAACCATTTCAGACCTGCTCCTCCTAGACAGCTGCTACTGCCTTTTAACTGATTTTAAATTCACCAAAGAGCTGGTGTCAAACTATTTATCTTTACATGTCATTTCCAAAGACACGCTCCTACCCAGGTTTCAGTTGTTTAGATCACTGCTGGCTTTAGACATAGCACACACCTCTGGGAATTGCACAAACCATATTGCCATACTTAAAATTTCATGTGATACCAACATGACTATGTTTATGTCCAAAAGCAAATGTTTTCAGATAGAGAAACAGAAAAGAAGAAGAATGCCAAACCCAGTAAGTGGGAATGCTGCTATCCCCTAGCATAACACTAAAGATCCTGCTGTACAATTCCTTCTGCCTTTCTATTATTTAACAGTGGTTTAAAAATACAAGAAAGAAAAGCAGAAACAAAGCATGAAGAGGCCCAAAGTTTACACTGGAGAAGAAAAATTCTAGTTTCACATCTAACAATAAAAAAGAATGTACACACAGGTACACATGTTGCAATATATGTACGTACACACTGTTCCTTTAATCTGAATTATGTACTAACTTTACAGGATGCTTTTTCTAACTGCTCCAGAAGTACAGCCCAACAGAGGTGTTGGGTACTTTCCAAGTTTCTCCTAGGTTATAACCACAAGGAATTTAAATGTTTAAGTCTGTAGACCAGAGTATTCTATGACATCCAGAGGGACTAAGCTATGTCAGGACAGAGTTCTTATGGCAGAACACTTAAGTTCTCTTTCCTGCTGATGATCATGACGTATTTCAGGGACACATAACAAAGCTCGTGTGCTCATGTGGCAGAGGGTTAAAGACAACTTTTGAGAAGGAAGTCTGCAAGGAACCACTGTGAAGGAAGAAAATTGTAATTGCTAGGAAAAATGTATCAAATCCTTTCATGATGTGGCCCATTGCAACTTTAGTAGGGATCCTTAGCTCTCGGAAAGAAAGAAAGGAAACACTTGGAATGGATGCTGCACTTACAGCATGGATCTTGATATCAGGAGTCACAGTCTAGTTTGGTTAACAGCACTGTTTATGTGAGTCTGGTCTCAAAGGACACACTTTTGCACCTCCTCACAAAATGTCTTAAGTGGAGAACTGGTTATAGAATGATTCTGGGAAGGATCTCCAGACTGTAACAGTCAAAGAAGAAAGAACGGTACCTGTTGCGAACAGTTTCAAACATTTAAAGCAAAGTAGTTTTTATTTCTTCTAGGTTAGAAAATTACAGCATACAGAGAGAAACCTAATAAATTTTCATATCCCATTTTTATTAACATGGTTAAATTCTCTCTGATTAGCACTGAACGGAATTTACCTCAACAGCACAAAATATTACAATTCCCCTCAAGCCTTGTCTTCAAAGATCTTTTAATCTTATTTAGTGATCTTGCTGTTCTAAGGCTGTGGCCTACTTGGAATTTCTTCTTTGCCTGCCCCTGTGATGTGAACATGCCATGGTATATTCAAGCTACAAAATTGCCATCAATAACATAATACAATAATACATTTGGTCCTGCACACCCATGTACTCTAACCAAACATCATTTAAGCTACACTAGTCAAGAATCTGTGGAAGCATCCAAGTACATTTTAGTTTCCTCTTATCACTTGCAAGAGATAAAGACAAGTAAAGACAGTACCCAGAACTCTTATTTACTGATTAATTACTTCAAATGTATTTATTTGCATTCTTTTTTTATGCTGGGCCATGTTCACAAGAAGTATTCAGTGCTATTTACAAAAGCCCTACCAGTCACATTCCCTACTTGTGGTGCCAGAGCCATCAGCCTGAGAGTGAGGGATCTCTGCAAGGGACACAGCAATGCAACCAAGGATTAAATGTTAAAAAGATTCCTCTAATGGTTTCTAAAATAGTAGTGGAAGGCAGAAGATCTCATCAGAGATAATATATGGCACTTACAGTAAGAAGGCATTTACATTCCTTATGTAACATAATAGGAAATAATTTGTGGTGAGAAGGAAACACAGCACTATGCACATCCCATCCTTGGTAACCTCAGCTGCACCCTAGATGTCTGCATCAGAATTCTCCATCTCAGAGATTGCAAACGGGCTTAATTCCAGCAAGTGTTAATAAGAATTACAGAATTCAAAGAAAGCTTCCTCATCTGAATGGTAACTGACCAATAAATAACTGAAGAAGGGTGAAAGCAAAGCATTTGTTACAATTTTAATGAACACCTACTTTGATCAAAATACCGTAAGAACTCAGTGCCTTCCCGACAGCTCAGAGTGAATCAGGACCTGAATATCTATGTGTGTATGCAGTATTGTAATACACTGATATGGGCATTCAAAGGTCTAGTCCTGCTTTAAAAACTTTGTTTTTGCACACATATGTTTTGCAGATGTAATACCAATAAGATGATACATGGACAGTGTCCTAAAACTGACATGACATAATAACAAAAAATAACAAAATAACCAAAATTTTTAAAAACTAACATAAAAGAATGGACCTCTGAAAATGTAGTTATCAATTTTACAGGAAATGCATCAAAATTCATGTCACACTAAGCTAAAAACTGTGATGCAAATACCTGTATAACTGGTAGTTATGAGCAGCATACAAGTTTTTCAGTGTTGCTGTCCCGGGTTATTAGATGGTTGTCTGCTACTCTACAGCCTGGCAGGGGATAGCTCCACTGTAACCAGTAAAATAACGGTTTGCAGCCAATTTAAAAAAAAATCAAATAAAAAAAATCTATCTGACTCCCAACTGTGATTAGAACGTCAGTTATAGCTGCTGCCTTGTTATAACACCCCCACACTTCCCAGCTCACAAGGACACGTTCAATGAGAGAATGGCCTGCATTCATTGTGTAATTATCAACCTCACACACCTTGGAAACAGAGAAAGCTCCAACATGTGTATGACTAAAAACACCACCGTGAGATTATGGGCTGGAACAATAAAACTATTTCTGACTGTACTTAATAGACTATTCTAATGGGAAAATAATGGGAATATAAAACCTTTTCTTTATCTTGACTTTTTATAGAAAGATTTATCACTGGGAAATTGTATGATTCAGATAAGATGAAAAAAACAAAAAGGAGTCAAATGCTGGAAGAGGAGGGCCAAGAACTTGCTCGTGAGTTGGCAGGCTGCCGAAAGCACCTCTGTGGGGGAATATGCAACTTTAATCTTTATTATGGAATGATCACAAATGGACTGTTTCAGAATACCATCTGTTCTCACTGAAGCATTGGATCAGCAGGCTGCATGCTTCAGTCTGTCCTTCACCTTGTATCTGGGTTTCCAGCAAAGCTCCCATTTTGGAAAGGGAGGGCTTTTGAAAAGAACCCTTTTGGAAAGACTGGCATAGTATCTAATTTGAATTTAATTTATTTTTATTTTTATTTTTGCAGTGTCTCCATTTTAACTTTCCACATTTCTCTGAGGTAAGCTCCAAATAGAATACTCATAGAAAGAAACCACTTACTTCTGATTTCTATTTTCCCTTTGTGAAAAACTAAGTGTTTTTACCAGCTGTAGTGTCCAAACAAGCTCTTATCAGTCTAACATTCCACCCAGCACTCATTCTGGAATATCATACCAGTTAAATGTCTGTATCTCTGCATCTACAGGGCATGTTTATGAGCAGATCTGAATTTACTACTATTTCCAAACGTTAATATCTAAAACATGGCAAAGAAATTACTGTTAAAAATGATATGTAAAGGGACTTAGTTCAGCACTAACCATTCCTGTGTAGAGGGCACTCTGCTGCACAGCTGGCTAAGCCACTGCAAAGCCATTAGCCCATCAGCAATTAATCACTGATCCTGTTCCACATCTGGCTAGAGATGCAATATTGCAACTGAACGTGCCCCCAGGCTTTGAGCGCTCCCAGGACAGGGCAAACAGAGGAAAAAGGAACAAATCTTTTTGACTAAAATAAAGATTCAGAAAATCTTTGAAGGATTAAAAAATAGAAGAAAGGAGAAAAAAATTATCTACAAAGTGACATGTAACAAAGGCATTTAAGAAATGCAGAGGATGTGAAGTTTAGCACAGGGTGGCTAAGGTGTCATTTTCTCCTCTGAACACACCCAGGGGGTGTAAGGTGTGTGAGTACTGTGACAAAGCCTGACCAGAGGGGGGATGTGTTTGTCTGTAAGGCCCAAACTCAGTAAAGACAGAGAGAGGCCTCTTGAATTCAATCTTTGGATAAACATAGTTTAACTGCATGTCTTGCAAGTCCTAGCCAGCAGCTCTTTCAAATATTTAGAATTTCAGATTTTATAAATAATAACTTTACCTCAGTCTGTACTAACTTTAGTACTACTTTACCAGTAGAAGCAAAACAACAGAAAATGAGACATGCTGCTGCTATGTAAGCAGCAACACTTAAGCACTGGATACCTAAACGTTTCTAAAGAGTATTCAAGGAAACTCAGCATTACCAAAGTATTCCCCATTTAGCTCCACAAGCTACAATGCAGAGAGCAACACAGGCGATTTGGGAAGAAGCACCTTCTGAAAATCACTGCTAAATTATCACCCCAGATGCAGGAAGTTATTAGAAAAAGGGCTTAACCCACAGCAGGTTTGTGAGAAGCCTGGTGATGTCCAGCACATGTTCCATTTTCACCCCTTTTGCTGCACTTTACACAGCTGGAAAACATCCCTGTGGTGTTAAGGTCTAGTCCTGCCAACTTCGATCCACACGTACATGAAGAAAGCTATTGCTCTGGAGAATGATACCAATTAAAACTGTCAGCTGATAAATCCTCTTACCTCGTTTAAGAAACTGGATCTGGCTGTGCAAACTGACAGGCAGTTTTCTGAGAAACTTTCATACTGGAGAGAGGAGAAGAAAAAAGAACCTAAAAAATAAACATGCGGGGCATCAAGGTATTTTTGCATGTAATTTTCCGTGTCTGACAAATGAAGAAAACAAAATTATGAGTTACTTCTGAAAATCTTAGCTAAGTTCTCATATCCTACGGGGGCCTTCCTGGCACACACAGGAAGCATGGCCAAATGGGGGGAAGTTTTCTTCAAAAATTGTAATGCCTGTAAAAAATACAAACTTAGTTTTGCTCCCTCTAAAGTGAACATGTCTTCTGTCTTTTTTGATTTTTTGTTGTTTTTTTTTTTTTAGTAGAATAAGCCTTGTATTTTGCCATGAAAAAAAAAATTGTGACAGTTTTACATAAAACATGTACTTCAGAAAAATTAAGGTGTGAAGATTCTCTGCTATGTTTCCATTTTTGAAATTTTATTGAATATTCAGGGATTGCTAGTCTATCAACAGGCAGAAAAAATGACATTTTTACTGTTTTGTAGTGATGAAAAAAAGACTTTTCTGTTCCCTCTCCTTCTTCTTCTCCTGTCACCTTCCCTCCAAATCAACATCAAAATAAAGGAAATCAGAAATTATTGACTCAGTTGATAAGCAAAATTACAGCCTTCCTTCACATTTCTTAAATGCAAAAATCTTTAGAAAGATCATTCTCTACAGAATCATATTTTTTTTACCCTTTTTTTTTCCTTGGTACCTCACCATCTAGAGTTCACCTGTGTTACCACAAAATATTATTGTCGAATGCATACTACTGCTGAATGTAATCAACATCTTCTGACAACATTTCTACCATTTTCTCTAACTCAGATTGGAGTGTTCATTAAGACAAACTTCAGAAGAAATTAAAAGCGTGCTAACGAAATCCTAATTTGTCAAGGTGAAAAGAAGTGACTGTAGTCTCTTACTAATGTGATTACGAAGGATCGTGTTCCATGTATGTTTTTTCCCCAAAGAGAACTTTTAAGCAGAGTCTTGTTTAAAGCTGGGAATATTTCTTGTCTGAAGCTGTCCTTGTGCAATGCACTCAATGACAAAGAGAAGGCAGCCTGGGAGAGAGGTGAAAGTATTAAGCACAGGGAGTGAAAAAAATTTCAATACATTTAAAAAAAAAAAGGGTTTAATTTATAATACACATTAAAGGATGCAAATCAAGCAATAATTCAGATCCAACTAATTATTTTGTTTTTAAATTAAAAGGAACATGTAAGTCATGTTCTCATTAGTACACCACTTACAGTTCATCTTAGTACATGGACTGCATGATTAGAGAAAAGAATCTTGTCTTTACTGGTGTAAATGGCCACGTTTCTGTGGCTTTAGTCAGTCAGGGTTATGACTCACTTCAGTGATTTACATAACATCAGGCTGAATTTTTTTCCTTCATTGCCATAGCAATTCACCTGTTAGAGGCTCTGCAGTTTGAGGGAAGGCAGCTACTCAAAAGTCCACTCAGTTCCCAAGGAGCTCAGTGATGGTGCTTCACCTCTGAAATGCCCATCAGATGGAGCATGGCACGGTGCTCCCTGCCAGCACAGACACGCAGGGACTTCCCAAGGACTGCACAAGCAGAGTGTGAGCAGCGCCCTGCAGGGCAGCAGGTCTGAGCCGCCGCGGGCCCTGACCTCACCGGAGCTCGCACAAAACCGCCTGCACTCAAAGCATCCTTTTGGAACGCTGCTTTCAACTACAAACTCGCCCCTGTGCCTCCAACACTGGATGGAGTGGCATCGCACTGCCTCGTTTTCTGGGTGAAATTACAGTAAGGCAGCTGAGCCTTATATGAATTAAACCCAGAATAATTCCACAGAAAATCTCATGAGATTATCAGATTCGAGGCAAACAGTAAAGGAGAGCCCAACTGCGGTGAAGGCAGTCCCTCCCCCGAGCGGGCACCCGGCACAGGCACTGCCACCCTGCAGCGAGAGAACCCGAGCTGTGCTCCACAAAACGGAACCTGGAGCAGTCTGCAGGGATGATACGTTCAGACTTTTAGAAACTGTGGTGGGAGTAAAAGCCAACTGCTGACAAACTAACATGATATGGGGTGAACTAGGATGAGAAGCCAAGTGATGATCTAAACAACAGGTTTTCTAATGAAGTGTCATACAAGTGCCCTAGAACACAGAAAGGAATCTGCTTTGTGTGCAGAAAGAGCCAAAATCCAGTGCCTTTGCTGTAAGAGGCAGCATTTATGTCTACACTTAGCAGAAGAACATTGTTGCATTTGACAATGTTTTTTTTAAGGTCTTGCTATTATTAAAAAGGATAAATGAATAAAATAAAGCTTTCTGAAATTAGATGATACTAGATTATTTTTTTATCTAGATTAATTCCGTTATCCCTTCATGGCACAGCTGCACAAATGCTTGTAGTGGCAGAGAGCAAGAGGCTGATATGGATGGCCAGCTTGGAAAACACAGGAGAGGACAGCTTTTTTCCATAGCAATGCTGAATGTGTGACCTAAGTTATCCTGCAATTAAAAACATTAAGTCTTTTTATTCTGGTGCAACATATCTGAAATCAGCCACAGGTAATGCTGACTATCCTTGAATTCCTCCTGCATTACGCTTATGGAAGCTAATTAAATTAACTGTTTACTGTGCTCATGATCATTACAACTTATTGTGCTCTGTATCTAAAAAACAAAAAGAGTCATTTTCCTTTGGAAACACACCTCATCAGCTGCACAGGTGATCTTTAGAATACAGGAATTGTTGGCAGATTGCTGACTGTGGTTTTCTAAGTCAGCTGTATAATTTAGAACTCCAGGAACTCCAGTGCCATTAAATTAATCCCATGGGTCGCTACTGTAAACACACACTCCCTTCTCACTGATATATGCTTCTGAACCTCCATCCCATAAGAGAAGGATGCTTTTCAGCACTATATAATGCCATGCATGGCCATAATATCAAACCCAAATCCAAAGTTTGTTAAATATGCTTCATTAAAAATTGTTCAAACACTTCTTTATTCCACTTAATCACTGCATTGTTCATCTCAAAGGATGAATACAACTTCCCAGCTCATACTAGGCTGGAAGAACACTGGACAAGCTTCTAAGGAGTTAGCTGGGGAGTAAACTTTCTTTTTCCATCAGCAATATTAATAAGGAAAAAAAAAATCCTGCAATGCTGGCCTCTATTTACATCTCAGGCCTTTTTCTTAGCTGTGATGTTGGAGAAAACCAGAAAATCTGTGGTGAGTGTTTGAATGTGAATTGGAATTAAGAAGTGAAAACCAGATAATTAGTTATTATTCTCACTATATGTCTCCATGGCAAATCTAAGCAACACAAAATAAGTAGAAATATGACTCTAAGCAATACAATGGGTCAGGAATTGCCAGAAATGTCTTATGTCCCAGTTTACTTCCTTGCTTATGGATCCTTCAATTCTGCAGGTGAAAGATTCCCAGGTCCCTGTAAATTGCACTTATTCTAAGTAGTGCACATTGCTCAGTGTCCACACAGGTACATTTTTTGCCTGCATTCCTTGCTCCAGCTGCTGCTGACTACCCCACCCCAGCAACAGAGGCAAACAACTCTGTAAAACCTGCAGCTTGCCAAAACTTGTTTGCAGGTGACCCACAAATATCTGCTTCCCAAAAAGACTTAGCAGAACATTCCTTGATCAATAAATACTTACAATGTAATTTTTAAAAAGACTGTAAACCGGTAAAATAGAAGGAAAAGTGCTGAATTTTCCCTTCTTTCCTGATGGTTTCCAGGGAGCCCAGAACAGAGTACTGAGTGCTGAACACAAAACCTTCTGGATGATGCTGGAATTGCTTTCTGCACATGGGCTCTGGTCTCTGTCACAGGAATATCAATGGCAAGATAAATTGTTCTAACCAGCTGAAATAATCTAAGCTCTAATCAACAGTGCTGAAGGACAGTTAGAGGCTTTGCTTATCCTCTACACAGTTTCGGGCAGTTTGGAAACAAGTGCTTAATAATAAAGAATTCATTTCTTTAAAACTGTCATGCAAGAGAGATTCACAGAGTCTTATTACTTGAACTTACAGGCAGCACTATTGCTGAAGTAAAACACTTTACTCAGCCCCATGGAGTTACAGATAAGGACAGATGCTGAAAACTCATAATGGGAAGCTTTTCCTACCCTGTTTTGAATCACATAAAATACCTGCTGCTGCAAAAGAGCTCTCAAGACATCTCAACTAGTCTGCTTTGCTTACCCACCGACACAGCAGATCCTACTGGTTTCCATCAGGACTGGACAGTGCCTCCTGTCACAAGACAGCAGTGGCTCTGGTTGATTATAAATGAATGGTGCTGATCAGCTCTGAAGGAAGTTTCATTAATCCTGTCCATACCAGAGGAAAGTTTAATTCTTTTTGAAAAGTGTTTTCTAACACAGCTGAACTGTGTTAGCAAAACAAATTAGCTTGAGCTGGGCACTTCACTAACTGCTTTCAGAGGCACATTCTCTTCCCACTGAAGTAAAAACCAAAATTCTACTGCATTCCAGGGATCAAGGTTTAACTCTAAATGTTTCCAACAGCGTTGTCAAGGAGAAGCATCCAAGAAATGCTTCTCTCCACAATGCCTGCCCTGACACCTAAAGAGCCAATGCTCCTCTGGATGTATTGGCTGGGCAGCTGCCAGTGCATCACAAGTGCATAAACTCGGTCTCAAAGTTAATTTGTAGCATAAATCAAGATCATTTGTATACAACAACAGCAGCAAAGCAGAGAGTCAAACCTCAGAATAGAAGTGGCTTTGTATTTCTCTGTCACTGAAGCTGGAGTTTACAGATGGTGAGAAAAAAGGGAATTTTGAGAGCAAAAGGTTTTGTACCATATTAAGTAATTAGGCAATCAGTTTAGTCCTTACATTTCCTTGCCACAATAGTCCTATTTCCAGTGCAGGTGTTGCTGGAATGTCCCTAGAATGACCCAAAAGGGTCAGAGGAATGAACAAGGACAATTCTCAATAAGTCCTTTTCTTTTAAACTGACCATCAATTTGAGTGCAGTGACATTCCAGAAACATCGATTATTGCTACCTGATTTTCAGTGATATATACCTATAAGGAATATATAATTCAGGGATAAGACTGAGAGCTATTAGTGAGCCATTACATTTTCCATAATTCAAGAAACATATCTTTCTTTATTCCCCAAACCTGTTCTGTTTCAAGTACAAGGGCAAAGTACTGGTGCCAAGGATTTACAGAGTGTATTTGACACAACGAGCAACTAGCAAAAGATGGGGGTCCTGTTTTGTGTGTGCACCTGTCAAAGGACACTTACCCCATTGCAAGGTGAAGTTCTTTCAAATCCAAGCATTGTATTTACTGAAGCATAGAACAAATGTGTGAAGCAGTATGCTGGTCTTTCTGGGATGATTCAGAAAATGGATTTCCTTGATCGGCCGTAAATAAGTGTTTCTGGTAAGCATCCACAAAATCATCGAAAGGCACAAATCCATAGAAAATTTTGTAACTGACAAAAGGCTAACACTCAGAATCTAGACTCTAAAATAAATAACAAATCTCCTTTTGGCGGGGCTAAGATTTCAGTCAAAAGACTGATTTGAAGATCATGTCTATTCAGTGAGATGAAAGGTTATGCAAGGAGAAAAAAAAAGATGAAAAGAAAGAATGGGACACCACCTAAAATCTTTAAGGCCATCTGTGATTTCACAGTACCATGAAGAGGAATGCAAATATTCTTCCTGAAAAAAGAATAAAGACAGTTAAATCACAACTCAAAGCCTTGTAAGTTATTCCTATTTTAGCTTGAACTCTTTGTGCAGGGGGATGAAAGAAAAACTCAGGTAACTCATTCTCTTCATTTTGTGGATTCACATTTTCCTAGTCCAGGCAGAGCTCAAACATGAGGTCCCCAATATTGTGAAAAGTAGAGTTTTCTCACAGTAAAAAAGACATAGTTAACAGAAAGCAGGAACTGTCATTACACAATCTTGACTGGTTTGTTTTCCAATCCAAGTTCTGGAAATAAAAGACATAATGATTTTTTTTCAGAATTTGACCATAAATAACTTCAGAATATTTGTAAATCAACTGTCTGTGGAGAACATGGCTTAAAACAAAGCTTTTGGAAAAGCATTGATCTGTTCTACTTGAAAGGGTAATAGAAAACAGAAAGAATAGAAAACAGCATTAATGACTGGTCCAGAACTAGGAGGATCCCATTGAATAAGGCATATTTATGAATGTATGTACACAATATAAATAAACCCAGACACATGTATATAGAACTTACATATAATTACATAAGTATATATACTCCTAGAGGAGCCACCACTGACTCTTTCTGTAATGACACTCAGTCCTCTCACACTGCTTGTACCAGTATTACAAAACATTCAGAATTCATGCTAGGACAAAAAAATAGGGTTTAAAAATGAAACTTCCCATTAAGTCAGTTGGGCAAAACCTTCTACCAATTTTATACAGCAGTGGGCAACAAAACCTAGACTGGCTCACACCACTCAAGGGAACTGGACCAAATTTTACTGTATTTGGTAAATGCTGAACTTCAGTGCAGACTTAACAATTCATTTGGTTAGACAATATCATTAAAAACTAAAATAACACAGTTGAAACCCTGTGAGAATACTGCATGCATTTAAATGCAAAATAAAAATGCATGTACTACTCCATTCAGATTCACAGGAGTGACAAATTGTCCTAATAAATCATTATTTCAATTCAAAATATGTAAAGCTGAACCTGTGATAAGGAAATAGGTATTTTTTAGCTGTGAGAAATGCCCAGCTACGTGTCTAGCTTCAGTAAACTTTTAACACTCTTCTGCATCTCAATGAGGGATATAGATTACCAGATTTTCATTTGCCAGTTTACTGCAAAGCAGACATATGATTCAATCTTTAGAAGGTGGCTCACTTTAAAATCTAATCTCACATTCATATAGAAACTCCTAATGAGCCCTCTAGGAGTAAACAAATTAGTCTCCAGGATGTATTATGCATTAATTAATCAGACTAATAGTATTATGAAATGTGTAATAAATGAAAATTAGTTCCAAGTATAGTACTTGCATTGAAGAATGAACATAGAAGAATTACAACATAATAGAAGTTTTCTCAAATTTCTACCAGTGCCACCTAAAGCAACTATACCTCATTAATGACATATTTCTTGCCCATTTAAACTGTTTTGGTGAGACAAATCACAATATTGCATGTTATTTTATTTTTGACTGCCATGGTAAATTCATTTTTTGAAAAATCACTGTTGGTGATCACAGTGAGAAACCTAACCTTGCACTGACCCAACTATAACAGCTCACATACAGCATATAAAGTCACTTCAGCCCAGGAGGGTTGAAACAAGGGAGCACCACTTACTGCAGTTCTTACGCAGAAGAGCTTATTTGGCCCTGAGCAAAAATTGTGAAAGTGCACTTATTCCCAAATAAAAGGTACACAGCACTGAAAGACCTGGAGTTTGTGATAGAAACAGGGAGCTGGGGAAGTCTGGATACTTAATAGAGAGATGCACTGTATTTGTTCCTCTGTTTTCCCCCTTGAATGTGAATGATCTAACTTTTTAAAAGATATTGGAAGAGATCCCACAGGAGAGATAAGATCATTAAACAGATATATTGCTTACACTTGCAACTATTTCCTATTTCCATTGAAGTGCTGCCACCATCCCTTCCTCAGGATGATGCTAATGCCTGACCCCCAAGCCTGTAAGGGCCACACTGTGTCAGGCAGTATCCAAGTCCAATCCACACTTGGCTGAGCATGGCACCCAGACCACATAGCCAAGAACAGAGCAGTGTACAGGGACATAGAGCAGTTTTACTAATGGGAACATGCTGGGGGAAAAGCCAGGAAGCACTAAACCCTGCATACTAAACCAGATACATTATGTGAATGTTGCACTAGGTTTATGTGTCAGACAGAATCTCACTCGAATGAACATGGTGGAAAATCCAGAGTAGAGGTAATGTGAATCTCTAAGACAACAGGCTCCACTACAGGCATCAGACAATATTTTAAATTGTCATTGGTCCCTTTTGCAATACTTCTGCTGGTTTCAGTTTTAACCACCTCTTAAGAATCTCAACCAGCATTTTCTTTCTTTCAGAGCATGAGCTAATGCCAGTAGGAGACTGGATCAAGGGAAACAAGTGCTCCAATCACTGATTTTGTCCAGAACTCTCTACATGTAAGTCCCTGTAACTACCTGCCCACCCCAGACACCTCACTTCAATAGAACTTGCTCATAGCTATGCCTAAATCTGGCTTACGATTACAAATCAAAAAATAAATGAATAAAAGGCCAGCTCCTGTTCTAAGCCACTTCAAAATTATCGCTGGCTGCAGAAAGGGATAATTTAAAGCAAAACCCTTAGCTGTGGTTTTGTTTTCAGAATAACTTGGGAGTAATACACAGACTGGCTTTCTTACCTCAGCCTCCTGAGGTGCTTTCAATATCAAGCTCAGTCAGTATTTTCCCTGCAGGCAGCAGAGCTCCAGCTGAATTCAGGTTGCCTACAACCATCACCTCTGTTCATAGCATAGTGTAATAAGCCTTTAGGATATGTTTGTCCAGCTACAGTCTTTCCTAAGGATAGGAGAGATGTGCAAGCCGGAGTCCCAGGATCTTTTCATATGTGCCATATTTTCTCAAATACAAAACGAAATCAGTTTTTCCCCAGGATTTTCTTCCAGACTTAGTTCCCAGCAGTGTTCCAGCATTAAAAACAACTGAAGTGAACCACATCGCCACCTTGACAGAGCAGAGGTGAAGCACCACTGTCCTTCCCCATTTTCCCCCCTGCATACCATCACACAACCACAGTGGGATACAGAAGGAGCATCATGTGTTCACTTTCAAAAAAGTAATGTGGCCTCTAAGTTGCTACAGCTGCCAATATGCATGGGCAGTATTCAGCAACAAGATTTAACACTTTTTTTTTTTTTTTTGTGCCAGAGCTCAACCCAAAGTTCTGGAAACAGCTTTAGTATTCCAGTGTTGCATAGTCAACATATAAGCTTAAGTTAAGCTTTAGGGAACAAAACCCTATTAACTTAAATTGTATCTCCTATTGACTTCAGAGGGATGTACATCTGTGGAAGAGAGAACTCTTAGTACAGACTGAAAGAAGCAGAATAACTCTTGCATTAAATCATCCTGTTATTTTAAGAAAAGGTTAATTTGTAAAACAAATTGAGCTTCATTAGGGACTAATTGACTGGAAAATTTTCTTTTAAAATGTCTTCTCATTATACAGGTAAAAAAAATCTTTTCAAAGCACTTTTATAATTAAAAATCATCCTTGATAAATTTCTTTTAACTTTTATTCAAGAAAGAAACAGTACAGGAAGGTTTAGCCAAGAGATAAGCATCACAGTCCACACCAGTGCAATAAATGCAACAGGATGAATATATCAGAAAGACAATGTCTATGGCTGCTGGGAACAATCTAGACAGAAATCATATGCAAGTTTGAACCATCAAAGGAAAACATGAGATTTTCTGCTGGAGTGATTCAGCAGAGTTCTCTTTTCACAACTGTAAAATGAACACCAAAGACAAGACTTATCTCACTAGGAGATATCCTCCCCCAAAAGGTGTGTTAAGACTTCTCCCTTCACCATGTTGCTTGAAATACAATGGCAGGTGTCATTCACAAGAACAGTTGTTTTTGTGTTTTTCTTTATCCATGCCATAGTAGTGTGAAGAAAACCTTTGGATAAACACAGAGAAAACTTTCCAGTGTAAGTTTAGGGTAAGAAAATTGTGTTTTTAAGTAAAATGACATGCTGCTTTACTAATTTTATTTCTTTAACTTTTGCATACGTCACAAACAGTTGGGGGGGGGGGTGTGGATACTGTGAGAAACTTGTTTTCTTTGAACTTGACTCGAAGTTACTGAAAATCAAGGGTGATTCCAAAATGGTTAAGGAAGAATGAGGTGTTCCCAGCATCAGGGAGTACATATCTACAAACTGAGCACCAGAACATCCCAACATCCAGGTTCTGGGTTTCCGAGCCTGGTTCTCAGAGTATCAAAAAGTGCTATTAAAGTTGCTTAATGGAGAACCTGACAATAAAATCTATGGAAGCATCACAAAGAACAGGCTAAGACAAAGATCAGGACCAAGGGAATTGTTTCCAACTGTCATGCTGCATTAAAAGAAAGACTTCTCATAGCAGAATACTTCAGGGAACACTTGAACATCAATGGCATTTGGGAGCATTATTGTAAGACTTGATTTTTGGTCTTTATGCATGTATCATAATGAATGCTTTATTCAAAGGAACACTAATACAAGGGGACATTGGTTTGCAGAACTAGAAGGGTATAAACTCACAGAAAAAAACCTTGGTTATTAGCAAAGATGGACACAGTAACAGACTGTTACCTAAATAAAAGGTAAAATTCTATGAACTGAGAAATGTCTCTGTGTGAAAGACAGCTAAAACTAGTATAGGTGGACTTAAAAGATATCTGGAATTCAATCAAGTGGCCTATAACAAGCAGAATGCTCCAAAAGGCTAGAAGGCATTTAAAATTATGCTAATTGAGCTGCTGGGAAAGCCTTTGTCTGTGAAAGAATGGCCTCAGGTTGGGATAATCAGGAATGGTATAAATTAACCCATGATACAGAAACCTGGTAGTCTTGGAAGATGACTAACCCAGAGGCAAAGCAACTCATCCAAGAGACTGCACGTTTTTGTCAGACTCTATTCACAGTGTAACAAAGGATTATGTAAGTGAGGAATAAAAGAAGTTTATTTGAAGAGTAAAATAATAGCAGATGATCAGAGGCCTTTTAAATTTGAAAGGAAAATTCTGTTTGCAGCCTCTCATGCTCAGGGACTACACTAGCTTTACCACCTGCTTGAAAAGGATGTATTCATATAGAGTAGAATATCCCAGAGCTGTACTCTCAGAAACTCCAGAACTTCAAGAAACAGGATAGGTTAATTTCAATATATTATATCCGTTTTATATATTGCCAGCAGAGGCCTGAAATAATGAAGAAATTGATTCAGAGTCAGAAAAATAAGACACAGAACTAACATTTTATCCCTCTGTAACATAATCTTCCTTTATTTACACCCCAAGAATTACATGCATCCTTTTTCCCAGGACACTGCATGGCAGCTGAGATTCTGCTAATTGTACATTGCAATTCCCAAATATTGGACTGTTGCTAATATACTCACCTGTCTTGATGAGATAGGTCATGGGCTACAGATATGGCCATCTGACCAAGTTTCAGAATTTTCTATCTATTTCATTTTCTACTACAGATATCTCTGAAAGCTGGCTGATATTCAACTTCATTTTAAAAAGGTAGTATTTTAAGTGCATGACTTTTTATTGGAACTGGTGAAAAGAACTTAGAAAAATTATTGTGATGTCAATGAACACATTTCAGTACTGTAAAGGTAGAGTCGCCTTTCTCATTTCTTCTTTACAAATATAATTTCTAAGTGATTAAATAGAAACTCAGCTTGTTGAGCCAACAGTTCCACCGAAATGAAAGGAAAGGGTTTGTCAGAAGCTCTTGTATGGAAAGTGCTCTGAATAGCATTTGTTCCCTTCTGATCCCCACTGCAACTTCCTGCTTGGCATTTTGCACCACACTTCAAACACAGAACGAGACTCACCATAATGAAACCTGTTGAACTTCTGTGTTAATCTCTAAGTTTTCACCTTCTTTATCCACAGATTCTCCACATGACAGATGGACAGCTGCCAAATAGACATACTTTTTTTGGACTTGCATTTAGCTTCCTTCCCTTAAGTGAGCACAAGGTGGTTACACACTCTCAGGGATCGAGGCAATGATAACTATTCCCAACACAAAACAGGAAGATGTTATAAATCAACTGCACAAGACTTATTTTTAGTAAATAGAAAATGATGAAGCTAAATTTGCCTAGATAAGCAGTGATTATGTAGGATGTAAGTCCTTTTTTGATGCATACATGCAAGCTTCATTAATATTAATGAACCACATATGCCTTGAGAAAATGGAATCATTGTTCACTGAATGAAATGTTCTACCTAGTCCTCAAATATAAAGATACAAAGACAGTAATCACTTATTAGCTCATTGCATATAGGCTGTGGGTGGAAATAAAGCACTCTGATGGAACGCCCTGATTGTAATCTCCCAAAACAATGTCCCTTGCAACCATTTCAAAGCAGTTAAAATCTTACTGGCATATTCCAAGTACCTACTGCTGTCAGGGCTTGCTGTCACTAAGAAACCAATGAAGTGATTTGCATTTGGAGTGTGATTGTAAAGCAGCAACATAATACACTGTGATTAGGAGACTGAGTGAACCACTTCGAAAAAGAAGAAGGAGCCCAGGATTAAAACTTAATATGAGTTACATGTTGGTTTCAATTTCTCTACTACAAACGCTACTGCTCCAAAAAGGCTGCAAGTCTACTAATACATCTCCAGTTCAATAATACACAGCTAAGCTGATGGGAATCTAAACCCTCTGCTGAACTCGACAGATCTACACCGATTTCCATTACGGACAATCTGGATCAAGATTCACAATTACTATGTATTGTAAGTAAAGCAACATGGAAGTTACTACTTCTTGACTGTAGGATTCAGCTTTGGAAAAAATTATTTAGTTTTTGGTGCTGATAAGAATCATATCCACCAAATATCTGAGCCAGAGCCCGGGGCTGAAATACCAGTCTGACACCTCCTATGTCAGTGTATTCTTGTCTGTGTGTTCACAGCCCCCTGTCCCTCCCTCCTCTCCACAGTGAATCCCTACTTGCAAATAGTTTCACACTAAAGACATCACTGGAAAGTGGTGCAGGACCCCAGATTGCAAAGCAGTGCTCCCCAAGGACCAAAATTCAAGTGCTTCATTGTGTTTTCAGGCTTTCATATAAGAGTACAAAGCAGTTTGAAATGTATTTTGGAGTTTGCAACTGTATAAACTGAAGGGTAGTCTTTGCCCTTGAGTTCTCATACTCCAGAATATGGCTAAATTCTAAATCTCCTCTGTAAAGACAGGATTATGCACATATATAAATTAAACGCTTTTTCCCTGACTACTTTTGCTATTTCAAATGTTAGCCAGAAGCAAAGATTAGGAAATGCTAAGAGCATTCACTAGAATGGGTGTCCTTCTCTCTCAGCAGCATTTCCCAAAGATTAAGAAAAGTTCCTTTACCAATATGGCAAGAACACTAGTTTGGGATAATGCACTGCTTTTCAATCTCAGCTTTATTTTGAAGAAACTGATAGGTAATTTTAAACATTATGACTGCTCAGAAAATAACCAAAATAGTCACAAGTTACCTGTGTAACCAATGCCTGTTTGTGTTTTTAAAGAAGCCACATGAGTCAGGAGATGTGAATTCCCCACTGGGAACAGTAGGTGCTAGTTCACATGACAATGATGTAATGATACCCTGTGGGAGCAGTAATAAGACATTTCTTTTGGGAAAGTCAACAGAAGACATTTCCACCCCTCTGTTTTTCAACAACTTTTTCTCACAACTAGGCCAATTTGTTGTCTTCAGCTATCTGAGGGGCTGTTTTCGAAACAGCATAACAGAAATTTACAAAGAAAACATTGAAAAAGACAGAAGAAATAAAAGGTAGTGAACTGGACTTAATGAAAGACAGCAACAACAAAGCTTTATATATGCTGGGGGACAAGGGGGAGTCATCTGGTTCCAGTGATGACAACTGCAGAATTCCTTCTGACTGCACATATACATTCCTTTTTGTTTGGTCTTTCATTTTGTTTGTTTTTGTGGTGGTTTAACCTCCGCTGGCAACAAAGTACCCCAGCCAAAACCAGCACAGCTTTTTAAACAGATCTGAAAAACAGTTCTTTTTCAGCTTTGTTCATATATTGGAGCTGAGGCTTGGGGAGCTGATGATGGAATGTGGTGATATTTACCTTGTAATGCCACTCACGGTACTACTTTATAACAAGATGATTCCGTGGAGATGTGGGAGAGATTTAAATAACATTATACTGTATTTGCCAAACCATATTGCTAAATCCTAATTCTATAGGACTTACTAAATCACTCATTGCTGCAGTAACTGCCACAAAAAATACAACCACATTCATTACATCTGGTTGTTGAAGTTTCGGATTTTGTTGGGTTTTGTTGGGTTTTTTTAGCTAAACATCTGATGTTTTATCCACATGCAACATTGCAGGTGTTGAAAGCTTGGACTGGTCAGACTGGATCAGAAGAACATCCCATGAGGCCAATTTCCTATTTGCTTCCATGATGTGGAAATTCTTGCATTACTCTTCTCTATTTAGTATGACATTATTAGAATTTTCTGGTAGTCTGGAAGTTAGGGAATACATAAATGCTTATTTAGTGACAAGCACAATCCCACTTTGTGTACTCCAGGAGAAGGGAAGGTGACATAATTTTTTTGGAACTGTCAGAGCATTACTACACATCAGCTTCTAACTAAACCAGAAAGGTATATTTCAGAAACACATGGGCTAAAGCTTTTTGTCTTTATTCCTTGACTAGCACTGGGTAGCTCTACATCTCAGGCCAACTACCTACCACCACTCTTCAGAAAGTCCTGCAAGTTGTAGTATCAGTGTTGATGAAAAATGTAATTGCATCTGATTTTAAAAATGTAATTTCTTACTGTATATCTATAAGATGTTGAATCCCACAACTGAAGAACAGAAATTATTTTGTGACCAAAGCAATACCCCAGAATCAACAATTCAGTATATCAGTATTTTATGTCAATACAATGCAGTAACAATTTAAAAAAAAACCAGTGCAAACATGGCATTAGTTGGGGATTTAAGATGAAGGTCTTCACCACACACAAAGGGCTTGAGTTTAAGGTCCAAACTACAAGATGAATTAGGGAATTATTTTCCCTAAATAAAGTGCTGGAAATTCCATGCGAGAAATAATAGCTAAAAAATCCATGCAACTTTTAAAACTTTTTAGTAAATAGCAAACAAGAAGAAATATTCAGGAAAAAAACCCAAAAAACAAACAAAAAAAGCCACAACCAAAAAAACCAAACCAAACCAAACCAAACCAAACCAAACCAAACCAAACCAAACCAAACCAAACCACCCCAATTGGCAAGCCACAGTGTAACACTCTAGATGGATACTTTTTCTGCCCTTTAAAAAGATAGAAGGTATTGTCCAAATTGTTATGGGCAGTGGAGAGCTGAAAAATCTGGTATAAATTTTTAGAAAAGAAACTGTAACTCAGAAAAGAAAAACAAAAAAGCCATCAAAGAATATATCTAGGTTTCAATTGTTTTATACATGCAGGGAAGAACCGTATGTACGTATATAACTATCCTCATATATATAAAAAGAAAAATAACAATAATGGTGGAAGAGATTCTGATTAAAATTGACTTTTAAATTAAAATTCAGTGTTCTTTGAGATGTAAGGGTGTATCAAATGGGCATCAAAATTTCAACACTATTCTTTCAAATGTAAATTCTTTTAGAGGAGTGTTATTGTTATTCAACTTCCAGGAGAAATGAAATACAAAGTTCCTATAATGATACATTTTAAGGAGAGGAAAGTATTTCACTTGAGTTTGTTTTATGACTTTCCCACACAAAAGTAAAACCACAGATAAATAAAATATCAACGTGGGATTTTAAAAAATAGTTCAGTTTCACAATTCAACAGACAATAAGCCCATTGCTCAGAAAGACAAAGGACAGAAATGAGGGAATCACCACTTTAAAAACTGCTGGTAAATCCAAATTAGTCTGTAGTATTCTTTTATGTGCCCTTCCTTTTATTCTATAAATCCCCATTAAAAGACAGGTAGCACCATCACTTGTAGTTTAGATGGCAGCTCCCTGAAGTGAGATGGAAAAGGGGAGAAGCTTTTTGCTGTTTTGACACGAAATGTAGCAACTCTTATCTAAGTCTGGAAGTTTCCAGCTCAGTTCTGTGTGTTTCCAAATGGCACTTCAGTGCTTCAGCAACTTGTCCTGACAGCACAGACAATCTCCTGAAGGACTCATTTGTCCAACTCCTCCCTTTCCACCAGTTTTATGGAAATTATGCTTCCAGAATTTAAAAGTACACTGACAGCCACACTGACTACTTCTGTATCCCTTTATATGATTCATTCTTGCCTCTTTTTCATAATCTCCTAATACCAACCACAGTCTACTATTTTCCATTCAGAAAAATTCCATTCAGGAAAAGAAAAGCAATAGTGCCCTGCTCTATTTTGTGCTCCTGCTAGGTTTGGGACTGCTCATCATGGAATACAGTGGGCTTGTGCATGGACAAGGTTCTCAGGATACTGACCCCAGAAAAGTTGCAGTAGAGATCGACAACAGTATGAGCTGCTTGAATCCCTTTTTACTATAGAAACCACTGGCCTGGAAGAATCTGTACCCTAAACATGAAAGTAACAACGCAATCCTTCCCACTGCATTTGTGTTGCAAAGGGAAAAATTCCTGTAAATACAGATTGCTTGGAACCCTTCACATCACCTTGTCACTCCTCTTTTCAGCTCCTTTCAAAGCCCCAATGACTTTAAATACACAGAAACTCCCTCCCAATAACTATTGACTAGTTTGGAAGTAGAAGTGATTACAGATATTCTCACAGAATGTTGAAGAAATAGATCATTGAGGTTTCTTGATTGAAAAAGCCTTTGTTCTTTCAAATTGATAGACTTCTTGAAAACATATCAATTATGAGGAAATTTCACTGAAAGGAAGTATCAGACTGGAACATTCTGCCCTCAGATCATGGATGATCCAGTAGAATTTTTCAGGTCCCTTCCAGGCCTGTGCACTCCTTGTGGTCATTCTGATCAGAAGAAAATATTTTCCTTCTGGTTCATGTCTAATGAGACAGTAAATTAGTAATTTAATGCAGATAAAATTGTATCTCAACACTTACTTCTATCTTTGTAGAACTACATCACATGATGATTCTTAACAAGACCTTTAACAGTTTTTACTTGTTTCCCCTGTATCAGCATTGTTGTTACTGAAATTTGAATTAAGCAGTTCTGCATTTCCAACAGAGCAGGAGTTTTAGCTATTCATTACTCCTAATGATACAGAATAGAATTTGATTAATCCTTCTATTTAATTTATTTAAACACATTAGAAGCTTTGGTGGTATTGAGGACATTCTATTGGCAAAAAAACTGCATGGAAAAAAGAATGATAGCAGAATGTTATAGATTCCTGTGGGTTTTGGATTAAATGTGGGGTTTTTTTCTGAAATAACCGAGCAAGGAAACAGTACCAGAATTTCCTAGAATTATGCTAAAAATTATGCTGAGAAAGGAAAGATAATGGTAAGGAAGCAGCACTGGCCGCGGGTGCAGTAACACAGTTGCCTGAAATACTTACTATCAAGACTAAAAATATATAAACCACATGACATTAGAAGTTTTACCATTTCTTTGTGAAGAATCTAGATGGATGCTACTTGATGATATTCCTTGGTTTCAATCTTCAATCTTGTATTTCAATGTTGGACTGAGTATTTTGTTAGTGTTTGCACAGACATCTGAAAAATATGCCAATTAGGCAAATCAAGTATGGATAATGAAGTAAGAAATTACTCTGACTTAAGCCACCTCCCATCAAATATTCAAAGACCAACAAAATAGATCACTTTGACTCATATGAGGCTTCTTCAAACCATTTGTACAATATCTTCTTACAACTGAGAATATTTCCAAATTTAGGTTTGAGACAGTCTTTCTCATTTACTCCTTTGTCCTTCAGACTGCCACTTGATGAGGAAGTATTTTTGCACAGAAAAATATTCTCCAGAATATCCCACCCTACCTCTGCCTACCAATCTCATGAGCAGGTGCAGAAATCCAAATCTGAGCCTGCTTCACTCAGAATTTTAACGAAGTTCCAAGCAGGCAGAGCATTCCACTGATCTGAAATTCAGCTCTATTGCAGGAGCCCTATTAGGGTGAAATACTCAGCGAGGCTGTATAGAAATCCTGACTTGCAGACACCCCATTAGTGAAACCCTTCCAGCTGCATTTGCCCTGTCTGAAATGCAGCCTCTTGCTCTAGAGACAGCTGGCTTTCTGTAAATGCCCAGCCTCCAATTGTGTTTAGCAGATGACAACTGTTTTAATTGTAAATATGACCTGAACTATTCTCTCTACAGAACCTTCTGAAGCTGCTAATAGTATTTAGGAAGCACTGCACTAACCAATCATTTTCAGGAGGTTTAAGATGAAGCAACCAAGTGCCTGTGCAGTTCTGACCACAGACATTTCTCCAGCCTTTTGATCTCACAACTTTGTTCTGCAAGATGCAGGAGGGTCTGGCTCTGATCCAGCAACATCCTTGAACCCCAGCTTTACTTCTGATGGAAGAGTAACTGTAAAAGCTGAAGATATTTATATATTCTACTTAGGCAGAACACAAGCTTTTAAAGGATTCAAAGGCTCCTAATTGAATAGCTGTACTGCCTCACATAATACCCTTGAAAAGGGAGTATTCATTTTCAAGAGGACTCTCCAAAGAACTTGAAGTTTACAGAAGTAGGGTGTTTGTTCTCATGAATTTATTTGTGTACTGTGGATAATGTCTATTAATATTATACTCTGCTTAGTGTGGCTGATATAGAAGTAAAAGCTTCTTGTACAAATCAAGGATCACAGAATCAGGTCCTTCCTTTTGTTGTGTTGTATTGGCAGATGAACAAGAGAGTAAGAAAGAAGTTATTTCCTAAAGCAGTGGGGAATGTGATGGCCTTTCTTTTTAACCTCAGATTTATTCACTTTGATGTTGAGGGTATATAAGATTAAGAAATGCTCAATTTCTTGACTATTAAACTCTGCCTATTTGTAGCTGATGATTCATGGCTTATTGTTTCTCTAATAGTTCACATTTAATTAGTATGGTGAAGAATTAAAGATTAACTGTCGAAATGTAAAAGTGTCAGGAATTTTATTTAAGGGAAAGAACAGAAAATACCTGCAGATGAAGAACCACTACCTAAATAACCTCACACAATATCTACACAGCTACAAAATCAACCTTTATCCCATTGCACAAGAGAGAATGATTTTAAATAAGGCAGTTTCAGTTTTATAGCATCCCATAACTTGCAATCAGCAACTCTTTAATAAAACTGAAATAAGCACCTCACAGTCAATAGGTATTTCTTATATTTTTTTTGCACAATCAAAAATAGAATTCACATTAAACTGAAAATTGGGTCATGCTTCAGCACACAGTAATTTGACCTAAAGATAACATTCCTATCCCACAGTTACAAGATGTGCCTTTCAGACAATGAAAACGTTTAAGAACTACAATTTTAGGTATTTTGTATAATGTAAAAATTTCTGTCACGCTCCTGGAATCCAAAATATAATGAAACCTTTCATTCTTGGCTGCACATAGCACTGTAGTATTGTATCATGGCATAATACTGGCACAAGAGAAAGAACACAACAGGAAAAATGACGTCTGATTTCATCCAGTGGTTTATTTCATACTAATAATCTGCAGCAAAACTGAATTTACAATTTGTAGGAGGTAAGACAAGTGTTTATTGGTGCCTGGGTGCACCATGAGAAAAGCCCTCAATTCTTTGATCATGGCAAACTTTGTAGCACCCTGAAGGCATGTTTCACTCAGCTCAGGTAGATCAGGCAGGATTCAGATCAAGCAACAAAACACAGGTCATTTACCAGGTACCAATTATACCGGGTTGCAAGCCAGTCACTGACATATTTAGAGACTAAAAAACTTCAGGCAAGAGAAAAAGAAGATAAGAAAAAGAAAAAAAAAATACAAGAACAATTGTGTAACTAGAAATAAAAAAGAAAAGACCCTGAATATTACAGATAACAACAATGCTAACATTGTTTCGATATCATTTACTGTTACCTTCGGATTGCAATTTTCAGCATTTAAATCAAATACCTCACAATGATCTTTTCCCATTGCAAAGTTTAATAAAGCACAGACCCCACTGCCCATAAATACACAGAGCCAAATCTTATGAAAGTGATAACTCCCTGACAGCACCGCCTCCCTCTGCTGCCTAGTAATGAGTGACTTGGACACCACCTGACAACCTCAGATAAATATTTCAAACATATCATGCAAGAGATTCTCAGATCAATCCCCACCTCCAAGAAACCAGTGAAGTGAGACAGAAAGCCATTTTGAACTGGTGCACCAGAGCAGAACACAAACAGCAGTTTTCCTTGTTTTTTGGGGGAGGAAGGGTGTGTTGTTTTCTTTTAGCCTGCGCCAGGGTAGAGTGATTAAAGGTAAGACACTGATCTGTGCATTTGACACCTCAACACTAGAACACCTCCAGGAATTTGGACAAATACGCATAGTGAACTCCTGTTACATTCCTTTAGTAATGTTCTGACATAGAATTAACAGGGTGTACAGTGCCTACAAAATCATTTTCAAATGGCTTCATAAAAAGTCTCTCAAACAGCAGCATGCCAGACTTCTCAATCTGTGATCCTCTTCCTTCCATACACAAAATGGGCACACACTGAAAACCAGCAAACAGACTAAAATACCCTGCTTATATCACATTAGGTTTGAAGTCCATGAGATAAGCAAGTGAATTGTCTTTGCAACACCTGAGAAAGGGAATTTATTTACAGATATGGAAAATTGGTAAATCCTTATTTAAATAATTTGAATCAGTCAATAATAAGTCTGCCAACAGAGAGAGAATTAAAACTACCGGAATATTTTCCAGATATGGTGGCGTACACTTCAACCAACATTTACCTTGGACCAAAGCCTCTTTAGAGCTGCGTAATCAGAGCAAAACTATGTTCAATAAGGCTCAAAATCAAGCTTTCATCCATAGTGATAGAAAAAAACGGCTCAGCCACACATATTTACCCAGCTCCATAGCTAAATTAATGTGCCGATTTAGCAGAATATGCCATCTTTTAAGACAGCAAAGAATCATAAACTAAAATAAGTCTGCAGGCCAAAGCATGATGGATAATCAGATCCTGAACCCCAGGGCTCACCACACCATTTTCAGACATTTTAAGCAATGGTATCCATCCTGTTGGCCATGCCCAGGGTAACCTCCCCCTGATCTTCTCCCCACCTCTGTTGACAGCTCATCCCTGGGAATGGTGCCACTGGAATTGAGCACAGCACAACAAATTCATCCTGCTGAACATGCAGCAAACGTGGAGCCCAGCAGAAGCTCATCCTTTGTGCGGGCCATGTGAGCACACACTTCTTCCCAGCTTGTCCAGGCTGGTCCTAAGCTACGATCTCACCAGGATGTTACACGTGTCAGTATGCCTGGAGCTCCACTAGGCATCTCTGCACTTCACTCCATTGCAGTACATAGATATATGTGAAGGAATTTCCTACTCCCTATTAAAATCCATTTTAAAATATATATCATCTTATATTCCAAAATGAAAATTAGACATGGTCATTTATATTGCATAAATTATGAACAGGGCAGTGTGCTGGCATTTAAACAAATATTTACAATCAATGAATAGGGCAAGAAAGGGAAAAAAAAAATTAAACCAAAATCATGAGGATGGAAGTTAAAAAAAAAAAATAGAAAAAGAAAAGAGAGAACTGAGACTAATTATCTGTATTTAAACATGTGAAGATCTTACTGAGTCTACAAGGTCGAGATCTTGTTCCCTAATCAAGTGCATCAAAGGCATTCCCCAAGGCTCACAGCAAAACTGCAGAACATTCATACAAATAATTTTTATTCAAGAAAGGCCCTGAAGTGGAGTGAGTTTTCCTCCCCTCTCTGTCACAGTGCTGCACAGCACTGTGTTCCCGGAGGTGTGCACTCCTGTATCACAAGGCCTTGCAGATTCATACTGACATTCCAAATGAGCTCTTTACGTTTGTTCTACTTTATTAATTATTAAGAGGGCCACATTCTGCCCTCTTATTCTGCCCACAACCTCTTGAACATCACTACCTCCAGAGTGTAAATTAAGGCAGATTTTGGCCATCATTTGGCAAGCACTATATAATTTAATGTTCTTCAATGTTCAGAATGATTGAAGGACTTAATTTACTAATAATTAACTGCATGAAGGGGTCATACTGAGTTTAGTTCTATTTTAAGGGGCTAATATGTAATGCATAAGTAATTGTATACAAGCTGTACATTTTCAAACCTTTGTTCTGACTGTAAAATGTCAATTGGACTCATTCTGGTTTTTTGCTGCCTCAAAAACAACGCTGTGAATTTGTAGCTGCTCTACATGCTTAATGTATGACCTAACTGTGCAATGCTGTGGGCATTCTGGTTTTAAAACCTATGAAAGCAACATTTTACTTACATTTTGTCCTCTCATGTCAAAAAAGAGTATAGACTTCAGTGTTACAATCATAATAGATGCAGAGTAACTTGCAGAAAATCATAAGGAGTTGTTGTAATCCTCTACTTTTTTCTTCGAAAAAGGAAACATGCATAACATGATTCCCAGTGGGGGAAAAAACATCACTGTGAGTAGCAGTTATGGCTTATAAGAAATTTGACTCTTAAAATCTTCAACCTCTACACTTGTATAATTTTTTCTAAGAGAGAGTCAAAGAAACAGATAAATAAGATTATCCGTATTTTCTTTCAGTTATCATCATGTTATGCAATAATCACTTAATAAACATAGATTGCACTTCTAACATGATAATCAGCTGGCACAGGTAGTGCTTGATTTTTTCCTTTTAGTTTCTAACTTAATAAGCACAGTTTTGCTGTGCCCAATTCTAGAGCAATTAATAGTACTCAGCTGCATCTAGTAACTTACAGATCTGGCACTTAAGACAGCAGTGTGCCCACAATTCCACAGAGAGCTCAAAACTTGCAGAGAATTACCAAAAAATTACACCTAAAAACTAGTTATCTGAAACATAGGCTCTACAGGCCTGGATTCAAAGTTTCTGTAATTTCTTTATTTGCTTATTTTTATTTCTTCATGTAAAAGCTATTTTACTTCCCAGGAATGTAAAACAAGCCTCTGAGTTCTTCCTTAAACCAGACAACACAAAACCTGCCATGACTAGAAATCTTGGTACGATATTATGCTTTTCTACCAGCAGCACTGGAAAAGAAAGCAGGCATTTGTAAGCTGGTCTAACACTGAAGTGTGAGAAGTCTGAGTTATGGTACAGAATAAAGCACAGCTAAAACATTCGTTTGATCGGAGTTATTCCTCACACAGAATAATGTAACAGAGATTGTGGACTGAAGTTAACTGTTGTCCTAACAGCTTGTATGGGGCTGTGTTTGAGGCCTCTCGGCGACACCGTGTCGGTGACACAGGGAGGTCTCAGCTTTTGCTGAGCAGTGCACTAACCCCGTCAGGGAGTGAGCACAAGCAGCTGGGAGGGGACAGCAGGGACAGCTGTCCCAAACTGACCCGAGAGACAGCTCATCCTTTATGTCTGCCTGTGTCCAGCGACAAAAGCTGTGCAAATAAGAGAGGAGAGGGAGGGCGTTTGTCTTCCAAATGAATTACTGGAATAGATTTGCTGTCAGAGTGCAGTCAAAGGGAGGCTGTGAGGCCCTGGAGAGATGGAGTTAAGAAGATGTTAGACTTGGCTAAGGAATCTTTCTGCCCATGAATGATGAAGGGAATCCACCTGCATAGTCCAAAAAGGGTGGGAATCTGATCTCCCAGAGCGAGACAGTGTCCCAGTCAGTGACACTCCAATCTTCATCACAAAGTGAAATCCCTCTGAGCTTAGCTCCCAGTGAGGTCAGAGAGTGGGGCTGGGGAAATGGGTAAGACAGACAAAAGCTAAAAGATGTTTCAAATATCATTAATTCCTTGTCTAAAATGA
Organism: Coloeus monedula; assembly: GCF_965178545.1. NCBI lineage: Eukaryota > Metazoa > Chordata > Aves > Passeriformes > Corvidae > Coloeus > Coloeus monedula. The sequence continues at coordinate 13,879,491 of NC_138795.1, read as the reverse complement.
TCCTGGGTTTTTCTTGACCCAGGTTTGTTAGAATAGGTGTTATTTTAAATTTCAGCTCTCCTCACCATTGCTGATAGTGTGCATTTTAGAAATCTGAGGTTAATATAGTCATGCCTTCGGGAGCTTTAAGAGAGGAAGATCCACATCTTTTCAAGCAAGAGGCAAATCAGTTCTTAACTCACCAGTACTTTGAAGACACTCAAATTAATTAATTAATTTCCATTTCTCTGTCTCTAAGCATCTAGCTAACAACCAGACTGAATCTCCCTATTTATTTACATGTCATGCAGAGGCATGATACAGACTTCTACTTTGTTTGACTGCTTCAACAACGTGAACATGGATTAGTGGGAAATGCACTCCTTGATCCAAGGTCATTTGGCCTGGTTGTACCTGACCAAAGCCTGCTCCACCAATGGCGTTTCAATACCATACAGTTGTTCCCTGTGAAAAAAACTGGAAGACCAGTCTTGCATCCCTGAGCCCTACAAAATCCTTGAAGCAATTTGATGGTGAAAGCAAATGCCCAAGATTTCACATACAGATAGATATAAACATATACATAAATATTTAAATATATATACACATGCCCAACTTGTCAGTCCCTTCCAACTCAGGATATTCTGTGATCCTATATACTATTGTACATACGAGTATTTTGTATATATGTGTGCATGTATATGTATATAGAACATGTGCTATATATTCTATACAATAGTTACGATTGCATCCTTGCTCCATTTGCTTTTTTTATAATTTACATGGGGTTTTTTATGCATTATCTAAGAAGTTGTTGTTCCTCTTTGCAAATCCCAAATGAATTATACAGACACACTGTCTCCCTCAGACTGCTGATGGACATGTCCAAGAGAATTCCTAGATATCCATATATCAGGCAAGTGGCTGTGCTCTTAATTAAGGAAAGAGATACTTCCCCAGAGAGGTAAGATCATTTAGATCAGTCAGTCTCACACAACTATTACCAAAGGAGTTGGGGATTTTTTGGTAGGGGAGATATTCTTTCTTCCTTTTCATTTCTAAGTTTTAGAGCTCACTGAGGAAGAAGCTATAGCTGAAGTTTTGCATATAAATTTTGGGAAAGTGTAAGTTTGGGAACAGAAGTACCATAGTTTCAATGGATTCTGCCCTGCCTTACTTTCTACTCATTTACACAGTCCAGTAAGAAACCAGTGTATGGTATTAGCTGCATCTGTGGTATGCGACAACCTAGAAGACAGCTGGCAATGGAGCTGTACCCTAATTGTGGGGTTTCCTGATTGCTGCTGCAAATCCTGAGTGTTTTGCTGCAAGGCTTAGCCAGCACACATTAAACTGATGATATCAGGATTCTCAGCTTCACAGAGATGAAAGAGACCTAGGCCAATATAGTTGTCGAGACTTCCAAGCAGTGTAATTCCATTGATTTTAGTGCTGTCTTACTGGGGGTATCTGTACCGACCAGCTATTAATACCTACTGAGAACACAGAAGAGAAATACTCAGACTACCGGAATTTGAAACCAGATGATTACAATATGTTGATGATTGCAATATGTTTGTGATTACTTTGATTCATTTAGTTTATTACAGGATAAGATATTCACCAATATTTGAATTATTTTCCAGCTCAGGCTTGATCTTGGCTGGCAAGCAGGCAAGAAGGTAAAGTATGGAAGAGCAGATATCTCCCTTCTCCCTTTCAAATCTGTTGCTATTTATCAGGTGCAATTAACCTGGGATCATTTTATGTCAGAAAATAAAGTGATACTGTTATTTTAAAATATATGGGGTAAAATCGTAATAGGCATAGGATACACTATCCAAGTTACACACTTTCAAATTTACTTCAAGTTCTTCAAGACTGATTTTGCCATAAGCATGTAAGTCTGATTGTCTGTGTTTGTGCAACAGGCAGGGTTAAAAACCTCACAACCTTAATATCAGCAGTAACTAAAAATATCTTCCCTCCTTTCCATCTCCACTGCCTAATCCTACATCACAACTTCTGCAAGAAGAGGTGTCCCTGAAGGTCCTATAATCCCAGAATGGTTTGGATTGGAAGGGACCTTAAAGCTCATCCAGCCCCACCCCCTGCCATGGGCAGGGACACCTTCCACTATCCCAGGTTGCTCCAAGCCCCATCCAACCTGGCCTTGGACACTTCCAGGGATGGGGCAGCCACAGCTTCTCTGGGCACCCTGTGCCAGGGCCTCTCCACCCTCACAGGGAAGAATTCCTTCCTCATATCTAAGCCAAACCTCCTCGGTTTCAGGTTAAAGCCATTCCCCCTTTTGCTGTCACTACACATCCTTGTAAAAAGTCCCTCTCCAGCTGTCTTGAAGCCCCTTTAGGCACTGGAAGACACTCTAAGGTCTCTCCAGAGCCTTCTCTTCTCCAGACTGAATAATCTCAGTCTGTATCCAGAGCAGAGGGACTCCAGCCCTCTGAGCATCTTCATTGCCTCCTCGGGACTTCAGCAAGTCCATGTGCCTTATGTTTAATATGTTTATTATATTAAAACCATAGAACCAACTCTGATAAATGCTGAAATGTCCATTATTTCATGTCAAAAGAGGAGAATCAAGTGACAAGTGTCTCTGCATAACCAAAGAATAGCATATGAATAGTTTCTTATCTTAAAAATGGATATTCTGATTCACAGAATAGTTAGAATGAAACTTAAAAATTTATAATTGAATTAACATTTGAATTTAACCTAGCATTTTCCCAAACAGTACCAAAAAAAAACCCCAAAACAAAAATTTAATTTAAACGTTGGTTTAATTACAGAGACAAACAGTAAAAATATGTTGACCTGGACTGTGAAACTTAAACAGCACATTGAAAGAAAAAAAGGAAGTCTCAGGAGAGAAAGATAAAGCTGTTACAGCTGATTTTAAGAGTCTTTAATTTGTGACAAGATGTTATTAGTCTCTTAGGCTAAACAATTTCAAATGCATGATTTTTAAATATATAATGACACTTGCTATGTCCGTGTAGGAAATATTCCCCAAATTTGCTAACACTGTGTGATGTGGACATAAATAAATATATCATATTGTACAGGCTGAGATAGTGTCTGTCTGTCCTTCTACCACGGAATTCATGTGTTGCTTATTCAATATAAAGCCTGCTTCAACGATTTGGCACATCTTTGTTCAGAAAGATGGGCTGATTGCTGACAACTTTGATGCCATAAAGACTGCTGCAGCATTACTGGAAGAAAGTCATTTGATAAATGTATATTTTCCATTTTGCTTTAAAGGAATCTATTATAAGTGCAGCTGCTTTCCGAATGAAATTAATGCCGAAGTGAAGCTCCGTATTACAAAGTAAAATGGAACTCGCTCTCTAATATTAGACTGAAAGGCATTGTAATGCAGCAGGAGGATTGAACTTTGACTCCTTCAAGAACACTGATTCATATAATAAAAAGGAGAAAAAAGGCTTTAAAAATGCTAACATCCTCTTTTCAAAGGTTAGTAAAGCCTCTGTCCAGAAAACAGAACAGCAAATGCAGGTTACGTGCATCTCCTAAGAAGATGTGCCCTAAGGAATACTGCAAGGAATCCGCATAACAAAATTCTCAAAACTGTTTTGAAGTTTTTGAAAGATACTGAAACACACAATTGGGAGGAGAATTTCTCATTCTTTTTCTCCTCAGTGGTGATATACATTGCTTATTTAAATGGGTTTTAACCAAGCTATATATTGTTGGATTACAGCTAAGCTTTACCAATCCTTTATGATTACAAGTGCAGATCTGAGAAATTCTCCCTTCCTTTCCAAGATTTGAAAAATGTTCCTGTTCAACACTGGCAATGAATGAGGCAGTTTTACTTTTTATTAAAGGTGGTGGTTTTTTTCCTTTTCTAGGGGAGGACAAGGAGGCAGGAAGCCAGGCAGGAAGGCAGGCAGCAGGCACCTTTTTTTATCTATGGATTTCATACTTTCAAATGATGTGTGTAGACTTAACTTTCCCATTTCTGCTAATGAAACAAACTCTAGAAGTCAAACTGTTACCTGGATTTGGATGCAGATTTCAGACCCTCAACACAGGCAGACATGAGAGAGTTGTTTCAATGGTGAACTATGAACAAATGTCTCAAACAAACTGGTTTGCAAGTTCTGCTTGCAAGCTCCTCAACATGATCTCATTTTTTCTTTAGAGATTTTAAAGCAAGATAATTTTGATACTTGTATCTATCTCAGTACTAAAATGTAGTCTGAGTGTTATATTCCAACCCTTTTTTTCTACTTTCTGTTCTCTCAATATTTCCTTCTTCAGACTTCAGAAGTAGAAGCAGCACAAATTATTCTTAGTCTCTTCTATGAAAAATTCCTATTATCAACATTTTAAACTTTTGAGCAATTTAGTCATGATTTTCTGTACATTCTTGCCTTTTGTGTCCATAAAATATTTTGCAAGCAGAGAGGATTTTCTAAAAGAATACTGAATATTTTATCGTCATTTTGCAAGAGAAAATTTGTCTTATAGAACATCAAACAGTCCCTCCTCAGCAGACTTGGTTGAAAGATCACAAGTCCCAGTGCAGACACCTCTTTCCAAATGCTATCTTTTGTTTCCCTGCTTTCTTTGTGTTTGGCTTGCAATAGTCTGTACTTTCTTGCTGGATAGCTGGCTAACTCATTTCTAATATTTAAACGTTTTAGGTTTGCTCTCATCATGACCCTAATACAGTGCATTTACACTACACTCAAAGGAGATGAATAGCAAGCCTACCAGATAAATGGCCACAGACTCACAGCCTTCAAGAGACTTATTCACTGGTGTAACAGTATTAGCCCACAAGGGCACTTTCAAAAGCTTTTCATGCCTTTCTATTCTCTTGCTTCCAATCTCTGTCATTACTGGGTGATGTTGCTTTCAGACATTTTGGGCTTTTGGTCACTGCTAGCTTGGGAAAGATTCATATTTATGACCTTGAACTGGAAAGCTTCCCATTGCACCTCAGCCACTTGTGCAGTTCCTTCCATCTTGCCACTCTCCTTACATTCAAACTCATTTCCTTTGCTTACTCTGTGATCCTGCACTTTGGTCCTTGTGGCAAGGGAGCCACCAGGACTGAAGAAAACATAAAGCTACTGTTGAATACTGCATTATTCGTGACACCATATTCCGTGCTGTACAAACCAAGGAAGACAACCCTCTGTCCCACAGACAGCTCCCAACCCTGGGCTCTATGGAGTGGGGACTCACACACCTGCCTGATGCTCTTCCTGACCTTAGCCCAGTCATACACACATGCCTGTTTGAAATCTGAGCATTTTGTTATTGCACCCTGCTTTACTGCTTCCCTTCCAGATGTACACATCAGGCTCACAGTGACACTGCTCACAGTGGCAGGGCGGAAATAAAAAGGTGCCTTAGTGAAATTAATACTGAGTCTGTACTGTTACACAAGGCTAATTTATATCAGAAGCAGGCATACACATTTCTGTCATCTTGGCCAGGGTTCATCATACATCCAGATTTATGATTTCCCCTTGGCTTTGTTTTGGCTTTTAAAGAACAGATTAAATGTGAATTGATACTAAATTGCTGCTGCAACAACAAGAAAACCTGGCAAGTAAAGACATTGGGTTTGACGGGGTACTTGGTTAAAGGCCATTCAGCATTAAAAAAACGACAAGAGACAGAAAAAGCAATAAAGCACAGTCGGAAACACAAAGTCTAACAAAGAGGAGATAGTGAAGACAATTCCAAAGACAAACTCTCCAGTTCCTGAATGATGGGGCATTGAAGGAACCATCCCAAGTCCTGAAGAACTGACAAGAAGGGGTGAATTACTGTGTCATAGCAATGACTGATTTTAGTGCAGTGGTGGCTGTGGGACCCTGCACAGTTTCTGGGGTGTTTTAAGCAGCTCTTGGGAACATGATAAGGAATCAAGTGGACTGGGTAGAAACAAGCATGGGAAGTGGACAGGAGGGTTAATATAAAAAGAAAAGAGAAAAAAAAAAAAGGCTGATTGCAAACGAACAAGCTGCTGCTCAGTAGAGTTCTCGAGCAAGCCCTGTCCCTAGTAACTGCAGTCTTATGAAACTCCATTCACCTATTTTCTGTGCAATTTTGCTCTCTGGTGTGCTTATGTGTGATTCGCAAGCAGACTTGAGGTTTGACTCAGCAGTAAGTCCCGGAAAGATGTGAGACTGGAGACAGGATAAACAGGGCTTAGATTCTGGGTTTGGATTCTGTGAGGACTTAAGGTCCAGTGCAGGGCTTAAGACGTGTGAGAAGCGAGAACTTCAATCAAGCTGCGGTAGCTGGCAAGCTGGAATAAACCAGAAACTGGAAAAAAACCAACCCAGGCTGGAGATATGGAGGCCAATAATCAGGGCAACAGTTCTGTGTGGACTCAGCCAAGGTTTGAGGGCTTTGCAAATATAAGAGTGGCTGTGAATCAAGATAGAGAGAGTTTATAAATATATATTTGTATGCATGTGTGTATATGCCCACACTACATAGTCAATTTCCTAATGAACTGGAGATGAGGAGCAGGACTGGGCTGTGTTTTTCACGTTCCTGTAAATGCTGTAGGTGGCAATAAAGGCAATGAATACTCTGTGTTGATCTGTGTATCCAAGCATGTGGATGAGCTGTGTGTATGCTCATGCACACTTGCCTTTTTGGGAACACATAGACTGCCTTGCTATTGGTATGACCTGCAAATGGCAAGAGCAGGAAACAGACTAGGAAAGAGAAATCCAGGCTCCCCCAAGAGCCTCACGCTATTTTGGACTTTGTTACAGCAATGCAAACAGACCATAACTCCGTGGTTTTCTGTGAAAAGGCTGTCTTGTAGCCAGCCCCAGAACTTTTTCTCATATTCATTTTTTCTTTCTAACTACACAACTATAAAATTTTAAGTTCTACCTTTTTTGTTTGTTGATTTGTTCTACACCTTCTATGTTCAGCACCTCTAACATGGTGAAGGGGAAATAGAACAATCACACTACAAAATTAATCCCTTTGTTCCAAAGATAGAGATCAAAACACATTCAGTTGATAAGGCTATGAATACGGAAGTGAATGGCCAACCCTTGGAGTCCATGACAGATATAACATAATAACCATAGCAATCATTACCAATAATTTTTAAAAGATTCTATTATATAAGAGCAAAATGAGAGCAATTAAGAGCTCAGACCCAGCTCTTCCAGTTCCACCTCTATCTTCAGACTAGAGTTATACTGCAACCAGGAAGGTCTACCTTTTACAGTCTGCAAAATGTACTAGAGATTAATTCCCAAACATCATTATTCTATTCTGTGCAAGACACAAATTTAAGGAAAAAAAGTGAAGAAAAGAGCAGCAGCAGTGACGAAAATGAGAATGCCCTGCAGGAGCTGATATGATTTCAGCTGGACAGCTTCTGCTGTTTCCTTCCAGCCTTTTTAGGGGTGATAATCAATACCTGTCTTCATCACTTCTGGTGTTTTGCCTTACACACAATAGCATCTTTTGGGAATACATATAAATAGCTATTAGATTCAAATATAAATCCTTAACTGAATATATTTAGAAATGCCATTTTTTCCCTTTGCTTAGAAGGAAGGAGACACTTGAAAAAGATTCAATCAAAGTATAGAATGAAGTGATAAAAAAATGACAACGCAGCAGCTGTACCATCTTTCTGGCATAAGGAAAACAGCATCTGTAAGGAGAAAAGCTGTGTGCACACATGCTCACACACAGTTTCAGGGCTCAGTGAAGTAGTTGGTTTGGCAGCTTCGTAAGTTCAGTAAAAACATATGTAATAAGAGTGAAAGTATCTTTGCAATTCCCCTCTGTGACAGGCTCTTCTCTAAAACTGCAGTGATGATACAAGCCACCAAAATGAATCCTTTTTGGCTTTTCTCTTTCTGAAACTGGCAAGTCTGAGGAAGGTATGTAGGTGGGGGCCCACAAAGGTGCAGGTGTGGCTGAGGAAACCAGTGAGACACAGAGCCAGCCCCACACCTTCGAATCAATTTATGACTCTTCATCCAGCCTGACTCTGCAGGTGAGAGCTGCTGCTCTCACTCCTGATGCTTTAAGTCAGATTACATGTCTACATAACTCTATTTTTTTTTTCTTTAAGACATAAAAAAGTCTTAGAAATTGAGTGCAAAGTTTCTTGTTCCTTTGTTTGCTTTTAAGATAAATCATGTCTACAAGTATTATAAGTGTAATACTACTTTTGTTGGAAGTTCTGATAAAGGTGCTTGAAAGAAAAAAAAACATCTTTCATTACTAAAAAGCTTTGCCTTTCTCAATGCAGTCAAACTAATGTAATGAAATTCCTTGCCCCCAATATCAATAATACAGGTTCAAAGCAAACATGGAATTGTGTATTCAGAATTTAACTAAAATACATAAATAAATAAGATCATATCCTTAGGTACAAAACAACCATTTAGCATTCTATCTCAGAACTGATCTTTGGAGGTATTATTGACTGTATGAAATTTTTCTCCAGCTGCTCGTAGTACGTACCTCCCCCTCCCATTAATGTATCAAGGAAATTTATTATTAATCCAATCAGTCGGATGATCCTCTCCTTCACACTTGAGAAAAACATTATGAAGAAGAGTGGCTAAGCCAGGAGCCCCCATATACTGGAAGACTTTGGTTTTATTATGTTTTTCCTTTGGTAAGGATTACTGTTCTATTTATTTACTTACTTAACATAAATTCACAAATTAATTTAGTTGCTGTGTTATCAACACTATGTATTAATGACTTGAGTTTCAGTTTCTAGACTAGCTCCAGAGACCAAATCTAAACGACTGGATTAGTCAGAGCACAAATCCGCACACGTATGGATTTTTAATAGCTTTTATACCTAGATGGCTCCTGGCTCCTGAAGAGACTCTGATAGTTTTGGCATCTCTCTGCTGTGACACAGGCACTGCTGAGCCACAGCCGCCTGCAGGGCTCAGCGCAGACACACCCCAGAACGGCCTCGGGTCGTGCAAAAACGCCGAGAAATGAGAAGGAAATCACAAATGCCTACATTTTACCTCAGCTCTGTTGCTGCTCTTTGCTTTATGTTGCCTCCCCTGTGACTGTAAGCAGTCCACGCTAGGAGCTGCCCAGAGGAGAGACCCCGAGGATGCAGCGTTTGGGCTGGTGACGAAGACAAGCTGAGCAGCTTTCACTGGAGACTCACCATCACCCAGGGCTGTACGAGTACATTTACAGTGGGAAATGGACGCTGTAGTGCAACACTCCCCACTCTGCTCCTTCTCTCATGTACTGAAGTTAAGGAACAACAAACAGAATTACCAAATTCTACAGTATTTGCTTACTCCTGTTTACTAAACAACATTTTCCACAGCTTCTTACTTTTAATTCTTAATTAATATGATTTCGTTAATCATCTTTATTTGATGTTGAATGTGCTGCAGCGTAACCAAGGGACAGCAAAAGCAATGAGCACACTCGGGAGGCACAAAGTTACTTATTAAAATAGTTTTAGACATTTATATTGTGAGGCTCTTCTCAGAAAAAGAATCAGCCTCCCCCAATACTTACTGAAACCTAATGTCATTTGGGAGATGTGTACCAGCTACTTCCGTGATAATCATGGTTTGAATGTGCACAGTCAATTAGCTAACAGAACAAAATCTTTCATGAGAGCCTTAAGAAAGCATTAGATTATACTATCAAATATACCTGGCTAGGTAATTACAGTGTTGTGCAGTAGCTTTAGAATTCAGAGACAGTAAATCAACTGCTAACAATGCACACAGTTCCCTTTGGTACTCTGGGGCTTTTTGTCTGACTATGAAGCACTAAGCAGAACTGGATTGCCCAAGGACTGGCTGTGTCTGTGACAAGATGTAACTAAAACTGACTGAGAACCTTCTCGTGCTGGGACAGCAGCCTCTGAAGAAGCTGCAAGGCCAGTCTGAGGTGCATGATGAAGCTACGCAGCTTTACTTCTATTTATTTATTTCAGCTGCTAAGCTTCTCAATCTGCATTTTCATGAGCTTTCAGCAGAATCACAGAATCCAAATGGAAATAATCTATCTGGCTAACAAGGGTGCACCAACCAGCTAATTGTATCATCTAATGGAAATTCAAATGAACAGGAAACAGCTTTGAGCTACAGAACAATTCCAGGTGCAACAGTGAGGGGAGGAAAAACAGTTATAGCTGAGAATCTACTGCAGGAGTGTGTAGGCAGTCAGAACCAACAGCAGCAGGCAACACACTAACCCCTCAGAATAACTCCTGGCAGGTTAGTTTCCCTGTAATACTTGGTTAGCAAATAACGAAGTTGTTGATAATACTGTGAAAAGAAAAACCAAAACCAACACGTGTAGATAATGCAAGGTAGTTAAATAATCTTCTTTTGACAATGGTAATTAAAGGGTGATATTCCCATTTTCTACAAACACATTCTATTAATAGATCTATTCTGCAATAATTGGGGCTTTTCTTCTCCAGAAAAATGATTTTCAACTGTAAAAAAATTAAGCAGATTCATGGAGTCTGAAAAGGTCAGAGAGACCTGAATCTGAATGCTCTTATTTTTTATACTGTTGACCTACAGGGTTAAGATAAAAGTCAGTCACCATGATGATATTCACAGATGACTTTTTAAAGGTAACTTTCCTCATAGTGCCAGAAAGATACAGTAGTTTGAATACAAACTCCAGGAGTGAAGAATGAGGACAAATACCTCCCTGAGGAAAGTAGGCCTCATCCAAGGTCCATTGAATTAATTAGCATCAACATTAGCTTTGCCTAAGGGACTAAAGAATCTCCTTTTTTTCTCTCTCTCTTTCTTTTTTTTTGTTTTGTTGACCAAGCTGCATATCACAATATGTAGACTGGCATCCAAAACCACACTTAATCATCTTTGTTAGCTAATCCATTTATGTATCCAGCATTCAGAAAGAAATTACATTCATGATGGTGTATTTTCACATTTGAACTCACTGACGTCAATTCAGCTGTTACCACTCCTAAGGCAAAATAATAAAAATTGCCTTGCAGCAGTCTAAATTGGGGAGATACCTGGAGATTAATTTTGCTATTAGAAGAAATTTTGTACTTTCAGCAATTTAAATGTAACAAATTTAACCCATGCTTATGCAGATGTAGTATCAGTGATCCATGGGTGTAGAGCCAACTACGTGGTAGTATATGGGCATAAATATTTAGCAGTTGTAACATCCTCTGTTAAATTTGAGAATTGCAGCCCTTTTTTTTCAAGAAGACTACCAAAAGTGGAAGCCAGAGGAATGCGGGAACAGTAAGACTGTATTCTTCTCCAAATTTGAAATTATTTCCTAAGGCTTAAAATGGTGCCAGTTACAAGCCCCAGGGCTTTGTTGTAGGACAAACATTTCTTCATTCGGTGACTAAGATGTATCAGTATTATGCAGATCATCAGTTAAACCAACAGTTCTTGTACAGAAAGGACCTTGCCATTTTAGTCCCCTGTGCTGGTCGATTTTGTTCACCTGTGTGTCTTTGTTAGATGGCTGGTCAGTACCCAGTTTGCAGAACAGGGATTCATTCAAGCAAAGAATTGTACAAATTTAGAAACCTTACCATAATCTGATTATTGGGCATCACTTTTTTGACTGCTCTAGTCAAGAGCTAGAGGAAGCCACACGCAGTGCTGCTGATACCTGGAAGTCCCTCTACTGTTCTCACTACAACAGCTTAAAACTTACAGAAGTTCCTTTAATCCCCTACAGGAAAAAAGTATTGTCCTCCTTTTAAAGAAAAAATCCATAGAACTGAATAAATTACATCTTTTACTTCAAACAAGAAAATCTGAGTTAAGACTGAAACTTTTAACTCTCTCTGCATTAACTGTAGATACTTAGTTTTCTTATCTTTAATTTTGGGAGGAAAATGGGATTGTTCCAGTTTTGCTGCAGTCCACTTCTGAGTTTTTATATTTTATTTATTGCTATATTTAACATGCCAACTGTTTTACACACAACTGCAAGAATAAAAACAATTTGTTGGGTACAACCTCCTACAGACCATGACTTCTGTGAAATTCCTGTATGACCTTGACAGGTTATAACATAGATATAACACAAGAAATTAAATTCTATGCTCTCTGTTTCAGTTCTAGAGAGTCTGTCTGAAATTTTCAAAGGTAGAAATACCTCAGTAAGGGAAAGGTGACAATGAAGGCTATGCTCTGTATAAAAGCAGGATCTGCTGACTGGTGTCTCAGAGAAATCACATGCATCCTTCTCACAGCTTTGAAAGAGGCTGCTTACACAGAGAGCACTTTTCTTGCTGGACTCAAATATTCTCACTTAACTGTTTCTTAGAGGGAAAGGGAAAGTGAGTAAGGAGCACCTCGAAGTGATTGATGACAGCGTTCAGCGCATTTGGGGGACAGCTCATTAGACAGCATAAAAAGGGCCCCTCACAAAGTACATTTAAGAACCCAAGGGGAGCACATTCTTGATAAGTTTTAGATCCCAACTCAAAGGCACCACGCCAGCTTTATAACAATGGGGTGAAGCCAGTGTGGAACACTTCAGAAGGATTTACAGGAATAAGGTGTTCAACCATGTATCAGGGATGATCAATGAGGAAGAAGAGAGAAACTTCTCTACTGATGTTACAGACCAGATAGACAAGACTGCACAATAATGTAAAAATAAAATCAACCTTTAAGTCAGAAGACGATAACTTTTGTAACAGTCACCCCTGCCATCACTGCCTCTTTTTCATGATTTTTCTTTTGATACACAATAATCTTCTATGCCATCTGAAAAATAAGTCTGAGTCTGGTTACTAGATCTAGCTCAAAAAATGACCCAGTTTCTCCACTTGATATTTCCAATGACAAATCATTTTTTCTGTTTTCATTAGTAGTCCACAAGAAGAATTCAGTTACTCTTAAAAATTTTAATCCTGTCAGAATTTAGTGGTACAGAGACACTTAGAATGAGACCACATTAAGCATAATTCTTACTAGGGGATGGAAAAGTACCTACTCTTTGTGGCTGTACTCTGTCTTTAACACTTTCACATATCTGAAATTAGAACACTAAAAACCTGAATGACACATTGCATGCAGTGTGAAAAGATATTAAACAGTATCAAGACCAGTTCTGAAATCTAAATAGGCATTTTTCGTTATGAGGTAGTTACTCATAACTAACTTGAGATGCTGACACTAAGTCTTGCCTAACCATTTCCATTTATATGTCTTAGTGAAATGTGAGGCACCAAGAAAACAGCAGTCCTGGGGTGCTCCGCCTCTGCAGTAGGGTTTCCTGACAGAAGGCACTACCTCTCAAGTCTACTCTGTGAAACTAATTGTTACAACTTCTATTTCCTCCAAGATATTTACATTCCCATCAGCACTCATTTTTCTGTCAAGAACAGTAAAATGTCATACCTGGAGATAGCTCAATGGAGCTGAAGTAAAGCAGGCCTGCAAGCTCTACAAATCAATCTCCATGTATAAGTTGCTTCATGCTTTTAAGAAACCTTTTCCCCAGAATTAATTTCTTCCTGGTCTGATAGGCCTGACAATTCTGAAGTATCTGTTACCTCCTCTACGTAAAAAATCTATCCAAACCAACCAGGAATTACATGTTATACTCTTTAAATCCTTTTCCAATTTGGTGATGCCAAAAGTAAGTGCTTTTAAGAGAACTGAAATACAGGGCTTTAGGTCTGCAGGGTGCATTAGGAACAAACAACAGGGCCTGATATTATACTACAGCAATTGTGATTAGTATGACAGTTCGTTGCACCCAAAGGCAGTTGCTTGCAAGGTACAAGAATATCTGATCTAGAATTTTCCTGTGACTGTCACAAAAGAAACAGCAGTAAGCTTCAAAGTCAGAGGCTACAGACAGGTGGAAGTTTATCGAGTGACTAATCCGCTCACTAAAACTTAGTACTAGTGAGAATCGCAAATAAATTTACCTCAACGTTGTTGTGTCCTTCTGAAACAGGGTTGAATACCATCACTGCTGTTTTCATGTGTTATGGACAGAAATTTCAGCAGTGACATTGCTTTAGGTTTTGGGTGCCAATCTTGAACTGACTCAAATAAGCATGATTTACAGACAAAAAGTACTCAGCACTTCATGAAAATCAGCTTCCTAACATTGTTTTAATTACCAACCCCAAGTCTCCAGCCTCTCTTGACTATGACATATACAAACTTCATTTATGCAGTCTACAGTTTAGCTGCAATATCACTGTCTCTGGGGTTTGATTAGACTTTTGATGCAAATAACAGTGGAATACGATGGGAAGGTTTCAACCTCCCTCCCCCACCACTGAGCTCCTTTAAGGCAAAGGATGTTTTTAACATTGCAAGACCAGAGACATTTTACATTAGAAAGGAGTTCAGTGATCACTATCAGCATAACTTAATGGCTTCATCTGAAAATGGGTTTTTCAGAACTGATTTTATCCACCTGCAGTTAACTTAGCATTGCACAATAACCAACATATAGAGAGCTGATAGTCATCACAAGTGGGTTTTGGTAACAAAATCAACGGAGGGAAAAACATGCTTTAATATTACACAAAATTGTGTTATATTACTGCCATATACGTCCCTGATTAAAAGTATTATAAACTCTTTTGTTGACTTCGTGAAACATTATATTGCAAGGACTTTTATGTACTTTGAACATATTTGTTTACAAATTATCTTGAAATGAAATCCATATTGTAGGTTTACTTGCCTCAGGATGATAACAACCTACTTAGTGCTTAAATATAGAAATGCGCAGGCATAACATGGATAGGCCCACTGAACTAATTTAGATAAAGTGTAATGTAAAAATAAATAACAATATCTGGGACTGTAAGGTCTTTGTCATCAGCATTTTTTTACTATGTGGTGAAAATATTTGATGTAAAGCCTTGCAACAGGATTATGAAAAAAATAAACTACAGATACTCAAACCCTGTTATTCTGATGATCTTTGATACTGCTACCAATAAAACTTCCAGACCACCAAAAATAGACAGGGAGAAAGAAGACTGAAAAATCAGAATTCTTAACTTTGAAGGAGAGTTGATATAAAAAGCAACAACTAAATATAATTCAGATTTACTGATTATTATGGAATGACCTTCAACTCCTACAATGTGTGTGCTGACTGCCCAGACAATGCAGAACTAACCATATATATGTAATGTTTATATTATTTATAGTCTATGAAGACCTGGTCCAAAATTCCAACAGAACTACAAAAAAAATTCTGACACCCCTTACCCAGTTGCTCATTTAAGACGTAGCAAAATAAACCTACAGATCCTTTTTCCTCTGTTCCTCTCTGCCCTCTGAGCACTGGTCTGTGTGAAAGTGGGAGATCACAAGTTTAACAGCCCATACCTCGTCATTCTTGACAGAACACCAAGCAAGGACATTAATACTAATTAATCACTGTCACAAGTGGACCATGTGTCAGGACGTCCTATTTAAGGTCAGAAAATGAAGTCAGTAATTCCATACCACAAATTTTAGAGAAGACATGAAAAATGTGGTTTTTCATTTGAAGATTAGCAGGTGCTGCTCCTATTTCAGAAGTTACTGTGAGGCATTTCCATCTACTGACTGATTTCAAACACCTGCTGCATATGGCTATTCTTTGCAGTAACAACAGATCTGTAAAATATTTTTATCAATGGACAGAGCATTAGTTTATTTCTCTGGCTTTTAAATTTCTTTTTGCTTATCTTTCTGATTAAATATTACTATAGTGAAAATTAAGGAAGAGAAAACCAAAATTGTTTTAAAGCATGTCTCAATTTTAGAGCAAAAATATCAAAATGAACAGCTAGCTAGGGTCATATAAAGCACAGAATTCTCAAAGACTTCTAAGGCTGAATGCTGACCAAAGGTAACTTGCTGACCTAAGGCCTAACCAAGCATCACAAATAGTTCATATTCATCTGAATCATCAGCCACTGGTCCATTTAAGAAGAAATAGATAAAGTTAATGGATTTCATAGCTTGATCTGTTTTGGCAAATCATATGTTTCAGATAATGGAAAATTAACTTCCTCTGCTTTGATAGCATGCAATAGTAAAGGAAAAATTACTCTGAAAACCAAAGTCATGGATGTCTTTGGAAGAAACTTAAATATTATAACATCATAGAATCACAGAATGGCTTGGGAGAGACCTTAGAGATATCTAAGGATCTAGGGATCAACTCCCCTGCCATGGGCAGGGACAACTTCCACTAGACCAGATTGATCAGAGCTACATCCAGCCTAGCCTTGAACACTTCCCGGGGTGGGGCAGCCACAAGCGTTACAAGATTATAAATATTGATAAAAGTCACACAGAGTGCGTATATGAAGCAGGATCTGAGTGATACAGCAGAATCCTAAAATAACTTTTTCTGTTGTTATTTTCAGTGAAGTTGGCATGGGTTTGATCAGCTTCCAAGAGCATAGTTTGCTTCTCTATCTCAGGTTATTTGATATGAAATCAAAAACTAGGCTTCTTTAGGAGCTCAAAACTGAAAACAGGTTCCTGGAAACTGGTAAGGTTTCTCCTGTTTCTCAATCATAGGAAAACAGAATCATTCTGTGTTTTCACCTGTGTAATTATTCAGAATGCCCTTGTGCCCTTTCTGAATGAGTTTTTACATGACTATAACTCAACTTTCTGCTCTTTAATGAAAGACAAATTTTGTCCTTGAAGTTCTTCAAGAATATTCAACTGCATCCACACCTCCCTATCTGTCTACTGGTCTACAACAACTGAGTCAACTCCAACAACCTTCAGCTTAGACTTACTCTGAGTCTCAGAACTTACTCCATCAGTTCTAGCTCTACATTTCCTCTGATTTGCAAGAAGAAAAAGCAGGACAACACATTACTCAAAAAATGGGTAGTAAAAAAGAAAAAAACTAAAAAAGAGGAACATAGAAAAGCTTAACATGAAAATGTAATAAATATGCAAGAGGTCAGTTGTCAGAAAGATCCTGCATTAGGAAAACATATTCCAAGCATTTCAGCTGAAGAATATACGTATATGCATTCCATGAGAACTTGCTTCAACATTCCTACATACTCAGGATTGATAAAATCGAGTGTCTTCTGTAGTTTTGAAATTATTCTGCCAGGAAGTGAGTGAAAACTTGGCTACATCTCATTTGGTCTTCAAAGCTCTCTCATCTATAGCTTACTTCCTTGGAAAATGCATGAACTGAATTACAAAACTGGATAGGAGCAAGCATCTGCATTTTCCTTATATTTGCATACGGATGGCAGTTTTTCAAAGATAAAATTATAAGCTGCTAGCACACTGTCAAAGTTCAAGCAATTTGTGTTTAGTACAAACATTTCTAATAGAGTTACATTGCTGTACTGAAAATAATTAAGTAGACAATGGACCATTTCTCATCCATTTAATAATGCTGTACAAGTATTGGGAGGGGTATTTCACAGCCCGGGCACTCCTTTTTTTTGTTTTGTTTTGGTGGTTTCTCCATGTACATCACTGTTTCCATGGAACCACTGCTCATAGAGCATGGATGCCAACAGAGAAACCATACAAAAAATTACTTTTCAAAGAGAATATCATTCTCCTCTCAAATATAAAACAGAATGAATTTGTTGTGCAAATTCACAAAGCTGTTTTTCCTATGATATTTAACTATCAATAATACCCTGAAACCCACAAAATACTGTATCACTTACTGTTGCAATTAGGCAATCTGTACTTGTTCTAACAGGTACACTAGACTTTTGTGCCAAATTTTTGCAGTCTCTGTATCATTTCCCATGTGTTCAGATTTTTTGACAAAGAAAATGTAATAAGAAATTTATTCTTAGAAGATTTGCTAGAAGAGTTTCAAATAATCAGTTTTTTTCTTATGCTGTCAGAAGAGTCCCTGCATCTGCTGCATAAAGCAGAAAAAACCTTATGGCAGTTATTGAGATCTGCACTGATCCATGCAAAAATCATTTCTCCACTCATCCTAGAAAGTATAAACCCATCTCCTCTTAAGAGATCATGATCAATGCTATAATGACATGTGCAGGTATAGCTGGACTAGCTACAACGCCTAACCTAAAAACTTTGCAGATCATATTGACTCAATAAGTTAGAAGGCAAAATAGGTATAATGAAAAGTATTTTCAGAAACTACCTAAATTTTGCCATTCTGCATTTCACCAACAATTCAGTTCAATTTGATGTGAAGTTTGTAACTAAATTAACTCAGAGCCCGAAAAGCGTCTATCAAAAGGTGAGTGAATATTTTTCAGAATACAGGTCGTGAAAAACATTATTTTGTTTTTGTTGAAATGAAAAATGGCCCCCAGTATAGATTTCAAAAAAAGAGTCCTTCCAGAGCACTGATGGCTTACTGTATTGAATCTATTTTCTTTGTCTCACACAGGTCACATTTTTCAATTTCTGAGCACTGTCTCAAGACGAGGTCTGAGGGAGGGACTTTCAACTCTAGCTGTAGGAATCTTTAATGGTCATCATCTTCTTAAATTTAGCTGTCTCTCTGAGCTCAACGAGGCCCTGTTTATCTTGCAAATTCCACAATATGGCTTTGAAGTCCTGCCCAGCATTTTTTGTAGCAGCTCAGCCAAAGCACAAGCGCACCAAATCTGCTGATGGCTGGAGAACTTCCTCTACAAACACATCTGCTGCTGGGCCTGGCACTGGCTGAAAATTTCAAAAGGACTCCGGTAAAAGCATCTTCTAGGAGACATTTCATAGAATTTCATAGATTGGAAAAGCTCATTGAATCCAGCCATTAAGCCAGCACTGCCAAGTTGACCATTAAAGTCCACTCAAGGCATCTGGGGCTGCAGTGGTCCACACTGGTGGAGTCTGCAATATTGAGGGACGCAGGCTGGGCAAAGATTTAAGTCAGGATCCTGAATTTTAGGGAAGCAAATTTCCAGCTCTTGGATGAATTAAGTCAAGAGGAGGCCTTGGGACTGCCTTCAGGGAGAAGCAACAGAACTGAGCTGGCAGATCTTTAATGATACTTTCCATACAGCACAAGAAATTGTGCAAGGAAGGCAAGAAACTAAAGGGCAAGAAGCAAATTCATAGGCAGTGTAAGCAGGGACAGGTATCCTGGAAAGTGTATAGGGTTGTGTAGGGATGGGGTGAGGAAGGCCAAGGCACAGCTGGAGACACTGGTCAATGGCTCAATGTCCAGATGGGGACCAGTGACAAGTGGTGTCCCTCAGGGTCTGTGTTGGGACCAGTGCTATTTACTGTCTTCATCAATGACACAGGCAAGGGGATAGAGTGCAGCCTCAGCAAGCTGGGCAATGTCCCACTCCCCCTCAGGTCAAAGTAAGGCAAAGTGTGTAGGCAGGTACCTCCAAGCTCATTTAGGCATTTTGAACCACCACGAGCTTAGAAAAGCGTCTCTGTTTTGCCAGTCCAGATACAATTGCACTGCCTGGATTTCCTTCAGTGTGGGCATTAGACAGACAAAATGCTAACTGACATTATGGCACCATGATTAAGATGTAAGACTTCTAATGCTGACTTTGCTTTCAGGTAATGTATAGGTTTTCATATAAAACTCTATTATTTGTCTTTGTAGAACAGTATTTCCCATCAACTGATCTTTTCCATGTAAATAGAAACTTCCCTTTAGATTATACATTTGAAAGACATGTTCACTGTGACAAGAGTTTGAATTGACCCTGCTGCTGATCAGGGAGAGGTTAGATGTAGCTAATAGAATAGCACAGCCAAGATACTAATTCAGGATTTGCTATAGATATTTGGTTTTAAAATTAAAATTATAAATGCATATTCATACACTCTGATCTTTCAAATACATATACTCACGTAACCTTGTTTACAAGGAAGTGTGAGAACATTTATAATGGATTTAGAAAACTAAGCAAATGCTTAAATTATTTCAAGTCAAAGGGATGTGAAAAGCATATTTTAACACTGAACCGAATATCAAATGGAAATGATGGAAATCAGTTAGAATTCATAGCTGGACTGTACATGCATTCCTGTTTCAAACTTACAGAATAAACATTGGTACATACACTCCCTTCCCCAAGGTAAAAACCCTGCTCTACTGTTTCTATTTAACCCTTGGTTATATTTTGACCACCATACTATTATTATAATAAATAACAGCAAAACAGAGAGGAAGTAATAAAAACAACAAAAAAAGGTCTCCTAATAGAACCATTTATTGACTTCATTAATAGCCTAAACACTTAAAGGTTTTATATTACAAACTGTGCAGCACTGAGACATCTACACATATTCTAATTAACAGCAATCACACACACTAATAGTATAACCTACTGCTTAAGTAAATGAACATCCTTGCCCCCTGCTGCCGTGAAGGGGCTGATAGGCATGCGCTTTATTGACAAAGTAAGCTAATTTACAGAGTGATTGTCCAAGAGGGAGCTGCTGTTTATTTGTAGAGTTTTTCCCACTGAACTTGCAGGGCAAACAACAGGCTTAAATTGTTAATTAAAATATCAACAGCTAAATGTAAATACTATGGTCTCTGCAAGTACATTGACACATGTTTGCTTATTTAGAAAGAAACAGTCCCAGCAATTTTCTGTTTTAAAGAAATGCTGTAAATCAAACAATGCTACTGCAGGGAAAGCAAGGAACCCTTCTCTCTTTGTTTCTCCAGTAATCACTGTCAGTGGTTACATATCTTAAAGAGCCCACTGACTTACAGACCCATACAGTGTTTAATACCACCTCACAGCTCTTTTGGAGATACCTTTCTGAAAAAATAATGAGCCAGGCTGCTCCTGGCAGAAGAGAAATCTGAATCCAGAGACATGATTGAATCAACTTTTGTGGAGTTTTCAACAAACAAGCCAAAGGCCCTCTGGAGTCTGCATTCTCTGTCTGAGTACTGACCTTTTTCTCCCAAGCTTAGTAGGACACTGAACAAGCAATATCAAATAACATTTTAATGGTCAAAGCATCAAAAACTTCATTCTGCAAAGTATGTGAGGCTGTGTTTTGGAAATCATGTTTTAGGAAAGAAACTGGTTTGAAGAAGAAAAAAAATCTACAGCCAAATATTAGAAATTTATTGAAATATCAAGTGAGCACACACTACTCTCAAATGTTATAGGATGTGCTTCTCTCAGATGCCTTTTCTGTAGCTCATATTTAGTTTAAAAACTAAGTACTGGAATACTGACTCAAACTTATGTCCCTCCCTTTTTTTCTGATAGATGTTTCCAATTATAGACTGCTATTCACTTCCCCAGAGAGACAATGACCTGAGCCAGCAGGGAACACTGAGAACAATGCCAGCCTCCTCTTCCTAGTGTTCAATTGCTCAATTTAATAATTTCACACTTCTGAAATTATAAAAAAAAATTTTAAATGTTGTGTCTTCAAGTCAGCCTAAGTGTCTTGTCCTACCAAAGGTAATTTTTGCTGGTCAAAAACCGTTTGAAGAAATGTTTCAGGGCAACCAAAACATATCTATGAACAAACAAATATTGTTCCAAAACCTCTACCTAAAACTAGCAATTACATTACCATCATTCAGGGAGACAGTGCTTTTTTCTCCCATATTACATTCATGCCTATAAAGGAATAAAATTTGGTAGCTTTCATACAAATTTGTCAACAACATTACTTTGTCACTTTAGAGCAAGTGTTGTTTTCTCTGTGCACTTTAATCTGTAAGAGCATGAAAGACAAATTTCACTTCATGCCGCTGCAACAAATCATGATCAGCTGAGGTGGTATTTCCAGAAAAGGGCCTTTAATGTTGTTTTTGTGCCAATCCATCAGTCCAACCTTATTAGACTTCTAGAAAAGTGTAAAGCCTGTAAATCTGCAGCTCTAAATTGCAGATTACACAAGCCAAAGGGGGCACTATGAGGAGCCTTAGATTAAATTTTCTTTTTCCTGATAAGCAGTATATATCTGTAGAGAAGGAAAATAAGTGTGCTACCCATGAGTGAGGATGCATAAAATTATTAACCCCCATTTTACTGACATTTGTGTAGAATACTAGGAAAGGAAAATGCTGAAAATTATTAAATAAGTATAAACCACTAAAAAAAAACCCAACAATAAGGCAATCCTCTCAGATTTTGTATACTAGATATTACTTCTAAAGAAAGTGATTTGCAGTCATTGTAGATGATGCTTTGAAAATGCCAGTTCTGGGCTCAGGGACAGCCAAAAAGAATGTCTGGAATTATTAAGAAACAAATTTGGAATGAACCCTAAAAGCATCGTTACACTGCAGTGTAAATCCATGATGGATCTGTCTCAGATACTGATCCCCATCTTAAATAAGATATTTAGAATGTGTGCCACAGATTTCATGGGAGAAAAGATGAAGTGACTAAAAGTTTTCATCTCAAAATAGATGACCTAAGGGAAATATGAAACAGGTCTACAAAATCATGCACAGTAAACAGAACATAAAAAAAGGTTATTCACCATTCCTCATGAAATAGGAACTAGAAGAACAGCAAAGAAATGCTCACACAGCAAGTTTAAAATGGTAAAACATGCAATTCGTATTTGAAATTGTAAAGGAAACTGCCATGGAACGTCATGGGGGACAAAATAAAAGTGGGTTAAAAAAAGTGCTTATGTGACTTCATGATATATTGATAGCTACCAAACATGATGGTGTAAATTCAAATTCCAGCTCTGGAAGCTACAGATTACCAGAAACCAGGGAAGTATAACACACAAAACACCATTTCCTCCTCAATCTTGTTTCCCCAGGCATCTGCTCCCATCCACTCACTGCTGGGAGAGTGGCTACAGAGCAAACTGAACCTTTAGTCTGAATCACTGCTGCCATTCTTACCTTCCTATATAATTACATCTCAACACACCCAGTTAATTATTCTCTGACAATTTGAAGAGTTTAGGGCCTGGTATGTGATGCATTTGGAAATGAGCTCTGAAAGACGTCATTTAGCAGGGGATGTTGTAAACAAATTTTTGCAAATTTTCATCTAATACTGTTAACTTTTGGGGAAGGGAAAGTACGGATTTAATAAGCAGCACTTGGTTGAAGCTGTCATGTTCACAGCCCTGTGAATTACTTCCATTCAGACTATATACTTCATAGCATGATCCAACTTCTGGGGAAAAAAAAATTAAAACCACAGCTGTATCTGGATAGGTTTGAGATTAAATGCAAGTTATTGCTCTAACTATGAAGAACAGATTCAATTCATGAACTTCAATTTGCATCTAGTAACCAGTTTGTACAGTAATAGAATACTGGTTTTTTATGCAATAAATTCCATGTTGATAGGTTATGTGAAGCAACTGCTGCATCTCAAACATTTTTTTCCCCATAGTCTAGAAAGTCTTTTGGGCACATGCTCAATTTCCCAGTTCTTCAGTACTTAACAGATCAAGTGAACTCTATTTTGAACACTTTTGCATGAGTAATGAGAATGACATCTGAATTACAAATAGGTCTGCATTGTAATTTAACCAGTGTGCAGACATAAGTGGAGTTCCAAGATTTGCACACTTAAGGAAAAGAAAAGGAAGTACTTTTTTTAATCACAAACTTTATTAATCACTTGTCACAGACGCAACCATTGCAGCTATTAATCACTCACATACAAGAGCACTCCCGTTGGTTTGCTAGCCCAAGTATTAATTATCATGTCAAAGATTAACCCATTTCCTTTCATTAATACTTTGTTTTATTTCCTTCCACTCCCCATTTTCTCTTGCAGAAAAGGCTTGAATTTGGACAACTGGAGTCTGAATGATTAATCACAGTGACAGACGGTTGACCACAGGGTCAACAAACAATGAATAAAAACATAAGACACGGGTTCATTCCAGGTTATACTCATGTTTCACTTCAGAAGTGAGAGAACAGCAGGCTCTTTTCTTCAGAAATTACTGCCTAATAGTCAGGAGGCAACCTTAGCACAATGCCCGTGCTGTTACTTCCCCACAAAAAACCCAGAACCATTTGTTATTAGAGTTGCTGTGTAGGCCACCCAGTCTGGTGGAACAACACACTTCAGCGATTTCAGAGCACAGCTAAATGCTGACGTCTCCGGGGCTTTGACTACTGCAAACAAAGCCAGCAATCAGGCCACAGAAGCTTTCCCTGAAGTGTGATATGGGATCATAAATATAGTGTGATGGCTATTAAGCTCATAAGTTGTAGTCATAAGATCTTACAATCAAAAATCCTCAGGGCTGTACCACTAAAAATAAAAGAAACATGAAAGAAAACAAAATGTACAGAATTGGACATTACTGATTGAGGAATTGAGAGTCTTACGATGACTTCTAACAGCTCTTAGGGACAAAAATGGATCTAAGTTACATTGCAATTGTGAAATGAATATTTTTTAATAATATTTAAGTGAAAGCCATTTTTAATACATTAGCTACTGAGACCAATCAAAGGTAGAATAGAGCCTAGTTCTGGTAAAAAGCAAACAACAAAAAGGTACCAAAACTATTCCTCAATGAAGTTTACAAGGAAGTCTTCATTTTGATGATCATGAGAAAGTTTTCTTGTCTTGGACCAAGAGTCTAACAACAGTGATATTTTCAACCCAGCGGAAAAATTCCATCAAATGACTCCAAATCCCAGCAAATTTTTGAGATCTAATTTGAAAGAGTAAGGGTTCAAAGATGCTCAATCAAAACTGTCCAAGAGATGAAACTATGTGAAAAGCTCTTTAGCAGCTTTTATAAAAAAATGTGGTGACACCTCCCTTTTTTTTTTTTTTTTGCTTGCAGAAACTAAATGTGAAGAATCAACAGAAACCAAAAATCTTCAGGTGAAAGCAAAAAGAATGGTTAAACACTCAGAAAGATGATATAGACTGCTTTGCTATGGCTTTCATATATAATCTATGCTGTGATGAACAAAATAGCTCCTTGTGACTTAGGACAGTTGTAAGCAGAGATCCTTTCTCCAAATGACTGGTTTTTTCAAAAGACTTAACTCATTTGCATATTTAACTTTTCAGAGCTTTCTTAAAACAAATGAGGAAACATTTGTCATTTTTAACATTTAAACTAATCTTCGTAGTAAATTTTTTTAAATCTTAAAAATTATTTGATTGGAAGTTTCAGTGTATAATATTTTTTATGTTGTTTCTTTTCTTGATATTGGAGTTGGCCCGAGATGTGGATAAAAAAAGAGGCAAGGAGATAAACATCTCATTTTGTCAAAATCTTTTAGAAATAAACACATTGTAAATTTGGAATCAGCTAAACTCCTTAATGCAACATTATGCTAAGCAGAATGTTGGTACAAATGTTTTTACTCTGACTTTATTTCTTTGATGCCATGATCAATGTCCAACTCTGCAGTGAAGACCAAAACTATATATCAAGTCTGTCAGTCTTTGAATGATACCTTCCTCCTGGGTAGCATTTTCTAGCTCTAAATCTCAAAGCCATGACAAATGTCAGCATTTCTGTCTTAGAACACGGACACCCAGGAGAAGAGGGTGCCCAAATAACAAAATTAGGAACCAAATCAAAGAGATCTGAATGTTCAACTGCATTTTATCCAGTACAGACCCCTTTTCCCAATGATACCAACCACAGACATCCTCAAACTGCAATTGGATTCACTCAACAGCATTTCCAGCAAAGGCTGACGTGCAAGGATTCCAATGGGGTAGTTTATCCTGGGTACAATACCGACCATCAAATAAAACTACCAGCATTCTCCATGTGCTTAAAGCAGTACATGGATTTCTTGGAATATGTGAGTTTATAAAGCTCATTCCTTTACATGCCCACTGAAAACAGCAGCATTTCTTTAGGAGTTCATGGGCGTGTCAATATTTCCATATTAAAAAGCCCAAACTAAAAAGCTGGTAATACTGATACAACTCTACCAATAAAAGGCAGCTCTAATATAAAACACTAATTTAAATATATTTGATTGCATAACAATTCAACACACACAACTATCTTACTGTAAACATTTGTGTGACTGAACTTAATTTCAATCATCATCTTGTTTGAAGTGTTTTTCTAATTGCTTCATTTTGCTTTGTTTAAGAACTCCTACAATTACCAGGAGTCTTTCCAAGAAGGCAATTTTTGCCAACCAGTTAAATGCAGGACTCAGGAAAGATCTCTATATACAATCTGCCTGATCTACCTCGTCACCTGAGAGGATAAACAGGATTTACCTTGGTCTGTAGGCATTAACTCTGTGAGCTTTAAAATCCAACCTGTTCTCAGAGTGATTGCCTGCCCAGCTGCACTGCATTACACTGACTTCCTCTGGAACGCTGAGGCTCCTGGTCACCCTGAGAGCTGTGCAAATAGGACTTTTTCTGGGTTCGGTAAAAGGTAGAGTTTTTTGGTTTCTTTTAATTTGGTTGGGTTTTTATCATGGATAAAACCAAAATTATTTTCCACACACTTCTGCTCAGCAAAATTGCTAATAAAGTTTTTTGCCTTGGTAAGAAGTGGGTACTTTAATTCCAGATAAAATGCTTTTATTTTCAAAGCTTTCCTTTTTTAGAAAGTTAAATTTCCAATTTAAGAGGAAAAAAAAGGACTGGTAATGAAAACCTGTAAGTTTTAATCTAGAAAATGTTTCGTTTTGCAGAAAGTTTTGTGTTCATTTTTTAGACAAAAAATGTAATACATATATGAAACCTAAATTTTATAGTCATGGAAAACTTGAAACTTTACCTTTTGGGCAAGTAGCAGACTCCTTGGAAAATTTAACTCAGTTTTAATTAATTTTTTTTACATAACAAAGAATTTCTCAGGATCTTACTTTCACTACTTTTCTCAAAGACACGTCTACTTTAAAATTCATTCCATGAAATGCAAGGCTTTGATCTGCTGCATGATTACTCTGTGTTAATATTTAGTGTATTTCATAACTTATTGAGAGATGAATGATTCTGTGCAAAGCTGCAGTTCTTAAGCACATATCCAATATGCTTCTATGTCACTCTTCAGCTTTTCCCTGGTTTAAAATAGAACTGCATGGTGTGTAAGTGAATAATGGATAATTATTAGTCATTTGCTTATACTGTTTTGCACACCAGTTGATTGGTGCATTTCATATATTTTTAGACATAAATAGAGAGTTTGGACCCCAGACGAAGAAATGGTATTCACAAGAAAATATCAGTATGGCCTCAAGAAGAAATTCTGAATAGTTCTGAACAAGCTCCATATAAACTCACTGTGTTGTGATGAAATAGATCAGATGAAAAATACAACTTCAACCCTTAAAAAGCTCTCTTGCAACTATTTTACCAAATCATTCATTATAATGTTCCTATATTCCATTGATCTCTGTGTGATGTGGAACTTCTCATTCCAGCAAGAGAGGGGATAGGTAACTATGTATCAAACCACTTGTGAACGCCGGAGCAGTCACGCAAGCTAAACAAAGAAAATTAAACCAATTTTAGTTGTCTTCTGTGAGGTTACAAGGTGAAGAGTATGAGCTATAAAACAAAAGCTGCTCCCAGTGAGAGCCGATGCCTGCACATCAAAATGTGTTCAAGCCTGTTCAAATTAAAAACTACAAGACCTGGATGTTTACCTCGAAACACTAAAATAATTTTCAAGCCTTTTCTTGAAAATCAGCAGTGTTCCACTGGGAACATCGGTCTTTGGAAGACCTTCTGTCCTATATTAAGCCACAGGTGTAAGCAAAATTGAAGAGGCTGCCTCAGGAGAAGCAGAAACATTATATTACACAGGATGACTTCAGTAATTCAGATGATAGCAAAAAATCCTAATTTATTCAGGAAATGACATTTTATTTACCATGGCTCTGCAATTTGAAAATTTACAGAAGACACATCAATACAAATTTCTTGCTAAGAGAAGGTGTAAGTATATGACACGGCTGGCTGCTGCCAACAAACCACTTTCAGTATTCACACAGGGTTCTGCAAGCAGCAACATGTTTGAAAGCAAGAGGGAAGTCCCCGATAATGAAACGCCCATTCATTTTTCATGTTACACTGTTCTGCCCATTCTCTCCTTCTCTCATACATCATGCTTTTAACAACCCAAGTTTTCTGCCACTGCTCCATTAGCTTGGTATTCTTTTTCAAACTGTTGTCAACTTGTTATTTTTCAGCAGTTGACAACCTACCTATAAAGTGCTGTACCTGGAGGAATGTTGCTTGCCTGATTCCTACAGTGATTACATGGTAACAATTTTGCAATATATTATGGAACTATTAGAAATTCTGTATGAAATACAATGAAAACAATAGACTTGTATTTCAATTGTTCTCCTGAATCAAGCCTGTCAGAAAACGACAACAAATTTTCACTGAAAAATCTGGTTACATCAAAATAAAGACATATTGTGATATCATTTCAAATTCATCATAAAAAGCTTGAGGTTCTTATTTTTCAATTTTTGATTCCACCATCATTTAACTATTCCATTATAAAGTAAAATTTAGAGAGGTCAGAATGCTCTTTCATAGAAATAACGACCTAGAGTCTTAAAAATACTTTTTTTTCCCAAGAGAATTTTTTAAAATTTCGATGTTCTTACATACTTTTTCTGTCCTATACTTATCCCTTTCCTAGCCTACATAGATGAAAATGAAGTCTTGATTCTCTGAAGCAAGAGAGAGCGACCCAGACACCCAGGAGTATGAGCACCAGGACCCTCAGAACACAGAGGCAAGGCCAAGCTCCAGGGCCTGATCCAAACCTTCCAAGCCAAGGATGAGCAGCGCATACACCTGTCTCTGCTCATTCAAACCTTTCTGCTGTTGCCCAGTCCAGAACTCTGTTTCCTTTTTTCATTCTCTTTGCTGAATAGAAAAGGAAAATAGTTTCAAAACTCCACCAGAGTCCTCCATCAGCCCTGGATAGCTGGCAGTGTACTTCCAGGTACACGGAGCAGAGGAGAGGCAGCTGTGCCACTGCCTGAACTTTCTGCTCCACTTCTGCTATTTAAATACCACAACTCATCATCACACTCTGACAGGGTAACCCAGCTGGGAGATTTTGAGTGACTTACAAGGAAAAGATCATCTTTATTTTGTGTAGTTTCTTTCTGGACTACACTGATTATGAGCCTTCTGGAAAAAGAGCTGATGGGAGTTTTTGCAATTTAGAAACTAACTAAAATAATAATAAAGCTAAAAATAATCTCTCAACTTTTTTGAGATAGTAGGAATACGTGACTTAGAGGCTGAGGGAAGAGGGCTGGTTTAGCCAGAAGAGAAGGCTTTGGGAAGACTGGAGAGCCATCGGCCAGCCCTGATGGGGAGGTCACAGTGGAGCCTGAGCCAGGCTCTGTACAGAGCTGCACCATGAGACAACAGCTCTAATATGAATCAGGGGAGATTCCAGCAGGATACAATGAAAGGGCTCACTGTGAGGGTAATAAAGCACTGGAGAAGCTGTAATGGCAAGGTTGTGGAATCCCTGTCCCTGAAGGTGTTGTCAACTTGACGGAGTCCTGAGCAATGTGGTCTGATTCCAGCACTGACTTTGCTTTGAGCAGAACATGGGACTAGAGGCCCCATGAGGACTTTCCAGCCTAGGGGGGAACCATGGTTCTATAAGTTCTGGTATAATAGGAAACAACTGAACTTCTCCACACCTCAGAAAAACAAAACATGAAGAATTTTTGGTTTGCTTCTTAACTGATCAAAAATGCAGTCACTTCGTCCAGATCAAGAAGTGGCTGACATGACACAGGCTATTTGAAAGTTTCTAGAGATATTTTGAAATGTCCTGAATTCTGAAGGAGGCAAGGCTTCAGACCAGATTTTCGATGGAGTAGCTTGCCTGACTGTTATCAGAAGCTACCCCTTAGTTTTGAGCATCTTGGATTTCATGTTTCTTGAGAAATAATTCTTCACCCATCTACTTGTACAAAAAACACCTTGGAAAAGTAAAACTAATGGAATGACCTCCTCTGACTCCCACTTGTGGTTGAAACCCTAAATAAGGGAATAGTATACAGAAACACACTATTCCCTTCTCTCCCTATTTGAGCTCTGCTCATTTATAAGAAAAAACCACTTTATTGTCATGCCTACACACATTGTAAAATATGGTTCCAAAGATCTTAGAAGCCCAACATAAGGAAGTCAACTGCTCTCATACTGCAGAAAACTAACAGAAATCCTACATTATAACGTGCAAAGAGAGCAAGGCTTCTGCTTCAAATGAAAGGAATAAAACCCATGTCTACTGGTGAGGTGTGCATGACTGCAGGCACGACTATGCTATTCTTGTCTCTAAATAATAGCTGAAGAAATACAATTAAGTCTTGTGCTAAAGTCACAGTTTCTGCTACTTCATCACAAGAGTGCTCTTTTAGTGAAAATCTTCTGTTCTTCAGAGCCACAGAATATAACCATATGACCCTAGTCCTAGACTGAAGTGAAACATCCAGAAAGATGGTTGGTGTTACAATAAATTTTATTTTTTTGCTATGAACAAATAATCTGTGAAAAAAGTTATTCTACAGCAGTAGCACTGGCATAAGAAGATGAAAAAATATAGAAATGTATGAAGAAACTAGCCAGTGTTTTTCTTGAAAATAAACAATAAGTAATTTGCTTAGAAAAAAGAAAAAAAAGCAGTGTTGTTCAAAACTCTGTGTGTTAGAGGACTCTGCTTGCAGGAAGCCTGCTGGAGGTGAGAACTGACTGGTAGATGGGGCTGCAAGTTTAAGCACTTTAATACTGGGTTGTCAGATGTGGGAAAAAAAAGTATTATGTCACAATTTTCAGATGTCTAAATTTAGAGAGTTTCTAAAGCTGTCAGTTATCATCCTGTTTTTTGATGCAGCATGCTGGATTCTGGGCTCTCAAATTTATCTCTACCAGTTTTACATAAATGCTTTTAAAATAGAAGTTATCAGTGCATGAAGGACAGTGAATCCCACTGACTTCTAGTTACCTGGCAAGAAGTAAGGGTAAGAATATATTTTGAACTTTCTCAAAATTCAGGAAGCAAGGAAGGAAGATATAAGTGAAATACGTTTATGTTCTCAAAGACATCCACTGAGTCCCCCAGAGCAGGGAATTTACCTCTTGTAAATGCACTGCCCAGCACTCCCGGAGAAGAGCAAAGTCTCTGATGTCACTGTTAATGTAAGCCAAGCATTCAGACAGCTGTGCTAACAAGCATATTAAAAAATAATTTCCCAGACTTCTCAATGAAACATGCGAGTCCCAAGGAGAAAAAATGATGCAATTTGTGATGCAGACCAGTAATTACAACTGCAGTGGTTTACCACTCTAATAAATACAAAGTGCTAAGCAGTGCTAATCTGGATTTACTCATTCAATTTCTCCCTTCACCCCAACCCACTGCAAACAAGTCTGAGATCAATACTAACAAAACTGTGGTATCAGGTTCAGTTCTACTGATGTACTATTATATCTTAATTTTCCTGGACATAAAATCCAACATAATTAGACATACTCTGGAGAAATTGTTTCATTTATTCCCTTACTGTCATTAGTATTGAGATCATGGGGGAAAAAAAAGAACAGTAACCTGCATAGCAGTGCAGCAAACAATTTACCATGGTTGCCTTCTAGCAATGTCATCTATTATTGTTTGAGACAGCTCAAGCCTGTTCATACCAGTTAAAATACTCCAGCCAACCTAAAAATTATACTCTTTCAGGGCTTTCACTAGAAAAAAACCCCAAACAAACAAAAATCAAAACCTCTTTAAATTTAACAATTACTATGTGTCTTTTCCATATTGCTATGTGGAACTATGTATTCTTTCATGGAAATTACTTTAATAAGCATTTATTATATAACACTAATCAGTAACCCTATTTTCCGTTAATAACTCAAAAATAAAAATTGGTAATACAAAACCCACCAGTTGATACTACCCTTTTATTTTCTTACACTTATCATTGTAAATAACATGATTCACAATTTCTAAATACAAATGCTTTGTATTATATCAGAGCATTTGAAATAATCCATTTGGAAAGCAGTAGCAAAAAGATTTTTATTTATGTCAGAGCGGCTGCCCATTTTTCAGAAAAAAAACCATAGAACTCTTCTTGTAAACCTAATAAAAGACTATTATGAATGACTGGTAGAACAAAAAGTTTGTTTTTCATGTTACAGTCAAAAGGCATTATTAACCTGACAGTAGAAGATTTTAGTTCCTAATTTTTTCTATTATTTCTGACCCCCAGAAGAAGTGCCCCTTTTGTGGGACAGCTGAAAAGCCCAAAGATAAAACCTTCCTTCTTCACAAGCTAAAGCAAAATTTGGCCATCTTCACAACATAATTCTAAAAAAAAAATCAGACAGAGCCCACTTGACTAAAACATTTTGCCCAGTTTGTTTTGCTGCATATATATATATACACACACTCAAATATATATACATATATTTTTTTCAGCTTTTCCCTATTCCCTGCTCCTCCAAACACATGCACAGGAAATACCACCAAGAATTTACTCCTGGTGAATTCTTGTATGGTTTGTGCACATGCAACCAGTAACACATAGGCAATTCTTGGCCTGGATGAATCAATATTTCCATTTTATGGAAATGAGACGTTTCCAGTGCAGGTACAGGCTCAGAGAGAGAGGAGGAGAGAGGGAGTGAGGTTAGAGAAGTAAATAGCTTGCCTTTATCAATCACCTCCTGTAAATTCCCTAGTAGTTCACAAGAATCCCCCAGGCCAACAGAGCAGAGAATTTTATGTTCTTCCTTCATTTTTTCTATTAAATGCAAATAAAACTATTGAAATTTCTTGGTATAAAGAAAGCTAAATGTGTAAATATTTGAAAGAACATGGAAACAAAACTCTTACGGTTACCAGTAAAATAGACTTTAAAATACATTGCACTGTACCAGTTGGGACAATAAAAAGTCTACCATTGTGACCAGACTTTAAATGGAAAATTCCATAGGACTGAGGAGGGACTGTACACTCCACCCTGTGATGGCAAAATAAAGCTAAATGCAAGCACAGCCTCACAGACTCAACAGACAAGATACTCAAAATCCCTGACTGCCCAAATCTGTACAAGGTAAGATATATGCAGCAGGTTACAGGGAAGCCCAAGATGGGCTGCAGACACCATCCTGGGCTGATGCACACTCACACCTGGCACACTTTGGCCCTCAGCCCCCTCAGTGCTGCACAGCAGGGTAAGGTCTTCGACCTGCTCAGTCATTAACACCCAGCCAAGTCCAGAAGCATTCCTTGGATGCTTTGTTCTATCAAAGTCAACAGACTTTGGAGTGCCTGAGGACTAGAGGACTTTGATCAGCACAGACAGATGCAAAGCCCCATTATTCTAACAGCCTTCCTCATTAAATAAAATCACAGTGTTTTGTCACTGGAAAGAATTCTGGTAATGATCAAGCAACTCTTCCAGGCCTGTATTAGACAATGTCATGCTCAACCTTGCCCTTAATATTTTGAAATACTCCAAATTTACCTAAACATACTGGCATTAGGTGTTGTGACCTAAATCATCTGCATGGTCTTACTTCTCAAATGATAATGGCAGTTTTCAGAGTGAGGACATACTTGGAAGAACACAATCTATCAATTACTGCAATGTGAAAGCATCAATTAATATAAGAAGAATAACATTGCAATATTAGGTGCTACAGTGGCAGAGATTTTTTCCTTGAAAACAGAGAACTGATAGCAGCAACCTTTTGTCTTTAGTCTATCTAAGTAAATAAACTCAGAAACAAGTAAATTCATGATTTGCATGCCAGTGGACTAAGCAAAAAAAAAAAAAATCAATCATTCTCATGGGATTAAGTAGAGCTTCATGTTGACCAAGGTTGCTTACCTTTGAGAATAAACTATTTTCTAATAGAGTCAGTCTCAAAGACTTTGAACAAGCAAGTCGCTTTCAACTTAATGAAAGCAAGGTTTACATTTTATTGGATTTGTGGTTGCTGTCTAATGTGGTAACAATGAAGCATAGCTAAACTTTTGAATGAAACTTAATAGAAGGCATTTTTGATTTGCAGAAAGTCAACCCAAGTGCAATTTTACTTTGAGGCAGAGGTATAACATAGAGTGGACACCCTCAGAAAGGCTCTTTAAAAGTTTCATATTAGGGATTTTTTTTGTTAACTGTAAGCTTCTACTTTTGAGCTTCTGGGTAATTCTTTTTTGAATATATGACACAAAAATCACTGGGAGCGACAGCATTTCCCCATTGCCAGAATTCTTCCAAATGTTTGGAACACTAGAAACACTTCTGCTGAAAACAGCAAATGCCAAGTGTCAGTGGTACTGGAAAGCACATCATAGAGCATATCATATCATATTCCCATGATACTCTAAACCTACGCATAGATATCTACCTGTGCTTGCTAATATGCACCCATGTAAATGAAAAATGTGTACCAAGTATATCCTGAGCCATTCATTTCATAGTTGGTAAAATTTCAGTTTGTAAAACTGGGTTTTTTTCATCTATTCGTAAACTTGAAGTCACATTACAGAACCTTCCTTCTTCACTTAACCTTCTTGCAGGTCACAGTACAATCACAGAATATTCCACCTATTTTTCTCACCAGCCATCATGCACTGCTGTGTATCCAATGCTAAAACAAGCATTTTACAGTAGCACTGTAGTTATAAAACTGGACCTTCCCCCCATTTTAAAACGAGCCATAAACATTTACTTGGAAAATTCAATCGAATCAGCTTGCACACAATTCACACAGTAGCTCTAATGTCAGTGAAGCAACCTTCTCCTACATAAAATACTTCTTGAGTTTATATAACACATACATAAGATATTTAAATTCCTCTTGAAAACTAAGTTGAGCAAACCAGCAGGCAATTTACTTCAGTAAACACAGCCTGTGTTATACATAGGCATTGCACGTGGTCTCACAGTCACACGCAGACTGCCGACCTCCTGTCTGGAATAGGGAGGCTCAGGGTATTTGATTTTGTTAGGACACTGTACGATGATGACAGCAGGAAACTGATGAAGTCTTTAACTTGAAGGTGAACAAGTAAATAGCCCAATAATGATTCCATATTTATTTAACAGCATAGGTACTTTTACCAGCCAGACACTTCTTCAGAGAAATCCTTAGAGGGTTTCTAAACCTTCTTCAATTCAGCAGTCTTTATCATGCTAACAAAACCATATTTGATTCATCTCAGATGTTAACCAGGCCAAATCTGATTCATTCACAAACAGCTGGTGCTTCCATGCTTTTCCATTTTCTTTCAATGATCATATGTCCTGGTGGGAATAATGTCTTAGCCAGATTTCTGGAATAAGTAAAATCTTTCTCTCACTCATGCATATTCAAAATTTGTATTTCTGTGTGAAAATAGTACTTGGATCCATGCATATCAATTTTCTCAGACTCAGGCTTTGAAATGAGATATTTTCTAGAATTTATGCTAATGGTCTGAAGATGCTGGCAAAGCTTCATTGCTGTCCAGCCCATCTCCAGCCTCACTCTAAAAATCCAAACAATGTACTCTGTCCAGTTGTCACAAGGATACAAGGACAGAGCAAGGAATCAGAAAATGGGAACAGGTTCTTTTATCTCTAGGGAAGGAAAGCTACCATCTTCTTGTATTTGCACAACAGATTGACCAAAGATGGGCAAAAGTCTCTGTATTGTAAAATAGTATAAATGTTAAAAGTGATCTCTTTATTTCTGCTTCCAATTAAGAATTATTGTTATTATGGAATCTAGAAGAGCAGGAAAAAAAAAAAAATCTTTTGTTTGAGGAAGCCATGACTTGTTCTACAACAAAACAGTGAAAAGCCATTACAGCCAGCCAGACTCTATCTTCTCTAGTGCTGTAATTGAGGGCTAACATCCTTAACCCAGCTCTGCAAGGCAAATGGTCCTTAGCCATCAATATGATTTGGAATGATGGATTTTTAAATATCCCCCACTGTGAGTAACTAAGGCTTTAATCCATATTAACAAGTCATTTGGTGCAATCAATTGTTGCAGCAGGTAGTAGCTGAGGTTCCTGCACGTGCACTGTATGTACTTCCCATGTATTCTTCTGGGATACATTCTGCCTTGTATCCTGCTACCACCCCTAATAAACATCTGAGAAGTACACAACAGGCCAGTTATTTGTTTGGACTTTTGTTTTATGGGCTAGGATGCATTTTGTGCCCCCGTGGAAAGAATTTTCAGAATTTGTTTCCTTTGAAAAAAAATCTACTTTACACCTCTAAACACTTTCTGGATGTGGAGTAGTGAGTGGGGTCAAGGTGGCACAAGTGTGAGCAGTCAGGGCACACACACAAACTCTGCTGCTGTTCTAAACTAACACACATGCACTGATGAAGATGAAGACAACTTCTATTCAAGTTCTCTGCCAAATAAATAGCAGCTAAAAACAGGCAGGAAATATATGTGGAATTGTTGATTAAAAAAAAAAGATAAGGTAGCAAAGGACATGAAGCCAAGGGGACACAGCCTGGGCAGCACAGATGCAGAGAGACAGGAGAGTGATGAGAGGGAGCAGAACACACCAGAGGTTCAACACCTGGGTACGAAATGGGCTGTGCTTTTAACAACTGGTTCCACATTGAACTAAACTGAAGTAACTCCAGCTGTATCATGAAAGTTAACTTATATGCATTAAATATAATTATATGAAACCACAATTTTCTAAAGTACATTTTTGAAAACAAGTTTCCAATCAATTTTCTCAAAATGGGTAAGAGTTATTTTTAAAAACCCACAAAATATTTGCTCTAGTATCAGTCAAACCACTGTTGCTCCAAAGATCTTTTTTTGTGAATTTATGGTAGAAATCACAACTTGAAAATTATTTAAAATCCTTTGAAAAGAGTGTTGCTCCTAATTCCATTCATCTGTATTCGTGCTTATGAACATAAATCAGGACTAGGAGAACGAGAACTAGTTCAGTTGTTAATACTTTTTCACCCTTGATGAACAAATGAGCTTTAATAGGCCACAATCAATGTAAATGTTACTGTATCTACAGCCAGGTATTTGTCTTCATTTACTTTTTTCTTTTGAACTAACTAAATCATGTGGATGAATGCATTTTTAATATGCCTAAGGATAAATTAACATAAAGGTTTTGAGTCCTGTGACAGCAATCCCATATAAGAAAAACAAGAAGATATAAAATATACTGGCTCAAAAGAGAGTTTCATTTCTTTACAAGAAATCTCCAGAAGAAAATCCTCCCTCAGTTGCTTTGCAACATGATACAACAGTTGCCAATTCCAACTTTGTCAGCATGGTACCCTGCAAACTCCCATCATTACACAGTGTAGCTCTGCTGCAGCGCTCCTCTCTATTCCCATGTATTATAAAGACAGGTATGCAGATAGGGAACTGGTCTTGGAAATATCCTCTGAAGTTTCTGATTAGCTTCTAGGTATCATTTTACAGAAGTACCCGAACTAAATTGACGGTAGCGAATATGAACAATGCAAATATTCAAGTTTGCAGGTAGGGTATCTGTGCGTGCATGACACTCTGCTGGCTGGTTTCCTGCAGAACAGCGTGGTACAGTGTTCTGACACTGCACAGCAGCGAGGCAGTACCTCCTTGAGAGAAACAGCAAACTCACAACAAATGCAAGGCCTGAAGCAGAAAATATTGCTATAAATTCTGAACATCATTAGGCATGAGACACAAAAAATCTTGGCTCAGAAAGGCATACATAGAGGCATTTTGAATAGTTAGATGCAGTAATGAGACTGCACTCCTTTAAATTTAATTCCTTTAAGTTTCAAAGGCTGACAACTCTGGAGATTTTTCCTTTTTTCCATCTTTCGCTGGTAGTGCTTACAATTGGTACTAGACATTGTACATAAGAATGAAATAAAAACTGCAGAGGGTCAATGCATCCAGATAGAAAAGCAATAGATATATGCTACAATCCCTAACAAGGGATTGGGATCCCTGTCCTCCAGGCAGAGGTAAACTTACTTCAGTAAAGCATTACTATATTTCACATCTACAAAGGCCTGTTCAGTCCAGCCTGAGAATTTGTGTCTATTTTCACATGCCCTACTCATAAGTAACAGCTGCCAGGATGTAGTTTGCATGAGGTTAATGGATCAGACTTTGACTTCACGTTTTTGTGTCCAAGAGTGAGTAAATAAAGCAGCAAGTCATTCAGCTTTCAAAGATGGTAGCCAAATATGACTTGAATTTCACTACCAGTGTTCACTCAAAATTACTTTTGATTTTTGCTCAAATGCTGCTAAACCAGCTTTTGAGCAGAAGTGACCAAACCAACATCTTTCATGCCCATCCATCTGGATCCATTTCCGAAGGCTCTGTAAGGTGAAACATCATGACTGAGCTCCTTGTTATGATCAGTCAAAACACTTTTCCAGGAAAGAGTTCTATGATGATATAAAATGTTTTTCAGAGGTTTTACTGTTGCAATGACTATAACTCACTTGTTTGCAAATGCCTTCTCTGTTGCTAATCAGTCTAGCCATTAACCTTCCTAATTTCAGGTGTTGTCACCATGAATTCCAAATATTTGAGCAAGCAGTATAATTGTCCTTATGCTGCAAGATCATGCTGCACTGTTCACTATACATACAATGACCCCACATGGACTGGATTCTTACTACTACTTTATTTGCAACATTCCACTGTTACGTTATTCAACTTCATATTTTATTTTGATAATTGGCAGTGCAAAAGCTGAAGGGCAAATCTGATTTCAGCACAGAACAGAAATAGCAGTGTGGTAATTACACCAGACATTAGGCATATTTATAATATTTAGTACTGGTAGTTCAGACTAAGATCACTTCTGTCCTTTGGAATGACCCACACAACATAATTCAGAGTTCATGTACAAGATGAAATTATGTTTATTTTATACTATTATTTCAAAATATAATAAATTAATAGTGCACTAAGTTAATGCATCCTGATACTCGTTTGGGCACATCTGTAGCATGGGCTGTTCCCCCCAGTTCTCACTGGGCTTTGTGTCTCTCTAAAACAAATGTGCCTCATTTCATGTACCTCCCTCTTCTGCTCTAAGGTCATGCTGGCAGGGCACTGCTTCTTTCTGGCACTTATCCCCTAGCTCAGTAGGTGGTTTTCTTGGTAGTAATAATTAAAAATTGAACATGATACTTATTTTAGTCAGATAAGAAAGTGGATGCCACTGCTCTGAGCAGATGTAAGATTTCTAGCCCTCACTTCTCTATCCCAGCTGCCAATTCTGGCCTCGAATCATGGCAGCCTGTCCTTTTTTGATGTGCTCAGAAAGCATTCTATCTGAAAACAGTAACACGGCAAAGAAAATTTAATACTTGCCTACACTTGAAAGCAGACAAGCCAAATGCCTTAGGAGACTGCCTGGGCCTTCTGGCTCCACATCCCAGGGACACGTTTTCCTCTGGGGGTTCCTAGAGAGGCACTATAGGGGCTGGGTTTAACACCACAGGGTCTCAATGACTGCATTGCATTAGTGATTTCCCTTTTCCAAGCTTGCCTTGCACCTCTGTTTTTTGAGAGGGATGAGGAGAGTGGTGTGTTCAGAACTGTGTCACTCCATGAGGAGCTGAGCTCTCAGGCCCCATCCATAGGGCACCTCCTCCAGCATGGACCCACCCAGGACTGGGAACTGGAGTCAACGAACAAATTCATTGTAAAGGCAGCAGAAGGGGATCATGAACATAAGAAGAGCTTGAAAAAGCCTCCCATGAAAATCCTTTCCCTATTTCTTTCTTTGGCCCAATACAAACTACCCAGTAAGCTCCAGGGTAGGTTCAGAGAACTAATTCCCTGAAATTAGCCAATGTATTGCTGGTAAGGACACAAATTATTTCTTTTTTCAGTGTTGAAAAAGCTGGTATTGAGAGGAACAACTTCTAGAACTCCTAGAAGTCCTCCTTTCTCATAGGGAATTTAAGAGTAAAATCCTGAAGTTTTCTGGAAGATAATTATTTAGATTTGGGCGCTAAGAGGTGCAGCCTGGGCCAGCTACCATACAATATTGCTTCCTTGCCCCCTTCTTAGCCTTTGTATAATCCTTACTACAGCCCTTAACTCCGCCCTCTGTTTTGCTCAATTATGAAAAAAAGTGCAATTTTGTAGTGTTTTATCTACTAGATGGAAAAAAAAAAAAAGGATTTGAAAGATTAAAATTCATTGGAATTCCTCACTTTGCATCAAACCTAGAGAGTATCAGTTACTGTAAAAAACATTTTGAAGACAAAATTAGAAATTGTTTTGTATCAGAAGAGCTCAGTTTACAAGGCTTGCCTATGTTTATAGCTTGACAAGTAACACACACATTTTGCTGTTCAGTGGGGAAATGTGTCCCCTGAGAACAGGGACATAGCCATTGCTTAGTCCCAATGGTCCTTAATGAATCTTCTTTCTTGTTAGGAAAGAGACTACAGTGGGATGCTTGGGAGAGTCTGCAGAAAGGAAAATCTCTCTAGAATTGTAATTAGGACAAGAAATTAACTGTCCATTTCATGTAACTCTGACCTACTGAGCTGTGTGTTAAAGAACTGTCCATGTGAAGAACCTGTACACACAGAAAATTCAGTTTAAGATGATTCCCTCACTTCGGTCCCATCTCTTTTTCTCTCTCCCAGAACTAATAATATGAAGGCAGAAGAGAAGACCCCCGCCCTGTCTGCTGCCTGACTTCACCTGTGATGAAAGAGCACACAGAGGTGTACTGTCCCAGGGAAATTCATACTCTACCTATTATCAAGACCTACAGCCTGCACAAAGTGCAATTCCTTTACTTTGTAGTGCTAAGTGTACTTGTGAAAAGTAAAACTCCCCAGAAACTGGGCATAGGTATAACCCACAAAAATCTTAAAGCTAACTTGACTGGGGCATCAAATTTTTTAGAACAGAAAATCCAAACAAAACTAGTACTAAGGCAGACATCAAATCACAGTGCTGAAGGAGACACAGTGGGAGGCTGATATGCCTTAGATGAAGCTTTTTATTTCATTGAGTTTATTCTGTCTCAGGTTTACACAATCAAGGAAAAAAACAAACCACTCAACTCACTTCATATGAATTCATTAATGACAAAGGTGACAGACAAACTTGCCTTGATCAGCTACTGATTTCATTTCTTTCTGTTAACACTATTGTTTGGGTCAAACAAACCAACAAAAGACCTCTACATGTAATCAAATGCTTTTGTGGTGAGATAAGCAATAGCATACATTAGGACAAACTGAAGACAGGAACTGATTACCTTTAACAGCTTTAGCCAGTTAACAAAAGACAGAGTGCCTTCAGCTGTGATCTGCTGATTTACAGTACCACCTGAAATATCCATGTGGTCACTAAAACACGCAGAAAAAGATAATTCAACAAGCCATTGTGTAAAGTGTGCCTGTCCTAATAATGGTGAAAATCCATAAAACACAATTGTGAAACTACCAACACTAATCACCTTCCTCCTCAAAAAAAAAAAAAGGAAAAAAAGTGGATTTAGTGCTGGCAAAGATGCCAAATTGACAACCAATCACTCTCCTGGCAGCCAGAGTACAAACAGGTGGATGTAGCTGGAACACACTTGCCCAGTGACAGCTCAGAGTGAACCTGGCACCACACCAGTTATAAGGGTTGGCAAATCATGGAAGCAAAACACATCAGCTTAAGTCTCTTGACTCTGACCAAATAATCCAATGGAATAAGAAAGGTTAACAAAGTAAAATATGTTACAGTCCCTCGGAATGATGCCAGTGCTAAAATAATCATTTATCCTTCCTAAGGCAAGTCAGGAAGGGGGCAATCAACTCTCTCCAGCATCCACGGAAGGTTGGTTGTGTTACTATGACCCTCTGTCTGAAAACACCCTCTCTGTTTATTGCCTCAGGAAAAGGGCAATAGAAATGAATCCATGCAGATTTTATCAAACCAAGACTGAGGAATTTTTGGGTATCTTCCTGGTTGTTAGTTTTAAATATCAGCTGTCTGTGCTTGATACTGTACAGAACTGACCCAAGATGAAAATCCTCCTTCAATTCTAAGCTAGAAATGGTGGTCTCAAAATATGATTCACCTAGAAAACATATTCTGTGCAAAGAAATACAAATCTACATGTGGAAAGGGATTTATTACATTAGAGTAAGTACTAACTAGATAATTATTTACATGCCTTAGGGAGGAAAAAGAGGAGTCAAAATAGTGTTATAATGATTTGGAAAAAAGAAGCTGGTCAAAATTTTCCTTTTCTGTTTACCTTCAAGGGGCATGCTGCAAGGTAGATCTGGTGTGGCTGCAGCAGAGGTTTCTTTGAGATAATGAATTAGTTGAGGATTATTAAGTTCTGATTGATGTTTCAGTTCATATACATCCAGCCACTCTGTGGACAAGTATATATGTCCTGGACAAGTGCCTGTCAAGTTTAGTGCAATAAAACTTTTGGTATTTTATGTTAGCTAAAAATGTACAACCAGCACATAATTTGCAAAGGGACGTTTAAGAGAGACTTTAAAAATTATTTTTGTACCATACTTCCCTCTCTGCTCCTCTTTTTAAAGCAGATGTTGGATTTATTACATATGCACAGCCAAAGGGCCACAGTCAGGCTCAATGTACAGAAGTAACATGGTCTCAGCAGATGTGAATTGCTAAGCAGGGTAGAGATTGGCAAAATGTAGGGAAACATGGAGACAGCAAAGTAAATATAAGAATGAGTAAAATAGATGCACAAATGCCCCAAAATTGTGAACACCCTGGGTTAGGGTATGTATGCTATTACATACTCAAGGGTTTAAATGAAGGAGCAGCCTGCTCTTGTACAGGAGTCTCAGCAAGGGAAGAGGTAAAAATATTAAAAATATATGGAAAGTAGAAAAGTACATTTCAACCTCTCAAGTATGGATGACCATTAGCAAAATTCTTTGCTGTATTTTCCCCATTTGCTACTGAAACACTGATGAGGTATTGCAGAAATACCTGCACAATCCCTAAACTCCAGACACTATGAGTTTCAATGTGTTACCAAGTCTTCCACAGACTCAAGAGCAGCCCAGCTGCTTTCTCCTAACATACAACTTAATGAGATAAGCTCTGTGTGTGTGTGTGCATATACAGAATTTTGTTTATATGTAAATGCCTGAAAAAATTTGGAACTACAACTAGTGACATGTAAAACCCCGATGAAAAAGTAGCTGCTTCTGAAAAGTGGGTTTTGATGAATTTTGTATGATCTCTTTAAAGATTCTCTAATGCATATTTCAAAAGATTCTTCAATGCTGTAAGTTTTAGATCAGCTTGTAACTGATAATTTAGATTTTTCCAGGACTATTCTCCTGCGGAATCTAGTTTCCAAACTGAGATTTAAATGTATAGTAGTTCTGAATGAAATCGCAGGCTGAATATTAGATTACAGCATATAAAACATCACAAAATCCTTTGTTAATGCGAAGTTAAAACCTGAGCTAAGGCAAACTTACTAAAATTATCTGGGAATACCAGGCCTTTTGTGCTTAGCAGTTTCCTTGTATGACTTGTTTCTAGTGCCTCTGTATAAAGAATGATCAAACATTACCAATGACTTTAGCTCCTAAGACAGGCACAAACTGCAAAGAAATACATCATTTCTAAATAAGATTATTTCTTATGAAAATAATCCCAGGCAATAAATAACTACAAAATTTAGCTA
This sequence comes from Coloeus monedula, assembly GCF_965178545.1. NCBI lineage: Eukaryota > Metazoa > Chordata > Aves > Passeriformes > Corvidae > Coloeus > Coloeus monedula. The sequence goes on along the minus strand of NC_138795.1, from coordinate 13,835,896 downwards.
TTGTATGGGTATGTAGACTTTAACCTCGAAATAATTACTGGATACTTTAGATAATGTAATATTGTTAGGTGAGCTGTAGGCATTTTACTGATGTCAAACTCTGTCCTCATACTCCAGCTTTTCCCTTCCGCTGCCCCCAGTGCTGTAAATTCCCTGTTGTTCCATCAGCTGGAGTCAACTCACTTCACCTTGATATGAAAAGGGCAATTTCCAACTCCTCCTGGCACAAGGGAGCAGGGCTGGAAGGTTGGCTCAGCTGCCTGCACAATTAGAGGCTCTGCTTGTTCCCTCGGGATGGGGACATGACCCCTCTTGTGAGGCGCTTTGAGGAATCCAGGTGGATATTCCAGGATAAAAGCACAGCTTTGCCTCTGCTTTCCACACCAGGACTTGGCCACAGTGCAACTGCTTGCTGCACAAAGCTATGGCTCCAATTTCCAGAAGTCCTTAGTTCTCACTCAGGCACCAAAACAAATGGTTTCAGGGGAAGCTGAACTCCCTGGAAAATACCAGCAAATGAAAAAACCTTCCTGGGCTTGTTAAAAGGTGTTGCATCACTTGAGTAACTGAGAGTAAAAGGGAAGTTAACAGCACCATTGACTTTTATCCAACTCTTGGTTTGCCATCTTCCAGTATGCAACAAATTGAACAAATATGAAGAAAAATTTGTAAGAAAAAAGATTTGTAAAAAATGCAAATTAGTTTTACATTCTCCTAAGCCCATATTTACTCACATCACACTTTATTTCACTGTGCCCAAAGCCTTTATTCTCCAAAAGGCTGAAACATATTAGCAGCAAAAATGGCACGCGGTTGAGGCCAAAAGGCAGCAGGGTAAATCTTTCCCAATGTCTGTCTGCACCACAGAACAGATCTTTGCAGCAGAGCTCTTGGCCACAGCACCCATACCTACTGCTCAGTCTACACACATCTTATCTATTAGCTCTATTTGCTGGATCACAGGATGAGAGCAGAATATCCAATAGAGAGCTGCAGTGCTGAAGGAAAGCTCAGGTCCAAGAGGATAAGTCTGCTCTAGAGCAGAATCAAAGTATTAGTTTCTCAGCTTCCTAAGAATCTTGTCAGTCACTGTAATTATAAATTTTAAAAATAAGTGATAGGTCTATTTTCTCTGTCCTGTAACAAACTGATGCTGAGCATTTGTCAACTATTTTAATTCATGCTTTAATATGCATAAAATCAAGATTGCAAGTAAATCATAAATGAATGCAGAAATGTGTTTGTAAACCTTAGTTCCCTGCCATGATAATTGCTTAATATCTGGCATTAATGATGTTTTTTCTAAAGCCAGATAACTGACATTTAAACACATTTAAACATTAATGTGCAGGCATTCATGCAGAGACAGGATTATTTAAACAGGAAGGAATACAGTTTTAGAGACAAAATATTTGCCATCCCCCTGCAAAGGACAATCTGACTTAATCAACATTATATATGTAATACATTTTCATACTAGGTTTTTATAGCTACAGTGTATGTATATTCAAAGGTGAATAATTTCAAATTTAACATTGCAAATTTAATCTGCCCACAGCAGAACACCTCTAAAACTCTTGTAGAAAATCTAATACAGTTAATTTCAAATCACATTTGTTTAGTTTGCCTTCTTAGCTTGTAGGACATGAGGTAGAAAATACTTGCTCTTTCAAGATACAAGTGTGTAAAATTAAAAAAAAAAAATGCTGCACCTGCTTGTATTGGGCCTTAATGTATTTTCTTAACCCCTGATCCTCTTATGCCAATATTTAGAAATCATTCTTAAACTTTCCTTGTAACTAATAATCAATCTTTTCTGTCCAAATGACAAAATATTTTCTCATACAGTACCCAAGTCTGACTGTCTGCTGTGTGGCAAGGCATGGCCTTGAGACAACATTAATAAAGAGTAAAGGGATGTGTATGGGGCATTTCAAAGGGCTCAGAACAAAGACATTCTTAGCTGAGGCTCCCTGACAGAGGAGAATCGTGACCTTTGCAATTAGTCTCACAAAAATTATAATCACAAGAAGAATTTAATTTAATCCCATGCTCTTTAGGCCCATTTGTTACAGCAGACATCATGGCTCATATCACAGGGGTTGCATGCAACAAATGTAGGAGATAAGAAAAAAAAAGATTAATCAATGATAGTGGACTTTACTAAAAAAGAAACAAAAACCAAAAAAGGTGAGACACTGTAGTCTTATTCTGAATTTACACTCCTATTTCAAGCAATCAAATATTTCTGTAAAAATACATAATGAAGTTGTAATAGTTTAAACCTTTTGACTTATCATAAGGCAAAATTGCTAAGGGACTAGCACTGGTCTCTGTGAGAGCAACAGAAAAATCCCTAAAATTGAAGCAACATAATGATCAAGTATAGATGTAAGCAACAGGCATTTTTATCTTTATTTGTTTTAGACACGGACTTGGCTTTTAGTGCACAATATTTCAAAGAAAAGTCTCTAATGCTCCTGAAATAGTCTGGAGACTCGATTTGCCAGAGAGCTAAAAGAAATACCTCATCAGAGCAAGGGAGCTGATTGTCTCAGAGATTTGGCACAGGCGCTGTCCCTCAGCCAGGGCAGAAAGACCCAGCGACTTTTATCTCCGAATAATAATGAGGAACCAGGCATCAGAGTCACTGCATATTGTTTTGAGCTAATTCCACTGGAAGATAAGCTACTCTTAAGACTCAAAGCATTTTTCATGCCACAATATGAACATTTAATATCTGAAACATTTCTTATGAAACCGTAATACCCAATTGTTACAGCGCTGGGAGTGACTCATTTAAATTTCTTAATTATTGCAAGCAACTTTGTCAATAATGTAACATTTTGAAGAGATTAAATTTTTTTTTAACAATAAAAGCTTTAGTGTCAGCCAGCAACTCCTTAAAGGGTTTCAGCTGTTTTGCATTACTAAAATGCCAGAGCAACTCAATATTCACAGGCAAAAATAAAATGTTCAAATAATGTGATGATTGTGACACTGAGTCAAATTCCACATTTGCTTTTGAAACTACAATGGCAAGTTGTGCATTCTGTGAAGTATCTACTGGATTTTTTTTTTACTCACTGCATGCACAAACTGCTCAGGGAAAAGCAATAAATTTATATGTGAACGGTAGTAATTTCTTTTGCACACTGATAAGCTACAAAACATTATGTTCCTCTAAAGTACTTTAACAACAAATAAAAATAGGAAATTTAATGTCTTTAATATTACCTCTACCACCATGTTTTCTAAATGTAGTTCTTCCAGATATTCAAGAAAGAAAAATGTCTCCAGGTTGGTACAGAGACAGCTGTATTTTAATTAAAAAAGATGTAAATTTTCTGTGGAATTCTGTTTTCAGAAAAGAGAATTATGCTTCATCTCTTTCATCACTTCTCCAAGGAAGCCAGGGTTTCTCCAGACTGAGGTTTGTTTATCTGCTCTCTTCTCTTTCTAGATATTCAAAGAGCTGAACAGCATTCACGACCTGCACTCCACACACAGCCAGAGGGCTGGGAACAGCCTGCCCAGGGACCTGGCACTTCTCAGGACACTGGGTCCAGACACCCATCCTGCACCCACTGGTGCATTTCCCTAACAAGTCTTCATTGACTGTGGACTGGTTGAAAGGTCCTTGCTTCTGGACAGGATGCATAAGCCATTTAGTATTTTCTAGGAAAGAGCAGAATTTTGCATGGTGCTCTCATGTTTTCAAACACACTCATGCATTCACTGAGCATACATGATTACAAGTATCAAAATTTCTTATCATTTGAAAAGAAAATCAGAAGATTATGACTGTTCTTGAAAAATAAAAACATTTCTGACAGATGAGAGTGATTTTGTATTCCTGTCACAAAAGAAAAACCAAAACCAAACCTTCAGTTTTTGGAAATTTAAAGTACTGAGGATAGGCTTGACAGACTGTCAGTTTGCTCCAGACATGAAGGAAGAATGCCATAACTATGTCATTATATTTCTGAAAGTATATCCAAAAAAGTACATTCATGCAAGAGAGGAAGAAACAAGGAAAAAGTCAGCTATTTTGCCTACCCTCACAGCAGGCTCAAACTGTAACCAACACAGGCACACTTATTCTAGGACAAAACATCTTCATATACCTATCTGGTATTTCATTACACATGTATGAAATACTTGGCTATATGCATAGCTAATATACATATTTTATATGTGTACACACATACACAGAAAAATGCACGTATGTATAAATACCTGAATAGCAATGAGATCAGACTTGATTTAAAAGGGCATTTTCAAAGCACAGAAATTCTGGGTTCTTAACAATATATTAAATAAATAAGAACTAGCTCATAGGATGAGAAAAAAATTCAGACCATTGTGTAAGGACATAAATAGCATTCTCCTTCTTGCTTTGGACATATTCAGAAATCCATAACTCTACGCGAGAAAATTTCAGGCAAGTAACCTAACAGATCTGTATCACAGCTTCAGAAAAATCTATTGGTAAACACTCACATTTGAACTGGTTACGAGAGTGACATTAAATTTCTATTACTGTTTATCATTCAATGCCATTCTTGATGACTTGTTTGCCTTTTCCAAATACCTCACTCTTATGGCAATTTTCCAGCTAATTACATGTTTACCATATGGACTGGCGCTGCACAACCCCCTATTACCCCAACTAGAATATATTGTTAATTGTAATAATATAAAGCTACAGTATTCAAACTGAGACATTTCATCATCTCACCTGTGCAATGAAGACTAGAAAAATTCACAGACCAAATGCCCACAAGCAGCAAGTTTGTGGAAAAGGAAACAACAGATTCCTTCTCTTGCAAAATGAACAGGTCCAAACAGTCACAGAAATAACATTTCAAGCTGCTGCTTGAAATGATGCCACCATGACAGTTGGTCATTATGATTAATCTTGTGAGAAATACTGATTATGATTAAATACATGTGCATATCCATGCATTCACACAACAGCAAGAGTGCCCAACAAAACAAAGCAGCACCATTATAAGAGTTTGTATCACTTCTGATCTGTATCCCACTCTCCCTTTTCCCAGAAATGGCACCACAGTTGGGGAATGATGCTTTAAACTGTTAGAAAATTTCCTGGATCCCTAACTGAGGAATGGACTCTGGGGAAAAAAAAAATGTTATTCATTGACAAAATACTAAAATCTACCAGTGACTTGCATATAAAACAGGATCCCTACTGTGCTTCAAGGCCTGTTTATTACTGACATTAAGTCCTGAAAATTGCCACCTTATTTGTAGCTCACTGGACTCAGTGGTCTGGCAACCAGACCACACGGTTTCAGTTCAGGCCATGCACATTCTGCAAGGAGAATGGTTGGGCTTAACGATTAAACTTCTATTCATTGCCACAGAAATACAAGGAAAAAAGGTCAAAGGCACATTTCCCTGTAAAAGGGACTTCCAAATTTTCTGGTTTTATAGATCCTCATTTAAAAGCAAACCTGTTCAGTTTACTGCGCTATGAACTCCTTTTCAGCTGATTGGTATGTTATGAAATAACTGTGAATGTGTGTACAATTATTTTGTGTGATGATATTCACTAGGCTCTGACACTCTTATTTGGGTAGGATTCATATCTGATAGACAAAAATAAAATAAGTCTAGCTTGCAGATGGTTAAATAACTGAATTTATAAAGCTGACTGAGCAAAATGGTTCTCTTCAGAGATTTCACTTTTAAATCTTGTTACTGCTCATTGTGAGGATTTGCAAAAACTGTGCCTGTCAAGCTTCCTGATCAGTGATAGCTTTGAAACTGAGCTAAAGCAGCATGGAGAAAAAGCCAAAACTGGATTTAGTCTCGTTTCAACAACCATTTTAAAGCTGTTCTCACCCAAAGATATAAAAGTTATGATATTTTCATGGTTTCAGTTTACTGCATATCTTTAACAATAACCTCTGCCTGAAAAATAAAAATATCCAGAGTGAGTACAGAAGGAAAATGTTCTGATTTTTTTCCGTTTTAAGTTCTGGGGATTGTTTTGGGGCCACATTTTCACTGACAATCAAGAGTATCTGAATTTGGGGAATCATTACATGCATGATTTTCTATAGCATGGCCAGACCTAAAATTTGCTGGTTTCACAGCAAACTGTTTAAACAGGCATTACAGTTTGATTCACCTCCCTCTCTCCTCACATTGCCAGAGTTACTGAACATGTCCCTCACACAATAGTTAATACAAAGTGACTTTACAGAATTAAATCTAGCATCATCAATTCCAAGATAAAAAGTATGGGAGGATGTGAGTGAGCAAATGTACATGTTCAATTGTGTGCAATCAGCACATTTTGCTGAAGTGATAATTAGGATGAAGAACATTACCTCAGAGAACACCACCTTATCCTTACAATTGAGAGATAAAGAAAATAAATTTTTTGAGTGAAGAGCAGGGTTTTAAGGGTACAGCATTACTTGCATACCTTAATGAAACAAGAGGATTCTTGAGAAATGTCCTATGATACAACCATTACAGTGAAAAAATACTATAAAGCTGTTATTTTCCTGTGCAAAATTTTACTTCTATTTCCCCTGTTCTCTCAAAGAAGTGATGGAGACTTATCTTCAACTATAGGCTCATCCTCCTTCGGGGGTACTGGCAGAAGGGTGAGCATTTTGCTTTTCTTTGAAGTGCAAGCACACACTGGAGATGAAAGCAACTGCATTATTGTCTTTGATGTTTTTGATACTGAATTTCTCGTTTGATTTTTCTTTGTAGACATTTGGAAAGTAAATTTACTTCTTCAATCAACCTTACCCTAAATCCTCAATAGGTACTTATCCCCTTAAATATCTGAAATTGATATCACTATATTTAAAAGTTTGAGTTTGGAATACTTTAATGAATGCAATAAATTCTAAAACATGCCGCAACCTCTTTATTCGTACAGAGTCCTTAATTGCACTATGTGCTATATAAAGAGAAGAAGCAAAGGAAATCCTTATAACTTATGTGAGACACCACACAGACAACATGCTTGAAGTAAAAAGCCTTATTCAGAGCAACCCTTTATGCACTGCTCTTAATATTATCAACAGTGTGCTCATTAGACAAAATTATTTTTAAAAGCCAAGGAAAAAAAAAAAGCAAAAGCAAACCCCAAAAGCTGTTCTTCCCAGCAGTGGAGATTTAAAAGCTAAATCCTTCAAAAATATACCTAAGCCTCCAAGTGGATTATTCAGAAGAGTAAGGACTGTGTGAATGGTGGGTTCTTCAGGACTGTGTGACAGGAATAGCATGAAACAAAGGACAGCTGTAAGGAAACAGACAGCAGATGGGATAAGGATTCATATGATATGATAATTTACAGAGAAGTTGCCTGTCTTGCATGTATATCTGGTTAGCTCATTTAAAAATCAAAATGTTACACTACTTCGGGAGCCAGGTATAAAAAGCCACGAGAGGTGGTGGTAGTATAATAATCAAGCATACTAGCTTCAGATTTGTTTCCCATAGGTATACTCTATTTTACATATATTTGGAAAGGTAATTGAATTTTAAAACAGAGTAGTTATTGTTTCTTTCAAAAGGTATTTCATTTTCATCTTGCACATGATTGTATCAAAATAAAAGCAGCTGAAATGTTTCACATGATTGAGTATCTCCTGCTTCAATTTAATATTGGCCAAATACATTCTTCCAAAAAGAAAATGCACATCCACGTGTAATCACACCTGGCTGAGAAATGTCTGCCAAGACAGTTAGCACCATGACTTCTGCTCTTCCTTCAGAACAGAGTCTACTCAGTAAGCAGGAGAACAGTTAAACACCAGTGTGCTTTTCCTTACTGACATAAATTTGAAAGTGCAGAGAGCCACATCATTAAAAGAACAATGGGAGAAAGAAAAACAAATTAAAACAATAAAAACAAATTAAAGCAATAAACCAAAAAAAATATACAAACACCTTGTGAGATTTTTTTGTTATGAAATACCCTAGAGAATTGTTTAGTTACTTCTAAGTAGCAAGGCCAGGGCTACATGACTTTTACATGCTCTTAGGATAACTGGGAAGTAACATGAAATTGAGGATGTTTTCATCTTTATGACAGGGTGCCTTCAAATTACAGATGTCTCAAGTCAAACTCTGCCTCTCTGGTATGAGGCAAGGGCACTTGGCTATTGATGAAGAAACTGATACTTCATCTTTAGAATGAAAAATAATATAACAGGAAACTGCCAAAATCCCCTGTTATTTTGTTAAAAATCCTTGCCCTTCCTTTCCAAACTGCACAGACCTTCTCCAGGAGCTCTTAAACCTCACTAAATGCTATATATATTTATAGCTCCTTACAAAGAAATTTAATAGCATCTGACAGTATTTACAGGCAGTTCCTACATCTCTATTGTGCTTAGTTTGGTTATGGCACATGAAGCCGACAGAATTTCTTGTGTCTTTGCACACCTTGCTCCTCTCAAGTAGGTGTAATTCAAGACAGGTGTAAAAGAAACACTCAACATTAAAATCTGCCTACAGAAATTCTCTCCATCTAGCTCCATAGGTTTCAGTCAGCAGTGACTTCAGTCTGGCTGGATCAGACACATTTGAAGTTCACCACCTGTAAAGACGCCAGACATCATCATCCCAAAAGCTTCTATCACCTCTGACAGCTGACTTGCCCCAAACCCAAACTCACTTCCCTGGCAGGGCAGCAAGCAATAAACAGCCCCAATCAGGGAGCTGCAGCTTCTTTCCACAGCAGCACAGCCTTTCTCAATCAGCTGCTCAGACACACAGAAGCTGGGCAATCTCTTCAAATAATTTTGGACATAATGGAGGAATTGTTGGTAATCCCAGAGTTCCTGCACACAGGAAACTCTGTGATCCCTTCCACAGTGCAGGAATCCTGCGCCAGAATGCACATAAGGAACTAGGAGCAATTTCTTTGTACAGAATAGCAGCTTACCCAGTGAATTAATAGTTTGTCATCCTGGACCAAATGGAGATAAAGTAGAAGCTGGCTCTTAAACACAACTAGATAGATGTGTAGTGAGGAAAATACTGCCAAAGGAATTGAGACAAGCAGTCTACTACAATTTATTGAGTGGCTCCCAGTAAAAATACAATTACTGAATATATTTTGCTGTAGCACCAGAAGCAGGATGCAAACGCAAAGCACATCTGCTGCTCTACCCCATGAACAATCCCAGAGGACCCATGTACAACAGGACCTTCAGTACTGTCACTCGAGGTGCTGCACTATGCAACTGAACTTGGAGGCGGCACAAAGCTTTCTCTGACAAGTTTTACATTCTCAGGTATCATAGGTTTGGATCAGCAAAAAGGAAGGTCGGACATCTGCTGCTGTCACCTATAGCTTTCCTACCACCTCTGGCATGTAAACCGATTATCCAGCCTGCACTAAATTTCTAACTCCATTTAGCAGCAAGAACTAAGGAGAAATGCTAGTTTCATGTGACATGTTGAAATCCTCTTCCCTGGATCAGTCCATAGGACAAAAATATGCTAAACCTTAGTGCCATAATTCACTACCTTTTCAGGCCCAAATGTAAAATAATGTGGTTTTACTGAAGAGCTGTCCCTTCAATGTTCTCACATAAAACATATATTAAAAAGTTCCTAGAAAAACAAGTGTAAGGTATGTGGTTTACAGGACAATTTTTTTCTGCTTATTTATGAAAAGTAAGTACATTTTGGTTTTTTATCTTTTAATTCTTAAAAGCTGCAGCATTTCAGATTGCAGCTGTACATACATATACCTAAGACAACAGATATGCAATTATTGGTCCTTCCAAGAAGCAAAATGTGATAAATCAAGATATCCTTTTCTGGAGACAAAACTTCCTCTTTTATCCTGAATCTGCCCAGATAAATATATATCTGCCTTTTCTGGACCTATTTCTAAACAATCATGTTGCAAACACACAGCCATAGGAATATTTTTCCACTTTTCCCTACCTAATACAAATACACCTTTCCCCCACCTAATACAAATTAGAAGGCTGGTTCCCACCATTTCTCATTACATATTCAGTAACCAAGAACTTCATTAATTTTCAGTACTTCACCCTGAATTCTACTCTATACTCGGTGAACCTTTGAACTCTGTAATTAGTATTACTCATAATTGCTAAGAAATTATTTGATATCTGACTGCTAGTCACAATGATGTTAGTTAACTCCCTGACTTTACATGAAGTCTGCTCCTTTTAAAGTACAAGGATGTAGAATAAAATTTTAAAATCCTACAGAACATGGGCATTTCCTACCCCCAAAAAAAAAATCACACCCTGAACTTGTGTATTTTCAGTGGTGATGACAGAGGATGCAGTTGGCATTGGGTCTGTAAGCTATATTTAGCACACTTTTTCTCTCCAGTAATTTATAGTCTTCGTTGGTGTCAGGACAAAGATATCATCCATTCAACACAAGTACCACTGGCTAGGCTGGAGCACGGGAAGGAAACATTCTATTTCCAATGTCAGGAGGGGCTGAAGATGTTTCAGCAAACATTGTCCTTGTTATCTCACTCCTGCCAATCATCAGGGCTGCAATCCAGCCGAAGCAAAGATGTGAGCACGAGACTTCTTCATCAGTCAAATGACAGACTTCAGCTTCAAATGATGAGGAAACTGCTCCAGCTCCCTGGGCTGACACTGCACTGCAAAGGGCTGGAGAACACCTCCATCAATGCAGCCATCAGATGGATTATGGGAGAGTTTTATTATGCTGGTGGGAATTAGTATATTGGACAGATGCAGAAGTAAATGTGATTTTTGCAAACACAGGCTTCCATTATTTTCTTAAAGAATGAGGAGGCAACTCCCACTTTTTAAATTAAACATGCACCAGAATGGCAAGGCATCCAGTGCCTATGCTGATTTAAAATGATAACCCATCATATTTAAAAACAGACTTAAAAAACCCAAAACAAACCCACAAGATAAAGGAGTACAGTGCGAAAATCACATCACACTAATTTTTATTCTATATTAGAGATGCTATGCTTTAAAAGATGAGCAGCAATTAATTAAGAAAACTTCAGCCTAAACCTCTAAGACATATGGACCACTCCAGTATTCAGCTCAGCCTCCCAATGAGGACTAGTTACAAACTCATTTGAGTTACTATTTTCTGACAGCTACTGAAGAAAATAGAACTGCATGACAATTTTTTTTCTAAGACATGAAATAGTAAACAAAGTATGTTACACGATATAGTAAATTAATGTTATTAGTGAAAGCAATCTGCCAAAATTTGGCATAAATAGTTGACAAAGTAGATCACAGAACAGTTGGGGTTGCAAAGGATCTCTGAAGATTATCTGGAGTCCAACTGACCTGCTAAATACACATGTAAAAACACAACTGAATAAACTGTGATAGTAAAAAATAAAAAAGGCAACCAAAGGAGAATAAAAAAAGTTCCTTTTATTCGTAATTCACACAAGAAAATATTTTTAATGTAGGAACAATTAGTTAATACCCTGGAGAGAAGTATATGTATGCTATCTGACAAATGGATTAATGGTATTCCCCTAGCTGACAAAAAACTGCTTTCTACGTGTCTGACTATTTCCCCTGCCTTTCCCCCACCCTCTTTAATCCTGATAGATCATGCCAAGTTCTTGATTCTTTCTGGACTAATTAAAACTCTTGGTTTGGTGCAGACCTGAAAATAACAGTCTGGCTCAGACCTTCTTCCTAATTAAAATCTGTGTTTAGAAAAAAAGTATTTCGTAGTTTTGTTCTTATATTCAGGCCAAATTGCTTTGCTATGCAGCTTGTAGAGATTTAAATTTCTTTATGAATTCTCTATTATTTTTGTAAAAAAGAAAAATGTGTAAAAAAGGTATGAGAATTTCACATTTTTTTCTTCTCCATGTTCAACCTTGAGACAAATCAAGACTTGCCTTCGTTTCTTTGAAAAATGATGACTTCAACATAAGAGAGCTCAACTGTCCCTAGTTTGAAAATGAAGATCCCTAACTGAAAAGAAGCCGAATACAAGTTATAAAGTAGTATTTATTTCATTAGTTTAGTTTTCTTCCTTTGATAAAACATAAATGTGTTTACCACAATAAAGCTATCAGAGGGCTTGAACGAACTTCTAAAACCTTCTTGAAGCAACAAGCCAATCTGATGTGGCTGAACTATTTAAGCCATTTTACTAAGAGACAAAAAGCACAATAAACAAAATAACTCTTACAGAGCTGCCTGTCTTCAGAGTTGTTAAGCCCCGTGAGTCTTCTGTTAAAACAAAATTGTTTCCCATTATGGAGGTCCTAGTTTTTCCAGCTTACCCCAGGAAGAGTTTCTTGTTGTATTTTAAAAGCACTAGAGACTGGAAGCAGAAGCAACTATGGCTTGTGGCACGAGCCTGAAAGACTCCTGAGGCAGAGGAAGGATACAGAGGCAAAACAGGAGAGCTACCATCTGGGGGAGAGGTAAGAGAACCAATACAACAAACTCCCACAAGAACACAGGTGAACGAGTCTCCTTGTTTCCATGATGAATGATCCAGGCCTGGATCATTCTGCCAACTCCTTGCTGTTTGTCAAAGAAAGCACTTAACAGTCATTAAACAGTCACTAAACCACAGCAGGATACCAATACTAGTTGGACACACCACCTTGATTCCAAGTTCAGGAATGCTGTTGGTGCCACCAGTGCCAGTTAGCATTTCCACGATCCCCTTTCCCGCAGGAACTCCCCCAGTAACTCGATCATTGCCTCAGAACAAACCACCCACCACCATCCACAACTCCCTCTCCCGGGTCTGCGGGCTTTCAATCCTGGCCAGCCCCATGCCAGGCCACAGGGACACACAGTTGTCATTTTAAGGCAGGGCACCATCTGACTACTTAAAACAGTTACTCTCCAGCACATTACTGACTAAACTGTAAACATTTCCTTGGGATTTAGAGATAATTGTGGAATGATGTCCACACGTAAAGGGATAGAAATAATCTTTCTTGTTCAAACAGACACCGTTTGTGCTTAACATCAAACGATAAATAGAAAGCTGAGCAAGTCAATAGGTAATGAGTAACTCATACTGGCCTTTAGTAAGCTGGCATTAAACACTATCATTATAATTGGAATAAAAGCAATTAATAGAATTGATTTGTTTCTGTGTTCTCTTTTTTTAGACATCTGAAAATTAGAAGTTAACAGAATTGTTCATTATGAACAAATCACAAACTATCATGCATTAATATATCACAGCTACTCTGAAATAAACTAAGCAATTTAACATTAAGGAACACCTCTACATTTAAAGCATTTCTTTTTAATCCATTAAACCAGGCTATTTCCTTTTAATATTTGGACGCCTTAGCAATATTTACATTTGCATTCTGCAGAAACTTCCTCTCTAATATACCTAAATAGATTTGATTTCTTCTGCTGCTGGACAGTTATACCTAAGATCATTTTGCATAACACCAAATAAGCAAACAATCTCTTCCCCCAGTAAGTCTTGGATAATTGCCAGCAGAGGTGTTAACAGATGAGCAGCCATGCTAGTGGCTTTTCCAGTGGGACAGACACTTGCCTTGCCACTCTAAATCAGAGTAACACTCCTTTCCATTTGCCAGAGAACTGCTCATCTGTGTGTTCCATAACCTCTTAATCTGTAACACGCAGGTTATTTTAAGCAGTTTAAAAAGAGCTCACTTGAACTAAACCAGATCTTTGTACTCAAATAGATTAGGGAGAGCAAACATAAAAAGCTCTGCTGTCAACTGTCAGAGAGTGATAGCATGTGCCATGTGGGAAAGGTTGCTTCAACTTATCCTGGTAAAGGAGACCTGTCCACAGTGTGAAGCATTCAGAAAGAACACAGTTCTCTGAGGAAATAGAATTTCCATTTTCTGGAAGAATGATGGGTGTGTACAAAGGTACTTGAAAAGTTAATACAAGCAGCCCTAATTGCACCTGGTAGATGACTATGAGGAGTTAGTTAGTAAGGGTTTCTATTTGTTTCTTTTTTAAATTCCTTTTCTTGGCAAGAGATTTCTTAAACATTTGATTTTTAGCATTTTAAAAAACATAATCTTTATATATTTCTTAAAAAAAGTAAATATAGTTTTATCTGAACAAAATATTTCTTAAAAAATAATTTCTGGCTCAGTTACTGCTCAAGTATGTTCTGCCTTTCTTGGCTCCCTATCCCTGCCTGTGTTGCAGAGTGACAGTGTTGGGACCAGCTTAATCTCAGCTCCATGGAGGGGAAGCAAAGCAGAGTTGGAAATAAATGAAATGTCTAGCTGTGCAAGAGGTGGGCTGGCCCACCCATGCTTATCATACAAATAAAATTTTGCTTGGACTAAAAGACAGACAGCAAAGAGAAAAGTAGACAGAGATCAAAAAAGTAAGAAAAAATTAAGTCCATTAAGAGGAATGTGCTGAGGTGCTGGGCTTGGAGCCAAACCCAAAGCATCCTGCAGCATGGAAGCCCAGCTCACCTAGGAACAGTGAGAAGGGGAATAATCTCCACAAATGCAGTGACTGGCAAAAGATCAAACTTCTCTGTGAAGAAACTCTGCCTTCAAGGTACAGAGCAGGAATGGGGTAAGAAACCAAAACTACAGGACATCTGAAATATCATAGGAGCTCTTTCCAAGAATAAAGACAGGATGATTTTCCATGCATCTCACAAGAGCTCAGCTTGCACTGAATGAGCTGTCATAGTCAAGCATCATTGTTTCAGTTGCAATTTCATGTCTAAAAATGGTATTTGTACAACCTTTGTGGAAGATCTGAGCCTTCAGAAACGATAGAGGGAAAAGGACAGGTGAGACATCCAGCTCCTTCCTTCTGCCTGGCTCCCTCCTCCTCATCTGCTAACCTCTGGGGTGTTCCTGACTGAAGGGGATCCCTCTGCCTGAGAGCAGAGAGGAACAGGTCCCCTGAGTCAGGACCAACCTCTGCCTGCCCACATCACCCACACAGACACATGGCCTTACCTAGTCCCACCTACTAGCACCTGACTGCCTCACCATCTTTGCACATTCAAGTTTACACCAAAGTCACTTGAAAACATTGTTCTAAGCATAAGGTACTAGAGAAAAGAGAGGCTAAGTCCTGGATGTTAGTCTTAGAGAATGTACTCAGCCTAACAGTCAAGCCATCCAGCTTCACATGAGTGTTCCAACTATTTAATCCTCCTATGTATGTCAATGTATGAGGTAGAGATAAGTATTGTTTTTTTCACAACACTGATTTGACTGTTGTATTGTCCTACCAATATGACATAAACCTGATTCATTAAACCTTTCTACAGAGACCTTAAGAAGAGTTTTCCAACTGTGAAGTCGAGTACTTTTGATTAAAATGGTATCTGGAGCAAAGTTAAATAATACTTCTGGGGTTAAATGCTGCAGTTACTAAGCAGAGCGACCAGGAAAAAAGCCAAGTTTGGCTGATTTCCCCAAATGCATCACTCTGACCATCTGTGAGAGAGGTAATGTTCTCTTAAGAGAAGAAACAATTATCAAAAAATAGGTTGTGGGATTGTCTTGATACTTATTTTGTTGTTCAATTAACTCTTCATTTATAGTCTTCCCAAAGCACAAAAATCCCCCAACGAACCTGAACACTGTTAGCCATATTAAGCCATGAAGTTTTTTTCTGATGTGAGCATGCATACAGTGCAGTAGGTGAAGCTCCTCTAACAGACCATGGTTACAGGCTGCACATCTTTTACCCTGCAGTGTTTTGTCAGCTTTGCAACCAGAACCCCGGCTGCAGGCTTTTTACAAGCAGAGAAGTGCATACCTATCAATATTACCCATGTCTATGTGCATAGCCACGCGTGCTGCAGCTGCCTCATTTGTGCAAACTGAAAAAGGAAATTCTCTGTCAGAAACAAACCCTCAAAACCCGAGAGGCTGATTATCCAACTGTAAACCTGGGCTTGCATCTCCTGGAAGCTGTTGCAGAAATCGGAAGCATGCCTACTGATATTAAGAAAAGGGTCCATTTCATTGTTATTATGGTGTCTAGAAAGGCTGATTTCAGTTACTCTTTGCATTATTTCTAGGGTTATAAATTACTGATCCTGAATGGCAGAGGCTTATTACTTCCCAACTGCTCTCATCTGCTGGGGTGCCTGCTGGGACACGTCACATCCCTAAAGCAGTCCTAATTTGCAAGGATCACTGAATAGACTTCTAGTTGGCCTTGCTATTGAGCACAGAGCCATAGAAATACACCATTGAGGCTCCTTTCTCTCAGAAGTCATTCAATCATTAGCGCAAAAAAGATGTTAAAAGAATTCTGAGCAAATCATACCATCTTTTTGCTTCTCAGCTCAGATCTGAGCTTCCTGCTGCATGTGATCTCATTAATGCAGCATTTTCAGGGGCAAGCCAGAAATAATTTTCTAACATTTTTTTTAAAAAGTCCAAAACATGGTGGCTTTAAAAATTCTCAAAGCTGCACAAGCTTATCTGTCTCCATTCAGGCACACTTCTGTTGCCCTTTAGCACCACACACAATGTTATGATTAGTTTATCTCCCTACACATACTACAGCATAGTTACTCTGAAATAACTTTAGAAAAAATAGAACATACTTATTCAAATATATTTTTGCTATGATGCAGAATGCTACAAAGAGAGCAAGGACTAGAGAATTAAGCACATGAATCTAAGCATTATTTCTAATGCACACAGCAGAAGATACAATTGCACGGCCTGAGGCTCAAATATTATTATCCTTTGAGATATAGACATTAAAAGTAATTGCCAGGAAAATTGTTCTTCATCAATTACTTAAAATACATTGGAGTTGAACACTCCTTGCTACTTCTTCTAGAGACATTACAAAGGGAAAAATATTTGGAAAGCGTCTTTGCTTTTTTCTGCTCGTGTTCAGGGTTTGGGGGTTTTTTGGATACTCCTTGGTAAATTACAGTTTGAACACTGACATTTTGTTAGATTATTTTCAAATACATTCTTCATTTTCCCCTTATCTATATCTCTGTGTTGCACTACAAATTATCAGAAATAACCAACACTATTCATTGATTAAATGTAAAAATATAATTTAAATGATAGTCCATAATTACAAAAAATTAGTATGTGTTGAAGTTTTGACACTCATCATATTTCAGTTACACCAGGTGAATTCTGAACAATGAATTCCAAAAATTTACATTATTGTGCATGGGAAGACTTGTCAGCTATGATGCAGTCACTAATCACTCAATTAATTGAAAAAAGTTAGTTATAATGACTGCAGGGAAATTAGATTAATTTGTTGGATGTACATAAGAGTATTCTAAAAACACTGGTTAAGCATCTTCTTTATGATATATTTCCTGAATGAAATGGGAAGATATTTTATTCCCTTTACCCACTGCAATCTCTTCCTTTTATGACCAATTATTTACACATATCCCTAACTGCCGAGAAATCTGAGAAAATCATTTGTACATTTAGAACCAATAGAGAGTTTGGGAATACCAAATAACTTAACTAAGGATAGGTCAATTAATTTAACCGTCCCACTGAAATTTGGAATTGAATCCTGTAATGTCCTGGATTTAAAGTTTATATTAAGTCAGACAAAAATAAAGAAAAAAAGGTTTTCACTATATTAAAAAAACCCACTTCCTTTCCTTTTTTGGGCACACTTGAACTGTAGTCTCTTGAGACACTTGCCTGTCCCAAAGCCGAACAACTGCCAAGACAGTGACACAGAACAGCGTGGATAGAAGTGATTGAACATAAAAAGACTGACTCAAAACAACCATGAAATGGAAGCATTTTTGCTTTTACTGTCATAAAATAACTCTTTTTTCATAAAGCACCTCAAGAGATAGTGACAGGAAAGGGGAGCAGGGCAGCAGCTTGCATGGATTTGTGCCCCCACCCCCCCAGCAGTGAAGACAAGCACAGGTGGTGGCAGTGCCCGACATGGAAGTGACTTTAGGAGTTATAAATGCCAAGACTTCAGCAAAGCCAAAGTGAAAGCAATTAAATGAAACTTCCAGGTTAAAAAAACCCCTGGACCTCCCCTTTCCCTCCCCCTCCAGGTTCCTGTAGAATTAAAGCACTGGGGTTTTTTCTTGCCTTCCTTCTCTCCTCTGTAACTCAGGGTAGTCTGCAGATACAAAATTAATATTCACTTTTAATTTACTATGATATAAATTTTGAGGAAGCTGTTAGAGAAAGCATCTCTGTAACTTAAAATACATTGTCCAAAGCTTTGCTCACACATACAGATTCCTTTATTATTTCCAGTTTGTGCTACCTCTAATTTTGCCTACGGCATCAAAATTTCTTTCCTATTCTACTATATTGTCTTCCATACCTTACACCCATAATGAGGCTATGTAGGATTGTATAAAGCTCTTTTGATGAGAACTGATCAATAAGTAATACAATAGATTACTTGATCTTCTCACAGTTTTTACCCATTTCTTTATTTGCATAGTTTTACACAGTAAGTTTCAGCTGTTATCAACACTTATACTACGAACTTATACTAAAAATCTGTTAGCCTGCTTCAACACATTTTGCAATATTTTCTTCTTGTATTTATTCTACAAATTCATAAGCTGTATGTTTCCCTCTGCAGGGGCATGAAGCTGGCATTTTTAACCAGAGTGGGATTAAATTTTCTGTGTGATCATAAAGCATGAAAGCTTTACCACACAAGACAGTCCCCTGTGACCTCAGCTACAGAAATGGAATAACTTTAAGCATGCTCTTCCTAGGAATCCTCTCTCTCTCTGCTCCCCTTCAGGTCCCTTCTCTTTTACTTTTATTAATAATGCCAACTACTTTACACCTTGCTGGATCATTATTTGGTTTTCTGAATGTTGATGATGTTGCAAAGGTAACAGAACAAAATCAAAGCAACCTCTAAAAATTCAGAAGTTTGATTTGAACCACTGTAGGCATAACAAAAGCAGCTTTAAAGCCAGATCACAGTGATGAGGAGTTTCTTCAGAAAAAGAGAAACATTAACCTTTTATTATTTCTCACAAGCAACTCATACAAGAAGTATGCAAAAAGTCTAAATATTTCCCCATCTACATTTCTATCACTATTTCTCCATATCTAGTATTTCAGTTTTATTTTATCTTTTAAATCAGAGGTACTAAGCCACTTTTGCCATCTTCTGAATCCAAGACTTAGAATTTATGCCCCAACTTAACCATCTCATTTTATTTATTACAAGCTAAACTAACTATGGTCCCGATGCTCTTGCAACATCTGCTGCACTCCAGACCATCCAGTTCTCTTGGAACTCCCCAACTTCCCTAATTATTTTGTTCCCATGATGCTGGGGGAATGTAAAATTTTGTTGCTTCTAAAACTCTAACATGATCATCTCAGAGGAGAGTATACAGCCCAGTATTATAGGAGCATCACCAGAAAAAAAGAGTAGACAATTAAGAGGCTGACATTTTTTGCAAAAACCTGGAATTCCAGTTACTGTAAAATAATAACTAATTTTGGTTTGTAAGAGAAAAAACCAAAAGCAGCGTATCCTACCTGCAGCTCTTTCAGCCTCACCAGTCTAAAAAGGTATAAAATCTCAGCATGTGGTATGGACATAAATATATGACTACAAAACAGCAAAGTCCTGCCTTTCCCATAGCCACCCTCCTGTTCCACAGTCACCTGTCTCCTGCTCCCATAATTAAATTCTTAGACATGAAACAGAACTGGATGGGACTGCCACAATCCTGATGTGCTGCACTTAAAACTTACTACTAAAAACACAGCTGAGCAGCACAAAGGGCAACTTCTTTTTTGGTGAAACAGAACAAATATTTAGGTCTTATAAGTGAAGGAAAAGAAGGATGGATAGGAAATGCTACTGTTCCTGTGGTTCTTCAACAGTTAAAAACTTTCCTTGGAAATTTGCACAAGTGTTAGTAATAATAAACTAAGCATGTCCAATATTCTCAGCACAGCAGATTTTGGTCATATGCAAAACTTGGAGGAAAATGTGTAATGAGCACATGACTCCTTCCATGTAGAGTGTGTGATGATGAGCTATAGTTTGTGTGGATTGCTGGGTTATTTTTGCTTCCTATGTTCTCCACATGAGAAAGGGCTATTTAAAAATTACTATTTGCATTTAGGGAGTTCATATAAAATTTAGCTTTACAACAAAAAAAAAAAAATAGCGAAGAAGAAAAAACAGAAATTAGGCCTCAAATATTGTTAAGGATCTCAACAAGCAATCTACCAATCATACCAAGTAACAGGAGTTTTAGAGGTGCCAAGTAATTAAGCATGAGAGTACAATAATTTTTTCTTGTTTCTAATGTCCCAAGTGCTCTCTCTGGGTACATGCAGAACATCCCAGCAGTGTTATCCTTACAGCAGCTCAGTGCCGCTCATGCAGGCACAGTTTCAGCTGCCCACCTGCCCCACCCCTTGCCCAGGGCTGCAGTGGGACATACACTCCCCCACCAGAACTGAGTGTGCAGGCACAGACTAAGTCATAAATGAGCACAAAAAAAGTTAAAGGAGAGAGAGCTATTGAAAGACAAACACATGATAATTATTTTATTTCCTCCATCCTGTCAGAACACATTTGTGTTTATATATCTATAAAGCAGACTTCTGTCCTCAGAACTGCTCTGCTGTGAGAGATTAGTATCTGTCAACTAAATTTTAAAGTGTGCTGTGGTTTAAGCTGGCAGGCAGATAGAACACCACAGAGCCATTCACTCCCTCCCTGCAGTGGGAAGGGGGAGAGAATCAGAAAAAAGGCAAAACTTGTAGTCAAGATAAAGACAGTTTAATAGGACAGAAGAGGAAGGGAAAATAATGATAAAAGAATAGACAAATCAAATGATGCACAATAGGATTGCTCATCACCTGCTGAGTGATGCAGAGCCAGTCCCTGATCAGTGGGTCACCACCCCTGGCCAACTCTCCCTAGTTCTATTGCTCAGCAGGACACTATGGAAGGTGTCTGGAACATCCCTGGGGTGAGCTGAGGTCAGCTGTCCCAGCTGTGTCCCTCCCAGCTCCCTGAGCCTGCTCCCTGGCACGGCAGCCAGAGAAGCAGAGGAGTCCCTGACTGTACAAGCACTGCCCAGCAGCAACTCAAGCATCCCTGTGTTATCAATATGATTCTCACACGAAATCCAAAGCACAGCACTGCACCAGCTACTGGGAAGGAAATTAACCCTATCCAAGCTGAACAGAACAGACAATGAATAGCCAATAAGCCTTGTTTTGAATGGAGTACAAATCGACTTCTACCATTTTTAAAAGACCAGATACAAACAATGGTAAGCTCACAGGCTTTAAGCAACTTGTTTACCACAGTCAAAAGATCTCAGAGAAGCAAGTACAACATCTCTGTAAGAACATGACAGCAGATAAGAAAATGCATTCTGGATTACTTTTCCCCTTGTTTGAATTGTCACTTTAATGCAAATACTCCACAAATCAACCAACGTACTGAATTATCAGTGTGATAATATATTCAAATATTTGACATTTACATTAATTGGAAATAATGAAGAAAATATTTTTGTTGTTCATAGGATGAGACTAAATGGGCTGGAAATTCAAATGAATAAAACATCATTACAACATCTACTGTACACCTGTTCACAGCTCTATTAACAGCTTGATATTTTTATTAGGTGCATGCACAGCAATACAAGGACAAATGACCATTTTCACACTCAGGATAGCAGTAAGCACCCAGAACTCGGTGTGTGGGGTCACTTAAACCACAGAGCTCTGACAAGTGCTTAACTAGCCCCAAAATGCCTCCACTTAGTCTTGACTTCTGATTTTATAAATTATTTACAGTTTAGTAGGTGCAAAGCTAGTGGAAAATGCCTTTTCTGGCAGCTTGATTGACAGGATAATTATACTGTGGTTTTGTTTTTAGCACTGTTATGCAGAATCATAATGCTATAAAAACAAAATATGAATGTTATGAGCTTTTAACTTTGACAAGGTCATTCTGAAGCCTACCAAACAGATGCCATGAAAAGCCGTTACTGTCATTAGCCAGGTCCTGTAAGTACTGCTGCACCTCTCCAGTTGTATTTTAGTAAGATTAAATACTTTTTTCTGCATAAATTTTAAGATTGAACTTTTAAAATCAAAAAAATCAGAAAAAGCAATACAGATATTTATTCTTTCTCATTAGTATTATTTCTTTTGAGGAAGTGCCTAGAACCACTAGCGACAGGTTACATTCCTCTGTGCGAGGCTCTGTATTTCAGTCAGTTAATGCCTTGCAGGAATTTCTACAGACTTTCAGCTGCAAAACAGTATTCAATAGAAATGAGACAGCCCTATAAAATTTACCTTTAAAATACATTTGATCTATGGTTTTGAGGATTCCTGATTATTACAGACTTTAGTGAGAGAGATAAATGACTACATTTGGATGAATTAAGTCACACTGCAGTCTTGTGTCCATGTCTTTATTCATCCCTGTTGCTATTCACCCCTGCCAGCTGCAACCTTGATTAGCATTTAAACACTCAGAAGATTGGTAAATATATTGAATAAGAAGTTGTAATAAATCTGGCAGAAATTAGTGTCCTCTGAGACCCAAACCACCCTGAACTGTGGAGCAATAGTGTATACATAACACTCTGGGCGTCAAGAAATCTTTTGAAGAACAGGTTGAACTTATTTTTTAGGCTACTGAACAGTGAATAGATTTAAGTTGCATGTCTATAAAGACAGGATTCCAATAATGGAATGAAGATGTTATAAAAGCACAAAGAACAAGGGCAAGGTCTCAGTGCGTGGTAAAGAAAAATGTCTGCAGGTATTAGGTGACCATACATAATGCATTTCCCTGCTTATTTGATATTACAGCTTCTACTCATGCTGCAGTCCAGGAGAGGACAACAATGAAGTCCATACATTGCACTGTTGCCCTTTCTGCGTGATTCTGGATCTGTGCCCACAAACATAACCGCAGTAACATCTGAGTAAGACCAAATACTCTGCACAGAAACTCACTGCTCGAATGAGTGACCGAAAGCCCAGGAGACTCACAAAGATACACCACCAAACCGTGCTGGAGCAACCAGGGTCACTCTTTATTTGTCTACAGGCATTCTTGTTCCTATTTTTCTCTTTGTTAGGAAAGGTTATCATTTCCTATCCTGACTGATGCTTTCACAGAAGCCTGGTATCTACTCTGCAGCTGTTAGTTCCCTTCTCTTTTTTTATTCCTTCCCTTCTCTTGCTCCTTTACATATCTGCCCAAATACATTATAGATAAAAGCATGCTCATAATAAAGCCTCTAAAAGAATATCGTGTCAGGAGTGTTAGTGAAAAAGAGAAACAAATAGATTCTACTTTAAGATATCTTATTTCTCATTATGTCCAAACAGTTCTTCCTATCCGCTGCTTCTCATCAACCTAAGCACTATTTTATCTTTCACAAACACTGAAAGATAAAGGCAAAGTACATGAAGGAATGAATACATAAGTGATATCGGTAGAACTCAGTTATCAATTTGGGCTTCCCGGTTGCCTTGTTACTGACAAGGAACTGTCTATAGCAGGCTGGAATGAATGATGGCTCACCAGTGCTTCTTTTAAACCATTTACTGTAAGGTAAGATGCTCTAAAAAGTGACCTCTTCTATTATCAGGTACCCAGAAAAGCACTATTTCAACACTGCTGTGACAGGAGATCCCACGTTTCAGCCTCTTACTGCAGTCTGTTGAAGGTAAATATGACAGATCTCATGGAGCCTTCCAAAACTGTTCCATGCCTCTTTGGCTTCGTCTGCTCTGACAGTTCTGCAGAAAAGCCAACTCCAGTAGTAAACACAAAAGAAATCTTAGACAGCAGATACACGGTGCCTATGCACAGTATTTTCAGGTAGAAACATGTTTTTGTAAATAGTTGTGATAAATTAAGAAGGAAAATAGCTTATATGAGTAGAAATATTACTTCTGATCTTGAAAGCAAATATGGAAGACAATGTGCATAATACCAATACATTAAAATAAATGCTACTTGCTATAGTAAATAAATTACTGTAAATATTTTGAGAATAACCATGAAGAAGAAAGGTAAATACTATGTTGTTGTTATTAAATTTTTTATTTAATACAGTCTTGAAAAAAACCCAGCTCTTTGTCTTCTTTGCTAATTCTCAAAAGCAGATCAAACTCAGGCAGTCACCTTTACCTTGTAAAGTATACACCTTCTTTCATACACAGTTTAATGATTAATTAATGCAGCTATGGAAGGATAAGTTTTCTCCCAATGTGGTGCATTCTTTAGAATTCTTTCCAGCAAATGCCAGAAAGGCAAAACTGCAATTTTATTTTTGACCCCAAGTTTAACCTCAAACAGAATTTGCACAGGCTGTTCTTACTTTATAGGTGCACCTACATTACAGTACTAGTAGGACAACCATGAACTAAACCTGACTAAAAATAAAGGATGCTGATGCTTTCTTGTGTAGGCAGATATTGTACAGAAACCATGTGTGCCCTGCAGGCTTTACAAAGTATTCATACAAGTCAGTTTAGGTGTCTGGGTTCCACAGTCAAAGACATCATATCACTCAAACCACATTTATATATTCCCCTAAGCTATTCATCAGTTCCTACTGGAATAAGCTATATCCCAAATGCTCCCCCTGCTAAAACCAGAGTAGCATATAGTCACAACTTATGTCTTGGCAGTACCAATCCTGATAACGTAAATAACTGCAATTACAGTGATAAGCTCAGGATTTTGTAAATCAATATATTTTCATTTATGTCTATGAGCTTCCCACCCCTACCAACAGTGACGATTATAATGGAATTTTTTTTCCAAAGTGATTAGATCACCCCTCATCTGAAAACATCAAGCTGCTTTGCCCAGGCACACTAAACTAACAAAAGACTTTCACCAAATGGGTTCAGCCTATGCAACAAAACACCAGATCCAAGGCAAGATAAGATTTGCATTAAGATGCAAATATAGTACTCATGGACAGAAAAAATAACACCTGCCTATCGTTGCTATAATGACTGATGGATCCTAAAGCTATTTTGTATATTATTTAAATCTGAAAGTATTGGGGGTAAGTGTTCAGAATTGTAAGTGTTACTCTGGCTGTCCTTATGTAGACCATGATTTGTTGGCAGAGGCTTTAAGCAGAATGGGGATACAGCAACGATGAATGTAGAAAACTTAAAATTCTTAAATTTTTTTCCTTCATTATTTCTCACATAATAACCTTTTTTGTCCATGCAAGATGTAGGTCAATATAAGGGCATCAAAAAAACAACCAACTTTTAAATTTGCCATATTTTATAGAGCAGAAAAAACCCTACCATTTCAGTCTGCCTGACTGCTGATGCAATGTCTTAAATCTGGTCCAAACTGAGAAGCAGGCCTTATTTTCCCTTCAGTATAAGTTGCTTTCAGCTGAGAGAAAATGAAACCTGTGTATCACAATAGAACTGAAGGTCAGGAGGTTATTCAGCTTGCTGTGGCAAGTAGTGTTGATCTAAATCACAACTGCCTGCTCAAGCACTGCTCACACAACAGGAAGAATTGGAAAGGAGGTTGCACAAAACCAGTATCAGGTTACTTCTACCTCAGTCTTTGAAATAATTTTCTTACCCCTACAGCTTTGTTTCCTTTATGATTTTAATGAACTGAACTGCGAAGGGGAGAAAAAAATAAAGAATGCTAAGAAAGGGCTTAGGTGTCTGCCAGTAGGTATATGGAGGGCATCACCTTGTTCCAAACAATAATCTAATTGAAAATGGCTTCCTGAGTCATTCTAATTTTCTAGCTAACATAACATCTTAGTCCACAATCAGTTGAATCTGGTAAGCATCATTAGGGAGGGGAGTGACTGTGCTCTTCTCACAAAAAGCCACTTGGTTCTGCTCTCCCTTGTGGTGGAAGTGCTCTTGTAGCCACACAGTGAGGCAGGAAATGCATCCAGCCAAAAGTCACAGCAGCAGCAAGCAGTTCTGTTTGGGCTGGAGCAGTTCACAGACTTGGGTTGTCATGTGGCTGCGTGTGAATTTCTGTAGCACAAACACAGGGTGGGAACATATGGGCCTGCAGTGGTTCCTGCTGCACTGAACTGATAATGGAATGGTGGTGTGAAATACCTCTACTGAGACAGACACAGGTTAGAAACTAAACATCCTTTCACAGGTCTGGAGTGAAGGCATCGAGGCAAGGGCAACAGAATCACTCTTCTAGTTAACTCACTTTAAAAAAATAAAACATTCCCACTCATTTCCCAAGTTGTCAAACAAATAAGTATGACTACATTAAACACGTAAATAGGAGCGGTGAGGATTACTCTAATTTGAAAAGTGAAAGATCCCATGGGCAAACCTGCACTGAAGGACAGCAGCGTGTCCTAATGCTGCTCCTGAAGGTCAACAGCCTCAGCCAGGCACATCACCAACCATCACCTAGGTAGGAATTGGAGTTTTTACAGCACATTTGCTATCAATGGTTGTTCTGAAGTTTCACCTCTGAGGTAAGACGGTATAATTTACACGTGGAGTAGCAGACAAATCCAGAGCCATCTATTTGTGGTATTTTACAGAGCAATAGTAGAACAATTTTGAATGAACTATGGCCTAAATTGAGAAAGGAGGAAAAAGGTCAATAAACAGAATGAAAATCTCCTAATTTGATCCATTTGCTGACAACAAACACAGATTGGGCAAAGTACCAGACAACTCTAACAGAACTAGCAAGGTTAATGGAGCTGCTGCTATAACATATTGTAGATCTCTTAGTGTCAGTGGCGATAGTGGTAATGTTGTAAACACAGTTTGTTTTCCATCTGGTGTGTGGTATATGCCCTTGATAAAAGGGTGCTGCATTACGCATTTCTGTTCTCCTAAATTTATTTACTCCTAAAAATGTATAATGATTTTAATAGCCATATACAAAGACAGAACTTCTACTTTTAAAGAAATGCTTATAAAAAATTTCCCTAATGAGGTTAAAGACAACATTAAATCAAAAATATTGTCATAATAAGTATGGGACTTTCCTTCCCCGTCTTCAAAAAAAACCAGTTCAACTACTTCTGTAAATACCCTCAGAGTAGTTGATGTGGATGCTGCCTAAGACTGGAATGGAATATAATAATAATATTTTGCATTTTAATTCATCCTGAGCACTTTACAAATTGCATAATACACAATTTTGAAGCTATTAATTAAAACTATAAAAGATCTATGTTCCAAAGCAAGTGAAAATCAGTGGAAAGCCTTATCATCATTGCAAATGACTTTGGATCAAGCCTTGAGAGATCACTAATATAAAAATAAAGTACCTTTCAGTAGCACTTCATACTAACATGCAATAGTTGTGAATCTCAGATTCAACTTCATCCTGTACTCTTAGTGATACACACTGCTGAGCACATACTTTCACTTCTCTTAATCAATGTTTTTAACTAATATTCTTGTTGAAGCCTTGATCTGAAATATAATCACTCTTTTCATCAAAATATTTACAAGAGCAAATGTGGAGCCTTGAAGATTCCTGTTTGAATTGTGCACGGTATCTATGGTTACAATGTATTATGGATGGTGAGGACCAGGAACACACTGTGTGCAGAGGAGAGACGTGCAATCAGACAATATAAGACAGCCTGAAGGAGGTAATACATTATCTAGAGAAATTCTGTGTATTGCTGGAGCAAGCTGATTAGAGGGAATAAACCAAAAAGGAGGGAAATCACATGCAAATAGTCCTATGCTGGCATTAGATAAATATCAAACAGAACTTGGGAGACTGTGAACTGGCCAAGGAGAGAGGCCTGCCCAAAGGTGATGAGCTGTTTAGGAAGGCAGGGCACAGTGGTTTGCCACTCCTCCATGATCCAGTCTGGGACCCTGGATGTCTGAAATGACACCTTGTGCCTTGGCTTCTGATGACAGCACTGGATCAGGTGCTGCTGCAGAGGAATGTTTGTCTTTGTCACTGAGGGAACAGCTCAGTGAGTTACTCGTGTCTGCTGTGCATCTCGAAATCACCAACAGCAATGACAAACCAAAAAGGCTGAAATTTGCTCTACAAGTGTTTGCTTGAAGTCTACCCTCTACCAGCAGCATCGAGTACACAACTCATGTAACATCTGTTCAGTCACCAAGCTCTAAGAATTAGTTTGGATTTTACTTTTCCAAGCAAACAGATTAACAGTGTGAAGATTAATTCCATTCAGTATAAACTAGCAGCTGCAGCCTATGTTACCTCAAAGGTTGCAGTACAAAATCACAATGGATATAGTTTAAATGCAGAGGTATAAACTGAGTTTTAAGAGCTGATTTTTCACACTAAAAGAATCACGAGTCCATCCACTTTTTACACATTGACATCATGGAGATAAACAGTTCTTATTATTAAACATTCTCTTCTAAGAAAAAGAGGATTGATTTTTTTTTCCAAAGTAGAGATTTGATGGCAACTTGTTTTTTTCAGAAAAATGGATTTCCCCCATCCTTTCCAAGCATTTTTTTATGCAGTAGCAGTAAAAATCCCAAATTTTCCAATTTAGCATTTCACATTTCCCTTCTTTTAACCTCCTTAGGGAAACAGAACTGAAAGAAAAACGAATTCCAGAAAATGAACATCAGTCTCACTAGCCTACTTTTCCCAGTGGAGAAGGTGAAAAATACAAGTGTGACATTATACATATATAAAGTAAGTGAGCACAGTTGGAAAGAAAGGGAGAGTTAAAAAAGAAAGAATTGATGTTAAATTCTCAAATACCCATATTGAATTGTCAAAAAAGTGAAAACAGATTGAATGAAACTGCAGATGAAACATGTTTGTATTCTCTCAGACATTCTGAGATTGCACTGACAGAACAAAAAAAGTTTAAAAAATTCAGTTCCACTTGACGATAGTTCCTTTGTTTTGTTCAGGTTTGGAGGAGAAAATTTCAAATACAGCCTAGTTAGCTGTTCATTACATTTCTTGCCAGACACAAAGTATTAGAACTGTTTTGAAGAAGCTTGTGAGAGAAGAATTATTTTGAGAGACACTGTGTCCTTAACTGGAGAATCTGAATCTTGAGCTCATACTCCAAACTCTAAAGTAACATTTACATTTTTAAGTAATATGCTATATAGGTTTATTTAGCTGACAGACTGAGTTTGCCAGTATTTGTTCCTTATGTTTTAAAAAAACAATTTGAAAATATTCCATTTTGCCTGTTAGACCTAATGTAAAAAGTGATTTTCTACTGAGAGGTTGGAATAGGAAGAGAATTTCTCAACAATATGTTTCTCAATGTTGCTGAAAACATGCACCCCCACATCCCTTTCCTATAAAAATTACTTAGATTCTAGAAAATAATATGGATGCAAATATAGTGTCCAAATGACAGCATAGTTTCAGCAAAACTGCTTCCAAGGAAAGCACACTATTAATCCCAGAGAGCTATCAGATGTCCAGAAGACATGGTTAGGTTATATATACACCAAATTCTATGGCTGTTATTATGCAGTGGTTACACTACAAGTGCCAGAAGTCACCAGCGATGATTAGGAGGATATGGCACTGGAGCTATTTAAGCAACTAAGATAAATACCCTCATTGTAATAGGTTACTGTTCACACACACAATATGCATTAGCTTTTGACCTGATGAGCATGTAGTTTAAAATAGTTAAGACAGAAAGCATAAAGGAGGAGGTGTATTATTATTACATAGCAAAATGACACTTACTCAGTTACAGGACCCTGACAAGCACAGGAGACAAACCCGTGTTACCTGAATTCATTAGTCCTTTTACTTACTGTGTTTCTCTAAACATATGATTACACTAAATTACTCCACTTTTCTCTAACTCCTTGTCATGATGAGTTATCATGCCCTTGTCATGCATGATGTGGTTGGCTAGGATACCATCCTTTTCCTTAAAGCCAATTTTCCTTTTTGTCCTCCATTCCCCACTCTGGCTTTTGCACAGAAAAATTAACTTCTAGCAGTTTGTGTGAATACAGCTATTGGGAAAAAAATCCTGGTATGACGGAATTGTTTTTTTAAGTCAAGAATGAATAGTAAGTTGCTTCAATTACCATAGGTATGTCAAATATTCCTCTACATTTAAAGCTTCTAAATCTGAATTTTGTAAGTTTGGCCATTAGTTGAAAACTGGAAATCCAAAAGTTTTTCCATGCATTTATTACTGGAACACATGACATCGTACAATGTAACCACATTCAGCACAAGAGTTACCTGGGGTGTGGGTTGCATTAATTTTATACCTTGTTAGGTTATTCTAATACATATTTTAAGCTGTAATATTATTTTCTTTCAGTACACAATTTTATCACCACCATTTTATTGAAACTTGATCCATCTACATTGTGAGTGACTCAGCTGTAAACAACTGTGGATCTTGTAATTAAAAATTCTTGGTGACAGAAAACCTCAGGAGTTTGGTGGATCTTACCAACTAATTATTACAATAAATAAATTCTAGACTAATATGTCCATTTTGCCATTGACTATACTGAAAAAAACCCACAACACAATAAGAGGTGTTTACAAAATTAGATTAATACTTAAAAGTTATTGTATTTCATTATTCTTCCTTTAATTTTAAATTAAGTCTTTTCTACTACTCTAGACTAGAGTCACTTATAAGGCAGATAATTGCTAGAAAGTTTAATAATTCCCAGAATGTTTCTTTTTAATATTTCTGATTTTCATGAAATGAAGTGATGGCAAGTATCTTGTAATATACACGCATATACATTTCTTTTTCCCATGTTTATCTTTGATTCATGGATCAAGAGAAAAGTTATTTAATGAAAAAACTATTTTAAATAAGAGCTGTCACAAACCTGTCTAGACTCATATTTAACCATATGTATTCCTTACGTAGATAATGTCAGGGCTTGATTTTCCAGCAGTCCTAATAATCTTAAAGATAACTCTGAAATTTACTTGCTATCTTTCTGGTGTTGACCTTGAATAACAAATGGTTCTGCACATTTTCTGGACTGCAAACTTTTCCCTGCTAGGCACCAATCTGCAGTTTGTAATCACTGCCTTGTGTATTTATTTTTAAACAGTTCTTGAAGCTTTGTGCTGCTTCTGGATTTCTTCAGAAAAAGCATTTGTAGCAACATCACAAAGACAATACTAAATTTCCTTTTATGCAAATGTATTTAAACATAAGTATCAGACATATAAATGCCCAAAGTACAAGTCAAATTTGAAGTGCTAATAAAGTATCTGAACTGTACCTTTTCATTTCTGCTTACAAACAGTAAAAGTGAGGATTCCTAGAAACCTCAAGCCACCTTTATGACACTGACTTACTTTAAGAAATGACTGATTGGGTGAAATTGCACCTAACGATATCTGCATCACTCAGTGCCGCTCACCAAAGGGAGGGCAGCGTTTATGACAGTATGTACAGTTGGTTAAAGACAAAACTAAAATTTTATCTTATAGGAAGCTGAATCATAGAAGCTTGTGAACTAACATTTATACCACAATTTAAAATTTATTCTAACTCATGTGTAAGTTCTCTAGATTTTGCTTCCTTGAGCATTTTCAGAAGCAGTTCCCCCGCAGGCTCCAGTGGGTCTCAGAGTACCCAAAGCTACTGTTCATGTGCTGCTCCCCCTTGCACTGACAATTCCAACTTCAGAGCTGCACAGCAACATCTACTCAAACCTGCTCTTACAGGAAAAACGTTTTTATTGTTTTTGAAGGACAGAGCTGTCTTGGGAAGAGGTGAGGGAGCCATTTGGGGATTTTAGTGGTGTTTTGTTTTCTTCCTCTGACTGGGCTACTGCACCCTTGCAATTGCCAGTGTAAGTAGGAAGAAGGATACGTGGTCAGAGGTGAGGAAATCAAAGCTGCCACTCTGACTGCAGCACAGACCTAGAATGGTCCATGCTGACCTTGAAACTGCACCTTAAACTATCTTGGGTAAGATATTAATGCATTCCTTCCCTTAGCCATTTGTGTAGCTTTTCCTTTTAATAAATTTCTGGATATGATTGTGCTTTCAAGAGCTATCACACTACCATATTAAATTTTAGAATCATTAGAAAAAAGAAATTTAAAAAAAGAACAAAAATATGAACTTCAAATGTTAGGCATAGAATAATAAACATAGGAAATGACACTCCCACAACCCCACAACACCTTCTTGGAGTTTCAAACAAGCTGTTTCCAAAGGTAAGGAAAGGTCATCACATTCTGACCTCAATGGTTTTTCATCTGTTTTCTCACATTCCAGAACTTTATGTTCTAACCATCAAAGTGTAAAGGTCACATTATTTTTTTTTTTTCTTATTAGCAAATATTACATATCTTGTACAAACAGCAATCTATCAAACACTAGGGTGCACTCATCTCACCTTGTAACACTAAGAGCCAAAAAGTTACTTCTAGATGATAAGAAAATCATTTTTTTAAGCTTCTTTCTGCCTACCTGAAAGTAGGGTTTTAAAGCCAAATCTGTCATAATTCAACATTCCCAGAATATTCTGCAATAAAACTGCTTAATCCATCTGTTGTGGGAATTCAGAGGGGCTGCATCTGTTCTACTTTGTCCAAAGCGCTTCATCTGGAACAGAAATGAGCAGCACTCCTCAAATCTGTGTGCTGACTTCAGAGCAATTAGACAGCACCTAAAGGGAGGTGCAAGAGGGAGGGATTTGCCTCGTTTGCCTTGGAGCCTGGATCTCCACTCTCAAGTCCTGTTACTGGGAAATACTCTTACTGGGTGACATTTACAAACAAGAAGCTACTGGATCTCTTGGCTGGCAAGGATGTCTTTTGTGCCAGGAGAACATTCCTAGTCTCATCCAATAAATTTAAACTGAAAGTGTCCTTAAATTCTGTTCTCTTTTTTTTTTTTTTTAATTAACTTTCACACAATAGTTTGGAAAAAAATCAATAGTGCTACATCTTTATACTTCCTGATCCCCTTGTAAACCAATGTGTCAGACTATTATTACTGAGTGCAAGTGCCTCCTTCTGCAAAGGCTGAATCTCATAATCCATTTTGCATCTAAACCTAATCTCCACACAGAAAAAATCCCCAACAAAATACACCAAGAATCCTCATGTCTGCATGGGCACTGAGTGCACCCCAGAGGCTTTATGCTAAGCAGCTGAAGTAATTTTTGTGGAACTGTTTAGACCATCAAACCAAGGAAGTATAACCATTCCAAACATGTTTTCCTTCACAATATACCTTCTGTACTCTGGATTAAAAAATAAGTGCATCACTACTTACCAGTATCTTCATCTGCCCTTTTCAGGACTGGTGACTATTCCCTCATTTAGTAATTCTAAAAGGAAGAAAACAGGAATGCTTATTTTAGATGTCACCATCACATTTAAGTTGATGTATCCCAAACTCAGCTTTTTTCACAAGCATTTAAAGATGGCATAGAAAAAAGTTGAATAATGTTCTGCAACTTGATAAAAGTTTTCCTATGATCAAAATCATTGCAATAGACCTGAACATGTCTGTGTAAGACAACATCTGTTTCTCCCATCTCCTTTATTGCCTCCCATCCTCTTTATCGTCTCTTCAGTCCCTAAGCACGGACTGGCCTGGATGCCTTTTCCTATGGTGCCAATGCAGGTATGCCTCACGAATTACAAATATCTACAGCTTTTTATTTCCAAAACTTCTAACAATGGAAATAAGAGTTCTGGGAACTCAAAAACCAAAGGATCATGACTGCAATAGTCAAAATACTCTTATGCTGGTTTGCTCTCGTGTTTTCTTCACCAGTCTAGAAGATGCAGCTCCTGCCTATCTCAAAGAGTCTTTGATGGTTACAGCCAAAAAAGCTAAGATTTAATTTAAAAAAACCAATCATTTCATAAAAGAATACATCCTACAATGAAAAAAAAATATTTACAGAGCTTTATAGAGCAGTCCAAAACAGTTTGTGCCAATGTCTTAAATATACAAATATATTTTTCTTATATATTTATTTTGGAAGTCATTAATTTTTTAAAATGTTTTCCTTCATCATAAAATTTCATTGCAGATTTAAAGCCTAGGTTCATTTACAGAAGTATCACACAGTTCTTAATCTAGCTTGGATTTAGCCTGCACTGAGAGCTGTCTCTTCTAGCTGTCATGAGAGAATATTTTGGGAGCATTTTTAACCTCAGTGATCTCCACAAATGGGAAGTTGACAGGAACTACTTTCAGTAACAAGGAGGCTGACAAAGCTACTTTTACTTCCTACAAAAATATAAAATAGCAACAACAAAGACCAGCACTTAAAGAGTAACATGAATTTGTATACAATACTGTGTTCAGAGGCAATTAAGTGTTTCATTTACAGAAGCTTGTTACCAAAGTAGTGCCAGCAGTGTTTATTAATTAAAGGTGCTTTTTCATCCTTAGCTTCTTCGCAAAGAAAGTGAGAATTAGTCTACTGTTTCTGGGGAATTACAGTTTCCTAATCATTTAAAAAATGAGGGTGACTAGTTCTGCCACCTATTTGCCCTGCAAACGTTCTTCCTCTTATACATGCCAGGAATTATGACAGCTCTGTTTCGGGCTGCCTATACATTACTTTAAATATTGCTGTACAGAATCAGAATTATTTTGTACATCAACCAAAATCGTGCTGGTGTTCTTTTCAAAAAGCTCTGCTCTTGGCTTTCAGAAGAACATGTTGTTTCATTCCCCTAAAGAAGCTCAGAACATCAAGGAAAATAACATCAAGTGATAGCAGGTTCAAACGTATTTCTAATCTTTACAACCCTTCAGTAGTTACATTAAAAAAGTGAGGCATAATTTATTTCTGATGAAACAGAGTTGCTCAGCTTTCTGCTAATAGGATCCTCAGGGCAAAAGGGGTAGGGGAAGCACTGATAAAAGTAGAGAGCTTCATTTTACTGTTTTTTTTTTTTTTTTTTCTAGTCTGAAAACAATAAATTAATAATACTGTTTACTCTGATTATCGTTGATTTAGGATAAATTGTTCTCATTTAGCAAATGGGGAAATGAAATTCAGTGCCCAAGGGACCGAGAATGTAAATCTATGCCAACGGCTACAATTGAAGACACATTTACAGACCCATTCTGAGTTCCTGGATTAATTCCAATCATTGCTGATAGTAGGGAGGCTGATATTCTAGTACCATTTACCAGTTTAATGATGCAAGTTGCCACTCCTTTCCCCTCCTCCCTCTTTTCTTCCCCTTCTGCTCTGCTCATGTCCCTCATAAAACTTATTGTTTTTATTAATTAATCCTAGAAGGCCCACTAGCTTTAGGGTTCTTCTTTTGGAAAAGCCAGTACAGTTTTTCTCAGAGGTAGACATGTTTTAATACTTTTAATTAATCCAAAATTATTCTTCAGCCAGCCAATTCTTATTCAATATAGGAATTGAACAGGAAAATGTCAGAACCTTGAAAAGGCATACTGTACTACTGAAAAACAAGTAGTACTTCTACTTTTTTACTTTCAGAGAAAGCATCCTGAAAGCAATAGAAACACCATTATTCAGCCAAAAAGACAGCTTGGACAAAGTGTACTGTTAAATGTATTTTCACTTTAAAGTGCTGTAGTATCATCATACTTCCCATACTCAAAAACAAGGAAAGAGGATATGTAACACAGTACTGAAGCTGATGACAGCAAAAGCTTCAGGCTAGTGTTGCACTTCGTCCTATGGAAAGAATCACCATTTATTACCACTCATTAAAATTTAATTTTATAGAGCACCTTTAAAAGGTCATTTTTTAAATGGGAGTATTATAGCTGATATTACTGAGTAGTTAGCACTTTGAGAACACAAATCCTCAGTCTTGTTGCTTTCAATCATTAAAGATAAGGCGTGAATCTGATTGATTCAGCTCTTTTTAATAAAAAGTAGTTTATTGTTTTGCTATGTATCTAGCCCAGTCATTTGCCTTGTTTTGATTTCTCCTGATAAATACCTTGAGCTTGAAAATGACATTCTATTCCTACACTGATGTTCAATGTTGTATTCATTACCTCATACTGCATTTACCATATTCTGGGATGTACCTTAATGTTTTAGTCACTTATCATAGGTGCTACATTTAGCATTTACACACCATGTATGGAAGAAACAATATCTGCAAATATCAAACCAAACACTAGTTTAGAAAACAAAAAATGTATACCTAGAGTAGCACACAAAGTGCTCAACAGGCATATCCCAATAGCATATTCATTATTTGCATCTTAATATTCAGTGCAATTTGATGGTGCTTAGACATCCATTCTGACAAATCTTAGTGCCAAAATGGGCTTAGCACAAGTGTGCAGGCTACCACTGCGTCCTTCACAGGTTGACAATGCAACTCAGAGACATAACTGATCCATTTTTTTCAAGGAAAACTGAATTAAAAGTGCAGAGATGATCAGTTTTAACCCTTAAACCAGGAATTTAAACCTGAAATTCAATTTCTGTACTGCTAGTTTAAAGACATATTTGTGAGCTGTACGTTGTTCTGACACAAGTTATATTTCTGCCACTTCGTTGGCACAAAGACTGTGCTGACTTTGAATGCTATCAGTGGCTTTTGGTGTCCTTGATTAGGGGTTCCAAATGATCCAGTAATGGCACAAGGATGGGTTTGATGTACTTTTTCAATGGTTATATTTTTACTCATAACACTGCTCTTTTGAAGGATTTTTCTTTTCAAACTTGGATGTAACAGACTGATGCAACTGTATGAAACAGCAAGATTCTTCTCATCCACACTACTGCCAGAAGAAAAAGAGTGAGATACTGGCTGCTACCTAAACCAAACCAGTACTTGTAACTATGATGCTGGACTGGAGTGGTAGCCAGGAAACACTTGGTTTTCACAATGAGAAAAAGGAAAAAAGCCAGAGCAAGCAAGATATACCAGTGTCAAAGACCAACCCAAAGATCTGTAGAACCTAACCTATGCCTCCTATTTCTTGTCCCCTCAGCTGCACGCACTGCCACAGGAATGTTCTTTTAAATATTTAAAAATCAGTTTCTTAAAATTTCTGGATGAATTTGCAAATATGCAAATAAAAGTTTGCTCTTTAAAGCCTTACTGGTACTAGATCCCATCAAGTAGACAGAAGATCGCTTTCTAGAACTGCATAAATGGCTTAAGATGTGACTTCATCTCTTTCTTAGCCTCACCATAGTTTACATTTCAAAAGGAAACAGTAGTATTACAAAGATTAAAAGAAAAATAAATAAAACTGCAAAGAGATAAGCCCTACTATCAAATTAAGACTTCTTTCTAGGATATTTAAGTCAGACATTTACAAGCAAATAATAAATCATCATCACACATGGAAACTACTGCAAGTAAGGATTGGAGGGTATAGATTTCATCTCCTCTTTAGTAGGTTGAACATATTTACAGCACACTGTTTAACCACATCTCGAAGCAGAAAGATCTGTAACAGATGTATGTTCCCGACTGCCAGTTTTAAAAAGACCCGCTTACTCTCACCTCCATCCATCCTTTATTTCCAAGCTTTCCCAAAGTTTTAGACACAAACTTCTACATCACTCATTTTTGAGCTTTTGGCAGGACCTCAGAGTTTCAAGTCTTGTACAGCTCTAAGTCCAGCAGAAATTAAGGATTCAGCTATCCAAGACCTCTTGGAATACCAATCCAATAGTTTTCTTCCACACAAGCTCAGTCAGAGCCCACACAAAGTCTTTTAACAGACAACTCTTCTTTTTTAATTCACAGCCAGAGAAAAATAGAGCCTAGTTAGCAGCTGGCACATGGACACAGGGCATGGGATGCCTGAACTAAGTGGTTTGTTTAGACTGACCAGATTCAAGCCCCAGGTGTCAAACTGCACCCAGAGAATGACCTAACAGGTGATAGTGAACACCTTCAACCCTTGATTCAAAAGGTATTCCAGACTGCTATACGTAATGCAGGATTCAGTAAGACATGTGATTTCACTTCTGCTCCTGGCACTGCTTTTGTATTTTATACTGAAATTACAATGGACTTGTTCTGAAGGGAATGCTTGAGTCAGGCATATCAAATATAGCCTGCTACTATTAAATAGCATTTGTAGTTTGCCTACTGTGATATCATCTTGTAAGTAAAGTTCAAAACCTATGAGAAAACCTGCTCTAATGAGAAATCCATTTCAACAGAAACACCAGGTTACATTAAAACAAAGGGCTTGTTTCTTAATACCTTTTTAAGTACCTTTGGCTAAACTGTGGAGAAATGTCCAAGCAATTGTACCTTTAGTTATCCAGTTGCACCAGAAAAAGAGAAAACTTTAAAAATTACAGAAGTTTTCTAGTATACTTAATTGAATTTTGTCATTCTGGTAACAAGCAACAGCCTTCATGAGTCACCAAATTATAAACTACCCCTAAAATTTACAGTAGAAACAGACGTAAACCTTAATTCTAAAAACAACTGAGAATCAACCCTTCAGGAAGCGTCCTGATTTTTAGTCTGTCATTCTAAACAAAAATCAGGAGGAGTTTGGCACCAGATGTTTTTGAATTTGCTCCAAAGCAAGATCTTTATCTGCACAGTGCCATCAGCACATTCACACAGCAGCATGATCAATGTATTTGACTCTAAACCCATGTCCTCTGTAAGGCCTCCAAAGTTCTTTAAAGGTGCTCACGTTCTACTGGCAATAATTCCTTGAACTGTATCAGCCTCACGGTAAGACATGGAAAGCCTCAAAAGGCTCTGAAAAACCAATTTCCACAATAGCCTCTCTACACAAGAAGTAGCAAAGCTGCCTGCAAACTGACATTCCTGGAGTTTTTGCTTGCACCATTTTCTGATGACCTTACCCATCATTTTCGTAAAATATTTTACATATGTATTTTAAAAGGACTTTCAAAACGATGGCAGCTGGTTATGGAGAGCATAGGAATAGGAAGCAATAACATAACAGGAAGCAAAATGTCCTTTCAAATGCAGTTTGCAAACTCACCCTTGCTTGCTATATACTGCTTATTTTTTAAATAATGCACAAATCATCTCCAGTACCATGGAAATAATCAACAGAGAATCAAAACCTGGAGCTTCTACTAGAGCACAAATCAAAAGCTGTTGGAATCCAACAGCTGGAGCCTGTCTCATTATTTCACTGCACTTTGATGTGCTTTTCCGCCAAGTATCTTAGAGATTTACTTACAGATATGTCTATCTACAAATTCTACATTGCTTACACATTATAGTTTCCAACAGAGAGAAATACACTAAGTTCTCATTAAAAAAAAAAAAAAGGTCTTCTATTAAGCACGAAATCCTGTAAATAGAGGAATTGAAAATTGGCTGCATCTAATAAAAGAATCAAGTTTGTTATTGACTTTGAGCTGGTAGTTTCCATTAGATTATCCATCATACTTTTATTATGTGATCAACTGCCTAATTAATTTCATACTCATGCATTTAGGCAGAATGCTGTATGTTTCAATGGGCTTTGCTATAATCCTGCACCTGCGGCCTCAGAGATTTAGACAGCTCTCTCTCATAAGTTTATACTGTGCCTATAATCGTGTCAGCTGGAGTATGGTTCCAACTATCCACTCTGCTGAAATATAACAGTGTTTAATTTCTGAGGCCCTAGAAAATTTGCATCTGTGGTTATGTATCTTTGGACTTTAATCAGATTAAAGTCACTGAGAGATATTAAGAGAGTTAGATACAATATTTTGTTCAGACAGTTTTAGTGGATGTATCAGACACTGTTTTGATTTTCCTTGCTTATCTAGTAATATGAACAGATGCAATCATGCTATTGTATAATGAATGTTGATTGCCAACAGTATTTGATTTTGCAACCATTCTGTAGTGATAATTAAAGATAACTTGATATCCTAAACAGTGATAGTTAAAGATTGCTTTGTGTGCATTATTGCATAAATAAATGCCACAGAGAGAATGAATGTATTTCTCTACAACTTTTTATCTGGAATATATTTCAGGGTAAAAAAAAATTCACAAGCCTTAATAACACAGAAGTCTTCACTGCAAAATCTGTGCTATTTATCCTTTATTCTCTTCTGGTTTATGGAGTTTACACTAAGTAAAGTTTTCGTAATTTAGGACGCATTAGCTGTACCTTCCCCAAAAAGGACAAGAAATGCAGGCTGATGGAAGCTATACTGTCACCCACTGATCACAACAGGCCTGCTGGAGCCAATGGTGGTACCCTCTGTGATTACAATGGGCTTCAGATAAGGCCCACATGTAGTAGACATCTAGATGTATATTGCACTATTTGGAAACCTGAGGAAGCAAACATTTAAATGTACCTTTTCTACTAATAAACTTCACCAAAATTCAGATATTCATACCATTATCATTTTGATCAAAACTATATGAACTTGATGTTCAAACTGAACAATACACAAAATGTGAGATAGGAGCCAAGTTGGAGTTGTCCTTTTCATATCAGTAGCCCAAGAAAAGCATGGATAGGCCCAGCCAAAGAGACTAGCAATTTCATTTTTTAAATTTTATATTCAGGTTAGGCATAATGACTCTACAGTTCTTCTACATAGTGGAAGAAATCTACCCCAGCCCTGCAACCACTGCTCTGCTCATATCTAGCATGTTCACTGGTTAGAGCGTATGTGAGCTGACACAGAAATACATCTTTATTCACTCAGGCGTGCAAAGCACTGGCACTGCATCCTCTCCACTCCCTGTGTGCCCAGGAAGGCAGAGAAGCAGAAGTGCCTTCCTTTGTACTGCCCCAACCAAGCCCTTTGCTGACTATTTTGAGCTTGTACATAGAGCCTATTGCAGTAGCAGACATGGCCTTAGCCCCATGGCTGTCAATGCTATGCCTCCAACCCTGCAAACTGTGACCCCAATTTGGGCAAGTTTTCCTTGGAACAATGCAAACCTCTGTATGAAAGCAGTGTTTGACTGCCATGGGTGCTATACCCAGCACTAAGTAACTGATGTGCATCTCCAATGTCAATATTACATGATGTTTTTTATCTCTGGAGTTTTATGTTTCATTTTTAATCGTAATTCAACAGAGAAGACAGCAAGCTTCTTAGCTCACTGGTCAATATAGTGAGCAGGTGAACTCCTTATAAATGACAGATGTGCTTTGACTGCAGCAGCTCTTCCTGCTTTAGAAAGGATGTGTCAGGTGTTGAAACTTGCCAATTAAATTACCTTCATTCTTGATGTGAGCTTCAGTCATTGAGTACCTTGTGAGCTGAAATCTCCCTCCTCTCCCGCTCAGTGAACTGCCAGACTAACACCTATACATTCCCTTCTGGATCACCGATAATTTGAACCTGGTAATTATTTCTGTTTTTTGCTAAGAAACTGAAAGACACGTGTGCCTCTGATGTATTTCCACTGTGTGTCTTTGTGTATGTCAGAAAGCTATCAGTTCCCTGCAATCTAAGAAAGCATTTCTGCTGACATTTTTCTTATGACTTTTCATTCCAATTTATAAAGTTACCTGTTGAGGAATTTTTATGATACCGCCTACTTCCCATAGAGGCTACCACCTAAGCCTTGATTAGTTCACAGGAGATCAAACTCCCTAACAAGTTACTGTCAGTTGCAGTTTTTAAGACTAGAACTAGGTCAGGTTTATTACCTACATCAATTCTTTCATGTAGCACAGCTAAGACAAAAAAAGGATTTTAGAACAAAAAAATAAAGAAAAACAGGACTGAAAGTCTAACTAACAGCTATAAAAATGCTTCTCATCTCAAAAGTGAAATGCCAGAAATTATTTTTAAATTACCAAACCCCCAAGGCTGAAGCCATATAGTCTCCAGCTTTGACTGAGAGACCTTACAATAGTACAAGAGATTTTGTTACAGAAACAGCATATGAGAATCATTTGTAATATGGGATCCCTTAGATATTCATTCAGCAAAGGCTGTGGAAATGATTTTTGTTCTGATGAGGATAGAAATAGCTTCTACACAATATTGATCTTCTCCAAGTCTTGGGATTGCTCTGTGTAGTTTTGGAAAAGCTACACTACAATAGAAACAATGGTAAGGTCTTTATAAAAAGCTGTCCTGTATCATATTTAATTACACTTTCTTTCTCTTTACAGCTCATGATAACACATCTCTCTATGGAATCCCAGACACTTTTTTACAACTAACATCCATTTAGTGTTAAATCTTTATTGTGATGTTTTGGTATTTCAGGTTTTGATTCAAGAAATGCAAACTGTGAGGGATCACAGGACCTTCTAAAAAATCTAAGGGTTATGATTCAGTTCCGAGGGTTGTTTTTTTTTTAATTTGTACTGACCAGCCAACCTATATTTGACCACTATGTCCATGGCTAGGCATAGAAGGAATCAAACACAGAGAACCGTACTTACTTTTTTTTTTGTTTGATTGTGGGTTTGTTTTTCCTTTTTTAAAATTTTGTTTCTTTTAGTTGCAGCATCAGTGGTGCTTGTGTTTTCAGGCCATCAGCTACTCAGTGCTTAAGCACAGAGCAGCTGACAGCAGATAGAGTAAACCTGCTTTTTTCAAAAGCACTGACAAAATGATGTCTATGGCTACAGCATTCATGGTTGTAAGGGAGAATTCTAACAAACCAAACAGATACTAAAATACAAAGTCTAAAGGAGTTAATAAAGGATGTGAAAGCTCTTAAGTAACCAGAAATTCCTATTGTGGTGGAGTAATAATCATTATTAATCCTCTTGCTTGAACCCACTGAGTTTGGGGATAAGCCATGGAACTAGACACAGATGGCTTTAAGATATACTTTGCAAGAACAGGCATCCCAGGAGAGAACATGACTTAAACACATTTTTGGGTCATGTCTCTTCTCCTGTACATTCCTTATTCCTGCCAGTACTAATTAATGTACAAGATCAGACAAACATTGCCAGCGTGTGACAAGCAGCCTAAACGGGAAGCTTTCCTAACACTAATGAAACACATGGGAAGTGGGATGAGGTGTAGACAAAATATCATTACACCAGTTTCCCATCTATATGGTTAATGTCAAGTGCAAAAGCTATAAAAAGCAAGGAAGAGCCCTGTGGGTCAGAAGGCTCAAATCAAACACAGAACGCATGTGCAAAGCCAGTTTACAACGCTAAAGGACTAAAGCTGTCTGTCAGCGTCCAACTCCACACATGCCAACAAAACCAGGTAAACAACCCCATAGATGTATTCTTCCCACAGGTCCTGTTTTTAGCCGCTCCAGGCCTACTATTGATCACCATCTCCTTCCTCTTGTGAAACAGAGAGCAAAGTTCACCAATAGCTTTACTTAGCAACACTCAAGAACAGAACCTGACATCTTTCCCTTCTGAAATCTGTTCTTGAATAAGCTACCTGATTACATTTCAACCCTTGCCAGCTTTTTCTAGAAGTTCAGCTTTTCAAGAGGGTGGGTAACAACATATCTCAGCTTCCAGTGAAACCTCTCTGAGGTTGTACATGGTGTATAACCCCAGCCACAATTAGGCAAGAGCTACCTTCTCCAAGATTGAATGCTCTTGTTTTAGAAAAAAAACCAGAAAACAAAATGCAGAAATGCAAAATATAGAAGAGAGCAGCTGGTGTGATGAGGCTGTTACGTACCTACACTGGGGAGGGCATCCCACACTCGAGAATCTGAACAGAGTAAGGAAATGGGGTGCTCTAACCCAGAAAGGACAGTGTCAGATGAGGGTGAGTTCTCCTAACTATACCATATTTATGGTAGATTAAGACTGTATCTCACAAGAGTGAGGGTTTGGGATTACCTGTCTGAGGACAGGAAGCAGTGCGGCCTAACCACTGCATCCTGGACTGTTGTGACAGAAACCAGACATAGTTGAAAGATACTGTGGTGATAAATGGCTGGAAAAAAAACCAAGCCAACCAAAAAAACCCAACAAGCCCAGGCAGACAGGAGGTCACCTACTTCTAACCCACAGCATCCTCAGCAGAAAAAAAGCTTTAACGTCTTTTGTGTTAAGATAAAATACTTCCACTTTACCAACTTGGAGCCAAAGCTCTTGCCTACGAAAAAAATAAAAATCAATCAATACTCTTTATCATGGCAAGTCTAAAGACAACAGCAGAAAGCAGATATTTAAAGGATAAAAACAATCCCCCCCAAAGGTGAATTTGTTTAGAAAAATAAATAAATATGACCACCCTACCCTATTTCAAAGGGGAAAAAAGAACTATAAGAACCTTTTAGAAGTCCAAAGAAGTTTCTGAATCTACAGATCCTTTGCTCTCAGAATCCTTGCTTGTGTGATGTATCTCTACTACACTTTATATATACTGCATCTGTATTCATAGGGATGCACCGTTGCACACGCATCGTTCCCAGACCTCTCCAGCTCCTATTTTTCACTGAAACATTGGGATCCAGCTTTGCATGAGCCTGCAGCACTCCAGATGGGTCACGGAGCCTTGCCAGCAGCCCTGCTCAATATCGCAAGATAATTTTACAGTCTTCTGTTTAAACATTGTGCAGTGAATATGATTTCTGATTCAAAATAATAATGGCATATGGCACAGCTTTACTAGCACTGCCATTTTGGATGGAATGTAAGGGTTGGTTTTTTTTTATTTTGCTTTATTAAAACACAATAGCTGCATTAGCTGCTGCAAATGGACAGCCAAGAGTAATGAGGATGACCTATTCAACATGGAAATTTTGTGCTGAGGCCTTCTGCGCAAGTTGGCTA
Source organism: Coloeus monedula (assembly GCF_965178545.1). NCBI lineage: Eukaryota > Metazoa > Chordata > Aves > Passeriformes > Corvidae > Coloeus > Coloeus monedula. Next base: position 13,791,265 of record NC_138795.1, on the reverse strand, counting down.
AATCATGTAACATCAGGCACAGGAGTTCAAAGATCTGATGAGATGACAAAACATTAACAACTCAGTATCTCTTTAAATGTAAGAAGTATGGTCCCAGGGGTTGCCTGACTCCCTTCCTTTCTCTCTCTTTTTTTTCTTTTTTTCTTCTTTTTTTTTTCCCTTTCAGAATACCTTATTGGGAATTAATCCTTGTCAACCTTTGAAACCATTAAAATATTCAAGTTAATTTTCCTCCAAAAATTAGCTGTACTTTGGGCAGGTATCATACATTTGATTTGTATTCCCTTTATACAAACTCAGTTATTGCACAAGTCCTTTTATCATTTAAACAAGAGAAGGAATTCAAGAGCTTGAAAGAGTCATAAGACAGCAGATCAACACTCTGGCAGTGAGTGACAGTGTAAGACCCTTAATCCCACAGCTGAAATATGAAAATTATTTTTCAAATAGCATAACTGCATAACACAGAAATATCACTTCATTCCTACCCTGACAAGGAGTGCCTTCTCCAGCTGTACAACTTTGAACTTCACACATACAATTTAAATTAGCTCAAGTTTCTTCTACTCCTACCATTAACCTCCTAGCATTCAAATTTTCTGCCTTTTCTTTGTCCAAGTCTCCCAAAATAGAGATTGTTCTAATGCAGCTTTACCTAAAAACACAGACCAAAAAACACCCCAACACCCCTGAAAGTAGTAGGTAAAATAATCAGGAAGTTAATTCAAATTTAGTTTAACAAAACCTAGAAAAAATATTTGAAGACTGATGACTAGTGTTTAGGAAAAAAAAATCAAAACTATTTTATGTAAGTTTTGCATCTTTTTATTTACGTGAATATTTGCATAACTCCTCTATGTCCCAGCTACAGACTCTCAACCAGCCATCACATATCTGGGTGTAATTTAACAGTGGAATCATATCCCAATGCTGTGTTCACAGAATTAACCATCACCCAGCAGTGTAGTTACATCTGCATTTGGTGTATTTCCTTACAATAACATGTTATTTTAATTAAAAACAAGGGATATATGCAAGTGGTTTAAAGGCTCCTTCAACAGAATCTGTTACTGCAGCTTGGGACCTAATGGAAGTAGTACTCTCTTTTTTTAATATTACATTTTTAAAAGAAAAATAAAATAATGTATTTTAGATTATATGAGCATTAAGAAAAGCAGAGAGATGCTTTCTTTAAACAGTATCAAAAAATATAGTCCATATTGTTGTTCCTCTCTTTCATTATGAGGAAGTGCTCCTCACAATTTTCAGTCTACCTTAAGCCAGTCTTAGAATCCACAACACAGGAGAGAAAAAGGAAAAAGTGTTCTGAATTCTCTCACTCTGAGCTCCACACTGCAAACACCACACATCAATAAGCCTTGCTCAGGTCTAGATGAATGAAGTCTTGCACTATTAAGAGCCTGAGACAGAATACCAGAGGTTCAGAGCTCTACCTATTTCAAGCCCACTCCATCACCTTCCCCATTAGAAACAGAACATGGAGAAAAGAAATGAGACAACCCCCCCCCATACTTTGCAGTCTGCATGAACCTGTCTCACCTGAAAGCCTTCATTCCCTAATAAAAGGCTTCTTGGATTTAAACTTCCTACTGAATCCATATATCTGACCCATATATCTGACCTCCATACTTCCTTAAAAACATCTCTACAAGATTCAACTTATCTTTTAAAATCTGTGGGCTCTCTCCTATCTTGATGCTCTCTCTCTCTCCAACTCTGAACGGTCGTAGAAAGGCAGCTTCTCATAAATCCTCTGCTTTCTTTCCTGTCCAGTACTGCATCAGTAATCTTTAACAAAGCAGATTATGGAATAGCATCCACAAACTGTGGAAGAATTTTCAATTCCTGCACAGTGCTATGAATGATCTTAAAAATAAGAAAAGATGGTGATCTATGAAGTAGAAATCTTTTGAAAATTGTATTTTCCTGTTTTCCTTCCCTGCATCTTTACACTTGAATAGGTTAGTCATTTAGCAGCATAACTACAGTGTAAATCTGAATACTTTAAAACCTTGTTCTTGAGAATTGGTTTAATATATATATTCTGGAAAATAGATACTTCTCTTGTGACTCGTCTGTGCAGAGTACTGTCCACTGAGCAATGTTTATAAAAAGGAAAATCCTTGGAAACTATTTTGCTTTGTTTCCAGCCTGTAGCATGCTTTGCTTCTGAATTCTACAGAGGGATGAGATACAGCTGTAGTCTGGAGTTATTCTTCAAAAGCATTAAAGCATAAAATTGCCATTTATTGTGTGGTGCAAGACAAATTAAATAAGAGATAAAATGTATCTAATCTAAATAAAACTGCTTTTTACTTTTAGTATAACTTTTTTTCTTTAAAGAGACTACATTCAGTTTGGTGATAACTTAGGGAAAGAATAAAACAGAACAGCTAGGATAGTATGCATCTACTTTTAACAGCTATCATCAGTCAGAAAAATGATATTATACCCCTTTTAAATAGAATGTAAAATTACTGGAATCATTCCAACGTCAAGATGAAAGCTTAAACTGTATGTTCACAATGGAGAAATTAATTCATCAACTTTACTACTGGATTAGAAGTAGTCTTTTGCTCTGTTCAAAGGAAGAAGAGGAGAATAGACGAAAAAGAAAGGACAGCTTCTATAGGGACAGTCTGACATTCCCCAGCACTTCACCTGGCACAGAAGCTGTGTTTATAATGCAAAGTCAGAAAGAAGTAATAAACTACACTAGTCACTGGTAATATACAGTGATGAATGGAGACTGAAAGACAGCCTTATATATTTAATGTACCTTTAACAGTGCAAGATTATAGAAACACAAACCTCCATTTTCCCCAGGAAATAACCTAATTTTCATTAAAAAACCCCATTCTTCTGTCCCCTTTTTGTGTAAAACTCAAATTCCATTGTTTGTCCACATAACTTCTGGAAAGCAAGCCTAATGTTCTACTCTCCCTTGAACATCTTGTCTCTTTCCCATATTGAGAAGGACTTAAGGAATATGCTTCAGCTCTCTTCTGAATCTAAATGCCACCAGGCCAAGGCACAGTCACCTGCCTGTGACTGACACTCCCCGACCAGGAAAACAAAGGAGACAGTTTAAAAATACAAACTTTAAAATCAAGCATCAAAAGGAGTTTAAAGGTGTTCCTGCAGTCTTAATCTGGTAATATTGGAAAAATAAATTAGGAATAGTCTGACATCCACTTCATCTTGTGAAAGAGGATAAGCGCAAAAATATTGAAGAACAACTGTTTTGTAATGCATAGCTATAAGAAACAATCCTCAGGGTATCTGCCACTGGAATACTAGTGATCTGTATTTTCTTTTAAATATGTCTTTTTTAATATACTCCTTCTTCCCACAGCATTTAATACAAGCATGTCTCAAATAAAAATAATTCTCTGCGGAATGACATTGATAATTACTTAGTTCAACAGAGACTGAACAAATCAGCCTGAGAAAAAACATTTGAACCATCTGCTTTCTTCCCTCTTGGTGTGAAATAAGGGTGGAATCAATAAGGGTGGTACAAAATGCACTGCTCACATGAAACCAACTAGTTTAGAAAACACAATAATACTCCTAATAAATGAGCAGATCATGTAAGAACCCTAAAGCCTAAAAAGCAAGTCACTCTGCGCTTTTCTATCTATATTCCCCTTTCCAATTACCCCTCATTCCTTTCAGCTTGTCCCTGTTCCCTCCACACATACCTCATTCAATATCCTGCTCCTCTCTCAGCTACTCTCCTTGTCTGCATTTGAATTAAACTGTTCCACCAGTTTTCTAATCTGTTGAAACTCCGGGTGGACAAAATAACAACTGAAGGAGATATTTTTTCATTAGCTCAAGTGCTCATCAGACAGACTTGAATAGCCAAGGCGAACAAACACAGTCACAATTGTGTTAAGGTTTAATTTACAAAGCAAAAGCAACAAACACCACAAACACAATCAATCCTCTGCTTAGGCTCTCTCAAATCCAGGTTCCTGTCTAAATTGTGTCTTAAAGATAATTTAGAATCCTAAGGCCCATGGTGACACTGAATACAGTTGCAAGTCATAGTTAAGTGTTTAAGGTTTTTCTGTATAACCGGAGAAAAAGCAACATGTGATCATCGTCCCTGGTGGGATATTACTGGATTAATAAAACAGCAGGATTCACATGGTTTACACACAAACAGCAGGACAAACTGATTCCATATCAGATTCTAATCACATAACAGAGTAGTTGCTATGTATACTCACTCCCACTTTTCAACTTCTTAAGTAGCTAACAATTTTGTGTCAAATGCAGAGCAGAGATCTTCCATTCCAAACAAATTCTTATTTATTTTTTTCAAGGATATTGCCTCCAATGTGAAATTCCTCTATGTAAGCAGAAAGCTCCAGGAAAATCTGCAATGTCCTTAGTCTAAATTCAAAAAGTAGAAATTAATCACCTAATATGCTATTTTTACCTACCGGATAAAGAAGGAGAACATTTTAAAATCCTTAGGCAGTTTACTATGCTAAATATAATATTATTATAATATTATAATAATATAATATATACAATAATGAAATGTAACATAATAATAAAAAATAATAATAATAAACATTGTTATTTATTTATAACTGAAAGGTTAGCAACAATTTTGGCATGCATCATCTTACTAATTTCTGAAAGTCTGAAGGACTTTACTACACCTTTGCAGTACTTAACACACTTGGGTTCTGGCAAGTGGAGAGCAGTTGGACATGGAAACCATGTTTCCCTCACAGCTACTGCAAGACAATTTTATTTCCATGGAACAGTGTGAAGAGAATGAAAACTACACAAGATCCATACCAAGCACAACCACATTCAGCCAGCAGCAAACACCGTGGCCTACCAAATCGCCTTGATAAATGAACATCCTTACAGGAAACTGGATATTAATTAGTTCAAACGATATATTCAGTGGCTGAGTCTTATATTTCAAAGGGTGTAGCAACTGCCTGGAAGTCTGGTTTCCACTGGAAAACAACACCTGGCTCAGCGAACAGGCAGTTTCACAAGAGTTAATGTTTTCACAGACATTTTTAAAATTCTTCATTTTCAGATGCTTCATTTCAGTCCAGGTGTCCTGTATGACTACACAGGCAGAGATTCCCTAAAAGGTCTGATAGAGTTTTTCCAGTTCTTTTACCCTTTGTTATTATTTCATTCTAATACTCTTTGCTACAGTCACAACTAGGTATTGCACTAAATTTTATCTTTCAGCAGAACACAAAGCTCACTGACATCATTGTTCATTTTGCTACAGCATGAGTGAGAAACTTATATCCACTTCTCTGAACAAAAATTTTGCAACCAAAACTCTTGACTTACGCACTGTTAAATTAAGATTTAGTTAATGAAATGCTATGAATCATTCATTCCTTTCACAACTGAAAATCTAACACTGCAGTACAAGCTTGCAACCAAGAGACCAGGGATCAATTTAAGTAATTACAAATTTAAGCACTTGCATTGTGGACCAGCAGCACTGAAATGAACATAACTCATCTATTAATCTCCACAGCCACAAAATTAATCTACCAGCTACCCTGTTTCTTTCAGATGAATGGCAATCCACAGGTTAACACACCTGTAAAATGTCACAAAGCCCTGAATTCAGTTGCTTCTTCACCACAGATTTCTCCCACAAACTGGGCAAATCCGAAATCATAATTCTGATTTTGGAAGATTTGTTTTCTGAAAGACATGAAGGCACTTCACAACCGTGTCTGATGCAAAATCCAAATGTACACAAATTAGTTTTATGCACAAAATTCAAGCTTCTAATCTTTATTTGTACTGCCTATGGTGATGAGGAATGAGAATATTTTTGGTTTTAGCCAGAGAACTGCAGAGCACAGAGGACCCTGGCAACTGTCCAGTAGTTCACTACAGTCAAGTAAGACTTTACACACATCAATGTCCCTTAAGAATAACTTAAGAATGATGACACTACTCATTATAGCACTTCCTAAAAAGAAAATTTAAAATAGATCTAAACCTCTAGTGTGTCTCTTGTTCTCTTGGAACAGCAACTATGCTTTTAATACATAAACCATTTTCTATTACTGAATTACCACTGTATTAACCCATATTAAATACCAACACACATGTGCACATAGGCATTAAAGCATTCCTCAAATTACCATGTAGCACATTCACGTGTTTTCTCTGAACTAAGTTAGATATCTCAGTATCTGTGTATTCACCAGACAAGCATTTAAAAATATAAGCCTGAGGATAAATGGGAGGAAAAATAAAGGCAAAGTAAATTAAGGGATATATAATGATCTGTGATTTGAGCAAAACATCCAACTGCAATGCTTAATCTCAATTAGTTTTGTGCAGTGGGTAACAGTAAAGAGTGAGAAAATGGCCTGAAGCAATTTTTATACTTTACAGATAAGACTGATGCTTCGTCAGGGCCTAGACTGTCAAATGTCACCTGCTCATTGTGTTTAACAAAAGAAGTTTTGTCACATGCAAGCCCCAAACAATACATTAATAACCATGTATTTCAATCTAGGAATGATATCAGAAAGAAGAAAAACTTATGCACAGTAACGCTTGGCTTTTCTCTCCGATCATGTTCCACCAATGTAACACATCAGCTCACTCAAACAACTGGTGCCTTTACTATGGCTCAAGTGGCTTGGTTTTAATAGAACTGTGTTTATAATTTTCAGGTTCATTTCCAACTTAGAGAAGTGCTATTCTTTTCCCAGTGTGTGACAGTGCACTTACTTTCCATACCTTATTCATCCCACCTGTGGGTGGCTGTGCATTCATTTTAGAACAGAATAGACCAGCCTATTTTAGCTGGAACAATGATCATCTGGTCCCACTGCCTGAGCTACTCAGGGCTGACTAGGCTAAGGGCATTGTCCAAACACCTCTTCAGCACTGGCAGGCCTGATTCTGTTAGCTATTGGGATCCCTCTGCAAGGTAATTTCTCCCTCAAGAGAGTCAACAGCACCTCGTTGTGTATCAGCAAACTTGCTACTGGTGCATTCAACTCCTGCACACCGAGCACTGATCAGTGTCCTGAACAGCACTGCCCTCGAACTGAACCCTGGGGGCACAGTCCTGGTCTGCATGCAGAGCCATCCACTGCAGCTCCTTCAGCCTCCTCACTCAGCGCTCCATGAACACACTCATCCCACATTCAAGCAACTTGTTCAAAAGGAAGCTGTGAAGGGCAGTACCACGAGCACTACCAAAACCCAGAAAAATTACATGCACCACCTTCCTTCATCCAGTAGACATTTAGCATTGAAGGATATCAAATTAATTAAACAGGACTTTCCCTTTGTGAACCCCTGTTAACTCTGCCTGTTGATAGCATTACTCTTTAAATGCCTTTCAGCAGTAGCCAGTACAACCTTCTCCATAATTCTTCCAGGATCTGAAGTTAGATTAACAGGTCTGTAGTTCCCCAGGGTCTTCCCTCGCACCCTTTTTGTAAATTTGGATAACATCGGCAAGCTTTACTGCAAATTGAGATGATATTGGCTAGCTAGCTTTTATGAAACTCTAGCAATATCTGTGTACCACACAGGATTTAAATAAAAATAAATATAGCTTGAGAAAGGGCTACTACATATTACACAGTGTATACAGTACCATGTATATAAAGTTATTTTATCTTAAAAAATTAGTTGGAGAAACAAAGAAATTGATCTGCTTATATTTTCTTAAAAGTGATCCTTCCTCTTCCCTAGCCTTTCTTCAAAGTTTCCAGTGTTTGGTCCCTACTGAAAGGTTATATATTAACCAGACCAGTAGGTAGACAGGTAGGCAGATAAACACCTACTTGAGGCAACAAATCAGATGAATAGCCACATACTTGTACAAAGCATGTGACTAAAGAAAGAAAATTAAGCTTGCATCTGATAGGTCAGCTATTTCATATTGCCATATTCCACATTAACATTCACTCAGAAGATAAATGTGTTTTTTTTCATGGCAAATGGTGTGTGGGGGGAGGGAAGAGTTAATTTTACTCAGAAAACAACACAGCTTTTTCAAATGTCAAGACACTTGCCAAGCTTTTGCTTCCCTAAACTATTCAAACTCACTCATTTTTGAGATACCTATAAAATTTCAAAATACATTTAAACATTTCAGAAGATCCAGCCCTTCCCCAAACGCTCCATTTTCTCTCCTGTATCAGCAGTTTCACTACCATGTCTGAGTGCTTGCTGACATGCCACCAGGCATCTCTTCCTGTTGACGATTCTGACCTTTATTAATTCAAGACTGTGCAATCTTCACCACTGATCTGTCAAAACTGACACCTTGTCACACTAAGATTTTGCAGGAAGCATTCTGAAATAGTTCACAGGGCATTACATTGAATCTACCTGATACCCAGAGAGGAAATTTACAGCTTTTAGCTATTTCTTTTATATTTCTGTGGTAGAACGGCCATATATGTTGCAATTAATCAGCAAAACAGCTCAACACTCCTAAAGATTACAACCAATCCTAATAACTGAGCAACTGAATTATATTTATTTGCTTTTATAAAATAGCTTTCAATAGCAGGTTTTGTTTTTCTGCTCAAAATGTATCCCTAATGGCAATAATGATAAACAACTCTTAACATCATGAAGTTGAACCAGGTACAGTTTGAGGCCCTTATTCACAGGTTCAGTGTATAAATGTACTTCACAGGAAATAAAGCGTCAGGAAAACAGTATAGCCTTTTCAGCATCATCATTTGGAAAAGAACCAAGATCTGGAGAAACCACTGCCTAAAATATTCCACCAGTTGAACTATTTTACAAGCAACAGTAACAATGGTCAGTTGTGGCTACATTAGGCAACTTCAAGACTGACATTTCACAAGGTCTTTGCACTAATTCCCATAACACAGCAAACTGCTGCCATAAGTATTCTTGCCTAGTTATAACATGGGGGTGGTATTTTTTTTATAACCACCTAAAGCCAGCCTAACACAAAAGGATAATATTTCTGAGCATAAACTACACAAGAAGTGTTTCAAAACAGTATTATTTACTGCATTTAAGTCTCTTGCACTTATTACTCTTACATTTTAAATCTTGAACAGTGTGGAATAACCTCTGAGGGATGAAAGTATATGAATACCTCACTATAATTAAGGCAGACTGATTTCTTATCTGCTGTAACTTCACTGAAACTAAGTGAAGGAGGTACTAAGCTTACTTGAGCTGAGGCTGCGTCAGAACCTGCAGTGCTTTGTTGACAAGACAATTCCCTACTTGGAACATCACAGCTGTACACAGTTAGTCTTCTCAGTATGGGTGTATTCCCACTAATAAGAACATTTTGGGGAGTTAGGTAATGGCTGCAGAAATGTGAAGGTTGGATTTTCTTCAATGACCTTCTAGAACTTCTCCCACAGTCTTTAACATCCTCTTGAGGAAAACATACCTTTTATTATATAATGCATTCAGAAATACCTCTTCCATGCCAATACACAAGCATTTCTGACGTGCCAAGTGCAACTGGGTAACTAATGCTGCTTTGTTTGTTCAGAGGACACCCTCTCACAGTCTTATTCCTGTCAGAAATCATATGGCTACTGTGTTCTTATGGACCTTCTCTAAAAAAACCATTTTGTTTAAGACAATTTTTTTATTTCCTGTCTCTAAAGAGATTAGGGCAAAGGAAAGCAAAGACAAGTCAGAATTACAGAACTATTACAGACCCCTCAGCTGTGCTTCAGCCCTGGGCAAACTTACAGAACATATATATTAAACTGACTCTTTATAAGCACTTGGAGATTAACCATGAGATGCATAGCCACCAACACAATTTTCTTGAGAGCAAATCAGTTGTTTGACAGCTCAAGTCTAACTTCCTCCAACACAAACCCGGTAGCTAAAAGGAAAGCAGGAAATGTCACATCTTGACTTTAGTAAACCTCGCAACAATATCTAGCCAGATTGTCTTGCACCAGCTGAACAGACAGGTTATGTGAAAACCCTGTAAGAGTGGTGAAAAACTCATTGGACAACCATTAGGCACATTTATTATTAATTATTAATCCTGTTAATTATGGCCTGTTCAGTTGCAGCAAAAAGATCCCAATTAAACACTATTTAGAGGTTTTAAATCAAAGGCACAACCAAACAAAACTAAATTGCATAATGAGGTCAGGGTGAAATGCCACTAACAGAGGATGTGGAGAAGGGCAGAATATTTGTTCTTCAGGATTTCTGACTTGATTTCTGAAACAGAAAATTCAAGAGAAGTGGTGAATTCACTTCCTAAAAGATACCTTTAGACTATTTACTCCTAGTCCAACTTCTTCATACTCTCAAGCCTTTTTCATATCTGTAGAAAACATTGGTAGAAATCTGGAAAAAAATAAAGTGAGATGCAAACTGAATCCTGTAAGTGGTTACAGATTGCAGGCCCCTTTTAAAGTTACTGCAAATTTAATGATAAAATGAAAATCCATCTAAAGCACCAATTTTCTAACATCACAACTCTCAATGAGACTAAAGAGTGTTTGCCACTTGCAAGGTATATTATTCAATTAAGGTGACCTCCAAATTAAACACCATAGTTTATCCTAAATGCCAATAAATACAGTAATCTCAAGAAACACGACAGCATGCTGTGAACCTTCACCATGGATTGATATAATTCTTAATTCTCTTATCCAAGTAAAAGTCAATCTTAAGAGTGCCAGTTAATTATCAAATTTTCTCAAACTGTGGTTCTAGCACATGATACTAGCAGGACCAGATTGATAGCGTGACATTACACAGCATGAGAAGTCTGTAAATAAGCTGATTTATCCCCAACAGCAGCACTTGGACTATACAGGAAGCAAAAAATTCTGTTCCATAAATCCTAAAAATATGGAAAAATACACTAAAAATAACAAAAAAGCCAGACAAGAATAAACCAAACTTTGCTATCAGAGACATTAGATAAATAGGATTACGCTAAATCTGATGGGGGAAAAAAAAGTAACAAATAAACAACAAACTTGTAGTATCAGCATTTCAGTACTACAGAACATGATCTAGATTTCAACTACAATCACTATAATACATGATTATTCAATGTCATGAGTAAGGGGAGATACATTTAAGGGTATGTCAATCAGATGCATTGGCACCTCCATGAAAACACAGTGCATCTCTCATACACCATTTACTTTGTGGATAATTCATCAACAGTTTGGCTCCTGATTCAAGATCCAGCTGCAGAAAACAAGTCTCCTGGGCCAGAGAGGGCACTTTATGATGTTTCTCTCAGTGAAAAAATGGCAAATCATGAGCTTCAACTCTTCTGAGCTTGGCATAAAATATACTCAGTTCTATCAAGTGCAGTTCACAGCCTGGGAAGTCTGAAGTTAAACACACAGTAAAACACCTTCCCTAGTCTCTAGGATGAAGCCTTTTTCTTGATAATGCTTTGTTTTTAGACAAAGAATTTGCCTAGAGAACTGATCAAAGAAAAGATCTGTTGGACAAGAAGATGAAACTGCATATCTTCTTTTCTGATATATTATTAAACAGTATCAGTGTACCACACACTTCATGTTTCTACTAAAGAATCTAACTACTCAACCAGAGATTGTTGTTGGGCTTTTTCCTCCCTTTTTAGAACTGAATGGGTATTAGAGGGTCTCTCCTACCTGCCTTTTTGTTAAATGTGGCTAGCTTTGAAGCAAGTGTCTCTGAAATGAGGCACATGGTGTACCCTTTGAAGTACCAGCTTATTCAAAGCAGAAGCAAAAAAGGAGAAACAGCTCTATTGCTGTTAACTTTATTATGTAATGCCCTTTTAATCTCATAGGGATGACCACAGAGAATCAGAAGATGAAATCGTGATTCCTCCTGCCACTGCTTTGCAAAAAGAGAAATAGAACTACAAGGAATGGGTTCAGGCTTCTCAACACAGTGTATGGAAGAAAAGCCCCATTGTAATGATCCACTGTCTCACAGTGACAGAGTATGAATGCCATAATGATTTTTAAATCATCAGGAACTACACAAGTTCCTGCATTCCAGTGTAAAGAAAGATGGAACAGTAGCAGCTACTCAAAGGATCAATCTAAAGAGACCAGAATCTGTCTTCTATCATCAAGGCTGGGCCAGCAATATCACGTATTTGACAGGTCAGTATAACCAGATCCAAAAGAAAGTAACGAGCGACAGGACAAGAGGAAATGGCCTCTACTTGCACCAAGGGAGGTTTAGGTTGGATACTAGGAAAAACTTCATGAAAAGGGTGATCAGGAATTGGAACAGGCTGCACAGCAAAGTGGTGGAGTCAGCACCTCCTGAAGGTGTTTAAAAGATGTGTAGATGTGGCACTTGGGGATATGGTTTAGTGGTGACTTGGCAATGCTGAGTTAACAGCTGGGCTAAATGATCTCAAAACTCTTCTCCCACCTAAACAATTCTAGGATACTATGACTGAAAGATGCCAGTCCAAGCAAAAAATGTGCACAGTGAATATCAGACTGCTTTTCAGAAAGACAAAAAAGTGGGATTCTCCTAAGGATCAGTCTCCTCAGATGCTGCAATAAAAAGGAAAGACACCAGAGGAAAAAATCTCTTTTGGTGACAGCAGGTTCCCATGAGCTGAAAGTGGTGCCTGCTGGCAAAAAAATGTTAGCTTGGGATACCAGCAGGGAACATTCAAAAACTTGCAGTGGCTAAAAGCTTCTGGTTTTGTAAACAAAAAGATATTTTGGCAGCCAAATGGGGTTTCGTAAGTGCTCACAGGTCTAATATAAAGAATAGTCTAAAAAGAGTAAACAGTGGGTATATGCAAGTACCAAACGCATCTTTTTTTGTCACTTAAATAAACTGAATCTTTTTGACTAATGAAGTTATTTAAAAACATCAGAGTAACATTCCAGCTAGCATAAGCAACTGTTTTTGCCTCAAGTGACATGTTCAGAGCAGTAGATTTTATTATTTCCTCATAAAATTTATTCTGTCATTTCTGCAAGAGAGTTATTTTTAGCAGACACATAAGATAGTAAAAAAAAAAAAAAAAAATATATATATATATATATATGCAAAGCTTCAAATGAAATGAATAGTGACTCATCAGTCTGAAACTGCTAACAAGAAGAGTCAATGGAATAGGGATTGGCCAATGGTGCCTTTCCTTAGCAATAAAAATACTCCAGAGTTCTCAAGTTATATGCAAAACTGGCAAAAGTAGTACAGTGTGTGTGTCAGACTGGAATTGTCTGGCAGGTAGGAAAATTATTTCCTGAAAAGTGTCGTAGGCATCATTTGTATATCACTCCAAAGTACTCAGATACTCATAAAAAGCTCAATAATACTGAATACTCATAAAAAGCTACTTTTAGCTGTGTACCTGAATTAGGAAATTGGCCACTCTGTCCCCCAGAAAGGGACAGACTCAGCACACAGTTAACAGGAGAGGGGAAAACATTAGACTAATTCTGTCCATGTAACTCATTTCTTTACTACAGTATTTCAGAGATTATCATCACCCTGTAGTTATTTCACTACATTACCTTCCTGAATAAAGTAGAATGACTGATCTTCTGTCCAAGCTTTCATAAGGAAACAACATTAACAACACAAGGAAGAATTAATTACAGAAAGGATGACACTGAACTTCATTCTTGACAGTCATCTTTCTTTCAGGTGTTAGGCCACTTATTTTTGTATTTTCTGTGAGCTCTGAGACTCTACAAAACCTACACGGTGGATTTGTTTGGTTTTTTAAGGTACACGGACTTCATTCTTGCAGTTAATATGTTTGCATAAATGTCAACTTTTTCTTTACACAAAATGGTTAAGTCATTAGACACAGTCAATAACCCCTCTCCTTTTCTGGAAAAAAAAAAAAAAACCACAATCAAAACCAAATCATCAACCAAACAAATAAATTCTCAAACAAGACACTTAAATCTGGAAGAATTACGCATCAGTTTAGCTCAGACTTAATTTCAAAAGCTAGCTAATTCACAGAGATGAAGTGACTGAAGAATGCTATCTTCTAGAAAATCCCCTGACTGCAATGTAAGCGCAAAGAGATACAATATGTTATCACAGAAATAAAGCCTATTTTAAAGGTCGCCTTTCCCATCTGTAAGGAAAGAGCTGCTCTAGTTTAAAAAGACCCAAATTACATTAGAAACTTTTGTAATGGACATACTTTCCTCTGTAAGTACTCCAAGTTTTTATTCTTGAGACTGAGGCTTTAGAAATGTTTCAGGAGGGAAGCAGAGCATGTATTGTTTTGAAGGCATTTTTGTGTGGTTTTTTTTCCTGTTTGTTTAATTGTGGGGGTGTTGGTTCTGGGGTTTTTTATTTCTGTGAGGTTTTGGTTTTTTGGTTGAATTGGGTTTTCATTGTTTGTTCTGGGGTTTTTTAGCAAAAGGGCTCCCCTCACATCTCTGTAAATCAATGGACTCAATGAACAGCCTTTCCTAGTAAGTGATTTGCTCCAGCCCACATCTAAGTGGTTCTCAGGCCTCTGCCAGACTTCCACCACTACACCCATTTCTTTCTTGTACTGGGAAGCCCAAACTGGACTCCTGGGGACCCCAGATGTGCTCACAGGTCTCTTTCCCAGCCCTGCTGTTTACACTCCATGTTAATACAGCCCAGCACACAGGTAGCCTTCTTTGCCACAAAGGCAGACTGCTGAGTCACGCTCAAATCCCTGTCCACCAGGACACTCCACAGGTCCTTCCTGCAAAGCTGCTTTGGAGCCTGCTGGCCCCAGCCCCAGCTCCTGCATGGTGTTACTTCACCCCAGATGCATTGGCTGTTTCTGAATTTCACGAGGTACCTTTCACACCTTGTCTCCAGCTTTGGAGTAGTAGCCTTGCTTGGTAGAGAAACCATTAGCCTGGATTTAGTCTCACTCAAACTAGCAGAGCACCCTGTTCATTCCCATCAGTCAAGCTGTTAATAAAGATTTTTTTCAGCACTGGCCCTACTATTGCAAGATGCTTCTGCTACCAACCAGCTGCCGACTCTGTATCCACAAGTCCTGCCAATTTTCCACATACCCAGCAGTCCTTAACCCAAACCATACCTAACCATCTTGGCTATGAGGATACACCTTGCTGAAAGTCTTGGCACAGCCAGGAAAACTTCATGAGAACAAGTAGCCTCAGAAAGCTACCAGGCTGATCACGACAATTGGGCCTCAAGAGACTGGTGGCTGCTCCCTCCTGCAGGAGGCCAATGCCTCCCCAGGCCCTGCTTGGCCTTCTGAAAAGGGGAATGTTTTATTCACCCCCCTCCCCCAGTTATTAGAAACCCACGCCCAGTTATTAGTCACCCAAGACATCCTGTTGTCAAGAATTACAAAATCAGGTATGTAAAACAACCTAAAAATCCCATCTTAAGGAAACTAATCTATTTGCATAACTCCACAACCTACAATCTCTGAATCCAGTTAGTACTCAAAAATCATATATTCTTAGTTTTCCACAGTTTTTCCTCACTCAATCTACTTGCCAATTGTCAGTGATGCTTTTTTTCTATGCTCCCTCTCCTTTTTCTTCATTTACTGAAAATTTGGTAAGCAGACAGAAATGCCAATTCAAGTATTTCATTTCCATATCTGGAGCAAATCTTTGTGCATACAGTGAAGTTTCTCCAGGGTTTTGTTTTTAACAATTGCTTTAAAGAGCTACAAACTTCACTCTCCAATATTTCTAATCATTGTTGCTGCTTATATAAACACCTGACATTGAACACATGCTTTTGGAGTATATTATCAGAGAGGCAAAAACATTCTGCTGAAAAAGTACAGAAAATATTTTTCAGTGCTCAACAGTTCCTCATCTAATAACCTCTGTGATTCTTTGAACTGCTGGGATTCACTTTAGTCAGACAAACAGAAAAATAATTAATTTAAAACTAATGAGCTAAAACACCTGTTTGATACCTGACAGTGAATAGTATTTACTTGTATTTGCATCTTAGACACCCTCCCACCAAACAGCACTTCTACCACTTGCAGTCCTTTGCACATCAAGTGACTGAAGAGATGAATCAATACCCAGTGTCACACCTTTCTTACAAATAGGAAGAGAAGCAGTCTAACAGACAC
The DNA here is from genome assembly GCF_965178545.1 of Coloeus monedula. Taxonomy (NCBI): domain Eukaryota; kingdom Metazoa; phylum Chordata; class Aves; order Passeriformes; family Corvidae; genus Coloeus; species Coloeus monedula. The sequence goes on along the minus strand of NC_138795.1, from coordinate 13,775,163 downwards.
TCCTCTATGGCTTTATGAATCAAACCATGCGTGGCTTTATGAATCAAAGCTGACACCTGAAATTGCACCTAGAATTACAGAGAAAGACAACACAGTTGTCAGACAAATGATTCAATACGTTTACTGTAGCTCTCCCCATTCGATAGGCAGGCAAGCAGTTCCAGTGTGCAGATGTACACATTAAACAGCAACTTAACCACCTGCTTGAGGATGTTTACTCTTGAGCACAGATTCCTCCATCATAATCAAAAATACGTCCTAAACCCACATAATCTTAATAGGTGAAGCAAATATAGCCAGGTTATACTGGCCTACACCTTATTGACTATTCTAAACAAGCAAAGCATTTAGCTTCAGTTGACAACTATGTGAAACACTGGACAAACTCAGTTAAAGTTACACCCAGTTCATTTCAGACACAGAACTGCACCTTAAGAATGCTCTTCAGTCTCTCTGTGCTAACTTGATTAAGCTAAGAGAAGAGCAACACACTGTGTTGCTGAGATGTACCCACTGTGAATTGCTACAGTGAGCTCTACAGTGGTTTTGGAGCCAGGGAAGGAGATAAACCACCTCTGCATACAAATCATATTTAAAAGCCTCCATACAATACTCATTGCCCTTCAGCACTATACTGATACGTAAGCAAAATATCAGCAGGCCAATTAGTACAGTGTATCAATTGCGTTAATACAGCAAGATCACAGATGACTTCAGTAAGTAACTGAAAGGATGGCATTGCCTTCCTTCTCTCATATATTATCATCTACACTAATGTGATCAATTGAGACTGAAAAGTAAAAAAATCTCTTCACTTCTTTTTCAGTGAAAACTGGCTTTGTCAAAGATGATGAACAACATGTACCTCATTTCTTATTAACAACACGTTTGCAATGTGAGTTTAGGAAGCTGTGATATCTGTGACCTCCCACAGGTCATTTGTAACTATGTCTCTTATGAGTTATGAGCTCTTGCCATCCATGGACTAACTTCAATCTGGTGACAGTAATGAGACAAATATGTATTAGCTTCATGCCTCTGAAATTGTAATGCCCCAAGTGAATCCTTGACATTTACTATTTGCAATTTCCCCTCATGTAAAATGCAGTGTAAAAAACAACTAAAACACATGAATGTGCTGGCAAGTAATTTCAACTTCATAGCGACTCATTAAAGTTAAAACACAGTCTTTTCCAAATCACTCAACGAATAAAATTACCACATATAAAAGGGGATGCCATATCCAGTAATATCATGTTCTATGACTTCGACACAAATCTTTCGTCACTTATTCCTAGATTTGCTGCAAACACTTGAAAGACTTTTTCACTTCGTGTTTATTTTGATCATCTTCCTGATCTTTTGTTGGACTTCACTGGGCCCACTCAACTTTAAGAATGACTCATTTCACTGCATTTAGTGAAATTTTTCACATGCAGATGGCTGCAGGTGCTCTGTGTTTTAACTTACTGATAAAAATCAAGATAAATCCCCTATTAACTGAACCTTCCCAACCCCAAAGACACTGCATTTTTGTTACATAGAAACAACTCATCGCAACACCCACTATACTATCTCAGAATTCCCTAACAAGGAGCAAAACATCTATTTACAGTGACTCTAAAAAAATCCTCACCATCTATTGGGTAAACAACCTTTATTTTAAAAATCCTTTTAAACATAGTTTAAAAACCAGAACTGGTATTTTGTATGATGGACTGTAATGGATCCTGAAGAAATAACAGGTATCTTGTAAAGTCTCTCTATATATAATTACGGGATGACTTGATGTTAAAATCATACTGGATACACATAATATATCATCAATCTACAATTACATAGGAAATTTCACTGTCCTATTCTAGGCCACCTGTCAGTAATTATGGAGTATTTCTCAGATCACACTAAATAATATGAGATTGTTAATGTCTGAAAACATTTCCCAGTGCATTCCATTCGGTCCAGAATTTCTATCCATAATTTTGGCATGATTTTGTACCTCCCAGAAGGGAGTACAAGATCATGACTTCCTTATGAAATGTACTTCATGAAGTACCAAACTCTTTTCCCCAATCTCAATTCTGTATGAAAAGCTACATAGCTGGGATGTTTATTGTAAAATTTCACTGTATGATGCTTTCACATTTACTTGACAATTTTGAACATATGGAGTGCTTTTAGAACAGTGCTGGAGTGAATAAGGCCAGTGAACACTACAGACAACCAGGCCCATTCCTATCCACTCCTCCAGCACACCAGTCTCTCTTTCCAGGCAATAAATACAAGTCTAGAAGGAAAGTAGGAAGATTATGGGCTTTTGAAATTGGAAAGATTAGTCATAGACTTCTGTAAATACTCTGTTCTCCAAATAAAAATTAAAAAAGATTGCGAGATGACACAGTACAGGCAAGTGGTGCTTAGGTTTAAATTTAACAGGTCTGACTTAACACAGTTAGCACAGACATCACATACCAAAGTACACACAAACCACAGAGAACAACTGACAATAAATCAGATGTCAAATCAGATGCCAAAAGAAATTAAAGTTTGAAATATGAAGAACAGTGTGACATGAATGCTCTGCAATTAACAACTAAATGATGTTTGGCACACTTCTGCAGGTAGAATTTTACAAGGCACTATTACCTGACATATATAACAATTAAGGGACTATTTGAGCCCTATTTAGGATTTTCCCTAACATTTCCCTCAGAATTTCAAGATTTTCTTAGAGAGTGCTGAGAAGAATAGAGCAAGGGAAGTATTTTGTAAATAAGCCTGTAGTTTTGCAGCAAACTGATAAAAGAGATCACCAACCATCCCAACCAACAAATAGAGGTTCACTGGAGTATTCTGCATTTTTCCTCACAGTAGGCAAATCATGCAATGACAGTCCTCAAATTGAAATTTTGTGAAATTAGCTAAAATGCACAATCAGCAACTTTTTAAATATTTCTCCAGAATTTAACATAAAAGACTCGCAATTAAGCTGGTTGAGAAGTCCAACTTGTCTTGCCAACCTCCCAACAAAATGTACCTTTTCAGAATGCTTGACTATCTTAAAAGTGGTAACTGGAAATTCTACTCAATCAAAGAAGAGAAAAGGCTTTTCCCCTAGTTAATTTGAATGACCAAATAATGTTTACTAAAATAAATGTACACACAGTTCACTGTACTTGAGTTTGGAAGATTGTGGTTCATAGAGGTAATTTAGTAATATTTTTCAAACAGTATTTTGATCCAGAAGTACTTAATTGCTGGAGCTTTCAGGGACAATTACTTCAAGAGTCTCTCCAGTTACCTTCACCATGTTATTTTTAAAGCTATTCTCACATTTGAAATGCAGTTTCTTCCTAACACATAAATCAGTTTAACTATGCTGCAATTGCTTCCTTTTTCACACTATCCTTTTATTTCTCCCTGTGGAAGAGGTAAACCTGATACAAAATGTCTCAATAAACAGAAGAAGAAATTCCTGTTAGCTTTGATATTGATGGAGAGAATTCCTGTTGTCACTGGTTTAATTGTTGCTGTCCATGGTCTCCTGGGTTCCCATATGGAAGTAGCAGAGCAAAGAACCATAATAGAACAATTATATAAAGAGACAAATCTATAAGATATGAGGATTTGCAATGGTATAACACTTAGTGATGACATCCTAAACCCTAATCAGGGCAGTGACTGAGTCTAAATGTTTCAACCATACAGGATATCAAAACAAATCAAGCAAATTTTAACAGGGTAGCTCAGAAAAGGAAAGCCTTGTTCAACTCAGCACCTACAGCTAAGATGATAAAACACAATGTAACTCAGTCATGATTTTTTTCTTAATGTTTGTATATAAATAAATCTATGTGATATAATCATATATTTTGGGACAAGGAGCTAAAAATTGACTTAAATATTTAAGAGAAAAATGACATCATTTTTAGAAGGCAACCTAACTCAAGGTACATAAACGATATAAATTACAGTATTTATTATCTTGCAGCAGATTTTTGCAATTTTTGCTCCCTCTTATAGTACATAATCTCTAATTCTTGTATTCTTTACAGTAAGTGAGAAGAAACTTACAGTAAAAAACATGGCTGTGTCTTTCAAGTTTGCCTCAAATTTTTCTGCTTATTCTGCACATGCAATAATGACAGCTTCTTGCTAGATACATTACAGTGCTGTTTTAATGGGATGAACTAAAAGATTAACATTGTAGTGTTGTACAAATACACATATAGGTTTTACTTAAGTTTATTCTTATTGGACAAAAATCCCATTTCAAGCAGGGATTAAGGAAATAATAGAAGACCTGGCAAGTTCTCAAAAGAAGAAAAAAAAGGATTTTATAATGACTAGAGTGTTCATATATATGCACAAATATTATAAGTTATTATTTTTTGTAACCCTTATCAGAAAAAAACCCATTCAATAAACTATTAAAAATGAAAAGTAGATATTTTCAGACTCAGAAGAAAAACTTCTATGGAGTGAGAAATGATCAAAAGCTTCTGAGTCACAGTGTCTGGTATCTAGGTAACCACAGATCATGGCAACTGCCTTTCTTTATTTATTTGTATGATTAACAAGTAGATGTCTGAGTGCCTTAATCCCCGAGACACCTCCCCACCTACCACTACTAATTGGCTAATTTGCTGCAGCCCACACTGGGTATGAATCTGAGGATAAACAGTAGTAACAAATAACACATTTAGAGAACCCAGAAAATCTTCAATACATTACATAACCTGGATTATGGGCAGGAAACTCATTCAGTTATTAACATCAAGCAATCATTTGAAGACTTCAGCAAAACTAATGCTTTTTCTGATTTGATTCAAGTTGTATTTGGCTATTACTCTAAAACTAGATTTACCTTCTCTGAAGGACACTCACATCAGATCTGAAAATTCCTAGTTTCACAGCATCCGAAAATACTTATCTACTCATGCCTAGCCAATTTTATCATTTTCAATTCCCTTTAGACTTTAAATTTGGAACCTATCAGTATTTAACACAGCTTCTCAGGTGCTTTAAGCAGATAAACCTGCAAAACAAAATGGTCTACATATTGTCTCAGATGTGGAGTTTTTCAAATGTCTGGCAGTACCCTGTTACTAATATTCTACCATCAGCACTAAATGTTCATATAGAGTAAGGCTTTACTTTTCTCCTTTTTCTTTCTAATAACATTTTCCTTAAATACGTTATTGATTTCTACCTACAGTACACTACTGAGAAGGTCTCAGAGCATGTGTGCCCCCTCTTATTTTAAGTGATTTTAGTCCTATCCTAAATCAGCCCTTAATTTGCTTTCATTCACTTCAGAAGGAAAAAACCCTGAACTAACAACCCACCACGTGACAGTCTTTTTCAGTAGTTCTCATTTATCTGTTTTGCCTGTGAGTAAAACAATTGATGTAATTACATGTGACTTTTTTTCCTTATAATACTCCATCAAACATCTCTAGCAAGAGACTGGTCTTTGGAGAAAAATACTTGGGAACATGAAACTGTTTTACTGCAGTATGTAGTCTCCAGTGTAAAGGGCTGTTTACCCTTGCTACATGAAGGAAAACTGTATGAGAAAAATTTCAAATTTACAAATAGGAAAATTAACCTTATAGATCTTGTTAGTTTTCAGACCTCATTTATTATCACATATTGCCTGTAATAGTAATCTTGACCCAATTTTACAGGGAAAACTGGAATTTGTGAAGTTTAGGAAGGCAGTGCTCAGCCAGCTTCGTTGAATTTAGGACAGAGCATTGCTCTGATTTCTTGGCCAAGTTTGTCACTTAGCCCAGCTACATAATGAGGCCACCAGCAATACATTTTTATTTTTGCATTTGAATCAAAATCACAAATTCAATTCCAAGTTTAACAAGTTCATAATTGCCTACAAAGGGTTTGAATCTGGCCCACCCTCTCAACAGACCATCCCTTCCTGCTTTCATTACCATTATAAAACCACTTAATGAGATCACTTATCCATGCTTCCTTGCTTCAACTTCCATATCAATCCTACTCAATTTCCCTTACCTATTAAAAATGCAATTAACATCTTAAATAACTCATATATATGTATCTGTAGCTGTGCTTTCTCCTCCGCACTTCCGTACAATTGCAAGTTTTCCCTGGTGAGTCCCAGCCCCACCTTGCACCATTACTACTTTATTCAGCATGAAGTGCTGTATGATCTAACTTGTTCCAACCATTTCCTAGTGGGAATATAACTTCATATAACACCACCCTTATGTTATTTTGGCAATCTCAAACTTTGTACTCAGTATGCTGATCAACTATGTGAACTATGAACTCATTGTCTTCAAGGTGACAATACCTCTCTGGACATCAAATCCCCAAAGTTACTTGGAGAGTACTGATCACGTCTCCAGGTTTTAATCCACATTAAAGATGGGGATGATTCTCTGACTTGTTTCTGCTCCTTCCAGTCCCTCAGTAATGGATTTCCTATGTGGATTAACATAGATTTCTTCCTTAAGGAAGTAGCTGCAATCCTGTAACGGCTGGTTTAGCACTTCATGGGCACTGACCTGGAATTCCTCATTCTGAACTTTCTCATCTTCATTTTTTTTCCTGAAGTAAGAGACAAGGAACTCATCCATTCTGTCCACTAGGAAAAAGTTTTTTAGATTCTTCTCCAGGTTCTATTCTGTAATCAACATCCCCAGTGCAATTTTTTAAGGCCTCTTAATCACAGCAATTATCTAGATGCTTCAGGTAGACAACAAGATAAAACTGGAAACATAAATTCTAGGTTCAGCAATGTTTGGGCACGGCAGTATCAACTGCTCAAAGACAAGATAGATTTGTACAGCACTTTTCTGTGGGACATTTAGTCAGCATCTCTGACAAACTTCTCTTTGCCCCTTTCAGAGCACTGGCAGATGAAGATTTTACCCTGTGTATTCCAGATGGGTCTGGAAGACAGAGCAGGGGACAACTTCCCTTTACTGTGCCTCTTGCCATAGCAAGATAAGCTCCAGGGAAGGTGTAGTCACTTGAGAAAATTAATCACTCAGCTTCAAGAAAACAGTATGAAATACCAGAGATGCTCAGCTAAAGCACAAAGAAAAAAGAAAGGAAAAAAAAGAGAAAAATAAAAACCCAAACAAAACCACATCCATGCACACAAAGCACATTCAAATGCATTTTTCTCAAATAATTTATGCATGGACAAAAGCCAAGTGTGGATTTTCAGGACAGTTCAGAACACGAAGTGCATACTGACTAGTAATCAAGGGTTATCCTTCAGCATAAACACTAAAGTAAATTTCAGGAACAAAACCAGGATTACTTTCAAACCCAGACTTCAGCATTACCAAGTCATCTTACAAAAGCACTCAGAACCAGCATACTGAGCTACTTTGCAAAGTCAAAAACCCCAAGCCTTCATTTCAACTTCAGGAAGACTGCAGTTGGGCTGCCTTGAGTAATTTTTAAAATAACACCATAAAATATTCCAAACCATCATTAGATGTGGCCTTGTGAATTGCACAGAGAACCATTTCTGCTGAGGAGCAAATCTGGATGGTAATCACAGACTGCAGAAGTAAACCCGTACTTTAATTTCATTCCTTTTCACATGAGATACTACTTCATATGTGGTTTTTTTTGGTTTTTTGTTTTTGGTTGGGTTTTTTTTTTTTTTTTTTTTTTTTTTTAGTTTTATTTTATCTTTTTTTTTTTCCCCCTCTCATGCTTTCATTCATAAATTCTGATGGGACTTTCTGCCACTTCTGATGTCACCAAACTCCACAGAGGTTTCAACACACAAGATGGATTCAATGGAGCTTACTGAACTTACAGAGTAGGTCCAAAGAAGAAAAATCTGAAATAAATCCATGTTTATTTATGAATCTGCAGCAACACCAATGAAAACTAAAAATTGCCAAATGAGAAACTGATAGGAAGTATTTACTGCCACTCAGATGTTGAAAAGGATTAGTTATGATTTCATGTTTTAATAGGCTAAAGATAATTTCCCCTATCTGCAAACTGCACCTGATATAACATTACCATTGTACCTCAGGCTACACTGGGCTTGATTTTATTATGCAGTGATTTAGGTATCTGCTTTATTTCTGTTATACAAGTTGTTCAGCTGATTTATAAGGCTTACAGCTCTAACAGCTCTTGGAAAGTAAGAGATCGGGATTGTCCTACAGGATGTACCAAGTGCACTTTGAAGGATATACATGAATTTGAAATGGGTGCTCCATGGCTCAACAGATGTCACAGAACTTTCTGCACAACTTTTAATCCAGTCCCATTGCCTCTACTCACATTCCGATCTTGTCCTATCACAGAGCTCACTTTCCGTTTCTTCTGTTTAAAATGCTTTTAGTATTTAATAATAAAAATTACATTACCTATTGCCTAGACTAAAATGCTGTTTATAATTTCCCTTTGGCATGACTGTGCTGTATTTTACTGACAGGAGCCAGAGAGCGACAAAAGCTGATAGTTGTGCAACCTTCTAGCTTTGGTATTTTGCTTCACAATAGCAATCGATTCAACTTCTCATCGTCATTCTTGTTTCTGACCTTAACAACATAGCATCAAAAAGTTTAAAAAAATTATGCCTTACTATATTCTGATTGTTATTTGACCTGAAGGATAGGGAAAGCAAAGGAGGGCTGATTTGTCACTTTTAAAAAATTATATAATGATTATTAATATGACAACATCCCTCTAAGCTATCTTCTTTTCTTTGCTAGATAAACCAGCAAAAAACTCCTACATAATCTTGTAAATTCATGTAAATTAGATAGTAATTAGGTAGTAAGAAAGTTCAGCACTTCCAAAAGTTTCTCTGCAGATAAAAAGATTGAAGAGAGTGAAAATCCATGGACAGTAGTCAAGATTTTCTCCACACTGTTTGCCAAACAATTGTCCCTGATATGCAGTGCAAATTTAGGTCATTTCTTGGGCTTTGGACCCTTGTGATTTAATATGTTAAAGGTCTCACATCCAGTTATGAACACTTTCAGTCCTTGATTAAATATCTCAGTTCTGTTATTCAAACTCACACAGCAGTATGTAAACTTCTTGGAAATACTTTTACTGAAAAAAAAAGAAAAAAAAGGAAAAAAAAACCCAGCCCAACAAAAAAATAAAACCAGAACTTAAAATAGCACATTTCTTGCTGGATTTCAAGAGAAGTTAAACATGAATTCAATTTAAAGTAAAATGCAATAAACCTCATCATATTGTATTTAAAACTATTAAACATAGATTTCCATTTATATATTCTTGAATATTAGCAAACTACTTAGTGACTGGACACATCAGTATTTTACACCTTTTGGATTCACTGAAATAACCAATATTAGCAAGACATGAATTAAATTTATTTTAGTACTGGCAAACACGAAAGCTAATTAGTGGCAACAATTTACTTCAGAACAGGATTTTTATGATTTGCTAGGTTATGACCTATAATTAAATGTATTTTATGTGTTTCTTCCACCAAGATAATTGATATAATGCATAAGGCAAGATGCTTTAGGGCCATTTCTTTCTTAAAATGCAATTAAAAATAAACCACACTGTCAAAGATAGAATGTGTTGGACATTTTGAGGCTCAAAATCTTTATGTCAGTATTGTGTGGTTAATGAAAACAAAAGAGAGAAGAATGATGCAATTTCTTTAAACTGGCACTGATGAAATCACACATTTCCATAGAATCCCATATGCTTGTAATTTAACCCAAATAAGCCTAAGAACATTAAGAATAATCAACTTGCACAACAGCACTTTTAAAACCCACTTGTCAACTTGGTGTTTTCAAAATGACCTGAGCACATCACCTGAAAAGATTGCAACAGTCCAGTGGATTTTCATTCAATCTTAAGAAATATTACATTTCCATTGCAGATGTCTTGGGAACAGACAGAAACTATACAGAATAGTAAATCACCAAAAAAAACCACCATTTAAAATGATTCAATCTGGAGGCTTAATTACATAATTGAGAGCAATAAAAAAATTAGGCCTTTTTTAAACTTCTGTGCTAAGACCATTCAAAGATATTTCTTTTTTAAAGCAGCAAAGAAAGATTGTTTATTTACTGAAGCTATCACTGTGACAGTCTCTAAAGTGTGTTATTCCTGTCTTTCGAATCAGTATAAACTGGTTTAGGTCCTCTTCAACATGAAGAGATTTGTTTAAAATACTAGTTCATGCTCTGATAACATTCAGCAGGTAATATTTCCACTATTTTCAGGAACAACTACTGTGTTACTGAAAATAACCACAACTGACAGAACATCATGTGAGACTTAACTAAACTTGAAATAAAACATGAAAAAAAAGGAAAAGTGGGAGTCAGTTTTGAGAGAACAAAATGGATACAAAAGTGAAAAACAAACATTTAAGTTGGAATGTGACATAAAAAATGATAGGACATTTTCATTTGATGCCCATGTGCTCTGCAAAGTTTATAAGTGTTTCAAAACAGTAACTAAGCAGACACAGAATGATTATCTTCTAAATTTCAATTTTCAAATCACCCATTATTTTCTTGGAATGGACTAGGTTTTCAAAGTCAAGATTAGTATTAACTAAGCTAAACAGGTTTTATAAAACTGCTGAAAAGCCTGACTTTAAACTCCTCACCAAAAGAATATTTCTTACACATTTGATGCAGTTGTATCAAGAACAACAGATGAAACTCAGAGCTGTAAAATACCATGAAGGTGGATGACACCAAAATTTTTTGACTACGTCCTGTGAGAAAAATAGCACTCAAGTCAGACAGAAAAAAGTCAGTATTACCAGGCTTTATCATAAGCACACAAATAGATTTAATATGAAACTAACTGCTGAAGAGCATACATTTACATTACACGAATATTGTAAAACTGATGTATCACTGTCTTGGGGCGACTATATGATGTGTATTCCCTATCGCTGCTCTATGCCCAGAAATTAATTTTGTGCCTTTCTGTGCCTTTAAACTGAGCCCGAGACGGGGGAGAGGAGAAAACTGAGGGAACTTTTCAAAGCAGTTGTTTAAGGACACACATACACACCCCTCTGCTTCTGTGGCAGCAAGAGCAGAGAAGGGCCCTTCTCGCTTTTCAGCCAGCTTTTGGCTCCTCTTCTCCGGAGGGAGACAGAGAGTTGAACTTTGTTTCCCTGGGACTTCGGTTTTTCCCTTCTTCTCTTCTGGACTGTTTCAACATCAGAACACACCGGGAGAATTTTCCACCAAGGCCCTGGAGCTGGGCCCACGACCCAGCTCCGAGGAGGAGGAGAGAGACCACACCTACAGGACTCTGAAATCTTCCCAGGTTTCTCTCCACAGAGAGAGGTTTTATTATTTAGCATTACTATCCTTTTCCTGTGTGTTTGTTAAATAAAGTTTTTTATCTCTTTTGCTTTCCTGTGAGGAAAATTTCTTTCTTCCTGAACCTGGTGGGGGAGGGAAGGTTGGAACCTGCCTTCTATCAGAGGATATTTTCCTTCAAATTTGTCCAAACCAGCACAATCACACAGGCTAAAAATACATAGCCTTTTTTTTCTGAAACCTCTTCATTAGAAGTAAAAAGACGCAAAAAGTGGTGTTGTGGGTGAAGTGTCCTTATCCTTGTCCTATGTAACCAGCTCTACATTGATTAACATGGGAACAGAGGTGACCACTGCCATGGATTTGGGTTCATTCTGAGGGCACCAGAACTGCTTGCTAAATTGCCAAGGGTGGCTTTGAGTGAACCACCACACATAGACAGTACTTGAGAAATATTCTTGGGTCCTGGAGCCCAGCAATAACTGAAGCTACAGTCCCCCAAACACCCAAATTCTTGCATTTTGGCAGGAAGAGAGAACAACCATGAATATAAGGGACAAATGGAAATGCAATATTGCTGCAATGGAATCCAGTTGCAAAGACTAAAGAGATGGGGCATTTCATGAATATCCATCCAGGCACAGACAAATGGCCAGTAATCAGCAACATCCATCCATAATAACCTACCTCCCTTTGATCAAGTAAATCACTCATCTTCTGATTCATTAAACAGTTTTTCCTGATGGGTAATTAACTGCCACCTGACTGAGCTCAGCAAGTGCTTTGTTTGGGTTTTTGTTGTTTGGTTGTTTTGGTCCCGCCTCCTTCCCCAAAGACAGAAGTTAATATTACCAGTTAATACTATTGCCCTCACAGATACAGCAAGCAAGGCATTAGTGCAGGCATCCTTTTGCTTTCTGTCCACTCAATTTCTAAGAATATCTTGAATTTTTACAGAAATTTTGACTAATCAAACCATTATTTTATAGTGGGAAAGTGTCCACAGCATTTAAAATGAAAGCAACAAATTACTTGAGTTACTGTAAACCGTGTAAAATTCTCAAACTCATCTTGATTTTAACTTTAAAATAGAATAAATGTATACAAAAAAAACCCTAAATAAACACATTCTATACTAATTATTTCTTGAGAAAAAATAATTAACAGATCAGTTGTCAGAGTGTACTGCAATACTCTCCACATGTAAATATTCTCTTTATACATCAAACCACTCATCACCTCACTGAGAAAGAAATATTTGTTACACTTACTGCAAAAAATTTCAAGTCACGAGGACCCTGATAATAAGTTAAGCGATAAATTTTTATATAAGCAACACATAAATAAAATTATGTTTTAACATGTAGCTCTCAGATCTTCTCTTTATTTCATTACTCCGGAAGGATGAAATAAATGAATGCTTTTATTTTGACAGACAACCTCCTCATCCTCTCTCAGCTTTCTTCTCACTTGTGAAGACGTCTTAGCCCCCCCTCTGCCAACTCGAAAGCTCTTACTGTCACCAGCCAGAAAGAAAACACCTCACTGTGTATGAGGACTGTCGTATGCCAATGGATTTGGCTGTCAAGCACTGAAAAGTACTGTCACTCAGTGTCAGAGGACTAACAAAGCAATTATCAAAAAACCCACATTCATGAAGCTGAAGACATGCAGATTAAAATGAGACTCAGACAAATCTAGCTACAAATCTCTCTCCGGACTAAAAAGGTGTGACTTTCATGAAGATTCTACAAAGCCTTGTTTTTCAGGCTACATGAACAAAAGAACCCCCAAAAATCCTGTTCATTAATTAAGACTTGGTAAGTATTTGAGATGCTATTTCATGGGAAATCCTATTAAACCAGCAACTAGAAAAACATCATTTTCCTATTGCCAGCTATATATGGGCTAGGAAAATTATCACTTTGATGGCTAGTCAGGGTAAAAAAAACTAGTTTAAAAAAGCCAAAAGCACAGAGGATGGTGAATTTAAAAAAGGCAGAATTTTGTATGAAAAGAAGTCCAGATAGCCAAGCAGTTGTGTCAAGCAAGGTAAGACCACTAAAACCACGCAGAAAATTGCAGCCACTGAGAATACAGTATTTAGTTGTTCAAGAAAAGTATTCACAAGGTAGAGTATAATGAAGAAGAACAGGGAACTGGAAAAGAGCAACTGAACAGCATTGACATTCATCTGTTCTAAGGAGCAGCAGAGGACAATCCTTTCACATACGTATTGATACAAATTCTCAGCCTACCAGCTTTGCCAATATGACATATACTTATGACATATTTCAGATTAAATAACCATTTTATACTCCATAGTACCTCTCTTAATTGGTCTCTCTGCACACTTTAAAACCTGCCTAAACAAATCAAATCAGAGAGGGAGTTACTTTCTGACAGGCAAGTCCAGTTAAAAGAAAGTTCTCAGCCTAAAAAACCAAACTTCTCCCTAATTTAGTATTTCATTAAAAAGAACAAACAAACACTCCACAGTTTTAACAATTTAAGTTTTGATGTGGCTCTGAAAAAAACCCAGAAGTGTTTGCACAACTATGAACAGTTTGCACTTTTTAAATCTGCACTTATTTAATATTGCAAGGTGGAAACAGCAGAAGTGATGGTTTCCTGGATGCTGGGAGGAAAACTGTTCTGCTGAGTTGATGAAGATAACTCATGAACTAGAGTCATCCTTCCCAAAAGCACTTTTTTTCCTTGCTTGTATTTTATCCTAGATATATTAAGATTCCTTAGACTTTTAGAAATGCATTTAGGATTGTGGGCTTCCACTTTCTTATCAGTATTTCATTGAAAACTCTTGTTATCATTTTTGAATTGTTTGAAAGTCATCAGATATGTATCCAATACATTTAAAAGAGATATCTAAAGCTTCAGTTGCTGCCAGGTGCTCAGTAAAGTTTTAAAATTTCACAAATTTCACTGTAACACATCAGGCTTTTACATTAACCTTGAAAGCAGCAGTGCAGCAGGACAAGAAAAGGAGGTGTCAGTCTATACATTGTGCAGTCTCAGTCATGCCAAACTGTAAAATACGTGAAGCATGCAGGTGGAAAAAGTGGTATAAAATGTATTGCATGACTTTCATAAATGAGACACTGCACTATCATTGGAATACCTACAAATAACCAGTCTGCAGATATATTTAGGTGAGCAGTCTGTAGGGTTTACGAGAAATGGCTAAAAAAGATACAAAAATACCTTCAAGATTTTTTCCTTTTCCTGTACTTAAAAAAAATCACTAGTCTTTGAAAATTAACTCTTTTAAGGTATTTCTAATTACATTTTTAGACTCAGAATTATAGAAAAAAGATCCAATCTCTTTGTTCTTCCTCTTGTAAATTATGCTATATTTGTGACATTTACTGGCTGAAGGGTTGCGGAAGGAGAGTTGGCGGCTGCGAATTTATGACATCTTCCAATATAGTGTATTCTTTATTGTCCATACCTTTTTCCTTCACTCACTTTTCACTTACTGGTTTCTAAGCTAGAGTGGTTCAGCTTCAGGGAAAAACATGACGAATTACACTTCTCTGCAGTGTCTCACGTATTGACACAGGCGCTAAGAACAGCAGAAGTGGTCAGGGAAAGCTAAGAGGGAAACTCAACTGGGGAAAAGTTAATTTCAAAACCAAAAAACCCAGACAGCTTTCAGCTGAACTCCGTCAAAAGCCAACACAATCCAGAACCACACATATACAATCCTTTTCCAGAGCTTTGCTGAAATCCTGGCCAAGTTGGGGTTTGCCCAGCTTGTGTAATTTCCCAGCAGGCTGCATTTAAAAGTTATGTCACCCTCCAAGTTGTCTCTGGTGACAAATGTTTCCGTAAATGCTAACAGACTTCAGTGCTACTTCTTGTTTTGTCCGAGTGTGCAGGAAGAAAATGTTCAGGTCATGAAAGTGATTGCTCAGAGCCCTCTCATAGATGGAGGGACAGCAGTGGCAAGCAAGGCAGAGCAATTGTTATTTAAAGGGACTCCAACAATTAAGTCTTCTTCAGATGCTTGATAACGTGAAAGCAATTAGAGGAAAAAACAGTTACAACCATACACATTCAGATTTGCCTTTTTCCTGAGTATGAATGCCATTTACACGCTGGGAGTTGAATTAGTATGCTCAAAAGAATAATTTCATTCTTTCGGTTGAATATTTCAGGAATGTAATTTTGTTTAAAAAAAGAATTAAAAATTGCTTTGCGTTTTAACAGCCATAATTATATTTGGCAAAAAAGTCCACAGGAAAGGTGTGTGCCCTTTTTAAGAAAAGCA
Source organism: Coloeus monedula (assembly GCF_965178545.1). Lineage (NCBI taxonomy): Eukaryota > Metazoa > Chordata > Aves > Passeriformes > Corvidae > Coloeus > Coloeus monedula. The sequence goes on along the minus strand of NC_138795.1, from coordinate 13,759,563 downwards.
ATTACTCTGCTCTGGGTTAAATCATTTCACCTGCTGTGAAACATAAAAAAATCTCTTTTGCTACTGAGCACAGGTAGTTGCTTAATAGAAGGGTCATGCAAGCATTCACAAAAACACTTCTTGCAAAACAGTCAAAAGTCTGCCAACAGTAGGTGCATTCAAAAATTAATTTTTGTATAATTTTAATTGCCAGTAGACTTGCAAATCTTTTATAGTGATAAAAGTTGAGGGACACTCAGAGCTGCTAGAAAGTTCTGCAAAACAAATTTGTAGAGGTTTTAAAAGAAATCATTCATGCTATTGTTAACAGATTGGTGAAAAAACCTCCGAGCACACAACTCTAGCAGATGTAAATATACCTCCTTTATGATTAGTGATACCATTGCTGCAGCACACAGCTTATTTCTCTGCCTCTACCAGAAGATCTGTGATTACTGAGCACTCTCCATGGTTTTCCCTCACACAGATCAGCATCTCAGACCTGACTTTCAGGGAAACTGGAAGTTATGCAAACCTGCACTCAAACACACAGACACGTAACTCTTCCAGGATGAATTCCCTATATGATACTGCATAGATGGAAAATCTTTAGCCCTGATCTGCCTGCAAGAAAACACGTCCCAGGAGCAGGCCTAACATTTAGGACAGTGTCTTAACACTCTGCAAGACAGAAGGTGCCCAAGTGGGTCCATTTCAAACTGCAATACTTGAACCAGAAAGGTGAGAAATACAAGCCTGAGGCTGAGGCCTTGAGCAATGAAGACACTGGATGGGGCAGAGGACCACACAAATGGAGTCACAGGAAATGGGGCACAGACTCAGCACTGGCCACAGAAACCTCACCAATAATCAGCTAAAAGAATGCAGATCTGCAGCTTGACAAAAGTGGTTTAGGAGTAACAAAGTCAAAAATAACAAAATATTTAGGATATGTAACAGCAACGGAAACAACACAAAGCAATGGACAACAAAAAATACAATTCCATCACCTTGTTATGCACAGTTAGGATCTGTCACTAGTTGTACCCAGCATGTTTGAAGCGTTAGGTTTGACACCTATTTCATCAGCTCTGGTAAGTGAGAGCACAGTGTGCAGCAGGGATTCAATGACTTGGAGCAGTTTGTAAGATGCAGCTACTCTGAAGGTCTGGACTTGTTCACAGTTCTTTCAGGACTGGCTAAGTGACGTTGGTGCAACTTCCACTAATGCAGCACAGCTCCCTTGCTGTTCAGAAATGTCCTTATTTGCTACAATAAGCACAAAGTCTTTCTTGTTACAGAATTCCAGCTTGTCACACATCAAAATTATACATGCAGAATACTTAATAGAACTTATAATATTTATATTTTATCATCACGATAATGAAAATCATTGCTTAATTATATAATTAAATCAAAATTAGAAAGTGCTTAAAGAAAATAGCATGATACAACAACTGGTTCATTTCATTCATTTCGTTCAGTTACTTACACACTAAACTAAAATGAATAGATAGGAGCTATTTTAACTCTTCTGGTGAGTTATCTAGTTTGCACAAAAAAAAGTGTAAAAGTTAGCATTACATTAGCGTGGATAGTTGCAACTACTTTTTAGTCTTAAAAGCAATCTCAGAAAAAATACATAGGGTCTAAAAATGCATTTCAGTCTTTTTAGGCAGCTTCACAGCCTTTTCATTAAGTGCAATGTTTTCTGTGTAATTTATCCCAAGTGGTTGTCTAGAAGAATGTGTATTTTTCTATCCTGAAGTACTCAGTAAGAGGAAAAATGATAATTTATGCTTTGTAACATGCACATTTACCCAACAAAAGGAACCCAACCACCTTATTTCACATTTAGAAGTGTGTCATTTGCCGAGCAAGGGGCATCCCTCATACAAATGCCAGGTTATAAAGATGTACCAGCAGTGGATACAAGAGTATTTACATCCACTAAACTCTGCAGGAAAGCACTGTTATCAGCAAGGAAAGTTGGTACCATTTACCAGGTCATCACCTTGACAAAAGCAACAAAGAGGACGAATCAACACAGTTTTGGAGAGTGAACACCTGTATGATGCATGTATTACAGCTACAGAGAGTGCTTTAATAAAAGCCATGTAGTGGCATTTATTTATTTAAACAGGAATTAAATAAACTGTTTTGTTTTTCAAAAACTTTCCAAAGTTATTTTATTTTTAGTTTCGCAAAGCACATATGTGTACGGTTTTTTTCATCAAAAAAAAAGTAATTAGGGATATTAAAACCAGTAGAAGAATTAAAAAAAAATTCCAAACCTAATTTACATAGGCCCTGAAAAGGGACAATCTGCAGTAGCATAGAGCTGGGTTTCACTATAATTAAACTAAGTGACAGGTATTAAAATTAATGTTAAATTGGTCTGATCATGTTCAAAAAGACTCTATCCTCAGTTTAGAACATATGCAGGATTTATTACATAAGGTCACATAATGCTACTTCTAGCTCAAAAGTCTACAGCTAAAGGCATTGACGTGGACCAGAAGAGAAAAATTATAAAATTTGACAAAACAATTATCGTCTAACTCTATCCTGATTCACAATTACAAAACTTAAATAGCTGCAAAATCAAAACAGAATAAATTTCAAGTTTTATTTGTGTACTTCTTTCTCTGTATCTGTTTCAAGCAAGGGACTAAAATACCAACATAAATCATTTCCATATCTTTATCTGAGAGCACATTCTTCTCCAGGCCATACATCTCTAGATATTGGAGGTTTTTTTGCAAGTATTGACGTAAAAATGGCACACACTGTAACTATTAATTGTCCCTCCACACTCATATGAAATCTGTCCTGAAGGGGTAATCAATTCCCACTCCTGGAATGTATATGAATGAACCAACAAACAAACAAATTCGAGAGCTACATGGCAAGTGAAAACAGACCTTCTGCATCCATTTGAATTGATCTACACAGTAATCCATTCAGTGAAAGTAATGATTTCCAGAGGCTTTTAGGAAAATCTGCCTGAAATGAAGGAAAATACAAAGTATTCTACAAAGATCTTCCTTTTTTTGTTCATATTAGAAGCAAAATGTTGCATTAGACAACAGCATTTCCAACCAAGGGTATGAACCACAGATAGGGAGATGCTATACATCCAGATCACTCCATAAACAACACAGAGTAAATCAGGTCTCAAAAGTATGGCCAAAAATCTTTCAGAGAGGGGGAAAATAACCAGATAATGAAAGTTATGACAGGATGTGCTCCAGCTATCCCAAAAGCAATGCCATCTACCTGCAAAAGGTTCAGATTAAAGCAGTTGACAACCTACTTAAAGAAAAGGAAAAAAAAAAATCAAAAAAAGAAAAAAAACAACAAAAAGCCTCACACAAAACACCTAACAAACAAAACCCAGCAGCCAGAGAGACAGCAAATTTGATCTAAGAATTATGAGGTATTTGTCTGAGTAACACCTTTTTTAGTTGCAATCCAGAGAGGGGAGGCACAGCTGGGCAACTGATTACCTCTCTCACCCATCTCTGCCCCAAAATGCAAAATAAAAGAATAAAATAAAATAAATCAGAAGAAGCCAGTGGTGATGAAACAAGAAAGAGCATCCAGACAGTAGCAGGTATTGACATCAGAGGAGTTCATGACAAATTTCTGGGTATCAGTTTCTCGATTGCTACCAGCAGCCATGCTAATCACTTGAAAACTTTCAGTCTTTCTGAAGCAGATAAATAATACACAATAAAACACAGTCCTATTCCCCCAGCATCACATCTAAGCAAAAAACACCCTAGGAGCAAAAATGTCCATTACAGAATCTCAATGACACCAATTTGGCAAAAATTCAATTAAAGAGAAAAGCTGTTAGCAGAGGATGGCTTGCGCTCACCAATTAACATGATTTTTGACAGTGTTACAGGATGATAATCAGTCTAATGGCTTTTATGGATTTCAGTCTTCCAGACTGGCTTAAAATAATAATTCTGCCTGTGAGAGCCTTGTTACACAAACATCCAGAACAACACTCGAATTTTCATTCAGAATTGCAGTATGGGCAATATGGACAAATAATCCATATGCAACACAGAAAACCCACAGCGTATCTGTGTGTTAGCTTGAGTTACAAGAGCTGCTCAAAGTAACTATATTAATTACAGGGTCTCCTCCATGAGTGTTATCAAAACACCCAAGTTTTTTTTACTCATTTCAAACACTTGAGCTACTCAACATTTTAGTTTCAGAATCTGCAATTCATTCAGCTCTCACTATTTCATTTGGCATTCCTCTCACTTGACAAGTATCAGAATCTCTTTCCCTCGGTTTTCTCCTCAGCTGCCTGGCAGTTGGAGCTACCTAACAAACAGTTTGGTGGGTTTCAGCCCACTCTTCCTAAATATTTGCAAACTGGGCACAGAAACTACCCCATCAGATTTTACAAATGTCATCTGCTAATGGCTAAATTTATCAAGGACGTACTCTACAGTAGTTTCAAAAATAAAATGCTTTTGATTTACTCCATCACTTACCAGAATTTCTCAAAGCACCAGACTCTGCCTGAAGGAGTGTTTTCTGCAGCTTCTCCAGGATTACAGTTCCTGCAGTAAGCAGCAATTCACTGTTTGGGGTATGCAAAGCTCAGAGAAGCAGAACTGGAAGCACTCAGTCACACTCTCTGCTAATTGTCCCCAGTCTGAGCTCTTTAGCACTTTCTATGGACCCTGCCACATGTGAAAACTTCCATGGTAAGAATACTTGGTATTTATTATATTTATGTAGAGAAAGAAAAGCACAGGTCATTCAGATTTAATGCCCAGGGGACACTGCAGCAGCTGCACAGGTATAATTGCTTGTCAATGACAGGGCACAAGCAGGAGAGACCAAACAAGTGCAGATTCAAGCATACCCTTTACACTATTCCTTCCTATTACAAGGTGTGTCTGACAGGTGTTGGAAGTGTGAAAAGACAGTGAACATCAGATAATGAAACACCAATAAAGCACCAGGAGGTGAATGTGCCTACATACATAGCACAAGAGAATGCTCACCACAGACACATGAAAAAACCCACTCAACTCCTCTATTACCCAGGAAGCAAGATGTAAAACAAAGTACCCCAGAACAATCTTCATTAACTACAGCAATCACAGGACCATGTACAGTCCAGAGCCCTTGATTTACAATCATGTATTTTTTGTGCCCTAAAGGACAGGCGCAGCCAACTATGACAATGAGAAATTGCTTCTTCCACAGGCTGGACTGAGACAACTTCTTCTGAAGATCATGTTTTCAGATGCAACAAGGATTAATGTCTCATTACAACATGACCAAGAACTTCAAATACTCTGCAGGTCTTGCTAAAACAAGCCAGATATTAACAGGCACCAAAACATCCGATGGCATGATCTGAATATGACACAAAGCTGGTTTATTATATAGTTCACCTGGATTCAAGCACAGCACTAGCTTCAACATGAATGACACTGATCTACATTTTAGGAGTTATGCATCAATTATTTTACATGGTGACTTGAGTCATATTTTCCTTATTAGCAGTGGTATGTTACACTTAAGAAATGCAAAGTATGATGTAACTTCTATTTTTTGTTTTAGTACCTGGCAATCTTGGTGGAAACAGACTTATTTGCTTTGCTTAGCCTATAAATAAATCCAAATTACTTCTGTCTTGATGAGCAGTAATCCTGAAAAAATGTTTACACGTAAAAAGCAAAAAAGTAGCAATTTCAACTACTCACTTCTACTCTGACATTTAAGCTAGAAGCACCTGTTCCCTTTAGGGAAGAGAACAGTCAGTAAAACAGGACAACCACTAATGTTATCCATGCTTTTATCCCTCTGTGACCAGCTGACTGGAAACACCAAGGTCACTCAAAGATTCTGATTCTGTTTTAGGAGAGAGAAAAATTAACTTCCTGAGTATGTGCATTTTCTGTAAGTGCAATAGCATTTGAGCAGAAAATTAACTACTGTGATCCCAAGCCTACTTTTAACACAGTAAAATCTTAAAAGCAGCAAAACAATACAGGAGACTTAGTTATAGTTTTGCCTTTATCTTCAGAACTTAAGAAACAAAAAATCCCTGAACTCTAGTTCACATCAAATCAACATAACTCCAACCTACATCTCTTACCAGGCTTCTTTTTTCATTTAAAGTACAAACTTCATACATGATAGAAAGAGAAACAAACGAACCAACCATAGAACAACAACAACAATTCTGCTCAATTTAGAGCTTGTTTCACATAGTGTGACTGGGGGGAGAGCCTACAATGTCCAAAAAACCCCTACGTATTTACTGGGTATTAGAATGACACATTTTGAAAAAGATACAAGCACTAGCTTATTTTGATGTTTTTAACTCTGCCTTTGCCTTATAGAATATATTTCACACTGTACCCTTAAGAAGAGAGAGCCTCAGTCACAGAGGTGCTACATTTTATTCACAGATTCAGTATTTGTTCAACTGGGATAATGTATTGCCAAGTTCTCTGAATCAAGTCCCAGTCTCCATTTTGCTCCATTTTTCAGAGGTCACAGAAGAGCCAAAAATACTTAATCAAGAAGTGGTGAAGTGAAGCAGAAAAATAAAAACTAAACTCAGATTGTGCACTTATAATCATTTTTTAATCTTAATCAGTTTAGGTTTTTTGTTTAATTACATTTGACTGGCCTTGTGGCTGAAAAAATGGAAATTAATACTAGGAGAAAAGACAGTGGCAGGAAGGTAATGAGAAAGCTTCGGTAAACTGACATATTTGGATCAGACCAAAATAGCAGAGACCTGTCCATTTTTCTGTATTCCACTCTGCCTAAAATGAGTCGCAGAAAAAGACCACACCTCAGTACTACACCTGAACTATTGATCTGCCAGGACACACGTTCCAAGTTTCCCTTTCTTAGTGACATAGGAAATGGTCTTCTGAGAAAAGGAGATCATCAGGAGGGAAACTACATGCAAAGCTGGGTATTCTGCAGCACAGAATGTCTGTAGAACTCTATGTCACAGGTTGATGGAGAAGTGAACAGGCAGCTCACTTGAGATTTATAAAAGTGTAGCACTGGAAAATACCTACAGGGCATTAAAAACAAAACCAAACCACAAGAGAACAACAACAACAACAGACAAGCAGCAAACCTAGATGACTTAAACAGGTCTTTGATAAACTAGGAATTTTAGGGCCCTTCACCTTTTTCTGTCTCCCCAGCACTGTATAAGTCACCTTTTGGCAAATTATTTTAACATTCAGTTTTCACCTGAAAGATCTTTTTGCTTGTACAATCCATTTTGAAGGCATAACTTGTTTTCTTTGCTAAGATTTCATTTCCCCCATCTCAGAACTTGATGAAATCTATTTCTTAGTTCCTCATCTCCCAGTGAAAGCTGACAACAAGCATCAGACAAAATGTAGCTGTCCCATATGAGGTAATTCATTTCTGTCAAAGATAAGACATTTTTTTCCCTTAACATGAGATGACTGATACTGTTCTGCAAGATCCAAAGGGACAATTTAACCACTTAAGTGCCAAAAGATCCTGATGTCTGGCTTTTCTCCTCAAAGCACACAGCTCACTGGTAAAAGCGGATGGAAGCCTCTACAAGGCCTGGCAATTTCCTTTCTTTGGTTTTGAGGCTTTGCCTCACTAAATTTAGGCCTAATCAAGTATTTTCCACTTGATAAGTTCTGAAAAATAGCAATATTTTGAAATTAAATATTTGAACACTTCTAACCAGTCAAAACTTATTTTATCCTCTATACAGCCCAGGAAGAAAACCTGGGGTATGTTAAACTCACCTATGACTATTCATAACCTAAATGGTAACTAATTATTTTAACCGAAATGTAGCTCTCACCCAACTTTCCATCTATGTTAAATCATAATCATCCATCAAAACTCAGGGAAACCCAAAACATGGGAGCTCATCATCCAGCTCCCTAACAGTGAAAGGTGAGAGAAAAAAGCGAGATACAAACCCCACTGCAGCACCAGCGGGTCAGTCCCGCCCAGCTCCGCACAGCGCCTGAGTTTCCGAGCTTCTCTCTTCCCACGGGACTGGAAACACGCAGGGAGCTTGGGGGTCTGTGGGGACCAGGGGTGCTTGGAGTGGGCTGACTCAGCAGCTGCAGTTTAGTGATGCTCCAAGGAATAGCAAACAGCAGATGAAGGAACAAAACCAAGCCAACCCTCTCTTCTAAATGGCCTTTAGGCCCTCGGGGCTCTTCAGCAAAGGTCTGGAGAGGAAATTTGCTGGATCAGGCCACAGCCACACACACAGAATATTATTTAATTTCTAACCCTTAATTGAAGCTTTTCCAGAGAGATAGATGAAATAAATAGAGAACAAAATGTTTTGGTGCTGGCATCTGATGTTTTCCTCAAGAAATAGCTCTTGATGCCAAAAATACTCGGGAATCAGCGTTTGAAAGGTTAATTAGATTCTCCATAAGCATTTCAATTACAGGAATGAGACATTAGCCCATTTAATACATATTTAATATGTATCCCGACACATCCTATCTGTTTCAGACTTTTTCTGCCACAAGATTTTTCTTTTGCAGACTGTGTTATTAATCGTAACTTCCTTTGACAACATCATGTTTACAACTTAGATCACCTCTGGAGGCCAAAGGCTACTCCAATAAAGATTTTTAGTTACAGTTATTTACTCCTTCCATCAGGAACACAAAACCTGCCCTATTCACAGCACCACAGCAGCCCAGAAGTGAACTAAATGCTGTGTTTCTCACACCAAACCCTAAACCTGAATTCTGCAAGATGAAGCTGTACTTGAAGACCTAAGATACCCTCTGAGTAGCCATGAATTATACACAGAGCTGCCCAACCTTGTTAGCTGCACAGGAGTAGTCATGCAGAAATTCTGGTATGTAGTACACCCTCTGGATTTCATTCTAGTTTCAAATTACATGGAATTAGATGTAGTTAAATAAGCATTTGTGAGATGAGAACGTTTCATATTTTTAAAGAACAGTTTTCTTTCTGAAAAGGTGGCTTTATCAAATTCAGAAAATTTTGCAAGAATGTCCTAATTGTTCCTTACTCTTATTTAGAAAGTGTAACTAACAATGGTTCAGCAAACTATAAATATTTAGTTTGAATTTCACTACTTCAGTTTCAGTTAAACTTCTATAAACAAAAAATATTAAGAGTAGTTAGAGAGATTTAACAAGTTACACTTCAAGTCAAATAAACAAGGCTGAAACATTAAAAATTTGTGACAGATGAATAAAAGGGAATATAAATAATTTTGAGAATAAATGGTGATACTGTGTTTGTGCTAGGGCTTGAGGGGTTTTTTTTCCATATTCATAAGATTAATTTATAATGTTGCCCCTGAACTCAATAAGGGCAGAAATCCATCCAATGTCTACCATGGGGAATACGGTGGGAGAAAAACTGATACATAAAGACACCCCATGCTTTGTACAGTATCTGTGTTCTCACTTTATGCCTTCTGGGGTGGGTTTTTTATGTATATGTGATTCTGAAAACATCTGATTAACATACAGGATGAATTTCCCTCAGACTGTTTTAAATTAAATCCCAATTTGCCAATACTGAGCAGACTGACACTGTCTCTGTGTTTCACGGATCTATAGCAGTGAGCCCAAATTAGTACTCATTCATAGAAGCAGTGAGAGTCCTCGGGCCTTCAGCAGAACTAGGATTAGACCTCTGCTAACAGAACCCAAAGAAATGTTTTCAAAGAAAAAAAATTACTTTATTTGCAGCATTTTTAATTTTCAAAAGTGATTGGAAGCAGAGATAATTTTTTTATGAAGAAAGTAAAAATTACTAATAAAATATCTTTTTTTGCTTCCCCATAACTAGGAATTAAGTCCACTTGAATGTAGTCTCAGTGGATGAACAAACAATAGGCTCAGTAAGTAAATCAACAGGCACACACAAGGTGCTCAAAGATCTGCTAGAACTGTGACACCCAAGGTTTTACTAGTTGACCATTTATAAATGATCAAAATACTTGTCAGAAATTGCAGTCTTTGAAACAGAAATAATAGTTTTTATCTTAAATTTTACCTCTACACAGATTTGGAAAGTTTTGCTTTCTTTCTTGAAATAGGTTAGATGTCATAATTGTAAACCAATCTAAATCTGCTCTGTTCTCTTCATTCCTCCATCTCCTAGCGCTAATCCTAATCAAAGCCACAAGTTCCATCCCTGTGGGCATTAAAAGGAAATGTTTCTCAGTTTTCAGGATTTGTAACTTCAATTATTTTTGCAATTATTTGCTAAATTTAATTTCTGATCTTGTTCTATAATCCCAGTTACAATTTCTGATCAATTATTTGATGCAACTTCAAAACAACAAACCTTAAATTGCGCCTCATGCAAGATTGTGATTTATGAGTGCTCTAAGGGTCGGCTGTTGGTAGGACTAGCTCAGAAAAAAACAGCAACTCTTCCCTTGGGATTTAAATCACTTGGCAATTTTTGCATAACAATTTAATTAGGAAAATTAGCAAGGGAATACTTTGGACTATTGCAGTATTTTTCTAGTTTTCACTTGCCTACCATCAGTGCTTCCCCCTCTAGTCCTGAATGACAGATCTGATTAAGTTGTTGAGAGGAACAATGGATCATCTCTTGGGGGACCAAGATAAAGTTGCAGTCGCTTCACAATTTGCAGGGCACAGAAGGCACCTAAAGTGCATAAAGGCCATTCAAATTAATAAAATATTAACGACTTAACAAGACTGGATTCGATGGAAGAGGTTTGTGTGTGCATCCATTCCACGTGAAGTTGCAGTTAAGCTGCTTTTTAGTACTAAGTTCTTTTCTGGTCCTTTTCCAGTCTAAACATAACAAATATTTTGATACAATTTTTGCTCCTGTAACAGATTTGAGAAATCACTTAACTGCTCAGAAGGGTAGTGGCTCACATCCAAACAGGTCTGAGAATAAGAAAAGCTTATTGCACAATGAGGTGCCTTTGTTTCTTGAATTACTATCCTTGTCCGAAAGGAGACCTTTAAGGTGAATTCTGAGTGAGCAGCAGAGCTGATAGAAACAACAATCAGGAGTCAATGATACGAGGTGCAAGAGGCACAGGGCTTTTGTGACCAAATCTGTGTTAGAACCTCTCATTCACAAAGAGTTTGACTGCAATTGCCACCTGCAAAAAAGCAATTTGGAAAAGACATTGCAAGGATAAGGTTAATGGAATTTTCCTAAAAGCAACTCCTAAGGGATTCTCTGCTAAAAGAACCACTTTCCACTTTGGATCTTGGTTTATTTCAGTTATCAGTCCTACAAATTAAGGCAGGCTTCTGACAACATAAAGTGTATAAATAATATTCAGTCCTCCTTGAACTCTTACAAATTAGCCAGCAGTGAGATTCAAGTGAAAGACCTCAAAATAGCATCATCCAAACAGCAGACTTTTTCTTCCCACAAGGAAACTCAAAAGTGAATAGCAAGACTGTTTATATTAGAGTCAGAATGGAAGCTCTGTTAACTTTCCCACTTTATTCAACTTAAGAACTCTGTCTGATAAGGGAGGTACCAGTAGAAAAGCCATAGAGACCATAGAGCTAAAAGTCAGTGCACAAAAAGTAAGAAATAGTATGGAAACTAACACAACTATAGTGAAATTGGTAGAAATTAATATGGTTGAAGGCAAACTAAGAAACAACAAATTACTCAAGTCACTCAGATGCTAATAGATAAGAAATTTTCTAAATTTTGTTCCTTTTGTCCCTGTATTATAGTACAGGACTTACAGAATACCTTTGCTGAGGGGAAAAATAAAAATACTTTAACAAATAATTTGTTAAAAAAAATCCTCCATGGAGAAGTGTGATGAAATTATTTTATACCCTTGAACAGAACTCTCAAGGGAGATGGAATTTTCTAATTTTAAGGCCTAAAATAGAAACTAGGATGTAGTAGAATGTGATTTAAGTTAGGGACAGCTGTGTTGAAGTTGTACAGTAGGAAATGTGATAGTATCAGAGAAAGGATACATTTAGACTTGTGAACTGAGGGTAAAAGCTTTATGTACCAAGCAGTACTTTTTGCTTCTGATCCAAATAACAGAACACAAGCCATTGATTCTGAAGTGCTCTTATAATCACATAGTACTGTGAGTATTTCAGCCCTCACATCAGAATCAGTCTGCAGACCTCAGTTACAATCCTTGTTTTTAGCTCTAAGTTAAATGGGTTCATTTGCACAAAAACAAGGTACTCATAGTTCACCTGCATGTCAGATGCAAGCCCACAAAGCTCCTTTTCAATCATTCCACAGCCAGGCTTTTGTACATACTGTTCCCATCAGTTTGTAATGAAACAGTTTTGCCTTCAAGATATTCCTTAAAACCATTTTCATATATTACAGGGACACTCCTGTATTGTTGGAGAAACATTAGAGTAACACTGCTCTGTCATTTGATCCTTGGCCTGAGTGGGGTCAGTGCCTGGCTGGCACCCCATGTATGGAAAAGTCTGTGAATGTTTTAAGTTTGACAGTCATCTGAGTCTTGGCAAGGTCTCCCTCTTGGGAGCAAAGAAAGTGTAGTTTATGAAAAGGAAATATTCCTAAAAGTTTTGCTCATGACGGCTGTTCCTAATACTAAACTCCTATTTTACACAGAGTGTCTTCTGTAGGATTGGACCCTGTTTAAAGGGTATAATGTAAGAAGACATGGGCAAGCTCAGCTCTAAATAGCTTGTCCCTCCCCCTGGATTCCACATATCTGTAGGCACACACAGACAGTGTTACAGAATAGATTTGATCCTGAAAGACAGGGGTTCTGTTTCTATTTATTGGAGAAGGACTCTGATCTATTCACTTAGATACAATAAGATACAATCGATGACCCTAAGCTTTCTGTCACTGCTGTGAGTTACAGCTTGCCTTTCCTCTAAGTTACTGAACAGGAAGACAAAAATTATTATTTCATCCATAATTCTATCTGTATTGATATGTGAACTATATAAAGATACCCCAATTCAGGTTGCATTTTGAATTTAAAGTTGTATGTGCTGTTTTGCAACAAGGGAAACAGAATTTTTTCCTGGGCTGCCTGTGGTGATTTTTTAGAATGTGAAGGAAAGCTCCATACGAACAGAACTGTAATGTTAGCCAACCTGCCAATCAAGACACTAATCCTCCACACATCTCTACCATCAGGAGACAGATACCTGGAAGCTGGTATGCAGGAGATAAAGGGAAAAGTTGGACAGGAACCAGAAAATGTTCAAAATAAAAATTAGATACGTATGTCCAGATATATCTTCCTTAAAAAAAAAAAATCTAATATGAATGATACCAAAGAATTTTGACCTCCGCAGATTCAACAGAGCTGTATGCACATACTCATGGATGTTGGTTGCTTCCAAGTACCCCTGGAACAGTATGTTGTCTTCACTGCCTTTCTGGACAAAGGCAAAGTGTTCACGAAAGTGGAAATAACTGCACTGGTTAATTTTGGGTCACGTCAATGACTGTGGAAGGCATATTTAACTATTTAAAAAAATAGGCAATGTTTTTATACCCAAGTCTTCACACCTGGATACAATGAAAACATGGTGAACTGGAGAAGCAACAAAAACTGTATTATAATATCCAAAGCTCACTGGTCATTGAATATTAAGCATAATGTTCTTTTATCCACTGAGAAAGAAAGAAAGAAATGTAAGAAATACACAGATCTGTGTAACTGTGCTGTCCACTTCTACTGTTTTCTGATGCATTAGGTTCAAGCAGATAAATTTGAGTAATTTATTAAGGCAATCTTTTCAGAAGTTCTCTTCAGATATAATTGTTAATGTCATTTCTGCCCACAAGTGTTGATCTGTAGCATATACACAGGCCATTCATAACAGTAATTTGACACTCAACGTTTAGCTGTTTTGACCATGAACATAAGTTATAAGAAATGTTCATACTCAGTGATACACTGATTATCTTTTTTTAAGATTAGTCTCAACTTAAAACTCTGTGTGGAGTTATGAATGAGAATTTTTGGTTTTGTGAATATTCTTGCAATACTTAAAATTGGCTGGCTCCGTAAGTGTTCCTGCCAGTAAAGTAATTTGCTGGAATACTGTTGGAAAGCAAATACAGAAGGAGTGTGAATACAGTCAAAGAGAATTCATTTGCAAATCAAATGGATGGTGGAAGAGGAGTTGCATTCAATGAATTCAACAAAGACACTGTCACAATAAATACAAGAACATTTGGCAAGGATAACCTTTGCAAGACTTGCTATCTGTGTTCTGCAAAGGTATCCATATGTGTGAAGTTCCTATCTCCATGCAGGATTCTGTCTATTCCAACAGATGCAGAACTGGCCTATGGAACAGCTTGCAGAGCCAGATCACTAGACTAGCATTAACATTTAAAGCTGGAACTGAAATGGCTTTTCTGAAGTCACTATATAAAAAAACTAGCCATTGTATATAGGAGCAGCTGAAGTTACATAATGCTTTATTCCTGTTTTATCTTTTATTAAAAAAACAAACCAAGTACTATCATTATTGTCATGACAGTGTGGGAAAGAAATCAAAAAAAATTGTGACTTGTACATGAGTAAAAACTAGGTACAGGGTATTTATATTTCGAGTCTCCTATTCATGAGAGCACAGAAAGATAGTCAGCAGCATTAACAAAACCCAGGAAACTATTATTTTCTCCTAAGAATCATGAAGAAACTGAAAAACAGCTCTGTTTACCTCATACTTCACAACAGTAGGGAAGCCCACTCCTCCAGTTATGGTCATTTGCCTCAGGAAAAATTCCTCTCCACAGAGATCACATCATTGCTCCCTGTCAGTAGCTGCTCACAGCTGACCCCTCCTAGCATATACTGGTGTTGTGCAAAAAAAATTGGATTCAATAAACTCATATTTCTGCAAAGGTCTGCCAAACTGTTTATCCTGGCAACCATACAGCAACTGGGGCAAGGAGCTTCCTCCTTATCTTGGCTTGTGCTATCAAAACCCTGACAGGAGATCTTAGGATTCACCAAAACAGTAGAAGTCCATTTCTGTTCTGTGAACTTCTGTAAATCAAACCAGCAATGAAATAATACAGCCACATTTCTCAAATCTTATCCATGTCCTTCCTGGCTCTACTGTAATTGGCTAAACATGACAACTTGAGCTGTGACTTGACTTGTGATTTGACAATTTGAGCATGTACCTTTTTCAAAAAGACATAATTAAATTCAATTTCAGTAGAAAAGTTTAAAAATAGAAGAATTTAAAATTGAAATCAAGCAAAACCATCCTCTGAAATGTTTGTTCTGGCTAATATTTCTAATGTGATTTCATTAGATTTCAAAATGAAAAAGTTTTTAAACTGTACTTTTTTTGCAGTCTGTTAATTTCTGATAGATTATAGTTGGTATCAATAGAGACTCAGGAAAATCAAATTCATTGCAAAGCTTGCTTGATACCTTTTTAATTACAAATATATATATATACATATATATATATATGTATGTATGTGTCCAAGTTAAGCAATGACACTTGTGTGGGGTCCAGCTTCCAGCTGAGTTCTAGAAGATAGTATAGTCTGTACTCCCTTTTTCAATGAGACTGCCCAAGGGAGGATTATGGTACACTTGGTCAGTACTGAATTTGAACCAGGTTCCAGAGATGAAAGCACATGAACTAATCTGTTGAGCTATGAAGTTCACTGCTGTGCTGGTTTATAAAAATCCTATTAGCAGAGTGACTGAGGGGTCAAAAGATAAGATAGCAGACAGCTGGAAATGATGGATCAGACAAATATTTTAGACGAGAAAGGTATTTCTCAGACATCTTGTACTTAACCATGTATTATACAACCAGGAAGTACTGGGGACTAAAGGGTAACAGATTCTTCTTCTATTGCTTCAGAATTTTTAAGGTTTAAAGTGCTTCTGTGCTACCTACTAGGCCGTCTTATGTCACAATGACTTAACATTCATTTTGGCTTCAGCAAGACATTAGGTAAGAAATGCATATAGCATACATGATTAGCAAATTTGACAAGTAAGATTTAATCCATTTTGTACGTTTTAGTTCTTGAAATCTCTCATGTTTTCTATTGTCTCCTGTCTTGAAATCCCCTCAGTATGTGCATTATTTCCCTGCTGTAGGTAAATGACCTGGTTCAAAGTCCACTAAAATACCTAGAAAGAATCCCAGTTATACCACCAAGTTTTAAATGAATATCCCCTCATATCAATCAATATGCCTGGAACTCAATTTCTAAAAGAATAACATAAGCAGACTTTGAAATATCAGACATCACAAAAGAAGAAATGTCTTGTTTCATGTATCATCCCACTGCTAAGAAATTTATGTTTCTTTCACCCAAGGCAGATGCTGGGAACGTACTCTGTGAGCTGGCACTCACAGTCAGTGCAGGTTTGGGTCTGATCTACATTTGAACTCCAAAAGAATAAATAGCATTTGCCCCTTGTGATCGATTGTGGAAAAAATTTTTAAAATTCAAATTCTGAAAAGTAGGTTAATATCGATTGTTAAAAAAAAACCTTGTTCTACAAAACATGGTGGCATTTTAGTATTTCAATCTATTTAATTCTTTATTTTCACGGAAAATGAACTTGGTCTAAATATAACTCAGTTGATGCTGAATTTCAAAACAGACACAAATCAACACCTGAAGCTTCCAATTTAAGAGGGTCAAACTACAGGAGTAATAACTGAAGTTAGCTAGATAAGGAGCCAAATAACTTGAGTAAGAAAAATTAATCTTACTTTATGTGAATACGAAAAAATGCTGAATTCCTGTAAGACCAAGGCTCTAATGCTCTGAGCTTTGCATTCCAAAATATTGGAAACACAGGTCCACTATGTGCTTTTCAAATGGAATGCTAAGAATAAGCAGTGAAACTACAAAGCACAGAAGAAGAAATAATTAAAAGAATACGTCAGAAAGCATTGCAGAAGACTTAAATGAACAAAATCCTAATGAACTGAATTTTGCAAAGGAAATTAAACAATAAAATGAAAGGATTTTTTTTTTCATTTTTAAAGGAAAAAAGAACAAGGAATGGAGTAATCTGAAAACCCAGCAGAGGTAATGATAATCTTGGTATGCTTAAATGCAGAGTAATTAAGAACATATAAAGACAGAACTAGAGGGAGCCACCTAAATTACTGACATCAGTCCCCTTGGATCACAGTAAAGACAAGCTGTACTTAGTTCGACATGTGGCAAGAGCATCCCTGAAGAATTACAGAATTGGGCAAAATCCCAGATAATCATAGAAAATGTAGCACCCATCTAGATAGGAAGAAAACACTGCTCCCATTCCAATCTCTAAGTGTTTTTATCAGTCTGACCTGGCAAAACTTTCCTACCTGATTTCAAATACCTAAATCAATGTAACTTGAGATTTGAGTTTTACACACACCAACCAGAAACTAGATAATGCATCTGGATGTAAGAAGAGCACTGACATACTGCCAACATAGTACTGCTGGAGATATGGATTAAATACAAGAACTGGGAAATTGATAGGAAGTTGCTAAAAAGGGAAAGAGGTACACTGGATATTGAGCATGGAAAGAAGAAGGTCCTAAAAGATGGAACTTGGCTGACCTATGCAAAAGAGTAAAAAAATGAGTGTGCTCATGAAATATATAGATTTTTCAGATTCAGAAGCATTAGCAGCAGTGATCCTGTCAGCCTGCTGTAGTCCAATCACCCTTGGAGGTGCTGATCCCCTGACTGCCTCCAAGAACATGTGCAGTAGTTGGCCAGTCTGCTTTGTGGTAGGGTCTGCTCCACATATGCATCTGCACCACATCTGGCCAGAATAAGATTGTAGGTCTCTGCTTCCAAATGCTCAGGGTTTCAGCACAAACCCTTTGATATTTTATTTAAAAAAACTGCATCGGTGGGGTGTAAGACACCCCTCTCCTTATTCCACATGTTTTATCCAGGAAAACCATACAGTAATTTTTACCCCCTCAAGGCTATGGGCACCTCAACTGACCCATGCTCCATGTTACATACAGGAATGCAACCACTGCTTCAGGAGGTGTTAGTTTTAGAGAGGGGGACACAAGACAGTTTACACCAATTTGTCCAGAGACCAAACTTATTGCACTGTTCAAAAAGGCAAAAATACTATAAGGTTTGTGAGCTTTTTAATTGAAATACAAGTGAGGAAAGTTTCATAGTTTACAATTTCATATTTTTTTGTTAATCCTAAAAAATTTTGCTGGAGTTCAAGATTTATGAATTGAAATTTAATGGAGATTATAAACTGGAGATTAGTACATTGCAAGATGAATAAAACCTGCCCATGAGTGACACACTTGCAAGAAAGACTATTGTGACTTCGGGATAAACCAAGTAGGAAAAATAACATCTTATTTGGATTTCAGGATTTAGTCCTGCAGAAATCTTTTGCCAAAATATTTTTAAGTAATGAGAATCACACATTTTTATTATTTCTATTTAAAACAGTTTAAAAAACCCCACCCCCCCAAACAAACCCAGAACTCACAGTACTTTGATCAACTCCAGATGCAGTTACCACTCGAATCTCTGTTAGTTCTGACAACACATAATCATCTTAGAATCATTAAATTGTTTGGGTTAGAAAGAGCTTTAAAGCTCATCTTGTTCCACCCCCTGCCATGGATAGGGACACCTTCCACTACACCAGGATGCTTCAAGCCCCCCAGCTTGACTGAACACTTCCAGGGATGGGGCAGCCACAGCTTCTCAACACAAACTGTTTCAGTGTCTCATCACTCTCATTACAAAAGAATTTTTTCTCCTACCCAACTGAAATGTAATGTGTCCTTTTGCATATTAGATAATTAGAGACAGTTCCATAAAGTAATGTAATACCACTTTTCTTATGTGACCTGCTAAGAGTTTTCTACAAGATATAGCAATAAAATTTAGGATTTTTAGTGTCAGATATTATATGCTCCCACTTATTTCCTTTGACTAGTAACAGTATCCCAGCAAATATGACTTCTTTCTGTGCCCATAGAGATTGAAAAGCTCAGATAAACTCTGCATACTCCAAGAACAATTTAATTATTTTTATTTGCAGGAAGTGACAAACCGTGCTATTGATGCTGGAATCACTGAATTGCACTTAGGAAATTAGGCTTTTTCTCACCCCAGACAAAACCACTGTTTTCTCAAACCATAAATTTAATATCCCTCCTTAAAGTGCTTTTAAAGAATTGTAGTGTTACAGTGCACATAGAGTCACTTGCCTGGAAAATGATTTCTATCTTTTAATAATTTCTCTCTTTTAATGCATATTTTGCCATCAAAGGTGGAGTAACACTTAGTCCTTGTTATGAAAGACTCAATATCACTTTGTGTGAGAAGCTCTGTGTGTTATATCAACTCTTCCAGAAATGTAAGATCTGCCTACTCCCAGTGCACACTTGTTTCCTTACACTGTGCCACGTAGCCTTAGAAATGCCTGTAGAAACATCTTATGTGTATCACTAAATATTTTTCAGCACAAAAATGTTCTTGGCATTTTGTTTTGTTCTGAGAAACTGTCCTAGGTTCCACCTCCCCTCTCAACTCTTAATGTGGCTTAAAAGAAATGATACAAAACTGAGTCCTTACTTAAGAAAGGTAATACATGTCCCATGTTTCCCTTCAAGCTGACAATGCACCTGGGACAATTTGATGCTGTTTCCAAACAAAAACAGACAAGACAAAGTAGTATTAAAGAAATTAGTATTAAGGAAATACTACATCAGTCATAATTTCTTCATTGGCTATGACTACCTTAATTTGGGCAAAGGAATTTCTCAGTAATCAGATTATAACACTGACTTTGGTAGAAAATCCTCTACAGAACACTGGATACTGATGCTGTTTAGAAGGGGCACAACAAAGTCATCTGTCACCTGAAACACTCATTTGGGAAACCTTCTAGGCTGGTAAAATCCTGAAACGTAGAGATATGAAACTGGAATGCTTTTTTCTCTTTAAATTACAAGTTTCAGTGAGTATAAAGGTCTAAATAGCATGGCAAGCTTGTGTGATGGAAAGTACAGCCAGTAGATTTTGTGTAGTGTGGTAGATGTGATTCTATATCGATGAATTCTACTTATACTGCACTTAAAATAAGAGTGGTAAAAAACTTTTCCTGTTACCTCATGGTAAGTTGCTGTAAATCAGTATCAACTCTACTCCTTACAAAGCATCACTGTGCTCTAGCAGCTGGAAACTGGACTTCATGTCAGCACAGACAGAAGGACTATTAAAAAAGAGCTCCTTTCCCCAAATAGTCACCAGTTAGGAGCTGCGAGCCTGAGAGAGACATCTCCAAAACCACAAGAAAAAGCAACTTACTAGTCAGGGAAATGATACAATAGTAGGAATCTGAAAGTATAGAAAAAAAAATACAAACAGTTGCAGCTACTCCTTTTTTTTTTTTTCTTTAGTACAGATGCCTTGTAGATATAGAGGCCCAAAGTCAAATGATAACTTTTACCTAATAACTCCCATATGTGTTATTCATATGATGCACAGGACTGCTTCCCATGGGCTATAAGTTTATGCACATCCTGAAGAACACATATAAAAATACATACACTTTCTGACACATGTGCATACACAGATCTTCTCCCTGCACTTTCATCTCCTTTCATCCATCTCTCTCATCACCGATGTACACACACCTCTGCTGAAATGAAATAATTCTCACTGCTTGAGTTGGCTACAGTCTTAAGTTCAAACTGGTGATTTTTTTTTTCTTCCGTGTTCACATCTATATTTTTTCTCTACAGGATTTAAAGCCTGAGAAGCATGAAAGAATGAGTGAAAATAAATTTGAATTCTACATTACAAAAAAATGTGAATATCAAAAGATTCTTTCACAGGTGTGTGACTGCTGGCATTTGTAAAGAGTCAAAGAATCCTGGAATATAAAAAGGCAGAAACACAGTTGGTTTTTCCATCAAGTGTATGGAGAAAAAGCAAAAGAAAAAATCTATAGGAACAGCAAGAAGGTCTAGGGGTGGGTGACAGGTAAAACCTATTTCCTTAATTTAAACAGTCATTTCTAGAATCACTTGAGCAGGAGGATGATATGAAAGATTGGCATATTCAGTTCTACCCTTTAAACTGTGGTTTGCATTTTACCCGCAATATAAGGAAAAAGATGAAAGACTTCTTTCCTTATTCCTTACTTAATTGAAGTGTCTATGTAGAATGACATTTAATAAAAGATACAATTTTTGTGTAGTTATTATTTGTATTACCAGAGCATCTAAGATTTCTAGTGATAAACCAGAACCTTGCTGTGATAGTGATTCAGGTGTTGAGAAATGACTTTGTGTGAATCTAAGCATGTTCCATATTCTGCAATGCTAATGGGAGGAACAAGACAGGACTACTTCTCTAATCCCCCCAGTAAATTCCTGTCTACTGTTCAAAAACTGCAGCAAAAAAAGATCATCCATTGCTAGAAAGTTTCAGGCTCAAGAGGAACAACTGCACACAAAGGCTCAGTGAGGTGGTACTGCTTAGTTTGCCCTACCAGCAACCTAATAATGTCTTGTAGTCTCGTGGGAATAAATGTTGAAATTAATATCAAACAATTTGGGGTGCAAAGAGAAAAATTTTTCACTCTGTTCTTCTGAAACATTTTAAAAGAGAAAGTTCTCAGTGAAGTAGAAGGGAAGCTACTCACAAAGGGCAATGCCTGTGCTCAGTTTTATAATTTCTCATTGTTTGATCCTTTTCCATTTCCTTACTTCTAATCCTCAAGTCATCCTCACTTTTCATGGATTCACCAGCTCCCAGGCTGATACCAGTTACAATAACTCATTGTCACTAAAGAAGTTCTGCTCTGAGGTTTTCAACAAACCTTCAATTACGTAGATACAGATTTACCACAAATTGTAAAAATTTGTGTCTCTCTGTTTTCAGAGCCTGATCACACCCATTAGAAAAACTTCTCTTTTAGTTAACTCTATTAATTGTAACAGGTTCTTCTAGCCTGGCCAAGAATAAAGGAGGTAAAATAAAAAGACTCTTTGGATGTACAGCAACAGAGAGGAGGAAGATGCTTGTTGCTTTCAAGGAATTCATCCTGAACAGAGCTAAGCATTAGGTTTGCTCTGTATTCTCACCAAGTATGCACACAAAAACCAAAGGACACTAACAAGCACCTCAGTGAGCCGGTTTGCATAGTACAGGATGAGATGATCCTGACGGTCCCTTGCAACCCAAACCATTCTATTGTTCTATGATTACAGTCCCTGTCGTTAAAAAACATAAGCCAAAAATCAGAAACCTTAGAAATTTGGCATGCTGACAGCTAAAGAGCTGAATCTGCAAGACACAAGCAATGATGCTTTATATGGCAGCTAAGGAACTAAACTACAGAAGAAAACATAAATACTGAAGCTTTTCTTAAGACTTGATTGTATATTACAGGCACTCTTGGAGGAAGGGCTGTTCATTTGAAGTTTGTCAGAAACCTGTTATAACTGGTCACTAGCTATTATTAAATTTCAGTACATTGGATATTGCAATTTTTAAATGAATAACTGATTTTTTTTCTGATGTTTTCTATTTGTTGGCTCTTAAACTGACAGATATGCATGCAAAAAAAAAATTTTGGGGGGGAAAAAATTGGAAAAAATGTAATTATGGATGTACATGCTTCAGATCTTTTGATTTTGTCTTTAGGTTCGCTTCAATCTCCTCTCTCAAAAGTGTTTCTAAGCCAGCAGAATTTTGGTGGCTCACAAAAATGTCTTTTTATTTTCTTGTGTACATGTCATATAAAAATGTATCATATGGAAAGAGCATAGTTGCTAAAATATAAAGTTAAATGTCAATTGGAAGAAAGAGCATTTGATCTGCATCTTCTGTGGACAGTTTGCCCTTTGGATAAGCAGCTACTGCAATTATGAAAAACTGGAGAATGCTTTGCACAGACTTTGTTTTCTCCACATAGACCAGTATAATATTTTCCAGCAGAGTAAGTTGTGTTTGTCCCTAAAACTGAACAGAATAAATGCAGTTGAGCTATGAGGCAATAGTGCCAGTGGAGGCTGAGCTCACCTATGGTGAAAGTGTCCTTTAAACTGTTACCTCAGTTTTGTAAATAACCTATTACAAATATTAGATAAGCGTAATTAGAACTGTTGGATTTTGGAAAAGATTTTAAGGAATTTTATTCAGAACTACAACAATTGCAGTGAAGAAATGAACATATACATAGGTGTCTGTTTACATTTATCCTCATAATGGAAACATCCTGACCATCGCGTGGGAATCCAGCAATGCCTCCTTAAACTGGCATGCACAGGAACAAGAGTACCCATGTGCACTACCACAGGTTTTGTTTTACTTCCACTGAGTTCTCTGTAGCACAGCTTGACAAGATGCAAACCCCAAAGCTAACTAGGCTATCTACAGTAAATAAATACATATCTCTAAGGAGCTGAAAAATTAAAAGGTCAGAGACTGAACTTTTGACAACAATCTAAGGAACACGTCCAGCTTTTGGAATCCCAACCTTTGACATCACACAGTCAAGTGATTTTGAATCCTTGAAATAATACTTGAAAAAAATTGTAGGTGCTTTTCATATGAAAAATAACACAGGATCACCAAAAAAAAAAAAAAAAGAAGTCTTTGCAGCACACCTTCAGAATTGTTTTTCATTTTTTCTTTTTATTCTATTCAGCTTTTATGAAAGTGGCTACATCAAACTAAGCTCCTCTCAGAGGGCACATCATTTGAAGCCAGTAATGTCAGAAGAGAAGCTGTCTTTTTAGAAATGCTTGCATTTTAGCTAACTGCCTTTTTCCCCTTGACCAGTTCTAAGTGGTAAACTCTTCAAACTTCTGTGTGCTAGACAAAAAGAAATTTATTCTTTTGTTTGCAAAGATCTTAAAAAATGTATAAAACAACACTGATGCTTCCATCACGATGTGTTGTCCATGGTAAGCCTTTAGAAGAACATTAACATACTGCCAAACTGTCATGGAGTTAATTTCTCTCCCTTATGTAGGTATCAGCTCAGGGCAGGAAATGTAAAGCTGATTTCTACTGCCAGTCCCATTTGAACTATGCTCCCAAGTGGGTGGCTAGGTGCCTGCTCAATTAAATACCCAAATGTTAGGTTCCACACAGCAATAGATGTCTAAAGCTCAATATCCCTCTTTGTGGGTTTTGATAAAAACAGTAAATTTTAAACAAAGTAGAAATTAAAAATGTATGTTTGAATAAACCAAGCAGTCATATCACTTTGTAACTATATACAAACACAAACAAATCCTGATGATTCATTTTGTCCACAGAAAAAAAGCAGCTCCCAAGCACTATTCACCAGTAATTCTGTGCTCAGAAAGCAGCCAGTGAGGGCTGCCTTCAGAGGCTCTGCTCTAAGTGTTTATTACCCTTGGCAGCACTGCTGGGCTCAGACCGATCCTGCAGTCCTTGCAAGCCCTGTACTGCGAGCAAGAGAAGCACAAACATTGGTGGCTCAGACTCCTGAGTGCCTCATGGATAATGGACAGACTATCCAGGGAATGTTTCTGATTTTTAGATTATATACTAATCATATTTACTCATACTTGAGAGCAACTGCAAGTAAAACAAAGATTGCTTTAACACCAGGTTTTTAAGAGAAAATAAGTAGACCAAGGAGAATATTTATCTGTGTGCTTCAATGTTAGCTGTGTTTTATGACACAGCATTTCTATGGTACAAGTACAGTGATACTGTTAAAGCTTTTCTATTCCCATTTAATCCACACTGTCTTGCGTTTGTAACAAGCAGCAGTATTTCTACCCCCACAAGGTTGACAGAGCTGCCGAGTAATTGTGTTATTCTAAAACTGAATAACTGACCTTTATTATTATCCCTTTAACTAAGGGCTACATTTCATACAACTCCAGAAACAGCAATGCACTTATAACAGCAGATGAATTAGCCCTCTAAAATGTTTCCTATTGCCATTTTCCTTCTATTGGTTAGAAACCATCTAACAAAAAATTTATTACAAGGCATAAAATGATGAGCAGCTTGCCCATTTAGCAACTGTTTATGTAACTTCTGAAATATTTACACCAAAGTCTTAATCATTCTTCATTTTCACATATTTTGATTTTGCTCTTTCACTATTACAGAAAAAAAAATAAAGAACATGTCATGCTGTAAATTCGGATTTCTTTTTTCTTTCTTTAAACTTTAGAGCCTTCTGACATTTTCAGGAAACTAGAATGTCAGTTAGACATAATCAGTAATTCATTTAAAGTTATTGCCTTTAAAATTGTCTTAGGTTTCTGTTATGTCTTTCAGTGAAACATGAACTGTAAATACTATTAATGTAATGTTTCAAACTGAAATTCAAACTAACTGCTTTGCAAACTCTGGCTGCTGCTTCGCTACATCAAAGGATCATGAAACCTGCCATCAAAATGCAACCACCTCTTGGTGACACAGGGGAGCAATCAACAACAGATAGAAAAAGGAAGAGTATTACTTAGACAAAACGCAGGGAAGATATCTGTAGGCAATGTGGCCTTGAAGACAAGTTCAGAACAAAATTAGTCTTATGAAACAGGTAACAGGAAAATGTCAGGGGCTACATGCCAAGATGCCCTGAGGCAGGACCTTCAGGGAGCAGTGGACATGCAAGGCTAAAAAAGGTTGTTGTATGTTTTGCTGATTTGTTTATAACATTTTAATGGATCCAAGGGAAAGAGCCTTGTGCAGCTGCAGCTTTATGTGGATAAAGAGCTGCTTAAATTCTGATACTTTGTTTAAATTTTTAAAAAATTAATAGGAAAGAAAATTTGAAGTGGTATCTAATTCTCCCTTGGAGTGTGACAAAAGCACTTTGAGTATGATGGTGGTCAGAAGTCAAAGTACAAATGGAGGGAGACCACCACAAGTGTCATAACGTTCAAAATGTCACCTTTTCCTTACCAAATGAATAATTAAAAAAAAAAAATTCCTGAATTTAGGGGACAATGCATATTCACAAGCCTTTCAGTCATATGCAGCTATGTTGCCACTTGTATTTAAGCTATTATCAAAGCACTTAATTACTTTAAATCAAATTCAAATCTCTTTAGGAAGAACAGTACTGAATGTCAAACAAAACTGAACTGCACAACTTCAATGATTAGTCCTCCAGTGACTGACAGCTGAACATTTTAATTGCATAAATATTCCTCTATATCCAGTAACGCTTCTTAATACATGAAGTTTGGAATTGTGTGACTAATGCTGCCATTAGCTAGATGGAGGATTCCTGATTATTTGGACTGCACACAAATTGCTTCGCAGCAGTTCAGTTGCAATGTTAATGCAGCGCGTGATCATTGAAATGCACAAGAGCAGCAAAATGCAAACGCAGACATTTGTTTTCCAGCCAATCTGATATAAGTGTAATTCATATCACTGTAATGAGGTCTGCTTACTTCCTGTCTTTTTTGAAGTCTCTACACCTTCTCAAGGGCAAAATTGTTTTCTAAATAAAGTCTGCCTGAATTCAGTCTCTTCTGTTGAAGTACTCCATCAGAGTGAACTAAAATAGCTCCTATTTACAGACCCTGTCCTCATAATATTTGCATGTTGTCTGGAAGCCTGTAGCCTTCTAAATCCATAAACATCTCACAAAGTCACACACTGATTTCTTAAAGATCAAGAAGTTTCTTATAGTCAGAAAAAATATAAAATGCAATTACAAGACAGGAAAAAAGAAGGTACTGTATGTGACTTATGTATGTGATAGAATAACAGATTTTGTTACTATTTTAGCTTACCTAGACACATCTGCACTGAGCAGCTGGAATGTTTGCTGGTTAAAAATTAAGAAGTAAAAAACACTCCCAATCTCACTCACTAGTTCCCCAAAACCAAAAAAACCCCAAACCAAACAAAAAAACCCCCAAACATCTAATCTTGTCAAAACAAGAGTACTAAACTCATGAAACAAAAGCAATGAAAAGAAGCAAAAAGAAACTATTTCTGATATTCTGGGTCTCTTATCATATGTAATGCTATCCATCCTAATAATGCTTTTACTGACAAGTGTTACATAAGCTCACTGACATTTGGGCTTAGGAAATTGGGTATGCACCATCCATAGTATTAAATAGCTGAATATTTTCTTTAATATGCTGTAGCTTTATCTACAGCCCTCAAATCTATCTGCTGGCTCTCTTTTTCTGTCACTAAATAGGTAACATGTGTGTGCATACAAACCATTATGATGACTCAGGAAATTTTGGCTTTTGAAGGAAACTGTTCCTTATAAATCCTCCATTTTCACATGTCTGTTTTCACTCCGTATTTACCAGATGTCACAACTTCACTTTTGTTCATGCATCACAAAACAGATTCAATGCTGTTCTTTTCTGTAATCCTAGAACAGATTTAAGGATGACAGGTAGAAAAATAATTTTAGTAATCCTTTCATTACCTACCTTCTTGTCACCTTAGAAAGTGGTAAATGAATGTACTGCTCCAGCTAAACAACCCTTTGGAAATATTTGATCCCTGCTTCTAAGACATTGGTTTAATTGGTCCTATTTTTATCAAGCTAAATTGTCTCCTGCTCTTGAAGTAGAGTAACACTGAAACAGTTGCCTTAATTTCATTTTTGCTGTCTGAGGGCAACAGAAAAGCCTATGTAATCCATCCAGGAAGCATTGATTCACTTGTGACAGCAGGTGTAGCTGAGAACACAAAAAACCCCTTTCCACTAAGAATTTGCACTCCAAATTCAACATGTGCCAGATGTGCCAGGGATAGACAAGAAAAACTATGCTCTACTTATCATTTTTCCCCCCCCACAAGTATATGCTATATTAAATGTGAATGTGGCTTTTCACATTTAACATTAAAGGTGAAATGTAAATGCAATACACAATATTGTCAAGCAGACTCCCTCATTACAGTGGCAAGTGATCCTCCTTGGACATTCCCCAGACTGACATAACATCCTCCAACTCCCAGCCAAACATATCCATTTCTCCATGAATCATCAGAAATAATGCTTTTTTTTTTTTTTTTTTTTTGAAGGGTCCTTCTTTGACCAGCATTTTCTTTGCATATCAAACATTCATGCTATCATAATCACTGTTAATGAAAAGACCAGAAAGGAAGAACTGACTTTGTTATCTTCTCACACCAATTTCCTTAACAGAATCAGCAGGAAATCAAAGGCTGACATATCCAGCAGAAGAAATCCATTTCCTGACTTTCCCTTTTGCCTCATTTGCAGAATTTGGGAAGTATTTCCTGTTCTTCTTTCCCCCTCTCTCACCTTGCTCTCTGCATCCCAGGCATTTCGGGTGAGAGCACAGTGCTTCTCCATCCAGGTCTTGTCTTTTGACCCCTGCAGAAAAACCTCCTTATTACTGCTCTGTGCTCTAAGGATTTCTTTACCATGATGTGCAGTTGGTTGAGAATACTTTCATATGTAGTCCACAGTAGTATAAATAATTTCACAGCACAGAGGAAAAATTGGACTTTGCCCTAAGAATTCAGCCCCTCTCAAAGCCTTCTGCAGGTCCCCACACCAACAGAAGTGAGGGGGGTTGGAGTTAGGAGTGTATGAAGCTTCCTCTTAAACAAAGTTGCCCTGTCAAGAACAAGAACTGCATAGGATAAAATTTAACATATGAAGTCTAGATTTTTTTTAATGGAAGATTATTTAATCCAGTAAATCTTAAAACAACAAACCAGGATAGTAATAGCTAAAGCAAGCATAAAGGAACAGAGAAGGAATAGGGTTCCATATTCTATTCATTTGCTTTAAGACGGGCTACTTTGAGTAGGAGGAGGAACATTTCCAGGAAGATGGGTTTAGTTTGACAGTATATAAATAGCCCAAGCTGAGGATGTAACAATTGCTCTGCCTCTTCTAACACTGAGCAGGGCAGTAACTAGAACTGAGCTGACTATGGAACTGTAATATTTTGCAGCTTAGATTTCTTCAATAAGGCTAAGCCAGCTCAAAAGATTTCACTGTTGCTCTAACACACAAGCCTTTGATGCTTCCTCATCTTTACATCATAGAAGGAGCTCAAAGGGTTAATTAAAATTTAATGATATCGGCAGTACTTTGAAAAAGTTAT
This sequence comes from Coloeus monedula, assembly GCF_965178545.1. NCBI lineage: Eukaryota > Metazoa > Chordata > Aves > Passeriformes > Corvidae > Coloeus > Coloeus monedula. The sequence goes on along the minus strand of NC_138795.1, from coordinate 13,730,467 downwards.
GAACTTGGGTGAGATCAATCACTTTCTTGGACTGTCTGACTTCAAAGCAAACATTATGCAAAGGAAAAAAATTCTCTCATTCTGCATTGAATTCATAAGCAAGGATTTCCTCATTAGCGGTCTGTGCATGGAGGAGATTCCAAGTTCAAACTGGAAGAGGTGAGGTGCCAAAAAAAAATGGTTAATCAGAATTTCATGCCTTTGATGCCAGTCACATGTTGAATGAATGCATCACTGCAAACCAGGGGACACTTGAACAGTCCCAAAATAGGAAGTCAGGGATTAAGGGATGAGCAATTTTTTTCCACATTCACGACTTGTTTGCAGAGATTTAGCTAAAACCTCATTAGCTTGTTTATTCACTCTTAGTGACATTCAGCAAAATGTCAACTGAAATAACAAAAGTAAAGTTTTTAAAAATGTACACATCTCTGGCTTGCATTTGTATTTTATTTGTTTACCATCTACATTTTATTTGAGCTGACATCTTTCACTTTCTGCAGTCTTATTCTGACCTGAATGTATTACTGGATTTTCTAAGACAAATATAGTTCAGATGACAAAATTATGAAAATCCCCTATAAGGGATCCAAGTTTACCAGTGACTAGTTAGATTTATCATGAAGATTAAGAAAAATTTATTTTAATGCACTCAAGTGATGACAGTCAATCACCATTTCTCCTCAGAAAAGGCTGTGTGGGGAGCCTGATTCAGCACCAGCCTTGTGCCTTCCTCTAATTTCAACACAAACCTACTGTGCAAAGGTGGAAATATGCTCTGTGGTATGATTCCTCCTGGAGATTGATTTTATTGTATATTTAATATTGTTCTCCATAAGCAATCACTGTGATCTATTCAACATACCCAGGTGTTCAAAGCTCTAGTTCTTAACATAATTATATGCTTACCATGAAACATTTATTGCCTCATTCAATGCCTAAGATATATTTCTGAGTTTTTAAATGTATCTTTTCATTGAATGGCTCCTGTTTGAAAATCCCATTTCTTTTAAAATGTCGTACTATAGACATAACTCTATTCAGGACCACCGGGTGTGATGTTGGGGACACAGCACAAGGAACAAGTAAAACTGCTTTGTGCAGAAAATGCATTACTGGTGTACTCCTGAAAGGTTTAGTGACAGTGATACCTGTGAAATGTACAACCAACTTCCTTTGAGGACTTCTCCAGACTGTTGTGATTGCAGGGCTTTTATCATTTACAGGAAGAAAATCATGGACATGGTATTGCCTGTTAAAAGTGTACTGGTTCCTCCATGCCCTCTCATGGTAAATGCCTGGCTTCCTTCCAGCTGCTCTTTAATAACTATAAAGCTCCAACTTTTTTTTTTTTCCAGCAGCTTTTAATTCAATGTAATGGTGATTTGCCAAGTTACCCTGCAAATCCACGTCTTCTGATTAATAACTGAAAAGCAAGTTGTCTGTTGGACAAGTCAATATTTATGTTCTCAGCATTTCAGATGGCTTGTATAGGCTCACACTGTGCTGATTTTGGTGAACTAGAGTCATTAGAAGTATTAAGATGATCCTTTCCATGGTATCATAACAAATATTTCAATAAAATGCTGGATTTTGAGTTTATGGATTTCAGCTGAATTAGCTCTGTGGTAAAGTTTCCATTTAAAGTGTATTCAACCTTTTTTTAGGGATACAGATGAAAAGGCAGCAGTAGTATTTAAATAACTAAAGCAACAACAAATTGATTTTATTTTTTGGCACTAACTCTTTTCTCTTGCCCCTTTAATAGAGAGAAAACCTATAAAATCTATTTCTGCTTTTTAGGTGGAAGATAATAATAGCTGTCATTTTTCAGGGTAGATGAGGTAGAGCTGTCTTTCACTGATGTCAGCCCAGAAAAACAATACAACAAGGATGAGAAAAGGAACAACAAGACAGCAGCTCATTGTTTCAGACCTATCTCTCATTTCCTGACAAACCTGTTGGGCAAAGACAGACAGACAAGTAGGTCATGTCAGCTCCTTGAGAATGGCAAATACAGACATGCTCAGGACTGTTTGGAACAGGGTTTATAACACTCCTGTCTGGTCAAAAGAGGGTATGGCAACAGTTTTGAACTGGTAAATCTGATTTTTTTCTAAAAAAATGCATTAGAAGAGAGGATGCCAGGAAAGCAGATGTGTGAGATAGGACAGGAGAAGGAAGCTCAGAGGAAGGGTAACCAAAGCCTCACACTCTGAGTAGTGCCTGGGGTCTCCCCACTCTCGAGCTGGTGGAGGACTATCCTCTTCTGAAAAATTCCAGGCAGTCTCTTTGGTAATCCAAGGGGTGTCACAAAACAGCTCTTAAAACACAGCCCCCTCCGCCCTTTCCAGCTGAAGTGGATGGGTGGGATAGCCCACATTGTTTTGGATGTGATCACATTTGTCCTTATGTGTACATGTAAAATGAAATATGATTGTTTCAGAAAGTCAGGCTTTGATTTGACAGAGAGGTATGAAATAGAGAGTTCCCTTTCATAACAAACACCAGTGAAAATCCTGTATGGTTGGTGGTCTACATTATCTGGGGGAAAAAAATTCATCTTACTCAGCTAAGCTATTTGTAAGTGTCCAGAGTTATAACTAGCAGTAATCATGTTTTTCTTTTAACTCTGTATACTTCTTTTTTGTCTAATGTCATCTTCATTGAGATGGCTAAGACACTGAGCAGTCATAATTAAAGAGAAATTAAATTCATTTTTTCCAAATTAAATGCAAATATTTTTATTCCTTTATATTGACTTTCTTTAAATTTATTTATAGATTTCCAGAAGCCTTTTTTATCCTTAAAATTAAGAAAATAATTAATATTATAATTAATATTTAAATTATATATTTTTCAATAAAGTTCAAAGTCGCAGTATATAAATGCATAGAATTGTAAAACTACTCAAATAGGCTAATCAAGGGCAGATCATGGGATTACTACTACATTCTGGTTTGGGTTGGTTTTTTTTCTTAGTTACTGAGTTTCAAGTTAGGGACGTCTCTTTATTTAAACTTTCGTGCTGTATCTCAGTCACTTCTTTAATATCGTATTTGTTCATTTGAATTATTTTTCAGGGCTAGTCTGCTAGATTTATACCCTAGCCTAGAAATCACAGGTAATGCTGCCAGTGCTGTCAAGTTCTCTAAGCAGTTCTAAGTAGATGGGTACTCGGATTTCATTTAAGAAATTAAAATAAAACTTCAGCCTGGTTTAGCTCTACTATAGTAAGATTTGAATAAAAGTGAAGGATTTACTGTGACAAAAAGGTCTATTATCAATTGTTTGCAATAAAATTATTTCCACAATTAGGTATAAATAAATGAGAAGTCCAAAGAGTTCAAAATGACAATCAAATTATTTCTAGAAAAGCTACTCTCTACAACCATTTCTACTGCTGATGATTACACTTGACTAACGTATCAGAGACAAACAAAGCATGTGTGTTTCCCTGACAGAGACAGAGTGCACTGGAGAGACGGAAGATGCAGATTAGGATGGCTGAATACATGCACTGTCAAGGCTAACAATCCACCAGGCACAGCAATCCATAGCAGTGACCATGAGAAACTTTCAGAGGGAATCCCACACTGGAAAGTTCTATTATACCAGGGAAGACCTTAATGGTTAATGAAAATTAGCTCTGACATTTGGGAATTGAAAAGTCATGAGAGGAAGAGTTCAGTCAAGCTCTCAGAGTGTGGGTCTTCTCAAAGACCCTGTGGAGCTGTGACAAACTTCTTTTACTTTTATAAAAGGATTTCATGTCTGAGAAGAGCCCGAGGAAGGTGTCAGGCAAAGAAACAAACCCTTTTTGATGACAGACGTTCACCTATCTTAATAACAGCTTTTACTGTTCACTCCAAAGACTTTCAAGTTTTTTTTAAAAAAATATATAACATTGCTAAATGCAATAAAAAATGCCTTTGGCTGTTGTCACTGTATCTCTTTCTGTGCTTCATTTTTCCCATAAAACCTCTATGCTGCAAGGGGGAAACCAGTTTTAAAAAAAAAAATTCTTTTCTTTTCTCATCCTTCACAAAGAGGCATTGTAGGAAGACAAATGGGAGAATGAGAAAGGGGGAAGTATACACTGTACCCTTTCCAAAGCACATTTATTCTGCTCTAGAATGTGTTTCATTGCCTCTCAAGGGTGCAGTTTATCTGCTTTTCTACTTCCAAGTAGATACAGTGCCTTTATACTCCCTGAACATGTCCTATTACATCATTACCACTCTCAATACCAAAAGGATGACACGGATTCAAAATGTTCAAATGATGTGGTTCTGTTAAATACTTATTAAGCCACAAAGTTTTTAAAGATTCCAGACTGGAGACCTGTATTCCCTTAGTATATATTATTCTTAATAAGTCTGTTTAGTCTGTGGAGGACATGAATTATGATTTCATCCTGTAGAAGTCAAAAATGCTGAGGGGGGGAAAAAAAAAGAACAGAACCTGCCCTTGGCAATAAGAGCATTACATTTTAGTGCACTGTCATTTCTATTGGGAATGTTGATCATTTGAAGCTTTAATTTGGGGGCTACTTTTGTGATTGTTCTGTCTTCATGACAGTACATTCAAACAATTCCTCCACTTAATATTATGAGATAAAAGTGGGAGCAACAAGTGAGTTTTTATATGACTTTGTAATTGTGGGAATATAGCTACACTCTATATCCCACTGTAATGGCAAGCTCATGCAAAATAATTAATTGTATTTAAACTGTCATGTGAGTTTAATATGTATGTGTTAAACTGCTACTTTTTGGTTATTATGCCACTCCTAACAGAGAATCTATCTCAGTTCTGTATGGATTAAAAAAAGAGACACAATATATTAGTAAGATTTTAGCTTGAATTTCAAATCGCAGGAAAGCATGAAACACTTAAAAGCACTGTGGTAGGTTGACCATTAATAGAAGAAAAATATATAGTTAAAATTCAGTGCCTTTGGTAGTGTTGCTTTCTGCATCTTTAACTACAGAACTTAGTAATTTTAGGTGTAATACAATTATAACTATTTCTGGGTTGATTCAAAACAGAAAAGTATAAAGAAGTTTACATTTCTAGCTTTAAGACAGATATTCAATAAAGTGTTTTGACTACATCCTTGCACTGAAGTAATTGGAGTTGCTGTGTTGTTGCAGCTCTGACGGTTTGAGTGCAGAAAAAATTGCAGAAATAAATAACATCTTTCATTAGACAAAGTGATTTCATTGGAAAAACAGAAACTTATTCATAATACCCATTCTTCAGATCCTAAAGAAAAGCAAAATATATGTTAGAAAAAGAATCAATATAATTAATAATTTAAACATGCAAGGGAAAGTGTGACGAACACTTTTGGAGCCAAGAGGAGTGACAGTGCCAATATCCATTCTTTCAGGAATAAAACTAATTTTTTTTTTCAGCAAGTTATTTCTTAGATGATGGTTACACTCCCCTCCAATTATCTGCACCCATTATATTTAAGGATTATCACATGGTGGAGCTAAACACATTTTTTTGGTTTCAAAAATTGCATCCTGTATTATAGCTCCAATTTTCAGCTGCCTGCAGCTTAACAGAGAAGCTAGAGCTTCAATGCCTGGTCATAGAGGGAGAAAATTCATCAATAGTAAAGAGATTGTACTTCAGTCCCCATAATACGAGTGTCAAGAACAAGCAGTGCATGGGGTTTTGAAAATATCATTGCACAGATAGATAGAATTCTTTCTTTACAGATCACCAGGAAACCTAAGCATCAGTGAACCCAATTTTTGAAGCCTTCGGAGGGATTACACTAGTGGAGATACTACAGTGGGAGTACTTGGTAGTATAGCAGTAGGAGCATGCCATCCTGCCCACACACTCCTGGCTGAAATTCCTCTTCTTCCATAAGGCACACATAGTATCACCAAGTGAAATCATTGCTTCTGGATGAAACAAGTGCTCATGGGTAAAGCTTGGTTCTGTTACTGTGCTCAGTGATTCCTTTGCCACAACAGCCAGTATCAACTTCTCACTGTACTTATTTGCCTTTTTAGTCGTTTAGACCTGGCCTAGGGCTCTGCTTTCATTTGGAGTTATACATATATTCATTTGTGAAATTAGGATTTAAATAAACAGGACACATGTGGAATACCTACTGCCTTTAAAATGACTTCAACATATGCTTAAGTGCTATGCTGATTTTTTTTTTTATAACACTGGGACTTGCTCTCATCTGAAAGTGATATCAAAACCTCTTTGCCTTTTCTATCTGTTCATTTCCTTCAATATGCAAAATGTTTACATTTCCTCAAACTAAAAAACCCAGCAAAACAGTAATAATTCATCCTGTATTGCCAGAATATTTTGCCAGTCAAACCTCCAAAAACATGAGTGTTTCTAGCTTTCATCTTCTTAAACAGCAAAAAATACAAACACATCTTGGCCAAGATCACAATGATGAATGAATGACACAGCTCTGTAATGAAACAATTTATATTTACTGGGCCTAAACCTTCCTAAACCTCTACCAACCTTCCTGGCCTGCTCTTGTCTGAAGGTAGGTACAGAATTCCAGGATTCCACGGCGATTCAGACTCCGTTAAACATGATTTTGAAAACTGAATTTATCTAGCCATCTAAACCAACTCTTAACACTCCACAGAAGCTGTGGTGTGTGGTCCCAATATTCTAATGGCTTCTCTGGATGCACGTTAAAGGCTTGAACACCTTGATGTGCCAATAGCTTTCTGGACTAAACAATAAAATAAATTGGAAGAGAAATCCCTGTTAGTTTGCCATGAATTATTTAAACAGAACTCCTACTAGTGCACAAGGTCAGCAGGGGGATAGCACATTCTCACAGTCCTGCTCTATGCCATCTGCCAAGAACAGCTCTGTGTTGGTGCTGGCAGCAGATTGACAGAATGAGGTTATCTGGGGCAGTCAATAAGACATAGCCAAAGCTTGGAATTCACACACATCCCAGTAACATTAATAACCTGTGTGAACAGGAGTGCATCCATGCTATTCTTCTGAACAGAACAGCCTTGAGAAAAGGACAGCAAACCCTGCTTTCCCAGTTGCACTTGTACAGCCACATGAAATGCAGAGGAATGATGAGGAGAAGCATTTGGAAAAGCAGAGATATTAAAGAACTATCTTTATTGGTAGATTTATTCTTGCAAACCAAGAGAAAACTACAGCTGTACATTGAATACTGGGAGTTGAGTGGAATGTCTTTTCACCTACTGTACAGCAAAGGTGCAGCCAGAGCTCGGCAATAGAACCAGTAGAAAGAGAAGAACAAAGATTCAGAAATGTCTGTAACAGAAGCAAATCCAATTTTTGTTCTGTGTGCAACACCTCTGTTTCATAAATAACAACAACGAGAATGCATAAACCACTCTATTCTGAATCTCACAAACCCACGGATTCACTGCAATTTCTCTGTAGTTCAACATGCAAGATTATTCCCTGAAATATGTCTGGCCACGAAACACCTGTGCTAATGGCAGAAGCTTCTTTTGCTGCCTTTTTTTATCACCCCAACATGGTAATGAGAATAGAAAGCGTGTAAAGCTGTGAAGGTTAGTGGGATTGCTGGTTTCCATCAGATACGCAACCTGGTAATGAATGACTGACAGGCTCTCTGATGGGAAACGCATAACACAGGCAAGAACCTGCCTCTCAGATTGAAACTTGATGGCTGGTAAAAGACTTGTTAAGATTCACATCAGAATCAGGAATATCACTGCAACTGCTTCCATGACAACAAAATATAATGTCATAATGCATATTATGATTTCATGACAGGATGAAGCCTGTTTATCCAGGCAGCCTCCTCAGCACTGAACAGGATTGGAGAATAAAAGTTCACTTTGGGAACAAGTATACTAATAATAATTTTAAAAATTATATTTTTCTTTGATATATAGATGGGAAAAAAGGGCTTATTAAGTGCAGCTTATTTCCATCTCAAGTATGATCAATATCTAGAGTAACAGTACCTATATGTACCAGCTTCAAAACAGTTGGGTTCTTTGCCTCCATCAACTGTCTTGAGCCTTCCAACAGAGTACATTAATCATAAAATAGATTGTCTCCTTTTTCATGCACAATATGGCAGTGATTAAGGCTCGCAAATCATTAATGCTTCTCTCTTCTTCTATGAGAACCATACCCTGTTAGCCCTGTTCCAGCACTATGACTCCACTGGTTTACATACATACAACTATGTTATGTACCATGGATCTGCATAGTATGCTACTTTCCATCCTGCAGACAACTCCATGTATTAATATACAAACATCTCAGTTTTCTTTGCCTGAACCGATAGGGTTTCTGTATTAAAGATACTGCTCAGATACACATACTACTACTATAATTCCCAGCAGTATTAAACACAAGCCTATTGGAATTCCCATGTTAAATACTGATCCTTGGGGATGGTTTCTCTGGTAACCCACACCCTCAGGTATCCTGCACAGATGGAAAGAAACCTCATCTCTCGCGTTCTGGTGGAGAGAATGAGGGAGAAACCAATGACGTGCACCAGGACTCAGCTGAAGTACTTGAGCAATAATCCAGAGGTCCTATGCAAGTCTATGCAGTACAATTTTACTGGGCCACCTGATGAAAATACAGCAAGGCTGGCAGTAAACAGACAGAAAATTCCAATGACTGAGCAGTACCATCCTTACTGGTCTACTTAAATTCCATCTCCATCACCAGGATTTATCAGCTGGAGTGGGTGAATATTACAGGCCTGTCATGACTGGTATTGCTGCTACCCTGGCATGGCAACAAGCTGGGAAAATTGTTTCTACTCAAAGCCAGTTCAGCAGCCCTCCTCTCCATGCTCCAGTTATCAACCTAATCCAACAATAAAAAAAGCAAAATAAATAATGGGTAAAAACATGTAAAATTAATTTCCTCATTCCAGCCAAGAGCCACTTTTTTTTTTTTTTTTTTGAAGTGTGCCCATTTTGGGAATGAATAAAGGTCCTCACTGAAACAAACATCTAAGTGGCCGTATATTAAAGCAATCATGACAAGACAGTGATAAAGTCACTGCAGTTCTGCTTTAAATGATTTTCTAATGTCAGGAACATTACGGATTCTTTGTGAAAGACACATATAAAACCTTAAGTCTTCTATTTTTCATATTTAGTTTAAGGATTTCACTTCAATCAGCTTTCTCCACTTCCTTTTTAGAACTATCTTTGGCTGAGTGGCTAAGACTGCCAGTGAATACATAACAGTAGTTAAGCAATAATTTTCCCCTAGGAGAAAATTACTTTTTGCATAGAATAAAAAGGAATTAAATTATTTGAGGCTCAAGAAATAAATTTCTCAACACAATGAATCTATTTCTTTATTATTTTTAGTGCAGAGAAATGCTTTTTTCCAAATTATGTGTGTAATATAATAAAGACTGCATGCATAATTTTTAACCTTTCTGAAATAACTATGTAAAAATTATAAAAACAGTCACAAGAACAATGTTCATGATATGCATGGCCTAATTACATGCTGAGAACATTTGTTCTGATTTTTTTTACAGTCTGAAATTCACCTTTTTTGTGTTCAGAAGCCATAGAAATAGCACAGCACACTTTTCAGAATAATGCAGCTGTCATAATAGGAATATGCAAATCATTATTATTTAAGATGAACTTGATCTTTTTCTCAAAGAGACTTTTATCAAATGTGACTCATATAGAAAGGTCTTATTAGAATATAAGAAATATTATTCCCTTCTTTGATATGTTACTCTCAAAATAATGCTGCTGAATCAGACAACGATTACCTTACTTGTACCCAGAAGCAGTTTATTCCTACTAAGTCCTACACTTAACTACAATTGCTTTCATATTTGCCAAAGGAAAAAATGTTAAAATATTAATAATCCAGTAACCTATTCCATGGCAGTGAGTCACTGGTTTGAACTTTCATTTCAGTCACACATAGACGAAGAGCTAAACTTTAATATAAGCACAGAAATGGGAGTAGGTATATTATAAAGGTTGTAATATCAAGTCTTAATATATCCTACTACCATGAAATAACCAGTAGCAGCAGCCTCAACAGACTTTAGCAATACAAAAAAAAAAAGCATGAGTGTTTATATATGTGCACTTCTATTTTGTTGTGTTCCATTTATGAAAGAAATTTTAACAACAGAGAAAATTCTGGCTGGAATGGCCAAGAACAACAGTCCCAGTTTAGAGTTTCTTGGCATTTTTACGCAGGAGTTCCTCTTCCTTTCAAGCAACTGAGGAAGTATTTGTAAATATCATTACCGAAAACGTTGTCAATGTTGCTCATTACATCAAACTCCCTCATAACTGCTATGGGGACACCCACCTTAGGGTGAAACTGGCCATATTACAGAAGATTTAGATAAATGCTCTTGCAGAGTACAAGCTGCTTAAAAGGACATACCTAATTGTGTTTTTATCAGTCCTGATGACAGATGAGTTTCCCACATATAAGGCTCCAACATCTAAGCAGGAGCTGAGCTTTCAAGGGAGTTGAACAGATGCAAAGCAACCCTTTTCTGTATATCTTAATTTGAGGACCTGAGCACCACACTCTGGGCATAATTTTCATTTTTATGAGGAGTTTTCATTACATAAGGAGTATAAAAAACTAATACCTGGATTCACTATTGAGCCTAAAACGAATAAATAAACCACTGTTTTCAATTCGTGCTAGTCATCACACTTGAAGGGAAAGCTCTTATAAATTTTAAAAAACAAAAAAAATTTTTTCTGTTGTGAACAATTGCACATGTTGCCATTTAGGGTCTGGTTTAATCCAAAAGTATATTTTAAGAATGAAGAAAAAAACACAGCAATTTAAATGTTCTTTTTTTTTTTTTTTCATTGAGTTGGGGTATTTTACTTCAATACCCAATAAAACTTAAACTCAGTAAACTACTCTAAACAAATACCAGAAAATATTTACACAAATGCAAACTCCCAATTTTCTTTGGTGTTTTTTAAAACTCTATTTCTTTTCACATAAAATTAGTGGGTTTGTGGTTTTTTGGGTGGTGGTGGTTTTGGGGTTTTTTTTGGTTTTTTTTTGGTTTGTTTGGTTTGTTTGGTTTGTTTTTTGGGGGTTTTTTTTGTGGTTTTTTGTTTGGTTGGTTGGTTGGTTTTTTGTTGGTTTTTTTTTTTGTGGTTTTTTGTTTTTGTTTTTGTTTTTTGTTTGTGGGTTTTTTTTTTGTTTTTTCCCAAATACAAGTATCTTACTGGAAAGAAAACACTTATGAAAATTACCAAAAAAATGATTTAATTTAAAGATTTGAGTAGGAATTGGTAGGGAGCCATCTTGACACTGACTGGCAGCCTCGCTGATGTATTTAAATCCTGTTCCTGTTTACAGTCACCTGCTCTGAGCACAGAATGTAGGAGACATTGGCAGAAAGCAAGTGACAGGTATGGAATACTGAAAGAAGTAATTTGATTGAATTCAATTTGGAAAGTGATTGAAATTCATTTGCATATGAAACATGTTGTGCAATTTATTTAGCTGCGATTGTTTGCAGAGCTCAGTTTCCATCCTGTGCAGCTGAGGCTGGGGGTTACCTACGGGACAAGGCAGAGCTGGGAGCGGCCCTGCCAGGAGGTACCGCCCTGCCTGGCCCAGCGAGCCACTGTGACACTTCATTACAGCACTCCCACTGTCCCACGAAGGCTCCTACTCTGCGAGGGAGCTTCTCCTCCCACTTTTGTAATGGTTTAAATGGTCTCAAAACTGCGAAAAGTTCAGCTGAGAAAACCCAGATTTTCTGTCAGACAAAACTCTTCTGTATTCACCATATCTTTGAAAGCTTAAACAGAGTAAAAAAATACCCTAAATGGGTAGGAACAATAAAACACAATAATCAAGTTTTTCTGTCCTCCTTCTCTTACTGGAATTGCTCTCTCCATGGGAAGTGATATCCTAACGCAGACCAGGAGAGAAATACACAGAGCTTGGTGTGGGAAGGCCCAGAGCCAAGTGCATTCAGCCTGTGCTTTTGTTCTGGGCTATGTTCCCCCTGTATTCATCTTGGATTTACATCAGCACCATGAAAAGGTCACATTATGGCATGACCTGAAAAGAAGTTTTTATTACCAGTGTAAACCTAAGCTAACCAGCAAATGCCTCTTCTTAAAATTCTACTATTCCATTCATTCATTCTCAAATTACTTATTAATTTAGCTGATGATTTCCTGTGGCTAATCTTACAGACCTAAGTCTGCTTCTGTCTTCATCCTTCAAAGAAGAATTTAAACCCCTCTAATGTAATTCAGAAGTTCAGATACATTTTCACATATCCCCCTATCTTTTCTGCTTCAAGTTCATGTCCTGCATTTAAATGAACAATGATATAAAGAACTAATATTTCCTTGTATAATTTAAATTATAAGACTGACGACTTAGAAAAGAAAAAGGAGAGACATTGCTACTTAACTGTTTTCTTAGGCAATAGCAGCTGTCCATTGCAAGCAGAAGGTTCTTTGCATTAAATGTCTTGCCATTTTACTGGGGGTAGTTGCATGTCCATAACAACAACAACAAAAAAATACAAATGCCAAGCTGTACATATTCTGATAGGGAGCAATTGTGATTCAAGATTGCTTAAATTCATCATTGTTTTCTCTAAGCACGAGAAATCTTAAATGGTATACAGAGCTGTTCTATACCACCAGACATGAATTTCTTTGAACTGAATTAAATCCACTTCACCAATTTCAATATCAATGAATTGGGATATCTGCTACAGTAAAGAGATTCAAAGAAGAGATACAGAATAAACTCACATATCCTTGCAACAATTATGATAATAAATTCATCTTGGCAGATAGGATGACTTTTTCCAAAGAATAATTGTCCCTTCCTGGTTGCCAAGATACAGAATTTTCACTCAGAGCATATCTTGAAAATTGGGAGCATCTGAATTTTTACAGTAATTTTAAGGTGGTCAAAGTGTAATGGTGAGTAGCTAAATAAAAATAATTTTGTTGAACACATCACAGGACCTGAACCATCCAGGAGATATCATGCAATCTCCTGTGAATTCCACTTATTGAATTAATAGCATTGTACAAGCATCTAAATCTCACTGATTCCACAATCCTTTCACCATATATTTCAATGTGATTGACAAGGTTTGCAACAGAGGCAGGAAAAAAAAAAAAAAATAGATGTCTACCTCTAAAATATTGTGCATTTTTAATGATTGGATACAAGTCCAACAATTACCAACAAACAGCCTTCTTTAAGAAATCAACTAAATTAAATCCCCAATTTCAAAATCTTTGCAATAAATAAGAACTGTGAAGAAATTCTTCAGCTAAGCCTTTTCTTCATTAAAGCTCCTAGTCTAGATTTTAGTGAGCAGCCTTGATACAGTGATTTTACTGCTGAGTTATAGCACCACTGGAAGACCATGCTGAGGCTGGAGAATAGGGGGCATCAGGAAAAGGCTGGAATATCCTGTTGCCTCCCAACCATACACTAAAAATATCTTCTATTAACTCTCATTCACATTTCATTTTATCAAGCAAACTACTTCCAGACTAAATAGTTGCTTTGACATCTGCACATCTGCAATGCAATGTGTGAACACTTAAAAAAAAGTCATTTGTGACCACCTAATCCACTTTCCTTAATCCACTCAGAGTTCTGGTAGGGCAAAAATTTGCTCAATTTGCTGTGACTTGAAGAGGTACACGACGCTATGTGCTCTGTCCCTGCACTTGCACATGACAAACTGATGATAGTAGATGGCACCGAGAATGAAATAACGCTGAGAATAAGCCAAAACTTTTCAATGGAGTATTTTTGCATGAAATCTGCATTATTGGAAAAAATTTTTTCAGGAACATAGTGCTGATGCAACAGAAAAAAAAAAAAAAAAAGCATTTTAGTACATTATATTAAATGAGTAATTTTAAATAGATAATAGTATTTATACATATCAATAGCAATATGTACTGTATTTCTTGTTTTAATATACAAGTCTAACTTGTTCTGACATTACCAAACCTCTGAAATCGTATTACAGAATACCAAGTGAAAAGAACTTAACTAGTTGTTCTATTACGTACAACTTTTATGTTAAACAATCTTCAGAAAACCTGCATCAAGTGTTTGGTACATTTCTGAGCGACAAAAGGAGACTTTCTAACCTGTGTGTACAGTTAAACATATTTTAGTCCCTAACTCGCACATAAACAGTCTGAGCTGACATTTACATTTTGCTTCTTGACTGCCCTGCCTTGGTTTTAGTTAAAACCCCCCCCAGAGCCGGCTGGGACAAAAGTCACAGCAGCACAAGGGAACTTTGCAAACCGAGACAGATAAACATCAGGCTGCTGATTGCTTCCTGTTCTGTGATGTTCTGCCATTAGAGGATGCTGAAGTAGCAGGTTGCTTTGAAATGTTTTTATAGGATACAATTAACATACTAAAAATATACTTTTTAAACCTATGGCTATTGATAGGGCTCTAACCTTATTATAGTGTGATTTCTTCCATGCTCTTTCCCGTATTTTCCTGCACACAGCTGCCATGCGATTGAATACTATTTTCTTATTATTACAACCGTGGAGGAAATTATAAGGATGATGGTCAAGTATGGGTTGAATTGCCTTTAAGGCTGTATTTTAGTACCTTCACTAAAAGGAGTAGTTAGTAACACCTGTAAGCAGACACTTCCTGTTTCAAACAGAACTGTGTGTAAAGCACTTGGTTTCTCACACAGGCTCACAAAAAGGAAAGTCTGTGGAGTTTGCTATACGAATTAGACCCATTAGCTATATCCTTACAAAAAGGATAATTTTGGACACAGAGTGATTAAAAGTTCTGAATAAAAAAAAAAAATATTTTCTTATTACTACAGTTTGGTTTTAATCATGGCATACCACAACTTTAAAACAGATTTTCCAGTTTATTCATATTCATATTATTTGGTGCCGCTCCACAAGAACAGGGGCTGTCATCCCCTATACACAGAATCTCATGTGATATAGCTCATCTGGCATATACTCAAACTCATGAATGGATGAAACACATCCAATTAATGCTGAAGTTTCTTTGAACTTCACACTGTCAGGAGAGCAGGAGTGTCTTATGCCAATTACCACAGTGGATGGGACTGAAGGACTTCCCCCCTCATACTATTCTAGAGAAGACAGAAGCTTTATACTTTCACAGGAATTAGTCTCACAGTGCTTAAAGACCAGGAGTACTTTTCCCAATCAGCAATTCAGCCCCTTGCTGCTGCAGAGACATACACTTTATCAACACTTACATAAACATGTTTTACTCCATTTTAAGTGTTACCTGCTATGCCAGTCACAGAAGCTGCTACACATTTTAATACCATCTATAGTTAAAACTGCTGATTTCCAAGAGAAATTTTCAAGGGGGACTTTTAATATTGCTGTGAGAATGATGTCCTTTAACATGAACGGCTCATTGCATCAAACAATTTTTATTTAGTTCACACAGCAGTGCAACCTTACTGGGCTGGACTCCCTATATGGGCTTTACAGGCATTTCATGCATCTGCCGCCTTATGCAGGCAGTCCAAAGCTTTCATCTTTGTTGTTTGACTGCTGGAAGGTCTTTCCCTGACTTGACACATATTTGGACCATAAAGTTCCAGTTTCATAAGGTTAGAAGCCACTGTGTCAAGCAGCACTGGAAGGTGGGAGAAGAATTTATCATGTGGCACTGGCCAGATTATACGTGACAAGCAGGATCTGCATGAAATTCTTCAACCCCAGTGATATTTTCTAAAGCAATATCAGAAAGTGTTCAGCATTTGACAAGAAAAAAACTGCCAGGAGTAATGAACAGAAAAACACACAGAGAAGCAGAGAAAGACAGAGGAGTTGGAAAATGTACAGATGAAGGAAACAAAAACCAGCAAAAGCAGTCGTGACTGCCTGACAGTCCACTCCAGCCAACAATCAGCAGCTCCCAAATCCCACATTGGGTAGGTCATGGGAAGGTAAAAGCTTGTTAAGTGTTATGTTATGCAGATGTGGTACTTCAACAATTAGCACTTCATTTTTAGATAATATTGTGTTTGTATGCTTTTTAAATTGGGAAGATTTCTACAAGGATTTTTTTTTTGTATTATTTCTAATACATACTTTAACACTTCTGTTCCACAGCAACAAACATTAGCTGAATGTCATAAATATGGGGTTTTCATTAGGTTGGTTGGGTTTTTTAAATGTCAGCAAGGGCTTGTCTGAACTTAAGATTGATCAAACACCATTCAAGTTCTCAAGTGTGAAATAACACAGCAATATTTGAAACACCTGTAGGTTTTTTGACTGACACCACTGTGCTAATACCACTGTCTTTGTCATACACCCTACAGACTCCCAAATCCTACATATAAGTCCTGCAAGTCCACAGCATTCATCACTGATGACTCAACTGCTCTTTGCCCAGCGACGTGCCACATTAACCAAGTCTTTCACAGCATAGATCCTTCAGCTTTTCTGTCACTAGAACAACTGGAAAACCTAAATATTCGAAATCCCTTTTGCTACTTTTCTTATGAGGAGCAACAATACCTAAATCTCAGCTTTATGCATCTCTTTTACAAAGTCTTTCATCATGTATGATAGCTTGTTACCTTAGATGTTGACTCTTCAGTAGGAGCTAATCTGTGGATGAGCTTTTTACAAGCCCCCTGCTGCGAAGTCAAATCAAAGTACCCTTATGAATATTCATGATCAAAACTGGCTACTTACTGTGCTGGGCAGCCCTGGAAGCCAGTCCAAATGGTTTTGATTTTGTGATTGAGATTCTTAATGGTCGTAATTATCCGTTGCAGCCATGCAGTACCGAACATGATGGGTAATGGAGATACTTAACCCCCCTCAAAAACCAACAAAAAACAGCAATCCTGAAGATTCTAATGCTCATGTTGTAGTTCCTACAGGGCAATTAGCCCCTACTAATGATGTTTATATTTATATGCAAATGTATAAAAAAGAATCTTAACAGATACTTCGTATTTATGCTCCTGGGATCTGACTATCCCATCTGTCTGCAGGAAATATTTCCCATTAGCTGTGTGTGTTGCTGATTTGGCAATAAAAACTATTTAATATCTAGTAATTTATTTTTGATTTTATGTTTTTCCATTTCCTTCAGCTCCATCATAAAAAACCTCTGCTTAATAACATAAGAGTTACATAGTGCATCAAAGATTTTAGTTACACTTTCAACAAGAAACGAGCTTGTATTTTGGTTTAAGTTCTAATAATTTTTTTTTCCTCATTTACCATTACTCTTGAACTCAAAAATAATTTGGTAGCCTAAATAAACCTTTTTGAGCCAGACCTCTTCTAGCTGCTCACTACAAGTCAATGCTCACTTTCTAGTGCTCTCTGTTACATGCAAGTGAGAGGAATGAGAGACTTGACTTTACAAACAAGCTCTGGGCCTGCTGGTTGATTAGCACTGAGAGATAAAAAGAAACAATGAGAAGGGTTCCACTGACTGATGAATGGAAAGAGATTTGTCTTTACAAATAACCTATAGGTCCACTGATAAATGAAATTGGACATTGAGAGATTAAAGAAACAATGAGAAGAATCATAAGAATTAAAATAAAGGGGGAGTTATACATTAGAAAGGAGTTTTAGGTATTAGGTGTTCCGAGAAGTCTGTACCTCTCAAATACCTCAGCCAATGGGGAAAGAGAGAGGGAAATGGGGCCAAGAAATTAGGATAAATAGGATGCTGAGCCCTCCAAAAATTTGAGAGACCCCAGGGGAAATGTCCCATGGCCTCTCCCATTATTCGAATAAAGTAACAGGACTCCTCTGTCTCCTTTTTGGACATAAGCCTCTGGTGTTTGTGGATTAATTTTCCTGACACAAGCAAGAGTTATAGCAAAGCCAGCAATGCCTATGTACAAAACATCTTTTTAAATGAGGTAACAGTTATTCTTCTGTCATCGAGAGCTGGTCTTTTGAGACTAAATTGCTGAATATGATGTAATGGAAACACATTATATCAGGGCTAGTATTTTATTTAGCTTTGCACTAATCACATAAGGCTCCTAGAAATCAAGGAAAGACATTCTTAAAAAGTAATGATCTGGTTGTTTTACATTATAATGATAAAAGATATTAAAATTCTTAGAGGTGCATATGCACAAGTTACGGACAGAAATCTGCCAGGAATTAAATATGTAAATTAGGAGCCTGAGCCCAACATAGAAATTTGGCTGATCAATGCTTTAAAGGCTTTTGATGAAAGTTATTCCGGACAATAATCACAGGAGCATAATCTCCAGATC
Organism: Coloeus monedula; assembly: GCF_965178545.1. Classification (NCBI taxonomy): domain Eukaryota; kingdom Metazoa; phylum Chordata; class Aves; order Passeriformes; family Corvidae; genus Coloeus; species Coloeus monedula. The sequence continues at coordinate 13,712,154 of NC_138795.1, read as the reverse complement.
ATTTCAGGTCAACTATTTTTTTTTCTGGCAATACCCACAGGTAAAGTAATTGACCTACTAATTTCAAGGAGTTTTCCAATAACTTCAGAGACCGCCTGCATACCACAGCTTCCATAATCTGTGCTATTAAATCAACATAGTCTATATGTTGCATCTTTAATAGCATTCATTGTGCGAAACATCTGAAGCAGGCAAAGCTGAGTCTGAGCCTTCCTCCTATTCCTGCCTAACCTCCACTACCACAACATAATCCACATACTTCCTGTTGAGCTGATTTTCTTTTGATTCACTCGTATTTTAGGAAAACATTAGAGACCAGCTGCCAGAATTCCTAAATAATGGTAACAGCAGTACTATGAAATAGAGAGAAGGGTGTCTCAGCTATGGCTTAGCTACACTGCAACTGTCATGTTTTTCTGTTATGAATTCTTTCTATACATGTCTGCTAATCACTAGAAGATGATTTGTTTCTATTTATTATCCTGACTTTAGGAGCTTAGGAAAAACACTTGCCTTGCAGGTCTCTCATCCAATATCTGAACAATCAGAATGCATGACTAATTCTCATTAAGCTCAATGGCTTTATCTGCAATTCCCCCACCTGTTCCCAAGTTTGAGATATTTATTAACTCTTCCAGCACAAGAGTACTTGTTTACCTTTTCTGTATTTTTAAATGCTAAGCTGTAACATGTCAGACTGTTCAAATGCCATTGTCTGCCTCTTTTTCCCCCTGCTCCCTGCCAATTGTTCTCCTCACATAGTAGAGGGAAAAAAAAACATTCAAGCAGAAAGATCTTGCATAGGAGTGTGTCGTCTTTCAGAGAAGCCATGGTCTAATTTTCCCCATCAGACTTCTTAAAGATTTCACCTTCACCCTGAATATAGCTGTGACAAGTCAGTCAAGGTCCAGCAATTCCAATTAGAGAGGTTTTCTCACGAAGGTAAAGTATATTGCATTTCCTGACAATACTGTATTACAGCAAAATTATTGTGAAAGGGTTTATCTTTAAAGAGGGCAGTAGTAGCTACAATCACCTTATTCAGTGACTTTAAATTGTGATATAAAGTAATGGATAGCACAAAATATCTGCCAAGCGCAATCTTTTTCTCCTATCAGTGTTCCACAAAGCAGAACAATCACTTTTCATGTGGTTTTACTCTTAAAAAAGAAGAAAGTGGTGACACAGCTTCAGTAACAATTAGAATAATAGTTTCCAGTCCTGTTTGCAGTCCTATATCTAGTTTTACCTTTTTTTAAGATAAAACATCAAATGTCATATAATAGTGATAAACTATTAACTGATAAAATACTGACCATACATGGTAAGGGATCTCTAAAACTGGAAAGGAAAATTCAAATAGGGTTATATTTCATAATTGGAGCGGAAGGATTAAGGAAAGAGAGTGAGAAGCAGAGACTGTTTACACAATTACATTCAGCATTCAGTTTCTTTACAGGACCATCTCCAGGCACAGGGTAACTTTCAAATGACAAGGTGATTAAAGGTACACCAGCTTTGTAGTAGAGAACACAGTTTACACTGTGCCAGTCATATGAGTATCAGATCATTAATAACTGGGGAGGTGGGCAGAAAATGAATCGGTTCTAAGTTGGTGAAACTTCTTAAAGAGTAAGAAGTTCACACCACTTGACCTTAGGTGCAGAGTCCAGGTCTACATCATTGTCTCAAATGAGAAGTGATACTCATTTAGAAAATATTCTCAGTGTCACACACTACTTAAAGCTTAACCCAGTTATAAAATGTTATGGTGTTCCAATCTGGCAACAGAAAATGTACTGAATTCACTGGTATGATTAGTACTTAGCTGATATTTAATTTAGAGGTAGATCAAAATTTTCAGTAGTATCAGGGTATGAGTATCTGCATAAGCAGATATGCATATTATGTACTATTTTCTCTATTGCTAAATAGGCAAAAAGTATTATTCTCTTAAGCTTTTAGTTCCTGCATTTTCCTTACAAGCCTTTCTTTTAAGTAAGCCAAATAGAGTCAAAATCTGTGACTAACATTCACAAATTGAAACGAAAAAATCCCAGAAAGTTTCTGTTTTCTGTTAATATATGTGCTACAAGTGTCACATCTTAAAAATTCTTCAAAGCTTGCCAGCTCTGTATCCTCTATTTCCACTGGTACTGTATATAATTTTCTCACACATTTTTAAAAAAGAAATACATGTCATAACACATTATTTCTCTTATTAACATACTACCATTCACTGCTTTCTTTAAGCAACATGCTGGGAGCTAAAGGTGATCTTCTGAAGCCGCTGGATCAGGTGTGCTTATTGCAATGGAGTAATTGGAAGTGTATAAACATATATGAGGAGAGGAAATGAAATATTTTCATTAACACAGAAGAAATGTACTGTTGAATTTGAGATAAGAGTTTACCTGATGATTATCTAAATTTTCTCTATCTGGATTAGGGATTTTTTTTCCTTATCTTTCCAGTCTACGTAACATATCATTTACCACAGTGTATTACATGACACTGGACCCAAAGTGAAGAGTATTCTTTGAGGTAATTTTCCTGTATATGATGAATATGTAATAATTGCATTTTAATGGGAATAATTGTGTGCCTAGTGTACAATTTCTGGAGATACTACTTATTCACTGCCTTGTTTTAAGTGCTCAGATGTGCATGGTTTGACACGTAAAGGAATGTCCTTTCTGGTAGGCAGCAACATTCACTTCTTTTCAACAATGCTTTCTGGGGAAGCAAAGCTTTACAGCCTTAAAAGCTGCCTTTACTTCAATTTTTCTTGTGCATGAAAAGGGACAACTTTGGCAATGCATAATAGTGGTGTTAAATTCCAGAAGGAGTAGGTGGCCCAACTAATTCATAGTTGTAGAGCTGCTATTCTGTTCACTCATAACTAAAAATATGTACAACTTCATCACTTAAAATATCTGCATATGCAGTCAGGCAGGACAGCTCTCCTCCCAGCACAAAACATTGGAAAGCATCAGACTCAAGATGAAAACTCACATCTTCCAGCTTCATAGACAGTAACTACTCCCTGTCTCACAGTGTAGCCCAAATAAATCACTCAGGTCTTTGTTCCTGTTTACTCATGAAGGGAAGGAAAAAACCCAGTCTGTCCTGGCTTTATAGTCACATAGTGCTTTTCCACGTGTAGGCCTCAAAGCACTTTACAAGGGTGGTTAAGCTTTATTAGTTGGATTTTACAGTTGGTCTAGCTAAGTAAAGAGATCTTAAGCAATTTCCACAAGGCAGTGTCATCGACTGGGTTAAACATGTATCATGTAACTCAGAGTCCTGTTCCCACCACTCTACCAGACTTCCTACACAACCTTTTGTAACTTAATTTTGCTTCCTTTCTTTCACCTTGAAAATGGATTAATCCATGCCTCTTCTAGAGAAACAAAAGGTATTGGTAAGAGAAAAGCTTCAGTCTGATTTGAGGATTTCATCTCTTTCAGGAAAAGACAGGATGACACAGAATAATAGAAGCACTGTTTTCTCACTATGATTCCTATACTTCAGATTTACTGAGAAAATTGCTTAGGACTTCATTAAAATTATTATAAACTATTCCACAAAACAAAATATAACATTGGTTATATATAAATGGATATACTTCAAGTCTTTTAATTTTTGATGTGATCCAACAATTCAAGAGCCTGGTAGATAAAGTTCCTGCATGATCCTAAGGACCCCTACAAACCAAAATAAAACAAACTAAAACTTATCAGAAATTATTTATTTGTCATAATAGGAAACTATCGTAAGAGCTTTGAATCTTGAGTCTAGGTACCGCCATACCACTATAAAGGATGAATAGTATTACCACATCTGTAAAATATTTCAAGATAGCTGGATACCTATGACAAAAAAAAAAATATCCAAAATGCTGTTCTCACCTTGCAAAGATGGAAGAGAAAGCATGAACCCCACGTGGCACACAATCGGGCTATCAGATGCATTACTGGAAGGCACTCGGTGCTGAGAGAGAGGAAATGATCAATAATGAAATGATCAATAATGAAATGTGCTGCCCTCCACCAGCACGTACTGGCCATGTGATGGCTCAGCTCAGTGCACTGGCAGAACAGTGTCACAGCACTTCTGAAAACACTTCTCTTGATCAGCTTCTTTAGAGCAAGTGAAGACAGAACTAAATCACAATTTATAGATGTCAGCCAGTTGTCACCTGCTAGGCAAGATGAAGGCAATCTTTTCCATGAGATGCTGAAGTACTCCTTTCTTGACTGAAAGCCATTTCGCAGCCATTCTCACAAGTAAGTTCCCTTCATTAAAGGTTCCCTTGCAGAGTCTAGAGTGTAGAATATCTCAATTTTAATTCATATTAATTGTAAATACAAATAAAACCTCTCCCTTTTCCATATTACTTCTTTATATATATACACACGCATTATATATAGCCTCATATACTCCTTATATACACTTGTATGTTACTCATATTACTTATATAAATGCCAATTAAAAAATTAAGACATGCAAACTAACTTCTTCACCAAGAGATTTTTCTTTTCTTCCTGGCTTACTACTCTCATAAGGGTTTGAAAAAGTAATCAAATCCACTATATTCTAAGTGGTACTCTGACACCCAGATGCCAGATGGTATCTGCCTTTGAAATACTTGATTTTTTTTCAAGTTCAGTCATTGATTCTGTTTTATTCTTTTTCCCCTTGCAACTGCACCCCATAATCGTGTTGTAGAACACAAAGAACTTATCTGGCTAAACTGAGTTGTAAATGCTGGAGACAGAGCAGTTATTTACTGCTCTCTACTAAGAGATACTGACAAAAAGCCTTTCACAATACACCTTACACCCGCAATCAAGACCCCACCTGGAATACTGCATCCAGTTCTGGGGTCCCCACCATGAAAAGAATGCAGACATTTGGGAATGGGTCCAGAGAAGGCCATGAAGATGATCAGAAGGATGGAGCACTTCTATGGAGACAAAGCTGGGTTTGTTCAGCCTGAAGAAGAGAAAGCTCCAGGGAGACCTTATTGCAGCTTTCTGTACTCAGCTGGGGACAGACATTTTAGCATAGCCTGGTACCTGGAAAAAGGGTAATAGTTGTGAATAATAGAGGGTTGATCTAGATTAAATATAGAGAAGAAGGGTGGTAAAACACTGGCACAGGTTTTACACTGAGGGGCTGTGGATGCCCCATCTCTGGAAATAGAGTCAGGTTGCACGGTGCTCTGAGCAATGTGATCCAGCTGAAGATTTCTCTGCTCATGGCAGGGAGGGTGGATAAGATGACTTTTAAAAAGTCCATTCCTACCCAAACTATTCTATACTTCTATGAATGCAACACAAAGCTACATTCCTTTTACTTGCTTTGAAAATGTCCTCAATGAAGCTGTGAAGCTGCCAACTGCCCTTCCTGGGAAACTTATTTTGCTCATGCAACACAGCTGCATCTCTTTCAAAGTGACCCATATTACAATCTCTAACAAGTTCTTCTGTATGTTGAGAGCTGGGTTTTGTCAGTCCTTTGTGTTACTTTCAGGCATTTTTAAGTGCTTTTTTCAGCCTTTGTGGTATGAACTGACTTAACTCTGTTTCTTTTAATATCCTAAAAGTGGGAAGAAGAAACAGAGAGGAAAAAAAAAGGAAGCTATTCCTCACACCTTTTATTTCTAATGGGAAGACATTTATGATGCTTGCACTGAGTATTTCTAGTGCTATATGCAAAAAGTCGCTGGTGACACTCTTCAGCACTCTGTGGGGCCTCTTTTCCATCTCTCTTTGCACACTGTGTAATCATTGTCTTTCTGAAAGAACATCTGCTGGTACCTCCACATCAAAAGCCGCTTATCCTCTTGTAGTTCTCTCATTTGAGAGTACCCCATATGATGTTGACAATCTACTTTTTAATGTCCTCTCTGATCTCTTTCCTCAAGGTCTCCCATAACCCATTGTATTTGACCCACTCCTCTCTTCTGTTGTAATCTTCCTTTATCTGCCCTCTTCAATCATACATGTTTTGTTTCATTTGAATGTGGTTTTCTCTGTAGCCTGTTACCTACAATTTCCTCTTTGCTTTAAGCATTGCTTTCTTTGATTTGTCACTCAAACTTTATGTTCCTTCAGCCAGAGCTTAAAATGTCATCTGGAACTGGAGACCAAATTCTCTCATCATTGTGGAGACATGTTTTGTTGTTGTGAGGTTTGACAGTTTTTCTGCTGTGTAAGTCATTAAAATGTACACACTGCTGCACTTGCATCATAATCAAGATCTTGAAGGCAGTAAGCACTCTTTTTTTTTACTTCAAAAACAGAGTCACAATCTATTAAATGCAAAACAGGTAATCTGTTCACATATTTGACATCAGTGACAGAAATAACTAATCCATTAACTGAATTATTTAGTTAAATGCTTTGATTTGTGCTGGTGTTTTCATTATAAAAAGGATTAATAATCCATTGATACTTTCATTTAACATAAGATTCTCTTGTCATTTATTATAATCCTATTTCTTCAGCAATTCATCCAGTAATTTTGACTTGCTTTGGGCTAGTTCTATGCAACTTCCCTGTGATTTTCATCAGACAGCCAGACCTTCCTTTTCCCATTTACAAGAAAACTTAACTAGGACATCTGCTATGTAGAAGGTGCTGCTCTGACCCTTCAGCATTTAACTATACTTAGGTGTTGGCTCAAAGACAGGTCAGCATTAGCATCACAAACCAGAGGTAGTTGATTCTATATTTGGATAAAGAAAAACAGTTATAGGTTGGTCTCTGCATCTATCACAGGGAGAAATGTACCTTGGAGGGATCAGTTGAGGTTTATCAGTCACTAACAAGTATTTCTTCAAAACTATGGCTTTTTTTGTCTCAGTACAAATAAATAATCTGATTTCAAACCAATTTTTTTCACCTGGCAACAAAGCTAAAATAAGTTGCATTGCTACTATATTCACTTGGATTCTATCCAAAGTGGGAATTGTCAACAGTATGAGAAAGGATACATACTTCCTCTGATTTTCATTTACTAAGGAGTGCCTTGATTAGATTGTATGAGAAATTTTGTAGGTAATCATGATTTAAAACAACATCAGGAAAATCCCAGATAAATTCTCAGAATCTTTAAACTATAGGAATTTATTCTCAACAAATTTCTTTGGCAAACTGCTGTAAGGGAAGTTCACCTGCTGTTTTCAAATCACTTGTGCTTACAGCTATCTGTGAATCACCTGCCAGCCATCTGAATTTTCATGAGAGCTGTCCAGCAGTGCAATTTCTCATCATGCACATCTAATGATAACTCTATGTAAGTGAGAAAGAGTCAAAATTTTATTCCATTAGACACATTGTCCCATGGTTGCCTGCTATCCTGCAGAGTTACATGATCAACAGATGTTTTCTCACAATACCAAAAAACCCACCCACAACCCCCCACAATCTCTAGAGTATATACCTGCTTTATAAACCAGTTAGGGAAACAGGGAAAGAGGAATTTTCATGCAAGTCATTATGTTTCCTTAAATGTAATAATAATGTAATAATAATGACTTCCATGAAAAGAATTTTCTTCAAAAGCTCCTGAGCTGCCAACCATTGCAGTGTAGAACGTGTCTGTCCTTGACCATGTAAACACATACCCAAACACATTCTCAGTATTGTTAAGGGTCATTATCTGGGAGATTTGAATGAGAAAGCTATTCAGCACAGCTGTCACCCTTGAAACATCCTTTTCACCTGGGATTCAAGCTAAGTCCTAGTGAAGCCAAAGGAATAGTTCAGGAATTCAGTAGGCATTTGATCTGCATGGTTAGGATTCATAAAGACCCATGCCCAATGCCTGAAGAAATCTCCTTGCAGTTTGTCCAGCTGCCTCATGCCAACCTCCTATTTCCTCCACCATATAAGACATTAGAGGAAGGAGAGTAGGGATAGGTTTCTTGCCTTTACTCAGCAAACAAATGCATGCAAGAGGGTATGAAGGAGAAAGCAAGGCTCCCAGTGTTACTTTAGAATTCACAAGAATACTCTGCCTTTCTCTTATTCACAAGATTTCTCCCTTCTCCAGCAACACTCCACATTTGAGAGCAGAGGGAGCCAGCCTAAGTGAGCAGGCTTAACTGTAACTCCCCAATAAATCCCCACATTTCCCTCTCTTTAGCTCTACCAGGTAAATTGCATTCTCTGACTGCTTTTACCTGAGTATATTTAGATATTTTGCAAAAAATATTGCAAAACCAGATGTCTGCACTTCTGATTCATGAAATGAATGACTAAATGTCTCTCTCTCCAGATGTGTCACTTGCCTTTTAAATTAATTTGTTTGATCTCTCATTTTGCATAGCAGCTTTCTTCATGAGAAAAAGACATTTTCACTGGCTTTGGGAAGAAATAGTTCAGAGGTCAGTCCTTGCACATACAGCTAATATGTTATAAATAACTACAAAATATCTCCAAGTATTAATAGAGAGCTGATTCACTTTGGAGGAAAAAGCTTTTTTCATTACTATTCAGACCTTATATATATATAAAAAAACAGTACAATGCTCACAATTATTACTGGGACAAAGGTGGCAAGGCATTGCCTATTTGGAAATGGCACAGAACAGAGAAACAAAAGGAAATTTTGTGAATGTCACAGAGAAAGAAAAATTTCTTTAAAGACTGGGAGAGTAATACTTCCCTCTATTTCTTGTATATTTATTATGCTATGACATAAGAAAAATAGGCAGAGCAGTATATATAGCAGATATATGAATGTAATGTATGGGAAGGGAGCTACCCCACTGGACTCATCTTCTCTCCCCGTTACAGTCAAAGAAGAAAAGGAAACAGGGTGGGGCAGAAGATGACTGTAAAAGACTGTAGCTGCTGCTATTTTAATTTTCATTCATTTCTTTGAAGGAATATCTGCAAATACATCTATTTGTATGCCTACTACTCATGTCTTCTTACTCATTTATCCTTAGCTGTATGCCTAAATTTGCATGTTATATATTAAATTTAGGTCTAAAATTAATTTCTTTAAATATCTCAGTATAGGTATTTCTTTAATGGTAAATAATGTTGTACTAATGTTTAATTCCATTCTAACTTTTTTCCCCTTCAAAAAGACTCTTCAAATCAACCTAAAAAGGCATTGGGCATTATCTATTCCTAAGAAGCCAAATAATATAGTACTCAAATTAAAAGACAAAAAACCCCCAACCAACCAACCAAAAAAAAAAAAAACCCCAAAACGAAACCCAAACAAAACAAACAGACAAAAAACGCCAAAAAATAAAACCACAGCAAACCACATCTCCACCCCTTCTCTTCCTCTCCTCCCTCAAAGCCCCAGACGGTAAATCCACAATAACAGCTGGTATTCCACACTGCTGGGTGGATGCAGGAGCCCTGCCTGCCATGAATGTCAAATATCAATTAGGTCTACACAGGAGTTGAGGACCATATGCTACAAGGTTCAGATTTGGCAAATTTAAAACCACCACCTACGTATGAAATTAAATCAGTTCCTCTACCTCTTAACACTTAAAGTGAATGCCCACAACTGAGGAAGCATTGGATGCATCCCTAAACCCTGTCTTTCTAATTTTTCTTTCAAAGAAGGAACTGAGAAGAAAGAAAATCAGGGTTATGATTTTTCATTCAGAAGAATGAAAAAAACAGAAAAAGAAGCTCAAATCCTTGGACTGTATTTCCAATAGAACTATTTCTCAATAATATCAACAGGAATAACTAAAATTTTGCTCTATAGTATACACGCACAAGGGATTCACATTTGTAATTAAATATCAACACTACAAAAGAAATACATTCCAAATGAAGACCACTATCTATGGAAGAAAAAACAGGCATTATTCATTCCCGAAAATCATCCTCTGAAATCTGATCACTGACAGCAAAACTACGGAACAGCTTATACCGACAGAGCCTGAGAGCGGAACCTGAAGCCCTTGAAATCTTGCTGGTGACACTGAGCACTTTAAGTGTTGCAGGATGTGAAAGTGGATCTGTGTTCGAGGGAAGCCAGGGCTGCAGTGTGGAACTTGGTCTGTAGCTGCTAGACAGCAAATATTTGTGTGTTCAGGATTAAGAAAAAATTACTCCCACTCAGCTAAAAGCGTGCAGAGATGGGCAAGAAAAAAAGACAAGATATTTACCTTTTTTTTTCCTTAAACCTAAAAGGCTTCTCATTTTACACTGTACTGGTGGGTAACTGATTTTGGTTTAGCTATGAACTCAGAGGTTACATTTAGTCTTTCTCCTGTAGTCAGCTATCTTTCTTTCTCCTTACCCTGCACTACTCTACAGCTGCAGAGTCTGTCTGCATTTCCAGGATATTCAGATTTAATTCCAACACTATTATTATGTTTTCTGGTCCATATTTATTTTTGTCTTCTAGCAAGGTATACTATAATTTGAATTTTCCCATTAATTTACACAATGGGCAACCCTATCACAAGAATCAGAGCAAAAGTATTTACTCTGAATACTTAGAGACAAGAGCTTAACAAACTATCTTTCACTTCCTCAGGACGATTCTTACTGCTTGAGGGAGGTGGGGTACACTAAGGACTATTTCCATGGGCGTTTATATGTCTTCAGATTTGCTTTAAGAGATAAGTTTGTTTTCAGCTAGGCTCATGTTTTATCTTCTATGCTTAGTCTTTTCAGACTAAGGATTTTTCTCTGTTTACATCTAAGGAAGTGTTTCTTCTGCCAGTCAAGTGGAAAGATATACAAGTATGTTAAAACCTGCACTTCCATATGCAACACAGTGGCAAACCCTATAAACCCTGACTCTCCAGTTAGGGCCCCTATTCTATGTGGAAAGCTACTTTCTCCTTGTAAACCTGAACATGAAACCTCTGAACACAAATAACTGGCTATGATCATATCCTAGATCTTTCAAATTCAGAATGGTGAACTTGAAATTGTGTTTCTGGCAATCCCAGGAAGCTGCCTGTGCACAGAGATGTCATTGCTGAAATGCACAACTCCACTCTCGTACCCCTGATTTGCAGGCACTGCTAAGTACACAAGTTTCTGTATTTCAATGACTGAAATTCATGACAGTTGCAGATGAATGCTCTAAAAGATCCTGTCATTGATGGAGGGAATGTCTTCTCAAGCCATAGACACAAAATCTACAAAGCTTTGTTGATCAAAGACTGAAGGAGGCTTTGGGGGCTTTAGGAATGAGAACAGAGTTGAGATATAGCTTAAAAACACTCAACAAAAATGCAATAATGCCATATGGTATCTTTCAGGGTTCCTTCATATCAGAATATTGCAAGATGTGCTGCAGCAGTATTCAGCAAGATGTACTTCAGCAGTTATCTATGAGCATCCTTAGGCACAGAGGTGACTTCTCTTTCAATTGAGCACAGACAAAACTCTGAGAATCTCCAGACTGTCAAGCAGATATAGTGGTCAATACAGGCAGGCCAATTTACTGGAAAATTTGGACACACTATTGGAGAAAACAGAAGCAGAAGAACAAAAGGACACATAGAATGGATGGTGTGGAGAGGAAGGAAGGAGAATTATTATACTGAATATAACAGTGTATGTACAGGTAAGAGCAGTTTCACCCCAGGTGTGCGTCCTTTGCAGCGGGTGTTAAGGGAAAAGGAAGGCATCATGTACTTAATAGAAAGTGCTGTTTCCTATCACATCAAATGTGAAATTCTGTGAGCACACTAATGAAAACATTTTGTCATACATGTACTTGCAATTAATGTGTGCATGACTGTCTCTTAGAAACAGACTACAGTAATGCAAACACCAGTGAAGGGCGTTGCTTGGGAACAGGGACATTCATTCAGCATATCTTAATAGAAATTTGATTTCTTTTCCCCCAGAGTGGCACAGATATTTGACATTCCAGAAAACAAGCATGCACATTTATGCTAAAAAATACGTTCTGTACTCTTAAAACATTAAAATACTATTTAATAAAACTTAAATACTAATAACCTAAATCAATCCAAAGCTTTATCACATTTAAAAATTCCTTTTTAGACAGAAGAATAAATACGACTGGGTAATTATTAGGTAACTCTTTTCCTATTGGATGCTGAAACATACAGAAACACCAACATGCATTTGAGGACTCACAGAATAGCAGAGCATTTTGAAAAGGATAGTTTGAATACTTTAAAACACAACAGCATTCCATTTTCATTGGTGCAAGAATTTACAGTGTTCACAGTAGCACTTTTTCTGAATCTACAAGTTGTCATAAATCAATCACAAATATATTCAATAGTAGGCACACAGGACATAGGAGGTACATATGTTTATATTTACAGGGACAGTAAAGACCCTTCAGGTATTCAAGTACCATTAGAAATTCCTGCCAGCATGTAGGAAGTTATCCATCAACAAGAGCATTGATTTCCTTCATCATTCTTTGAACAACAGAACAGCTTATACTTACTGAAATCATGTTCTATACATGCTGTAGCCTTACTACTTATTCTGTTTTACAGTGAGTATCAGGAATTGCTCCAGTAAACTTAGAGGAATAACAACCTTCATGCATATATCTGCCTTGGCTTTGGCTGTTTTCCAGCTAGAAAAAGGAGAAATAGCAGCAAGCCAGTGTAAATCCTCTCATTTAATGAGAGCTAAGGCTACAAGAAGAACCACTTACCCATGTTTAACAACAAAACAGTTTTTTAAATGCTCCTATTTTCAACAGCTCTCCAGGACTGACACCACTGAAAGAGAACTTCTTTCATTAAAATAACAGGTACTGTGAGGAAAAAGGAAAACACAAAAGGAAGAAAATGGATCCAAGAATGGGTTGATGTTATTCAGTTGTTACTGCCTTTCCATGATGTTTCAGCACATTTTTCGTGGTTCTGCAGAGTCACTTCTATGACAAGGCTTACCACAGCACTAACTTCACCATTTGCATAATGGAAATAAAATACACTGTGGCTGACCTTTACTTCTGATTACATAATTTAACTCAACATCAGTGATTACAAATGGTGTTATTTTACATGAAACAGAATATTTTGGAACTCTTCCAAAATCCCCATTGAGACCTCAATGCAAGAAGAAATCTGCCACTTAAGTATGCAACTTTCTCTGTCATGATAGCATCTCTCACTTTGCACTGAGCAAATTAAATCACTTGAGAATGCTACAAAAGACAGAAAACTTTAAACTAAATGCCATTCATAATGCTACACAGCAGAGAAAATGGCGTGTTCCCTTTGATACAGGAAAACATATTTACAGCATTACCTATCATTAAATAGAGGAAACTGTCAGATGCATTTTTGTCAGGATGGTGTCTCTTTTCCAGAGTTAGAATGTTCTGCTCAAATAACAGGACACATTTATATCAGGAATTTAAGTTGATTATCTGTTTGTGTCTCCTGTATTAGCTAGGTAAATAACATTCTACCTCACTATTTTTCAGAACCACCGGATACAGAGGCTATCACACAACTCTCCAAGCTGCTTCTGTTTCTCTGGCCAGCAAAAAAAAAGCCCCAACATTATATATATGTAGTGTGTATGGGTGTGTATATATATATATAAATATATATGTATACACCCCCCCCCCACTGTTAAAGAAGACATACATATGTCTATTACTAAACTAAAGCGCAAAGTGGTTTGAGCTTTTATTTTTACACAAGCACCCTTTCCATTCAACCTTGGTCTTTGCACCGTGGTTTTTTTAGATGAGTAAAATAATTTGTTCCATATGGATCTGAGTGTTGGTGTCTCACTAGATCAACCACACAATTCTCACACACTTTTTCCTGCTCCTTTGCTTTGGTTGGCAGCTCCTTTGCTGGTGGTAACTCCTTTTCTAGGAGTTACTATAGTTACAAATCATTATCTGCAAGTCAAATAATGAATAAAATAATGGCTTTTATTAACTTGACCAATACTAGGCTGCAGCTGAACAGTATCACCACTGAGTCTAACTCCATTAGCTGCAGTAAACACAAACAGGAATCATGACCACCTGCAACCTGGGACTGCAGCTCCTTTCAACAGCTCACAGATTTTAGCTTGCTATGATTGCCCACTTTTTTTGCCCAAACAATTCCAAATAATACATGGAGTGTACCAGATCACTATATTTAACTCTTCCTCCCTCCAAAATGTTAGGATTTTCTATATATTGTGCTTCCTATGAGCATGCAAATGCCCAGAGCCTGTAGAATCCACAAAATACCTTTACCTGGTAAAGGCAGGCAATGCACGGAGCATTTCCTCTCTACATTTTTCTGAAGGTCACAGCTGCGGAAGCTCAGATCCTCCAGATCCAGCCAGCCATGACAATCCATATTTGTTTTAGCCAACCAGGGAACCAGAAACAGCTTGGAGAGTCTTGACATTTTACCTAAGTTTCATAAATACTTCTACCATATACGGTGTTCCTGATGGTGAATGCTGGGAAGCCATTTCTTGGGGAAAAATACACCTAAAGTCACAGATTCTAATGTTTTCAGGATAGAATTATGCCTTTGGACATTCATACACCACACAGAAAAATTCAGTCATATATACTTAGAGGAGTTATGTATTTTAAGCAGTTGAACCTGTTCATTGACTGAAACATTTTATAGCAACCTTCTCTAGAAATAAATGCATAGTATGCCTTCACACTGAGATGCCAAATTATGCATTTACTAAAACATGATGCAGATGTTTATTTTTGTAGAAGAGAAAAAAAAAAAGAACAGAAACTGAGGGGCAGAAATTTCACACAGAACCCATGGTCTTGAACAAAGGAGTTCAATTAAATATCAAATTGGCGCCATCCAAACATAAATATACGTTTTCCCCCCATATGTTATTTTTCTACCAAATTTTAAACAGAATAAGCATATACATACTCACATACACTAGAAAAGATTGAATACAACAGAAGTACTGCTTAGTGATAGATGACAGATTAGTTAACTCAACCATATATCAATTTGGTGAAAACCAATTAAGAAAAACTCATTTACAGAATGTTTGCTCTTCATACATAAATAGCAATTTGATGCCAACTGTATTATACTCAGAACATACTTGCAGACTACATTTTGCCACAATTTTTCAACTTTCAATTTTGAAACTGAAAGTACAGTTACTGGAAATTAATATAAAAGGGACTTATGTAATAAAACATTAGTACAGAGTCAGAATTCAAATGCATTCTTCATTGAGTGAACAGGACTTTAGCTCTATTACCATTTATAAACTTTAAGCTGTTAAAGCCAGTGCTTGAAGAGAGAAAGCAACTTAATGAGAAAAGCTTCTAAACCCTAAATATTTCTAACTGATGTACTAGTACTGTCCTTTCCCAACAATAATGCTTTAGAACTTCTCAACCCCATGATTCAGTTTTTCCTCCCATAAATAATTACAATAGCCACAGTGAGCCAACTTCAAGTGTACGTAGGCCAGAGGTAAAAATAGCTCCAAAATGAAGGATACCTCTCTCAATGAATGACAGTTAAAAAGTTTGCCCAAAAGTCATTTGGATTTCTAAGCAATCTGCCAGGGGTTAAAACTTATCTTTTCTAGCTACATGCACACGTGCTGGGATTTGGCATGGACTGTATTTGTTTTAGTGTATCCTAGCCCTGCAAGTGTCGCTTATAAATTTAAATTATTCTCTTAAGTGTTACACATGTACAGCAAGCAAGGAGCAAACATCAGCAAAAACATGACATGTACTTGCTGATTTTTCTCCAGGAATGATGGAAGTTCAGGTGTATCACTTACCAAATCTGACTACAGGGGAAATTCATTAAATGTACATTATGTTATACAGGGTTTTTTTAATTAAAAAACCAAACCAAGACAAAAAAACCAACAAAACCCCACCAAAACCCACAGAAAAAAAACAAACAACAAACCACCACCAAAATACCACTTCCACTATGAAATATTCACAAGTCATACATATTTTATATGGTGAATCTTGCAGTCTGAACAGATCCATGGCTGCATTTCAGATGATTAACCTTCTAGACTCTGATGTCTATTACATAGCAATATCTACACACTAAAGAAACAAAGATGTGTGAGGAGAGGCATATCTGTGTTGATATGAATGCTTTTCAGAATTCTCTTCTAATGCTCAAGGCTAAACAGACACCAATGATGCCAAAAAGATCACCCCAGGGTGTGAGAAGAGATCAAACTGTAATTGGTCTCCCATTATTTTTTGTTAGTATTACAAAAAAAGCAGAGAGAATAACCTTATTAGGTTTTCTGCATTGCTGTTAAGACTTTTTGGAGGTTCTAAGAGTTTCCCATTAAGTAGCATAGCAAATCAGTAAGAAAAAGGAGGAAGGAGGAGAAGTAGCCCTGTATGGTCCTCTTCACATAAAAATAAGTTACTGAAGAATATGAAAGAAATTAAAATAAAAATGTTTGCTTATATAATCATTATGTAACAGTCTCCTGTTACTAAAAATATAATTACTTCAGGTCAGCATATCTGTTAATAATTAAGGGCCCCTGCTGTAACTCCTCTATCTCATTAGTGCACATATTTAAGCTTGTCCCAAAATAACTTATCATTTGCCATTCAAAATCAACAAGACTGAGCCCGCTTTCCTTACCCTGGCAAGGTCTGAAACAGCAAGTTACACACTCTGCTGTAAAGGGCAGATCTTTCAAGATACGAGACTATGGTCGTTCACAGGCATAAACTGAACACTGAACCTCAGACAATCCCCAGCAATTCACGTGCTTTTAGCAATGGCTTAATGTTAACACCCCATCAGTATGATATTCAGGCTGTTGCTTATTTCCATAAGGCTTTATTAAACTGAGTGCTAAACATGAAATCCCTACAAATGTATCAAGTATTCATGAAGATATTTTCCAATTATTAATTCATGTGAATGGGTTCATAAAGTTACTCAGTAAATCAAATCCTAGTTTCAGGGCAGTGGCAACCTGACAAGTTGTCTTTCACAAAACCTGAGACACTTTTCTGAAATGGCTTTGAAAGGTTGACATGAATCTTATCCCAAACATATCAAAGCAATTTACACATGGAAGTGTACAACCACAACAAAGAGAACTTCAAAAACTAGGATGGAATTAAATACAAATCTTTCATTTCTAATTGCAGAACTCATTTCTTTAAATTAGTTTCCCTAAATAATTTCTTCTCTGAAACACAAATAACAAGCCTGCTGAACTTTACTGACAAAGTTGCTACATGCAGGGGAAGACAAAAAAAAGTAGGCAGGGGAAGAAAAAAAAAAAGCTTATTTGGAAGAGTGAGAGATTGTACCTATAACTGCATTTTTAATTATTTGAGAGGTACTTATACATCAGAGCAGAGCTAGTTATATAACCCCAAGACATTTAGGAGCCTATTAAAAGTGTGTATGGTTAATTGCAACCTTCTTATTTATAAAGAACCTTAAACTATGGGTTTGTGTCTCAAATCCCTTTCTCCCCCTCCACATTTTAAGTAGCCAGGCAACTAGGTTAATAGTCAAGCTCCCTAGGGATAAAAACATCAGGAACTACCTATGTTCCTGTGGTACAGTATTACTGTGTTTGAGATACATTTGGTAATGAGAAAAATAAATACCAGAGGCATACAATTATTTCTGTAATGTAACTTGCATTTTTCTAAACCCCCTAATAAGTAGATTAATTTAGATCTCATAAAAGAGATAGAGATGTGCCACCGAGTTTAAAAACCTTGAAAGCCTTTTAATACAAGATTTTATCAGACATGATCAATGTAAGCATCTGCAAACTGAATCTTATCATTCTTATTCATGTTTCCTTTCTGGCCACTTAGCATCCTCATATACAATAATGTAGAGAATGAGTCAGCACATACAGGCTGAATTTTACCAGATGTTTTCTGACGCTTGCTCTAAAACAAGGCTTTAGCATAACTTGCAGTAAAATGTAAAAACTAATACAAACAAGACAAAAAATCCAACCCCAAATCACAAACATCTCCCATCAAAAGGAAATTAATCACACCATACATAATTAGTAATGGCACTTTATGAAAGACTAGAATACTTCCACCTGTACCTAGCAAAATCCCCCAATTTACAAAAATCTGGAAGATCATTTAATTTTGAACCTACGTGTGTCTGTGGATAACTCCAAGCAAAGCTGAAAGTCTGGTGACTCAGAGAGCAAGGCAAAGCCAGGGAAGTATAAAACCAAGTATCAGCAGTGGATATTGAGCTGTTCTCTACCCTCAGCTTATGAAAGCTGGTTTAGAGAAGTCAAACTGTAACCATACAAAGTATTTCTTTTATAAATACACTCTATTGTGAAAGCAGTAGCAATCATAGTTCAACAACCTCCTGGTGAGAGGAGTGCAGCACACAAACTAAATTTTCTGCTATTAATGCACTGTTGTGTAGATTAAGGCCCCCAAACTAAGTGCTCTGTACAATGTTCTGATATCAAGCCTGGTGCCACCCTGTACCCCGGCAGAGACCCCACAATGCCATCATACAACACACACCACAGAGTTTCTAGGGGCCGAACAATCCAAATTTAGCAGGGCTACCAAAAAGGTTCCCTGATTGTTTCCAAATTACTCTGGTCCTTAGAAACAGGGATGGAACTGAACATAAATCAAATGCATTAAAGAGCAGCACCCTGTATGCATTTAACTATTATAACTACTCATAATTTTTGTTACTGTAAGCAGTACCCTTTCACCATTGAAACCAAGAATATAATTTGTAGGTAAGAGAGTGTGGCTTCGAGACCACAATGAGAACACCATGTAGCAAGGGTTCAGCTATTAGTTTCACATTAATTTTAGGTCTATGAAATGCAGTTAATTCATTAAAATACAATTATGTAATGCAAATTCAGAGAGAGTAAAATGTCTTCTTTTTAGTTCATTTCCATGTTAAATTAAAGATCTATTATGCATATCTTCACTGCAAAAAAAAAGAAAATCCCAATTAAAAAAATTGCTAAAAACATTAGACACTGAAGAATTTCTTTCTGCTGATTTAAAGACAACTCCCTACCTTTGATTTGAATTTATATGAGCTCTGGAAACTGCTCATCTAAGTATTTTTGTGTTCCTAAAAATGATACTATCAGGAAGGGTAAGGTGAGCGTAGGAGGAAGATTAAATGTGTCTGTGGAGAAAAAAACATTATAAATGATCATTGGGTAAATCTACCCAGGCTCATATTTTTCACATGTAACACCTGTACCTCTATGCAAGTGCAACATATCTAACCCATCATCATGGTGAAACCTCACACCTCCAAAACTGCCCATCGGTGCCTGGGCTCAGCTTACCAGCAGTGGTTACACAGAGCCAGCTTGTCTCACACATTCACACAAGCAGTACAGGACTGGATCAAACTATTGATTCATTTTCAACCTGTTGGAGAAAGCCCCTGGGCCATGGCCTCTTCCAGAGAGGTTCCAGCCAGTTCACACATCACTGCTCACAGACCGAGGAGCCCCCAACAACAGCGAACTCCAGAACTCATCCCTGACTCCAGCAGTGCCTCAGGTGCTGAAGTGGCTTCCGACTGAAAGGGATCAGCCAGTCCTGCCACAAAAGTAATGTTCAAAGAGTGAAAGTTCAGAGCTCTGCACACAGCCAGATTGTTTAACGAGTTTCAGACCCTTCCCCACCAATCCCTTACACAAATATCCCTCATGCAGCACAGCTGGGAGAGGCACGGGAGCCTTAATGATCAGCTGTCTCCTTTGAGGGTGGCCACAATTAACAAGCCCTTTACAGCTGTATTCAATAAGTTTTTGGCATGGAAACAGGACTCTTTTAAGGACGCCAACCATATGTTCCAGTTAACTGCTCTACTTCTTACCTATCAATATGTATTAGTAGTATTAACAGTAAGACAACTTTTCTTTCCAGTACAAGTGTAACATCAGATGGTATTTATTATTAGTTCAGTACTACTGAACACTCAATATTGAGTATTTAGTTCCATTTCATTAGCAAACACAGAATAAGATAATAGTTTTAGAAGCATGACAGTAGTACCATATTCTAATGTCATTCTACTAATTTACCCCAAACAGGCAATCACATACAGTAACCTCCAAAATATGGTTTCAAATGTTAGTTCAAACCAAATACTTGTTAAATACGAAACAAAACAAAAAAACAAGCCCCAACAAACCCAAGAAAGCCCACACAAATATTTTTTTTTTTTTCTACATTTTCTACTTTCAGGTACATGCATAATCTATCACTA
This sequence comes from Coloeus monedula, assembly GCF_965178545.1. Classification (NCBI taxonomy): domain Eukaryota; kingdom Metazoa; phylum Chordata; class Aves; order Passeriformes; family Corvidae; genus Coloeus; species Coloeus monedula. The sequence continues at coordinate 13,691,930 of NC_138795.1, read as the reverse complement.
TCAGCAGGATCTTAAAGATTAATTATGGTAAAGAAGTTATTCAAACTCACTAAAAAAAATCCAAACTAATTTCCATGACAATGTCGGCCAAATTTTGCTGGCTTTGGTCACTTGAATACCAGGAGTACTTCCAAAGAATATGCAAGTACTTATTTGGACCTTCATTTCAGCGGGTAAAAACTGCAGAGAAGTAGAAGTTTATGAATTTACCTCTGCTTAATCAGGTGTCAGTGTGGCCCTTCTGCTTCTGGTTTTGCCTGTGCTTCAAAACTGGGCAGTGACAGCTATTTACAACAGGATGCTATTTCGAAATGGTTATATTAATGTTAACAGAACAACTTTGCCAGCAATGCCAAAGCATGGTGAGCATGTGGCTGTACCTTGTGTTGTGCAGAACACTGCGCACGTAGCAGTGTTTTGTAACCCAGGTAGATGTTCAGAGAATACACAGTGTATGAACCATCTTCCAATGTGCACATTGCTAATGAACCCCACATCCTGCTCCAAAAATAAAACACACCAAAAGAACAGAAAAAAAAAGTAAATAAAGGAAGTTCTGGAATAAAAGAACAGTGTTGAGGAAATGAAAGCAAACCATTATTTTCTTTGTAATAAAAAAAAAGTAACACAGAAACCATTCTAACAAAACTTTAAATTTTCTTCTGGATGGCAGTTAAAATCCTGTGATTTGCTCTGCTATTTTAATTCTAAGCTTTTATCTCTGGAAGCAACCCAGCACAAAGTACAGGTATGAGTTTATTAACGTTCAAGTCATTGTTGAAAGCAAATACCTGCTGAGCATAAGCTGGTGCAAGTAAGAACTCTTTAAATTGTTTACAAAGAGTACCCATACCTGACAAAAAAAAAAAGACTGGAAACAAAACTGACTCCCAGTTTATTTTCAAATGTTTCTACTCTCTATTCTAGAAAAAATTAGTTTGCAAAATTGGCTGAGAACAGAGGTGCAACAGCCGCATTCTCTCACATCAGTGGAGTTCCACAGTTCTGGGAGTGTGGAACTGGCAATAGAAATTGCCTTCTAGTAACTCAAGTTATTTCTGGCAACAAACAAAGCCAAAGGGAGATTTGGCCCTTTTCAATTGTCAGTGTATCTGTCCTTCATTTGGGAGTAAGAGTCCATTATGTCACCGGTATTGTGGATTTCCTTCATATGAGAAATGTTTTAAGAGATAATCTCATGTCATGTTTCAATAGTGCTTCTTAAGTTTACAGCACTGTATTGGGTTGACCCTGAGTTGATGGACAGTCTTTAAGACCAATTACGCTTCTCACAATTTACATATTTAAACCGCACAGAAAGGCGGGACTTCCCCTTTTTTGTTGGAGCTCGCTTGCTGGGAGGTCGGGGGACTCCGGAGCCTCCCGGCCCCGCCGGGCCGGGCCGGGCCGGGGCCACTGCCCCTTTCCCCCTTTCCCAACGCTGTGGCACGGACCCTGGGTGGCTGGGGGGGGACTGACTCAGAGCCACAGGCAGCTAAAACCAGCCATGGACTGCTCACAGCTAAACCCATCCAGCGCGGCTTCTGGGGACCGGCGGGTCCCTCTCCTCTCCACGCGGGGCCGGCGGAGTCAGCGGGAGCCGGCAGAGCCTCCTGTCTGCAGCCAGCACACTTCGTGCTGAACTGAAGAAGACACCACGCAGCCAGCAGCACAAAGGGAGCGAGGCTTTCCCCACCGTAAAGCCTGAACAAGAACACTCTTCAGCATGGCGGCGTCAGAGTCAGAGAGAAAGAGAAGTGAGTCCCGTGGGACGGAGCTGGAAATGGCGACGGGAGAAAAGAGGGCGGTGCCGCGATTCTGGCGCGCAGCTTAAAAGAAACCTTCTTGCATGCCGTGGTAAGAAACTGTAATACCACAAACTGTTTGTCTCTTTAATCCATTTGAAGAACATGGGGGGATGGAGTATCTTCGTGTGCCTGTGAAGATTGTGAAGAATGCCGATGCCAGGCTTTATAGTAGTAAGAGGCTGCTAGAGACTTGTGGCGAAGAAAAGCGTTTGTGTGCAGGCCAAAAGAACTTATCCTTGAAAAGATGAATAACCCCATGTGATGGCCCATGTTTTGCAGTGTGAAGGAACTGTGAGATTTTTCATGGGAGAGATGTTCTACACACAGCAGATTGATTGTTTCCGGGCGGATCTGCTGTTGGTGGCAGTTTGGGAACCACGTGCAACTGAAGGAAAAACCCTTTTTTTCCCTTAAGCATAAGAGAGAGACTTTTCAAGAACTGGAACACTGACTAACATCCCATGTTCTGTTATCCCTTGTGTGAGCTAGGTAAAAGGAGAGAAGTGCTGGAAAGGGGGGGGGGGAGGGGGGATTTGCTTTAATTTTGTTTTGTTATTGTCTCTTTACTTTTAATTCTATTAGTAATAAAACTCTTTCATTGTACTGCAACTGTTTAAGGTTTGTGCCTGCTTTGCTTTTCTCCTAATTCTTATCTCACAGAAGGAAAATAAGTAAGTAATGAATATTTTGAACCAAAACCACTACAAGCACCCATTCTGGATGTGTGTTCTCCCGAAAGCATTTCCCTTTTGTGCCAGTAAATTTCTGCCAAATTTTGATTCTGTAACTCCTTGTTAACAAGGAAGAAGGTCTTGTATTTTGAGCACAGGACAAACTCCACAGTTCAAAGCTCATATTGAACCTTCCCATCATCCTCAAATGTGGTCAAGCAGAAGCAATTTAATTTGGTGAGTGCTGATGTCAGAATTTTGTTTGAGTCAGTTGCTTTTGAGGTCTGTGTCCAAACTATCCCTGGTTTCATGCTCTGGTTTGTTCTGCAGAGAAAATGCAGAATGTGTGGGAAATAAATCGGGCAATTGGTGCTGGGAGGGCACCTGAAGTTGTGCTGGCAGGTGTTCTGCTCATGGAACCAAACTGGTCTGAGGAAACCCTCCAAGCAACTGCTGGCCTGAATGTTGAGCCCTTTGCATTAAATATCCTGTACTTTCCATTTAGACCTGGATAAGCAAAATACTTTGGCCTGTCCTGAGCTGGCCCTTGTATGTGTGTGTGATGCATCAGTCTGCCCAAGATCCATGATCGATCTGATATTCCCAATTTAGGTGTACTTTTGGGTGACTACACTTCAGAGACACCTAATTTCAAATTATGCACATGGTTATACACATATTTCCAAATGGAGTAGAAGAGACATATGCAGTATGTGACTGTGAGGATATAGATTATTTTAATGTTGAATGTATTTTAAAGTGAGCCATCTACAAATTATTCATGTTACTAAAAAGAGCATGAATTATTTCATCATTCCCTTCAGTTAACAAAGTCTTTAATGTGAAGTCAAACCTCCCTATTGAAAAGACTTTTAAGCAAATCTCCAGCTGCCTTTGTCCCACCTCCTGGACAGTAGTCTGGAGTGTTGAACACAACTGGCATTTTTATGTAGCTTGTGATGATAGCCACTGTGTTTCTCCTGGCCTATTTTTAAGACTCTCTTATCATCATGAGCAGTGATAAGGTGTTTCAATTCTTTTTCTCTCTGAATTATCTTTATAATTTATTTTTGAAAAATCAGGGAGCCATTTTGCTTTCAACCTTGCTGTTTCTATTCTTTCTTGGCCAGTCTGTTGCCCACACCCCTCTGCAGCACTGCCCTTCTAAGATAATGAGCACATCACTTCTGCATTGCATCTTTTCTCAGACAGGGGGGATTTCAAATCCATACAGAAAAACCTCAGGTATCTGGGTAGCAGAATGATGCTGCACTGTACACACCACACCACAAAGCAGACATTATCAGTTTATTTCAGGGTTCCAGTAGATAGTAATATTGAACTGCCTCTCCTGGGACAGCTCCAAATTACAACTGAACCAATACCTACAAGGAATGCAGGATTTTAATGTAGAATTCCAGTGTCAATCAATCATTTGGCATTAAAGATTAAATACTAGTAGAAAGATGAAAGTTAACAAAAAGCAATTAAAATACATCACAAACCCTTCTCAAATATTTTGTGTATTTTTAAACCAATGGACTTCATAGAAGTAAAACACATACTTGTTGAAACAGGTACATGCACAAGCACAGGCTGCCGCAGCCTCATCGTGCAATCTTTGCTTTCAGTTGTTTATCTGAATTTCAGTATAGTTTTTACATATTTAATTTTTTAGCAGGACAAAGATATGTATTTGTCAATAAAGAAATATTTTTAAATGTTTTAAAAAGCTTAATTAAGGAAATACTTCTTCCTTGAGGATCATGAAACTCTTTGGCATAATCCTCCTCAGTTTCTGTAGATCATATTTTATTACCACTTTGTTTTAAACATTTGAGCTGTAGTTTATAGCTTTTGAGGACTAAAATATTGTTATCAAGTGTGACTCTAGGTAAAACAATAGCAGCTTAGCTAATTCTAGTCTCAGATGATAGATCACTTGAATATGATATAAAAATAAATCCTTTTGGGGGATTTGGGACTTAGTTGTTTCTCATATAGGACACTGTAATTTGTCAGTGAACCATAGTCAGCTCAGTGCAGTAAGGCTGTGCTAGACAGCCAGGAGAAAAATAATTCCTATATAAAAGCAAATTGGAGATGTCTTTGAGAAGGGTATACACAAATGAAAAATTTTAAAGAAGAAACAAAATGGTTTACTTAAAGAAACTTTTAAAATGCATTTTAAATTTGTCTCTTAAGCAGTTGTGGGAGTTGTAGCATAGTAGTACTATGTTCTAAGCAAGACACATAAAAAGATTTCAAAACCTTCATTAAGATGAAAATTAGTGAAAACCACCCTTTTGTCTAGGTTGCACCTCCTTGTCAGTAAACTGGACTGCAACAAGCAAAACTCCTCTCTCTCTCTCTCTCTCTCTCTCTAAATACAAGTGGTTTCAAATGGAGAGAGAATTCCTCTGCTACAATAGACTTCTTTTGAGTGATTGTGTACTTGGACTGCAAACTCTCTTAAGACAAAAAAAGTTTTCTAGAACACAAAAAAAGTGAAATATATTAAAAATCTCATTCTGAGCTTTTATATTAACTTTAAAAAGGACTCAATGCTCAGAATACTTCAGCTGTAACACATAAGCCAAAAATCTCTCCACAAAATCAGCTAGTCCAAGCAATAACATCAGTGATTGCTATTTGCTTATGACAACTACTGTCCCAATTGCTCTGCACTTCCACAGAGGATCCTTGATTTATTCACAGCTAATTTCTTAAATGTCACAACAGCTTTATGAAAGTCTGCAGCACCAAAGGAATGACGGTATTTTTTCAAAAACCTTCAAAATGAAGAATATTAACCACTAATACCATGAGATTTTTAAATACATAAGAGATTTTTAAATTACGTATTCCAGCCACATCTGCCATACATCCTGTTAATACGGGTTACCTTACTTTCCTCTTATGGAAATACTTTGAAATAAACAAGACACAACTGTGGAAAGAACCAGTATATTGTCTCTGCAAGATATTACACCTGGGTGTGTAAAATCTCGTGAGGCACCACCTTTCCAATGTGTAAAACCGCAATGTAAAATGGCTGTAGGGGGTGGAGACACCACACAGGTGTCTCAACATAGAGGTTAAAGAACCTTGGGTAATGATCTCCCACTGATAAAACATCATGGAGCTGATAAGGTTACAGCCATTTTTAGATCAATGCAGCAGAGATCTCATGGAAAAATGGATCCAAATGAAAGGGACAGTCAGGCAGGCTGATGCTTGTAATTGCCACTCGGGAAAATGACAAATCCACTTGCCTATTTCCCACACTCCTGTCTCTGCTCAGCCTCTCCGGCTGCCTTTTGTATGTAGCTCACCCTTGAAGACTGGCAGTAAGTGACCAAGGGAGTTGGTAGGCTCAGCAAGTCCCAGGTGAGCAGGGGAGAACAGGCAACTTCATAAACTAGTTTATTTTGCCCATTTAGGGATTGGATCATGAGTAGCTCTATCGGAAAGCCAAAGCTGAAGTGCCAAAAACTTGGTGGGGAAAGTATATCCCAAATCATAGATTTTTTTTCCAATTAGAATTTTTATTATTCTGAAGGTCATTTCATGACTACATAACTAATGAGAAAGAATATACTCCTTGAGTCATCTGGGATCTGCCACAGAGCATTTGACCAAAGGTGTGTAGCTACTGAACTGTGACATTCCAGAGAGATGAGGGGTGGCAGCTGCAGCTCATATCAAATCTCATGTGGCAGTTCATATTTGCCAATATATCTTCCAGGCTAAAAAGGTGTGATTTCCTCCCTGGTGGTTTCACAAGTAGCTTTTATCAAAAGTTTGTTTAAATCTGGCATGGTAAAGGATTGCAACAACACACTTGCCAAGACTTACCAAGAGGTTTCCTTTATGAGACCGTATATGTTTTACTCTTCCCTGGATGCTAGTATGACCCCTAAGTATTTCTGAGTTTATTTCTCTAGAACCCCAGGAAGAATGAAAAGGAAAAGAGGGCACACATCTGTGATTTGCCTACTAACGTACACATCTCTGCTCTGTGCTCCCTCTGGTCATTTTTGAGTACTTTGCCAAATACATTTATTCAAAATGAAACAAACCCCACAGAAGCTAGACTATACTATTTTGCTGTGTCATATAAATAGTCAATTAAATGCACTGTCATTTCAACACATTGAACATTTGTAACTTGGCACTTAGCTGTAGTTTAAAAACTGTTCTGTATCAAAATCAGCAGCAGTTTGAAATTGTTACTGTAAGTTAATTGTTTCCTGCCATATTAGAAAAAAGACACACTTTCTACTCCTAATCTCTGTTCAAAGTGACCCTCAGTACCCATTTCCTTCTATTTCTGTGCTAAATTTTTTTCATCTGTTTTAATACATTTTGTTTAAGGATGTTGAAACTATAATGGCTTCTTTTGATTCTACTTAGTATTTTTTTGTGTGTGTGTGTAGTGTGGCAGTCTTCTTATCCTGTTGGAAATCTTTTCAAAAAAATATGCACAACACTACCTGTAGAGTCTTACCACATTCTGGTGCTGATGAAAAGGAGGCAAGAATGCTGGATTAAAATTTGCCCTGTGCTCTCAGGCTCTGAGATTCTCCGTGTAGCAAATGTCAGTAGAAGGGTCCTTGCTGATCCTCGCAGTCCCCATGGGTTGTGCTGAGGGATGAGGCAATGTTGCTTGGTTGAAAACTTTGCTGAATGTTGTTCATTCAACATTTTGTCCCCAGTTCTGTGAACTTCCCCTTCTCATCCTATACTAAAATCTTAGACAAACTAAAAAAAAAAATTCTGCTTATGAAACCAGACAGGTTTCATCCAAATTTTACAGTTATAATTAAAAACTACATTTTCATTAAGGAAATTACGAATTACAATAAAGTGCGAGGAACATGCAAAATGAATAATTAACATTGTATAGACTTCAGCATCTTAATGAAGATTAAATACTACATATATTCAAACTGGATTAGCACATCCACTGAAAGCTGTTATGTGCTCAGTAGGGGAGTCTATGCACTCACAAATAATGTTTTATGAGGAGTATTCTAGCAACATTAAGCATAAGGTTGTCATATATAAAATGATTAACGTTTTATATAAAAGAAGCTGTAATTCCAGTGAACGAAGTCATTTCATCTCCCTGCTGCTTCTACCTTTAGGAATATACTGTAAATGAAAAGTGGCTCAATGTGAAGTCTAGTTAAATAGAATATGAATCCTCTTTTTCAAAGTTAATGAGACTTGGAAACTTGCATTTAAAAAAATGTTGTGATTTTAAATCACAAATTTCATTAAGATTTGCATACAGCACCTACATTCTTGTTTTATTAAGACTTCCACTTCCTTAGCAACAGAGGACAGGATGTCACCTTGTTTCTCCTGATCTTTGCAGTCTGTCCACCACTTACAGCTACTTTAGAATGGGTAGGATTGCTTAAAGAGATCCTGCATTAAGGGAAGGCACGTGAACTATGAATCTACAAAAATGCTCAGATAGAACAACGCTGGGAAAAGTAAGTCCTTGGCTATTGATTATGAAGTCATTTTGTCAAGGCTGAGTACGTACAGATTGCTGGGGTATTGCCTCTCAGCAGTAAAATGTCCATCTGCAGAAGGGGTGCTGACAAGTTGCCAGCTGCTCCAAGCTGACAGATCAAAGGAGGAATGGACTGTGATTTTCTCCTCAAGAGAACAGATGATGGCAAGGTTAAATCACATCTACATAGAGAAGTGACAGGAATGTCAGATGTAGATAAGGCAATCTATGTATTGGTATTTATTGTTTTAAATCTGTTTCATCTAAAGAAGTAGCTGCTCTCCAGGAAACACTGATTTCAAACTGGGAAACTCAGGTCAAACGTGGTGGACAGAAGATCCTAAGTGCTCAACGCCAATACCTTTTGACTGAAGAGATTTTGGTTGTAAAGCCACAGGAAAGGGGATAACTCATATTACACCACGAGTTACTAAACTGTTCGGCAGGCCTTGCCCCCCTGCCATCCTTAGAGGAATAGGCTGGAGGGCCGGGTGTAGGCTCTTCAGGGGGAGAGTAAGCAACACAAGATTGAGCCCTGGTGCATCACAAAAAGTGATTCTGCAGACAAAAGCTGCAGTCACTCCTCTCTTGTCGGTGTTATCTTACACCTGAGACGGGCTGGCTGCGGTCCTTGTGGAGCCCCCGCCCAAACACAGACAATTTTCACTGTTGTCACTGCCTTCACTTTAACCTCTGGGCCTGACACAGCCAGGGCTCCCCTGTGCTCTTCACGGCAAAGCAACCAACTCTTTGTAGCCTGTACCTGACTATATTTTCTCCTAAATGGAGAAAGTATTGAAAATTTTTGATAATATTAAGAATATTCAAAGAAAACTTCTTCTTTTCCCCCATGAAAATGAAATGGAAATTATTTTCCATTTCTATTCTGAATTTACAGCAGCGCTTCTAAAACATTTTTGGAAAACCTCCACACCTGCTTAACCACATGAGAGGATGCAGTTCCTGAGGAGCTGTTTTCTCATTTACATGCAGCTGGATTTCACAGAAACACAGTTTTTAGTCCTCCAGTGAAGTAAATCTTTTTCCTTACAGTAGTAAAGAAAGTCTATGCAAACATAAACTAACAGGTTAGAAGTTGAATTGTAAAGTCCCAATTTTTAAAATATATTTTTGCTGTAGTAAAAATCTTGGCAAGATGCATGCTGCTATTTTCAACAGAAAAAAATCAGCTTTTTGGCTCCCACACTTGCTGGAACCCCTGTGTTAGTAAATAAGGGGAACAAGGCACAGACCCAAGAATCAGTTGGTTTGCAGGTTTTAGTAGGTCTCATTAAAAAAAAAAAAAATCACTGTCTATGATATGGGTGACTGTTGCTTTACTGTTTCATGTTGCATCTGTCTGCATGTGCCTGCTGGCCCCTGCCTTCTCACCCGTGAGTGAGCTTCATGTCTGACCCCTGGACAGGGAGTACAGCTGGAATATTGTCTGTGATGAAGGCCCCTAATACAATATGAAAACTAAACGTATTTTCACACTAAGGCAGACCAGGTACAGAATGGTCTTTGGAATGGAGATGGAGGGAGAAGGTAGGGGCAGGGGATGGGGTATTAGGTGAATACTTTTACTAGAACTCTGTGAGAGCAGGGAGGCAGGAGATGCTGTTGGCACACAGGCAGGAAACCTGGACCCAGTGAAACCTGTCACAGCAGAAGCTGTGTGGAGCAGTGGCTCCTGGCTGGTCCCTGAGCAGCCACAGACTTTGGGTTTGTGGTGAGAGCAGTGACTGTGCTCCCCTGCCTGGGAGCAGGGCGAGGGGCCACCAGGAGCTGTTTTGGGACACTGAAAGCCCTGTGCTTTCTCCTTTCACCTGAGCTCACAAGCACTCCAACTGTCAATGGGAAACACACTGACTTCTGGGTCCTTTTATGTGGTCTTGTGTCATATCTGCTTTTAATTTAAAGACTGATTTCAATGGTTTAAAAGAACTGGATAAATTTGGGATTACAAGGAAATCACAGGTGCTTTATCATGTGAAATATTCATACAGATACAACTTCATTAACCTTATAGATTGCATGATTTTGAGAAATTGTCCTCCAGGTGCAACCCTGGAATGAAAGTGACAAAGTCATTTCATTCTGGGGCCAAGTGCTCTGAATCTCAGTGAGACTGGGCTTACGATATATCAAAAGTCTCCTGGAGCCAAGGAGCATCTTACCAGCTCAAAGAAAAATTTCAGAGTATGCCAAACAGCTTGGTGATTTTTTACTACCTTTTCCACTGGGAATGCCCTGTGAGTCCAAAGGTATACAGAAGGGATTCAGAGAACTGCTCAGAGCCCTGCCTATGGATGAGAACATCCTGCATGCCCTGTAACACTCCAGTGCTCATGTGCTACTCTGCCATGCTACTCCCAGGGACTACGCCAGGCTACCAAAGGTAAACAAGATTGTCTTTCCACCTTAAAATTGGAAGTTTCACCTGTCCACTCATGCATTGCAAATTTTCATTCACTGCTGTCATTGGCAGAAGGAAATGGCCCATTATTCACCTGTTAACTTTTCTGGGCAAACCCCATGTTCTAATATGTACAATTACATGCCCAAACCCTGGCTCGGTTCGACCAGGCTGGGCAGGGCTTGGACCAGCCTGGTCTCGTGGGAGATGTCCCTGCCCATGGCACGAAGGCTTGGGCCTAGATGATCTTAAAGGTCCATTCCAAACCCTTAACGTTCGATGATTTTCTGGTATACAAAATAAAGCCATCGATTCGTAAGCAGATAAAGTACCCTGAAATGACATTTAGGTAATAAATAGCCAGTTTTTACAGGCAAACCCTTCTGAGAATTATGTTGGGGACTGTGCTGCTCAATGTGTTCATAGACAACCTGGGGAAGAGCTGAAGTTTTCTAATGATACAAATTAATTATTCATAGTAAAAAAGAAAGGTGAGAAGACTTACAGAATATTTAATGATATTTTTTCTCAATGATACAATTGCAGAGGAAAATGTTGATAAATGTAAAATAATGTTTGTGAGAGAAAGAACTATACCTTGATATATAAAAGAATGGGATCTAAACCAGCTATTACCACTCATATGAACATTGACATTAAAAAAGATATTTAGATGACTATATTTGCTTAATGTTTAGTAGGAATCAACAAAAATATGGAAAAAGCCAATTTTTTCCCCTCTGGAAGTGGATATCTATCAGTATAAAAGAAGAAAACCCCACAAAGTCAGGATATCTGCATACAGGAATATCATCAGCACATCCCTTCTAATACTTACATTAATAGTGGATCTTTGAATCTAAAACCTATGGACAATTTGCACTTGAGGCTTTCTTACAGACATGGATACTGGAGCACAGAAACACATGAATGGAAAGGGGTCCACTGGACAGAGAGTTTAGCTATCCAGGAAAGGATGATTTGACAAGAATGAGCTGCCAGCCCTCATCCCATATATCACATAGCACAGCACGTGCAGTGTTCTTCAACAGGCTTGTGATCCTATGGCACAAATGTAGGAAAAAGTGCTATTAAAGACAGTAATAGATTTCCTTGTCCTTACAACAGATGAGAATGTGTTAAGGGAAAAACATGCAGGTTATCCACGTAATTGCTCCCTAGCTACAGAAAAAGGCAAACTTTATTTCCTACCCAACCCAAATCCAATTTAACATGGGGAAAACTTTCATCTGGGAAACAATTCTAGTGACCAGTTTAAACCTGAGCAAAGGAAGGTTTATGAATTAATCACTTATGAGATTTCTTAGTATCTCTAGGCATGTTAGTGCATCCCTTCAGCACCTCTTTCTAGCCATGTTAAGTCTCCAAGCTGAACCCTTCAAGCACAGATTTATTTAATGTCAGTATCAATTCAGTACCTGCAACAATCAACAAATGACACCTGAGAGTGTCAGCATCTCCATCTAGAGGACACCAGCACATGAAACACACAAGGAAAAAGGTCACAAGTTTTTAGTTTTTTAATTCATTAATTTCATAGTTCTATTATATTACACTTTACACTCCACACTGTCTGGAAGTGTTTCAGTACTTCCCTTTTTGCTAGAACTTAGAAATATTTTCCTGTTTTCACATCTATGTTTATTATTGATAAATCTGAATATATGCAATATTTTACCACTAATATCCTACTAAGAATTAATTTTAGCTTATCTCATTATCCTCTCACATAGACTTGATCAGAATCCAATGTCAACCTCAGGATATTTGCAGTTTAGAATGTACTCCATCAATTTCCCTAAAAACCACAAAACCCAAAAACCCGAACGAGTGAAAAAACCCCCCCAAAACCACAAAAAACCCCCTGAGGGCCCCCCCTGCCTCCCCCCACCCTGGTTATAAAAAAAGCTTAGAAACCCCACGAGTGTTCTGACGGGTAAGTACAGCTTGGTAGTACTGCACACTTCTTTGAGATGACATAAGCTGCCTCTAGTGCTTCAATGAACTTTGAAAACCACTTGTTGAAACCCTTGCATCCAGAGTCTGCAGAACTCCATTTCCAAATAACTGGTTCCACCATGAATTGTAATCAGAAGAAATTTGTGTAAGGTGGCATTTTTCAGCCTTTCAGACATGTAGGTCAATCAGCCTTATGATTAAGATTCCTGCCTAATCATGCTAAAGAGCATTAAATTTTAATTACTTGAAAATTGGATGAGAGTTCAGAGAAGCAAAATCTCTATTGACAAGAGAGCGCAGTTTCCAATCTGTTGCTGCTGTTTCTGCCATTGTGCCCAGCTTTAAAATATTTTATACACGTTTGTGGCCTTAGCATTTGACAGATCCAAATACTGACAGTGAAGGAAGACTGGGGTGAATGTAAAGGGACATGGAACAATTACATACCTAAAGCAAAGGACTTACAAGAAAGACGGAGAGGGACTTGCTACAGGGGTGTGTAGTGGACAAGGGGAAAGGGCTTCGAACTGGGAGTAGGATTAGATTAGATATAAGAAAAAAGTTCTTCCCTGTGAGGATGGGGAGGCCCTGGCACAGGGTGCCCAGAGAAGCCGTGGCTGCCCCATCCCTGGAAGTGTCCAAGACCAGGTTGGATGGGGCTTGGAGAAACCTGTTTTACTGGAAGGTGTCCCTGGCCATGGCAGGGGTTGGAATTAAGTTAAGGTTGTTAAGGTCCCTTCCAACCCAAACCATTCTGTGATTCTATAACTTTGTTCTAAAAAGTCCGAAACCTAATACTTTTATTTACACCTAGTAGGCCCATAATCAACAAGTAAGCATATAGATTAATATGACACTGTCTCACAGAGTTTGGCTATACAAATGCTCAGGTATACATTTCAAATTCATGTAGCACTTACAACTCATGCAGATGCATCTGAGTTAGTTATAAATGAGCTTAGCAAGGGTCATTGAAGGTGCATTACTACAGAAAACTGGGCAGACTTGCTGCCTGCTTATTTATATAGGGTTCTAGATGGCTTTTAAAATCTACACTAATATAAGAAACATAGAGAAGCTTTCTTAGATTTCTTCTTATCCCAATGGCATGCTCCTCATTGTTTGAATACTCTGCCAGTGCATCATCTCTTGAAAATAAATATTCAGATTGTATAGCACTGGAAACAATGATAAACAGGCACATCAACTAATTAATGTCACTTTCACTGGTGAGGTAAAGGCAGCTTAATTAGGAAGCTAATGTACTTTTTCACCTTGAAGATTATGACTCACTTCTACTATTATCCTCAAATTAAAAGTTCATACAAATTAGCATCAGCTCAGCTCTTTCTCATTGTAGTTCAAATTGTCCTAAAGTGTTCCCTTGGGTCTATTTGTCTGGGAAACCATTGACATTATTTTTATTTTTATTTTGCAGTAAACCAGCATGGCTGGAAAGAGGTTAAAAGAACAAAGAAGCCATGATGAAAGCAGGCAACTGAAAATTTCAGAATTACATTAAGAAATAAAGACCTGAGGAGAAAATATCAAGCTGGTACTGAAAACATGGAGTGCTATAATAAACATTTATGAACGTTTCATGTTTGCCTTCAACTATGGACAGTTATTTATAACAGATGCTTACTTGCTATGAACAATAGAAAATACCATTTGGAAAATCTACACTATTTGTAATTTACTAGGAAGTTTTAGCCTATGATTAATTAGGCTATACCCAAGGGTACTTCATAGAGAGAAAGAAAAGTTGAAAAGAGCTCTTTTGAGTGCTTCCAGAAGAACTACACACACTAGCTTTGATTCCAACTGAATATGTAAAAGATGAAAAATCTTTAAAACCAGATTTCGTTACTCCAGACCCGAGTTCTTCAGGTGCCAAGTTCAAAAGGCTGATTTGCTTCCAATGCCAGCAAATAATGCCACAAAATAGCCATTCCACATATTCAAAAGATGCAAAGATTTTGTGTCTGTCTGCCACAAAAGTTGCACATATGGGCCACTGCACATTATCACTGGAAATGAATAATCCCTGATAATGGAAAGACCAGAAATAGCAGTGGGACTGTGTCAGCTGATGGTTTATGCTAAAGTACTGTAATCACCAGAATACTTCATATAGACTAATGATAGGTTTTTGAACCTAGACTAACTTTGTCATAATCAGGGGCTGAAACAGGTTACATTTTACTCATCATGTAATTATATTTTGTACAAGACAAAACTGAGTAAGAAATGAGCCACTTGTTAAATGTGTCATCGTGTGCAACAGGGAGCACGAACCTCACCCTTCTGTGGCCTGGAAAGCTGCTGCCAATCCTGCTGGGACTGGCAGAACTGGACATTTTGGGCACTGCAGAAATCAGTGTCCCTTGAGATGGGTTATAACTCCTGGGACTAAGGTGCAGTGTTACACATTTCAGTGAGTTGTGGAACACTTTGCAAATTTTAATGAAGAGATGGCTGAGGTCCCTGGAGTGTGAATGAGATCTTACCTGCCCTATGTCATTAGGCAGCACAGAGGGAATTGGTGGTCAGTGTAGGGACACTGGCTACCTGTAATAACTGTGAGAGGTGGACAAAATTCATTCTGGCTGGGAGAACTCAAAACCTGTCCTGGGTGCAGTAATGATGTACCACAAACACTGAGGGAGAAGTTACCTCAGCAGGTTGCTGTCCTGACTTCTAGCACGGATGAGGGCTTGGTACTGAAGAGTATCTCATTTCAAATGTTTACAGTCAGTGATGGAACTGCTGTTTGCACTTCAACTCATCAATGAAACGAAATCTTATTTATATGATTTAATAATTAGATGCATTTAATTATTAATGTAAATATAATACCAGGAAAATATAAATAATTAATGATATACTTATAAATAATTTCTGTTAGTGAAATAGATTGAGAAAATTATTTGTTCTTAATAGTAGACTTATAAATATTTAAAAACAAGTCCCAACAATGTAATTTACAGACACTAAGAACCCTAATGCCCTTAAGCCACTTATACAGTGTTGGATACAGTTATTAAATTTGAAGATAAACTAATGATTTGCTGGACTTAAGCTTTTATTTACTGCCAGGAAGTTTGAAATTATTTTAAATCTGACTTTCCACATTGCTGACTGTTTTACAAATAAGATGTAATTGATTTCTAAAAAAACCCTTTTCTTGAATCTGAGTATTTGAACACAGATGAACCAGGCAATGCTTGAAGCCATAGCAACTGATTTTGAGTTTATGTTTGGTAGCTGATATGACATGCAACTGAACCTGAAGCTGGATCTTTATGTTTAGCTAAGCTATGATTAACGTGATGTAAACTGGGGGAAAACGTGATTTTTTGGTATATGATAATCCCCAGCCACCTAACGTAAATGTCACCAGCATAAATTATGACATCCTTGGGACTGCTCTGATTTACTCTTACTTGTAATGGTAATAGAGCCCATCCTGACAGCCACCATCATTTATACCCAGTGAAACATTTGGATTTCTGACTTCATATTGACTCAAGCGGAAGAATAAATTGGAACCCCTGTAGTAAAGAACACAAAAAGCTGTTGGAGTCGGGTGGATCAGGATCTCCCAATGTGTCCAAACTGCTACAAAGCAATGTGAACCAGACTTACTTACAACCAAAACAGTTGTCTTCTTTCTGCATCTTTAGGGTTTCATAACAGAAATACATTAATTTAGAGAAGAAGTTTATATTTTCCATTCAATTCTGAACCCTTTGAATAATTTTTTTTAATGTCATGTAGTTAAAATTCTATAAAATTCTATTTCTTTTGTTTCTATAGGTCACTTCTATGATAAATGGGATCTTCTTAAAATTACCAGGCGGCAAAACAAAACATCACACTGATTACTTTGCATTATTGATGATCATTAAAAACTTCATCATAATGTTGGTCTAATTTTTCGACCAGAAAAATATTTTTATTATAATTCCCATAATTATATCCAACTTGACGGTGCCTGGCAGAAACTTCACCCCAAGGAAATTTTCTGAGAATCCATTTGTGTCCATTCATGTAAGAGTCAAAACCATTACAGACTATTGCCACATGCACACAGTTGTTCAATGAGATTTGAGTCAGCATGGTTCACAAAGACAAAAGAGATCCATATTGTATTTATTTGGGACTAAATGTCAGAGTTTTCTTCTTACTGAGGTATTATTTTGCACTGGCTGCTACAGTGGGGAGAGCACTGCCCCTGCACCACTTTGGGGGCTGTGTGTCACATCAGTGTCAACACATTTACCCCTTGGGTCACCCTGTAAAGGCCTTGGGTGATCCTGTATTTAATTCTTAGTAGAAAACCTAAGAAACTGTGGGATAAGACCAAGTTATGCTGAATTGCAATCATCCAAGAGCATTTAAAACAGAAAATAGTCTCATTTCTTTTTAGGCTGTAAATGCCTTTGAAGTGCATAATTGTAAGATATCATGGGGTATTTGGGGTATTTTTCTTGGTGAGGATATATAAAAGCACACTTTTGACACAGTTTTCAATAGCTGGATTCATGTATACCAGCCAGCTGCCCCGAGAAGATGCATTAATGCCGTAATATCTTCAAGCAGCAGCAGAGAATACCCCACCTGAAATAGTTGTGGCTCACCTGCTCTTTGTGCAATAGAAATGAAACATTTCCTATTTGACTCTTTGGGTCCCCCTTACCAGTCACAGTGGGCAGATTTATGATAAAAAGGCATTTATGATAAAAAATGAAGTTCATTATACTTAGGGATTTTAAATGCACCTGATTTATCCAGCAATACATGTACAGTATTTAGGCACACAATTTGCTCAGCATGTTATGATAATTTAAGATCATTTGGCAAATGATTATTGAGGGACTTTTTTTTTTTGTCTTTATGAAATGTAACAGCTCTTCCAAAGCCTTCAGAGTCTTTTTTTCCCTCCTTTTCTTCACTCCTTTAATAGTTTTTCCTTGTCCTTGGTCAGTGACCTTGTACAAATACAAACTTCTGTGAAGATAGTTTAAGCTATCATGGTAACACAAGTATTATGAACAAAAAATGCAGTGAAAGACTATCAACATATGTGCAAAGAAGTAAAACCAAACCAAAACAAAGAGAATTGAGAACAAAAGTGTTCCAGTTTTCCCTGTCCCTGAAAACATAACTTAATCTGTTCCAATGTACACCTAGAAAAACCTTCATCAATTTCTCATTTTTTCTCCCATCTTTACCATTTTCTGTTCTACTTTGCTATTAAGTAGTGGGGTATTCAGAATGGTGCCTTACAGCCTGCTCTCTTTTTCTTAAATAAGAGAAATGCTTTCTGTCTAGTTTAGTGGCTGCACTTTCTGAGCCACCATGGTGCCAAGGAAGCACTTTCTATTTATAACAAATAGGTCCTTATCTTCAGAAGTGCAGTGCAGTAGAAGTACTTGATTTTGTTTCTATTTCCTCGGAAAACCCATCTCCTTTGCTGAGTGTCATTGTCTGTTGGATTCCATCATCCCCAGATCTTCCTCCTGCCCTGCCTTGACTCCCATTCCACCTTCTTAATTCATGAACTCTTGTCAAAGATTTGAGGAGAACATTTACAAGCCGTGCTGGATAAAAACACAGATAAACAGATTTTTGCTTTGAGAAACACACAAATCCCTAGATATTTCAGTGCCAGGAAAGTGAACACTTCACAATGTATCTTGGACAGCAGTGGTAGGTAAGACAAACCCTGTTTTTTTAGTTACCATTATCTAATCCTTACCAAAATGAATCTTCTTCTCCATTGTATGAGCACTGCTTCTTCTGAAATTTCTTTTGGGAAGAAAATACATCTAGCAGCAACTAGGCTGTCTCAAACACAATGTTCCATTGAATTAGAACACCCAGATACAGAAAAACAGTTGCTTTTCATTTCAAAACTAGATATTTATGGTCACTGATGCAGCTGCATAACATAATGCCATGGTGGGAAGAAAAAAGTCACAGTCTGAGTATCTAATTCTGTCTCAAGTGTCAGTATTCTGGGACCAATCCATTCTATGATACATCAGTCTTAATATCAGTCTTAACATCAGTCCATACTCTGACATGTTCCAGATTTGATGTGAGCTCCTATTTCACAGCAGAAATTTCCATGTAACCTGACATGTAGGTTTAAATCAATATATTTTCTGAAAACAAGGTTCCACATTTGCTTTGCAGATTTTTTTTTTTTTTTTTTTTTTGAGTCCTAGGAAAATGCTTTGAGCTAAGCAAGAGAAAAATGCTATTATACCACAGTATGAGTGTTTAAAAGGGTGTTATTCTAGCAGCAACATGTGGATGTAACTAGTAAAATTCTCCTGGGTAAACAAAATATCTGAAAAATGTCAAAACCTCCTTAGGAATGCTCTTTATGACTTTTATTAAAGTATCTGGCCATGTATCATTTTGTTTGTGTATAATAGGCTCCCATAAAGCCTAAAATAGGAATATGAACTCTTGAATCCTGGAATTCTGTCTAGTTTTCAAACGTCTAGTGATTCCCTATGTAATCTGGGACACAATTTACAAGTGAGATTTGACCTCTGCCGATTGATCCCCATTCCAGCTGCACCATCTGTGGGTTAGGAATTTTACTGATAGCATTTTCCCCCCTACTCATTAATGTCTTCATACTCATTAAATTCTTCAAATATAATTATATATTGTGAGGTTTTGAAATTCTTTAAAGCTGTAGGATTACATTGGAGCCATACTGAATAAACAGTTACTTTAGATTAATTTTACCAACTGCTGATCCACTCCAACTGCTGTATTTTAAGAGACCCAAACACTGTTCAGAGGGAGGTTTTGAAAAAATTTCTTCTGCTGGTGAAATTATGTAAAAATTAAAAGCTTTGAAGTCAAAAAATGTTTAATAAATATATTCCATGCTGTGCGTGCTTCTTTTATATAAGCATTTAGGAATGTATTTTAGAAAAGTCTCCTAATTGTGGGAAAACTGCCAAAATGATTTTATTAGCATTAAGGCAAACAGCATGAGCAATATGATTTTCATAACTTTGTCTTGATTTTCAGTCATTTTGATGCAGGAATAATTACTCTTTTCTCTCCCTTCCCCAGCAAAGGAGCTATTTTGTAGGCAGAGCTTTACAATTGAGTTAAACAGGTGAGGGTAACTCAAAACTGGTATTTTGTGTCACTTACGCCTTGTTCCTCTGGTAGCCATGACCAGTCCTTTGAGTCAAATATTGCTCTGGATCTGCAAGGACAACTCAAAGCAAGAAGGGTCAAAGGGTGTATTTTTCACATCATCAAACCATGCAAAAAGTTTATATTAATTTGGACCTTCAGACTCAACTGGTGCCATCATAATATTTGAAATGAAGCACAATTACTGATATCTGCCAAGCTGGACTTTTTTAAGGCTGCTGGTCAGTGCTGGCCACAGGCACACAGCACAAAGGCCATGGGTTAAGCAAGAGCTGTAAACCTTAACTTCCACTCATTTAAAGAACAAGGATTAAGAAATTAAAGCAAACTATATGTATTAAAATGTATCTGTAATTAAAAAATACGAAAATGTTTATAAAAAATAACTAGTTAGACAATCAAAAGAGCACGTAAGCATAAATTAACACATATGACAAAATGCTTTGTGAAACGTGCTCAGTTTATAAGGTACTACTTGTATATTTTCACTGTTGCCCGCAGTTCTTTGAGTTGTAAATCTATGAATCTCAGCTTATTTTCTCCCCTCTGTTTCTAGCTGAAAAATGATGGAGGAGGCAGAAAGTTTAAACACAGAACACAAAAGCCATGGATCATGTGAATGCTAAAATTGAGTATGCTCTTATTTTGGCAATTTAGGAATATAACACATTTGATTTTGGAGCTCCCGTGGCAAGGTGTTTGACTACTAGAAATCAGATACCTACTGAAAATGATAATGTAGCATTTGTTTATTATATACGTATGAATTTTTAATATAGATCAGCTTATAACAAATTAATTTTTTAAAAGTCATACTTTTAAAGGAAAAGCTTGTAGATGGCATGGATGGACTGGAAGATACTTCTTTTTCTGACTCTCAGACTACAGTCAGTAATGACAGCAAAAGGGAGTCTTCAACATTTTTTTAAAAAATCCTTAAAACTCCCCCCTAAATGTTTGCTTGTAGAAACTATACATTAACTAATTTGCTGGAGTAGATACTTGGTTTTAATTCTGGTGAAATTGCAGCATAGTTGAAAATGCTATTTAGCTCCAAAAGATGTGAATTTTGATTACATAATATGTTTCCTTAGAAGTTTGTTCTGCACTAAAAGCTGAAGACAACTACTTTTTAATTCAACAGTACATTTAAAATTGTTTATTGTTCAGTGTACAAAGGGAATAAAAGGCAGCACACATCAGTTTTAGAATGACATAAATGTCATTATGACCTTCATGGATTTTCATATAGTCTATGTAATCCCTATAAACCAAACTGATTCAAATGCATATCTTCAATCATTTCACTGCTGTTTTGCCTTCTGCTGCAGTTTTATAAAACACTTCTAATACATCTGTTAAAAGAAAAAAAAAAAAAAAAACCTAAAACCACAAAACAAATCAACAAACCACCCTCAAAAAAACCCCAGTTGATGCTGTTAAAGCTGTAAAGCTAAAAATCAGAGAACTTGTCAAGGAGACCTGCTCAGATACTGACAGACAGCAGTACTGGGCTTCTGTTGTTTTAATTATATTGTATCCTTGCCTTTTTGCACCACTTTAGTTAAGACTGTGTCAGCATTTCTGTTATAAATCCTTGTTCCTTGGGGCTTTATAACTCATTGTTAAAACTTCCCTAAAGGCTGCATCTTGGCACACAAGATTTCCTCCGACAAGTGGAAACTTATCTCTATATGTATAAATAGGGGTTTGGAGATAAAGAGAGTTTTCACATAAGGGTTAAATCACACCAATTCAAAAAGCAAAGGAAGACAAGAGAAGTTTTGCAGTCTCATATATTTTTCTCTTTTATGAACAGAAAGCCAAAATAGCTTCCTCTTAATTAAACTTCTGCATCTGTCAATTCTTTTACGTTTTCAAGGAAAAAATAGAAGTAAACAAACAGGTAAGTTGACTCATAATGCAATTTTCTACACACATGGTCTGTGTTTTGCTATAAAAATGTCAAACACATGTTCTGTCTATATATAGTGCACCCTGCTAATAAAAAGAAGTTTTGATCAAATTATAATGCCAAATTTTGGAGCTGGGGGAAGATATGTGTCAGACGAAAATTAGGATTTTCAAAGTCTTAAGAATGTGCACAATACTAATTCTAAGCTGAAAAAAAGAGGAGAAGGAAAGATTTCTAGCACATCTGATTCAAAGTGATGGTTAACAAAAAGGATGAAAAGCACACATATAGTAGCTTTAGTGTGAGCAACAATATAGCAGGAAGTACGGTGGGACTAGATTCTGCAAGTATTGTCAGTCACAGTCTATATGGAATGTGCTTATGGAGCTTATTGTTCACTGCAGACCCTTTCACCATATGTTTTCAGCTACAGATACTCTTACTGCCTAGTCTAAAAATTAGATCAGAAAAATGATTTACAAAATTACCAGCATTCACTCAACTGGGTGCTGCAAGCCCAATCTTACACTGCTGTTTAGAGCTGCAAATGAATGTTATAAAATATACTGGTAACATACAAACATACAGTAATATAGTATTTAATGAATATTTACAGCTCAAGTTAAATTTAAAATTGGCAGTCAAAATATGTTTTATTATTTGCTAAAGCTATCAGCATTTGCTCAGTTTGTGAGTAGACTCATAAGAGCTTTATGCTTATATGATATATAAGGAAGGGAAGCTCATAAAACTTCATAGTCAACCTCTCTGCATCATGCTGTATAATTCTAGAATATTAATATTTTAAAAATGAAATTAACATTCTTGGGTAACAAAATGGAGCTACTGGAAAAGAGATGAGACTTTTACTCTTGTCTGGGACAAAACACTCCAGAGAGAGCTTGGGAATCTTTTCACCGCGCTCACTCTGTATAGGTTACACCCTGTTGATAAAATGATTGCTCCCATTCTTAAATATGCCAAAAAGCTGATGTAAAAATATGGGTTTTAAAAAGCATATCTGTTTGATTTGAGTAAGAGCTGGCAAGCTTGCTTTTTTGGTTCTTTTAAGTGATTCAGGCTGATCTAAATTAATTTCAAAGCTCTACTCAGTAGTAACACTCAGCCCCTATGTTCAGCACTCTATGTACAGACTAAGGAAGGATTAAAATGAAAGCTCTGCTCTCCTATTCACAGCTCATGTTCTCCAGCTGTTCCCTGACTCCATTTTACTGCTCATGTCACAGGTTTACTGTGAGCTGTGCAAAATCCACCTTTGCAATTAACAACACAGTGACAACAGTGCCAATAGAATGACCATCTTTGTGTCCTTAAGTCAGACAAAAACTAGTACAAAGTATTATTTTATAAGGGGAAAAACTAATTAAAAGAAAAAGCTAATGAAAAGAATTATAATTACTATTCACTACAGATGCAATTATAAGGAGATAACTTCCAATTACAGCAGCAGTGGTGAAGTAGAAGAATAATGACAATTAGTTCTTCTCTTTGCTGTCTGAAGACTGTTATTATTTAATATCCTGTGGGGCAAGACAGCATGGGTAGCCATGAAATCTGAAACAAGTATGAAAAAGGACAAATACATTAATTTTCTAGGAGTTTGAGAGACGATGTTTTTTTTCCTGGTGGCTGACTGTCAATCAGCCAGCATCACTCCAAGTAATATTTGAAACTTGTTTCCCCATTACACCTTTCAAACTCTTGTTTCATTTGCTATTGACCTTATCTACATCTTAATGTGTAATGCACAAACTCTCTACCACTTGCCTTGTTTACAGAGCTTCTAATATATGAAAGGCAGCCTGAATCTGTAACAAAGGCAAGAAAAAGGAATGTCATCTTCAACAGGGAAATAAGGATGTGCAATGCTACTATTGTGCAGAGACTCGTGAAGGCCTTCTACAGCTTCAGAAATAGAAAGGAAGATAAGCTTGCTATTGTTAGAGGTAACCAAGGGTATTTTGGCATTAGGTAAAAATTTTGTAAGAGTAATATATTCCTAGGGAAGATATCACATACAGACTGCAAATTTTGACAAATGCTAAATTTACACTTTAAATGTCAACTTTTGAGTGGCATATTCCAGACAACATCCAGCCTTTGGGGATCAATGAAATGGCCAAGCAGTAGACAGCTCTCTTTCCTGAGCTACAGGATGTACAGCAGAGATGCTATGTGTAGATGGGGAACACTGAATTTTTAGCACATTTCAGTATCTCCAGTTGTGGTGAATAGCAGCCCTGTTCTGGAAATGGATGCCACCATCTTTCCCTGGAGGATGTACATGCCTACCTCCTCGTGCGTATGGCAGGGTGGGTGACAGATGGTGGGCTCGGGAGGATTTCAGCTCCCTTAGAACAAAACCAGATTGGGCGTGGACAGCACTGACTGAAATGTTTTACTGCCATCTGCCAATGGAGAGGAGAAACTGACTGGTCTACCTCTGCCAGCCTTTTGCAGTTCTCCTACTGTCCCTCTTCCACCTGCAGAGACAGGGAGCTTCCTCCCTGCTTTTCCTCTGTCACTACTGCATGAGCGCAGCTCTCATTCCATGACCGTAGTGTGCAACCCTAATCCTGCAGCTGGAGGTTAATGGTCAGCATTGACATTTCCAAAATACATCCTTCCACTTTTCCTAGCCAGTATCTTCCTGCACATGTGAATTGTGAGTGGAGCATTATGGTGTTGACAGAGAATACCCAGGCTCAGGACAGAGCACGGGAACTGCTACACAAACAGTTGCTCTGCTCAACAGTGACACATGCTGCAGTATCACAAAGGGACATCTATGGACCAGTCAGGGTGCCTGGCAATATCATTATAATCTATGTCACTGGTCGTTTTGCTAACTGAATGTGTATTCCAAGAATACAGATCTGTAAAGACAACATACTTGGAGAAGAGCTACATTTTTACTCAAAGAAAAAACAATAAAGAATGTGGGTATTTCTGAGTAGGGGAAAGACCCAAGTAAATACATTTGAGGATGTAGTGAATTTGCAGAGGAATTTGAGTGTTTTAAATATGGCTGCCTCCATAAATGTAAGTATTCATATAAATAAAAGAAACTGTTCCACTAAAGACCTTAGAAGGTACTTAGATTTTGGATTTTTTACAGCACTCTTCCACCGTCTACCTGTTAAAGCTGTGCATGTTACACAGAATTACATCTACATGTTCAGGACTATATCTGCTAAAGCTAGTAAAGGAAAAAAGGTGTGCACCCTGGGCCTACAGGCAGGATATGGGCAGAAAGAATTGGAAATATCAACACTGGTCTGCAATACACAGGAAGAAGCACCTGAATTGCTGTATTTATCTTGTGGAAAAGTCTGATGACACTACTATGGATTTTTTAGGACAATGCACAAAATGGGTAGATGATAAGCAAAATCCCTGTTCCATTGCATTCCTGTGACCATGATCAGTGGGAGTTTATCACCTTGCTGAAGCTGTTCTATACATGCTGCCATGCACTGGGGATGGCACGGATCACCCTCCTTTGAACTAGAATGTCACCAGTTCACCTAGCAGAGCACTGCTCTGCACTAATGCCAGCACAGCCTTATTCTAAGACAAGTAGGCAATAAATTAAATGAACTACATAATGTACATACAACATCTGTGCCTGCCTAGACATGACTTTACCTGATTGAAAGTGAGCTCTGGGATCAAATTCCATAAATGGCTGAATCTTTACATCTCACCATGTGTTAAGTGTGTCCAGATGGCAGGTGATACACTGCTATTAACAATCTACTTTCCCTTCCCTGAAGTGTCTTTGTAGCACATTGCTGATGTTATTGTAAAGATAGAGGTGATTGAATATGCAAAATATTTCCCCAAAAAAAATGCTTGCGAGAAAAATGGAAATGCATTCATGTGCTTTACATAGATACATACACACACAATGTATTTTGCAGTGCTCCCAACATAGTCATCATCCATTTACAGAGAACAAAAAGTCAGAGATAAACAGAGTTATATTATGAACATTCTAATTTGAATGTTGGCACTTACACTTACTCAAAGCCATTCTTTCACCAGCCTGCAGAAACAGAATCCAGACTTTTCAGCCAGGTTTTGAGGTGCTCTCCTCAGAAAAATGGTGTACATTTGAAATTATTTGTCACAAAACTCAAAGTCTGTCCATCCTTCAGCATAGATGTCTGTTCAATGTAAAGGCAAACAAAATTATTGCCCCCACTGCATTTCCACTGAGTAGCTCAGGTACCACAGGTCAGTCATTAAGAACCCTGTGATGGCTATTGAATCATAAACACAAATATATTTAGTACAGGTGCTTCTGTACTGTGAAAGACTGGAAAATCTGTAGAGTTCACTGGCCTTTAAACTCACACTTCTGCATCATGTGATGCAGTGGCCTAATGTTAACATGCTGGGCTGCAATATCAAAGACTACAGGGTGAAGATCTCCTTGGGATTTTTTTCTTACTCTGTCTCTTTATCCACCTGCATTTTCTCATTTTAGCTTTTGGAAAAGAAGTGTATTTAGGAGGAAAAGACAGCAGGTTTTTTACTGAAGTTAATTTAAGTGCTTAGTGTAGTGCTACAAAAGCAAAGCAAAAAAAGGAAAAAAAAGAATATATTTGGCACATGAGTAGTTGGGGACTGCTTCACTTTTTCTAGCTTGTATATTTTTTCTAAAACAGACTTATATGGTGAAAATTTAAAAGTGCAATCTACACCTAGCCATTTGATTATTCAGGGTGTGCATAATCTTTGCTTTTCCATTTTACAATCCTGTCAGCTTTTCCCAGAGATTCCAACAAGGTAAAAATGAAACACAGTATATATAGTACAGTTAATATACAGAAACTGGCAGCTATACATCCTTTGTCCTCCAGCCATGGCCAAAGGAGCAGAAGTGATTAGGGAAGACCCACTGATTCCTGAGCTTCCTAGTGTTTTGTTTTCTTCTGTCTTTTTGGGCAGTTGCTCAGAAGCCTATACATTGGTGGGCTCTTTGATCAGACAAGAAGTGTATAGTTCAGAGTCCAGGCAACCAACGATATCTAGGAAAATACTCGTCTAACAGCATTTGGCAGAGTGGCACTGATAATGTGAATCAAAACCCCATTATATGATGACCAAAGCAAAAGGGGGAGAGTTGTGAACCTGCTCCAGTGTCACACAGCACAGCCGTGGTCCCACAGCCGAGCAGCCACACGCCATCCCTGCAGCTGCAGCTGCATTTGCTCCACTTGTGCTCTGCAGTCTGCTGCTCCATCACATGCTTTGTCACTGCTGCAGTAACTACTTACCCAACAACAAACTCAACAACTTTTTCTTTCATTTCCTCTTCTTTAACTCTACACCGTTCCCACTGTTCCTAACAGGAGACAAGTCTCTTACCTCACTTTCTGTTGCTGGGAGTTCACCATTTCCAGGTGCTGCCCTTCCCCTTAGGATACCTCCCTGGCTGCACTTGCAGGTGTTTAGCACACTTGTCCCCTCGATGCCACGTAATGGAGATGAACATCACAGCCCTAATCAATAGCTGTCCTCAGGGAGCCTTTTGTAGAATTCTGTTTAGAAAAAGTGTGTGGAACTTAACCTTAGATCTCAACAAGGAGGCACTGCTCTCAAGCTTTATTGATTGAAAAAGTAATACAAAGCCACATGAAAATGCAGGTTGTAGGGCAAAAGGAGAGTTTTGTAAAAATCAGGCACTTGACAGGTTGAGTTTCCTAATGTGAACTCAGGTAGTGACACTTCTGTTTTTATAAAATCCTCAGTAAATGACACATTGCAAAAGGTGCTCCCCTCCACCCAGGACTCAAATAGTAGCTGACAATATGGGTCACCATCTATCTATCTAGCCATCTAGCTATCACTTCTACTTTATTTGCTTAACACAAGCAATGGAAAACAAAGTACTGTTTCCTTCAGAAATTTCCTGGCCATGTTTAATGAGAAAAAATTGCTGAGGATGGCTATTTTATTAAGGCAGGCTAATGAATAAAGCTAGTATATCAAAATATCGATGCTGTATATGTGCTAAAATATTTCACTAAAATATTTTGGTTGAATTTGTCATTCAGGAAGTGGCTAATGCAGCTATGATTCAGTGAGTTGCACTGAACTCTTTCTTTTTTTTCCCACAAAGAAATTTGAAACACAACTGGTTTTGCCATGCTTATCTTAAGCAGAAACTATGAGTTTTATTCCAGGATGGCACGATTTTGCAATATAACAAATCTGGGACCAATATGAAAACATAATATTTGTATGTATTAATGAACTACCCAGGAATTAAATATTTTACAGGTTAAGGACATAAGTGTAAGAACACATAGAATGTGAGAATTTCTGTGTAAGGAACATACTGTAAAAATGTGCTGTAAAAATGTCACCTCACACAGAATTCCATGCCTCATATATATATTGTGCTTATCCTAGTTTAAGATAATAATAACAATAATATAACAAAACAATTTTGTACTTTACATTTCCAGTGTTCTCCTTTTATGACCTTCTCTATGCTTAAGAAGCATTAACCCATTATGCCTCACATCTCTTTTGGTTTACTATTATTATCATCAACATCATAACATAAAGTCTCTGATAAAAATATTATTAAACTTTTGAAGATAAGTCTCTGGGGAAGAAATTAAATCACATGGCTTGACAAGCCAGCAGCAGAATACAAACATCTTCACTGCAACTCAACTGACCAGGAGTACACAAATCTCTGCTCTTTTGGTAGTTAAAAAAATAGGGAAGTAGATTATTTCTCATCATTGTGCTGTCACCTCCCAATCTAGATTTACACTGACACTCTCCAGGGCAGGATTATGGAACTATGGAATAGCTTCTGTAAAAGCAGCAGCTCTGTGAGCTAGGGCTGCTCTGTCTGCCTAAGGGATGGATATACTAAAGGTCTAACATCTTAATTTTGGGGAGTTGAAAGAAAATACCCAGATGCTATCAGTTGGTAGAAACAAATACAAATGCATTCTTTAATACAAATGTGTTGTTTTGTTTTGGTTTAAAATAAAGTGTTTTTGTTTATTTTGTGTACCTGTGTACAATGGGAAGCTTATAAACATGTTTCATACAGCAAAAAATAGATATAAGCCATGATATTATTTGATAGATGACTGAAAGAATTTCTATTCTCTCACTCCTGAGTATTCTGCTCATTTGGCATAAAGAAAAGTCTACGTATCTACCTCAAAGCAGTGCCAACATGATAAGCAAGTAGACCTTAATACCCACAGTTAAGGAGCTCCTGTAAAGCCTTTCAGATACACCATAAACTAAAAGATTTCAGTAACCCACTGCCTGCTTGGGCTGAGGTCACAACACTCAGGAGATTTTTTTAAGTTGTTTTTGTTTGTTTGTTTTGTTTGGGTTTGTTTGTTTTTTGTTTTTTGTTCCAAACACTACTGTGTTTGTGAAATGCTTCCTCTTATGGGAGTCAAGATTCAAAGTAAAATGTTGCGAAAGTTTATTGAGAATATAGGTCAGAATTATTATATAAGTATTATCAATAACTTGAACCAGGTGAATGAGTAACAGTCTCTAAGTATCCTTCACACCATTGTACCACAACTCATAATTTCAACCATTATTGTAATTATTCCTGTAACAACTCTGGAAAGAATAATTATTCCTTAGTAACCATTAAGAAAGAAAGAAAAGTGAAAAAAAGGAAAATCAGGCTTGCATCATTTAAACGAAAAGTTCACATCTAAGTATGAAACAAGCAAAAAATTTAAAAAAGACACATTGTTTTATGTATATGCAATATAGATCTACATTACTTCCAAACTGAAATATGCATGAAAGATTGAAAGATCGATGTGGAAGCTAAAATATCAAAGCTAATTAAGAAAATTAACAACTTGGTATTTTACTGAAAATGAGTGTAATTAGGATTACAACAGCACGGTATGTGCTTGGAGAAAACTGAAATATAACACCAGTATGAGAGTTCTGCACAGAACATGAAAATTGGCCATGAGGAAAGAGAAACCAAGTTCACAATCTTTCCTGTGAGGGGAGGGATGACAAGTGTGCTTCCTTGGCTTTGCTGCTTGTTTTCCTCTACTCTGTGGCACACTGTCAAATCTGAAATGGCCTTAGAATTCAACCAGTCCCTCATTCGGGATGAACAAATGAAATATGTGAAAGAGGATTATTGTGATTAGAATCATCACCAGAATGATTTCTCCACAAGAAATGCTATAAAAAGTTGTTTCTTCTATACTTTCAAATTAATCTCCTTTTGCAAACATACAGATACCATCACGTAGATGCTCATAGGTGTGTATAAGTGAGGTATGTAAATGTGTTCACTTTGTTACCAAAGACGTACATTTTAATCCCTGTTCTCTCTAGCTTATTCTCTTCAATTCAAAAAGGAAAATAATTCCTTTCATTACCATGAGGGACAAACTGTGCTGGAAAATACCACTTTACTGTTTCAGCCTCACACTTGACAAGGGTCTTCCAGCCCCTGGTGATGCCGAAGTGCTGCCACAGATGGACAGTGAACAGTGTGTTTCCCCTTCCAAAGCACTAATTTAATTCCCAGCAGATCTTGGTGAAGCACAAAGGACAGTGAAGCAGCCGCTGACGTGAACCTGCCTCCAGGTTCTCCGTGCTGACCACCTAGAATGTTTTCCTGGCATTTTCAACTTGAGTGTTCTATAAATCTTTTTCTGCTCTATTGAGAAATAATAGTCCTACCTTCAAAAGGCTGGCCCTTGGCCTGGAAAGAAGGGTCGTTTACCACAATAATTATGGACATTTTTTCCAGGAGGGTTGTTTTGTCTGTGTGTTTTCATGCTTTGGTGTAGAGGGACAATGTGACAAACAGCATTTTTTGTTCCAAAGTAAGATGGCTACCCTGTAGTAAAATCAGTTTAAAGAAGATTTTTGTCATTGAACTGGAAAAGAAAAAGATAGGCTTGTCACTTTCCCTCACTTTTTTTGTAGAGGAGGAGTATGTTAAAGATTTCAACAGTGATATTCTTAGACAACTTCAATTTCACATGAAAGCGTGTTTCTGCCTCCTCTGCCTCTCCTGTACTCTATTGATAGGTCTTTGGTTGTGCCTACTGTTGTGAAGAAAATTAGCTCTTTCTCATTTCCACTTCAAAACACTGCCTGGCAGGACCATCCTCTTCCTTACCTCAAATGCATTTAGTTTAGAAAGTGCCTTAGAGAAGATTCTGGTAAAAGTATGGCTACAGTACATGATTTCAGGAATAAAACCATATCTGCATATACATGTATATATTAATGTACACACACAAACTTATATAAATATTTTGCATATTTGCAAATTTACCTGTAAATATGTGTGTGTATATTTCTACATACACAAACACATGCATTAATACACAACTAAACATATAAATCTCAATGCAATGTACAGATACCCAATCTAATTTTCAATTAACTTGCAATCAGAAGCTTGAGTACTTTGTGTGCTCACACCCACATGAACATTTGTCCTTTTCAGCCAAAACCAAAAAGTTTTTATAGATATGACTGTAAGAGTAATAAAATTAAAATTAAACAATTAGTAGTATCATCATCAAATTCAGGGATGGGAGGATAAGTATGCTGCATGTGCTTTGAAAACTCCTTTTCCTTTGCCACTGAGGACGTCTGCTCTTTAACCAAATGCCAATGATTGGAGGAGGTATGAAAAATTGTGTACAAGGTACTCCTCTGTGTTGAAGTGAATATTTCCTACATGGCAAGTCCCAGTGGTAAGAAAACAAAGTGATTCCATGATTTATTAGCATTCAAACTAACGCTGCACAGATTACCACACTGCTTGTAGTGCCTTTAATATTCTACACAGAATAGCTCATGGTTTTCTGCATACACACAGATTCATGTGCAATGCAAACTGTACGCTTGTTCAAAGTATATATCTGGTTTTTATATGCCTAACTCTTAAATTTATGAAGTAAAAATGATAAAAGACTAGCCAAATAAGTAAATAAATATGAGGGAAAACAAAGTTCTCTGAAAATCTATTTCTAGAAACTACTTTTTACATGTCACGAGCATATATCTCCAAAAAGGAAAAATCTTTCCTATGGAAAAGCAAAACATGGATTAATTTAATTATTAATTTTTCTAATAAAATCTTTGTAGAGCAGCACTATTTGAAATCTTGAATTGGGCTAAAATGTCAGATTCTGTGAATGCATAAATCTAACAGGTTCTTTGCGAACAATAATCATTAACGTTTAATCCATCACGTTCCTGCTTTCAGATAGAAAAACTGGACTGGAGCTAGAGCCAGGACTTCTAGCTTGCTTTCCAATGCCATGTTCTGCTTTTAAAGGTAGCAACCATAACTTTTAGATCTTAACGCTCTGATTAAGATTTCCAGCAAACTCTCTCCACTCCAGATGAAATAAAAAGTCTCAGTTATTCTGACAGTGAAATCCCTACAATTTGCTTCTGAACTGTTCCTTTCAAGCAAGGAAACCACATAATTGTCTATCAGGCTTCAAAGATTCCCACTCTTTTTCTGTTAATGTCTGCATGGAAAAGAATCCCAGTACAGAGTGGACTCCTAAGTAATTTCTGGTTTTCCAGTGATTAACTGGGTAACCACAGTTTGAATAATCCAAGTGTTTTAATTTGTGACTAATTGCTATGTACAATTGTAAAGACTGTGGATAAAAGCAGTAAGGCAGGCAAGATGACTTGCTGAAAGCATTCTGAATTGTCTTGAGGAAAACTTCTCATTGCTGTGCCTTACCTGTTTGACTAATAGTGTCTGGCAGTGCTGCATAATGTGTGCTCATTTTTGGAAGTTTGAGTTTTTTAGTGAGGAACAAGTTGGATAATTGTACTGCAAAACCACTGGATTCAAAAGGTGAGGGGTGGTAAGCGTGGTGTGTGTTTGCTGTCACCTTTACGTCAGTGTATCTGTCAGGCATAGAACTCACTTTGTGTCTCAGTCAATTAAATTGCACTAATCTTTGTCTTTTACACCATTCTGTAACTATTTAGTTTTAAAAAGTTCCATAAACCTCTTTAAATCATTAGGAGGGACAGAGACTTTTAGGTAGCTGAGAACCTGGCTAGGCACACCCTTCAGTCACACAGCTTTGTGAGTTCTTCAACAGGAACAGCACATATCTGTTCCAGAAGAGATGGTATATGATCATTATCATATGGGCCAGAGTAGAATGTAAGGTTTGATTTCATCACTGTACATCCTGTAGAAGAGATTTTCATAGGTAACACTATTACTGACTGCACATTGGCAAAAGAACTTGCATTCAGCAAACATAGGTAAATGCAAATACCTAAGCTGGCACATGTAAAAGGTTATGGATGTGCCTCAAAAGGCACTTGATAATGTAGATGCATAAATATTGTATATTGTTACTAACCTCTTTCATGCAAGCCACCAAGCAAAGTGAAAATGACAATATAGAAACAATTCTCAGTGTGATCAGTATGATGAGAAGTCTCTTTAGATCATTTTATTTCTATTTTCTTTTGGCTTTCATAAAGACCACTCATCTGTGAATTGAGTGAATGATTTCTACAAGTATTTATTGATTTAGGTGGAGACATATTTATCAGAAAACTCCAGGTCAAAGAAATGAAAATCCCCTGCCGAGAAGATACTGTGTGAATATTTCCCAGGGCTAATTTAACCCTGTAGAGCAGTAGCCCTGTCACACCTGCAAGAACAGATAATCAGAACACTGAGAACACACTGAATCAGCCCAAGGCCACCAGCCCATGCTGGCATCACCCACAGGCTGTGACTCAGACAGGAGCCAAGAGGGCAGCAGCTGTTCCATACAGATGAAGACCTCAGGAACACAGATTTCTACCTCAGAAAGCAAAGAGCACCCAGAGGGACTTTCCAAGCCCTTAGCTGGGTGCTGTGAGGACAGCAGTACCACCTCTGGCTCCGAGCACGCGGTGGGGATTGCCCCGGCGGGTTGGCTGGGTAGTGAAAGCACGAGTCAAGAGGTGACTGTGTTGTGTGGGTAGCTGTCTGCTATTAATTATAACAGCTTGGTTCCATTAGCATCAACAGATGCATCTCCTCCCAGCTTGAGCCCCTATTAAGGAATAATCATTTACAGCATGTTTACTCCTGACCACTTAATGAACGGACTTCAGAATTTCAGAAGGCTGCTCATAGTTTAGGGCTAATAGCTGATTACTACAAAAATAAAAAAGAAAGAATTTGAAGAACAGCATGTCTTTCATCCACCTAGGCCTTTGCATATGGACAGGGGAAAGAGAACTTGCTTTTGCTTTCCCGGACGTACGTGGAATTTCTGAAATTCAAACCAATTTGAAGGCAAAATTCTGTAATTTAGATTTTTGAGAAAATGGAAGCTACCTATTTAAGACTTTCTTGGGCTAGTAATAAAAGTTTGTGTGCTGGAAACCTTCTTTGAAATAAACCTGAAACAAGTTAGCTGGCAGGTAGGTTTGTGCTGCAAGGGATTCTGACAGCCTGTCAAAGTTCCACTTTTCTCACATTCAATCAACCTCTCTCTTCTAAAGAAAGCAGAAAATATGTCAAAATGACAGCTGCCGAAGCATAGCAGGAGCAGCAGCCAGCTAACTGCTAGGCCTATTACCTTAGGAAAAAATCAGGGAAAACTTGTGTAAATGGCACACACTGAATAGGATTATAATTTTTCTGGTCAAGTAACGACTCAATTAAAGGCTAATTAACCCTTCAGCTACTGTTACTAATGTCTCCACAACTATTTTTTTTTTATTATTATTTTGAGGTTTTGGCTCATATAGCAGCAACAAGCTGATTTACAATGGGATTACTTTGATGCTACTAATGACTTTCCAAAATTAATTTGCCACAACATTGAGTAGAATTAATTTGAAAGCAAATCCAGCAGAGACAATAATATAATTATATGGGATTTTAAACTGCTATATTATTATTGGGTCTATATAATCTTGATGATCTTAAAAGCTGGAGGAAGGAATAATAGTATTTGTTTGTCTGAGGCCTCAGTTACGGCTTCTGCTCAGCAGAACTTTGTAAGCGCAGAGGGCAGCGCACCCTCCACCAACCTGCTCAGATTACTGTAGGAGATCCAGTGGGAGATCTGTCCCATTTCCTTCAGTTTAGCCCTGGTTTTGCCAGCAGTGCATTCCTTTGGCAATGGCAGGAACCTGGTCTTACATGTTGTGCAAGTATTTCTCTGATAACTCTGTCTTTATACCTCAGCTAAACCTGACTGGAATCTCAGGACAAAGAAAGGCAGTGCTCTGACTGCATGGCTCAATTTCAAAAGTCTTCTGCAAACAACAGAACTCCTCAAGCTTCTCACAGAAAGGTCATAAAAGCCTTTCTCTGGGAAAATCTTAAGCAACATAAATACACAGGAGGCTCCTGACTGTAAAGGTGTGTGTGCACACAGAAAGTATGAGACAGGGACCAGGCATATGAACATGGAGCTCCCAAAGATAGAGTTGCAGGGTGGATTTGTCCTAACACCTTTAGCTACAGACTTTACCCTTGACATCTTGTACTTAGAAGTTTGAAAAAGAAATGGCATTAGGCTTTTTTATGAGCGTGGGAAGCTTTAGATGGACAAGATACAAACACTGTAAAATAATACATCTGAAAAGCAGCAAAATGGCACTGAGAATTATTTGTTAGAGCTGGAAACAACACATCCCATCTTCCCATTGTGGGAAAACATGAGTGATATATGTTATTTCCAACCCCCTCTTTAGTAGCTTTTAGTGCTTCTAATTGCACATCTTCTAATGCGAAGTAAAAGCAGGCTAAGTCCTACCACGGAAATCATCTCACACAAAATCCAACCACTTCAATTTATATGGCTTAATCTTTACTCAGCAGATCCTACTTAAATTTCGAAGTGCAAAGTGAAGTAAATCTCCTTTTAAAGGCTGCAGTCATTCGCTTGCTCACTATGGCTGAGAAACAGCCTTCAGTGTGGGATGGGAATCTCTCCTCTGTTACACTGAGCTATTCAATAAGGCTCTGAGAGAAAATTCCTTCTAAGTAATTTCTAAAGGAGTGGTTTCCAGCTGTGAGGCATGTTTGCTTGTATTATATGAGCACCCTAATTACTCCACAAAGAGCATTATGTTCTCATACCCAACCTTTGAGAAAAATTACAGTGATGCTGTGGTGATAAAAATGGGAGTGAGCAACAATCCCAAGAAAATCAAATTCAACAAGCCATTCTTGCTGTAGCCAACTGTGCAGTCTTAGTCACAGCCTTGACTTTCACATACCTCATTTAGAGAGAACAAAAAGCTGGTTTCCCTGTGTATTACTGTAAACAGCCCCCACACAACCCTTAAACCTGCCTTCTTTAAAACTTCCATCTGCCTTCTAATTTGCCTTTGCTGGGGAAAACAGCAAAAACGTTGAACTGGTATGACACATCCTTCATTCTCTCTCGTTTTTTTTTTTGTTAAGAATGCTTGACAAGCTTAAATTCCAACATCAAAATAATAGTTAGCAAAGAAATGGCAAGCTAAAGGACTACACTTTTGTTCTTTGGTTTTAGGAAGCTTTCTTGTCAAGTTGTTTGGTGGCAATACAAAAAAGAAAACCAAGAAAAACAAAATCCCAAACCAAAGAACCCTCATAATTAAGGCCTTTGCAGAGTCATGGCAGCTCTGGAGGATTTACCTGTAAGAGTTCAGCACTACTCATTAATTCCAATTCTCAGGCTGTTAAATACAGCTAAGCTCAGTGCAGGATTACAAATTTAGACAGGAAAAGAAAACCAGGTCCCTGTTCTTTACAAGTGTTCATATTTTTATTTCTTTTTAACACACTTCCTTGTATAGACAATAACTCCTGAGCTATTTCAATCTCTCTGACTCAATTTCTGTGTCAATCATGAGCCAAGCATTTCATACACAAAAGTCTTCACTTCACGTTAATTCCTGATGTGGTGAAAACACAGAGGGGATTTTGTAAATAGTTACTTACCAGAGCCTGCAGTTAACACATCTCCTATTAAAACACGATCATTTGCATCCTTTTCAAAATTGGCTATCTAGGTAGAGCTTCACTGACCTGCCTGGAGACTGAAAATGAAAATATACAAAGAAGATACAGCAGAACAGCGACCTGTGATTACAGCTTGGTGAAGCCCCTACCCTGAATGATGCACTGCAGTAACATGCCCTAGAGCCATTTATTGGGGGAGAGGAAGATGGGGGAAAAAAGAGAGAATTTCTGTGTAATCAGAAAGTATCAAAAGACAGAAGAGGATTTATTTCGGATGTATGAGCTACATGCATGCACCAGAAAATGAATTGGAACTTGCATGTGACAAGATGGGCCTCTAATTATGATATATGAAATTATTTCCTCATAGTCTGTGAGGTACTTGGAAACAGGGCTTCTGCTGTAGGCTCTTGAGGACATCTGGTGCTCCTGGGTGAGAAAATCAAAACCAGAGGCATGTTTCTTCCATTTATCTTAAGAATATACCAATACATGGTTCTAAACACCCTAAAACACACCCGTGCTCTGTGTCCCTCATTCTTAATTCCAAGTCTGCAGAGCTCTAGCTCGATGCACACAGCTGGATTATAAAGCAGTCTGTCTCTCTAGATGTTGGAAGTGACATGCTCTCCGCCTAAGGGATTAACCAAAAGGGAAAGTTGATCTGAATATCCTCGGGAAGCAGAGTTCTATTGACTCCGTGAATCTCAGAATTGCTCATGCAGTCAAACAGGAATTTTATCCAGCAGGAAAATGAGATCAAGATCTCTCAAGGGACCATGGAAACTCCTGCGCCTCATTTGAGCATAAATAACAGGATAATCATCACATCCTCCTATAACTGCCTGTACCTTGATTGAAATCAGGAAAAAAAAAAAGTAATTATAGATATATAGATCTATATCTTACAATACATGGGAATTAATCAGATTCATTTTTTCTAACACTTTCCAATGAGGTATTCTGAACCAGAGCTAATTAAAAAAAAAAAAAAAAAAAAAAAAAAAAAAAAAAAAAAAAAAAAAAAAAAGAAATTCTATTTTGGTTGCCATGTTAAAAATAGTGGCTGAAACATACTGAAACATACACATTGTTTCTTTCACTCTTTCTAGGACTTATCAACAAAAAAATTACATCAATTTTAAGCAAAGAATTAGACATTATTTTAAAAATATCATTGGAAAAATTTGAATAAGTATCTCAAACCAAAAACATTTAATTCAAAATTAATGATACAGCATATATACTAAAAAATGTTACTCCTCTCTGCCAAAATCTGATTCTAAGTAACCCACGCTTTTAGTCCTAAATGTTGTGACAGCAAATTAAATATTTCTCCAAATCCAAAATGCTTAATGAATTCAATCTAAACATGCAAAATATTTACTAAACTTATATTCAATGACTTCCATACAAATATTTTCAAATATTTCAATATATTTGTCTTGACATGGGATTTAATTTACTGGCTTTCTAAAACTGCAAATATGTTTTTCAGAAAGGATGATGCAAAGTTAACACACAGAATTGTTATCTCTCCCAGTTTTTGTTTCCTAGAAAATATATATACTGTATCACCTGCTGAAAATGAAGTCTTTCACAATCAAAATAAATTAATTTTAACTGACTTATTTCCGTGAAGTATTTTCAACAAAGATCAGCAGAGCACAATAATCTGTGTTATATGTTGTGCACTGTAACTATAGACCTGCTCTCAGTGGGACACTTAGAAAGAACACTCACACCAAGAAACTTTCAAACTTTCGTTCACCTCTGAATTTAATTTACATCTCAACTAAGGGACCAAAATATATTAATATACTTATTTGGTAAATATATTACAAAATACTTCATTCTGTATGGAGCAGCAGATTAAATAATCCTTATGATTTATTAAGGAAAAAATATTTTCTCTTGCCTTGTCTCTCTGATACACATCAGAGATTTGATGGGATGGTGCCAAGATTTCCTCCTGTATGTGACTGTCAGTTTATCAGCTACTGCTTAAGATAATATGTTTTGGTTCATAAGATGATTGGATCTAAGATTTAATTTGAAAAGCCTTCATCTTCATATGTTGCTATACTTCCTTTCTGTGAATTAGCGTAGCTTTAATTTTATCAGTATGATAGTTGGGGATACAGGAGAAAGCTCTTAGACCAACAGAAAACCAATTCTCTTTGAGAGAGAGAGAAAAAAAATCTATTAACAGACATCTAGTGCTTTCACAGGATTGATTCTTTTATAGAGCGCTGGCACTTTTGGATGACCCGGCAGCAGCAAAATCAAGGTGGTCTGTGCTATTTGACAGTTAGACAATCATTTATTCACACAAGCCTGGTAAGCTCTTTTCAAACTCCTGCAGGAAGGAGAGCTTCAATTAAGAGCTAAGAGTAAGTTGTCCATGATGTTATTAAAGTCAGAATAAAAGAAGGCTGCCCACCTCTCCTGTAATCTCATATTTTCAAATTATGACTCACAGCCCTCTTTTTCCAAGAGCCACCCATTATGCATTGCCCCAAAACTCTGTTGCCTCTCTCCACTCCTGAAGGACTGGATTCTAACTCCGCCAGCTGAGTGCTTAAGCCATCCCTGTAAGCTTGTGGCACTGCAATGAAAAGCAGAAGGAAAAACAAAGAGGTGTTTTTGTTTTTCACAATGAACTGTGTTCAGTGAAGTGGGTGGGAAACCTTCAGACTACTTTATTTAAAAAGATAGAGACTATAGAAGTCACAAGTCTTTCACCCCTCCTCTCCACTCCTTCCTTCCTCCCCTGTGTAATGCAAGTCATCCCCATGAGGAGGACATAAGCAGTGAGTGCTCACCAGTGCAGATGGGTGACATTTGAAAACCTTGTTCTGGTTACCTCGATTTCATATGTTTTCATCATTACAACAACTGCAGAGTTTATTTAGAATGCAAGCTCTGCACTGACTTCAGCTTTGTGCTGAGCACTCACTGTTCAAGTGGGCCATGTGACACTGTTACTGCTGCAATATTAGCACATGAAAATGGCTTTCTGGCAAACAAGTAAATCAGAGACAAAGCATGCTATGCACAGACTGTAATTATGGCTGCATACTTTTTCATCATGAAGTGAAAAAATTTAGAACAGTATTTACTGTTGTAATTAAACTGATTCCCCCAAGAACTACAATGAACTTTAGGAGGTGATAAATAAATGCAGCAGCAAGCTGTTCCTTTGAGATTTACACTCTGATGATAAGATCTCATGAGTTCCTGGAGAGAGAAGAAGAAGGTAGGTTCATAATTTATCTTCAGACCTGGTCCAAAACCTATTAGAGTCATTAGAAGTCTTTAAATTGATTTTGCCCAAAGTTCATTCTAAAGTAATTTTATTCTTGAAATACAGGTTTTAATTTTCTAATGCTAAAATTAAAACAGAAATTGCTTATCATTTCCCTTTGAAATAAAGGGTTTAATATTTACTTTAGATAAAATTGATTGCAATATTTTTCACACACATTTTCTGTAGAGAAGCAAAAATATTTCCTGACCAACAGCAAAGATATTTTTATAGATCTCCACAACCAGCATCAAGGAATATTTAAGACAATTTGAAGCGTATAGAACTGGACAAAAATAGCTTTTTTTCCAAAAAAAATTTCACATTTAAACAAGAGGGCAAGAGTTCTCCTTTCTGAATGCTTATTTAAAGGTCTGTTTCTCTCTTCATGCACATAGATGTTATGGTTTTCTCCAGGTAACAGGGAAATGAAACATTCATCAGTGCCTTATAAGCCCGGCAGTATTGCATGTGAGCTTTGGGCTCTCCAAAAGGAGAGGACAGGAATGCTGGGCTGGCTCAAGGCTGGGAGCTCACCCTTTGATTCCTGTGCCTGTAATGACAATGTTTATTTCACCTGCTGCCCATTTGGGGAAACATTCCAGAAGAGGAAAAATAATCTGTCAGCTATATGGTTGAAACGGATCCAAGTATGCTGCAAGCATCAAGCTGGCTGCCTACAGGAAGGTGAGAAATAATTTGTATCATATTATCAATTTAATTTGATTGCCAGGGTTGGGTTTCCTCCTTCTTTAATCAACTTCTGTATTCAGTATGGCTTTTTTAAAATGAATTTTCTTTACAGCTTTCGCCAGCACATTTAATCCAACAGTCATACTTCCAATTGTATGGAGTAAGAAGTATCTAGCTCCTCCTTGAGAAGACAGACAGCATGAAAGAGGACTCTGGTTTTGGGAACTGCTTCTTTCTCATTTGCCCAGCAGCTCTGCCAAAACCATGGCAGTTTATACCATTATCCCATGGCAGTGGGATCCCAGCTCAGCTCTTAACCAAATAAATAGATGAAGGAGGTGCCCAGTATGGCTTCTGGCATGGTGTTTCCTAGATGTGTTATATAGAGGTGGAGTTCATTTAAACGGCTTTCCCAATGACTCGTGATTGATTCCTCCGGTAGTACTGCATCAGTTGGTGATGGTGGTCACTCACACCAGTTTACAGAGACAAGGAAAACCCACCAGAGATGAACAGTGATATTTGTACAGAAGATTGTTACAATGGAAGAATAAAAGGTGACTTGGGAGAGGGAAGAGTAGATGCGGGTGAGTGTGTGAAACCTGGGATTTCGTATTTTCTTGCTCAGGTCTCTTTCACAGTATAAGACTATATTGGACAAAAGCAGGCTCAGAAATAGGCTTTACTGCTATATATTCACTAAGTGGGAATACCAGAAAGGAAGTACTTGTTCTTTATTTCAGGCAGTTTCTGAATTCAGATACTTATTTTTGAGTGTCTACCTTTTTTTTTTTTGCAAGCAAAGGTATGTCAGTCATCTGATATTATTGCTTAACCAATGACACAATGTTTCAAGTTGATCCTCAGAGTACAACAAAATAGGGTACTGTGAAGCCAAAGTTTTTAAGAAACTAAATATTTGATGGAATAAGACACATAAACCCCCATCTAATTAATCTTTAAAAGCTAGACAGTTGCTTTTAGTCCAGTGACAAGCAGTTACTCTCCCATTCAATCCCCCTGGAAGGAACAGACTAGTTGGACAAGACAGTAATTAATAAGGCAATAACACATTAGCTTTTTTAAGACAGTGTGAACAGAATCCCACCTGACAAACTTATGGACTACATGTTTCATATGAAAGCAGCGGTTCCTGTGATCAGAGTTTGAATTTTGAATGAATGGAATTGCATTTTTTACTATAACAACAATAACAGAGAGGATTAATTAATCATCTTTTTCAGTCCTACCTAAATCATTATATTCTTTCCAATCACAATGCAGCAATTTTAATAGAGCAGAAACAAGACTTTGCATGATTTGGTCTTAAGTATATTAGCTTTGTTCATTCTGAAGCAACTCGTACTTCCCCTAGGGATGTACACTGTCACTTTATTTAGTTTTTCTACCTAATTTTATGTTAAAAGCAAAAGAGCATCTTTGACAAAGACCTCTAGCAGCAAACTCAAGGCATCTCACTGTTCGATGTATTCTGATCACAAAGTTTCCTTCTATCTCAGTGGTGAATACAATAAGTAAGATATACCCCTTGTTGTGTAAATTACGGCTGCTGGAATAAAATGAAAAAAACGGAGAGGACAAAAGACATGTTGAAAGCTGCTGTCTGGTGTACCTGACATAAAATCTTAAACTGAAGAAAGAAAACCCCCAAACCAGTGTGGACATAGCTCATTGTGTCTTGTAAAGGTTCTTCCTATTGGCTCAAGTTGCTCTTATGTAGAAAGCTTCTATTTTTGTGGAAAATCAAAATCTTATGAGCAGTATAATGAAAAAAAAGTCAAAAAAGTCAACATCCCTTCTCACTAGCCCTTCATCTTTGGTAAGAGTATCTGGTTCTAATTCTGAGAACATTGAATGAATAACTTAGTATCTCTTCTAAACAGCAGAGGTGCTAAAAAGATAATCTTAATCCAGAACAGAATTTGTACTCCATCTGACATTAACCCATGGAAAA
Source organism: Coloeus monedula (assembly GCF_965178545.1). Taxonomy (NCBI): domain Eukaryota; kingdom Metazoa; phylum Chordata; class Aves; order Passeriformes; family Corvidae; genus Coloeus; species Coloeus monedula. The sequence continues at coordinate 13,649,416 of NC_138795.1, read as the reverse complement.
GAAAATCCTCTCTCAGGATCATTTTATGCTGTTTAGTAAGCTATAATAATCAAAACGATGGATCACATCAAAGTGGCTGATTATCTGGAGGTGCGAGGCCACAATAAAAAATAACTTTTTCTCCTTGAATCCATGCATCTGCATTTAATAAAAAGAAATAGAGAGCATAAAATCTAAGAACGGATTAGTATGCAAGCAGTAAGTATGGTAGCCTACCACAGTTATGATTTAAGCAGATGCCAGAAGAAGGAAATATCAATCAACACAAGTCAAAAGAACCCGAAGAGTTTGCAAATCTCATGCACCTCAGTTGCATGGATAACTTGACAGCTGGAGAGAGCCTTTATTAAAACTGAGGGAAAGAGAGAAACCTGTGAGGAACAAAACCTGAGGGCTGGAGTCTGCAGGAGTGTTGGAGGGGACCCACCCTGGCAGCAGCCACTGAATGTGTGGCAATGTGCACAACCTTGGCTCCCATAAGTGTAGCTTTGGCTCCCGTGAGTTTGTGCCTTAACAAACAGAGTAATTCATCTTTCTATTTAGATGGGTATAATGTATACTACTGGTTATTTTTGAACACTGAGGGTGAAAACACTCTAAAGAAGCAATGTTTGAAAGACCACAGCATGCTTTGGAGCTTTAGGAAGGTAGATAAATGTTTTTCATAGCCTTTAAAATGGAGCACAGAGGATAATTAATAGAGACACTGAACTTGTAATAGTTGAGAATAGAAAATAGGTCTCCTGACTGCATAAGAACTATTACTACTTTCCAAAAAAGATAAACTGTTAAAGTACTCCTCGTATCTTTTGTTTACTCTGACTGTTTCTCAAAACAGCCTCATTTTCAAGATTCATTTCTGCAATTGCTTTCAGCATACTCATTTTCTGTACACAGGAAGCAACACCTCTGTCTCTTTTTGCCCTGTACAATGAATAAAGGCTCTTCAGTCTTTCTCACCACAGTCCCCTTGGCTCAAGGTGGTTATGTGCTGTGTAACAGGAAACAGAAACTCTGTAAAAGGGTATGTCCAGTAGACAAGGGCTATTTTCTTTTAGGTTTTATTCTGTCATATTCTTTTCACAGCCCTTTCCTAATAATGCAGTTCATGTTACATTCATCAATATGCCCTATACTCTATTATGCTGACATTAATAATGTATATACTGATAATGCCTTCGATTCCAAAGTGCCCTAAAGCACTTCACTAAATACAGCCCCAACCTGTAAGTGAATCTAGCTCACATATACAGCCCTCTGCAAGCAAAGGGTGACAACATCATTTGCAAGGTCAGTTAACATACAAAGGATATAAAAAATGCAAATATATGTGGGATGCACCACAGGATCTAACCAGAATGTAGCAGAGCCAATTTCTGAGGCTGAGGAGTGCAAGCTGACATGATAGTCCAGCTTGAGGGAACTGAGGGGAGGCAGCTTTAGCCCAGCAGAGAAGGCCAGTGTGCATTCTGCCTCATGGGAACACTGCCTTTGAAGAACAACTGGAATAGGGTTTGAAGAAATAAGCATTTGTAAAGAGATAAAATAAGCAGATACACACATAGCACTGAATTGTTAAAACTCCCATTTTCTTGACTGATCACTTCCTAACCCTACTGAACTGGTCTGTCCACCCATCATGCTTATACTGAACAGAAAACCTATTAAGTTGATAAATATTATCCTGGGTGCGTTTTTGGTTTGGTTTGGTTTTTTGTTTGTTTTGGTTTTGTGGTTTTTTTTTTTTTTATGTCAATACATATTTTTTCACATCCATAAGTTTTTTCTCTTGTATATGTTATGCCCAGAAATAATAGCACCACAAAAAGAGCCAGAGCTTATATCTGAAAAAATCAACACCTCATGGATCTTACAAACAATTCACTTCTCTTTTGACGTTTCCCTCTTAAAATCTAAAATGTAACTGTACAAAGATTTCACATAAATAAGAACTGTAAGAACATGTAGCATTGTATAAAGGATGGCTGTCCTTACAGGGATGCACAATAAAATTGGTGGTTTAGACATTGTATGATCAGTTGCTATTTAACCATTTAATTGACTTAATGTAAAAATATGAAGTGATGACTGAGACAAATCTCCACGGTGTGAGTGGAAAAATGAGTAAATGGAAGAGGCAAAACTGACAGTCTGCAATCAGAGGTTAATGCCAATGGGGAGGGTTTTGTCACATTAAAATTTGGGACGCAAACTTTGCCGAATGGTATAACAAGGGAAATATGATCCTGATTTTCTTTATTCCAAAGCAAGTAGTGCCTTATGGAAGTAACTTCACATTTGCATAGGCTGGTCATTCAAGGGGACAAAATAGGCACAAATCAATTATTTATGGTAGAAGCTTCATCTTCCAAAGGGAGGATTGTATCGCTGTATCTTCGTTTTGTTTAAACAGAAGAGTGGAAAAGATTCACCATATTTTCTGAGAGTTTGTTGGAAGACAGAAAATGGCGAACTGTGAAAAGGGCATTTTTTTTCGTTAATAATGAAGCTGGAGTCCATAATCCAGAGTTTTGTGCCTTTAATTTACAATTTAACTGGCAGCTCAAACATCCGGATAAGACAGCAACTGAAATAACATTTTATCTAAAGGCTTATCTCTTCTATCAGAAAGGGTATGAGGAATTAATTCTAAGTTTATCCTATGAGATCACAGAGGGCAAAGCTAGAGAGATATGCTGGATTAATCCTCCAATATCTTAAAAGCAAAACACATTGGAGAGGCCAATAGACAAGGGGAAAACCCCCCAGCAAATACTAAATTTGAGGAAGATTACTTGCATTCTGAATATGTCTTGAAATGATTTTTATTCTCACAAATTATTTTAGTTTTTCATTGCAAGTAGATGTAATAAATGGCTCAAATAAAATATTTCTTTTTCTGATCTATAGTTAAAAATTTAGCATGAGCTCTTAACATCTCTCACCTTGCATGTGAGAATAAAAGATGTAAATCAGGTCCCCTGCCACAGCAGCACCCAAGCAAAGCCTTGTTCATCACGACCTGGGTGGATTAGGCCTTCTCTGAGTGAGGGTTGGACGAGATGAACTACTGAGACCACTTCCAAGCTAAATTATTTTATGATTCTAGTTGCTTACTCCATTTCTCAACTTAAGCAATAATGTATTTGTTGTTCTTTTATTTCTTATTAAAATGAAATAAAGTCTATATTTCCCTCAGTCCAAATGGACTGAAGTTCATGCTGGAAGGGTAAGGACTTTTCTGTTTAGGGCTCTATCCATACTGTAGTCAACAGAACAAATCTAAGCTGAGCTGCCATTTAACATTTAATCAGAACAAATTCCAAAATCTAAGATGGCTTTTGTTACAGAGTCCAGACTAGTGTGATTTTTGTGTTTAGACAACAGCTTTTCATATGTGCCTTGTCTGAAAGAGATTCATGCAGTATGGATTTATCCATACGTATTTCACCAATAATTAGTTATTGCGAAATTTACTCTTCTGTTCCTGTTAGAAATTCCCCTTTAAACCTGATGGTGAAACAAAGCTCTTCAAGGTCGAAGAACCACCAGTTCTCTGCTACTGAATCTCATCAATTCTTACAACTATTTGTCCCAGACCAGTGATCTCATATACTCTTTTGACAGACTTTAAATAAAAGTTGATAAAAAGAAAAAAAGTCTGTTTTGCAAACAGAAGCTATTGTTTACTGGGAAAAGAAATATTGTCAAATCCACACTTCTTCTTGTGGAAATTCTCTGATCACCAACATAAAGTATCTTTCAGTGGGCAATTTCAGACTCTGGAACCAGCTGAACCATGTTAACACTGAATGCATGAAAAATCCAAAAAGATTAATTCAGCTTGTTTCTCAGTTGGGCAAATTAGCCCAAACTAAAGTCATTGATAAACCAGTGAAGCAAGGTTTTGCACAGAATCTGCCTTGTTTATTTGGCAGTTAGAAGAGCAGACAGTCCTATAAACACAACTGTTTAAGATGCAGCATCTTAAGATTTTTGAGCGATTAGGTAAAGTTGATCACACACTTTTGAGTCATTTGATTAGATTTCTTGACTCTTGTATTAGAGGCTCAACACTATCTCTCATAAATAGGAGGGAAATGCTGGTGAAAACCTGGTGTTCTTCCTCAATAGACAACCCTGCTTTTTAAAACAGTTAATACGTTTTACTTTTCAGAATCTGTTGATACTTTGACTTTCTGTCAGAAACAAAAATTTATTCAAGACTAGAAATTCAAAAGATATTATAGTATCTTTTTTTTCTCCCCAAACAGCTTTTCTGTATTAATCACATAAAATGGAAAGACTGAGCAGTCCAGCCATTTTCACACTACATCCATTCAATCCCAACTAATGCAGGTGTTTTGGAAACTGTTACACTGAGAAGATTCACAGCATTCACTGGTTCTCACTCTTCTCCTTCTATCCCTGGAAGTGTCTGTGAGCACATACCTAGTTTGTGAAATAGGAAACACGAGAAAATTGGCTACTGAAGCCAAAAGGTTAATTCTGACACTTTATGGAACTATTTGTCTATTAATGAAAAAACACAAGAAATATTTATATACCATAACATAAAGGCAGATTACTCAGATTATTCTAGACCACACACATATAACACCTCAGAGTTACTCAGACTTAAAATGAGCACTCAGGCAGCCTAGAATATGCTTATTTTATCTGTAATACAGTTTGCCCCAGCCTGTTTTCCATCCTGCTTTGACACAAATAGTGAGGAACATCTTTTTTGGTTAGACCAAATATGAGCATTTGGGGTACATCTGGTTCTTGGAACGCAGGTAATTACAAGGACTTATTTTAAATTTACACAATTTTTTGCTTATTTAATGCCTTGATTTTCCAATAAAGCAGTGTGATGTTTAAGTGCTCAGTGTGTCAGTAACACGGGACAAAAGTACATATCATGCTTTTACTCTGTCCACATTATGTAACAACTTAGAATGTAAAAGGATTATAGGATTATTTCAAAACCACACAAAGATCGAGACACTGCACTGTGGCAGGGTTAATGCTTACACACAAATAGCTGGGCTTAAAGGCACCCCAGAAGAGAGACACAATTAAAACACTGCAAGGGACTGAAAACCCCAGCTAAGCCTGACAACAGACACATCCCCAGCAACATCCGCTCCCTTCGATACCAGCCCCACCACGAGAGAAATATAGGGAACAATTATGTCACAGCACTGGCCTTGTGTGATTTAGGAAGTCTGGTGACAACCTACACACCTGCACGTCACCCACTACAGGCAGGTGACCACAGCCACTGTCGGGTCAGGTGCTGCACAGGTACGTGCATGTTGTCAAGTGACTGTAGTTGGTAGAGTCACCTGAGTGCAGGTGACTATGGGGGCTTTACCTCTACACTAGATCTTCACATCAAGAAACTTGATCTTGGCACCATCTATACTTTTTCCCCACATACCACTTGCAGAAAAAAAATCTTCAATTAGTATAAAGATGTAGTAGATCTAAGTAACTAATGAAAATGTCTCATAACAACGAAAATTTACCTTTTCCTAGGCTGAAAGATGTATATATGACTGCTAACATATTTTCTCAGTCTGTCTAATATTTTACATTTCCTTACTTGTTTTTGGCTTTGGTTTGTTTTTAAATTAAAAACAAGCTACCATGACTTTTCTTCCTCCAAAAAAAGCAGAGCCCCACTAAGAGAATGGCTACTGGCTGAGGACAACACACACTTCTGGCTGGACAGTCTGCACACAGCCAGTTTGAACCAGCCACAATCCTTGTCCCTTCTTCCTCTCCTGTAGGCTATGGACACAAAAAAGGCATTCTGTTTCAAGCAGGGAGCAGGTAATGTTGGAAGATAAAACTGTTGCAGGAGCTACATGGCAATTCTACACATCCAAAATGTACTGCAGGTGCGGCAGACAAATGTGAAAATGGGGATGCTATGTTATCACAACACCTACAGTACCAACCTCATGCCCTGCAATCTTCCTTCCTTGCCCAGCATTCACCCTGCTAAGCCTCCACCTCTGCCCTGGCCCTTCCTGCACACAGCAGAGTTCAGCTGTGCTGTCTGAGCAGGCTCCCACTGCAGCAGGAGGAAAAGGAGCGGGATTTGGGCTGCACTCCTCATTTCCTGCCCCCAGCTGCTGCTCTCCTCCCTTTTCCTCACAAAATGTGGCAGAAGAGCAGAGTCACTCTAGATGCACAGTGAGTGAAAATCTGTGGTGTCCAGGAAAGGAACATAGGAAAAGTGGGGTTTTTTTCCAGTAGCAGAAGAGATGAAAAAGTTTTCCACTGTCATTTTGAACTGCAGCTTCTGTTGTTAAACCAAATCATCTTGATCTACAGCAAGAACAAACTGAAAGGATCATCATAAGTGGCCCCTGTTCTTGAGATGTACTAAGCTCTTGTCCAGGAAGTTCTACAGTACCACAGCACTTGGTGGGTAACAGCATTTTTTATTCAGTATCAGACTGTGGAACTAAAGGTGCTGCTCATTACTCATAATAGAGAAGGGAAAATCCAAAGAGACAAGAAGAGGGATGAACATGAATACAACCCAAACGAAAAAAAAAAAAAAAAAAAAAAAAAAAATTAATTCTGCTGGCCAAGACACAGATTTTGTTCCTCTTCTTTTTGAAAGGAAGTGTTGGAATGCTGGCACAAACTCCAAAGATGCCTGTGCTGAGGTGTGGCTGCCATCAACAAATGAGTCCAGCCTTGCCTCTGGAGAGGTTGACAGCAAAATTCCTGTTTGTCTTCAGTGGAACAAATTCATTACTAATATAAGTTCATTAATATGCTGACTAAAGCTGGCTGAGCAAAAGAATGGCTATGGGGATTCATAGGAGAAAGATGGATCCGATGGCTGGATCAAAACAGATGTAAAATACTGTAACTTTAAAGTACCAAATTAGGTGCATACCTACTTTCCTAGGATTGCACCCTCATTACTGAAAACAATATTTAAATCCATAAAAGACTAGAAAAGGCAGGATTACTCTGTGTGACACGGAACTAACATTGTCTTTTCAGCTTTTCCCTTTAAAAGAAATTAAGTTGACAGCTCCAGTGTCCCTTTTGCCAAAATTTATGATACAATTTGCTGACTTATATAAAGCCCTAGCAAGAAATGACACATGTGGGATGACTTTTTATTTGAAATTGTGTTTCTTATACCAAGGTTCATCAAGCTGTTTCATATTTATTCCTCTGATTAATGATATGTCAGAATTCTAATTCTAGCACCAATTTATTGCTTGTTGGCAACTGGAGAATGAAATAGCTATGTAGGCAACAGGCAATATTGATTTTTATCCATCTTCTTTGAGCTCCAGTAAATGATTCCCAAATGTGCTTTGTTGTTGCAACCTAACTAAATATTACAGTCTTTTTCCTATCATCCAATAATGCTGTTACTGATGTAGCATATTCCTTAAAGAGCAACAGTCTGGTATGATTTGATGTCAGGTAGGCTGAATTATAGGTTTTCTATTTAAAAATTGTTACTATTCAGTTCTCTCACTCACAGAGACAGATCGCATCTTACAAGGGTTATTGGATATTAGTACATTTTTGTAAGTGTGCTGAATAAAATAATAATAAAGAATAAGTGTGCTTTCAACCATTTTAATATGAAACTCAGTGTATTTAAGGTTACTCCATGCAGAAGAGCAGAGATTGCAGATAATGCAAAATTTGCAAACTCTCCTCATGCATTTTGAAGTTGAATGCATCACAACAACCATCTGACCAGCAAGAGCTAATGAAGGCAGCCCTACAGAAGTAAAACAATCTCTTCAAAGGCAGCCTCAGCACCAGGTTTTGCACTTGTGCTGTCAGTGTTCTGTTATAGAGATTCAGAGCATGAACTTTTCCGTGAGACAAGAAGAAATGACTATTTGCAGTTGAGATAAAATGATTTGAAAGACAGCTTTCACATCCTTTTTAAAATGAGGAAAGGAAGTGGAGCATAATCTTGATTAGGGGAGGGATGAAAATTTTAATTGGGAATGATGCAGACATACTTGGAGGAGAGAAAGCAAGAGCAGCTCTTGGTAAAAGGTGAGGTGCACACATGCTGAACAATGGAAAGGTGCTGCTACGGCAGGACTTGTTAGACACTGTGTGCAGGAAAAGAAGAGATTTGACTCTATTTCTGGCCAGTACTAAAATTCAACAGATAAAGAAATGTGTTCAGCATTATGTCTAAGATTGTAGTAGCCACATACTTTGTGTAATTCTAGATCTACTAAGATATGGAAAAAGTAATTTGAAAGGAAAAGAGAGATTTAGAATGTATCCACAGCCCATATTTTCTAAAGCTTGATTTTCAGTGCTCTTTAAGCAGGCAAATAACGCCTAGGGGGAGTTTTTTTAAAGCCTCTCTTTCTGGATTTATGTGTCTGGAAGATGTTCAAAATTCCAGTGCCTTCCTGTCTTTGAAAATACAGTTCTTAACTTCAAGATAATGCCAGATGGGACCAACCTTCAAATTTTTTCCTCATCTGGATGCTCTGGTGCTTATGTGATACAACTTTTGTACATATTTTCTTTAAAAAATACATTTCAATTTTAGTTAAAAAAACAGTGTTGAGACCACAGAGACACATCTGACTACAGAAGGCTGGGCACACGTGGAATTGTACAGATAACATTTGTTCAGCTGCTCAGGAAAGTAACCTGGTCTTCTTCCTGGCTTGAGGGCATGATAAACTTGAGCTTCAACATGAAGGAAGATTCAGAAAGTTGATAATCAAAAGTGATTATATTACAGGTCTGTGATGGTCAGTGATAACCGTGAGAAGCTGGCCTAATGCCCTTCCTCAGTTTCTTGTAGCAAGGTCATCCTCTTTTCCATCCCACTCTAGGAATGCGGTCGGTTTTCATAAGCGGCCCTTGTGCTTCCTAGGCAGAACAGCTTGTCCTGTTTTCCATACTAGGATGCCTTCTATTCCACAGCACCTTTCAACCCTACATTTATTATATATAGAGGATATGACAATCTCTTTGGTCTTCAGGAACCTCTCAGCCTTATTCTCTGTGAAAATTCAGTGCTAGCAAAGGAGATACCTAGCCACCCACACTACAAAAGCACAGCATTGTAGCTCATTAGTCTTTAAAGAAGGCCTGTTAGACAGTCCAGTACCTCAGGGTTTTATCCCAGGCCCACTGAATTGAATGAAAAACCTCATATGAACATTCTTACATCTTCCTTAGCTCACTCCTTGTAACTCTTTTAAATCTTAAAATTTAAAGCTTAGTTAATAAATTGGAAGAACTTAAAACTGGAACATTTTCAACAGCTTACTCCTTACTACGAGTAAATAAAGCTTCAAGTTGAATATTTAAACAGCTTGTTCCTCTGGTTTTTGCCTAGCATTGTTTTGTTTGCTTTTCTGGTCATATCTGCACACCCTCATCTCTCTTCTCATGTCCTCTAGTTGAGTATATCTTTGGTTCTGTGACTTTTGGAACAATAGTAGTGTGCCACGAAAAAAGCAAAATAAAGGAAACCAGCGGATTTCCTTTCTATCTTATTGTTATATTGCACCATGTCATGCAACAAAAGAATGAAAATGAGACAGACAAAAAAATGACAATCCAGGTGGCAGAATTATTTTTTCTCTTTACTTTTGAGAGGAAAACACAGCAGAAAGTCTTATTATTATAGGAAGGTTGAGTGATTTATTAAAAAAGCTTGTTATCAACACAAGACAGCCTGTTACTGGTGTGCTACATATTCCTCACAGTTGAAGTGTGAACAAAATTGGTAAGGCCAATTATAGCAAAAGTCTGATACATACAGACAGTAGAAACATCTCTTGATCAAAGACAAGTTGGCGGAAATATTTTGTGCCTTAGACCTGCACTCATCAGATGTGGCACCAAGAGATCACAAATGAAAGGTTATGATGTGGTAATAGTATTTTTCATGCTGCTAATGCAACATATTGAGCCTGTTCTACCGGGACAGGCAATGACCTTACCTTCAGTCCAAGGAAATGCCCCTCCTGGCTGTGTTACAACAGCAGCAAATCTTGCCTCTTTTGAGCTCTGAGTGATTGTACTTCTTTTGCTGGCTGAGGTATGCACTGAGATAAAACCCAAATCATACCACTGACATTTCTCAGGGGGTGTGTGTGTCATTTTTTCACTTCTGTATGTTGTTTATTGCAGGGCTGGGGTTTTTTCTAGCAGAAGTCGTCAGATCTCATTTGGCTTATCAGTCTATCAACAAGCACAGGTGTTTCCCACAGCTTACCAAAAGCTCAGCAGACCCTGAATTTAGCATCCACCCTGCAAGTGTAAGAAGCTGGCCTAGTGCCCTTCCTCAGCTCCTTGTAGGAAGGCCACCCTCTTTTTCATCCCACTCTATTAATGCAGCTGGTTTTCATGGGCTGATGAAGTTTTATGCTTTCTAGGAAGGAACATTGTCATTTCCTCATACTAAGAGGTCTTTTAAATCTTTAAATCTTGTCTGAGCAACTGAATCTCCTGGTCCTGTATCTTGGTCTCTGGTTTTGTCTTCAAACCCTCCAATCCTAATTTTACCTACTGTCCATCATTCCTGGCCCAAATGTTTATCCCTTGTCTGCAACCCTCTAGGGTCCATAAAATCAAGTATTCACAGAACCTCAGACTCTATAGGAACACAGCCTCTAAAAATTCACAGCCCATAATACATTCAATCCTATAGAGCAATTACAAACAATAGAAAGGACTGTGGAGATTACCTGGTTCAAAATGAAGCAAATCCAGTGAATAAGGCTTTAAAGGAGGTTTAAAAAAAAAAAAAAAGAATCGTGTTCTCCAGCATCTAGATCTAGCACCTGAAATTGCCCAAATGACAGGATATATAAAGGTTAGAACAGTGGAATTTCCCAAGAGCAGGGCCTGAATGAATTTTCAGGAAGACAAATGTTTTGCTTCTGTTTAAACCATAAATTCCTGTTATTCTCAGTGAATCCACAATGTGGTCACCAGGTGGTTGATCTACTCTTTATTTCATTTATCTTATGATACAGAGAAAGGGGGGAAACTGAAACCACAACAAAAGCTATATTAAATGAAGTATGTGGCAAAAATACCAAGAGAAGAGGTCTTTTGGGAATAAAAGCAATCCAATCTTGAATATAGAAAACTATTTGCAATATTTCCAAAAAATGAAGTAGGAACAAGGAATCACAGCCATAACCTCATCTTTATTCATCTCCTACTATGCTATTTCATGGTTCTCCAGAAAAATCACCCAGGAACTACAGCTGTTGTAAAGCATAATTCTTCTGATATTTGTGGTACCCTCAGATAATGCATCCAAAGTCATCTTTACAATGCACTGGGAGATAGAACTTGGAATGAAAAACCCATCTTTTTTTTAAAAGGTCTGTCAAGACTATAGGCTAATGTCCTTATTTCAACACTAAAGATACAGAAAAATTCTTAAAATGGGGTTCAAATCTAGTTTAAAATTTGCTTTGCAAGTCACTTTTCAAGATGTGGCCAAAAATGAGTATAATTGTGAATCCATAAGAGCTCAGAAACTACAAAAAAAAAAAAAAAGGATACCATAAACCATAAAAAACCTACCCCCCTCTACTTCACTGATGTACTCAAAAAAACCACAACCAAAAGCCACCAGAATGAGAGTAGACATAATTTAAAGCAAGAGTAAATACCTTTAATTAAGCTCTCTTTAGAATCTCTTTAGAATTTCAGCTTATAGGGTTTAATTCTTTATTGAAAAACAGTAAGAGTGCTCACTCACCATACAGGATTTTTTCAAGTTCTTGCAGCCTTAAAAGAAATCTATTATAGATAAAAAGAAGCTTAAATAGCACATATTACATCTTGCTTTTGTTTATATATGGTGAAGAGTATTCAGAGTGGACCACATCTTAGACTTGCACTAATCCTTAAATAATTACTGTTCATCTACTCAGTGCTGGAAAAACCTCATGGAATGTGACTTTGTTCTGCTGGCTTGTCTAATCCGATTCAATTACTTCAGTTCCTTCTCCCAGAGGTCTCACATTTAGAAACTGAGCACTACACATCTCCTTATCCTCCTACCATCCCCCCAAAAATGGAAAAGAAAAATTGGAAGGTAAAAGCAAGAAAGAAAGAAAGAAAGAAATCAATTCCAATGGAAATGAACTGTACTTTTTTGCTATTAGTTTTTTTGTCCTTTCCCAAATATCAGGCCATCAATAAACATGAGAAACAGCTTGTATTTCACAAAGCCTTCAGCAACTCTGTTGTGATAAAGGCAAATTGGTCTGGCTCTACAAATGCTGGAGATGGGAATAAGTTCAGTGGTTTGGACCAATTTGAACGGATGGACATTGCAGAAATCCCTGAAGCTGCAGCAAGAAGTGCTGTACAGCTGGCAGCAGCTCATCATCTGCATGCAGAAAGTGACAGGAATATTACAAATTTCCTGCCCAGAGTGAACTATTTCAATCACCTGTAATGACTTCCCTTGTCAAATGGAACAGTTGCAGAAAACCTCTAACTGCAAGAAGATTTTTTCCTGTCCCTTCCATCCTCCTCTTTTCTAATAACAGCTACCTGGCAAGAAATAAAACTTTGATTTCAAAATATCATAGTGCAGTGATTCTGGAACAGAAACTTCATAAAGGGAAAGGCAATGCAATGGAGCACTAAGAACTATGCCATGTATAATCTAATAGATACCACAGCAGATGAGATTGTGTGATCTTCTTGAGATAAAAATGTATAGTCTTAACTAAAAAAACAGATTTTCCCTGCAACCAAATGCTATTCAAACCGAGTTACCCTCTCCTTTTGCAATTATTCCTATTCTTGACCTTGCATTATGTACTTTGCAACAATTCACAACTTTCATTGAGAGACAGTCCTATCATCTCTGTAAATTGCATGAATTTTGCCCACAAGGAATGAAATAATGAAATTAAAGAGGAAAGGCAGTTGTGGTATCTTCTTATTTCACAAGGAAACGTAATTTTCATGTGCCTTAGAACCTTCTGATTTTAAAATGTCTCCTGTCATTTTCATACCTATCTTATTTGTACTTACTAAAAAAAATGGTTTGTCTTTACTAATTGGCAGTAATATATTCAAAATATATTTTTCCCTTTCTACCACAGAAGGAACCATTTTATCACTTGTAAATTGTACTTATGCACATGCTTATTAATTCTATATATTAAACTAACATTTCCTACCATGCAGCTCCTGTCCCACCAGATGTGTAATCATATTCAGCTCAAGCTGCTCCTGAATTTGAACACTTCCAAGCAACATACACAATGCATCTCTGCTGTCCTTCTTCCCTAGATCATCCTTGTGAAGCTTTTCTGATAGCTTTTCTTCTAAAATAAGTAACAGCAAATCGCCAAATCAGTTTAAATTACAAATGCTTGGGCAGGTACCCAGAGCATTATTCAAAGTCAGGGGAAGATTCTGCAAGGGACAGGGCAGTGGACACACAATTTCCCACTGATTTCTTAATTTGATTATTAAAGTCAGATCAAAATCCTCATTATCTGCACAGAAACTGATTTTTATTATAATAACTTTTTTCCCCTCAGGAACTGTATGGGTTTCTTTTAAATCTTCCATTTCAGAATTAAAAAAACAAACAAACAAACAAACAAACAAAACAAAACAAAAAACAAAACAAAACAAACAAACAAACAAACAAAACCAAAAAAAAACTGAAGCAGAAAATATATTTTTAGCATTTTCTGAAGTAATCTTTTTTCCCTCCAACAAAATGCTGAAGTGACCAATGAACCTTTATCAGCAATAATTATATAAAAATATATATATATGTACGCATTATTCAACATTTTCATTCTTATTTTGAGTATCAGTTTGATGACTCCAAAAACATTCCACAGTTTCACCCACAGATAGTGAGGGTGTTAAAATATGTAAAATACCCTTTACCTAGTAGGGAGATGGTTGAATTCTGAGTTATTATGAATGAAGAATATAAAAATGCACTGCATCTTGCAATCTGATTATTGCAGAACATAAAATATGGTTTTTCAAGGAATAACATCACACTTTTTGAGAAACTCAGGAAATATATTCCCCCTACATTTATTTTGGTATGTAATAGAAATATTTCCCTTTTTTCAGAAACAAGCTTTGACCACTCAGGAAGGAAAAAAGACTGCTAAGTTAATTTATTACCCAGCAAAATAATAGCAGATATTCCAGAAAGTTTCTGTGAACTCATACTTGGGCTCTTTGCATACAAATGTGAGTGCTGAGACACAGAGTAGAGTAATGTGAGATGTTCTTTCAGAAGGTTTTCACCTGTCCCACTAAACAATAACATTGCACCCCAGGGCAAATCCTATTTATGTCTGTCCTTTCTTGGGAGCTATTTGCTGTACTAACCACATGCCCTTGGACAATCAATCACTGTCGCCCAACCATGACTGTTCTTGCAAGTCCATTTGCTTTTGGTGATCATATTTAGATAGGAGCAACCTCTATCTTTTTCATTCAAGGTATTTTTGTTTGGATTTTTGTTTTGTTCATATGTGTGCCTTGTTTTTGTTCTACTCTTTCTTTTTGACTCTCAAAGCTGTGAATGACACCTGGTAAAAAATCATTCTGACAGATGTTTTACAAAAAAGCCAAGTCTTTTGCTTGGGTCATCTAGGGTATAACTTAATAGGGAAGTTCTGGCAAGGGAATCTTCGTTTTCTGCAGGAGTACTCAGGATGGAAAATGACTCTGAGACAAAACGCACTTTTTATGTGCAGTAGGAACTGATGCCAAACCTTTAATTTTTTTACTTCCACAGTAAATATTATTTTCTATTATCTCTTTTTATATGCTTTTGCACTCCTTTGTATCTGTTTTTATTCCAGTTTCTCCTTTCCCTCTCTTTTCTATTACTCTTTCCTTTTTCTTCTTCTGTTTTCCCATATAATTTCATCCTCCTTATCCTCTTTTTAAATGCTGGCATCTGACTTCCCCAGAGACAAATCAACACTTTCCACTCATTCCAGGTTTTTTTGACTGCTGAGTGTAATGCTAGGAAAGGGGAGGATTACAGCAAGTGCCAGTTTGGCACTCAGAGGTAGGGAAGTCTGGCACCAGCACTATTATATGTTCAAAGACTGCAGTACTGTGGTCTCCTGTCTCTGGATTTTCTTTTCATTTTCTTTGTAAAATTCTCTACAGCTGAAAGCTTTATTTTTTTTTTTTTTTGGCAACCCAACTGAAGATTTTTTCATTTATAAGATTTTGGAGGCCTATTCTTCCCAACAAAGTGTTTGTAATTCACAATTAGAGAAGAATGATGGCATAAACCCCGTAACATTTCTACCATACCTTAGCCTGATTTAAACTTTTTGAATATATGATGTTTGCAAGTACTTGTTTAAGAGAATAAACTCACAGCTTTGCACTCTCCTGGCAAGTCAGCTGAGGCTGAGAAATGCCTAGATAATATATAATGGCCTCTGCTCTAATGTATAGGCATTATACAAACATATAGGCACAGGCAGTTCCAGCACCAAAGCACTTACAATCCAAATAGATGGTGGGAGCAGAAAAAATCATTCAAAGTACTTAGAGAAATACCATTAGGTCAACAAGATATAGGAAAATATATTAATAACACCCTCAAAAGAAGTGTAGGTCAGTTGATCAAACCACCTGAGAAGGTTTTTGGGCTGTGTAATGACAGTGAGAAAACATTGCAGGAAAATAGTGTCCCTTGTGTTGGTTCAAAATTGCCCCTAGATAGGAATAAATGAAATATAAAGAGGAAACTCTTGAGAGAGTCGGCACCTGAAGTCTCTTTGGTTTTGGTCTTTATACAAAAAAATCTTCTAAACTTTTATAATATTCTGCCATTACAGGCCTTTGTTGGGAGATTTACTACAGTTACAAATGGAAAGTGAGACCAAACTAAACTGTGACTGACCACCTTTAACTGCTCAACACTGTTATCAAGTTCCTGTGCACTGCTGACAAATAACATTTATATTCTATCACCTGTGACAGTCAAACCTGTAAGAAAAGAAATGAAATCATGTTTACCCTCGATCAGGAATTCCAAGTGAGAGGATGCACTTGGAGGCTCAGGTAAAGTTGGAATAATGCACAACCTTGAAATTCAGTAAACTTCAGAAAATACTGTTTGAAAACAACACTGTACAGTGTCCTAATATTTCTTACTCTTGGGGGAAAAAAAGAAAAAAACCACAAAAGGAGCAAGCCACTTATACTACAGAACACCACAAAGCTGCATCAAACAGGTATGGAAGACAGTCAGATTCAGTAAACTGTCTGGTCTCATATTCTTGGATTTATTCACCTGTTTTATCTAAGATGCTTATACTTTGCTTTGAATAATCAACTTACTGACTACAGTAGGTGTATGTTATAAAATACATTTAATTCATTTTCCTGACTATTTGTACCAAAGCTGCAGTTTGCAAACTTGTTTTTTTTTTTCCCTGCATAAGCAAAAGACAAAAGCCCAAAGAAGAGGGTGCAATGAAAGTAGAAGAACGGATCATGTCTATTTCTCCAAGTTCTCAGTGAAGGAAAAGAAAAAGCCATTTGCCAA
Source organism: Coloeus monedula (assembly GCF_965178545.1). Classification (NCBI taxonomy): domain Eukaryota; kingdom Metazoa; phylum Chordata; class Aves; order Passeriformes; family Corvidae; genus Coloeus; species Coloeus monedula. Next base: position 13,632,831 of record NC_138795.1, on the reverse strand, counting down.
TGCTGGTGACTTTTCTGTCTACCTTTGAGCTTAGGAAAATTTAGCAGAACTTCATAACCTTCAAAATATAGAGTAAACCTCAGTTTCCTCCAAATATTGTTGGTCTTCTTTATAAACAAACAGCTCATTTTATCAGAAATTGAACATGTCAGCATCTTATTTCCTGCAACGACTTCTGTGGTTTGTGTTTGCTTATTACAAGTGTAATATTGAGTTTGGGTGGAAACTTCAGTGACCGTCTGTCAAGCTCAGCTGCTGACAAGTGGTCCTAGTGCTTGTAAGCCTGCAGAAAAAGAAGGGTTCTGTGGGTTAAAGCACATGGGGAGATGGGATAATAAAGAAAAAGGTCATGAATTCCATTTCCTGGTGTGCTTAAGTAATGGTCAGTAAAATCCTCAGAGTGTAGGAATAACTTGGCATCTTTTCAAAAAGAAGTTTTGCATAGTTACAGTGGTGAGAGTTTGAGAGTATTGTCAGAGCCAGAGACTGGTTCAGGTCTGTTTGGGGTCATGTCCCTTGTGCCCCTCTCCCTGCATTGACACTCTCCATTGGGGGCCTTTACAGTGGCAGCCTTATGACATAAAAGCAAACAATCAGACTTGGCCTTTTGTAACAAGTTCTAGGGTTTGAAATTGTACTTCTTAGCTTTCTAGAGCTGATGATACAGAATAGAAATACAAAAATACAGTGATTTATGTCCTAGACTTGATCAACCATGTGAGATTCAAGTAACAGGGGGAAAAGTGGTCTAGTTTCACCTTCATGTGTAAGAAACACCTGTGAAGAAGAAAATGTACTTTGCAAAAATAAAGGTGCTTCCCATCTAGCAATTAGCATCTTTAAATAATCTTTTCCTCCAGGACAATAGCTACTTTTACATAACAAAAGTGGGCTCCTTCCAAAGAAAACTGAGGAAGTTCTACTTTGACTGAGAGGATTCTTTGAAAACGAAACAATGAGGGAGAATGCTTCTGAGACAGAAGCTGTAACAAAGCAGCTGAACACAGGCATAACGAGCAAACAAAGCCTCACAAACCGTCACTGACAATCCTTATAATTCATTAATTTTCAGATTGCACCTGCATTTTGCAGCACTCTCAGCCTGTGTTTCAGAGTGACATGCAAAGAAAACAGCTCTAATGATCACTTGATTAGTTCACAACACTCAAACCCTTAAACACAGACTAGAAAAGCAAACCCAGCCTCCTGGTGTTTTCTGCCCTGGTGTTTGATGCTTCCTGCAGCAAAAGTATAATCACTTCTCTAAAAGGGAAAGGTAAAGCAACATTTTAAAAAGTGGATCCGTAATTTTTAAGGGTTTCTTTTCTTTTTCCCCTCAATGAGATGTTATGAGATCAGTCTAACTGCTAAATTAGATCCAGTTCTTTACTTTAGGCTGTATTACACATTGCTTATGGACTTTGATTTCATAGGTACAACTGCTTTTGAGATAAAATTATGATTTTTACCATTTGAAATTTTTTATCTGAGAAGAAAGTAAAAAATTTGACCTAATTTTTGCCATGTAAAATAATGATATCACTAGTCTAGGTTACAAACAAAGTTCTTAGTTCTCAGATCTATCGAAACAGTATTTATCATTAGAAACAGAGCTTATCAGTCCCTCAAGGAAGTATGCTCTATTTCCTTGCAAGAAATTAATAAGGGGCAGATATTCCTGTTCTTGGAAGTGAATGAACATGTTCCATACAGTCCTATTTTGCTAAATGTCTAGGGAAAAAGTGAGTGTGCTGGGTATTCCAGCTGTAGTTTGAGCCTTTCAAATGCAGCAAAGCAATACAATTAGTACGCCCACACAAGCTGACACAAAGGTTAGGCAAATCTTTTCCTCAAGGCCAGTGCAGAGGTCTTCCAGCCACACACGTGTTCCACTGAACCACCACAGGAATCAGCCTACACACTATCTTGGACATGGGAGGAGTATTTTGTTCAGTATCTCTCTGTTTTTCTTACAAACCTATTAGTTTGAAAAAGAAGTACAGCTACTGATAAAGAGGTTCATATTTGTTACAACTCAGTAGTCAGAATGCTGAAGCATCTTACACTCTTTTTAAAGGAAAGACCATAAAATAATGCTGCTAAGTGGTGACAAATTCTTCCTACTTCTATGTCTATCTGGAATTTTGAAAATGCTTGTTGCCTAAGTGAATAATCTTATATTTTTAGTGGAACTACTTGTAAGAAAAGACAATCATCAATGTGAGAACAGCCAAAATCATCTGGCCTGTCATATCACATGAAATTCAGGAAAGCAAATTTAGCAATTTCGGAAAATGTTTTATTTTCCCCTCTCCAGGGTTCCAGTGAGAATGACTGTTCCTTCCTAATCCACTGCTGAGAAGATACGATATTTGCAAGGCATAGTGTTTCACTCACCTATGAGCAAAAGATCTAATTTACTCAGTATGCAATTTTGTAACAGGTTGTATTTCTCTGGATAGAATCACTTTTTTCTTATCCCAGCATATGTCTCTGCTGGGACTACTCCACATCTGTTACCTTTGTGAATGCTGCTGGCATGATAAAGATGACAAACAGCATCAGGTGACATCACTTTATTTAAGCAGGTCTAAGATACAGATTCCACAGATTACCTCTGTGAGCCTTTTGTTCCTTAGTACACTAAATGCTTTCCAAAAAATAGCCTTGATTCCAAAGGAAGAGAAGACTGACTGATAATAAACAGTTCATTATGATTTTCTGAGTAAGTTACATTTTAAAAAAAAGTAACATACAGTCGGTAATACTAGATTTGCTATGGCCTATGTCTTTCTTTTACACTACACAGGTAAGAAGATCAAATGTTGTCACAAACATATTTTATTAAAAATCTTTTGTTTCTGTCATTTTTGATAAGGCATTAACAGAATTTTAAAAAAAATTAAAAATCCTTCAATTTATAGAGATATTGTGATACTTTGCAAAACCAGAATATCCTACAAAAGTCTTCATTCCTTAAAACTATTGTTACCACCACCACTGATGTAATTCAGCACACAGTAGGAATGTAGTCCCAGTTGTTCCACAACAGCAATTTAGGATGCAGTTTGCCGGTGAGTTCTTGTACTGCCTAGCAAATATTCTTTCTCTACAAAAATAAGTTTTTATCATATATAGTGAGGTGAAAAGTCTTCATCAGTTAATTCTACTAGGTTATGCACACAGTACCTGATACCAAAGTAAGAAGAGGTAAGACTTTGGATGTGTTTAGAAAGACAAAAGGAAGCCAAGGTTATCCTGACTTCTAATTTTTCTCTTGCACAATAGCATTCTGCTACATTTCACACGGCACAATCACTCTTGCCCCCAAATGTCTGGGTGATTCTATTAAAAATAGCAATTTGGGTAACAGACTGCACATATTTCTTTCTTCCTTATGCCTCACATAATCAGAAAATCCACTAATGCAAAGCTCTGGTCACCTGGTTGCTCTGCTGGGATACTGCAGACAATTTGGTGCAAGACAACAAGAAATACATACATGAATGATGCTTCAAACAAGAAACAAGGCGTCTCAGAAGTAGCATTTGACTAGGGAAAAAGTTTAAAAGTACACAAAAATTAGTTCTAGCAGTATTTACCTATAACAGAGATAGTTAAATGCAGTCAGCTGCATAACGAGACATAATGTGAAAGCAAAAAGCACAACAAAGAGCAGAAGTTGACCACAAGGCAAGGTGGATACTGCAGACTCAAAACCAGTGCCAGGATTCCCCATTGCCTTTTAGCTGGAAGCTGCCCAAGGCTGGAAAGGAGAAGCTACTCATCCCATGCATAATGTAGATTGCTTTGTTACCTGTTCTATTCAATCAGGAAACAAATCAGTGTAACCCATATGACTGGAATGGTCTGAGGTCTTGCTTGTTACTACTGCCTGTACATATGCAAAATGTGGTCACAAGGGGTTTTGATCCAAACCATTTCTTTTCTAACACCTTTTCCTAGCCACTATTTCCTAGATGTTTTATTTATGGCTGTAGAATACATCAGTCTACATGACAAATATATATGAACACATTGCACTGTGAAATACCTGGTTGCAGAGATAATATGGCAGAAATCTTTTGAAAATGTAGCATTTCGAGTGGTTTTGCTAATGAACCACCCACCAAAAGGAAGTAGCATGCCTTAAAGGAAGCAGTCTCTAGAATGCTGAATAACTCAGCACTCAGGAGAACAGCGTTTTGTTTCTTCTGTGCATCTTAACCTCTGCTCTGCAGGGAATATTCTCTAGGACGGCATCTAAAGAAAGCATATTAGGCTCTATGCTAATCAGTTCTGAGCCTTTCAAGTAACTGCTGCTGATTGTATCAAAAATGTGCCAAGAGAAACAAACTGTGAATGCAAAATCCATTTGAATTTTCTTTTGAAGCTACAAGTAAAAACTCCTGGCAGCACCGGTGCTTTCAGCAGTGTAAGATTTTCATACTTTATGCACTTCAAAGTGCAGATGAGGATTACGACCTTATATATTGTATATGCACCTATATTTTATTTATACTGCATCTGTGCAATCAAGAGAAAAGATATTTCCATGACCTTCTACCAGCAAGAAACCTAACAAGAATATTCAGACCTATTGAAAATTCACAGTTAATTAAAGGTTAAAAGGAACTTGCCAATTAGTATGAAAGATAATTGTCCTCCTTTGGCTACCTGATTATGTTTTCCTTTGAATACACTGAAGTGTATGTTGTCATGCTCTTGGTAAATGTAATCATAAAGCACTCACAGTACCTCCTGGCTCTGAAAATACTTAGCCTTAGAAACCAAAATTCTATGTGAAGTTTATAATTATCCTTTCATTATGAATATGAACATCTTTGTATAGTCATGGGGAGAAAATATCAGTAACACAGTAAAGATAAGCAAGGCTTAGAACCCAAAGAAGTGGGAGTTGTAGTGAGTATCATTCCTAAAAACACAAGAGAAAAAGAAAACACTAAGGCTACAGCTGTGAAATCCAACAGATGAGAAACATTGAATGATAATTCTAACAATAACTGTGATCTTTTTTCATTTGCTATTCGCGTTACCAAGAACAATACACAGTGCTTCAGATTCAGGATGCAAATAGCATGGAGCTGGTTTGTGTCCTGCCCATTTCATTTACTGGGTCACAGACAACAAAGATGTTCTTGCTCTCTCTCTGTCTCTCAAAAACAAAATAAACCAGAAAACACCAAAACACCCCCTGAAATTTCAAGTAAAGAATGAATTAATGTGTTTTGCTGAAACAAGTGCTCAGCCAATAATCCAGTAAATAGAGAAATCACTATGTTTTACCTCTAGTTGTGATCATAAGCTATCTATAAAAGACTTCAATTTTCAGGACTGTGTCTTGCTTCAAAATTAATTGATTAATTACTTAAGGAAAATAATTTTAATTTAATGATAAGAAAAATGTTAATGATTACATGCTGTTGACATACCATAGCTTGTTATTTGTGGTATTCAAAAAAATACATATTATTTTTCCTATCAATAGGCTTATAATTTACAAATCTTTGGCTGTAAAGAGAAATTTCTCTGGTTCTGAATGAACTTTCTCTTGCAAAGACTATCTGACTGCTCTTTTTATTTTCTCTCAATTGACTATCTTAAGGTAATTTTATATATTCTCTTTTCTCTAGCATTGTTCCCTTTATATATTATTTTTCTTCAAAGTTTCCCTCCCTGTGCTGCAGCACCTCTCATTATTACACCAAAAACCACACCACACCAAAACAACCCAGAAGACTCCTCTAAGTCTAGAATTTATCCCAGTTATAGTATTTATTTTACCTTAGCCTCCTAATCTTGTCTTCTCGCTTTTCTATTGTAACTTTCTGGGACAGACTTCTTGTTATCACAATACTGCACCGTCAAGCCAATCAGTCAATCGATCTATGGACATAGTTAAATTCTATTCAAGTTCTCTGTAATGACAGTTAAACCTGACATTCAATCTTGTAATGTTTCAGTATAGAATTTTGGCAAAGTTTCTCTCTTTTCATAGAATTATTTTAGAAGTGTGTCAAGATCCTGTGATTAGTTCTGAAAAATGACAAGGACACCCTTTGATCTATAGGCATGGTAGCAAATTTGCTGTGGGTTTTCTCAAATCTGAATGGTGGAGACAATTGAATTTTCTTCCTGACATTTATGAGTCTCTCGGTACTCACGACAATTTTTCAATTTTTGCAGCTACACTTGCTGCTATAATACATATGTATGTATTCCAATAATCTGACAAAGGCATTATGAATTATTTCTCCTCATATTCAAGAAGAACTGGCACTTAGTTTCTGTTATAAAAATTGTGAATACTGGCACAAATAACTTCTCAGTTATGCTCATCAGGAGAATTGGCTTGGCATGGAATGAGAATGAAAACAGGACATAAGCTACAGCAAACAACTTTCACATGCTGTTTTAACAACTACGATATTAACCTTATTTAAATTACCCTCAGATCTCATGCCGTTCTGCACAATGCACTTCCAATCACTACACTAGATTTATTATGGTTTTTCTGTATTTCCAGGACTTTGAAGTTGGTTAGAATTATGCAAAAAGATTTGGAGATAGATTTATTTTTCTTCTTTAGTTGCTTTGCTTATTTTCCACAGAGAAATGGACATTTGGCTTCTCAGTCCTTCACATGTTGTGAGGACAAAAAGCTATTTGCCTCAAAGCAGGAAAAGTAAATTATCAAAGATATTCTTGAAAGGTATATATGCAATCCACTGGCTGATGTGTCATTACGAGTAACTAAAATTTCTTGTTACTGTATTTCTCCCATTTTAAATGTTTTGTGATGCTCATGCCTTCCTAAAACTAAATACTACACTATATTACATAAATATTGCCAGTCGTCATGATAATTTTAAGTTGAACAAGAAATTCTAGCACAGATTATTCCTGTCACTAACAAGTGATTTTTCTAAAAATAAATTTTTGCCTGCTTACTAATAACACAAAACTGAAACACTAAAGTTTCAAGCTAATCACTCATTCCTTTAAACAAAACACATACTGACTGATTCACTGGCCAATCCAGGAGTGGGCTGAGATTACCTTTGAAACCTCTGTATGAACTGTTTATAAACAGCTTGACAAATATTCAATACCATAGTAATTTCAGGCTTTTTGTTTTGTTTTGTGTGTGTTGTTTGCTAATTTTTTTTCCTCAAATTATCCTATTTTCTAAAAGGAAAATTGTTTTCTGCAATTATCCTGCCTGCCAATATGCAGCCCTTGCAGAAGGCAGCATTTCATTGAGCATCACCTGAACTGATCTGTAGTACCAGCTTTTTTTTGGTTTTACCAGTGAAGCACTATGATGATGGTCAACATTCTGGATGTAATAGAGGCTGAGAAAAATGGAAGAGTTGGCAATAGTCTCATTAATTAACTTCTTTTTCATTACAAATGCAAACTAAAACTTTATAAATACCAAAGAGGTCTCCAATTTTGAATAAGAAAGCATGAAAAGAAAATGAAAACCTTATGACAGGGAGACCTCTTGCCTAAACCCTTTTGCTTTCCTTCACTGAACTTTTATGTCTTTTCAAATTAAGTTCCTGTCCAGACAAAGAGGTCAGGGCAAAGAAATCAACTCTTTTTTCTAAATAGAACACCTTAGGATATATTGCAAATGAAAACCAAGCCTGCACTTCCGATTTACACTTTGCTGATGGCTGAGCATTCAGAATACATGGAAAGAAAGTGAAAGAGAGCAATGCAAACTTAGTAGAATCAAGGAAATGTGTTCTATTTAAAGCTGACAGAGAAAAAAGAAAGGCTCGCCTCTCTATCACTATCATGTTGAAAAAGAGCAAGTGGTATTTTGAAACAATAATCAGTTCCTAAGCATTGATTGAAAAATCCTGCAGTGATCTGACCAATGCAGGACTACCCAGTCATCTAAACCTGGAGCAAGGTTTGGAGACAACAGATCCCAACACACAGCCCTTGCTTCTGCAACAGAGAGCCTTACAATAAATATTCTGCCATCTGCAGATCATGCACAACACTTCTGGATATGGTTGTATCTCGTATCTTTACATCTATACTACATCTGGAGAGACTACCTTTTTCCCCCCATACTTTATTAATTAAATAGATTTTAAAAGTGAAAAAAAAACTCTAATAGCACACATATGCTAAATCTATAAGTATTCAGTCATAACAGAGTTAAATTTTCTCTATACAAGAAAAAACACTGAGAATTAAAAAAGACTTCACAAGGACAAGTTCTTGTTTCAGCTGGGTTTACATTATCATTCAGAATTTTAATTCAAAATTGGGACAGGTCTGGACATTGTTTGGACTGCACCAATTTCTATGAGTGATTGCAGGGCACTGTCTGGATTTAGACACAGTGTGGATTCCTGTGTAGGATTTATTTCATTCTGGTTATTATATCAGGACGCCAGATGAGAAGACAGTTAATAGTTTTTAAAGAGACATCAAGAATATATTTATCTGGAGGACAAAAAAAATATTAAAACCAGAAAATGCTTTTATCAGACTGCAGCTATCAAATTTTTTAGCATTTTGTCCCAAGAGATAGTCCAAAATCTGGGAAGTTCCATATGCAAATTTACAGAATGGGTTCATATTATTGTCTTGGGTAACTTCTGAAGAACAGCAAGTTGTTGTGACTTCAATAATTTAGCCAAAAGTAGACGAAATATAAATTTCATAGTCTAAAGTAAGTCTGTTATCTGTCAAAAGTTACACCAATTTTTTACAGAATATGGCAATGGAAAAATTAAACTGGGAAATTTTGTTTTGTTATTTCTGCTTTTGGAATTTATTTAAGAGAAATAGAAGCCTGAATGGAATTTGCAAATCATACCTATCACAACATTCAACGTTAGAAAAAAAGAAACTAGCTTTATTGTGTTGTAAATTTATGTTTAGAGGGAAAAGCCATTCCACCACTTTCTGGCTGAAAAGATTTCAAACCCCACTCTAAATTTTAGTTCAGTGAATCAACTGTCTATTAATACTACGGAGAGTAACTTGGAAACATGTCACTAGCAGTTCACTGTTAGTTCTGTTCCAATGTGTAGACCTTATTAAGTGTCCAGAAAGAAAAATGAGTCCCCGGGTTGTTTAAATCAGTGTTTTATTTATTGACAGACTTTACCAATGTCATCCCTTTGGTACATTTCTAAAGGTTTCTAAGTTTATTTTTAAAGGTTTCTGTCACATGTCTGACCATCATGTGTTTTGTAACTCATTAAAATAGCAATAATATTTAAACATCACACAGGTTTTCAGCTAACTAATTTAGTGAAAAATTATAGCTGAACTTGAAATTCAAAGTTTAAGTTGTCAGTAGTGAATAATGCTAACTGGGCATGTTACCATTCCCTATATTTTGTTGAAAAAGGATTCCAGCCATACTGCTTATAAATTAATCTTCTCATTCATCAAATGGAAAATAAGTTCATCACTGTATTAATCCCAAAAGCAAAGAAGTGGGAAGTATATAGACCTTCTGTTAGCAATAATTCTTATAATCCCTAGTCTGTGCTGTCTAGGCACAGTCCAGCTACAGTCTAAGGATGTGTTCTTCTGTCAAATATGCTTATGCTTGTGAGACTGGCATCAAAAATTATAAAAGATGGAAAAGGACATTAAGCCAGAAGACTGACTGCTTTCACTTAAAAAACCCTGTGATGACAAGCTCACCAGAAAATAAAAGAAAATACGGTGTCACTAAATGACACACGGAATAAAAGAGCAAGAGTCCAATATCCAGCCCACATTTCTACTCTATTTTACACATTTGCCTGGCAATATTGGTAGCTCTAATTGTGCCACTAGAAAAGCTGGAAAGGCTTTGAGTTTAATGGACAACTTATCTCTGTAGTCTAAGAACACCAACTAAATGGAATCAGCTCAACATCACGGTCACTGTACAGCCACTGTGCGCTCTGTCTCAAGCCCACGGAAGCTTAGGCAGCTTGGACTGCTTACCTGTGACTTACATAGAACATTTTCACAAAGGGTACACATAAGCGTCCATTTTATGTCCCCAGACAGAAGGGAATTTTTTTTTTTTTTTTAGCCTCTTTCTTGCTTCTGTGCCCTTCTACAGGTGCTCACAGGTTTTCTACAGTTGTTTGAGTATAAAGGGGGTTGTTAGCTCAGAACCACCACCTGGGAAAAAGAAAGTGTAAGTTCAGCAGCAGAGGAGAAAGAACGAACCTGCTTAAGTAAATTTTGAGAGGTAATTACCTTCTGTGAGAAAACTGTCTGCATAGGAGACACACAGTAAATATCATATATTCTCCTTTATTAAGTCTTGCCACCCTATCTCATATGCCATTTCAGAAGTAAACTGCAGATACAGGAAATTGTGAAAAGTTGAGGGCAGAACTGGTTGAAAAACTGTACCTAGAGCTTGGTTGTAAAGAGAGATGTGCATGGAGTAGAACTGAGTAGATGAGTGCAAATATCTTTTTCTAGCTGACTGAGAGAACAGGAAGAATTCTTCTTGAAAGCTTTCAGCAAACAGAGAGGGACCACAAACATGTTAAAAGACCAGCTTGTCATACAGAAGACTGACAAACTGCATAATTTATATGAAATACAGTATCTAGTTCAGGAAGCCTAAGATCCCGTAGCTTAGGAGAAACAAATGAGCAATTTGAACACATTGAAGGTTTTAAAGGCCAAGTGAGACAAATGCTCTTTGTCACATATAACACAGACTTAGATAATCTTGTATTACCACAGGGAGATGGAGGAGACAACTTCTTGACTTCTTTACACCCTTTGCAGTTCTCTTTTCTAGAGGGGTACAGCATATAAAATGGGGCTATTGTAATTTCACTAACTGTGAAGAGAGTTGTAAGGATAAGTGTATTAAAAAATTTATGGAAGTGAGGACCAGATAAAAAATTGCCTTTGTAAGGCAGATGAAGAAATGAAAGGTAAAAACCACAAAGAACAATTTTCAATATTGCGGAAGTTCTTACATGACATGCAACTAAGTGAAAACAGTGGATATGATCCAGAAAGTTGGTGATGTTATAAGATGTCTATCCTAGAATGCATTATAAGAACACAAATTTCTTGCTAAATTAAACATACTGATTTTACCTTAAAGAACATCAAATCACATTTGTGCAGAAGTTGTATTTGAGTTCTGAAACTGAAAAAAAGCCAAAAAGTTAGTGTGAATTACCAGAAAAAAAAAGCCAAAATCTAAGATTCCCCCTCCCCCCCCCCAAAAAAAAAACCAAAAAACAAACAAAAAAACCAAAAAAAACCTACCAGAAAAATGTCCTTAATTCTGTGTTACGGAGGAAAAAGAATGAATGTGCTGTGATGGGAATGATTCCAATGGAAAGAAAAAAAATTGTTTTGTTGCTCAGCTTGGCAAATGAACTGTACATTCACGGTCCCTATTGAGAAGATTAGAACAATTTCTTCTGATGAGAAAAGAATGTTAGTGCTGCCATCTCTGACCACTAATAAAAGCCATTAAGGAAACAGCAGGGGACAAGTATTTGTTTGCTCCTCCTGTGCGCTGGGTTTATCTGCATTCACTGTGGTTGTGCAAAGCAAGCACAGCTATTCCTGGCAGCAGGGGCTTTCCCTCTGCCCTGCTCACAAGGAAATATTTATATGTGGATTTATGTGCTGCTCAAACGTCTTACAAGCACTTGTGTGATCACGAGAGCTAACGAAGCGTGGCTTCCAAAATCAGTCCCTCACGTGAATTCGCTCCTGACAAGCAGGGGACAGCGTGGCACTGCACTCCACCACAGGGGCATTAACGGGCTGTTTCAAGTGGGAAGCTTAATTTTCACAAATATTGCTTAAGCTTAATGTCTTTGATTACTTTATTTTTTTTCTTTCAAATGTGCTAGAATTGTTCAGCAATTCAAAATCGACCAGTCACACAGTGATGCCCAGATTTTGGGTTGAACACATGTACCATTTTTTTTTTTTAAGAGATTAGCAGCTCTTCTTAGGCGAAATTGCAGGTTTGTAGTAAAAAAAAAAAAAAAAAAAAATCCAAAAATCCCATTTTGTTATAATTTTGTACACAATAAACACACATTTGAATGTCATTAAAAGAAATACATATATTTGAAGCATGTTTGAAAATAAACAAAGGTGTAGAAATAAAACAGCAAAAATTTTTAAAAAGCCATTTCAAGAACAAGAACAGGACTGGTGGTATGACCTGTCTCTAACAAAAGGACAAAATGAGGATAAAAAGAAGGTGGTATTACAGGCAAATACAAAAATTCATCAGCAAAAATTTAAATGGAGGAGAAAGGAAAATAATAAAGAGCGCTAAGAACAGTTCATCATTGAGGACTGTAACAGCAAAAGTGGAAAAGAAGATTGAAGGTTAAAACAGCACAATTAAAACTATTAATTGAAATTGTATATGATTGCACAGGGAACGATTATGTCAACAGCTAGTGAATATTAGATTAAATGCACAAATATTTTGCCTTTTTTATTTTTTAATTTAAATAAGTTTCTAGATATAAAGGAATCTGGAATTCATCATTCCTTCTGCCCTCTTTACCAGAGGGCAAAGAAAAAAAATCACATTCTTCTGATCTTGAAGCCAATCTGAAATGTTGTCAATGGGACATTTCTTAACACTTCTACAAACATAGGGAGAGTCATACTGCATCTTAGCACTATAATCAAACTGTTGTTTTACTGTGATACTATTTAGAAAACTATTAAGTTTTTAAGCTTTCACAATGTCTCTGAGAAGTGCTTCTCTTACACGTCTCAGAGTCAGTATTTTTGTTAGAAGAAAGGAGCTGTCATTTCAGAAGATAAGGGACTCCATTTGCTGGTATTCACGTGAGCTGCTTCAACTCCATCAAATTTGGGCTCCATATATCAAGTTTTTGCTAATAGAAAGGGTTATCTGCACTCACACTAGAATAGTGTGTGATATATCAGGTGACTGCTAAGAACTGTTTATCACACATCGTGAAATGGAAGGAACTGAACACAATGGATTAAACAGGAGAGCAAATTGGGCCAAATAGTTCAGGGAAAGGGGTTGAAGGTAAGATAATGTCACAAAAAATACTACAGGATCAAATGAGAGAAGCAACAGTATGAATTTTAAAGGATAAGGTGGAAACAGAAGATAGATGAGAAAATTAGGAGATCAAAAGGTACAGAACCAACTCATTCACCAAAAGATTGGTAATTTAGGAGCTAGCAAGATAGTTCTAAGGGCAAGGTGATAAGAACATACATAGAGTACTGCATGAACACAAGGTTAAGAATCCACTAACACCTCAAGAACCAGGGGACTGAGTGAAGGTTGCAAATGTGTTCCAAAGCACTCCAACTTGTTTAAACTGTGCACAGAGCAGTCCCTGAAATCACCACTTTCCATTTAAGCCAGCAAACCAGTGGCAGGCTGGTGGTGTTCCTGTCACTGTCAGGAAGATTGAGCAAATCATGCTTTTCATCTGAATTTCCTCATCTACACAGTGATGCTTAACAATCTTAATTAATTTTTGCAAAGCAGAAAATTGTCTTTATGAATGTTTTTCTTCTCTGCTGATTTAAGGTAGGATGGACCACTAAGTTTATGTAGCACTTTCATCATTAAAGAATTATCAAGCTTGATTCTAAGTTGCAAAATATAAACAGAAGTACTATAAAAGTATGAATAGTATTATTTACAGAATCACAAAATGGTCAAGGTTGGCAGAGACATCTGGAAATCATCATTTCCCCATGTCTCTGCTCAAAGAGGGTCAGTTAGATTAATCTGACCAGGATAGTGTCCAGATGGCTCTTGAATATCTCCAAAGATGGAGACTCCATAACCTCTCCAGGCAACCTGTGCTCAGTCACTCTCAGTTAAAAAGTTTTTCCTTCTGTTCAGAGGGAACCTCTTCTGTTTCAGTTTGTGCCCATTGCCTCTTTTCTTGTTTTAGGCACCATCAAAAATGTTCAGGTTGGTGAATGGAATAAAAGACACACACGGTCAAATGTCCAAAACTTAAATACATTCCTTCAAAGAGACAACCCTTTTTCGGTTCTAGCTATCCCATCACATCCCTGCTTTCTCATATTTCACGTGCATGCAAATTCTCTGTGCAACACCACATGAAAACACTTCTTGCTCCTTCAAATGCTGGACTGTTTTGACCAATATCAAGGACAATTGCTGGAATAAGTTAAGTAATAAAGAACAGCATAGAGTCCAAATACTGCAGCTTAGACCTCTGTCCAGATTTAAAACAGTGTAAAAGAATATGTTTTCCTAAACACTTCAGATATTACATAATTAAGAACTAATAGCTAAAACCTGAAATTAGGTAGAGAATAGCCAAAAAGGTCTCATGAACTGATGCAAATGGAATCTGTAGGTGAAGATCCTGATAACGTGTTTGAATTGAGATGCAGCAATGAAGCACTGTCAGGCTTTAGAAGCCAATTTGTGACGTAAACAAATCAGCAGCATTAGCAAATAGTGGATGACTGTATAGAGCTTATTTGCTCACCCAGTAAGTGAAGGGAGAAATATCTGCTCATCATCCCCTCTTTTATCTGAGCCTGTGCAGTCAATGGAATTTTTTCATTGACTTCTAAGATGAAATAAAATCTTTTGAAACAAAGGAACAAACTAGTTCCTAGTATTTTCACTATCTGGAATGCTGAAGAAGGATAATATTAAACCAAATAAAACTAATTTGACACTTCTTTCCTGTTGAGAGCAATTCTTATTTCCCTTAGGACACCCCTATTGTTAGCAAGCTTTTAACTCATTTGTTTAAATTGCTTGAGTAGTATAATTTTACTGCAACTCCTTAAAAATCACTAACATTTTGCCATAAAGTTCAGCTTTATGGAATTCAGTTGAGTTAAACTGGTAAGAAAGCATTTCAATAAAGCAGTGGATCATGTCACCTAATACTCTCAATTTTTGCATCTCTGTTTTTGCTGTTTACATCTTTTGTTTTCTTTGTAGGTTGCCCTTTTTCCCTTCTAAAGAATTCTGTTTCATTCTCCCACACTTGATTCTTCCTGATAGTATTTTCTCAAATCTGAATTCTAAATGGAAATGGAATTTGTTTACTCACATTCTTGGTTTGCAGCCCAATCATTCTGCATCAGTTCTGTTCCCACCGAGGAGGCAGGAAGAAGAATCATATGGTATTTTTACAGCCATTTGTTACTGCTTTGATGAGTTCACAGCTCTCTGCACAAGTTGTCACCTGATGGATGGGCTTTTCTTGTGGGATGAGTTTTTTTCAACTCTTCTCATCTTTAACGGCAAGAGATGTGTATGCTCATACGCACGGGAGGGTGTATGCTATATCCAAACCATGCTAATGTGCACAATAAAGCACAATATTTAGACAAAATATTTCAGAATTACTTGATCAGAGACTAAGAGAAAGCTCTCCAGATCATTGGGGAGGACATAAAATTCATCATGACTGTAACTGGATTAAGTTCAACAAAATATTTTCATTCTAACGTCCTTCCACACAGAAAAACTACTTCCATGACATTCTATATCTGTGTAAGGATAAGGTATATTAGAAAGGTTATATGGACATGGATCTGCTTGGAGCATAGATGGTCTTAATGGAGTGCCAAGAGTCCATCAACCTTTGTCCTGTTAGTCTGCTCATTCCACAGCCTCCACAGAAAGCCTGTTCTCATAAACTTTCACAACTATCTATGAGCATGAGAAGTAAAAGAAATAACCTTTTGTAAAGCCACCTCTGTGTTTACCAAGAGCACAAGACTGGTAACAGTGGGAGAGAACAGTACAGGGTATTTTACAGTTCCTAACACTGCACTCTAATAAATGAAAATGCCATAACTGTAAATTTATCATTTTCCTGGATAACTAGAATATTTGTCTTCACTTTTAACACGGAAAACAGAAATTTCCAATGCCTTGGAAATATAAAGACAAGTCTAAAATTTAGAGATATTTACCTTCAGTAATAAATATGAATAGTTTATTACTTGAAGGTATTGGTACCAATATTTCTGAAAAGATAAGTAATTTAATTATTTGCAGAAGAACTAGAATTCTGGACATAAGCCTTTATTTGTCTTTCACCAGTTCCTGGGGGGAAAACCAAAGAAAAAAAAAGTACATTTTTGAAAAGTTGCTCAGTTTTGCAAGGAGATTTCAATCTGAGATGGAACAGTGAGTTGTACAGGGAGAAAACGTAATTCCTGTATATTAATGATAAAATTATAAAATTGTGAAGTGCCCCAAGCTGATTTTGTTTTTCGGTTTGGCTTTTCATCAACAGGCCAGAACTTTGACAAATAGACAGAACCAAGCATTTGGACAACACTCTCAGACACAAGGTGTGACTCTTGAGCTGTCCTGTGCAGGGTCAGGAGTTGAACTTTGATAATCCTAGCAGGGCCCTTTCAACACAGAATAGTCTGTGATTCTGTGAAATAGAACTTATTGCAACTAATGGGGATGTTCATGTGAATGAACTACCCTCCATACTGCAACCTTTTAAATAAAACAAAATAAAACAAATATAAATAAATAAAAAATTAAATTAAATGCTTTTATTAAGAAGGGAGGAAGAAGTCCGCATTAACTCTCTGAATTAGGTCAACCTCCTGAGCACTATCTTAATACAGAAAAAAAAACCTTAAAAAACCTTGTATGCCGAGCTTCATAGGCATGGTCACTTAAAAAAGAAAATATACACTGTGGATTCAAGTGTAAGCACCAGCTTTACACAGTGTTGCTGAGGCAATTGATGCCACAAATTGAGGTAAAATGCCAGCTAGGAAGGACCCACTGAATATTCAGAGGAACAGGAAAACATCCACCTCAACTGGTATCTGAAAGGATGCCTGGAGGACAGACCTTCCTAGCTGGCCTCTCTTCTAACCACTCCAGAGAACCCCTCTGCCAGAACAGGAAGGCAAGGACTGTGTAATGAGCCACTGAAACACTGCTACAAAACCAGACAAGGAGGAAATCTTGGAGCTTATTTCTGAAAGTGGGAACAAAAAGAGGATTTCACCGTTTTGTATTTCAGATTCAAGTGGCCCCAACTGCAAAATGTGTGTGATTGACCTCAATTTTGTGCAGTGCAGATCTGCAGCTCAGGTTTTCACAAAGCTCTCATGCTGTATCTGCCTCTGAATCAGACTTCATGACTTGCTAGCTTTTTCACTAACATATCGTAAGCTCCCTCTTGCTATTGTACAAATACATCAACTTATTTAGGGTCTGTCTTTTAACAGATCAGTGTCTTTTGATCTCCTCTGTTAGCCTTGGCAAAATAACTTCAGTATCACCGCTGGGGCTGAAGATCCCTCTATATACACTGTGTTTTCCTCTTGTGCTTGAGAGACTGTATCCTGGTTGAGATTTGAGAAACAGTAGCTTTATACAACCTTTTAAAAGATTATTTATAAAAATATTGAAAGAATAGATTGGTAGCAGAACATTCAAAATTAAATGAGAATGGTAATCTATTCAGTACAAGCTACTAAGTTGGGCATCTATGAACCTGGTAACACTGTGAGGAGTATTCAAATTTCATTTTCCAAATGATCTCTCACTTTTACACTATAGCCAAAACAGAAACCAAACTCTGCAAAGAAATGTTCTAATAATGAAACATTAGAAAATGCTGAAATCCTGAAATCTGAAAGACATGACAAGCTCCTCCTCCTTATATGAAATGCCATTGATTTGACAGAGGTGTTCAAACACACAAAACAGGATAATTAAAATACTATTTTTAATAAACTGAATATCCTTTATAGTATATTAGGTTTATATTTTGGCTAACTTATCTGTGTGTGGACATGTTCTATCTGGAGAATAAAGATTTAAGTACATTCAGGAAATTAACTCTGCTTATTTGTCTTGGTGACTAAGAGATACCCTTTGTGATGGAAAGTACTTATTTAAATGTTCTTCTGAAGCCTGAGAGCTTAGGAATTCAGAAGTCTTATAAAGAAGGTTGATATAGATGAAAGTAGAATAAAATAGAACAGAGTAGGATACACGAAAAGACAAAAAATAGCTGCAAAAGTCTCTAAGAAACCTCTTAACAACAGAAAGGTGGTTAGTCCCATCTCAGAAAGGTATTTATCTTGAATTTTTTGTTATATCAAAATGTGTTCGGTGAAATCAAGTGAAAGGAGAGAGAATATCAGCCTTGTCAACCATCAATGTAGGATGCAAGCACTGAGCAATTAAAAGACCTGCAATACCTTTCATAAAGATCAAGTAGATCACGCTTTTCTTTAAACACAAATAATTACACTGCTCATTCATTAACTTCTTCATAAATCCTATTAATTTTGAGCTACTATATATCCTGGAAATGCAGTTGAGGCTAAATGAACCTCATTACACAGTGTCCACGAAAATGATAATAGGAGTAAGAATAGGAAGTGCAGATGGTAATAATTAATTGCTCATCTTCCAACATCACAAACTGTAAATCAACAATTCTATTTAAAAAAAAAAAATATTTTGTTTGCTAGAGGTATTTTACTACAGTCCACTTTCATTGGTGGTTGTTTCTTTTTAATGCAATTTTTTAATGGTGAGGAGATAAACACAAAGTGATTTTTATCTATGTTATTGATAAATGAATGTCTTAGCAAAATTTTACAGCTAAAAAGGTTATTTACTTAAGAGAGATTTTCTGTATGTGGAAAGGTCAGATTTTTTTTAGATTGCTGTGAAATTGCTTCTGCCTTTTAGGAAATGTTCTAAGACAGCTCCTCTCCTTGTAGTGCTGACAAGGACACAGGAAGGATGTGGCCTGAAGAAATCAAATGAACAGCATAAAATCCTAGCTGGAATCTTCTGCTGCCCAGTTTGTGGGGTTTGAAATTCTCTCAAAATGTTGAACAAAACAAGGAGAGAGGACTTCTGAGCAAAAATCAATAACCAAGTCTTTTGAACTGTCCATGTACAAAGTTCTAATGAAAATGTCCTTGAGGGAAGTTTTAATAGTGGACTTTGAGATCAGCTCCTCCATTGCCCTCATAGCATTGTAGAGCATTTGAAGTTTTCAAAGGTACCAATGCACAAAAGTTTGGCTCATACAACTGAGGCTGGGGATGCCACTGAGGGATCTCAGAAACAGCAGTTTGCCACTGAAGACTGTACAGAATTCTGTATGTGTTATTTGCACTGTGTCAGGTTTTAGCTGGAGGACACAATTTACTTCAAGGGAGTTTGTAAGACTTTAAATAGCATCTCTCCATGTACAAACTAATAAGGGATCAGATGCTCAGCGCACTACAAAAAGTGTTCTGGTCCAGCTAAAGGGATTTTACTTAATATACTGTAAATAGATGGAACTTTTATATAAATACAATTTATAAAATGTTAAATAAGGTTTGGGTATAATATCCCATTAAATGGGATTACATTTCTTTGTATCTGTGTGAGCCTGATAAAAAATGCAAAACATTCACTACAGCATCAAGGTCATTCTGGGAGAACTGCCACACACATTAAACTGAGGTTAAAATGGTTGGTAAGTGAGGGTTGTACAGTAATTGCACTGCTGTTCCCCTAAAATACAAAATACAGACATTTTCTGTCCCTTTGGAGCATTTTTACCCCCAGTGCCATTGAGAATTCATATGCATTTACACTCAATTATAGTTAATGTTATTAGAAGAAAATTTTTTGGTATTAACATATAAGATATCTAGGACAAGCAGAGGAAATGTTTCAATTATCTGAATATGTTAATTAAAAACACCCCAAAATGATAATTTTTTTTATTATATGATGTTTTTATATATAAACTATGTATCATAATAAAGACATATCACAAAGTCAGCATAGAGGTTTCCACAGAGACAGAAAAACAGAATTTTGAAATTACTTTTGCTTAAGAAAATGGAGCTTTTCTCACTTTAATTTTACAGCAGTTTACTGTGTTTTAAAAAACTGGTTCTTGCAACTTTTTTTACCTTTCAAGCATTACATTTATTGCAACAGAATTCACCCTGCAGTTCAGTAAACATTCTGCAAACATTCAGCCTGTGCTGCTGCCCGTGAAACCAGAGCCAAAGAGCCACTGCTCGTTAAGGTGAGGAACTCATTGCTCCTGCCCTGGTCAGCTGGAAACTCAGAGGAAACAGTCACCCCGGGCTTTAGAGCAACTGGGCATCCTCAGCAGACACAACACTGCCATGAACTACCCAGACTTCCCTCAGGTCTGTTTGTAGTAATGCACCTCACCACTTAAACCCACCAAGATTCAGCTATTTAGTCCAAAGTACTTTGTTTTCCCTTCTTATGGGCAGCCACTGATTTGACATTTACCAAGCAACTGTGATTTTGCAGCCACTGCTGCACAAAGACTTTTCCACTTACAGATTATTCCATACACACAGGTATTAATTATGTCAATACAAAGACTGATAAACATACCATACACATTCACAACATCCAAAATACACAGAGAACTGTGATCGTAAGATATTTCCCACTACATTTATATGCAGCCTAAACACGATGGCATTAATACAAAACAGGAACTTTTAAAGCAAATCCAGTAGTTAGAATCAGGACCAAGGAAGTGTATTAGTGACTACGAAAAAGCATATCTAGAGTTAGTGAAATAAATTTTTGTATGTAATTGTGAATGCTTCAATTTATGGGAAGCATATCTATAAATACTACAAAGGTGAAGAGATATGAGAGTTCACATCTATCCCATTATGTGTAATTGAAAAATATCATCATGAAATCACACACTGCTTAAAAGTTTCAAGACCACAATTTAATGGACGTGTTCATCCCCGGCATGTGAATAATTCCTGAATGAACATGAACTGAGTGCTTAGAGAACTCTCAAAGACTGTGACTTTCACTCTGGAGTTCTGTTAATGACATTTTTTTCACTCCATAACGGAGAGGAAGCATAATTCACTGAGCTATTTTGTTTTCTATAAAGCACTTGAGTCAATTCTACATCTGACTGAACAGAAAGATGCCAAAGAATTAATCACCACCTGCCTCCCAGTTAAAACTGTAAAGGCCAGTTTCCCTTGTTGTGAGTATTCACTTAGCCCTAATTGAAGCAGCACTGAAATATCACAATAGAACCATTCACTCTAAGAATTCTCTGCCATTTCCATCCTCCTCCTGCCATCCTTCCTCCCCATTAAACTGTTTCCTACTTCCAATTCAAGTAACTCCATAAAGCTTGTCATGGACTTTTATTGCTGTAGGAATACATATAGGTGGAATGCAACTGAGATTTGGAGAGAAAATGAGATTTTTGTCACTCACTCTGTAAATCTGCTTTTGAAACAAAATCCATGAGCATTAATTATTAATATGAAAAAAAGGACAAAATATCTCTTTTTTCATAATGTTTTTGAAATTAAAATAGTATGTGGAACAACTGACTTTTTGAAAATATAGCTTAGGGCCACTAAAAAATTAGATTATCACACAGAACTTACAATAAGTAGGCTTAGAAAATTTTAAATAATAAACAAAAGGTTATAGAAGACAAATGAGATTTCATATAACTTGGATTCCACTCATATACAACAAAATTATGGCAATTTGAGCAGATTCATCTCTGCAGGAAGTTTTCATGTAAGTAGGATCTGGCTTTGGGAAGTGATAGGGACATAGACTGTCCTGAACAGAAGAACTTCGGCTGTCAATGAACATGTACCCATGTTCAGCTGACGGAATTGATTCATGTCTGTGGTGGACTATTTCCTACTAATAAATCAATTAATTGGCACAGATTAGAAGGGCACAAAGTGTCCAAATCAGAGGCAACAGCTCATATTGATGGCATCAGGGCTTCAAAACATTAAAAAGGGAAGTCTAAACAAGAAGAAAACATCCTGGTTTTCTTTCCATTTGCTTAGAGTTTTAGTTTCTCCCTAAACTAGACAGATACCTAGAAGCACAAACAAAAAAATAAGGTTTTGATAGTCATTACTGAAATCTGTTCTCAATGACAACTGCTGGATTACATGATTCCTGTTATAAATAAATTTAAAAATTTTAACTGATTTCATATTAATTTTCACTGCACTTAAAAAGACTGTTTCAACATCCAAGTGAGGCAAAATGATTCTTTTTTCAGTGCATACTAGACTGACTTCCCTGATCACAGCAGACTGAATTGTATTTTTGTGAGGCTCTTCAACAGGCAGCCAAATAAATAGCTTTTTCCCTGCTGCATGGTTTGCTGTTTGCTTAAGCAAAAATCCAATTTCTGGAGAAGACTCCACAAGGGCTAAATTCCCTGCCATTTACAAGTGTCCCATTAGAGTAGCTTTCTATATGGAAATAACAGTCCAAGAGAAGGAGAGAAAGAGTAGGTCTGAGGTCCACTTTTCCTGATGTGTTTTATTATTTCTTTTTCATTTGAAGAGTAGAGCTGTGCTCCCATGAGAAAGAGAGAGTAATATCTGAATACAAATGTCTCAAGAAAATGGAGCTTCTTTAAAAGTAAAATCCTCTCTCTGGCTTTTTTTATTGTTTCCCCCCCTGTATGCATCAAGGACAAGGGGAGACCTGACAGCTTCAGACTCACGCTGTCTTTTGTTGAAAGGTTTTTAATTAGAAATTCAAAGAAAAAACTCCTACTGGGGCAGCATATATTAGAAATGTTGGGATTTGGGCTTGATCACTGTTTTCTTTAGCAGAAGTTCTCATTTTAAAACAACAGCAATTATAAGGATGGGGTGAACCAGACCCTGTGCACCCACCGGCAGTAAGAATTATCAGTTGCTACTGTTACCACATCTCAAATGGGGAAAAGGTAAAACAAAAGTTCACAGAGGTGCACTTAATTTAGATCTAATAGGACAGACATTCCAAATCTGAAGGATTAGAATTGACTACTGAAAGAAAGTTCACGGAAATTCAACAGTCATATAATGAACTCTGACATTCATCTACTTTACAAGTGATAGTCACATCTGTACCAGCATCCTGTACCAGTTGGCACCTGTGTATTTCACAGAGGTCCAACTATGAAAGCTGTTTTTAATTTTTTTTTTTTTTTTTTTTTAACTTCAGGATTGTAATTATAATAATAATAATAATAAAAGTCTGGAGTTCACAGGGGAATTCTCTTGTACTGACAGGACATTGCTGGATCACCAGATTGTTCCTGGTAATGGCAAGCAGTGATTTAGAGAGATGCCAGGCAGGGAGATGGGAACCTCACACTGTGCTGGTCACACTGACTCTGAGATGTCAGGGGGTCAGGACACACACACCTCCCTGGTGGCTTCCAGCAGCACTGACACTGTCTCCTCTGAGGGCACTGCCACGACACTCGGTTTGCATCCAGAATTCTGACACATGTGAGACCATTTGTATTCTGTAGCAGGCAAAGGGCACTTAGGAACCTAGCAGGTTTGGATGCGTATATTACATATCTAATTTCCTGAGTGATGCTTTTGTCTGGGAATATTTTGCACTAAAATACTGACCACTCACTGAGCTCACAAATTAAACTCTTAGCTGTAGTTATTCAAGTTGTTTAGTTTTGGCCTCTGGATTACTAGTAGCATTTATAAAAAAGAGATTTGAATTTGAGAATTCATCACCTAACCTCTCTTCTGAAAAGGAGTTATGTGCATATACTCTATGAATATTTAAATTACAGAGCTTAAACATATATTTGAAGTGTATTCAGAACTGTCTCCTTGAACAAAGAGGGAATAAGAGGCCTTTGAGGAAAAGTAGGAAACTGGCATACATAACACCCAAGTAAAAAAGGAATGGAAATGACTAAAGAGTTAAATTTATGTAAGACATTGGATTACGTAGGATGACCAGGGTTCATAGCTGAGATAAGAATAAATTGGTTTTTTAATTTTTCACACTGTGTCAAAATAGGAATATGATATCAGAGTTACTGGGAAATTTATTTTGTGCAAGACAAAGCTCCTAGAAACCCATAGTCCCACTTGCTTAGAACAAGTGACCTGAAAAATACTACTTAATGAGAATTTAGTTTTTATCCAAAAGCCACTTCAGAACAGGCCCTCTGCAGAGCACTGCTTCTGTTTTGACCAAGGCCAGAATGTGTCTATTATTCCATTCATTTGGTAATGTTTAGTGCATTTTAGTGTTTTAGTATGGTGAGAACATAATTTGGTGCAAAAAAGACTTTTCTAAATGTAATCTACTAGTGAGGTTAAAAAGTTCGGTTCAAATTTTCGGTTCAAAGATCAGTTTGAGACACCTTCCCTTGTTAAGCTATTTCCTAGATACATTCATGTACCTTATCTTATTAATGTGCTATTTCTCCTTTATAATTTAATTTGTTGCATTCTACAGCAGTTCAAAGGTGTCTGCCTTAACATATTTATGCACCATTTGCAAAAGGCATTTATAAATATAATAAACCACTTTTGCACCTTTGAGACTGAAAAATCAGTAAAATATTATGAGATGTGATAATTTTTGATCTTAATACTAAAATTTATTTCACTGGCAGTGCAGAAGAGTAGTTTGTTTATTTTAATTAATGCTAATAAACAAGAATCCTTCCTAGGAAGATTTGTAAGTCTTGCCTCACAAGAACAGGGCCCTGATTCTCTAGAAGACACATGCATGCAGACATTTCACCTTTGAATCATTTCTTTAATATTTAGAAGGATACAAAGCATAAGTAATTTTTTATGAGAAAATATTTTTATGTTTTAATTCTATTTCCTAATGAAATTTAGACTTTAATGATTTTAATGTAAAAATTTTATATTAACCTTTAAAGTGAATGCAGTAAAAAAATGACCAGCGCTTAGAGATATTACAAATCTCTGTAAAATTCTGAAAGTTGAGCTCAAGGCAATACTTACAAACAAGGAATTGTGCTGAACTTATTCAAATAACCTCTTATGGTTTTGTCTTAAATGTAATTACATATTTTTGGATTCTATAATTTTCATACAATTTCTTGGTTTTGTTTAGGGGATTACTGTTTTGAATTTATACAAGCTTTACTATCTTAGAATATCTTTAAAATTTGCCTGTTATGATGTTTGGAGAAAAAAAAAATAATTACAAATCCTAAAAATGCATAAATCTTCATACCAATTATCATTAAGAAAAATTATCTAAATGACCTGTAAAGAAAAATTTCCACCTATGATGTACTTGGGGCTAAAAATTTTTTTACATACCTAATGAACTGATGCAAAGTTTCTGCATATTTTATACACCCCAGAGGTCCCAATGCTCAGTCAGAGTTTAAACTGCCTTTGGATTTCAGTAGATGTTGTATCAGATTATTGTAGTTTAAAAAACAAGTGAGTTCATTTTTGAGAAATATCAATAACTTCTGGCAACAGTGACTTGCTAGGATGAGATACATGCTGCACTGCCTTCATTCTTAGCTACATTAATGCCCAGTACCTGAAACATTACATTTCAAAGTTTTTTAGGGTATGAGGAGAGAATTCTGTCTTTAAAAATGAGTGTTGTGTTGAATTGTTAAAAAGACAATTGAGTCCAATGTATGCTGCATGTACAAAATGTGTCTGTCTTCAGGTAAACTCTAAATATCAGCATGATCAACGCCTAGAGTAAGTTCAAAACACTTTGGCCCTAAACAATCATGATTGACAAAATTGCCCACGTTTGTGAATTTATTATTCTGCCTATAGGTTATTTTTTTAAATGCATGAATCAAAATAGCTGTACTGAAATGGGAATAACTATAGTACATGAATATAATTATGTGTCCAAGGGCAATTCCTACTATGGTTCCTGAAGAATTCTTTGTGTCAAATAAGCATGAGACAGATTAAGAAAATAAAAATAAAAAATAATCCCCCCAAAGCCACAAACAAACAAACAACCCCCCTGCCTCTCACCCCCAATCATAGATATTAGCTATTTCTAAATTGATTCATTCAGAGCATCTTGGTAAAATTTTCAGGAATTAAGAAGATCTTTTAGATAATAACATTTAAAAATAGTGTCCTAACTACACATGTATATGACTAAAGATACCCCCATGGTGAAATTGGTTAATATTATCAGAAGGTGAATCCAGCATATCTGACAAAGTATGCTGGTTTGGGGTATTTTTTTATATAACTTTCCTTGGCTGATTAATGAAGAATTTTTGAAACAATTTAATCTATCCAGGGATGTGAGTGTTAGTTTATATTTTTCAAGGCTGATTACTGAAGAAGTTCTAAAGCAGTTTAATCTGTTCAGGGGTGTTAAACAAATATGTCAACATTCATTTTACATTTGTGTCTACCACAGCCAAATGAGAAGAATGCTGGAAATAGATTGCAGTGCTCTGTTTGCTCAAGGAAAAAAAAGTCAATATGCTTCATATTTTATAGAAGACACAAACTCCTTTGTAAGATGAATGCTTTTCAGATTGAGCTTTTCAGTAGTTTTACTGTGCAGATTATGGTCTGGCATTCTGCCATATAATGATATATAACCTTATAGCTCACTATTATGCAAATAACAATTTGGCTGGGAGGACTGAGTGCTTAGATTTTCTCTAAGGACTATCATATATTTCAAACTTCTAGCACCAAATTATATTTGACATTTAATTTGAACTCAATTTATGTGGAAAAATAATTTTAAAAACCCTCTTGTGTAAATTTCTAATAAGTGTTACATTTTAATTTTTCCTTTTTTTCATATGTAGATATATATGTGCAGGGGAGGTTTAATTTGGATTGACAGGGAATACATCGTTATACAATACACCATATATGGAAGGGTATTCTAAGCCAGGATCACTCAGTGCAAAGTAAAATATATATGGAAAACAGTAGCAAAAATGTTAAAATTCACACATGCATCTCCTATTAATTAATTCTTACAAAATAAGACTGACAGGTACATATGCATTCAACCATGTTGTACAGGGAATTAATAATGGAGAATGGTGAATGAAACATAATGAAGTTCAGGAGCTGGTAATTAATCAGGGAAAGGTCAGTTCTAACCTGCACTCCAGCTTCCACATCTCTCAGATTTACCTGGTGGGGCCAGTACAACACTCAAGGAAGAGATCATTTAATCTCCATCCCAGCCCTACCAAGGACACCAAGGCTGAATTTGGCACAGAGTTTTTTCCTTACCAGTGGCTCAGGTACTTGATCCAGAAGCTGGTCAGATAGCATCTGTGAGTATTTACAACCTGTAAACTCACAAGCACTAAATCTTTCCTATTCTCTTTCTACACTTGTGTGTCCATGTAGCATGAAGGATTAGATTACTTACTCAGGAGTATTTATTTCTACTCTTCTGTTGCTTTGCCTCATCTTTATTATACTATCTTACACTTAAATATTTGTTAAGAGCTTTTGTTACCTTGAATGAGCACAGTCAAAGGTCCATCACATCATGTCATAATCATAGCTGTCTGAGGTTCTAACTTGTTTGATACAGCCCTTATTTAAGTTTATGTAAATAAAAATATAGAAAGAAACAATACAGGGAACAGATTTCCAACACTACTTAAAAAGTGCATGATTTCTTGAATAAAAGTGGAATGTCTTTTAAGTCTTCATGAATTTCACAGCAGAGCTTAGATCTAGAAAACTGTAAAAAAAAAAGCAGCCAACGAAAGAAAAAAAAAATTGTGTTATTGAGAAGTTTTTTGGAGCTCTATACCTCTGACAGGTCAAAGTGATTCACATTTTGATAATTTTCATACCTTTGGGAGTGATGGGTGTCTCTTTAATAAGTATTAGAGAGCAGAGTTGGAACACGAGCCAGATATTGTGGTTGAGTATCTGCTTATAGTTCAACGGATAGTGATTTGGGTATGGGTTTTTTGGAAGTTTTATTTCCCAGTACATCCCCGAATACAGTGTGTGCAGTCCTGTGTTATTAGTCCTGTGTTTAAAGCCAGGACTCTGTCAGTCCAATACATGTCAGCAAATGACTGCTTGAGATGGAGGATAATGTAACAATCAGGACAAGGTGGGAGAAGCTAACAGTAAGTTGAGGCAGAGGACTAGAATGGTTCTAACTACCAGAGGATGAATGTTTACATTAATAACACCACTACCAGTAATCTTGGAGGTTTACTGTACAAAGAGAAGAGCTACCCAAGGGCCTTGAAACTACTGCATGACATAAGATCCCAAATAGTTTCTTTGTTCAAAAGTGTTACATATCTTACTCTGCAGAGAAAACAACAAAAATCCAGCTTAAGGTCTCTCCATAACAATTTCTTCCTCACTCTTTGATGTCACTATTTGTTTCTATGCAGTAATGATCCTCAAACATCAGCAACAACAGTGAAAACTGTGGGATGGGGGAAAACACAATCTCCAGTTCCAGCAATATTGAACAGGAATTGATTCTGCTTGGTCATGATAGTCTTTTCAGTCAGTCACTGCTCACTTTCCCTTCAGGCATGTCAGTCACAGTGTTTCTCTCCCACATGTTTCTTAAGTCCCCCGATCATGCACTCTTTCATCTGTTCTCGTGAGTGGCATTTTTCTGCCAAGTTGTGCAAAGGGATCACTACATTTTTGAAAGGACCTCCACATTTGATGCACACCAGAAAAGTCGTGGAAAGAATAACAGGAAAAGGTGTTTCAACATTTCCCAATGGATGGTTGATGTAATAGGAAATGGTAGATGGAAACACCACATATAACAAAGAACCGATTAAAAAACCAAACCCACAAACAAACTAACTAAAGATTTGCAAATTGCTTGAATTGTGGGAAGACTCCCACTAAGTAAGCACTAAATTTGAAGTAAAGTGGAGGCATAAAAAAACCCAAGACAAGATTACTCTTCTAGTCTGTTGCTGTTTGGGGTAAATGTGGTCTTGGACTGTTATGAGAATCTCTGTGGTAATGAATGACTTTAAACACTGTGAATGCTTATTTGACAACAGCACCCTGACAATGCAAATGTAGCTAAGGACTTATCAGTGACTGTGTTATCAAATTAATTTTTTCAGAATTTTATCCAGTGGTAAAAAATTCACTCCTAGGAGAAACCTGTCTTTCCAACCCCTCACCTAAAAGAAAGGTTTCTCTTGGAAGCTTGCTCTAGGACAATTGGTTATACTTAGATTGGGATGGAACAAGAAGCACAAATCCCTGTGCCCAATTTTCTTTTTTTCTTTTTTTCTTTTATTACTAGGTTCTATAATAGAACCTTGATAAAAATTACTAGTTTAATCTTGCCAACCAAAATTAACCCTCCATAATTCTTGACTTAATGACATGCTGGGCAGGTAGAACTGAAAATGGCTCAAAGACTTTTCTGTTCACCTACACTGTTCCAATGTAAAATAATTCACATTGAAACTGTAGAAAAATCATGCTTCTGGAAGTTTGAATCAAAGAGGGAGAATGAAATGGAAGTTATGTCTTCTTCTCTTAGCAAAAATAACTTGCTTTTCTGTTTTGAAAATCCTTACATAAAAATTGTTTCAAGCAACCTCAGTTTTAAGTTATTAAAACTGACTTGTGCCTAGAGTAAAAGAGAAAAAAAAAATCCCTATCAAAAAGTTCAGCAGCATGAGATGAGTTTAGGGGAAATTATTGTGATCACAGTCCATAAAATAGACCATGAGGCCTTGTCTAGCTTTAAAAAATGATCCTGAAAGTGATCTAGACACGGCAATGCACAGCTCAGATCATTAGTCCATGCAGCATTTTATTTAGTGAGATTTCACGTCTTGCCCAAGCCAGATAATTAAAGATAGCTAAATACGCATTAATTATAGTCATTTCTGCTGTGTACATATACTCAAACTTGGTTTGAAGAAGGGTAGAAAAATCCACAGCACAGGTTTGTGTGTGTATTTTTTGTACTATCATACAGTATCATAGAATAAATGGTGCAGACAGCTTGATATTTTTTTTTTTTTTCAATTAACCCTCCAGGAATTATCATACCTAGAATATGAAACTTGATTTCCTTAATCTAGGGCAAATGACAGTGTGCAGTGATTGACCTACCACATTCCTTATATAAATGAAAAGCATTTTCTCCTCTAGTAAATACTGACAGAAAAAAACCCATAGATTAATCAAATGAGGCTGTTCCAACATTAACTCAAAATACTCCACTGGATGATTATCCCATCATTAGAACTATGAAAATAATTCACAATGAATAATTTCCTCAATAATTTTTTCTTATTCTACTCACACAGCGTCTGTGAGAAGACTGCAGCTTGCCTAAGTTGAATCACCTTTCACTTTTCTTTAGTTATTTTGGGAAAGACTTTGGAATAATTCAACTACCATTATTTTATTTATTTATTTAGTTAGTTAGTTATATTTAAATTTTGACTTGTGACAGTATTCAAATGGATGCATTCAGGTACTGGATGTGCATAAGGCAAACAGAAGACCTTGTGAATACAGTAATTTTAAAGGTTCCTACTCTGTGTTAGAACCCTTCTTTTTCCCACCCAGAACATCCTCTCTAGCAGGGAAAGCCACTGAAACCAGGTAGAGTAAGGCAAGTTAAATATCAAATATCTTCCTTATTGTCTCTTGCCTATATATGCTATTTCTTTTCCCCTGAATATCTGAAAAAATCATGATATTGTGTAAGACTTCTGCTATGGAAACAGACCTATACACACAGAAATAACACTAAATCAGAAACAACAGCTAAACAAGAGGTAGTGGAGAAAGTATCGTGGTCTGAGAAAGGAAGATGATTATAAGAGAATTAGTTATATAGAAAGGGAAACAAATTGAAACCTTTTTTTAAAATGCTTTGAAGTTAGTTCATACAAAGAGCTGACATTGCTGTAACCTATGGGGTGGCTGGATGCACAGAGACCAGATACTGTGCTTTTAATTACTCACTATTAACTATAAATTCAGTTTCAAATGATGAATTATGTTTAGCAAGCAGTCAGCAAATATATCACTAAGAAGTATTATTTAAGCAATTAATGATACTAGTTAAAAAATCTGCAATGTATGCTCAATGTAACAATGGACTCTCAAGTTTTCATGCAAGAAACCATTCTAGAGAATGTTTTTGTGTGCATATCTGTTTGTTGACAATCCAGAAAAAAAGCACACAAAGATAAAAATCCTGCCATGTTTCAAATCAAATTGAACATATACAAACTCAAAATCAAAATTCCAAATAAAATAAAACACAAATCCTTAGTACTTCTACTTGTATTGTTTCCTAAGATGAAATCTTGCTTACCAAAACAGCCAGAAATTTTGACAGATCACTAATTCATAAGAACACATCTTACTTTATTAAATATGTGACACTGTTGGGAATATATTATGAAAGTGATCTTCAAGAAACAAGATACTCTGACTCCAATTACACAAATCATAAAATCCAGACCTCACTGATACCTAAAGAAAGGATCAGGATAGCACTGTACACCTCATAGTCAGGACTCAACTTTAACAAATACAGAACTAAAATGATTATGTTCTTCTAACCTAAAAATGGGCAATATTTATGGAAGTAATCATAGTATTATAATGTAGTAGTCATAGGCTTTTTGATATGTAAATACTTAGAAAAAATATTAGCAAAATCAGGCAGTTAACAACCCTGTCCAATACTTTGCAATGTGACTTCAGTGTTTGTGTTAGTTAAGCACAGTCTGTAGATCAAAAATTTACAAATATTAATCTAGTCTAGTGACTCATGTGCTATAATGAGATAGTAATGTTTTAATGTGATTACATCAGGACTAGTGCTAAGCCTATCTACAGCATATTTTCTAATCCTAGAGCCACAACAGGATTTGACAAATTTAATTTTCACTACAAATGATCTAAAATTATCCATTACATTTCAAAAGCCTGAGACCGTGGTGTGCCATATACCCACAGTTTTAACACAGCAAACCACAAAGACTGAAAGCTGAATGACACTGAACTGAGTATAAAATATTTACTGGTAAAGTAGCCAAAGGATGGAGAAAAGTTACTTTTACTTCTTTGTAAAGTATTTCCTCTTTCTCAGGCAAGGGGTTTGAAAACTCAGAAATGTTGACCAGTTCTACAAACGTGCAGAACAGGGGACTATGATTCCATGGAATCACACACATTCTCACCTGTTCTTGTACCAGCTCTCATCATGGAGATGAAGAAATATTTCTATATTGAGATACAGATGGCAAGGGACTTGATCACTGCATATGGTAACATCATAATGTCGAATATTTTCGCTGAAGACCTTTATTTATTCACTCCTGAACAGTAGAAGTCATTAAGTCATGCTTCTTTGTGAATTTCACAAGGGCGCTTTCAAAAAGCATGCTATGCAAATTTTTACGTCTACATAAATAAGAACAACACAGAAAGTTTTAGATATTCTCCTTTCTGAGGCACGTTCACACACTTGCCTTTGCTTCATTCATGTTGTAGAGGAATGAATCTCAAAAAGGCAAGTGACTCACCTTCCAAGTATGTTACTTGGCCCAACAGCTGCTGCTACTTTAGCAAACTTAAAAGCAAGTCAAGTGTTATCTCTCCAAGAGCTGCTAATACAACATATCTAACTGGAAATTTGGTCAAGCACTAAATAAAACTAACCAAACAAATGCACTTCTTCACAATCAATAGAGTGACATGTCATATATAGAGAGAAAAAACAAAAGCGGGGGAGTGAACTGTTTGCCTTCTGGGCATGAGGTTTATCCTAAGACACTTGAAGGAATCCATTAAATCCATTTAGCAATCCTTCAGTATCACAGAATGTGCTTCTCTGGTAAAAAGCAAGAGAACCAGTTTTACAGCAGAGTGCCTAGATGAGTATTTCCTGTGCTTTGTCAGACTGAGCTTCAGCACAAGGAGTTAAATTTCTTGTTCCCACACATCTTTTTCAGCAGCTTATAACAACCAATGACTATTTTCCTCCAAAATTTTCTTCTTCTTCTCCCTGAGCTGTTCAGACCAAAACTACATTAACTCATAGAATGACAAATGTCTTCAGTTACACAATCAGTTACTTATAATGTTGCAATATGCTCAATTAAGTTTCTCTTCTTTGGCTTTAACTATCAGGTGGAGATACACACTACTCATTCCTGCTGCATAAATGCTTTTAGGAAGCATACCAAGACAGTAGTAACATCCCTCTTTTGCTAAATCAATTTTTACTAATGTCTACATGATCTTAAGGGTCCACAAATAATACTGATCATGAGACAGGGACTCACCCACCTCTTTCACCCCAGGCCAACAGTGTCACAGACTAGGAAAGACAGCTGGCAGAACAACCTCAGAAAAAAACCCACAACCCCCTAAAATAAAAATAAACAAGCAAATTAATAAATGAGAAAAAAACCCCAACCCCCAAAAACAAACAAACAAACAAAAAAAACCAACCCAAAGACCAAAGCCTGAAGCCACCTAATACTGCAGCACCATTGATCTTTCATGGGGCTATAAAATGGCCACTTATAATGGGCCAATAACTCCCCAAGGATTTCTGAAATTTAAATGGACTCCAATGCTAAGTTGACAGGTTTCAGACAGACTGATGAGGTTTTAAGCTATTTTACAAGGCATTTCTGTGCAAGAATGAACTCTATGGAAATATCCATCATCTCTGATCCTTGGAAAGATTTCTTCAGTCTGATAGTGCTCTTCAAGATGAGAACAGACATTTTGCAAGTAGAGAAGTCACACAAAGTTGCAGAGCTCAGAAGGAGAGAGGAACAGATGGTTTCACTAATGAGTTTTCTAAAACACCCCCTGTCCTTGGTGAATGCAGTGCAGTAGCTAAAATGCTCCAGTGATTATTTTCTTAAATAACTAGACCTTTTCTAAACAGATCTACATGGTCAAATTGTATTAAATTCTAAAAATTTATAAGCAAAAAGTTGTTATTTGTTTTGTGTTTGTTTTGGTTTTTTTTCTTTATGCCGTCTCAAGAAAATCATGAGGCTGTATTTTCATACTGTTAACAGATATAATTTATGAAGGCTGAGCTCACTGATGTTAGGCACAAGCAACTAGGTATTATCATTGTCAATAAAGGCATAAACAAATAAGTATTATCATTGTCAATAAAGGGAACTTCATCTTCTGGGAGTGGTTTTTTTCTAGTATTATTTAAAGCATGCTGAACAGAGGGTAATTATTCTTGTAAGAAATGGAATCAGCTGTTGTGGTAAATAAGTATAATGATTGATGCTTGATGACTTCTAGAAAATAATTAATTCTATAGGATTTAACTTAATAACAATAAATTAGTACCAATTTACTCCTACCTTAAATTATTAAACAATATTTTTAATTTGCATTATGGACAAATAAGACATTTAAAAGTAATGGAAAACTTTGGAACTAATTATCTGGTTTGTAGGAGAGTTCCTGAAATTTTCTTTCTTCATTTATATGCATTTGTGCATTTGCTGTGACACTTTTTTCAGAGTATGATATCACTATGAGCATTTTTAGGAAAAAAAGAAAAAGAAAACTCACCAAAAAATTAAACCATGATTCAGCATGAAATCACTATATCTTTCAGCAAATACAACTGCTTGAAGACAGAGTAGTTTTAGCCTTTTACTATAGACTCTTACTAGCATATTCTTGCTCAAAGTATGATACTGATAACTATTCTTTGCTTTCTCACAAAAAAAATTATATATACATAAATTGTATAAATAAATGCAAGAAGACATTGCTGCTATTTAGTAACCACTCCTTGTATTACTTTGGAGATTACCCCAGTGCCTCTAAGGTGGAATGATGACATTCACACCACTACAAACGGATCAATTACCATTACAGGAGGGAGTTCAGAGCAGCTCTGATTTGTGTCTAGGTGAAGTGAAGGACTGCTGCCAAGCACAGGTCCTTCCAGTGTGGAAATATTTGGTCCACGTGTTACAGCTGAGAGAGGCCATTCAGCAATGCCACTGCTCTGAATTCCCCGGGACAAATCTCTACTAGAAGGACGGTTTCTATTGCCACATAAAAAAACCTTACAATTGATATTATTTTCTATCCATTTTGAAAGAAGCTCTATCATAACATGTTAAATAGCACCCAAAAGGCAAATCAGTAAAAGCCAATCTCCACAGTGGATGGACAGCTGGGTTACCTTGCCTCACCTCCAAGTGAAAGAATGATGTAAAAAGAAAAAAATTACCCACCAATGGATGCTGGACATTTGTCCAAACATTCTACTTCTAGATCCTGTTTATTAAATAAATAACACAGCCATTGGCACTGCCAAAGGCACCACAGCTGTTTGGGAATTTTAAATATTCCACACCTCATTCCAAAATCATGTGTAATAATTATGGTGTTATTTTAACTTTGGGATTTTTTTTTTTTCTGTTAAGATAATAATACTAAAAAAATTTGCAGGGAAGAAATTGTCATTTCAAAGTATAAAGCTTTTATAAGTTTTTAATAGGATACAAACAATAAACACTGACAAAACATCTACACAACTTTAGAAGCCCCAAACCTTTCTGCATTATTACACTGCATTTTGGGTAATTTGCTCTGTAACCATCACTCTGGTAGGAAATATTTGAGCATTTTCTCAGGAAACAGGTGATCAGTATGGTCCATACCCATGATTAAAATTTCTAGTAGAATATAAGTTTCTTTTGCAAACACAGATTGATAAATTTTGTGAATTGATTTATTATCAGGAGTGAATACAGCTCTTGAAGTTAAGAGTACCAAAATTTTCACAATTACTTAAAAATCTAAGTGGGAAATGGTACATTTCTCCTTAGAAATATTAGTTGGACAGCATCAGTGCATCATTCCTGTTTTTGCAGCTACAAATGCATTGTAAGAACACAGGATTTAGGATCAATGCACTTACTCATAAAGGAAAAGAAAAAATTCTGAATGTTTAAGTTTTTATTTTCCCTCTTCTTTGATAACTGATTAATTTTACTTGGTAGAATTAATTAGTTTTAACTGATCAATTTCTGCTAGTTATTAGTTTAAAGAAGATAAAGGTTCTGATGTTATCCCATACTGCTCTAAGAATTTAATTTTCATTTTTTCCATTAGTCTTAGCTATGGTGAGCAGCTGAGACTCGTTCTTAGAGATCTTTTTTGAAAACAAATGAAATCCAGTTCTGAGGTTTACAGAAAACCTCCATGAATGCAAGACAAGAACACGCAAAAATATTTCACCTGTAGCTAGAATATACTTGATGGCTGTCAAAAGAATTTGTGCACTGAAATGACAGCTCCTCTTTCCTTACAATACCTTTTAGAGGTGCCATTTAGGAACGTCTCAATGTCTTAATACAAAATATAGGTTATGTTTAACAATTCATAAACAATTCGCTATGGTTTTTGGCAAGTCTTGGAAAGCAAACATTCCTCACTGCTCTCGAAGAACCCATCTTGGTCAAAGTACAAGCTCTTAAATTCGTAACATTTTTCTACATTAATTATTATTTTATCATCCATTATCTTCTGTTAGACTGCCCTCATTTTATGTAACAGATAAAACAAAATGGGAAAAAAATATTTAGAATTTGAATCTCTGTAACTCTCAAGCTACAACTTAAAAGTACTGACCTAAACTACGAGTTTTCTGAAGTCACAGCTATGCATAATTTATCAGTGTAAATTATGTGCAATCTATCACTTGGATGTTATGGAAACTGCATGAATAAGTAAAATTGCATGACTAGAATGAATGAATGAATACTAAGTGATAGGCGCTTCATTCCGGAGCAAGTCTTTGTTGTATGAGTCAAGTATGACGAGGAAGAAGCTGCCAACGTTATGTGAGTGGAACCACTGAAGAAGTAAAACAATCCTCTAAAATGTACTGCATAGTGTCATATCATTATTGGAAAATGGAAATTACTTTTTTTGAGGAAACTCTCATATCTATGTATTCAATAGGCTTTACTACATCAGGGGTGACATCTTTGGCAGATGATCTGGCAACACCCTTTGTGTCAAAAGTTCAAAAAGCTATTTCAGAATATTCCTTGAATCCAGTGCCAGCTCCTTTTGCTAACCAACAACTCCTAAAATAGAGACTAAAACAAAGACTGTTGTTGCACTAAGGCTTTTACAGAAACAAGCTGCTATACTGATGGTGTTTAGCTGGAATTAGGACAAAATAAGAACTTGCCACTAGGAAGGTGAAGCAGGTGTTGGAAATGTTTTATACTCACAGTATGCAGAGGCATTCAAACTCAGATTTAACACTCACCAAAAAATAGAGCATGCAGATGTCATAAAAATATGGTTACTGTGAAAAATATGGCAGTGGATTGTAATTGGATTAGAATCTGACTCTTGTAAAAGTCCTCACTCTCTGCAGTGAGAACAAATTTGGAGGGCATTATATATGGATTTTCTGCAAGAAATTAACTGCTTGCTCGAAGAACTAGGCTTTGCCAGCTAAATAGCTGCAGCAGAAACTTCGTTAAAACTCGTTCTGATGGCAGCTGGTTACACACTTAAACTTCTGTAGTGTATCTATAACCTATGCAAACCTTGAAAAAGCTCATGAAATGAACGTGGTTTCACTTGTTTAGAAAAGCTCTCTTGCCCAATGTATAGCCAAACTTAGGTTAGGTATGAGCAACAGAATTGCACTTATTCTCACATACAGTCATGAGATCTAGAAGTAGGATCAATGATTTTGTTAAGAACACTTTTTATTAATACCTTAGAACAGCTTTATTTTAACCTCACTCTTGCTGGTTTAAGGTTCTACATGTGAAAACACCACAGAGGAAATTCAAAAAAGGCCTCCAATTGATAAACAATAAATGAATTGGACTAAAGGATGAATGTGAGAATCTTTATAAATTGCTAAATACATTCCCCTGGGTGAGGCACATCGATGTCCTTGTATGTATTTGGGGCTAGTTACTGATCTGGAGAATTGAGTGAAACAAGTGAGGGAAAAAATAGTGTTTATGCAATTTAGTTGTATTTTTCTTAACAACACAGTAAAGTAAGTTAAGCTACTTATGTCAGCTATTAAAAAAATGTCTTCATAGGGAGTCCATTGGAGCATCTGATTGCTTTATGAAGTAGGTTTTGATAATATCATCATGGAAAATGAAATTTCTTACTTTTTTATTTTAGGATCAAATTATTGTATTGATTAGAGTGACAAGTCCTATCAGACCAAGATAAAATAAACCACAGTTCATGTTAATGATACTCCAGAATAGAAAGTTACTTTGCTGGTTTTGGCTGGGGTAGAGTTATTTTTCTTCACAGTAAATGTTAGGGGCTGTGTTTTGGATTTGTGCTGGAAATTGTTTGCTATCACAGGGATGTTTTCCTTACTGCTGAGCAGGGCTCACACAGAGTCAAGGCCTTTCCTGCTCCTCACCCCATGCCAGGAGCGAGGAGCCTGGGGGTGCCCATGGAGCTGGGGGGAGACACAGCTGGGACAGCTGACCCTGAGTGACCACAGGGATACCCCAGACTGTATGGAATCATGCTCAGTGTGTAAACTCGGGGGAATAACAAGGAAGCAAGGGCTTGGGGGGATCTTCTAAATAATGGTGTTTGTCTTCCCAAGTAACTGTTGTACGTGATGGATCCCTACTTTCCTGGGAATGGCTGAACACGTGTCTGCCCATGGGAAGTGGGGAATTAATTCCTTATTTTGCTTTGCTTGCATGTGGCTTTTGCTTAACCTGTTAAATTGCCTTTATCTCAAGCCATGAGTATGTACACTTTTATCTGTCTGATTCTCTCCCCCATCCCTCTGGGGGGACAGCTCTGTGTGGCTGATTTGCTGGCAGGCGTTAAACAACAACAAGTACTTATAGTTACTATTAGTGCTACCCCAAAAATTTTAAATTAGCAAAAGTCCTAGTGACTTTTGTTTCTTAATTTGAACAAATTTTTTATGATCATCTCTAGGAAAGGCTAAGAAGTTATGAAGATCAAATACCACACTGCACTAACCAAGGAAATGATAAATGTAACCTCAGTGGATATTGCTGTTGGATAGGCAGAGAGAGATATATTCGGTAGACTGTAGCTGAAAGATACTCAGAAATAAAGGAACAGAAAAGGAAAACTTTGAACAAGCATAATCTGTCCAAGCCAAGACAAAAAGTCATTTGGTTTAACATCTTGTCCATTTTAATACCACTATTTAAACATCCCATGGGAAAAAAAAGAGAGAGAGAATCACCATTATTTGCTCTCTAAAAATAAAGTGATGAAAATTTAAATAGTTAAATAATACCTGCTCTGGTCATAGCCCTTCCAGTTCACAGCCATTCCTAATAAAATTAAGTATCTCCTCTAGTATCACTGGTAGTATATTAATATTTATAGCTTAGCAAGCAGCATAAAGCTAACAATTGCTTATGGTGCAAGAGACACAGAAAACGCAGTGAAAGAAGTCTAGTTTTCCTGAACAATAGTTCATATATAAAAACACATTTTCAAGTAAGACTGTTCAAGCAGAATGGAAACATATTCATTATGAAAGCCTGCATAACATTTGGGAGGATTCATTAATTTCCTTTCAGCTTTGAAGGCAGAAGATCCTTCCAATTTTTTCCTGTGGGAGTGAAGCAGTATCCACAGCAGGGGAAGAGAAATTTATGGATTGCTCAGCCTACTTGGACATGCATAGATTCATGGGAAGACGTGAGATATGTCTGAGGGTGCTGAAGGATACCCTAGGAAGGCTTTTGGCACAGTCTCCCATAGCTGTCTTGTCATCCAATTGGTGAGTGACAGCTGGAGATGCGGACAACAAGGCAGGCAGAGAATTGACTGGACTGCCACAGTGCTTGAAAGTCCAGCTGACAATCTGTACACAGTGGTGTCTCTCAGGGATCAGTGTGGGGACTAAACTGGGAATTGCCCTCATTAATGCAGGTGCATGAGAAGACAAAGTGCACTCTCAGCAAAATTGTGGATGTCAACAAATCGAGGGGCAGCAGTAAATATGTCGGGGACAGGGCTGCTATACTGAGGGATTGGGACAGACTGGAGACATGGCTTGATGGGAAATCACTGAAGTTTAGCAAAGGCCTTGCCAATAAAAGATACTGACACAATGGAATGAGTCCAGTGGAGACCACCAAGATAGGTGGGAATAGGGAATATGGAATACATGAAAGGCAGCAAGAGGAAGGTTTGCTCAGCATTAAGAAGAGGGCGCTAAGGAGACACATTATAGCTCTCTGCAACTTCCTGCAGTCTGAGAGGTGCACAGCAACAGACTGACAGGCAAAGGAAACCTGTTGGAACATGGAAATCCTGATTAGATATTAGGAGAAAATTATTTTGTGTTACCATGAGGGTGGTCAAATATGCCCAAAGAGGACACAGAATCTCCATCATTGAAGGTGTTCAAGACTGTGATTCTGTGTGACTCAACTGGACAAGCCCTGAACATCCTGGTTTGAAGAGAACAACTTTAACAAAGGGGTTAGACTACTTAACCTCCAGAGGTCCTTCTCAAACTAAATTGTTGTACGATTCCGCAAGAGCCAAGTATCTTAACAAAAAGAGGAAAAAAAACAGTTAATCCATGCTACTGATCTATCATTTGGTTTCTTTTTTTTTGTTTATTTTTCTTTTCCTCCAAGTCAGTATTGTTATACTAAACATTAGTCTGAGCCTTTATTATTACATAAAACATTTCTTTATTCAAATGTAATGAAAATCTCATTATGACTTCCCAGCTACCAGTGCAAACAGTGTACTTAGCCAAATGGTAATTGTATCGGTCTCCCTCCTATTCCAATAGGAAAAGTTGTGTCCCTCAAATGAATAATTACCTACAGAATAATTAAATGTTGCTGATATGGTCTACCCATCCCACTTGTACATAGAAACAGCAAAGTCTGTCTTCCCTGAAATCTATCTCCGTCATGTTGGATAAGCTTACTGCCCATCACACGGCTGGCATCGATCCCTACTCAATTACAGATGAACATAGCACCATATTAAAAGACAAATAAGGTTTAATTTTAATCACAGACAGCCTGTAAGTCCATGTTCCATTATAGATTAAAAGAACCAATTATTTTTAAAAGTAAAGATTTAATGAAAGGCCTTACTAATATATAGACACATTGCTCCCTCTGCATTCTAAGTCAGACTCTGCAGTAACAGTTGAAATTGCTGCAAGCAATCCAAGCAAGGCACGGGGATGGCAACTTGGAGAAGAATGTTTTTCCTTCAGATACAAATACACTTTCTCAACAGGGTTTCTTTTGCAAGATTTCTCTTTCAAAAGAGTAAAATCAAAGACCATTTATAGTCAACAAATTAACTCTGCAGCCAGAGTTTTATTGTTACTAGGACAGAGTAAATGAAAAATAATTGCATTGAAGCAGGCAGAAATTCCACACTAATGCTGCTGAATGCTGCTGAAATCACTTTATCCCAGACTCAGAAAGGTAGTTAGGAACCTAATTCTCATTTGAATTCAATGGGAGTTAGGCACCTACACATCTCTGAATCTAGACATTATAACCTTCCATCTGTAACAACAGGAGTTGGCTTGCATAATTAACTCCAGAATATAGGGCATCAGAACCCTTATTTTCTTACTATTCATTCTTTAGTACTAGTTTCCAATCTTCCTTGTCTATTGAGGTAGTATAATGTTTGTGAGACTGTGAACTAATAAAATTGTAGCTCTATAATATCCTTGATATTAGCCCTGAGAATGCAAAGATAAAAACATGTATATTTTAGAGAGACATCTACAAACTGGGTAATCAGACAATGCTGTTAATAGTGCTATGAATGCAATTCCACTTGTACAGAGAAAGCACAAGAGGTTATATATATATATATATATATATTCAAAATTAACATCCCAATTTTTAAAGTTGTTTTTATATGATGCCACGCTTTTTTTTAGGAATTTCACATATACCGTTCAACCAGAAATGCTTTAATGCATGGTAAAGTCTCTTCATTTTCTAAATTTGGACATACCTTAAGGGTTAAAATTTCAGCACTATTTATCAACAGACATTGTTATATCAATCTTATAATTACCATTCACAGTTAAAACCAGAAAAAACCCCAAACAAAACAGGACTCCCTTGACTAGAAAGAACCAGTATTTTATCTGCCCCCTAATCTTTGAGGAAAAGTGTACCAAATAAAACACTAGCTAGATCTGTGGAATGAGGATCGCAGAAAAGAAATGCAGGCATTTCTGATCTATTTTAAGGTTCTCATATCAAAAGATCACTTAGAATGCTTCTGATGATGAACAAAAGAGTTGGGAAACCTTCTCATCTACTTCTCATCTATACTCAACCCTTGCTGTTTTCATCCTGCTAAATTCCTTTTGGTTTTGTCCTCGCTGATTACTGAAGGAAAAAAACCTCCAGCTTCTCTGCACTTGTTAGATATTCACAAAGAGAATATGGAGAACAGCAAGGGGGTGCTCCAATGGAAAACATCTCTCAACGCAGGTGCACCGCAAAGATTCAGCTTCAGAAAACAGCAACTGTGTTCTGGGAGTGCTCCCACCTGCCATACACACCCTTACATACACACAATTAACAGAAACTGAATTTACCAGGCCTAGGGATAACCAGGATTGTGCAGAATCCTTACTTTCAGGCTGGAATCCTATTCTTTTTCATTTTTAAATGTAGTTTTAAATACAACAAATTCCACTTTTTAGGTATACCATCAAATTCTTCCAATATGTTCTGTGAAATATCTTAAAAGACACATGAAATCAAGGCTTTATTAAATCCCTGCACAGAAAGCCTATGAAAACAAGATAAAACAAGATACACACTGAAACTCCTATCATAGTATATAATTCATTAGCAATATGAGGGTGTAAGAGTTCTTCAACAGAAGTAACAGTTTTCACAAAAATATTTAGAATATGCAAAAGTACAGATCATTCTCTGGCTGATCCAATATCAGTCCAAGTCAAGATGTGGATTACTGGTCCAATTATGATTTTAAATCAACACAATTATTTTCCTCTACTGACATCAAATATATTGTACATTACATATATTATCACTTAATTCTGTAAACTTTCTAATTCATCGTTATCTATTCTAAATTCTGTTAGG
This sequence comes from Coloeus monedula, assembly GCF_965178545.1. Classification (NCBI taxonomy): domain Eukaryota; kingdom Metazoa; phylum Chordata; class Aves; order Passeriformes; family Corvidae; genus Coloeus; species Coloeus monedula. Next base: position 13,589,815 of record NC_138795.1, on the reverse strand, counting down.
GACTTCTATAAAGAAAAAATATATTTTATGCACAAGAAAAATTAGAGAATATTTCCAGGGTTTTCAAAAAACACTTATGTGCTTGCTATACATGCAGAAGTAGAGCCTTGTGTGTTGGAAATGTAAGCTGATGGCTCACACTGAAAAATGTCACCTGCTATTTATTATCATGTTTTCTTTTTCAGGTTCAAAGGCCTCACCAATATGTTGTAGCAGAAAACTATCTGGGCATATTCTCTGCTAAATCCTTATATGTATTTCTTCACTGTAAGCAAAACACTCTTCAAAATCTGCACACTGGGTTCTAGATTAAACTATTATAAAATGCACCTTTATAGGGCCACTGATTAACTTCTGCATTCTGTGCTGGTTTTAGCTAGAGATGATCTGAATTAAGGTATTTTGCAAAAACATTAGTCCTCCTCCGGAGTATTTGCAGCAGTGACAAATAAGATTTTCTTTTATTATCTATCACAAAATCTGGCACAGCATTATGTGCAGAGTAATAAATGTCTCCATTCTCACTGTGACACACAGCACTAAGACATTTACATGAGATTACTGTTGTCACAGACAGCAATTAGGTGCTTGATTCTATGGCCTTTCAAAAGGTCTTCGGTACCTCAAATTCATGCTATGGTACATACATATATATTAATCTGATAAAATTTTACAAGCATAATACTGTAATATGGAGACATATGCATATATGAACTTTCCTTTGAACAATACCTCAATATAAAAAACAGTGCACTCAAAGTCTGAAATACTTAATAAAAATAGCCAGTTTTTAAAAGCATAATTTTAAAATTAACTGAGTAATTTTGGCTGCATAATCATACCCCTGAAGGGATGTAATAAAATATAAATTTAATCAAATACGTTTATAGAACATGCTTCAAGCTAGTGCATGTACAATTTTGATCCAAATATCTAGTCATGAGTATAGTATCAGACCTTTAATTATAATTTCTATTATAATTCTTCTATTGAAGAAAATGTAGCCAGTGCCCTTACCTGCAATTATGCACACACAGTCTGTGGAAAGAGTAGATAAAGACTCTCCTGTGAACTGTCCCTTGCTGAGCTAATTCACCCAACTGGTTTAATTTCCTTTGCCCTCAGTCTGCCATTGCAGTGATTACATCTAAATGAAAAGACAAGGAAACACCAAAATTAAAAATAAATCACTAGATTTATTGTCTAAATTTTCAATTTGACTTCTATTTTTCAGTCAGAAAGTTAGGTCACAGAAAGCATGTTGCAAGAAAAAGTGTTTGGTACTTTCTGACAGTAGCATGTATGAATATCTCATCTAGTGGCTAAAATGTGTGGCCTCTCCGAGACTCATTACAGTGCACACCTGGTGTTCTGTGATAGGTGCCCTGTATTTCACTCCTAATATATTGTCATTTATAAACCCATAAAGAAAAGCCTTTTTGGGAATATCTAGTTGTCTTGGCGTGGCTTTATGATGCTGTATCCCCTATCATCTGCCCTATGCCAGACGTGAGTCCTGTGCCTTAAGCCAGATTGGGGGGGGAAGGGGGAAGGCAGTGGAATTCCTTTGGCTGCTGTGTTCAAAAAACCACAGATAACTTGCTCACTCTCTCCCCAGCTCTCAGCTCTGCAGCAGGGAAGACAGTTGCATTCCTTTGCTTTTTAGCTAGCTTCTCGTTCATTAGCTGAGGCAAGAAGTTTTCCTGGGACTGTGGCTTCTTCTTCTCCTGGAACTGTTCAGCTTTGCCCCGGTCCAGAACACCAACACTGGGAGGCCCCACACCACAGCGTGGACCCCAGCTCCTCAGAGAGCAGAGCCACACCTACAGAAAGGACTCTGAATCTACCAGGTCTTCTCCACAGCGAGAGGTTTTGTTATCTAACATTATTCACTTTTTCTCCCTTGTGCCTGTGTGCACCTTGCTTGTTAAATAAACAGTCTTTTTTTCACTTTCCTCCAAAAAAATCCTTTTGAACCTGTGGGGGAGGGGCTGCCAGAACCTGCCTTCCATTAGAGGAGATGTTCATCTCATGACGTTTCTTCCAAATTTGTCTCAAACTGAGACACTAGTGTAACATTGCAGGCTGCTCTTCAAAGTTAAATACTCTTTTTAGGGTGCAATTTTAAAAGGTTTTCTGTGGCACAATGATCTGAGGGAATACCTAAACGCTTATTTTAAATATCCATATGGTAATACAAAAGTTCCAATATTATAATATACATCATCTTCTCATATTTATTTCAACGTAGCTTCTGCAATGCACATGGAGCTTTGGAACCTGCACTGCTGGCTCTGTTACCAATGTCCAAAGGATGGCAAAGCTTTGCACAGGAGGAACATGTGGATTCAACAACCCCACGTGTCCATCCATGAGACGCTGCTTACAGGAAGGAACTAGCCCTGGAGATAACTCAGTCTCTCATATTGTGTTATGGAGTAGCAGGATTACACTTCCACACAGTGCACCATTTACTAAAAACAGATGCTATAAACACACTAAAGTAGGCAGAAGGCTTCCATCAGATGGCCCAGGACTCCCCTCCACCCATCTAATCCACAATATAGGTACTTCTCTGGAAAATATCAACTCCCTGCCACATTTTACAGTTTCTTCATATTGCCCAAATCATTGTTTAAAATATTGTTTTTATCTTTGTACAATAAAATTCAACCCAGTAAATGGTCAAAAATCTTCTTCCAGTGAATTCCAAGCTACACAGTGTAATGTGTAGATAGAATGTCAATTCTTTTGAAAATGAGCCATATATGGAATTTTACATGGAGTGTTCTCATCCCCCAAAACCTACCTGGACCTTGCATACTATGAAGTTGTTAGCTTAGTCTCCTGGGGAAATCACAGTAATAAATGCTAGGCTATTAAAAAGTACCATACAATAAATTTCAATCCAAAGACAACAAATACACAAATAAAAATAAGTGCGCCTTTCCAGTAAATCCAAAATAAACTTAGTCTATCAATTAGCCCAAAAAGCCCCCTGACAGAGGGCCTAGGATGGTGATTAAGCCACGTACCAATAATGAGATTAATTCATTCAGTTGATCAGATACATAAGCATGAAATAAAGAAAAAATGGAATAATACAATAAGCATACACAACCACATTGTCCTCTCTGGCAAAATAGTGTAAAGTAAGGATTTTTCTTTCCATCATGTGACTCATTATGCAGTACTGATTACATCATCTCCCCACCTTGCTGCCTCTAGATACTCAATTGCTATGGATTGGTTGCTTTCCCTGAGGCTGCTGATACATTTATAATAAGCATGGACTAACCTCAAAGCAATGTATCCCACCCCCTTAGTGAATTTATCTTAAAGAGAAAATGTTAGAAAAAACCCCAAATATCTTCTTTAAAAAAATATCAAAGATGTTCGGCTCAGCTTCTGAAAAAAATATTTTGCAATTGGAAACCAGCTTGATCATACAGATGTCTGGCTTACACTCCTTCATATTCTTTATACAGGGATTTAAGAAGTACAGCACCTTTTACACAAGTCCATTTAAATGATTTGGGCAGCAAGCTTTTTGCTTTCTGAATTAATTCCAACTTTCATATGTGACTACTTCTGATAATGCCATGAATCACATGTAAACCTTGATCATACATATTTAAGTGGACAGTGCCAGAATGTAGTCTTGTTCTGTCACTGTTCATGTAACTTCAGATTTGGAAAGAGAGATTAAAATATTTGCCCTTTTGTTTCTGAATACTTTCCAAAGCCAAGGCATACCACTGGAAAGTTATAAATCTAGGAGACATCTTTCCAGACCTTCTGTAAACACATGCAGCATAGTGACTTTAATGGAGATGTGCTAATTGTCATAGAGGTATTCAAAAGGTTTATGTCTTTATTTAGATAAAAACCAGTTTGTACCAGAGCAACCACACGTTGAGGTAGATTCCTATCAAACATTTTATCTTCAACAATTCTAACACGCTCAGCACATCAGTGGTGCAAACCATGATGTTAACTCCAACAACATTGATACCTATTTCCAAATCACTTCACAACTTAAATTGAAATCTAATCCTCTGAATTATGAAAAAGCTAAATTCCTTACATCACAATTTTTTAAGCCATGGATGATGAATTTCTACCCTCACATTAGCACATTACTTCACGCATGTCTCAAAATGAAGAGTACCAACTACTGGGATCATCAGAACTCATGGAGTAAAAACAGCTTTACAGAGCTAAACCACTCATTAAGCATGAATGTTACAGGAATGCTTCCTGGCTGGTTTGTTTTTTTTTTCATATTATTATTTTATTTTCATTCCATAATCATTACACTGACAAGTTACATAATAGAAACTACAATTGTGATTACAGTATATTTAAATTACAGGGTAGATTTTTTTTTTCTGCCACGGTTCCAACTAGCAGCACATCTAGATGCTTATCTCTCCTAACAGTGACCAAGAAATCTGATCACAAACTTTTCTGAACTGTTAATATTGCGGAAAAGCTGTATTGTAATGCTGAGCAGACATACTAACTGTGCAAATCAGAGTACTCAAACTGATCACTGATCCCACATCCACATGAAAAATGCATTACAGGCTCTTATGCACTGTGGTGGTGCAAGTGGCTCCAGCCACTCTGTCTCCTGAGGAGAACTCAGACAACCACCTGCGGTGGTCAGCAGCCCAAGTTTAGCATGTAACTCACAGTCATGGTGACAACCCATGATTCCCTTGTTATGCCTTTTGCATGTTTTCCCCTGATCAGTTAATGTTTTCCCAGTCCCGTTTTATGTATGAGGTTATGTACATTCATTTCCCTTCTTTAATATGTATCAGTTCTAGAAAGTTCTTTGTTCCTCGATGCCCCATTGGATCCTTCCCTAAGTCCCTCCTATGTGTTGTTCCCATTGGTTCCCTTGCTGTCAACCCCGCCTACTTGCCCCTATCCCATTGGCTGTGATCCCTTTCCCCGCCTATTCTGTACCCAGTATAAAATCCCTGGACCCTCCTACCAATCTGGCTCTTTGTCCTTGCCTTTTCAGCGGAATAAACCTGTGTGGAGCATGTACGGAGAGTCCCCTCTCTTTCTTCTTTGCCTTCAGCTGTGTGCCTGCTTAACAGAGACAGGAAGATACAGCCCCTTTTGGGTGAGGAGCTCTATCCCTTTTTATTGTGTGTTGGGCACTGAGTGCCACCTGCCAGAGGGATTCCAGCGTTGACCTCCGGGCTTCTTTGTGTCGGCATGCGAGGGGTAAAACCCCCTTCCTGCCAGCTCCCAGTGGCTGCTGTCATACCTGAAATCCCTATTTGTGCTTGGTCTTTGCATATTAAGTGCTTTAATTAATTAATTTTGAGTTAAATCTTTTTAAATTGAATGTTAAAATTAACCCATCAGCCCAGGTACAAAAATCAAGTTCCGTTATCAGTGTTTTCAATTGTTCAAAGTAGTTTATTTAAAGAGAGTTGCACCCTTCCCAGTTAAAAATCCCAACTTACGCTTCCTTTTCAAACTTCAAACCACCTGTACGCCGTAAGAGTTATCTTTCCTGTGTTTACTGTATACTTTTACAAGTGTTTTAAGATGTGTTGGATGTATTTTAATACTTTTTTTAGGTGTTTTTACTTGCACTTTGGTTCCAAGGCTAACTCCAAAAACTCCAGTTCTAACAGCCAGCAGCTATTTTTAGTCCCATAGCCATTACCCTGTAGGCAAGCTCCGTGGCAACCTGAATTTTAATGAAGGCATTTTAGCACCCTTGTCTCAACTAATACCACCCCTCTGACAACAATGAGCCATTGGTGGACGGAGATGATCTATCAAAGGGAAAGTACCAATCACTTTAAACCGAAGGGGCGGGCTGTGGGTGGACTGGGGCGGAGCAAAGGCACTATAAAACAACGAGGCAGAGAGACAGGTGGTCCTGCTCTCTCTCTACAGGCTAGGTGTGGTGGATGCCAGTGCTGTGCGTTAAAAGCCTTACTCCTATTAAGGAGCCTTTAGTAATTTTTTTCATGACTTTTGGACCACCTAAAAGTCAGCCCAGCACTGCAAGTCCTTTTTCTCTACCTGAGGTCCAGTTCTGTCTCAGCCAGAAGATCTCAGATCCCTGCGCTCCTGGGGCATACCATCTATCGAGCCATAGGATCCCAAATTTTTATATTTTTCTGATTTCTGTAATTTTTCAGTTTTTCTGTTTTCAATAAATTAATTTAATTTTTTTACTAAGAGTTGTCTCATTTCTCACAGCTGCTAACCCCTCAATGCACTTTTTCTGCATGTGCAGAAAAGGAAAGTTTTTCCTAATACTTCCCTGGACTCTTGCTTGTGTTGGCTCTACACACGGCCTTAAGTACCAAATACTACACCCTGGATCATTGCCTTCTCTCCCTCTGTAGCGGGTTGAGTTCGAAACCGGGCAGAAAACACCAATTAAATGTAGTGGTTTTGGTTCAAAATATTCATTACTTACTTATTTTCCTTCTGTGAGATAAGAATTAGGAGAAAAGCAAAGCAGGCACAAACCTTAAACAGTTGCAGTACAATGAAAGAGTTTTATTACTAATAGAATTAAAAGTAAAGAGACAATAACAAAACAAAATTAAAGCAAATCCCCCTGCCCCCCCCTCCAGCACTTCTCTCCTTTTACCTAGCTCACACAAGGGATAACAGAACATGGGATGTTAGTCAGTGTTCCAGTTCTTGAAAAGTCTCTCTCTTATGCTTAAGGGAAAAAAGGGTTTTTCCTTCAGTTGCACGTGGTTCCCAAACTGCTACCAACAGCAGATCCGCCCGGAAACAAACAATCTGCTGTGTGTAGAACATCTCTCCCATGAAAAATCTCACAGTTCCTTCACACTGCAAAACATGGGCCATCACATGGGGTTATTCATCTTTTCAAGGATAAGTTCTTTTGGCCTGCACACAAAGGCTCTTCTTCGCCACAAGTCTCTAGCAGCCTCTTACTACTATATAGCCTGGCATCGGCATTCTTCACAATCTTCACAGGCACACGAAGATACTCCATCCCCCCATGTTCTTCAAATGGATTAAAGAGACAAACAGTTTGTGGTATTACAGTTTCTTACCACGGCATGCAAGAAGGTTTCTTTTAAGCTGCGCGCCAGAATCGCGGCACCGCCCTCTTTTCTCCCGTCGCCATGCTCAGCTCCGTCCCATGTGACTCACTTCTCTTTCTCTCTGACTCTGACGCCGCCATGTTGAAGGGTGTTCTTGTTCAGGCTTTACGGTGGGGAAAGCCTCGCTCCCTTTGTGCTGCTGGCTGCGTGGTGTCTTCTTCAGCTCAGCACGAAGTGTGCTGGCTGCAGACAGGAGGCTCTGCCGGCTCCCGTTGACTCCGCCGGCTCCGCATGGAGAGGAGAGGGACCCGCCGGTCCCCAGAAGCCGCGCTGGATGGGTTTAGCTGTGAGCAGTCCATGGCTGGTTTTAGCTGCCTGTGGCTCTGAGGCAGTCCCCCCCAGCCACCCAGGGTCCGTGCCGCAGCGTTGGGAAAGGGGGAAAGTGGGAAAGGGGCAGTGGCCCCGGCCCGGCCCGGCGGGGCCTGGAGGCTCGGAGCCCCCCGACCTCCCAGCAAGCGAGCTCCGACAAAAAAGGGGAAGTCCCGCCTTTCTCTGCGGTTTAAATATGTAAATTGTGAGAAGCGTAATTGGTCTTAAAGACTGTCCATCAACTCAGGGTCAACCCAATACACCCTCAAAAGAGGGGAATGCAACCTCAAGAAATCGATGTCACAAAAAGATTCTGTGCCTTAAAAATGGTCTCCATTTTACAGTAACATGAGTCAAACACACAGTCGATTATGGGGACAGTATTACAGCAGCATATCCATGATTACCACAAAGAAAGCACAGATGAATATGATCTTTAGAGTTTCAGTAGAAAAATGCAACATAACAGCCCACTAAGAAATGTTAAGTCTCCTTTCTATGAACACAATAGTTGCATTTAAATTAAATCAAATACAAATATCAGATGAAAGCAGTACCTGCAGAGGTGGAGAAAGCTCAATGGTATTAGCATTTCTGAATGCTACCAGTGTTAACAAATTCAAGTATTTATGAGGAAGAATATAGGGAGAAATGTCTGCTAGTGTGCCTTTTAATGACACACAGAGAATAGATCCATAGGATACAAGAGAATATTAGAAATTCAAGGATGTCAGTGCCTGACAATTACATAAACAAGGGTGTACAGAAAAGTAGTCAAACCAGTACTACATTATAAACATATTTACCTCTCTCAGGCTTATTTTTCTGTTGAAAGAGTGGAAAATAACTGAACTCCTGAGATAAACTGAAGGTTTGGTCATTTCCTCTGCCAAATTTGTATACTCAAATTATATCACACACACTCTCACCTTTTCTGGTTTGTTTTCTTTTTTTTTTTTTTTTTTTTGGCTGTTCCTGCTTTTGTTCGTTGTTGATAAAAGAAAAGGCTAGCAGTTTATCTACAGCAAGAATTTACAGCTGTAGCAACACTTCTAGGTCACCAGCTTCAGTTTGACAGGCTGACACAGTAAACTTAGGAGTGCCAAAGGCATGGAATCCAGAAATTCCCAGATTTGAAATAAAAAAAATTTAAAAAAAAAAAGGAAAGAAAAGGAAACAAGAGCAGAAAAAATAAGGGAGTGGAGCATAATTATCATGCCAATTCCTTTAGCTACCAGACTATAAATTTTGCAGGAGTGGGAGCTCCCCCCTCTTTTGAAACTTCCACAATACATTGAAAATTTATGAAGATTTAATGGCAGAGAAAGAGGGAAGCTGACAGAGTGCAAAAATATCTTTTCAGTTTACAATACCTTCACCTGGGAAGCCTGGCAGACTGTGGTCCATATTCAACATTAGATAGTCAATAAGGATTTGAAAAGGGAGAGGAAACCCCTTACACCTTTTAATTAAAATTCCATTGTCTGGGTCCCAAAAATTCAGTGATTTCAAATCACTGCAATCTGAAAGAAGGCCACTGTGCTTCACCAAGGGGCAGAGTGGAAAAGAAGCTCCAGATCTGCTGAAAGGATTAAGAGCTACTACCAACAGCACTGAAGATATTCTGGTATCTGGGATCATATATTAAGTATATAAATGATGGATACCACCTGGATGAGTTTTACAGTATCTCATTCCTTTATTTAGGTGGTTTAGTTTTAATCATTTTTGGAAAACAGAAATTTAATAATGGAGACTTCTTGGTCCAGCCATCAAAGACTAAACAATTTTTACAAGCCTAAGTATCAGAAATTCCATTTTGAAATGTACACTTTTAATATTGCAAGTGTTTAACCTCTCCAGCCATTTATTGAGTAGCACTGTATGCTCACAAACGCCAGATATTTTAAAATCCAGAACTGGATTTTGATCAAAGCAAAGCTCTCGATCAAAAAAGAAGTTCTATGGCTGTGGTTTTCAGTATAAGAGATATTGAAGGACAAATGTGGTCGTTCAGAAATTTTTATTACATAAATTCAAAATTGATCTACATGGAAGACCATTTAGAAGACAACAATGCTAATGCTGCAAATAACTAAGTAAAAATCCATAGTCACTGTAAAAATTCAGCTTAAACTGACTTGGCTGGGTGAGCTTCAGTGGTACTCTGAAAGAATGTTGCAAATGAGTTGCAAATGAGGCAAACCAATAGGCATGAAAACTCCTAAGAAATGAGGTTTGGGGGTTTTTTTTCTTAACTCTGTCCAGTAACAAGGAGGTGATTCAAATTATTCAAGCAGATGGCTCAGATGTAAGAACAGCTTGGTAGAAGCAGGACAAGGCTAATTAGAGTATTATGCCTGTGCCTCTTCTTCATTTTCTACATCATTCCTTCTTCCCTTCCAGAGAATGTATCCAGCCTCTCTACTTCTCTTTCAAGTATCATCTTAAATCTCAGCAATGCTCTTCTGCAGTAGCAGACCAGAGAACTGCAGAATAAGCAGGAGATTTGTGCTAAGCAGGGAGCCAGGAGGCAGCGTTTCCCTCTGGGCAGGGGTGCTGCTCCTTTCAGATGCTCACAGGGAAGCTGCTGCTTTGCTGCATTCACAGCTGCTCAGGTTAAAGCACCTGTAAATACCCTGTGAATGTTCATGCAGATTGGTGACCACGTTTCTATGAACTGCTACCGAAATTAAAATCATGTGAACACGTAAGATTGAAGGCCACAGATTTCACACACCCAGTAAGATGAGACTATCAGAAGGATATTTGCATTGGAATGGATAAGATTATTGACATTCACAAGGTTGCTCATTTGTTCCAGAGAACAGGAAAACCATTCTGACTTGTGATCTAAGTCAAACTCATACAAGCAATAAGTACTATCCTGCTTTGAGCTTTTTTTCCCCCTTTTTGAGTTATCAGAGAAAAAAAACCCCGATGTATCTGCCTATATGAATGAATAACTACTTCTCTATTTTACAAACAGATCATGTTGCTACACATGGCAGGAATTTCCTTCCATATAATGCAGAAATTTGAATAATATGAATCCTGAGACCACCTATTAATTTATTTCTTTGCTCATACAATTCCAAGTGTGAGTATTAATTTTGTTTCTTGTCTAAACCATATCAAGGAAAAGGATAGGGATCTTTCGTACAAATCCTCTATATTTAAGATAATCTAAATATGTATTGCTTGAAAAGACTGCCACCAATGCTATCTTAGCATAACATAAATGGGGACAAGAATACACCAAGGCCATATACCATTGTCCTTTTTTATTTGTTAACAGAATATACTACAATTCCAATTGTCTTGAGCCATTGTGAGATATGCAGTGCTACAAGACTTCTTGGCTATATGTTAAGAAACCTTCAGTGGAGCTGAAGAAAACAACTGTGAACCAGGATAACCGGATGACAAATAACATTTATATATGAGACATGAATTTAATGTGACATACATAAGTGCATTAGTAAATCACACTTAGTGAATTTTTGGAAAGCAGCGTTAAAACAATATTTATTGCTGATTACAAGCTTGAACTCCAAGTAGACCTGTACTAACAAATTTTCTAAAGCATCCTAAAGTAAATGCATTTAGAGCTTAAAATGTCCCGGGCATCACGGAACAGTAACCTGGAGGTACAGAAGCCAGCCATGTATTACCTGTCCTGACAGTGCTTTTTAGTAGGAGAAATTGCTAAGATAGAGAAGTTGGCAGAGTAGTGACAAGATGTTCAGATTTCTCTTTGCTGCACTCCACCACTGTCTTGGGGTAGCTTTATGATGCTGTATCCCCTATCGTCTACCCTATGCCAGACATGAGTTCTGTGCCTTTCAAGCCAGGTGTGGGAAAGGGGGGAGGCCGTGCAATTCCTTTGGCGGCCTGTGTTCAAAACCACAGATAACTCGCTCACTCTCGCCCAGCTCTCGGCTCTGCGGCAGGGCACAGAGGTGCAGTCTTTTGGTTTTTAGCTAGCCTGCTTGCTGAGGCAAGAACTTTTTCCTGGGACTGTGGCTTTTTTCTTCTTCTCCTGGAACTGTTCAGCAACACCAGAACACCACCGGGAGACCCCACACCGTGGCCTGGAGGGGCCCATGCTGCACCCCAGCTCTGGAGAGGAGAGAGCCACACCTACAGAAAGGACTCTGAATCTAACCAGGTTTTCTCCACAGCGAGAGGTTTTATTATCTAACATTATTCATTTTTTTCTTCCCTCTCGTTCCTGCGTGCATCCTTATTGTTAAATAAATAGGGTTTTTTCACTTTCCTCCAAGGAATTTCTTTCCGAACCTTCTGGGGGAGGGGCCGCTGAAATCTGCTTGCTTTTAGAGGATATGTTCTTTTGAGACATTTCCTCCAAATTTGTCTCAAACCAAGACAAATAATTTGGTACCCCGTGTGGGGCTGAAGAAAGTGGAAAAAAAACCCCTGTGATAATTATTACAATTTGGTTTTCATTACTTTGTATTGGGGGAAAGTAAGTCACCATGTTGTTTGAGGTAATAATGTCTCTCTGGTTTCAGGTACTATGTCTTTCTGGTCCCTAGGCCTGTTTGCCTACCCACAGATAGCACCAATTTTGTCCCTGGCCCGTAAAACCAAGACAGCGACAGACATGGATGAAACAGGGACTGCATGAAACCATCATAATAAAGTTCAACACATGAGTAGTTTTAAACTGTTCTTTGGAATCTGTGGATCTCAAGGAAAAATAAACATCTTCCCTTTTCTTAATGACATTTTTTCTGACTTAATAAGATCAGACTCTAAGAAATATTTTTCTTTTTGTTTCTTGAAACATATGCAAGTGTTTGAAATTACTCTAACTGGCTTCAACATAACCAAGCCTGTGGAGAAATTTAACAGGGACACACAAACAAAAGCAGTAAAGCAGTTTTAACAGGCCCAATAAATAACACAAGTGCACAGCTCAGACAAGGTATGCACTAAAATGAAACAATAATATTGTAAATGTGTTCTAACACATTTGATGCAAACTTCAATCATCATATTTGGCAAATGTGTTGTTATTTACATTCAGTGTTTAAGCTGTAGCCATGCTTAGCTGGGTCAACATAGTTTTGTGCATAATCTGAAAATTTATATTAAAACTCCATATAACATGTATATGATAATGCAAAGAGACCAGTCAACTTTATCTTATTTTACATCAGATAATATAGCTTCCAGCAGTGATTGTATTAACATGCCATTCTTAGGCAAAGAAACTGCGAAAACCATCATGTAAATGGAAAGAGTTTTGTACCATATTTTTGGTAAAAAATCTTCTAGAGGGTGGACAGTGCAACAATTTGGAGATGTTTTAACCATACCATCTGGGCTGTAGAACTAATGAGCAAAAAGGTGTTCCTATTAGTGTCTCTAACAGTAATTGTCATTTTAATTGGCTGAAATAAACTCTGCTGCCCCCAGGCCAGTCCTAACACTATGTTGGTGTAAACCTGCTTTCCCTTCAGAAGGCGTAAGTGCAATGGAAAACTGCCATGTGAATAAGTAAGAAGTAAAATAGAGCAGTTACTAATTTTCATAAAGATTGGGGGTAAAAACAAAACAAAAAAACACACCCTAAAAATGAATTAAATACAATATCATAAATTTTCCTGGGCAATAAAGTTTTCTGGTATTACACAACATTTTAATCATTCATCTGGCATGAAAATTAATGAAGAAAGTATGGTCCTGTAACTACTTTATCTTCTGGCTCTTCTGACAACAATCCCATGTAGGTGATAATCATAATGAATAATTTGGTCATTCAAAGTTTATCAGAAGACAAGGACATTAAAAATAATTTTAGAAACATATTTTACAAAATAGCATTTTCCATCATATTCAAGGTAGAATCAAGGTCCCTAACCAGTTAATCATAGGAATATTTACTTATGTGAATACTTGCATCTAAATCAAGCAATATCAAAGTCTTCATCTGTGAATAAAGGAACCATTCTTGTTTGCTCTGTAGAACACAGCCACAAAACAGCTGTGCTGAAAGGACTCAGGGCCCCATGTCACCCATCCCCAAGAACCTCCTAATCCCAGCTTTTGTGAGGGGATGTTTTACCAACCTCTTGAAACTGGAGCGCCAGTCAAATTAAAGATTCCTTACAGATCAGAAGAACATGAATGAATTCAAACTTTGTAACAAAAAACTGATGTCCTTCCACTACAAAGTCAGGCTTTTTGACATATGGACTGGAATGGACAATGTCCAAACAAAGGGAATCTCTAAGACACTGTTCAGCATTTCCAATGAGATATTCCCCGAGGCTCTCCACTCAGCAGGGTTGCTGCTGTGTTTTCTATCCAGTGATGATCACCTTTCCCAGAAGTTCCACAGTGCCTTAGGTTGGTATAAGCACAGGCTTCTTTCAGATTTCCAGCCTTTAAGTACCCTGCCTATCCAAAGCCTAAGTAGCTGGGCCCTTTGTAGGCAGTAGCATCTTGTCATGTTGCAACTGCTTCAAACTTGGAAAGAGTTAACTTGATAGGTTAATCTGGGTATGAGCAAATATACCAAAAGAAAAAGTATACAAAGTATTTTTGTATCAAAGGTAAGGACGAACTTAGGTGTTCTTCCTGCCCTTGTGTCTAAAAACAATGGTTTACACTAACTTCACTAACTTCTATATTTAACTGTGCCCTGGTCTCTTTGTGGGGGATAATGATACTAAAACACCTGCAGGATTTTGGTTAACACTGAAACAAAGTGACTGATTTACCTGTTGAGAGCAAAAGCTTTTTTCTGTAGGAGATTGTATCTGTGTGAGGCCTCCTACAGACTGTACCCTCCTGAAGGACTTCAGGACTTCCTGCTATTTCATCTGATATCTTCACCTCCCAATGCTTAATAACAGTATTTTAAGGGATCAGTAAGGAAACAAAACTTGTTTTGTTAAAATGAAAGAACTTTAGTAATGTTGATGCCATGAAGATTTTTGCCTTTTCTTTTATACCCCTGTTATACCTTTTTACAACTTCTGTATTCCTAATGCTTTTTGCCTACATTCTTGGACTTGTCTGTCAAGCTGAGAGACTCAACATTTTAGAAGCTTTGTAGCTAGGGATCAGTGTGCCCCAGACCCCAAGGTCCTCTCCAGAACATATTCTGTAAACCAAGATAGAACCATCCAGGGGAAGGTTCCTTGGGGAGGGGGGCTCACTTGAGCCTCTCATTGGGGAATCTTTGATAGATCTGCTAATTAGTAACACCTATAATGTTTACCCAGTGTTGGGGGGAGACACACACACACACACACACACACAGACACACACACACTCTCTCTCTCTCTCACACTCAGACTCGGTGGGGTGCATCTTGATGCATATAACCTGGATGTGTGCACCTAAGGATCCTTAAAATAAATCCCAAGGTAAAATCCCTTTTCCCCTTCTAACCGTGTATGACTCTTGATTTTAAGACCAGGAAAAGGCATCAATGTCACCTTGCTGCTCAATGCCTTTGCCATATTTTAAGGTACAGATAAACTGTGCTTAGGCAATTAAAAAATGGGAAGCCAAGATTATATCCTGTTTTGAAACATAGGGTCTCATTATCAAGGAAATAAAAATAGAATTTACATTTTAGAGGATTGAGCTTTGAGATAACTATGGTTGAATGTCTCATATGTTATAAAAGGTTTTTACTGTAATTATATTCTGCCTTTATAAAACACCAGCAGCTACTATTTACAAGTCAAGATTTGCCAGAGTTTAGCAACAGTAGTGGTCTCAACTTACATCTTTTGTTTAATGGATTTACACATACATTTTGGCTCCATGCTTCCATTATTAAAAAAAAAAAAAAATTCCAAGAACAAATGAGGCTCTATTCGAAAGAGAAGACATACCTTTTCTCTGATTACAAGCTTTGTATCATCCAGACAGTCCTGGGTCTTGCCTGGCCTTGTTTAGCTCTAGCAGCAATTGTCTAGCAATTAGGTAATTGCTCCTTGAATTAGTTTTAGTTAATTTATAGCTATGACAGGTAGTTATTCACCATGGAGTGAATGAACACTCATTCCAGCAAAAGTGTGTTGTGGAAGAGGACTCAGGCAGCACAAACACAGGCCCCAGGACATTAGCACAGATCATAAGGATCAGTCTGTGAGGACAACATTCTTTGGTTCCCATGAAACCAGTTTCAAAGGAAACAAAGTAAACAAAATGAACAATGGAACCAATGGAAAGTAAAAAAAAAATACATAAGCAGATTATATTTTATAAAAACAAACCAAATTCACTCTAAAACTGGGAAGGAAGGAACTGCCAATATCAAAGGGTTCCCAAAAGAAAGAAGACAGAAACCTTCCTCACTAACTTTCTCACATCCCTCCTGACAAAGGCTTCAGGATGCTGACAGCTTTTTGTAACCCCTTCCTCCCCCTGGTGGGGACTGTCACCCAGGTAGGCAGGGGGGCACCCTTGTTAAAGTTTACTCTTATTTACCCTTCTGAACAACAGATTTCTAGAAAACAGATCTCAAAACAGAAAAAAAAAAAAAAAAAGCCGAATTTAAGTTATCCTTGCTCTTCTTATGGATGTTCATTTTTTAACCAGTGCTAATTTACCCTATTTCATCTGGAGCAGCTTCTTTACTATAGTCAATGGTGTCATGTGGAAACATTAGGAACAGATGAGGGTGATTAATAACTGTAGAAAAGCCAAATTTTTTATGATAGACCGCATAAATCTCTCTACTATGAGACGTCAGCTCTTCAGTCTGTAGCCTTTGTATAGTGTTTCTTAGGTTTTTGTTGTTTTTTTCTCCTTTGAAGTACTCAGATGATAAGATACTAATTATGATGATGCACTAATTATTAGAGACCTGCAGCTCTGATAGATTTAGACTGATATTTATTGCCTTTTGTAATTTCAAAACTCAAAAAAGTCCTTACAGTCAAGTTATCATGACAATAAATAAATAAGGAACACCATTTGAAAGACGTTATTTGCAAAAAACCTTTTCTTCAGCACAGATTTTTTTATGTGAAATATTTTAAAGATACTGGTGAGAGGGGAAATTATGTCCCTTGACAGTATTCACAAATGCCCATATACAAATAACTTGAGAACATTAAACTGAAAAAAATTTCAGCAAAATTACTAATTTTAAAACAATTTCAACTAAAACTTATCTTAAGCTTCTCTCTATCTGGAATGGTATTTAAACCTGTGCTTAAATCCTACTGAAGTTTCCCTGTGGCTGAATATATCCTTCCACTTGCTGAATGGACCTGTAGGAACTGATACCAATTGAACAGATCTTGAGATTCAGAAGAATAATTGGTGTTCTTTGCAGTCAGCACACCTCCATCACATACTCTATTAGTCTGAAGCTATGAAACACTAATAGGAACTAAATTTTACAAGCATAGCCCTACAAATTCTACTCCTTTACCTTTTGTAAACAAAATCTATTTTTTTTCCTTAAGAAAGAACCATAGTAATATCTGCATGTAAAATGTGAGCTTCTCAGAATCTATATTAAATTAAATATTGACTTACCGAGCATTACACCATTCATTATTTACTTTACTCAATCTGGGATTTATTAAAAAATTGATAAGAATGGCTGCTGGTAAAATCCCTCCAGGTGAGCTCCCTAGCCAAGCCAATTATGAAATAAGTAAACTTACAGTTACTACAATAAAATGACAGTATTCTATTGTAGCAGTTGGTGATATTTTAAAAGGACGCTTTGAGACACTTACTTGAAATGAATTAGGTGCAGTTTCATATAAAAAATTTTAAGATTGCTCTTATTCTGTTATTTGCCAGACCTTTCTGTTCCCTTCTGCCCTTTTCTAAAAGTTGATTTCTCATTTTATTAAAAGGGGTTTTTTCCCTGTATTTCAAGAGTTCTCTTTCTCCCCTTATGCTCTCTATTTTAAACCCATTCGTATATATGTGAGAAGTGCTAGTCAGAGTGCTACAGAGCAACCTGCAAGTAACTGTGAAAATACCTTTAAGTGTAAAGACAAGTTTATATGGAAAGGGACATTTCCACCTATCTATTTCATTGGTGCTAATGGTTAGAATGCTCTACTGTGTGCAGGAATGAGTTTTGCATACAATTTGTTATGTATGCAATTCATGGATATGCAGCTCAGGCCTGCATAAGTTTCAATGTCCTTAATTCAGATTTCCCATTAAACCGTAAGCAATGCACATTAAAGGAATGATCAAAAGCATTCTCAGTATTGTTAACTAAAAAAAAAAAAACCACAGTAGGGGAGTAAGAGGTACAGAATCCACAAAGCATCCTTTTTTTCTTGTTTTGGTTTTAGTTAATAGGTTATTTTTGTTATTCACTCAATAGATAATTTTTACAGTTCTGGGGGAACATGATACTGTGTTGCACGATACACCCCCTGCCCTCAAACCTTAATTTCTTTTATGCTGTGTGAGGCCCTGGTTGCCTTCCAACAGGGATCCACTTTACCTGGTTTTGATCCCCAGACTAGGTCAATAACTTTCCAATATAAAGAGCCTGGAAATTATGGAGGAAAAAAAATATTACAGTCTCAGGTGTTAACCAGTCACATCCTTGCTTTGAAAGACTAGTTTGAAAACAGAAAATGAAAGTTCATGAAACTTAACTACTAAGAAAGTTCTGAGCACAGAGAGCTTGTGAGACCTTGAACCCAACCAAACTCAAGGTTTGTGATTTACACATGAACGCACTGAAATATCCCGTGGAAAAAACACCTTAATTCAGGTCATCATTAGAGCACTCCTTAAACATCAGCCTCTACCTCACACTGATGAGTGTTCCTGGGAAGAAAAGGACTTTCATTCTCGAACATGTCCCTGTGGGACCCAAGATCCACACTGAAGTCATCAGGCAGGATGTGGTGGCACCACATTTTGACAGACACCCAGCACATGTCATGGAGCTGGGGCAGGGAAGTGCACACACACATAGAGAACCATCAGCAAGTGAAAAGCTCTTGTTCCTGAGCTGCTGCCTCACTCTTAGAACCAGCCTGGTCTGAAAAACTCTGTTTGCTCAGGCATAAAAACTTTGCTTAAGCTTTAGAGAGATCCAGAAGAAAGCAAACAGCATGAAGCTAAGTTCATGATTTTTCATTATGTTTGGATACACTACTAATAAAGATTTCTCAACCGAAAATCCTCTGCAACATCGTATCTATCAATACCAGCACTCAAACACTAATTCTGTCAAGAATAAAAGAGTGATCATAATCTTGCACCTGCATATAAAGAGCTTATGGGCTTTTATTTGGTAATGAGTTGTAGAGGTGGTGTAGAGCTGCAAAAAATGCCTCTCCAGGAGACAGGGTAAGAATTGATATACCTGTAATCATAACTGGGGGAGATGGTGGTACTTTTTTTTTAATCAGTGTGTGTGGGAAGGGAAGAAAATGAAACCTCACATATAAGTACAAACTCTACTTAGATAATAATTCTGGGTCTTGATACAAAATGGACAAGATCAAAGATAGGAATTCTAATAACTGTTCAGTTAATTTTAAAATATTTTGCTAAGTTCAGTATTATTTACCATGTCAGTATCTTACAACAGGGAGGTGAGGACTAGAGCTTGGCCTTACTCTTGCACCAGCATAAAATCTACATTTTAATTTTCTTAAGACCTAGAAAAGGAAGAGGAAAACAAAACAACCCTTTCAAAATTTGAAGATTTTGATTTAACCCTTGTGCTTTTATTTTAAAACATCCACATGGGTTATGTTCTTTAAAATTGTACAGAGATTTTATAAGTTATAATCAAATATTTCTTAAACCTCGAGAAATTATTGAACTTAGGACTGAAGTGTAATCAAAGGATGGGTATAAACAAGAATCTTGCTGACAGGAATTGGGAATGTTGGGAATCATTCTTGATTCAGTGCACCAATGCACTAGAGGAAAAAAAAAACAAGACTGAATTCTCTTCCTGTTTTATTTCTTTTTGCTATTGAGGAAACACTCTTTCCTATAGAAATTTTCTTCCAAACCTTTCAGAAGCCTGCAGAAACTGTCCAACATCTTTCTGTTCTTTTGGAGAGATTCACAGGATTCCATGTTGATCTTTGGAGACATGTTGTCTCCTTTAGACTAATCTGTTTGAAACGCCATTTTAAGAGATTAGGAAGCTTCCAAAAGAAATTTAAGCAAGTTTCATATTAAGGATTATTAAGGTATGAAGCAAATGTTATGGGAAGAAAATGTTATGTGGCAGTTTGCAAAATAATTGGATTCTATAACCATTGTGGAAAAAGGATTAGTTTTTAAATTCTCTAAAATACATGCACAAGCAAACAGCAGATGTTTCTTATATTATGAAAAGGACATCCTATACATACAGTTTAAAATATACATCTGAGGCACAGTAGTATATTATGTTTAAAGCTGTGGGGTTTGACTTTGAAATTTTTAAAAGGTTTTGTAAAGATGTGAAACCTTTTAAGTATATTTTTTATAAATTAAAGTAATTGAAAGAACTAGTTCCAGACAGCAAATGAAAACACAGTCATTTAGCTGACATTAAGTTATGAAAATATTACATTTTTTTGAATGCTGTCCCATGTGTTTGCTACAGATGGGTGCTCTGAGAAAAGATCATAGTGAATTTTTATATCAGCATTATCAAAGAACCCCAAAGAATCTCTTTTTTACAAGGAGTCACATGGAAAAGAGGAGTGGGAATGCATACAAGTTACTTCTGGGGAGATTCTGATTGCACATAAGAAGGAAACGTTTCCCAATGAAAACAATCAGCCATTGGCAAATCTCCCCAGGAAAGCAATAGGTTCCGCAATATTGGACACATTTAAGATTCAGCTGGGTAGGGTGCTGGGCCATCTTATCTAGACCATGTTTTTGGAGTGCTTTTGCCAAGAAAGGTTGAACCAGATTATCCCTGAGATCCTCCTCCATCCTCCTATCCTGTCCATGGTATGCAAAATACCTTCTAAACATAAAGAATGTCATAGAGGACTTTCACTACAGGCACAAAAATTTGATTAGCAGATACAAAGGGAAAGGAAATAATGCATGATGACTTTTTTCCTCCTTTAACCTACAATAATCAAGATAGTAAAAAAAAATATACATTACTTACAAATTTAAACCCAACCTTGCTCATTTAGGGATTTGTTTTCTAGTTTATGTTGTGTGGAAGTTGGAGTGATCAACATTTACCTTCCAGATGCAACCAAACAACCAGACAATGCTTCAAAGAAAACTATGACAGACACTAATTTTATCTAATGCTGACATAAAACCAACAGCCCAAAATATATTACCCCATTTTCCTGTATTTTCAGTGAGAATACCTTGCAGCTGGTTCAAATAGCAGTCAGAGAAAGATCAATTTTTTTAATACCTTTCAACAATTTTTCCTCTAGCTCAGTGAGTATCCCACTTTTTCTTGCATCTGCATGTTTCAAGAAATTTATGACATGCATGAAACATTTGCTCATTTAGTTTGGCTCCTGCTTAGCTTAGAGGAAGGAAACGTAGAGCGACCCACAGGTATTTAGAGTAGATTGAGACTGATACTCCCGTTGTGAAATTTTCATTAGGTGTGTAATAAAATGAGAGTGAGAGAGGAGGGACAGAGCGATGACATCCTCACTAGGAGGGACTCTGCATTTCCAGCCAGCACAGGGTCTGCAGTGCTGAATTTCCAACGTCCCTGGGATAACATGAAGCTGGACCTGGGATCCAGGCTCTGGCAAACCCCAGCACAGCCCACGAGCCTTGACGTGAGGTCCTTACCAACTGACTGAGTGTTCACTTTCAATCCCAGAAACCCAGGTGTGCTGTAGATTAGCACAACTTACAAGCAGTGTGTGGGGAAATTTATTATGATAATTGCTGCTTTTATTTTTTATTTCCCTAAACTCAAAGATAATTAATGCCAGTATGTGTCCTGGTGTCTGACTCCCTTAATTGGCCCTATGATGCCTTGGGTTGTTTGAAAATTCACTTACTTAAAGCCTTTTTTCTTTTTTTTTTTTCTTTTTTTTTTTCCTTTTGACTTGTTTTTCTGGAGCTATTCATTAGTGCCTAAAATATTTGATTACATTTAATTGTAATGTCTTCAATTCTGTGCACCTGCTGCAATTTATGTAGTGGGGGAAAATAAGACCTACAGAAGCTAAAAAGTGACATGAGGAATTGAATGTTAAAGAGAATTCCCCTGCAAAGGGTAATTTGGGTTAAATATGGAAACAAACCAAGCATATTTTCAGTTGGGGTTTCCTACTTGCTACAGGAGCACCAAAAGGATTTACAGCATAATGGTTTCCTTTTCAGTGTTCATATTTAATCTCCATTTTAACATTCCTAATTATTTTAAACCATATCTCCAGCCTGAAAAAGTCCACATGGTGTTGGTCCCGCAGAGCTGCAGTCCTGAGTCCCACTCCTACATGAAGATGTGCTGCTTTAGTACATCTTTCCTAGTCTTACATCTTTCTTTCAATAAAAGATGTACATTTTACTACCTTTCTTTTTTTCCTTCCAATTACTGAAATGGTTAAAATTTTCCTGGCTGACAGTTAAGTTTTAGAACACAGCTTACAGCACTTGCAAATCAGTCAATAATACCAATATAAATTAACATCCCTGAGTATTCAGATTCCCCTGACATCACTGGAGAAGGCATAAGAGAGAGAAAATCTTGTGTATTTTTAAGAGGGAAATTACATCAGAAGGTATTTTTTGAAGCTGTACTGTGTTTTCTCATTTATCTCCAAGAGGTGGTGTAAACCTGTAGAACAGGTTCTAAAACATATTTTTCAGAATAAAACTAATTAGATCAGTTTTAACTCTTCAATATTAGCATCACATGAGAAATTCTTGTTTCAGCACTTCAGAGGAGAAGCAAAGAACAAAAATATCACCTGCTGATGTCTATGATAGCTTACAGCATAGAGCTCACTGCTGTGACCCATTAAGTGCTCTATGCCAAGGGAATTCCACAATTCTTATGCAGTAGCATCCCAATGCTTTTCTTTATTTCTCTCTATGGTAAATACTACCTGGGGCATTTTAAAGCAACAGTTAGTGATCCAGACAAATCAAGGTCAGAAATAAATTTATCCCTGACATCTCTTACTAAGCATGGCATAGACTGAAAAATACAAACACTGGTATCTCTGCTTTTAGAATAATATTATTAATAATAGTCACAAGCTGTAAGAAACTGTCATGGCTCCTAAGAATGTTACCACACAATGAACATTTTATGCTAATATCTATATTTCACTCTCTTGTGGAAACCACAGAGCTGTCAACAAATGCTAGAAATTAACTTGCATCAAATCAGAAACAGCAATACATTGATGAGAGATGTGATGACAAACACTCCTCTCTACTCATTCCCAACTAGCCTTTAAACAAATGTTACAGCAAATGTGTGGCATATTTTTACCTCAATTCAAGAACTGTCCCTGACATCAACAACAGAAGACTGCTCTACAACTGAAGGCATGGGACCAAGAGTAAGCAGGATGGTATTTTATTCTCTAGATTCAAGACAGATTTCCTGTCAAGATACTTGATTAATGTTTCCCTGACCTACTGTGTAAAATGGAAATAAATGATGCTTTTTGCCAGTTTTTAATAACAGCACATTTGGTACCCCCAGAAGCCACTGCTTTTGAACTTCCTTACAACCTGACTATCAGTCACACTCTAAGTTACAGGGCTTCTGAGATGAGAATATCAAGTCAGTATTTTAATTCTGTTTTTGCAAACAAGCCTGAGTAATTACCTCAAAAGAGGTGATAGGATGTATTTGGTGGATTAAAATCAGTCTCATTATTTGTTTTGGAATCTTGAGGTTTTTCAACACTTAGGGGCAAAAAATGGCCAGTGCTGTAATGCCCAGCTGTTACGGATGACATGAAACTGTGACAGCCTTGCTACATAAACAGAACCTCCAAGCAAAGTGGCTGAAGTACATGCACAAGCAACGTACAACTCTTATTATTGCAGGTAAATATTTTGAATTTTAGACTTTAATATAACCTGATAATGCAAAACTAATTACGGTTTTGGTATTCAGATTTATTATTCAAGTAATAAAAGGATATAAAAACTATCTACAAAAGAACATTGGCTTAAAAAAAAGGCAAGTAAAACTAAGATATTCCATGCAGTTGACAGCAAGGGAAAGAAAATAAAACAAACAAAAAAAGCCCCAAAACAGAAAAACCCACAAACAAAACACGTTTTCTTCCTGTGATAAAATCACACCAATGAGAGCCAGGCATGTCCACTTCACAACCATTTCAGAAAAGACCAGGAGTATGCAGGGCAAACCACAGGCTCTGAAACAGCACTTTTGGGCACTTAGTCCTGCATCAGCTCTTCAGCTCTAACAGGGCTTTAGATGTTTCTTCATAGAGAAGGTCATACCTATGTTAGTCCTGGGTTGCAGTGTATTCTATTACGATCCTTATGAGCTGTTGAAATCAGGTGGGGCAGTGTTTCTTTGCCTCCTCCCCCTGGGCTATCTTCTGTTAATGAACCCATCAACACCTGGCCTCATGACTCATCATCTCATTGTGAGATGCTCCACCCAGAAGGACGAACCAAGCATCCCATCCTCGATAAAATCTGGGATTCCCACCACCACAGACACACTTTCCCCTGGATTCCAGAGGACAGGAGCTATGTAGCCACTGCTGGATCTTCCAAGGAAGAGCAGACCCTTCTACAGGATTACTGCTTCGACAGAACCACATCCACCACTTCAGGAGGATGGCAGCCACCATCTTACTGGCCTGCTACCACCACCCTGACTAACAGGGTATCTGGATGTGTCCTGACTCTGTCAGTTTGAACCAGCGTTTGTTTGCCTTCTTGTTTATATATAAAAAAAAATATATATATATATATATACATATATATATATATACATATATATATATACACATATATATATATACATAGTAAAGAACTGTTATTCCTATTCCTCATACCTTTGCCTGAAAGCCCCTTAATTTCAAACTTACAATAATTCAGAGGGAAGGGGATTGCATTTTCTTTTTCCTTTCAAGGGGGACTCCTGCCTTCCTTGGCAGACACTTGTCTTTCAAACCAAGACAATGTTGTATCTGATGATCACATTGAACATAAATACAGAATATAATCTCTGCCTGAGACACTGCACTTCAGCTTTCTGTCTTAGCTATTGAGAGAGTTTGAAGTTTATCAGATTTAGTAACTTTGTGCTGCTGGGCTTGGAACCATTCCACAGTGATCCTTTTTTCCTCTACTCCCTGCAGCCATAGGGCCAACAAACAGCAGGGCTGGTACCGGGTACAGCCACACCCAGCCTGCACTTCCTGCACATCTGTTATGAGCACCTGAATATAAAACTGTGTAAAAGCAAAACAGACAAGAGTTTAAAGCTGAAGTATGAAAAACCCTGAATGCTTCTTGAAGAGGTGAGGAGCACAGTGACAGCTGAGAATACGTCCAGTACATGGCTGTGTGGGGAACAGAGCAAGTGGCATGGCTGAAGCTGCATGTGAGGCTGTCACAGAGTGAGTATATTTACACACGAAGGACCTGTTCAATACTTGCAAACTACTTTGAATGTAGTAACAAGGTTACACAATGAGTATTAGTAGCAAAGATTTAAATATATATGCATTGTCACAGCCAGCCAAAATTCTGGAGCTTTGCTTTTCAAACAATTCTGTTAAGGTCATCATGATGGCATCTTCTGCACTGCTCATTCTATAGGGCTGTCCTCCATGATGTTCTCATCAACAGCTGAAATATTCCACCCTATTGACTCAGGAGCTCATATAGAACTCACTCTATGATAAAGACTTAAACAGACATTCCTGCATATGGCCAAGAAAAGAAGGATCAGTTCCATCCTCTGGCTCTGCCTTCAGGTTTTTCTCAGTTCTAAATCCCAGCAAGAGTTCTTGTCTCTCATTTTCTAGCTTCTCATGAAACTTTGGCAGAATCTACAAGCTCTTTGCAACTATCAGCAATTTATTGATTTTGCAGACTAATGTACTTTTGAAATATCCTAGTGCAATTTTATGATAAACTTAGAAAAATCAAAATTATTTCAAAGATGCTGTGATCTTGAATATTTAAAAGAGCATATATGCTATTTTAACACTAATATCCCTCTAGCATATAAAGCCATGATCAAGGATTAATGAGTTTTTTGTTACAACTGAGTTTTGAAAAAATATTCTTACTAACATTTCAAAGTGAATAAAGAACCCAGTAATCTTCTTTTGTGTGCATTATGAATATTTAGAGATGCAGAACAAAAGTCTTTCTTACATGTAAAAACCTGAAGGCTGTTAGACTCCCCCCCCTTGAAACCCAGGTTCAAGCACAAAAGTTTAGGAAGAAAGGAATAAACATAGTCCAAAAATAATACATGACTGATCTAATTATGAAATGTCTCTATGCATTCTCTTTTTTCTAGGTAAATCAGCCAGATCTTTCTGATTTATTTATTCTAAGTATTAAAATAATTAAAGAAGAAGATGCAGGAGGCACAGAGCAGTGAATGTCAAGAACACTTGATGCAACACCCTAATGATGAACGTTCCAGCATACTCAAATAAACAAGTTTCTCTAGAGATTGTTTGAATGAAAATAATGTAATTGCACAAATAGCATAAGCTGAGTGTGTGCATGTGCACAAGAAAGAAAAGGAGGGAGACAAGAGGCAGTCATGGCTCTTGTAGTTGGTGACGTGTGGTGAATAATTGATCATTCCTTCCTTCCCTCTGATGAGTTCACTAATTCTCTCAGTGCCACACTTCTACAAGAGTCACAATCACTATTAAACCAGCTGAGGAATCCAACAAGCCCCTGAGAATACCTACTGTCTGAAATGCCTTCTAAAGCTCCGAATGAAAAATTAAATGTGAAAAGCAAGAACATGATTTCGAAGTCTCCTTCACCTTTGCTGTGTGCTCTAGTGCTATACATGATAGCCACTGTTCCACAGCCCAACACTGAATTTATGGTGCCTGCTATTTGTAATAAAAGAAGGGACAGTAGATAGAGTCATTCAGTGTGTTGAAAAAATGGCATTAACTGCGTATTTTCTATGCAGTCAATTAACAGCACAATTTACAGACTTAAAAACACAATTCCCTTATGAGAAAATGAATTAAGGACATTGCTCATTTCGAAACCTGAGGACAAAGCTGCCCTGTGTTTTAGTTGTGGTTACAGATACTGCAGAAGATAGGATTTTTGTCTGGTTTCAGCGAGCCACAGAAGTTATTCAAAGGTAAATTCTTTTTCTTAAATTCAGTAAGATGCTCACTGCCTTATTTTTCAGACTGTTAAAGAATCCAAGAGCTCAGATGGACAAAGCTGGGGATGCACAACTGAGTCACCTAATAGGATTCCTGTTTGAGTGAAGGAAGATTTGCCTCAAAACACTTAGGTAAATAAAATACTCCCAGCAACAACAGCATACACTATTTTTACAATATTAGCCCTCACATAACTGAAGGCAAGAAAGCTATTTTACAAATAAAGTGGCAATTAAAAGCTTTAGTACTGCTAGGAAAATACCCCATTCTGTATGAGGAGTTCTTCTCCAAATACATAAAGAAACAAAATGAAACCAGATAAATCAAGAAAATCCAAAATTGGATTGACAAACAATAACAAGGGAAACAACCTGTACCAAAAAAAAAGCAAAGCTGAGCGGAACAATGACAGTAAATAAATGTGTAGCATGTGTACAGTCCATGTGCAGAAAGAATATGCCAGGTTTTGAGCAAAAGGCATTCACCTACCAGTCTGTCAAAACAGAGAAGCATTGTCCTCTAATATAAAGCATGGCAGGTTACTTTGTCAGAAAACAAGCAGAATATTGTACTGCTGAGTTTATTGCTGTTAAACATCATCCCCTTCTTACTGATATGAATTATACGCCTTTTTGCCCATGGAAGGTTTATGACATCGAACCGATAGTAGAGAAGCTCAGGGGCACAAACCAAAAAGCTGTCTGGGCACTCACAGAAGTGATGGAACAATGTATTTTGAACATACACTTGGACTCCATGAAACCACATTCACATGTCTCACAGCCAAGGCAAAAAGCTTGAATTTATGCTAAGACAGTGTCCATGGACAATTCCTGCTTTAGTGCGCAAGGGTGGGGAACACATCCCTGGTCTGTTACCCTGGCTAAGGGGCCAGGGGATGGGACTGCCTGCCATGGCCTGTCTGTACTCCCTGCTGCAGCAGGAATGCTCAGCACCCATGGACACACACAGACATTGCTCTGGCGGGAGAAGACCATAAGAACTTAATTCCATAGAGAGGACTGCACTTTTCTGACGTTCACAGACAGATAAGCAACAGAGCATAATATAAATGTATCATACGCTTCCTTCCAATCTATCACCTCCAACATTTTGATATAAACCTTGAAAAAGAAATCTATGTAGAGACCCAACCATGGCCTGCCATCTACAGCCACCTGTGGGACAGGGCACAGGTAAGTACACCCAAACCCCAAGCTATCATTTCGGTGACACTTGGACATCTTCCTCTAAACAGGTTTTGCCCATATTCCTGCATTCTCAGTTCTGCATTAAAGGCCAGGCAAGGCATTTGGCAAGGCTCTGTTGGCTGTATATATATGGCTGATATAATTTTATCCTACTAACTGTAGGAATCCTTCATCCTTAAAATGAGGATTAATCAAGGGAGTTATCCTAATGTTATTTGCATCTTACTAGAAATTCCAGGTCAGTTTAGAGGAACCATTTACATGCTGATACTTTGCATAACGGCATATTAACTGAAAAGTAGATATGCAGAGATCATTTTAACTGAAAGTAATTGCTGTGTAACAAGCTTTCTTTGATGTTGCTTGCCACAGTATTTTCAGCCACATTATATCTTATGTTCAACGCTGGAAATTATCATGTTTATTAATAATGTTGCTGAATAAAGGCCAAAAAGAAATATTTTTCTGTCTCTGAAGATTTCTGACATATCAAACACTTCTTCACCTTGAATTCAGAGAAGAAATAAGAAAACTAAAAAATAAAAATTAAAATCATCTGAGTGATTTAGAAAACTTAATTTTCGTTTCCAAATTCATTATTTCTAATACTGCAGATTATCTTAATTTAATACAAAGTTGCCTCAATCAAAATATAGAAGTATTTTAATTACAAGTATTCAAAAGGGATATTCCTACACATTTCAAAAGTTTTTTCCTGAAATAGAAACCATGAAACCTTCTCCTTTACTCCAAATACTACTTTTGATTTCCTACCTGCTGCAGTGCAGTAAATCTAGCTCCAACTATGAGTCAAGTGTCAGAAGTTTACAGAGAAGCAGATGTTGTACATGAGAACTGTTGCTTCTTGGAGATATTGTTCCTCTATTCTACAGGAGGACATCAAATAAATCCATTTGCTCATGCTTTTAGCTAATGCTATTAGCTGACATTGCCACAAGAATTTAAAATGAAATAGGAACATTAAGCTCAAGGATACACAGGCAAAGCAAATGAGCACAGACTGAACTAAACAACAAAACCCCAACATCCCCAACTCTTATCATGGCAGTAAGAGCGTAAGACACACTCGGAGAAGGAGATCCAAAGTATGACAAACTAAGAGTGTAACAAATGAGAAAGCTTTTTTTCTTGGGAGTAATGCAGAGTGGATATAGTGTTCCTCACAGAATGGCAGTGCTTCTCTTAAAGCTTATTTCCCCAATCATAGCAAATGAAAACTGGAAATGTAGAAAGATTAAAAACAAGCTATGACAGTTCATACAATAAAGCACTTTCACAGAAGTTTTTCCTTGCATTCATCACCTTTATAGCTATAAGATACTATTTATGACACACATGAAGTACAAACTAAATGTCTAACCTGGGAAATATGCCCATTTTTTGAAATACTTCCTTCAAAACCAGTTTTTTTTTCATTAGGAAAAAACCCAAACCCAACCAAACTAAAAACCCCACGAAGTGTACCCTGTTCTGAAGAATTGGAAATAGAGACTAACTTTGCCAATCTTGATTTTTAAAGAGGGCAGAGAACACCCTCAAATGCTTTAACTAAAAATGTA
Organism: Coloeus monedula; assembly: GCF_965178545.1. Classification (NCBI taxonomy): domain Eukaryota; kingdom Metazoa; phylum Chordata; class Aves; order Passeriformes; family Corvidae; genus Coloeus; species Coloeus monedula. Next base: position 13,560,266 of record NC_138795.1, on the reverse strand, counting down.
CAAATAAAACCTGACAGACTGGATAGTTATACAGTGATGATAGCTGTAATGAAAACAATTTATTATATTTATTTTTAGAGATTCACTGTTTGGAGAAAGAGAACAGGTAGCATATTTACACAACCTGATGCACAGTTGTTTATTTCATGATGACTCTTTTGCTTTCCCACAGGACCCTGTAAAAGAAGGGGACTCATTAGCTCTGCATATCCTGCAGTAAGCAAACTTGAATACTGCCATTCATATTTATTGGCTGATATTTAAAAAGCTTACAGAAAACAAAGAAACAAATGCAGGATTTAAAGTGCAATTTTAAAGCCCAGGCAGAAAAGAAACTCCTACTGGACAAAGAAATTTCCTTCCTCTCCCTCTGCCCTGACATGAGTACTGAGAAGAATCCTAGATGAAGAACTGAGTTAACGTTCCTCTCAGAATTTCATTACAAGTCTCTATGCATACTGTTGTGTATTCTCAGGCAACATTTTAAACAAGAGTTAATCGTACTAATTAGTCATAAGCAGGCCAAGCAGATACTCCTTCGGTCAAGTGTTACAAAAATTAACCTGTAAAATAATTAACTGAAACACAGGTCTCTTACCTTTTAGATACATTCTATGTTTTCACTATGCACATGGCCATATCCCCACCACCTCCATGTTTGTATAGCTTCAGCTACTTGCATTCACAATCATTTAAAGTATCTCTCTGGAGCAAACAGTGGAATGAAAAAAAAAACCTTAAGACAGACTTTTCCCCTGTTACAGGTTGGATTCTGAACAACCTTCTTACACTAAGTCAGCATTTAATGAAGGAATCCAAAATGAGCTGTAATGCCCCAAAAGCAGTAGTGTGTAGTTGCTTTTGTGATATGTCTTGCATGGACTATTAGAGTTCAGACACTCTCCCCACTCTGCCAGACGGTTTTCTTGCTTAAAATGCAAACCCTGGGGCACTGCTCTCCCACAGGGATTCGTGCATCGCCAGCTTAGCCTGTGTAGCTCCACTTCGATGGAATTTTGCTACTTTTTGAATAGCTTGGAAAATGTGTTGAGGGCTTGTACATCTATTAATATGTTCCCCAACACCATGTTTAAAAATGCATAAGTGATCAGATGAAAGAAAACCTGCAATTTATCTACTTGTATCAATATTATATCCCACAGGATATTTTTTCTCTGATTCCAACTACTGAACTGCTATGCTCTTAAGTCCAATACATGTTCTATCTGGAGTTTATCCCCAGATTTCAGTTCTTCCTTACTTCCCTTTCCACTTTCTTGAAGAAACAACTGAAGGTCTGTTAGACTAGGTGTCATTTGTTGTCTTTGATGGATTAACCCAGAGTTCCTTGACTCAGTAAAAAGGGAAAAGTCCACACAACTCCCTCATTGGCAATATAAATCCTCCCCAAACAATAAACATCCAACAAAGCATCTCTGTTCATGAGCTACTTTTATATCACTTTGTACTCTGCTGAAAAAATTAACATAAACCTGTCAATCATATCAAGTAGATGTAATTTGTCACTTTTTTAAAAGTGAAAACTGTATATAACTATTTTAAGTGACTTTTGACCAAAACTGTATACAACTATAATCAATGACTATGCGAGTCACTGAAGATTTAGATAATTACAAAGGCCATTGCAGTAATTTTAAACAACACTTACTTTTTTCTAGACATCATGGATTATTAAGATGTCTGTTATATATCCATTATTAAACATTATAGACTGCTTAGACTTCACACACCGTATCAGTAAAACAGTATCACTTAAGCTGTCACACCTGGCTCACTGCAAATTAGTACTCTTAAATCTTTCTTCTCTAGAGCTTATAATTTAAAAAGGTCAATTACTTCCCTAAAGAGATTTCATCATTTGTTTTGTATTTTCAGAGAATTTTTAAGCCTCACTGCTTGTTTTCCTCTACACTTATCAGCAGCACTTAAGTTCTTCACTAATCAGCAGTGCACACATCCTCCAGCTATAGAAACCAATATGAGATATAATTTCCATAAGCATCAGGTACAGGTTCACTGCTTCACTGTCCCTCATTTCAGGGCAGTGGGATTTGTGGTACTATTTCACTTACGTTCCACTGAAAATTCTACCCATGTCCTACAGGAGCCTTTGCTATTTGCTCTTTAAAATAGCATTTCTGTTTTCCATTTTTTTCTGTTCTGCTCCACAAAAATCCACTCCAAACAGATCAATGCTATGTGACCACATGGAGATAGATCTATCAGCAGGATTTCCAGGACAACATGGAAGCTTAGGTTATCAAGCAACAAATGAACAGATGGTCCTGTCATTCCTTATTTCAGAAAAGGTGATTCCAGTGATAACATCTGCTAATAAGCCTTTCTTGAGTATCCTTTAGAAAGTCAGCAAGCAATGGTGTTAGAAATGAAAGATCAAATTGGGTCAGACATGCTCTTCTCAAGGTGCACTGTAGCTTTCATAAAGGTAATAGCAAAATGGATTGAATGTTCACTCCACATCAGCTGCAGTGAAAGGACTGAAAATATGTGAGGGATGCAGCACACAAGATGTGTGGATTAGAAGGGGAGAAGTACCTGTCCTATGTAGAATGCTCATCAGAATGGAAGTGTCCCAGGGTTAATTGCTTGGTGTTGTCCCAGCTTTTTTATTTTTTGAGTTTTTAGGTCAATATTAAAATAATTTCTCTACTACTGGAATGACTGAAAGTCCTTTAAAGGGGAGAGAGAATCCTGAACTCCAGATTTCTCTGTAAATGTGTGACACTACCGGGCATTTTAACTTTGACATTATTTGACTATAAAAACAACCATCTACATAATATAACAAAAAGCAACTGAAATGAAAAAAAAAAAAAAAAAAGTATTTGAAAACAATTAGCTTTCATTTAAAATTTAGCCTGTGATTATTTAATATACTTTTCATCTTTGAATATTACGATGCAATCAGACTTTCAAGGTACTAGACAGCTACCAGATGAGTAAAATTTTCAAAATTCCTAGCTATTAATTTCCACAAAATTCCATGGGCTTAGGCATTTATGTACTTGCATAGCTAGATAGATAATTAATACTTTTTAATAGATAGAGTTTTGGGGTAATTTTAAATATCTAGTTATCTTTAAAAACACACAATTCTTCACTGTCCATTATCTATGGTGAAACACTGTGAATTCACAAATTCAGTGGTGGTTTGGTTTTGCCTTTTTTTTTGTTGGTTTGTTTGTTTTTGGGGTTTTTTTGGCTGGGTTTTTTTTTTTTTATTTTATTCATTATTCAAATAAGACAAAGGCTAGCTATAATATTCTTCATTCATTCTCCCATCCAGGAGACGAGCCCTAATTGTATATCATCTCTTCAGCAGCATTCATATTTCAGGACAGCTGGGCCTTTGTAATCAGGTTACCCTCTGCTGCTTAGGAAAAGAGTCAAAGAATTACCATTGAGATAAAAATCAAGTAGAGTTCATTTGAAATTTCTGAGAATCTTCTACATAGAGAACACTGAAAGAGCCTCTGCTCAGCATTTTCACACAGATTTTCCACAAGAAATACATTTTAATACAGGTTTGTGCAAAGCCATGTTTAGTGTTTGAGCTCATTTAGCAGTAAAAGCTGAACAAACGTGAGGCACTGCTGGCCTACAGGTCTTCATAGTCAGCCTTGTTCTTCAATTCCAGAACGGAGGTGTTTCCCATGAAAACCTATCTGTCTCTGGTTCCTTGAGCTGCTCAGCTTATGTCAAATAACACATCTGAAGATGAATTACCAAAGAAAGATTTGCAAACATTACCAGCACCAACTATCCAGTGTGTCTCCTTACCAACACTGGGAATAAGATGGCACTCAGACTGTAATGAGCAAAAGATAATAATAACTGCACCCTGTTTACAGCTGTGGTTTACATTTCTCCAAACAGTGCTGTGTTCTCCTTGTTTATGGAAAAGAGATACTAGGGAAAAATTGTCAGTGGGTGTACGTGCCTAGCTGCTCTGTTTACAGTCAAGTCAGCTGGTGACTTTGGAGAAGCCATCCCGATTCTTCCCAGCTGAAGCTGAAGATTAAAATGAGGACAATTATGCATTTTAACCAAGACAGATCAGGGATACCACTACTCCTCTATGTCAGTACACACTTATCCAGTCATGTCTGAAAAGGCTTCTAATATAATGTCTACCATAACCAACTGCTTCTATTGCTTAATTGTTCTCTATGTGTCAGCATTCAATTTTATTTGACAATGAATTGCTCTTATTATGTGGGGGAAGAACCAGCGCTGAATTTCAGTTTTTCTTGGGGTTTTTTTTGTGATTAGGATGTCATTTACATTCTACCCAACCTTCTGTTCTGCTTATGTTGTATGGCAGAGAGAAGGCCAATACAGTTATTTGTTCTGAAGTATTTTAAATACAAGGGGATGAATTACAAGCTTAATTTTGTTTAGTTACCACAACTTGTCGAGGGTAGGAAGGAAGGCTGCTGAGCTTGTTTGTGAGATCATAAAAACTGAAATGGTAATAAGCTTATAATCTGCTATTCTCTTTACATAAGATAGTGAAGCCCAGGATGTTCAGTGAGCTGTGAAATACAAACCCCAGAAGATATAATATCAAAAGAGGCTTTTTTAAAGAACATACTTTCACTTTTCTGTAACTGTTTACAGTGCATTCATGTGTTGTGGAAGGCAAATAAAAGTATGTAAAATAATGTGTTATTGTTATGCTACACAAATTAAAAAAAAAAAAATTAAAATAGACTACTTTAGAATTCTGTTGCAATACTTTTCCTGAATGTTAATATATTCATGAATATATATGTAAACAGTCAGATATCTTGAACTATTTATAAAATGGTAATACTTTACTAGGGAAATATCATCTTGATTATATTATCATGAAATGCAATCTGATTAATTTATTTACTTAATAACCTCTTTTGGAATTAGGTGCTTCAATTACAGTCATTACAATCCAAAACAACAGGTAAATAAAGACAATAAAATACATGGGTCCTAAATGAAGCCTCAGTTATTGCAAACCCAAGCTCCCATTCAATGAAATAGCTGGAAAGGTGTTGCTTGGAGATGGGCCCTTCAGACTCGAAAGCCCTTCAAACCCAGTAAGAGAACTAAACTTAACCAGGCAGTGCCAAAAGAAGCGAATCTCCAAGTACCAAGAGCAGCGATTCCCTGACAAGCTCCAACTGCTGTGGTGAACACTCCTAGAGGGGCTCCAAAGTCTCTGCAGTCCCCACTGTCCTGCTTTCATGCTGACGATGTCGCTGCCAGGTGTGCAGAGGAACATTCAAAGCTTTCTGCTGGGCTTCCAAAGTTGTTTAATCTATCTAAAAACTCTACACACAAGGCCACAGAGAGCAGTTCATGGCGATGCTGGTGCCTCAGAGATATGGCCACACCTCACAGACAGTACAGCACCAGCACTACTGGGACAAATGGGAGCTACAGGCTGCTTTGGGAGTCAGGTGCAGCTCCAGACAAATGGGACTCTCTGGTCGCTCGTCTGCACAAAGCAAAGATTGCTTTCAATTTATTTGAATATGCACAGTCTGAATTAAATGAAACTAAAAAAGGGAAACAGGCATTTTCAGAAAAGTTGCACAGCCACTTTTCAGAGTTCCCACCTTTTGGTGGATTATGAGTCAGAGACAAGCAAGGAGACCCTCATTTTGAATGAAAAAAAAGCTAGATCTCTTAAAGCATTATATGGGGCAGATACACTTATTTCTAATATCCATCTGTTTCACAAAGGACAAATTCTTTACCAGCCAATATTAATAATGATTATTTACATTTTATGGAATTACACTTTCAAGTTTCACTTATTCAGACACATGGAAGAAAACGTGGTTGTTCCTTCTCTATTATGCTTTGCTATAGACTAATAGGAATAATAGGAGATTTCAGCCTTTTTTTTTTTTTCTTTTTAATGTAAAATATCTCCCAGTCTTATCATTATTTTTAACATGAAATAAATGAAGGTGTGCTTGAGCAGGGAGGTTGGACTAGATGACCTCAGTGGTCCCTTCAAATCTTAACCATTCTGAGAATCATTGACACATAACACCAAATGTAAATGCACCACCAGAAGTAAATTCCTTCATTCTATCTTAAAATAGCTAACCTAGAGAGATCCCCAAATTAATGATTCACACATTTTGTAAGATGAAAGACTAATGTTTGCCTTCTTTCACTCTTAAATTTATTTAAAAAAAAAGCAGTTCACTATGATTCTCAGACTGTACCTCAATCTGGCTTTGTCAATACTCTAATGGTACTTAATACACTTTTCCTCTCAAAGTCAGAGGAGTGCTGAAGCACTTAGCTGAACTGGGCCAATATACAATAATCAATAACAGATCTTCTCATCAGTACAGTCCATTAATAAAAGAGTACCAAAGGAGGAAGGTAAGTATATTACCCTGCTGCTGTGTGTCATTAGCAGATTTAGGTCACAGGAAAGACTCCTGGAAAATGAAACAGCATAAACTTGGCTACAGCCTAGATACAGATCCAAGGAGAAAACATTGCAGGCTACCTGCCAGAAAACATCCCTTCTCTTTAAACAGCTCACCATTCTGGCTAAAATTCCACAGCATGGGCACTCTATAATGGTCTTTTCAAAAAGTCCTTGTTATGGCCACATCATTAAATAAAGAGGTATATGTAAGAAGACTGATTTTTAAATGCAAAGTAGATACTCATGAGGCTTGATTCCAAGCTAGTGAAGAAGATTTAGCTGATGCCTCAAATATTCTTAGGGATAATATAGCTCTAACAATAGATTTGGAAACTGCTGATGGCTCCTCAATTAAGACTTCAGAATGGCATTTATAAAGAACCTGGAAGGTGGATATCCAGCTCAACAGAAATACAAGAAGACCCTAGTAATAAGAAAAAAAAATTCTAAATTTCAAGAAGATTTGAGAGTGCAGTGAAGATTTTAATGCCACCTAATATTGATTAAAGAAAACATTTCTGAAGTTCATTCACATCAGCCAAAGTGGAGAATGATTTAAGTGCAATTTTCAGAGATAACAAAAGTATTTCCACTGCTAAACCCCCCTTAATATTACTACTACTAAAATTTAACAGATTAAAAACTCCATTAAATTTTGCTTCAAGTGTTGTCCTAGATGTAATATTAAATTCTCACAAGACTGTTCTTAGAAAGGCAGAAATATGATAGGACAACAGGGCACTGGAGTGTTCCTAATTCATTCTAATTCACAGAGTAATGCATCCTGGTTTCCAACATGAGAATCCAATCTACCTGATGTGTAGCCAAGTTGAAATGAAATCACAATAGCAGAAAACTGACATTGTCTATTTTGCTATATAGAGAAGTACTTTAAAAATGGCTTTTCTCTGTTTTACTTAAATAGTGTTGGGCTCTATTTATCTAAACACATATTATGGTGGTAGATCTAAGCTATTCACCTCTTTCGTTTGACAACTATAGTCTGGTTTGCTCTACACTTGCACCTTGGAAAGCTGTTACTCTGTGGACTTGTCACTGAGATTTTTTTTTTTTAGTTTTCTTTCTTACTAGATTTTAATGCATATTCGTTTGTTGTGATTTATACAGGATAATCAGTATTCATATTAGAAAGCACAAATGTAAATAGTGGGTTGCTTTGAATTGTAACAAACTCTAGGAGAATCCCAGTCTAAATTACAGTTCTGCCTGTGTAATACTGTGAAGACTTTAATAGTATTAGAAGAAACCTGAAGTAAAAGTAGCACATCCTTGGAACTGGACTCAAACTGCCCTCTTAGTTCTTCTCATTTTTAACTTGATTTTCTGAAGAAAGTATTCAAACCCATTTTTATTTATGGTGTACCATGGAAGAATACATCACATTCTTATTTGATACAGCAAATGAAGCCAGTAAAACTCTTTTGAAGAATGTTTGTAATGTGGATTTTTTATGGGACTTTGGCTTCTAAAGACTTAAGTGCCTTTGCACTTTCTTCCTCTGAGTGTTTGCCATGTAGAAAATATTACAATTTTTAATAACCATCCACTAAAACTTTGCATGCCCGTATAACTAAATTGCCTTTATATTGACCCATCTACTCTGGGTTCAGCTTAACATAGCTCTAAACTCCCTAATATATGACTCTTCAAAGTTCTCTGTTGGGTGATTTCCCATCTGTCCTTTCTGCATGATTAAAATAACAATATCTTTTTAGTATATAAGCTACTTTATTAACCGGTACAAGCAGTCTTTCACTATACACAGGATAGAGCACAAACACACATTTGTCTGTATTTTATGATCTCGCTCTTCAAGTACAAGTGTGGAGTTAGCACTGTGCAATTTACAACTTCCTGAATGGTGCACTAGCGTATCTAATACATATTTAAGACCTTGACAGAAAACATAATTTTGATAAACAAGATCTAAAGATGAACAGAGATATAATCACATGTTTATTGCAGAATCAACTCATTCCCACAAAAGCAAATATGTCTGTGTCAGTGAATTCCAGTCAGGATTTACACTTCATATTTCTGCATACACCTACTGTAAAAGCCAATTTGCTGTATTATGATGCAGGAGATGAACTGGGGAAGAGACCTTACTTTCTAAACCATGTTTCTAGTTCTCCTTTTTTTTTTTTTATGGCAATGTTAGATTAAATATGAGGACTAAATGAAAGAAACTCTAAGAAGATATATTGGATTATTTATTAATTTCTTAAATATTAGAGTTTTCTTCTGTGCTGCAAGCTAGAACTCAATTTTTCTATATCATAAGATAAATGTTTGTAATTTAATTACACTATAATAATCAGACAAATATGCTCATTAGATGAATATGCATTTAAACCAAATTCATTCTTATGCAAACCCAGCTCAGCCCAAATAATATACCATTTATAGAGCAATCCACCCAGAATATCCTGCAATTAGAACACTGAACTTGCTTAATCTTAAACTATCCTATCTTGGGTCACATGAGAGACTGAAACACTGAAATTCACCTTGAATATTAGTACATTACTAGCCCTTTTTATGACCTGACATTTTAACAGTACAATCTAAATGCTATCAGTAAGTATTAGTGAAAGTGTATCCTTGATCTGCACTTATTTTAGTTCACTAAAGGTCCCATTTGTTTTTATTGAGGTTAATGGATCTGTATTCACAGATCCATTAACCTCAGAATTTTTAAATGTTAAATCAGCAGCTTTAAATAAATGTTAACATGAGGCAGCAATTACTGATACTGTAATCCCAACTGGAGGGCAAAGTTTGAAGCACAGATTCCCGAGAATACGTTAAACAACCCAAACTCCTTTATTAGTAAGATTTACAAAACACCCAAACAATATAGCTGAATAGTCTCTGGAGCTATAAGCACTAAAAGCATATTTCCTTAAACAAAAAATAGAACCATGCAGCATTTAACTAAGGGCTTAAATATCTGCTAATTCATCTGCTATTTTGGCTTTGAACAATTGTCTTACTGCAAAAACTGCGTCTGCAAAGTGATAATTTACACACTCACCCTGTGGTTATTATTACTTTCAAAATTAACGTGTCACAATCAGCACTTATGAAAGAAAGTTTGTTATCTCCCAAATGATGGTTATATAGCATTTAAACAGCTTGACATTCAAAAGCAGAGTTTATTGCAGACCAACTACTTGATATCCATTTGGAGCTTTATCATTTGTGAGAACTGTGTTGTGCACCTATGTAAGCCAGGTCCTTGAACAGTGACCTGGGAGCATCCTATCCCAGATTCCCACTGTTCTTAGCAGAAAGACAGAAGCAGTTGTTACAAAATACACACTTATGATTAGATAGGGGTATTTTAAATTTAATGACAAGGTAGTCTTTAAAGAAATAAACCTGCTTTTTAGCTACTAGAAATATCATCTTTCTTTCTGCTAGCAGTGTGTATTGACTCATAATAAACCTACAGGGAGTGATGGATTTTCCTAGAGACACATATTGAGTCAACAGGGTTTTTTACAGTTGTGCAGCCTCCTGAGCTGCATTTACAATCATCATGGTCAGTGAGGCCAGAGCCACAGTAGCAGACCCACAGACTATTTCCAGTCTTCACAGAGGAGGACAAACACATCAGCAGACAGTGTGAGAGCTGACCAGGGCTATTCCATTGGGAAGTACACAGAATGGCACTAAGCAGACACTTGGAGTATTGTGGATAGGCCAAAACAAGTGTTTATCATGTTAACATGCTTTTACTACTTGCAAATGGTTCCAAACATAAAAAGGAGAAATAAAGAGAAAGTCATTGTAACAAATGGCATCTTCACGTTCTTCTATTATACACAATCAACCTGCCTTCTAACATCATCTGTCAGCATGCAGGACTCTTTAGGTTGAATTTGCCTTCATTCCTGAGGAAGGGGAGAGTGGTATTTGTGCATGTTCAAATGGGAAGAACATTTCCGGGCAAGTTCCTGTGATGGAAACCCATATGTGGTGTCAGAGGTTTCTGCTGGACCTCTCTGCCTTAGGTTTAATTCAGAATACACAGGAAGAGTTTTGTCTCATTCCAGCTCTGTAATCATTCACCTCCCTGTCAATCAGGCCAACAGTATTTTTTGCTTTTTATCACCAAGTCCTAAGTTCTATTTTTTTTTCAGTGAGCTACCATTTCAAAACTGCCCAATAGACTGTGATCTCCCACAGTGAAATCTTTTGATTTTATTAGTATACAGTGTAAGGGATGAGCCTGGATGAATAAAAATTGTACACAAGCCACTTGACAATATCGCACAACCTTGCACTGTAGGTCATAACAGGAAAAGTAAATTAATTTTGTGAGCTTCCTGGTGTAGAGCAGACATTCAGCTATACAAACAACAGTATGAGCACAGAATAAAGACACTTCTTAGCCTGTTGTATATCCTTTGAAGCAAATATTGGTCAGTCCCTATAATGAACACAATGAAGTAATTAAAAAACCCCAACCTACGAAAAGCCTCATTTCCACCTTAACCTTACAGAGATGAGGCACAGCAATAGCACTTTATTTTTCTGAGTACATGGGCTGCTTTATTCTAGAAGCTCAGAGGCCAGCTTCAGTACAGAAGAATAATCAGGGGAGGAAGAGATATTTGCTGTTTTCAGTCTTTTCCATTAGTTGGCCAAAGAGGGGACTTTTTCCAGTTTTCAGTATTTATGAAACAATGTCTGTATATTAATCTAACAGCTTCATTTTGAAGGAAAGCATCCACTTAAGAAGTGTTTTCTCCCTTAAGGAAAAAAAAATATAGCAAATCACAACACAATCAGTTTTCTAACAATCTGTATCGGCATTCGCTGTCTGTCTTGACAACAGTGCACACCTACAAGCTAACATGTCCTATTACTACCTCAGGTATTTAACAGCCTCTCAAGTCTCAGCAAAATCCCTATAATTTAATATTTAAACCCACAATGATTGATAATAAAAAATTCTATAAGCATCACTATGAGAAAGAAACAAAGCAATAAAGAAGTAAACCCAGCTTTCTCCATAAGAACACACCCTCAGCCAAAGCTCAACAGGCAAGAACACAGAACAGTTTCTTAAAAAGATAACTAGCCCATAGCACTCAGACAGCAGAGAAAAGCTGTTTGTAATTTCAGATTACATTTTATTTTGGTAACCCTTTTCCAAAATAAGTACTGAAACTTATCATTCACTTCAACACAGATTTCAGTGGCCAATACTGACATAAAATCATGGCTGATAAAAAAAATCTATCCAATATGGCCTTTGGAAATTTATCTACCTCCTCATTTGGCACAGACTGACTGGAGCCACACTCAGTTGCCATAATTTGTGATGACATTATGTACAAATAGGGCCCACTGGAGTAGTCTATATATTGAAACCACACATCACAGTAAGCTGAATATATCTGATGTCAAACCAGTGCCTGCTACACATAATGAAAAAAAAAAAAGTAGTTAAAGTTTGCATGCAGGAAATTGCTTCAATCCCCTTTGCATCTCCTCCCAGCCCCAGAACAGAGAGTAACACTTTGTTGATAATGAACAAACCAAGTAAATCAAGCCTAATACAAAACCCCTGGCTGTTCGACATTATCTGTAATTAAAGTTAAACTGGAATGGGAGTATGTTCCTTCACACAACTCCCTCTCACTTCCCTTCACCGCAATCAACTAAAGCACAGTGCTAAAGTCATCCTCTGACTGGGGATCTTCACACTGATAAGTAGAAGTCCTAATTATATAAGATGCTGTAAGTATGTGCAGTTGCTACCTAGTCCTTGTACATGATTTGGAAGAAACTGAGCTTGCACAAAGGAAAAACTGAGAGATCACAGAATACTCTGAGTTGGAAGGGACCCATAAGGATCATTAACTCCAACCCTTAACTGAATGGCCCATAGAGGGATCTACCCCACAACTGTGGCATTATTATCACCATGCTCTAACCAGCTGAGCTGATCTGAAGGTACCTTTCCCACAACTCAAAACTACTATTACAGAACATTAAATAACTGCATTTGTTATGCAGTACCAGTTGTACTTTATGGGATGAGTTGCAATGTAAAGGGAAAAGGTGTTTGATGACAGCACTGCAGACTAGCCTTCTTACTCATCCAGCTCATAGAGTAAAACACTGTCTCAAACCAAAACCACTTGGTCTGGCAGCAGTTTCACAGCCACCAACCACACCACTGCTATTTTCTCTCTTGAAAGTCGACTGGATGTCTGATAAAGCTAACATCTACTCATTCCATTGGTGATCCTTCCATTAGCTTTCAGAAGGTATTTCAGAGAGTATCTGCTGTATTAAAAGAGGTCTTGAGAAATAAACTTGAAGGCAAGCAGGAGAGGATGGAGACAGTATTCCCACAGGAGGGCAGGAGAGAGCATGAACACTATGCTTTCCAAGTAATCCCCTTGAACCACCTGCACCTTCAAAACATAGTGGTTAATTTGGGAAAGAAACTTTTTATTGAACTGGTTTCTGGAGATGTTGCTGTGTCAGAGAAGTTTAGAGCATGAGTTTCAGCACGTATGTCTGGTGAGGATACTGTTGTGAAATATATGTGCATACTGAAAAATGAATGCAAGCCCTGAAAATCAAAGAGTATTTATCAGAGAAGAAGAATATTATGTTTATGGCTCCCGAGCAAGATGGATGACAAAATACAGAGTTTATTTAATTTTCAGACGCATTGCAACTGAAAGAGATTGCAAACCTGTGGTGACCAGTGAATCTACGTTACAAGGGACAAAGAGTTCTCAGTAAGACAAGTCCCTAGCACCATAAGAACCTCCTCAGGTTAGGGTGACCAGAAAGGCTTCTCCCAGGATGCATTGTTTTGTTACGATAATCTACCCCAGGTCTGTGTTCGTGGTTGGCTCTTGGCCCCTGCCCATCACCGCTCCCCCAGAGCTTCCCCATTGGTCCTCATTCCCTCATCCCGCCTTTGCCCCGCCCCATCTCAAACCCTGCGTTCGCCATTGTTCTCGGTCTTCTGCCTCTGACCATTGTGGAAGCGATAAAAGCTGCCGTGGGAACCCTTCCTGCCTCTCTGCCGCCGTGCAAAGACCCTTCCTGCCTCTCTGCCGCCGACCTTATAGCGAAGCCATCCGCGCGTTTGTGCGTGCGCACAGTGCGTGTGACCCCGCAGAGCCGGGAGTGGGACAGTAATACAAATCCTCTGGTAAAAACCCCAGAAAGAGGCATGAACATGTCAGTAGTCATTGCAGGGGTACTAATTTGCTAATTCTACATGCAAAGCACATGCATTACCTGTGAAGGTGGCTCCTGTAATGTAGGAATTGGCGATAGATTCAGCAGTTCGTTGTTTGCCCACTGGCACCAAGACTGGTGGTGCAGTGCATGAGCCGAGTTCCAGAGATGATATTTTATTGAGGTTATGCACGTGTCATAGTGCTCTCCAGGCAAAACACAAATGACATACAAGGTATCACAGAGCATCTAACACCTGATTGATTTCCCACGTGGAAGAAGTGGATCCACAGCCTCTGCACACTCAGTATATCCTCTTATCCTCTCTCACTGCTGCAGACTGCCAGCAGTCATATCTGCTTCATGGGGAAAAAACCCCAATGTATTTTTATTTTAACAATACACAGTAGGATTTAAGAGATGAAAGACTGAAAAATACTGGCAGTACCAAAATCTCCTTCACAGAACTTGCTGCTTGTACCCCGAGCAAACTTTTTTAATGCCATTGATTTTTTTATTTTATTTTCCCGAAGTACCACTAACAACCTGAGTAATCAAGTACAGACCTAAGAATCTGAAGGGTATGACTGTTGTGCTTTTTCTTGCTTAGGATACATTAGCATTACAACTTCAAGTAAATATATCCTCAGTCACACAGAGAGTTTTCAATTGGTTGTATGAGTTTGTGGACTGTAATACATACTGAGGAAAGTATGGGCAAGAAATCACAAAGACTTTCAAATATTAAAAAAATAGGAAGCATGAAATTAAATGTCAAAATGAGAACATAAAATTACAGTGTAATCTTAACACGAAACAAAGTATTTTTCAGAGCAGTCTTTTGATTTGTAGGAAACGAGTACCAAAAAAAGACCTAATTTCATGTGCATCTAATCACAAGGTTCTGATTATTTTTCTAGAGTTATTACTCCAACTTGCTCTGAATCTCCTACATGTATTGGAACCAGCAGCCTGTAATGAATTGAATTTTCATTTTTCAGAGATCCTGGGAAGGGAAGAAACAGAATTCCTGCTGCTCAAAGCTTGCAGGCAAGTGACATCAACTCTCCCGTGTCACTTCACTACAGATGGATTCACAGTTCAATAAGCCACAGGCTCTTCATTACCCAGTTCTGCTACCTGAAGTTGGGGATACACCAGGAAAGTCAGAGCTTTCCCATCCAACCCTGTCTCATGTCAGTACTTTTCATCCCAACAGACCTTGGGAGATGCCATTTCTGCCAATTTTATAATTTTCTGTTCAAGCTCTGTGGACTGGAACAACAGAGCTCTTGAACTGGAGGCTCTTGGAGGGACTTCCCCACCTCCAGTGGCTAATTTTCAGGAACTGTCTTTACCTCTCAAATGCACAGTCTCATGCTCTTAGGTGGGGAATGGGTGTGAGGTGACATAGAATAGGGAGCCTGTGTGGGCAGGGTTCATGGAGCAGTATAGACCTTTTTTGTAATATATATACACACCTCCTGACTATCAACATTATTCAGATTGTTTACACACACATTATATATACATCATGATACACTGGAAGAATTTTTTTTTTTTTCACATTAAAAAGAGTAGTGGGATATTTAGGACTGTAGGCTTTATTACAAAAATCTGTTAGATATACAAGTATATTTAAATAGATATACAAAAAAAGTTTCTAATAACATTGAGGATTAGGAAATAAAAACTATATAATGAGCCTAGACTGAAAGGAAAAGAAAGTACAGAAAACTGATTGCATTTAAGAAAGCAAAGGAAACAGACAAAAACCTTACTAAGATTTTTTTTTTTTGCTGCAACCATTTTTTTCTAGTTGATATGTAAAGCACCTAATCTTTTCAACGCTAGACATAGGTCTAATAAAACCATTCAGCTCTAATTCATAGAGACCTAGACAGATTTGGTAGATGCAGTGCTCCAGCTTAACAGGTAATTGGTAGCAAGGATGTTTTCTACTTTCTTTCTCTGATAGCATTAAACATATTGACAGGATGGCTCTCTGTGCTGCTCTATGTTTGGCACTTAGGAGAAGTTCAATTAACCAACCTTTCATCTGTCTTTTCACATAAAATACAGCCTTACTTTCCTGTGCTAATTGCTAAGCCCAGAGTACTTACTGCCTCTGCAATTGTAAAGCCTGGCCGTTCACTTGGGAGCATTAAGCATGTTCACTGCTGCAAAGAGCTGGCACAGATAACCTGAATAACTTTTCACAGCAGCTTCTTGTCCTGTCCCTGTGGAAGTTTTTGTCCACGGTGCCTGGAACAAGGAGTGTGCCTAATTTACAGGACTCCGTGCACATCTGCACTCAGTGAAGTTAACACACCGTACTTAATCCTGAAAGCATGTGGGTACTACACTTCCTGGCATGAATTAGATTTCGAAACACTCATGTTTTATGTAAGGATAAAAGCCAAATCATACTTGTAAGCCAATTAAAATGTTGCTTCAGTGCTCAGAGGTTAACATGGTTGGGAGCTTAGAAGTGGATACTTCTAGTAGAAATAATGAGTGGATGGCAGACAAAGAATTAATAAATTATCTTAATCTGTATTTGTTTACAAATATACAATCCCTGCAGATGGTTTTGAACAGAAAGGAGTTTTAGTGGCATAACTTAAGCATACACAAAAGTGATTATCAGCCAACACTTCAATCAGCAGTTTCTTCTTGGACAACTCCCTGCATGTCTTTGTTCCTGCAGAGAACAGATTATTCTCTGAACAGCTCCATTTATATTGCTCTCTGTATGTTTTTGCTCAGAGCTCCAGAATATAGCTAATAACTAATTCTTCAGTCTCATTCAAGATGAGTTTTAAATTTTCTCCAATGCCATGTTCTGCCTGACAAAGAAGAAGAAAGAGTTTTCTAGTGTCAAATTTAGTTTAGCTGACATGGTAAGCAGCCTTCTCATTAAAGTACAGCATCTGGAAACAACTGAGGAAATACAATTTTTTGTTTCCATGTAAGAAATAGATTCAATAAACATTCCTAGCAGTGTAGCTCTGGACAAAGAGTAGTCCTGAAAAACTGAGTGAAATTACTTTCTAAAGTTCAGAAATCAGAGAATTAATATATTAAATACAGTATTTTATTGTTAATGTAAACAGTAAGGTGTTATTTTAATACCTGAATTAAGGGGGTTGTAGCAGACTACACTGACTTCAATTACAGAAGCCACTTGAGTTTTTAAGGCCAAGAGTTTTCTGACCCATGGTCAAATTAGGAATGGGATTTCAGGAGCTGTACTGAGTACAGGTTTTTAGATTGTTTGAAAAAGCCCTAGAGGGTTCCTTTTGCTGCTCCTTTTAAGAGTACTTAGCTAAAATAAACCAGGCAACCTTAACCCAGATGCATCAAAAACCACAAAGAGGACAATGCTAACTGAGCATGTTACCAAATACAGCAAAAAAAGTTTTAAAAAGCCCAAAGACCTACTCATCTACCATGCAAGATGCAGAAAAAAAGATTACTTAAGACTAAAAAAGCATTTTATTTTCCTCCTCTTTAAAAGAGGAGGAAAGATTCCCAAAGTGGTCAAAAAGTCAACAACCTCACTATAGATATCATTTTGGTCTTTTTCAAATTTTAAGCATTACAACAACAGAAATATTTTACAGTTATACCAAGTTCAGCGCATCATTAAACTACACCCTTTAGGAAGATAAAGTGAAAAAAAAAACCCAACAAAACCATTCTCCTGTGAGCATATGCTCTGAATAAACAAGTCAGGAAGTTAAAGTACAGAAAAATCAGCTTTGTGTTTTGAAATCTAGGTTGGTAGGTAATTGTTGGAAACTTCATACAAAAAAATGTTGGGAGGGGCCAAAATGCGCATAGCCTTCAACATACCTTACAAATTATTTTTAAGGGGAAGAAAACTGTGACAGTGAAATGCAGCTTTGTAGTTGCATTTAGGTTATAAGCATATTCTGCTTCCCTTCAGAAAACCTGCAAAACTGAACCACTACTGCTGGTTATGATTACAGAAATTTAATAGAAGCTTCATTGCTTCATTGAAATCATTCAGACCTAACACATTTATAGCACTTTGGTGACAAAGAAGGGAATAGTATGATCTAATCTTGACTGCAGACTACTCCAAAATATTCTCATTTCACTAAAATACCAGTTGCTTAAACCAATCTTGTCATTATGGCTTAACAGCTTCCATCATTTAACAACACAAAATAATTTTAGCATATTTGTATCTTAGCTATAAAGTAGAGTACTATTACTATGTGGCATGAACAGTAATTTAGCATGGAAAATCCTTCATGAAACCAATGACTTATTCTTGTTTGAAAAAGAAAAATTTTACCAGCATTTGCTCTTGTCATAGAAACAACTCCATTCATTTCCACAGAAACAGTAGGAGTGAGTTGCATATGGATTTTTTTCATTGCCTCTAGCCACTAAGATGAGTCAATCTTTTTACAATTCAGTATCATTGAAGTATTATCCCAGTTTCCTGCTCTTTAACCACTATATTGAAAGATACCACTTTCAACTTTTCTAGCATAATTGTACAAGCCAAGATTAATCTAACTTACATTTCATCTGCATTTAATGCAAGCTAAAAAAAAAACCTAAATTGCAGTACAAGTAGAAATTATTATTAAATACCCATCACATTTGCTTAAATTCCAAACACCTGAAGCACAAGGGGTTAATTGAAAGAGAACAATCCAAAACTGAAGTCTTGGATTCCCTGTCCCCAAACATGCCTTTTCTCCTGTCAGTCTCTCTATCATCCTAACCTCTGCTGTAGTAAGGTATTTTCCAAATTAATATATGGCATAAGTCACAAAATCTGTCAGCAGAGATTGACTAACAGTGGACAAGGTGAAAAGACTCAAATAGCATATGAGATTACAGATTCCAAAGCTATGTGTCTTCTCAGAAAGACACTGCTTATGCTGAAATGAAACAAATTTTGTAACACTGGTACTATGGGGAATTGCAAACCTTTTCAAGTGACGGAGTCTGCTCAATGTGTAAAATCATTCTTATTTGTAAATTCTCTGGATAGAGCAGGAACTAAAAGATGGCTAGTAATTTTTTTCCCCTCAAACAAGGGGATCTACTATATAATATTTGGTCCTACTCAAAGGTTTACAGACCGTATAGAGAAAAAAAAGGAATTTTGCAAAAAGAAAAAAAAGGAAATTCCAAATTGCTGCCAACTATTTGTTTCTCAATTCCCTTTTAGTCTGTGAAATTTTCTACTACTCACAGAACTGATAATAAAATTGAAATTGGTATCAAATGAACTCTACAAAATGACAGTAGCTATCTATTGGTAGTGTATTTTAACTGCACTATTTTCCTTTAGCCTGTATTTTAGCAGTAACATGCTGTATGTGTTTAATTATTTGTTTTGTTTTAAATCAAGACTATATTAGTTTAATTGATTATCCACACATGTATGCTTGGCAGACTAATTTGTTCTGAGCTCTTTTGGGGAGATACATTTGAGGCTCTGTTTTGTGATTTGCGTGACTACAGAACTGCCTGGAATCAAAGCTTAGGAAAAATATATCAGAATAACTATACAAAGTAGGCTAATTATCCCAAAACAGCACTATGTAGTTTGGCCACCCTTGGAGCTGGAAGAATACTTAATTTCCCAAGACTGCCACCTCCCATTTCAATACTCCAGTATATTCTCTACCCAGGAAGAAAAACGATGGAGAGGAGAAATACCAGTTAACCAAGTTCTGGCAGTTAATTAGAAATCTACCAGATGAATAATAAACCCCCCACATCCTTGAGACCATTTATTACCATACATTTACTGAGAATAATTGAGTTATTGGAAAATGACTTTTACCTCCTCAGCTTTATTAATGCACCTAGGCATATTTCAATTTTAAAAGTCACTATCCAAAATCAGCATCAAAACAACTCAGCTGCAGAGTTTAAATCCATGCAGAAATGTATTAGATGGATCATGATAGGAAAAATGTATCATTAGATTAATTAGGCAATTATCAGAATTCACAGCTGCTCTCTATGACAACTGATTCAGTGGCTCTGAATTAATAAGGGATGCTTTCTATACACTTTCTACAAACAGAAGTTTATAGAAACATTAGTTTCTTTGATGTTTGTCAGGAAAGCTAATAAAAAAGGGACTGTACACTCAAACTAAGCTGCTATTCAAGAAGTATGATCAAAAGGTAGTTCTTATATCTATGCTTCTCTAACATACTGCATTCAATAATGAATTGAGAATGCTTATGATACTCATTTACTTCCAGAGAACTTTTCTTTTTTTAAGCTTTATTGAAGACAGAATTGGGCCCAATTTGATTTTTGTAGTCAGTATGTTTTTCAAGCCACTGCATTCAACAAAACAGAAGTTTGCACAGTACCTTATTAACAAGATCTCTAAAATATAGTAATGAAATGTGGGAATCAGATCCTCACAGTGCAAGGCAGGTATAAACTGAGGTATCCCAGGCCATCACCTGTTCATTGATCCTACTCAAACATACCAGTGAAGTTATGGGACAAAAATCCTCAAAGCTAGCATGCAGTTGTTTATTCAAATCATACTCCTTGAAGTACGAAATGATCTTTTAAAGCAAAGAAATAGAATGGGATCTCTGCAATTTATGTCCCTTTGGAAAAATCCTTCAGTTTATCCTCCAACTTTTTTACTTCAAGTTGATTTCGTTTTTATTATCTCCTTGTATTGCGATAAAAAATACAGTCAGTTTTTCAAACAGTAAAAGCATCCCAAGAAAAAACGCAAAGCAAACCCAACCCATCACTAGTGGTTGCTTTCACATAAATTTTCAAATTAACATCTAAATACAATTTCAAATACTTTTATTTTTCATTAAGTGGGATTGATATAAGGGTAAGGATGTTCTGCTCTAGTGCTTTGAGAATAAAATGAATACCCAGAAAAAATTATTCAAGCCAAAAGAAAGCACATCATTAATGTATTAGTGAAAGATGAGCACCGGACTGACACAGATGAAATGAGGAAAGTTGGGTTGACTAATGGCCAAACAAGGAAACCAGAATATGTCATAGTGAGAAGTCCTTGCCCTGGGAGAACTCAAAAGCTATTTATTAATTTTCTGCTAGGCAGAGCCTTTGCAAGCTCTCAGCTTTAGTCAGCATTTTACATAATCTCCTTACTTAAAGCTACACAAGCCTCTCTAGCAAATTCTGAAAGCTGCTTTTAGATCTTGTACAAAAAGAACCACCCTCCCAGATTTACAAATTTCTTCCCTGGGAGGAATGATTCAACTTTCTTGGCCAAATCCCTGCTGAATTTCTTGGATATTCATGAAGGATAAATACAGCTCATAAAGGACAAAGCAAATTTGCTTTTCCAGTCAGGAGGCAGGATTGTTTAAATACAATTCACAGAACAGAGAAGGGGAAGGGATACATTTCCTCAGAGAAATTCTGAAGAAACTTCTTTAAAAACTCAGAAAGGCTGAGTTTCTAAAGCAAAGGCTACACAGGACAGTTAGAATATGATTTTGTAATACCAACAGAAAATAGAAAGTGATTCTATACTTAAATTTATGTTATCTAATTTGATTGAATTCTCTTCCAGAATGTGAGACTCAAAAAACATCATTTAAGAACAAGCAAACCAAAGAAACCCCAAGAACAATAAACACCCAGGGAATATAATTTGTGACAGCTGTAGCAAGACTTAAGCATTAGCTGTCATTCTTTAAACTACTGTAAATATTTAAATTGCTACAAGTTTGCCACATTATGATCTAGACAGAAATGTCTTTCTTTGCAGTTACTGCTTCACATGACAGTTCTCATGTTCCACTTACATTCTTTTAATCCTTAGCCTTAGTGTTGATGTAACAGAAACAACATATGCTGCAGTATTTGCTGCTTTTTGTTTCCCCTGCACCTCTGCACTTTTTGCCTGTATACAGAGTATGTTAGAAGACAGTAAAGAACCCACATGATTATCTGTAATCTTCGAAGGTGTTCCTTAGCGTGTGTAAAGGCACATGATTTACTGTCCTTATGCAAACTCTAAATGTACTGGAAAAGGAAAGATAACAAGGAGCAGGGCAGAAGACGCTGTGCTTCCACTGCTCAAAGGAAAAAACAATCCCACTGGTTCTTGGACTGAGCTCGCCTCTGAACACGGAACTATGCTCTACATGCTCTCTAGTCTGAAGTTCCACAAAGACAATAAAAAAGGCCCATCCTGCTCAGATTTTGGCTAACCCACCCCATGCTCGGGTCTGATGGATGCTGGGAGCACCACAGGACCAGACAGGTGGCCAGGAACAGCAGAATGAAGGATGCAAACACTCCCCAGATAAGGAAGACAATCTGTATTAAGAAGCATCAAGGTATCATCACTAGGTTATTTCTACTTTTAAGGCATTTTAATCTTTAATAGTAATATAGCTACATAGTTAAAATTGCAAACCAACTAATGCACTTTTCCATTAGGGAAAGCAGCATTATTCATAACTCAAGAATTCAATATAGTAGAAGGGTTTCTTTCTGTTCCCTCTAAGAAATAAAGGACAGCCTCATATTATATGATGGCAGTCCATGGAGCAAGTGTTGAAATGGATGAGCAGTTCTAAGACTACTTTTACTGTCAAAGGAAAACTTGTTTTCATGATGGGATAACTAATACCTAAAAACTTACCCATGCATGAGAAGAGTGGAGTCAAAGCATTTTACACAAAGCTAAGCAACATGAAATGAACACATCCAGAGGAATGCAGTTTATCTTGCTGCTCTTTATAGCAACCTCAGAGGAATCAAAGAACCCTGCTTCTATTTAAGATTCTGCACTGGCGGAGCTGACATAATTTATTAATAACAAAGTAAAACAAACTATCTGGAGCTCGTGAGGAAAACACTGAAGTTATCAAATACTGCAGATAGCAGTAACCTTTAGAAGCAGACATCAGTACAGCCACCAAACAGGCAAAAGGTAGAATGCCAAAAGCAACACAGAGAAACAAGCAGCATTATTTGTCAAACAAAACTTGGATGGATAGCAAGGAGACAAAATGCATTATTGTCTCTTGATTTATGCCACAACATATTTTTTCCACTTTTCACAACTACACAGATATTAAATTATTGGTATTGTCCATAGTGGCTTCCAAATCCCACTCTTAAATCTATTCAATTGAATTTCCAGGGTATCTGCTATTGAACACTTGCTTGCCAGCAGCTGATGAGCAAGGCAATAGTTACTTTTTATTCTGTAGGTTTGTGAAGGTAATAGTACTTTCTATTCTCTAGGTTTGTGAATGGAAATCCATAAGCACAACAGTACAGTCTGTTTCTGGGCTTTGCAACACTTCCTAGCCATGACCACATCTAGTTTCTTCACTTGCAGCTACAAGCTGTTATCTGTCTTTCACACTACTAGAACGTGTCCCCAAAACAAGAACATGTTCATCTGTACACAGAATTGACAAGTTGGGCTGAGGTGCAATAATGTGTGAGCACCTGCATTTAGACATACCAGCATCTTCCTTCCTTATGCCACCAAGGATTTCTGATGTTCCCTGATACTCTGTATGACAGGGTGAGATGGTAACAAAGCACCCAGAGAAAGCATTACTGTATGAATAAACACATGAACACTGATGAGAGTCTTATCTGGTAGAGTTGATACTCTGACTTGGAATCTGGGGCAATTTCAGAGTTGCTTTGGGTGGGGTTTTTAACAGGTCTTTGAAAACGGTCTGAAAAACTATCTCTCTGTTCTTCCATGAAGTATTCCCACTGGGAAGAACAGAATATAGATCTAGTCTCAGTGGTAAAACCATGCTCCCTAATACACTCTCACTCTCTTCTGGTCTACTGAACCAAAAGCAACTTCTGCCTCATAACACTCTATAAAAAGAAAAGTTAAGTGTTGCAAACTCCTTTTTTTAACCTACAGCTGGCTGAAAATACAGCTGATGTGGATATAAATATCTTGAAAGGGAGAAGACACTGAAACAAAAGCTGCACTTCAACCATAGTATAGCAGGAGGACACAATAATTTCTTGTGCCGAGAAAGCAAAACAGTAGTTGATGACCTGTACTTTGTGTGTGACACAGGAAAGATCCAAGCTGTTCAGTCCTTTCAAGAAAAGCCTTTCGAAAAGCAATATAAATTAGCAAAAAAATACTTTTTTTTTCCTTTTTAATTCCTCATCACATACCTATGAATTCTGGTGACAGAGATGTAGAGGAGACATTTTTAGGACTGCATATTTGGCCACATATTTTATTTCATCACTCTTCCACCTTCTAGCACTCAAATCCCATCTTCCCTTCTTATCCTTATAAAGTGGATTTCTCACTCCTAGAAGTGAAAAGACACTATTACATAAACCTTGACTAATGCATATCTAGACCAAATCTCCCACTTGGAATGAAGAAGCTAAACTATCTCTCTATATATCTGAAGAAAGCAGATCTCCTTCTTTGGAACATTTTTGAGACTCCATGACATGGCCAGTACAAATCTCATTAGCCAGTTAGTTCTCTATAACACCTTGAAAGCTCAATTATGTTTTTGAAAAGAATCACTTCAGCTGCTTAAGCTTCAGCCTAGTCAAGTAATCTGCACAACTTTAATTATGAGGGATTAATTCTTTCATCTATCTTACTTTTGGCCATCTTGAAATAATGACCTCATCTCTCTACACTCTTTACTACCTTGCATTTCATCCTTCATCACATTGGACATCAATTCTTTATTACTGCTGAGGGTTTTTTAGGTGAGAATTCTTCATCATTAGCTTCACATTCTCACCCTCACTATCAATTACTTGGATACTTTTTATTTGATTGCCATCATCAGCCCAAAACATTTCTGCCACTTACAGAATCCATGACTCTCCCTTGAGGACATGGCAACTGGAATATGGCCCTCAGTTGCAACTTTCCTTGGGGATCAATTCTCTCTTTGTTTTCTTGTATAGTGTTTTGGGGTTTTTTTTCTTTATAATTTTAACAGCATAGTCATACCTTTCCAAAAAATCAATATTCAATTTAATCCCTTTCACTGAACATCAGGCCACATGATATAGAAAGAATTTTTCTTTTCCTCCTGAAACCCTTCTTTTTAAATCATGTTCACATTCTATGCAGTTAGTTTTCTCTAATTCCTTTCTTGGTCCTTAACTTTTTACATTAATATTCATTTTCCTTTGGATTTTTTAAAATATTTTTTTTATAAAAGATCTGCTCATTAACAGCTGAGTTGCATTATTTCCACTTCAAGAAAAAATTATATTTATGTTAGATTATTACCCCTTCAGCTATATGTTCAAGGAAAAAAATACCAGCTCATATTCTAAAGTGTTTTTTGTGAAATAACATGAATAATGTCAAAGGAGTTGAAAATTAATATTTTCTGGGAGAACTAATTTGCATACACCAGGCTATTTCTTGGCACATGGTACAAGTCACCACTTTACTGTAATGTAACTCCCCCGGTGAGGAATTTTTATTTATAAAACTATAGTCGCAGATGCATATAGAATTTCACAGATCAGTGATTACCATCTATTCCAAATTTATGAGAAAGAATAATCCAGAAATATACACACACACACACACACACAGAGCAGTCCCTGAATATATGCAATTGAAGTTTCTGTGACCTTGGACACATCAGATGACCATTAACCCTCAGGAGGAAGGAGATGGAGAAATTGCCAAATTATGAAGTAATAAAACTATGAGTCTTTTATCCAGTGCAGCTGCAAAGCATGGAACAAATCTGGTTTTGGTGATAAGAACTGACCTTACAAACCAATATTATATGAGGTCACAACTCCACTAATCCCACCCATCTCTCTCAAATGAAGTGTGGGGGCTGTTGTTTGGGGGGGTGGCGGCTTTGGCTTAGCTTCATATCGTCAGGTAAATTAGCTTATTTATCACAGAAAAGATATTGCAGAGATAGATAGAGCCCAAGGAGATTTCTGCTCTGCAGAGCTCTCAGTCCAACCAGACAATGAGATGTGTGTGCTCTTGACAGAGGCCACCTAAATGAGCTGCTCATAGCTCCTACAGAGACACAGCTTTTTTTTCCTGTAAAGTATCTGCATGAAAGTGTAATGCAGTTTAAACTCTGTGGAAAGTAAAGCTCTTGAGAACAGAAGACAGAAGGAAATATTTTAACGAAGTACATTTATGCATCTCACAAAGTTTGAGCCAAATCTGGACTTACAGAAAGAGAGGAGCAACTCCGAATGCTGACCTAGGCAGGAAAGTTCCATCAGCCACAAGAGAGCTCATAAGTGATGAATGGGTGGGGTGGTTAACACTGGGCACCAGTGGAGCAATTAGAAAACCACCAAAGACTGACTTATCTCGTCTTAAGACCAGGATTACAAGGGTCACTTAGTCTGTTACTTGCTGGGAGGAGGAACAATGTAATCTGGTGCACTGACAGCACCCTGAGGAAGCAAAATCATAGCAGCACCTGCAGATGGGTAAAACTCAGCTCACATCCTAGGGAACCAGGGGCAGACACCACAACCCTACACCTTCGGTTACAGTATCTATTAAAGAAGTAAAATAAATAGACAGTACATTTCTAATTAGAGCAAACTGCCTGAGAAATGTTGCTGCTCCAGACTATGACTCACTGCTCCTGTTTGTTCAAATTTTTGTAAGACCATGCTGTAAAAAATGATCAATAAATTAAACACTGCAAACAAACTAAACCCAGAAAAGCAAGAAAGTACTGACAAGAACAAAGCAAGGCACCTCTCTTTGTATTTTTTTATATTTTCCCATATATGGTTTTTTTACATTTATATAAAATTTTTACTCTAGAGAATGTCTATTACAATTTGCCTGTGTTTAGGGCTGTTATCAACCACTGTTTGCATCTCCTGTTAAAAAGATGGCCTGATAAATAACTACATAAGCAGCAAGTGTTGCAAGAATAACTTAAATCAGCTATGCCAACCCCCCTTCAAAATTCCACCAACACTCTAAAAGTGGAAAAAGTCTTTAACATGACTGTTAATAATTTCCAGTAATTTCACTGTCAAGACAGACATGTAGCATTTTACATATCTTGAAATGTAAAAGTTTAAGTTCCAAATCTCCCAAATTTACAGAAATGCAAAAGATATTTAGTTGTTGCTAAAAACCCCCCTTATATACATGTACATATATATATAAATAAAAATCCAGTGCACAAACCCCCAAAATAAAATAAAGAGCACAATATGCCCCTCTTTTTAAGTTAAAAGATACTAATTTGCATTTTAATTTTTCCCATTCCATGTTTACAATTGCAGCAACAGTTGAGCTAAACAATCCTGTAGTTCTTCCTCAATTCCAGGTCTCGGTGCAGTCTATGCTACCAGCACAAGTGAAAGGATGGAGAGCCTCACTGCTGCAGATTTGACTGGCTCCTTAAAAGTCCTTTTTAGTTTGCCTTCCACTTCTCCATGCCCAACATGCAGAGGAAACATCACACAATTTCTTTGGATTTATTCAAGAAAAAATTAAGTAAAACCCAAACCTCATAGCTTTTTATTTCACCACAAATGCAGCCATATTCAAACAAGCTCTGAAGCAAGCTCTAGATCAGCCCATGAGGTAATTCAGATACAGATCAGTTTTAAATGGGTAAGCTCTCCATGTTACTTTGACCTAGACTACCTTTTCAGCACACAAAATCTTTGCTGAATAAATAAGAGTGTGCATGAACAAGCTTCCAGAATATTCATAATACTGTACACATGAAAATAATAATAAAAAACTACACAATTTTAAGAAAAATAAAACAATATTAAGACTAACATTATTCTAAATATTTATATTTGATCCAGCAATTAATGTAATGATACAAAAATATAGTTATAATTAACAAATTCCCACAGGATTAATTTACTTGAAAAAACTTAAATTATCCTGCTAAAGGGAAATTCCCATCACAAAGTTCCCATGTTAAACCATGGATAATGTCATATTTTGAATTAGTTTTCATATTTCTCAGTGGTATTTTAAATTCTTTAAAGAATGATCTACAGAGCCAGTATTTCCTTAGATATGTTTTACCCCCAAGATGAAGCTTTTCTTATAACTGCAGGCAGAGCCCATATAAAAAAATAGATAAAATAAATACTGTGGAGTTTCATTTTTTCTCTCATTGTTGTTACAGACATACTAAGAAACACAGCGTCTACAGTTTTAAGCCACCTACACAGCTTGTCAATTAAATAAAATAGATTCTGTATATGTTTATTTAATAAGACTTACGATCCTTAAACTTTTGAGAAGCATTTATAGATAACAGCAACAAGGAATCATATGAGGTTATAAACCTCACAAGCCAAAAGAGTAAGATTATTTTATAGCTACAGAAAAAAAATAAAACAAGTCCACAATAGCATTAGATATAATTTGGAAATTTAGTCCAAAGAAACCTTGGAATATTCTGCATTCCACAGTGATTCAAGTGGAAAGGGACATGTAGTTAAAAAAACCCCCAAACAGCAGATGCTGAAAGGAAGAGTGTGAAGCTGTACATAACATTCAAAGAAGTAGACTCCTTACAAAGAACAATTATCCATGAGAAACACAGTCTCAAATTATAAAAGGCTCCCAAATTATAGCAGTGTGCAGTCTCCAGCAGCACCAAATATGACAACTAAACAATAAAAGCATCTTACTGCATTACACAAAGCCTTCAGAATATAATCCTTCACACCACAAAATGACAAACAAAAATGACCTTCTTTTTCCTAATGTTTGTTGTTTTCTCCGTACCTTGGTACACGATGCCTTTTCTGGTACCTGTAACAAATCTTTTACTTTAGGCTAGGAGTTTATTCCTGGCTATTCTATTCTTGTACCAACAAAATGACTATTCCTACCAGACATTACAGTTTCTCTGACACACAAGCACTTACAGAAAGCTATGTTTCCCTGAGAAAGGAAAGTAACAGAAAGGAGAGGGACAGTAGTCAAAATTATGTATGAAACATGTTACCATTGCACATGTTACCTAAAATTTCAGGAGTGAGGTCCCTATCACATCATCTTAATGTTTTAATTTAAAGTTTTACAGGTGGCCTCCTGCCACACATGATTTTATTTTTTTTTTTAATAGATAAATGATGCAAAGAAAAGAAACAAACAAAAACATTGTGAAGGTGTTGATGGCAGGAAAATCGACCTGGTAAGCAATAGCTTGGAAACAAGCACTTGAAAAGGTTATTCTAAAGCTCCACTGAATGTGGTTTTCTTAGTGATATCTGAACTTCTACATTAAACCTGACAATAAAATTTTCCATCAAAAGTCAAGGTCATGAAGTTCAGATTGCTGATTACCTCCTGATTAAATAACAATTAGATCTCTGTAGCACTTTAGAATTCTTTTTCCTGAAACAAAGAAGCGAAACAACAAGCACAGACAAGAAACATGTATAGAAGTTACTTCAGGTTTAACAGCAACAATTTTGTATCCTTTTCATAGTTAAATAATTTTATTATTTTATATAGACTAAGTTATTTGTCTGTTGGTAAGTTGATACAACTGCATTGAAGTGCATGTAGTCAGTGTCTGGGTTACAGTGTAAGGTGTAACCAAAAGTATGTATTCTACAACCATCTACATAAGCTGCTAAAATGGCTGGGGCAGCGTTCCTTATCTTCTCCATGACTCAGCCCTGGTAACTCCCTCCAGGGAAGCAGCATCCACCCTGAGGGGGCCCTTTCCACTAATGGGCCATCAAGGTCTCACAGAATGACTCACAGAATTACATCATCCCATTGTGAGATGCCCCGCCCAGGGGGAGGAACTGAACATTCCTACCTTTATATAACCTGAGGCCTGGAACACCATGAGAGCACTGCCACTGGATTCCCAGAGGACAAGAGCTTGATAAGCATCACTGGGCCTCCAGAGAAGGACCAGATCTTTCTACAGGATCACTGCTTTGACAAAACCACATCCATCATTCCAACAGGACTGTAGCCACCATTTAATTGGACTGCTACCACCACCCAAACCAACAGGGTGTCAGGCTGTATTCTGACTTTGTCAGTTTAAGCCAGTGTTTCTGTACTATTGCCTACATTTTAATTTTCCTGTTAAATTATAGTTCTGTCTTGGAGTCTCTGGCAAGATACTTGTGTGGAGTTACTTCCTCGCGGTGGTTTGCCGTCAAACCAGTACACTCAGTCAATTCTTTCTTGAGGCTTCAGCAAACACAGACAACCCACACACTGCAGTGTGCACAGACATGCCATCCAGACATCCACTTAAGGTCTGTAATACCTGCCTTACACAAGACTGTTTCCAAAATTACTTCCCTTTTGGAAACTGTAAACTTCAAAACCCACTTATCAATCTATGAATTTAAATATAGTTAGTATTTCCCCATTTATCCAGCCTCCACAATTAACTGCTTTGTAGCACAGGGTTACCTTTAAATTCATTCACTTTGCCCAGGCATATATGTGGAAATAGGCATGCAAAGCTACCTTTAATGCAGCATTTTTTAATCCTTCTGCATTATGTTACATATTCTCTTTAAAATGTAATCCCTTCAAAGAATTATCTTCCTAAGTAAGGCGTTTTCCTTTTTTTCTTCTATACCATTCTGCTTTCACAAGTTGCAGCAAATAAAGTCATTCACACTTTAGCTTCTCCCATTAAATGTATGTAAAATACATCGTCACATATTCCTTTTTTCACTTACTGCACTGAAAGTGCAATCTTATCAATACAAGTGCAATAATTTTAGAAATTTGATGTAAAAAAAGTTAAAAATAAGGACTCATATATTCCCTTAAATATATTTAATCACACTACCAAAATTGGATCTAGTGCTGTACATTTACACCACAGTGTGCTTTGCCATGGTGTTTTGTAAGTAGGCAGATCACACTTCCACTTAGAAATAGTATTTTTAATTAGTCCAACAGCTATACATGGAAAACTAGAGAAGCACTGGGAAAACTAAGCTCTTTGGATGCTTAAAATAAAGTCTATTTAGAATGTTACAGGTTTTAAAATGTATGGGTTTAATTCAAATCCACAGGAAGGTAACAAAACTAATGGGAAGAGAGCTACCAGCAACAGGAACAAAACCAAGTTAGGAATCCAGCAATGCTTACTTTGGAGTAGAGACTGAGCTGGAGTCAAGATCATCTCTGCACTCATAGGTCAGAACAACAGAGGAAAAACAAACCTGACAAACTAAGCTGTGTTTGCTAGCGAAGCAAATAGGAAAACTGAGATTAAACAGAACATAAAAGTAATGGCAAACCTGGATCCAAAGTGTTAAACAGCTTACAAAAAACTCCCACAGGTAAAGTGACACTGAGAAATATAAAGCATCAGACATAAAGGACAGGACATTTGATTGAAGTGTACAAAAACACAAATAAAGCATTAACCTTTGACATGAAACATGGATAACTGGGCAAAGTACAAAGAATGAATTAAAGAAGACAAAAAAAATTAGAAACTGAAGCAGGTAAGAGCCTCTCCCCAACCCATGTGTTTGCAATGGCCTCGAGGGATGATGTTACAGACCAGAATGCTGAAGCCATTACATAAAGCCACTCATACTTTATGTAACAGTCTCTCTGAAGCCATTGTAGTGAGCCCACTATTATCTCTTGAGAAGGGAGAATGGACAGAGGATCACAATAAGCTGGATTGTCATAAAAGATTCAGAAGAAAAAGTCACTAAACCAAAACCAACCAAAACCAACTCAAAACTAACAACCCAAAGTTTTACTTAACTTGGAGAGTGCAGGGAACTACTAATGCCAGAAAGTGCTTAAGGTTCTTTGACTAAGCAGTGAAGAGGCTCTCAATTCTAAGTCAAAGAGCCACTCCCTCCACATCTGATTTCCACAAGTTTGGAACAGGCTCAGAGCCCACTAAAAATACACACTCCCCATATGGTATATATCTCCATGAGGCATCCGGTCTGGGCAAGAACAAAACTTGCCTTGCTGCTGCAGCAAATGTAGTCCTCTGCTGAAGAAGACCTTATATTAAATCTTGTCAAAGTACAACTACAGCATGACTGAAGAAACAGCCCAGCTACATAGCAACCCTTATTCACATCCTTTAACTTAGGTGGCTGTGTAACATACAGAGTACAGCTCACAAAAACAATCTCCAAGGTTAATTGGAATGTGAATGGAATATGATACAGAGCACTATATACTTTTGTAGTTTTATTTTTTTCCCTACAGTAATAGATACAACATTTTTAGCTTCCTTTCACATAGTAAGTATACCAGGACACTCGCAGAACAGAGCAGGCTATTGTTTTTCACAGCCTTATTTACTCAGCTTTTGTTTTTTCAATTGAATATAGCTGGGGAGTTTGCATGCAGCATCACATATTTACTGGGGCTGGTACCAGGATACTCTGGAAGATATTAACTGCTTTCACTGCTTAAGTGTCCCTGGTTCACTTACCATGTGTAACACATTTCAAAGGCACACAAAGTGCGCAAGCTTACAGAATAAAATCTTCTACTGAGTATTTTCACATATGTTGGAGAAACTGATTCTCTTCTCTGTCAGAGTAAATCAATATTTATACTATCTAAGGCCTGACTAATACTAGCATTTACTGAATAGACAACTGAATTTTAGATAGAAATTTAATAAAAGTAATACAAGACAGGAAATAAACACAGGGGAAACAAAAGCTATTTCTATTTCCTTTAGGCTTCTGCAACTGAAAGATAGATTTCTAAGTGGTTGTAGATGTTATGTGTTCTCTGGGATGTAGCTGTTCAAAATTTAATCACCATTTATTGTTTTTCCCCTCAGAACATTTACAAGCATAAGGCAAATACATGTAGATAGAACTCACTAGAAAATGACTTACATAAACAAGCAGAAGCTACTAAGCAAAGACACGCAGGATTTGGACATCTGGATTCACTACTCTGATTAAATGGCCTCAACATCCTGCGGTTTTCATTATTCATGTTGTTCAAGTCCATTGTATTTAAAGGTGACCATGCCATAGTATGAATGGGAAAGTCAACCTCAGGGGATGTACGTTCAATCAAAGCTACAGTCACCAAACGTTTTTGGATGCTATCACACTATCATTTAAGTTTTCTAAAATGCTACTGTTGTGCACATCCTGCACCTGGCACAATTTCTCCCTGCTCCCTGACTCCCCCCAGTAAATACCAAGGTTCTGTGCAATGATATTTCTGCTGTTCTTCAACTCAATGTTCTATTTGGCAGCTAAAAGTATAAAATCCTTAGCTGAACTAGAATATCCTTGAAAGATGGTCCTAAGTAACCATGCTTCCTGCCGTATTCCAGACAGTTGTTGTCATGTGTACCTAAGCTGGTGCAAAATACTTGCCAATCTGATGGAATGGACCCTTCCCACTGAGGAAATTAAAATACTACTTTAGGACATGTTACCTCTCCCCAGGAAGACACATGGAAACATCCTCTGTACAGCACTGAAGTCTTGCATGGATCACAGCTACGTAACAGGCATCACAACACCCAACCCATCTGAAATGGTGGAGAATATGATCCCATTGCCTCTGCTCACAGCTCTGAATTCCCGAGTGCAGCAGCTTCCAGCCCTCAAAGCCCAGGCCTGCTTACAGGCCCCACAAGTCAGTCTGCTGGCAGTCTTCTTCAGTCTGCTGAAGACTCCTTTGGAATCTGTGCAGAGTCTCAAGGATTGTTTACAGGAAGATTAAGCCTAAAGCCAATCATCTGGAAGTTCCAACCTAGTCCCAGTGCCCACTTTAGGGTCACAGATTATCCAGTACCCTGTGTAGAAAATGCATTCTAATACGGCATTCCTTGTAACAAGATGTCAGACAGGACACCCAAAGAGAGGTTCATGTTACAGTTGATGGAAGTTTGTCTTAAATTGCACAGAAAATGTCCTGAATAGATTTTTTTTTTAATCTGTAATACTCCAAAATTCAAGTTGGTTTATATTCTCAGACACTTTTATATGCCTAAAAGCCACAAAGGTTTTCCTTTCTCATGTTGCCTGAGATCTACTAAGCAGTAGAAGCATGACAGTTTTATTAAATGTTTACCTAAAACATTCACTGCACTTGGGATGTTTTCTCTGTAATTCCAAAGAGATTCGAACAGGTTTTAAACACCCACTGCCAGCAGAGCTCCCAGTGCCTGTACAACACAGTGTACATGTGGAGAAAAGAAAGGTAAATCTGGTATTAGTCAAGTCTTGTGGAACTGAAGAGAGAAAATATGATTTTGAAATGCCTGATGATACCTGTAAGTAGAAACATTGGTCCAAATGCTCACTCAGAACATTTCAATCAATCAATGCAGCTTTCAAGAGAAATGCCAAATGGGACAAACTCTTCACCTCCTTTCATGATTGCCACTGTTTCATATTCTACTTGATGAATAAAATGAAACTCCTTTGGTAAGTTTCCTACATTACTGTAAATATCTGTCAGTGCATAGACCCCAAAATACTAAATCGTCAAGAAAAATTTAATTTATTTTGCATAATAGAGAGTACTACAGTGAGAAATCAGAGCCCAGTGTCCAGAGAGAGGAGGAACAACACTTCACCCAGAAGAAACAGAAGCAAACATAGAAAGTAAATGTCTAAATCTGTAAGAAGGGACTCCTTCACAGCTGGGACCATGACTACTTATAACATCTGAAACAGGTGAGTTAGTGATCACTAGAAATGTCACTAGAACAAAGTAGAAAGGTTTGGTTTTATATCCTTTATAATTAAACAGAGCCAGATGAAAAAGTACATCTCACTAGTTGTTCATCTCAGAGAGGTTCCTCAGTTTGCATTTTTTTCCGGTGTCTGCTTCACTCCTGAGCATGAGTCTAGAGGCAAAACTTTGTTTTTCTTCCTTTGAGTCTTTCATAAACACTGACCATTGATTAGCCTCCTCCAATGCCTCCTTACTTGAAAATATACAATTGTATTCATTTCTAGTTTGGCACTTCCTTTGAAAGTACAAGGTAGATTCTGCCTCATTTTATAATTTGTCAGTCCTCATGCTATACATCTGACTTTTTGTGACTGCCTTGCAAGCTCTTTCTTTCTCTTACATAGCAAATATTGCTATGTAGACAACGTACTGAAGCATTTATTTTTTATGTGCATCTCAGTACATCTTGTGTTCTTTACTGCTACTTCTTTATTCCTTATACATATATAAATCTTAGACTTCTTATGTAACGAAACTACTAGTACCATCTTTCTTTAATTTCCACGTGCCTTTATTAAAAAGTCAATTGATTTAGACACCTGCTTGATCACCTACACTTTTACACACTCCCAACAAGTACACACATATCCTAATCAGACTTGATTACTGTCTGAATCAGATACTGCGTGGTTTATGATTAGTTTTTCAGCTGAATATTTCCTCATGTATTGCCATGCCCAACTTTATAATTTCTTAAGCATTTTTAACCCAACTTTCACCTACACCTATAGTTCTCCTCAGTAGAAATTTCAGCTCCTGCTGTGTTGGAGCTGAAGTTCTGGAGCTTTGGTAATAAACCTTCAATGCAGTTTACTTAGCCTGCCAACCTATGTTATCATGGACCAGCACAACACTGAGACAGAGGCTCAATAAATGATACAGTTGTGCAATTCATTACAAAGTCAGATGAGCTCTTTGTCATTTAAGTAGACAGGAGAGACTGACATTAAAATATGGTTCATTAAAAGTGAATTTGAGCCTCAGCATTCACTGTACCAAAACATCTGGAGACAGTCTAATTCTTACTGGAGTGCCTCAGAAAATATTTGAGCTTCTAACTAAGCACAGGGGATTTGCCAAGTAAAAGGCTGCTTTTTTTGTATCACTATATACTTGAAGAGGATTTACTTTTATGAATATCACAGTATCTCCCATCAACTGCAAAACCATGGACCCAGCACCAGGGACTATTTGTATTAAGACACATTATTTCAGAAAATATTGCAAACTGTTTGCTTTGGCAAGCTGTCCAGGAAAATAGGCAGTTAAGCTCCTGTGTATTCTTTAACTTATTTTAAATATTTATCACTTTTGTCTAGATATGAAAGTAAAAAATCAGTTTATTGCTTCTGGCTATTCTGAACAGATGATGATATTTTTGTAATGTTCTTCATTCTTGACCCTCATGTTTCATTATTATATGGTACCTTCTTGGATCATTAGGACTACAGACAGGTCAGAGAAAGTAAAGGAAAAACTTTGAACACTTCAGTAAACAGATCACAATCTAGCTCAAAGAACCCTTATAGATTGATAATCAGGTTTTCAAATTGCCTTGGAAGCAGCTAGCATCTGTTTTCTGAATGCTTTTCCCTTTTCTTTAAGAGTAAACTTGTTGCTTTGTTATTTAAAAAAAAAAAAAAAAAAAAAAAAGCAAAGGAAAAAGAGTGAGAAGAATGTAACAACTGAAATCAGCACATCAAGGCAGGTGGTCATACCAATGGAATTCTCTACTTCTCTTTAGATGCACATTTATTGTGATTTGTGAATAGATCAGAACTGTTTATTCAAGTTGAGCATATGTAGCTCCCTTTTTATCAGGAGAGGCACCATGAGAGGCAGAGCCATGAATGCTCACATAGGATAGTTAGGACAGTTTGCATTGCCAGCTGATTTCAGAAGCCAAAGGAGAACACTCCTACAACATAACAAAGCAAATATCAATGATATGTAGCTACACACTAGAAACACGACAATATTTCATTCCAGCCTTGATTTGCACTTGTCTATTTAAGCTTGTTTAATCATGAGATCTTTCCTGAGAATTTGTATTTTAAAGTCTTTTAATTTCATGTTCAGTCATCTATATTAAAATATATTCTAATTTATGTATGTTTATAATACTGAAAAAATGTAGTATGGGTTAACTTATGATCAGGAATGGAATGTCTTGGGGTTTTGGAGTATTTTATTGGTTTTTTGAAAAAAAGAATCAAGCCTCATTATCTCTCATAACTCAGTCTGTCTTCTTATAGCTGTTTATCCAGAAAGTTATTTCCAAATGTGTTTACTGTTAACTGTTAATTTTAACCCAGCAATTTTAATGATAGCCTTTTGCATTTAGCAAATGATGGAGCAAAAAACACCCAAATTCACTGTGCTAATCACTTCACAGTTCAAAGGTAAACCTTACACTTTTTACAACAGTATCAGCTGTTGTCAAGATGTAAAACATATGTGAAAGAAAACAACATAATGCAATTAGTTAATTTTGGTAGATTTGCACAAGTGTTACCAAAGCAGAGTTTGATCCAAATACAGTACAAAATTACAATGAAAATAATTCTGCAAATTCCTGAATGCGCAAATATATTACCTTTTATTTTTGATACCGCATATTTCTATATCACTGAAAAAAGGAAGAAGATAAATTGTTCAGTATTGGCTCTTGAAGTGTTGGACAGAATGACTCCCTATTGATTTTCCTGCTGCTGTTCTGTTGAGGGTACAATTGAAAGACATGAAAGTACTTTACAGTTTTCTAAAGGAAGTAAACATTTTGACACTGAAACACAGAACGAGACCTTGGAGGTAAAGTAGCTGAAGAACACAGAACAAAGTAAATCAGTAGCCTCAACACTGTCTACCTGAGAAAGTATTTAACTGAAATTTGAACAGCCATGTGGGCTGTAGGTACAAATGTGATCCAGTATCAAGTAGCATTAGGGATTTTGCACTATTAAATGCAGTTTGAAAAATGACCAAATGCAATTTTTATCCACAGATCCACAGATTCTCTCCTACCACTCCCAGTTCTACTGTTAATTACAACTCATTGCAATTATTAGCAGAAATATAAGTGAACTTGGAACTGACAATTTCCTGTGGTGTCCCTTGATGCTTTCCCAAAGCACAGTTGTGAGCACTATTTCTTCTAATTATCAATGCAACTGATAAAACATACAGAGTTGTTTAAATGTCAAAAGCATCAAAAACTGTACTTTGGTTAAAATGCCTTTTTCCATGATACTTATTGCATAAGCCTTAGAGCACAAAGCTACTTTTATTGAATTTCCAAGTGTGACTTCACAGCTGTTGCCCTCAATAGCAGTCAATATTTGTATATTACTTTAATGAGTTCCTAGTAACCCAGACTCCTAAGGCACAGCTGTGCTCCTGGAATCAAACATGCAATTCCCATAGATTTCAGCTACCAGAACTGCATTGCTTCTTCTCCACCTCTTTTACTTTACTTTTCTGGCACATCAAGTTAGGGGTTTTCTCCCTTCTCTTTCCTCCATGCTTTTCAAAAGAGTCCAGTAAGAAGAGATGGTGTTTGGTGGCTCTCTTGAGCAGCTGGGAGACCTTGATACCTACTGAGGTCCAGCTGTAAATGTGGATAGAATGGATAAGTCAAAGCCCAACAGAAAAGAGTTTTTAAAGTGTACAGGGTTTTTTTCAGGAA
Source organism: Coloeus monedula (assembly GCF_965178545.1). Lineage (NCBI taxonomy): Eukaryota > Metazoa > Chordata > Aves > Passeriformes > Corvidae > Coloeus > Coloeus monedula. The sequence continues at coordinate 13,522,127 of NC_138795.1, read as the reverse complement.
AACCAGAGCCAAGGTTGTTTATCAGTGCACAGCTCCAGAGAAACAAACCTTAGCAACACTTGTTAATGAGTCTTGACCACTACTTAATTTTTGCAAGTTTGGGGACTAGTTTACACATTCTCCTTAAGTCTCATTTGGCTGTGTGTGGAAAGGTCTCTGCTTGAGCACTAAGAACTAGTCATATAATGCATAGAGATTTATAAATAGCTTTTATGTTTACAAGAAATGCTGCTTCTTTTCACCACTTATAAGAAAACTATTTCCCCTTCCTTTTTATACTGAGAGGTCAGTCATGAACTCAGTCATTAATGAAGCTCATCAGTACCCAGCACAAAGCTCAAAGAGAGTATCACTTTCAGGCATCTACAGCAGGAGCAAATGGCCAGTTCTGAAAGAGAAATCTGTTTAGAAAATGGGAAGAAGGAATTCTCTCAGAGTCTTTTCTAAGCACATACATATTTACTTTTTGATAGGCAATGTCCAAGCACTTCTTCTAAAGATTAAATCTTTGTTTTCACCCAGATGAATTTGAAATACCTCATATTGCACGGTGAAGCATATAAATGTTTCTCCCAGAATAAAGGATATAAATTCACATATATTCCTCAGATCTTTCCTTGCTATTCCCACCACCATAGCAAAACCATGAACCCACAGGGTGACACTTACGTTTGTCTGTCTCCAACCATAGCTGTGCTTAGCCAAATCCTTCAAAACTGTCAGAGCTGTGTCAGAAGGAAGATAATATTGAGCACATAGAACAAAAGTGAGGGGGAAAAGCTTAAGTCTCAGAAACTGAAAATGTAGTTATACACCATAATGAAAGAATTTTAGTGAAATTTGTCTTTTTTATCTACAGATCCACTTCCAAGTTGCCTAAATCTTTCTGCAGGCTTAAGAGATAACATATATTCAGTTCAGGCTTTTTTAAAATTAAATTTTGTTTCATAATTCCCAGTAATGCTTCTGTCAAATGTGGAGTTCAATGTCCTGTCTTTCACTAATACTGTTCCACCAAACATTAAGAATATTTACGTAGATGGATACATAGATGCAATTATAACAAGCAGTGACTGGTTAAACAAATCCCAGATTATTCCAGGCACTTTGGATAGTTGAAAAAATTCCCTTGGATAATCAATAAAACTGTTCAGAAGGAATGCCTCTTCATCCACACTGGTTTTATTTAGAAAAAGCAAGGTTTGAGAGAAGCAAACCCATTCAATACTGATTAATATTGGGAGAAGAATCTAAACATATATTTAGTTTTCTGGAAAGTCATTGTAGGTTTTCGGATGCAACTGAAAAGCAAATGTTATTTGGAATGTGGGTTCCTACTTCTCTAAACTCTGTAGAGAAATATGTATCAGGTTTCAGCACAATAAAAGAAAAATGTGGGGGAGTAGAAGGGGAAGGGATAAAATGATCTCTCAAAGGAATAAATAAAATCCATCTAGAAAGTTGGCTGCTTCATTTAACATAAGCTGTTTGCCTGGCTAAGTCTGGGGAAAACTCATCAATGTGTGGCACTTTCTTGACTTCTGCTGCTGATCAGATCTCCACCAGCCAAAACTCAAGCTAAATGAACTAGAAATCATCCTGATTTCCTAAACCTGATCATCACATAACATAATTTCTAAAAATACCAGCCACCCTATCATGAGTATGACCTGTGGCCTTTAGTTGAATGGGACTAAGCTACTGCAATCAGCTAATCCTTTCGTAAGTACTTTTCCTGTTGCAAAGCAAGGCATTTAAAAATCAAGTTTGAATGAAGCATCAGAGCATCTTGGTGACTGTGGGAAGGGACAGGAAAGTAATTTTTTTTTGTTTGTTTCAGTTTAATTCTGTTTTCCCGTATGAGAAATACTTATACCTACTTGTCTGGCACTGTTACTTTTCAAAAATAGCATGGCTTCTAGCTCGATTCACAAGCGGTGCTTCTGCTGTCTTATGATTTGTTTAGTGATGAGAAAGATGATGGGTAAAAATAAGAGCATGGCTTTCATGAAACACACATCATACAAGTGCTCTTTTACGAAGGACTTTCAAGACATGCCTGTTGTAAATTAATGCAGTATGGTTCTAAGGTCAGTACTATTTCCTATAATCAGAGTTAATTATTTAATTTTCATGTGCTATTCTTGTCTTACCACGTTTTCATACGTGTGTACTGGGTTCTCCCACTTTAGAGAACCTGCACCACTAGATGTCACTGCAAGCAGAACATTAGAATTGCCCAGTCACATGGAATTTACAGTCTCCTGCTTTATTGCTGTATTTTTTTAAAAACAGAAGTTAGAAATAAGTTATTTTCTAGTCATATTTACTTTCTCATTTAGTTGAAGGTGAGCAGCTGCCAAATTTCAAGTACATATTGAGTCCCCAGTATTTGAATCTAAAGGTATGATGAGTAAAAACATTGACGATGTAAGAGTTGAAGGATGGGGATGATTACAAAGCTACCAGTACCTTATTTACAACCTGGTAACGTCCTGCACAGCAGTCAGTTTATTATTATTTCTTTAAAAGCATTGCAAGTCTCTGTTTCATTAGAGAGCAGAAGTAGCACACCTATTAATGTGCATATGCTACAACATTAATTAGAGAATAAGATTTTGCAGAAGATTGATAATTTCATAGTGACAATTGTAGCTGCAATTAACTGAATCGTTTCTGGAAATCTTCTAATGACATAAAAGAAGAGAAATGAATAGAACACCAAGATCCAGCTTGAGGTAGAAAGAAGGCAGGAATTATCTTCAGCATAAGACAAAAATGCCTCTCAACAAAGTGGAATTTGCACTATGATTCTGCAATTATATTCCATTGTCTGCACTGGCTTCTAATGGAGAAAATAAAAATCAGGCCACAGGAAAAAAAAACAACAAACAAAAACCCAGCTTGTTTTTAACAACAAACAAAGGTTCCAATCAGTAATATAAGCAATCAGCAGTTAAAATGTCCTTAATAATAGGATAGTGGCAACAGAATAATAGTAGGGAAAATAACTATTCAAATTACTCTGCTCAACTGACATTTAATAAATTCATATTTAAAAAATGACATTTAGAGAACTAGATGATAATGCAAATGAGGGCTATATTTATGAATGGGTGAAAAAACAGCTTTTAGTCTCAAGTGTAACAATATCTTAGGTTTTGGTACCTGGCAAAAAACATCAAAACTTGCTGATGGATAGTGATCTGGTGCAAATATATACTATTCTGAGCTAAATGCCATGTATTCTCCATCTGCCCTTACAATCATGGCAGAAATAACTTTCTAGCACTGGCTCATTCCTGTTTATCTAGGTCACCCTCTTGACATGAGGTGCTGTTTTCCAAATACAAAATGGTCCAATAGGCCAAAAGGAGTTGCTTTAATTTACATGCTTGGACACTGCACTGTGCCAAACAGGAGTTTGGCTACTAACTTTCCTATCATAATTCAGAACGTGGATGTCTTGGTCCCCTTACGAATATACATTTTACATTTCTATCCTGCCTCACAGTTTCCACTATAACAAGGATACTACATTTCTTTAAGAGCATTTTCATTGTCTGAAACAGTCCTCTCAGATTTAGCAGAGGCTTTTTGTATTCCCTTTTGCTCAACCGCAAAAAAAGACAAGGAACATTTTCAGCAACACAGTAAAACTTCCTTAGTAGCACTCAAAATGCAGCACAGTGGTGGTACTGCCCTCTATGTACTCGCCTGTCATGGAGCAGGGTATCCAAAGAACTCCCTTGAGTCAAAACATAGTTTTGTTTCCCACCACATTTTCCCAATGAATATTTTTAAAAAACCCAAACCAAACTAAAATTTTGACACTCACTTCCATTTCATTGTTCCTGACAACAATGCTGTACTCCTAGTACTTCACTGCTAAATGGGACTACACAGTTTTTAACCTGATCCAAAATTCCAGGTGCCTGGTAATGGATACCTTTGTCTCAGACTATGACATAGATGCTGTTTTCCTGCTCGCCTACTATCCCCAAAAAGGATGGTATCGTTGTTCTTGGGGGGTTGTTTTTTAAAGAAAGGATGTCTTTGTTTAGCACCAGTCAGTGCTGAGTATTAAGTGACAATGACTTCATCTAACATTGGGTTGAAGGCATAGAGTTCATTTTATACTGTTTTAAGACAGTCTCTAATTTATCTATTTAAAACCAAAAGTGACTTATCTTGTAGCTATACCCTTGAAGTACATTACAAAAACAGAGGTGTTACGTATGCAGTCAAACAACCTTAGTTTTTCCTCAGGGAACATTGTAATTAAATCTTAAACAAATTTTACGAAGCCTAAGCCTTGCATCATACTCAGCTTCCAAGCCTTCTCATTACACAGTTGAGATTACACCCGCTTAATAGAAAAGCCACTTCCACGTTGTCAGAACACAAATGTTAATTAGAGCTTCAAAATGCATGTTTGAATCTCAGAAAAAAAATCACCGATACATAAATCAAAACAAAGTGATCAATACAGCTGTTGTAATATTTGTGGCATTCATTCCAATATCTACATAAAAATCCCAGATAAAAACATCTCAAAATTAAATAATCAACATCAATCTTTTCAATCAAATTGAAAAGCTTTCACACTGTTTAAGACTCATGAGTACAACTGATTAAGTGGGAACTTCAGGCATACCATTTAATTGCAGAAACAAACCCCAACCTGTTTGTTGGTGTTTAACTTAATAATTTGTTATTTCAATGTATTAAAAAAGCAGTGTTCAGTGAATTTAAAACTCTTGAAATATAATCTGTAAAAGTCTGGAAATCACCTTAAAAACCTGGCACTTGAGAAGAAAGGAAAAATTCAATCTCTCACAATCAACACTACAGCACATTTCCTAGAGATCCTTGAAAGTTCATCCTCAGGTGTGGCCTATACCAGAGGATGACTGTAATTTTGTTTTAATTTGGAGTAGTTGGAATTGTGGTTGTGTTTCACTAATGGATTTTAAGCCATTCCCTTCTCCTACCCCAGCCCACTCCCCTCATCATAGTGTCCTCTCCAGCTCAGATAAAAACATTATACATAACTGTTAAACCTTAGATTATAAAATACTGTATGACACTAATCATAGATATTTATAGTCTGCACAAACTTTGTTTACTCATCCATGCAAACATTTAATAAAGCTAGTTCATCTGGAAAGAAGTTAAATTAAATAATCCAAAATGAACATGATGCATATTCAGAAAAATATGGTGTTCAGAATTAACAATAACAAAATTTAGGCCATAGGAAAAAAAAAACCCACAACAAGCTCTGTAATTTGTTTCATTCTTTCCCCCATTTATTTCTTCCTATGACCAAAGGAAGAAAAATTAATGGCTAATATTTTACCAGCTTGGTAATTTTTTATTTAGTGGAAGCTCTAATAACAGTCCTTTCCTATTTAAGTGGCAGCTAAGATTAGAAGAAGGATGTAAATGATAAATTGAGAAATTCCAAAGTATGGTAATTTTCCTCCCAGTAAAAGACCCAAAATGCTGAAACTTGTCAAGCCATTTCCTGCCACAAGCATTCCATACTGAAGCCAATAGCCTAAGGACCCAGATGAGAAAGGAAAGGGTGAGCATGTCACCAGGAAAATGATACCAAATAGGACATGTGTGGTACAGAAAAACTTTAGCTACATTATGGAGAGTCCTTCTGTGTGATAGCACTCATATTTTCTATTTTCTGTAACAACTAAATCCACATCAGTAATAATCACGTTGCAATTTGCCTGTTAGGCTTTGAATATAATAGCAATACACTCATCTTTTCACATAAGGTATGTTTTCCTTTTTTCAAAGATGTCTGACATCATGCTGTGCTATCTGCTGTCTAACTCAGTTAGGAAGTTGTTTGTATACCCTGAGCTCAGGTAAAAATTCCTTAAGGCCAAGGAAAGGTAGGGATTTCATTTCATATACTGTATTAACAAAAAAGGTCACAATTATCAAGCTTATGATACTTTCAGGAGAGCACACAAGAGTGAAGACATGGTACATATTAGTATCACCCTACAGCTCCAGAGACCTTGAAAGGCATAGCCTGCCACAAACACTCCTACTGATGTTTATCATAGAAGAATTTCTAACTTATGGTGTGGTACTCCTTTTACTTATAACTTTAAACCAAGGCTTACTTCTGCAGTCCCCTGTATCATACTATCATAACATAAAGTATATAAAGTCATGTTTTATACTGTAAAATTTAATACACTAGCATAAGACATATTTTTTAATTCAAGAGCCTGATTTTTTTTGCGAGAAACTGTGATCCATGGTAACTTTGGGAGTAACATGAAAATCAAGAGTTAGGAACTGGATATGGAAAGTTCTGTCATTCAGAGACGCAGACATTTCATGCCAGCAATTGGGGCATTCTGAACTGAGAAAATGTCACTTTTCCCTCAAAGAAGTGGGAGAAAAAAAAGAATCATCATGACCCAAAAGATGCCTCCACGTTTTTGCAGCCAGGATTGGGAAGTTAAAATGACAGGAATGATTCCATTTTTGATGGGTGCTCATGAGACCTTCAGCATACTTACACATCCCAGAAGATGCTGAGATAGTTATACCAGCTATAGTTTGAAAAACAATGTCAAAATTACTATGGATTTTCTAAAGAATTTTTTTCTCACTTTCTCTTAACAACACATGCATTGAAATTCTTTTCTTCAGCATTTCTCTTTGCTTCCCGTAAGTGTCAGTTTATCAGGATAACAAATATCACTAATACTTTGTTTAATAGCATTTGTGCTTATCTTCTATTCCAAACTTAAATTAACAGTGATACCTGTACATTTCCTAGGTGGTGAATAAAAAGGTACCACCTTATACTTACTGACAGATCTGAATTTTAGATCAGCTTGTCTTATTACATCGGTGGTAGATCTGGGGCATTCTATCTACTCTGACAGGTTTAGCTTCTGCTGAGCAATATCCCCCTGAACCTGCCAGTGTTCAGTTTCGGGGCACACACTCACTGCAGGTGCCTGGAAAACTATACTGGGATTTATGGGATTTATTTCCCTTTAATGAATGTAACGCAGGGCACTTTCTCTATATCCTCAGTGTTTTGATTGCATATGAATACTCACATTAATTGTTAATAAGAAATGTGAGCCCTTCCCACCCCAAACAAACCTGTTCATACTTTTTTTGGGTACAAATGTATTGAGCCCTGTCCCTCATAATGAAAGGCACTTGGAATGGGCAACACACTCAGATTTTCCATACTGGCATTGGATAATCAGCTCTGGGTGTGCCTACATTAGGACTCTGTTTTGGGTCAGGAGTGTTGTCTGGTTTGTTTTTAATGCTAATTCCACAACTGAATCTGGTGCATCATATGAACCAGAGTACAATCAGGAGACAGAGCACAGAAACAAGATGCCTTTCACCTGAAAGGAAGCTAGAAGGTGTGCCAGAATTACACATAAATCCTTCCCATTCAAAATGAGTGTTCCATTTGGAAAACAAGCCTAGAATTAGCACAGAATATAATCTCTGGAAAAAAAAATGTTTAAGTGTAAATGCCAAGCCCAAGACACCATCTCTTTCACTTTGCCCATTCATTCTTTAGCCTGCACTGCCTCCTAACGTGGACTTTGTCACTGAGTATTGTCATGGCCTATAAAGATTGGTTTGGCATTTTTTTAAAGCACCAAAAAGAAAGTTTTAATGTTGGTTTACAGATAAGCATTATTTTTATATCCGGGCAGAGTTCCAGTTGCAGAAGCACAGTCTGGGCTTCAAACATGACTTGAGTTCCCAGCAGTCTCCCTGCTAGGAAAGCAGTTCTTGGGGTAGTCTTAGCACTACTGCTCAAAACCCCCAAAATTTGGTTTGCTTCCTTATATCCACTTCAGTCACATCACTTGTGAAAAAAAAAACCAACAACCCAAAACACCAACAAAACCTGAATATGAGTTACTTACTGTTGTGCATAAATTATTGCTTGAAACTGGAAAAATGTGCTTTCATCTAGGATGCTGGAGCAATACTTAATATTTTTATGAAGTAATCCTTGTATCACTGACTTCACATTGGCCATGAAATATCATAATTCTAGGGATCTGGATACTGTCAGAGCATATTTTCTTTCAATATTCACCTCACAAAATCTACAATTTAATGATAGTGGAGAAGATAATCTTGAACTGTTCTTCAGGAAGATTGAGAGCACTTTTAAAGCTATTAATATCATTAGTATTTGCTGTGCATGCTAACACATCATCTCCTTTATTTTTACTGCTAAAGTATAACCCTCCAGAAGGGGAACAAGTCAACTACATCCAAAAGTTCTAATATGCCAAAACACGAGGCAGATTAGCTGCCAACTGCCCTTCACATTCAGGGGTATCCTAAATCAGATTCGATACCACACAAGTGCAGTACAATTAAAATTCTGGCTTTTGTCCTAGGACATGGCATGACTAAAAGTGTGGAAAGGCCCTGAGGTTGTGGATAACTGAGGACCACTAAGTATGTTCAGTTCTCAAGCTCAAAAATTATTTTTAGCATTTTGCTTGGCATCTCTACTCTTTATGGTGTTTTTAGTAATTTTCAAATGCAGCCTATGGAAATCATGTCTTTCAGGTTACTACCATAGGAAATTTCTCCTTAGAACCTTTTATTTTACCTATTTCCTCCCTCCATTCCCAGTTCTTATGGAAATAGCAGTATGGAGCAAGAGAGGAAATTACAGGCAGCCAAGTATAGGAGGCACAAAGGATGGGAGAACATAACAGGTGTAAAGATACAGAGAAAATATTTAGGTATTTTTTAGTGAATAATGTCAAATCCAACATCCAGTGAGCTATTTATTTGGTTTTATATAGACAGGATATGATCCTTCTGAAGTTTCTAACAGGCTTCATATTCTTGAGTAAATAGGATGTGTGTGTCATGGTGTACACACCTAGAAATTAAAATGGATCCACATGGAAACATGCAAATAGATGTAATTGCAATTGGTTGACATGCAGAGCAGGTTCCTACAAAGTTTTTCCAGCATGTTAGTAAGATTAAAATTAAAACCAGCTATACATCCCTCTAACCTTGTATCTAGTGGCAAAATCATCAATGTTGCTAACCTCTTAAGGTTATACTCTACCTGGATACCTTCATTACTTATATTCAGCCTGTTGTCAAACTTACAGCTCTGTATCACTCACCCTAGCCTTTATTTCAAAATGAAGGAATCACATGCACATCTTTCTGTATATCAATATTCCTTGTCAAGCTCACAATCCTGGAAATCTTACCCTATGGACATCAAGACTGAGGTGGATAAGCCATTGTTATGGTGTTATAAAACAAATACAAATAAGCAAAAATACACATTCTTTCTTCACTCAGTTATTGTTCTTGCAGAAGTTAGAAGTCCATCACTGAAAGACTTGGAAATAGAAAGGAAACACCATTCTGTAAATTGTACTATAAACAAAATAAATGTTTCCTAGAAATTTGATAGTTCTGAAAAACCAGTACAGGAAAGTACTCCCGTTGAATGTACTATTTATGAATAGTGCAAACAGTACCCTACAGCAAATTAAATGTTTGGTTTTCAAGGTGAGTTTTGGCAGGATTTTTTTATTCCTTTTTAAATGTACCTGTGAGCTGTTTCATAAATGTGAAAATGCAAGGGGAAAAGTGTATTTTTTTTTTCTTAATAATACAAGTATAGGTAATACTGCCAAAAGTTACAACATGAGAACATGAAACAACCCCACAGACACAACTGTCTCTGGAGGCATTAGCCTATATATGGGTAATATCCCAAAGCATTTCTGCATGGCTAACTTTAAAGGAGAAGTGATATTGCTGTTATTGCCAGCACTGAGGCCTCCTCAGAGAAATACAACACACATGTAAGAGACAACTCCCTGAACTCCCTTCTAACACAGAAATAGCAGTGGGACAGCCTCCTCCTTCACCAATATCGCTTCACATGACTATCGGCTGGAACAGGCAGAACTGTCCAGCTGCAGCCCAAGAGCACATCTGCACATTAACACACAGACAAGACACACAGACCCGACAGCAGCACTCTGCAAAACCCAGTCTGTGTTTACTAGTGGTGGGTTCCAGCTTTGCCAGTTCTGTACCCAGCAGTCCCTCAGCACAGTCACTAAGCAATCCCTGAAAAGAGCTTTTTAAAACGCTCCTTCTTAGGCTGCAGCACCGCATCCTTCCAGGAGCTCTGCCTGCACAGTGCTTCCAGGGGCTGCTCCGTTGGCACCAGGGCTCCTGGTGAGTGCCAGCCCTGCAAGGCTCCGGCCCTCACAGCACAGCACAGCCCGCCACGGGCACCCTCCTCAGGGACACAGGCCACTCTCCTGCCCGCTCTCTTCAGCCTCTGTGTCCCCGTGGTGTCCTCAGCAGCCCTCCTGCGATGGCAGCCACCCTTCAGCTCTGCTCCCTCATACTGCACTCGGCTCCACCAAACACATTTCCCAGGGCTGGAGCAGCATTCAGTGGCACAACATTAGTGATTACTGTTTAATACTGATTACATGGGACATTAAATGCTAGCAATGTAAGCATTAAATGGAAAACAATGATCCCAAAGGTCTTTTCTGACCTGGATAACTGCGGTTCTGTGAGCTCCCTCAGGCAGCAGGTGCGATCCAAGCTGCCACAGTTCCAGGAGGAACCTTCTAGAAGGAGACGTCCAACAGCTGCTGTTGAACGTGTTAAACTCTGAAATGTTCCATAAATGCCAACTTAGTGCCAGGCATAACATTTGCAAAAATTTCAATACAAATGCTTTTTTTCTGCCTCTCGCCAAGCTCACACATCACTCTGGAGCCGTGTGCTGCCTCAAGCAGGGCTGCGTTTTGGCCCTTCCTGACTCACTGCAGCCACTCACTGACCTGGATCATGGCCATACCAGACTTTTTCTAAATTTCACTGTGGTAAAAAAATGGTAAAATTTAGCATATGGACAGCCAGTTCCTGCTTTGCTGAGTGCAAAATGGAAGAACAGATAAAAGAACACTCATCTGTGAATAGCCCTAATTAAAAGAGAGACTCCTGGAATAAACAGGGTGTAACACTGTGCTTGAAGTGCTGAATTTTATGCTCCTTTAGACCCATCCCAAAACTCCAGGGATCTAAAACCAACCTAACTTCTAAAAAATAGCACAAACCACCAGCTTCTGAAGTTTAGTAACTCTTGCTGCATACCTAAACAAAAGCCTCTAAGGAAAGCTACGGCATATGATATTTTAAAAGATGCTGTGAAGATGTAGAAAGAATAAAAGGTCATGATAACCAATGATTTAACAGATTGTGGGTGGAGAGGTTTTTGTGCTTCTGATAATTAATCGGCAGGTTTAGAGAGCACAGTTCTTAATCAAACTGTAAATACGTGTTGATGAGCACCATGATTTAATAATGATAATGGCTTTATCCTGTGACCATAAGAACATACAAAATGGATTTAGTTCGTCTGTAATTTAGCAGAAAAGTTAATAATTTTTCTCACTAATTTCATAGGAAGAGAAAGTCTCTTTCTATAAAGATAAAGGCTGTGAACTTCAACATGAAGGTTTGGCATGAATCATGTAAAATGTGGATGGCTAAAAACAGAGAGCAAGATGACCAGGGGAAAAACAAAGTATTTCTGAGGACTACAGTGTCCATGAGGTTGCAAGAGATGGCATGTTTGTTATTTTCCTTTAATTTTCTTCAGAAATTTATTACTGTTGCTGAAAGAAACCAGCCTTCTGCAGCAACAGAAGCTCTGCTTTGGTGGAGATGTTAAAAAGGAGAACTAGCATACCTAAATCTTGTGTGTGTTTTCACTTGCATAGAAAAACAGATCATGCACCACAGGAGACAGTATGTGGGGGATATTCTCAAGTCTCCAGCTCAAGAAGCAGTGGAAACTTCTGCTTTTACAGAGATAAGTCAATAAAAGCAAAGGTTCCACAGTTCCAACAAATCTTTTATTCAACCAGTACACGATTACTGATTGCAAGCTTGTTGGAGAGAGAATTGGACACACGACTAAGTTTTGCAAGAAAAATGTCTGATACAACATAATTATTCTAACTCAAGGGACTGCTTTTTACACAAGAAACAATAGAATAGTCAGTGAGAAGGAAGAGGATCGTTTCTGTCCTTCCCAGCGGCTAGTCGGCAGTTGAAGTAACACTTAGAATCATCTCCCATGGTGCAGCATCTTCCTTCTTCCCTAGGAAAAATTAAGAGGAAGAGACTTTTGAGCCTTTTTGGCAAAACATGCTACTGCTGAAGCAAAACAGGAATATTCATTTGGATTACTCTGGGATTATGCTCCAAAAGAAAATGGCATCCCGCAATTTTTGCAATTACAAAGGGTATGGACCTGGGAAAAAACCCCAAACGAACAGAAAAAATGTATAGAGGCTTGCAAATTACTTAAAATTCTAAACTGCAGCCAAAATATATGGTTTTTGTAGCTAGAAACTTCCACACATATTCTTCCTACTGAAAATGGTACAAGTTTTCTGATGGGAGCTTTGAAAAAGTTGTTTGTGTCAGTCTCAAGGATTTAAAACCTGTGTGAAGAGTATAACTTGATCTTAACTGTGGAACTGCTAAGGTCTCTCTCTATAAATTTTACATAAGTTTACAATGCCAGAGTGTTGCCTGGTGGTTCACACAGTAAGTTAAAGAGCAGTCCCTACCCACACCTTGCAACCACAATTGCTAATGACAAGACAACTTGGAGGGGACAGGAGGGGAATAGAAGTCTTTATTAAAACCTCCCTGTAGTATCTCATGTTAATTTACTCTGAGAAACACAGAGCTTTTTCTTAGGAAAGCAGGATTTTAAACAATACTGCCTTGCAGTGCGCGAGATGGTGAATAGAAAAGCAGCAGAACACCTCAGAAGCCTGCAGTAAACAACTCTTGTTTGGCAATACTTGTGGAAGAATATATGAAAAGAGTAACCAAAGAAATCTTTGGCTTTGACTGTAATAAAAAGCTTACTTTTCTCTTGGACCCTTTGCAAAAGCTGTAGTGAAGATGATTAAAAAAGAGCAAAAAGGAAACAGTATTTGCATTCATTCTGGTAATAGAATATGAAATTAAAGCATGAAGGGATTAATGTTTTAAAGCTTGACTTGCAGTGATAAAGCTAAGGTATTAGAAGAGACAACATAACCGTTACAGGATAGACAAGCAAAGAAAAAGCTCCACATGCCTTAAAGATGAGCAAGGCAACCTAGAATGGAATTACAAAATGATTAATCAATACGAATGAGAAAGTGTACAAGGAAAGAGAGCTTGGTGAGGCTTCTTATGGGACTCAACACTGCAGCCGCTCAAAGATAATGAAAGGAGCACAGCAAAGCCAAAGAAATGCTTTCATTCAGTAGCAAAGTCATTTGTGAACAGTTTAAATTACCCTAATCACCTCCCCTCCAGCCGTCAGTATGCTCTGTCTCTTTAGTTATTTAAAAAAAAGAGTTTGGGGAAATGAGTTCTGCAAATCTAAGCTGCAAAATAATTATACACACACCGTTTTAGCATTTTAACAATGCAATCCCAAACATTTGTTCTCATTAGAATGCAAATCGACTCATTTAATAATCCCACATGAGAATTCCACCACACTCAGCTTAAAAAGCGCAGTGGTATTCAAAATATTATTAATAAATGCCAAATATGGAACAGCCAGTTTGTTTTGCCAGCAGCTCAGGGTAGATAAAAGACATATAGAACATTTTTTCCAACCAAATTTGTTTAATTGAAATTTAACAGTGGGAATGGTCCGGGTTGGTCTTTAAAAATATGAAGGTGACAGTACCCTCTTAACACAGATACATTCACATTCACTAAAGGCTGAGCACTACAGCCTGTCATACAAATCAATGACATCAATTTGCTTCAAGTAGCATCCAATTTCAGTAAGGTACTTCACTATTAATAGTTTTAACCTCTGGTACCAGTTCAAAGCACTGTCCTGAAGTGTGTCATTTCTGATTTATCAATCCAAGTGGCGGTGTTGTATTTTCAGTACTACTGCAGAGTTTTGATAATTAGGGGGCTGAAAGAAACCTTAGCAGGGAAAACAAACAAACAAACAAACAAAAAAGGCTTAGCAATACCATAAAAATCAGAACCTTTCTATAATATTTACCATCCTATTCTTATCCTGGAATGCTATACACTTCTGTTGCTCAATAAAGTATAATATTTCATAGCCATCAGAAGGAAATCTAATTTAGAACAGAAATCAGATATATTTAAACGGCACTCTCTAAATAATTAAGAAAACTGTAATGACCAGGACTGATATAATTTAAAAAAATCTGACCCTGAGGCATCTGTATTAATGAGTAACTCTCATGTCAATATATATGAGAAGCAAGGTAGAGATAGCAATAATATTTTCTTCAAATTCCTGATACCAGTAAGAATTTCAAATTAAATACACCGTGTTCCATTCTTGGAATGAGCATACAGAATTTTAGTAGATAAAAATGAAAATGATTGTTCTAATCTGCTTCCAAGCCCATGATTCAGGCCTGATTCATGGTGATTTAGTGAAAAATTTGGTTTTTTCTGAGAGGGACAAGTTGTGCCCCTTTACTCATTCAGAACAGCATGGTACATCTAACTCCACATCCCACAGAGCAGGTCAGTAGGGCCATGGGCATAAATGACTGAATATGATTAGAAACACCAACCAAAGCTGCTGCTTCCTGCTCTGTTCCTCCAAGTTTTATTCATGTGGATTCTGCTGCTTCCAGAAACTACCATGGTACACAGGACACTCACCTACGGGTGAGCAGGGAGTGATCTGAAGAACATTGGGCTTATTGTGTATACCCACTAGTGAATGTTTTTTCAGTACTGATTAGGGCAATGCAGCAGCTGCTGAAGTATTAAAAGTCTTTCAGAGTTAATACAGTATGACAACAAAAACAAATTGAATATTGTAATATGACATAGAGTATAAATTGTCCGTGACACAAAGTTATAAATATCTGGAGAATCTTTATTTGTTTTGAAAATGTCAGCTTGTCAGAAATTTTCTTCTGGCTGTTTTAATTACATTGATACACATTTAAACCACAATAAACATTTCTAGAAATCTCAGCTTTGCGTTACGCAACTACATTGTTAAGTACCCACTTCTGAAAATTTTAAGACAAATTAAAAGGATTTCAGGTTTTCTGCCTCAGAATGCTGATATACAACCCATTTCTTCCTGATACAGAAAGCTCTCTATCACATGCTGATCACTCAACTAGCTTGCAGACACGTATAAAATAATCCAGAGCATTCATCTACAGGGAGGCAATGCCAACTCTCTTTCTGATAATCACAAAGTGTGTAATGAAGTTCACAGAATGGTGCTTAACTCCTTCCGAGGCTCAGCTGAGGGAGACAAGACAGTGTGATGGATGAGGATGTTGTGCCATGAGCTGCACCTATACCACACCTCCAAATTCATTATTCAGTCTTTTAACCACTAGGTATTTCTGCTTCACACGAGTAAAACTATACCGTAATGGTAATTAACTGAATATCCTAGAGACACATAACCCACAGATGGACTAATTTACTTTACTGGCAGTGTAATTGCCCAGTAGCAGTGAAGCAATGAGTAATTATCCATTGTAAGCTACTGTTAAGTATGTCCTAATAGATTGGTTTCACTGATTTTTTTTTTTTTTTTTTTTTCCGGGGTATTTACACAACCTCCTCCATTACATTTTCTGAGCACCTAAAACCTTCAGTGAATTTGTCTTCACAATTCTCTGAGAAGGTAAATAGCCCAATTCTCATTTCACTGAGGAAGAAATAAAGAAGTGAATTTATTCCAAAGTGATCATGTGCCAGCTGGGAACTGAAACTTTGCACACCCTCATGCATGTCAGTAGAGTGTTCTACAAGAAGATGGGCAACTTGGATGCACAGGGCACCACTACAGGATGTAGTGGCTCTGGTCAAGGAACAGCACATTTAGAGTCACATAAAGCATAGGCACAGTATGTTGGAAAGGACTGTACTTCTAGAGTTGGGCACAGCATGACAGTCGCAACTTCAAGTTCTGAGGCTATCCTTGAGAGGAAAAAACATTCACAATAGACCTAATCATAAAAATGCACTCCTGAAGTTCATAGAAAAAGAGGAATACCAGCACAGCAGTGTTTTTATTTAATTAAAGATTTCTGCTTGCTTATGTTTTGTGTATTTTGTGTAACACTTAGCCAATCACACATGACAGTATACAATTATTCTAGGAAAACTTGCTTAGATTATATTTGCCTCATGCTTTCAACCATTCCAGACATGCAATTATTACACAGTTGTGTCTGGGAAATTATCAAAACAGTATGGTATTTATAAAAGTGAGAGCAAGCCCACATACACATTATCAAATTAAGCTGTGGTAATGTGCTTTTTCACATGACTAAAATTTTTGTAACATAATTCTGCAATATCTTGTTGCTTGACAGAGTTGTTGCACTTGGAGACGGTAAAAACCCCTCATTCACATTTTTATGCCCAAAACATGGCAGATTTTAAAAGAAACTTTTAAACTTCAATTACTTGATAAATATACAATGGAATTATGAAAATCATGATCTTGGTAGCCTCAGAGCTTTGTCCATCCCAGTTTCCTGGCTGCATTCCATGCCTCACGGTTTAACACACAGTTTCATAAGGAATTACTGTATTTAAAAAGTGCACCATAGCTTTCCAACAAATCACCTACAACAGGATTTAGAAGAGGAGCCAGATTTTAGCAGTCTGAAATTATGATAGTCCTTTGCTGCTGTTGTATCCACGCCTTTGGCTTTACTCCGGCTATATCCTTGGTATAGGCCTGGATACAGCCAGTATCCAGTGCCTTAACACTGTCAATATTAAAGTCCATGGTGCTGGAACTACTTTCATGCTATGCAGTCATGGCAATAACCGCTACTTGAGTCTTGAACAAAAGAATCTCCTCATCACACAGCATTCACATGGTGGAGAGGAGGAGGAGAATCAGAGCAAAATAAATTCTGTCCTTTCACATCCCTTTTCCTCTATCCCAAGTCAAGCAACACAAACTCCACACTGGTCAAGTGAAGCTGCTGTGGACTGCAAAGCTCCAAGTTCAGTTCAGCATGGTACTGAACTGGAAGAGCAAGGGTTTCTTGAGGACTGTCATCTAAACCTCATTAAATGGAAGGAAGCACAACTGTTCTTTGCCCCTGAGGGAGTAATGTACTGGGAGTTTTTTGATTTTTGTTTGGGGTTTCTTTTGGGGGAGGGGTTGTTTATTTGGGGTTGTTCTTTGGACAAGCAAAAATCATTCTAAATGGAAATACCAGTTGAGAGTATGAAGTACCACTTGTAATATTTTTTATTAATTTCTCATATTCCACAGTGAACATGGCATTTTAAAATTGAGACATAGGTGCTAAGGCAACTTATTGTTTTGCTATTTCTAGCTGAATTGCATTCATGTAGATTAATTAATATAACTTTTACTAGCATACTTTTCCTTATGTATCATTCTAAGAAGAAAATAATACAAGAGAAAAAAGATTTCTTACTGGAAAAAATTACATGTTAACATTTGCCACAGTTGCTCACTGTTGACCTCTTCTCCTGGAAGTTCTGCTGTGGAGATTTCATGGCAGGCTTTGACTGTGACAGTCCTTTACTCCCATACAAGAAGCTGCTAAATGCTTCATTAGTTGCTAAGAGATTCATTATTTACAATCACAGAATATCTAACACACTGATATTCACCAGTATTCCCAGTATGAACAACGCCATCAGATTTTCACATGAGAACCTGCCAGAGTTATTGCGGTAGAGACATAAACTGTGATTAAGTTTTCTCATTCTGTTTCCTGAAGTGGCCATCCCATCCCACTCAGGATTTTTTCTAACATTTTTTCTTCTGCAAAATATTTCTCAGGAAAATTAATACCAGTCAGCTGTAGTCATGATGCTTCCTAATACAAATCACAAGGTCAAAGTTGTTCAAAGGTGGCAGGATAGGTGGTAATTGCCAAATATAAAAGTTAGTATGTCCAAAAGTTGTTCAGGGAAGTGAACACATAGTGGAGCAAGGGGGTTGGTTCTGCTCTCTCTGAATCCTGGAACGAAGACAATTTGAAAAGGATCTTACGCATCCTTTTCTTTGAGAAACAGGATACAGACCTCAGAAGATGCACAAGACAATTAAAGTTATTAGACAGACCTATATTTTTTGCCAACTGTCACCTTTTTTACAAATATTATTAGGAAATAAAATCCTCAGAAGAAAATGTGTTATTTAAAAAGCATCCTCTCTCACTGTTTCAAATATATTATTATACATGTACAGTTATAGGGTTGGGGTTTTTTCAGGATTCTCTCAATTTCATTTCTTTTGATCATGTGACAAGTAAATGCACTGGATGTGCTTGAGTTGCGCATAACTATTGATTCAGAATGCATAAGAAAGCATCATTGATAAAGCAAATATAAAAGCACATATTAGCTCTTTCCATGACTGTAATTTGTTTCAAAATAACATTAATATCCCTCAGCTGTGTTCCTCTCCATGATAAATACCTAAACACTGAATGTCTTTACCAAAAGATCTACACAGACCACACTTCAGTAACCTCAACCAATAAACAAGTAAAAAAAACCAAAAACCCAATCATCTAAGAAAGAAATTATGACAGGTTCAATAACTGGCTTTATCATCCTTTATTACATTAGTTATTCCTGTTATGGTTTGGTTAAATGTGTAGTTGCTGGTGGGCTGGGTTTTTTTTTAAACATATATATTACAAATCAGGAGGCTCATAGGGAACTTTAAGTAAAGCTAAACCCATTTACAAATCCCTCATTTCCAACAGCATTAAAATTCTGGAGACTTCTGCTTCTTAATTGTACATAGGCAGGACAATTTGCTCCAAGGTTTTATTACATTAATTTTGTATAACACTGTTATGCATTATTAGATTCTTGCTAAACTACACACTGCTGAAGCATGAAGTAGAGAGCTCAGACTAAAATCCATCCTGGAGTTTATAGTACTGCATGGTCTAAAAGGTTTAAAATATTGTACTTATATTTTAAATATTTGTAACCACCTAACTTGGGAAAAAGAGAATGCAGGGTTGAAGGAACATCAGTGCAGTAGCAGATGTTGTAAAAAGAACAGAAAAACTATTGTAACTTTGGAAATGCATGCAAATTCTTCTGTAACTAGTCTGAATAGGAACAGTGGTAATATATGCTGATATAATTGAAGATATTCTTGTAGTCTCTTTGGAAAAGATAACATTTCTAGGCAAATTTGATGCTTCAGAATAAAATAGAAGATTACTTAGGAAATTGAAAAATGTAGGGGGAAAATCCCTGCTCTGTTAATTACAGCATGTCTGTTTGTACAATTTTATTAAATTCTTCATGTTTATTCTTAGGGTTTCTTATGCCAATACCACACAGTGGCCTAAGGGGATGGTATTCAGACTTCACCCAGTGACCCAGATCTTCACTCAGAATGATCTTGTCTGATCCTTTTGCCTCTGCAGATCTGAGCACAGTTCCTTGAGGAAGCCTTGAAACATCCCAAACCTCCCAAGTGCTCTTCTGTTTAGACAGGCAATTAGAACAACAAGCTGCCAAAGCATTGCTGGGGGAAGCAGGTATAGGACCGAAGGTGACAGGGAGAGGAGAGGAACCAGACTCCTCCAGCCTGACAGATGCTGTGGTCCAGTGCCTGCTGTGAAGTTTCAAAAGCCCTGCTGAAATCAAAGTGTCCCAGAGACTTCCTGCAGCCACGGTGGTGAGACATGGACAGGACAAATGGATGACACAGAAGACTGGCTGGGCTCTCAGGCTGGAAGGGTCAGCTTTGCCAGTGGTAGAAAAGGCAGCTGGTGACTGGTGTCACTCAGACACTCATGCCAATACTGTTTAGTGCCCTTATTTACAGCCTGGACAATGGGATGAAGCACATTCCTTGGCAATTACACTTTCCAGCTGGCTTAGGAGCTTTTTTTAGAATTGACTGAGAAAGTCTTGTTATTAAAAACACATAAAAGAAGAAATGAGATGATTGGCCTGCTTCTCTATATGTACACTTTGTAGAATAACTAACTGATTATACTGTCCGTATCAAATACAACCACTTATATATGTCACTGTCAAATAATAAATTATTATGTTTATTTAAAATGTTTATAATGAGCACCTTGTACTTGGAAATCAATGTCTTTATTCAAATATTATCTGTTACTACAGGAAGACAGGCTGGTATTTAGAACTGTTTTTGTCAGAGTACCTTCCATCCTCACTTTTGCAAGACAAATGCAAAAATAGAAAGATTTTTTTTTTACCAACATCTATGGTATACTAGGGAAATGAGAAGGTTCAGTGCAGAATTGTGGATTTGATTAATGCAGTTATATGTATATTCAGAATAAATGCCTAATTCAAGCACCTGATATATGCTGCTCACTCATTGACATTGTTCAGAAAACTGTAAAACAAACCAATAATAAATATGTTCCTGGAATCTCTATTTCTGTAAAGTGCCAATGAGGATAAAACCTTTAAGATACTCTAAATCAATGAGGAATCAAAAACAACATTTCCAAAAGTTTGCTTGGTAAAAATGTTGCAACTAGATCTCATACACTGACAGTGGTAAACACATATTAACTCCAAACCCAGAACATTTCAGAGGAAAGGTATAATTGTTCATTAAAGCTTGATATGTGATTGAAGGCAGAAATGTCACTGTTCAAAGTATAATGCAATCTAAAGAAATAATTTCAGATATTTTCTGTAACTCAGATAACTACTAGTTAATATTTTAGGGGTGATGTTTGACTTTTGCAGATCCATGAATCTGTGGGAGGACAACAGATAAGGGGAAAATGAAGGAGCTGAAGTTATTTTTTACTAGACCCAAAACGGAGTTATTTTTCTGAAATTGTGCAGGGAGACATTCTCATGAGGAAAGATCATCTGGTTGTGATTCTTCAGAATTGAGTCTTCCCATTGGCAGGGACAGATAAGTTTTAGAAGAAATCTAGGAAACTTATTCTCATGGTTTCTACAATATTTTTCATTAACAGAACCCAAACAACAAAACAAAAACAAAGCTGAAATAAACCAACAAAAATCCAAAGATTCTGTTTCAAAAAGACTGTTTGGTAACCAATTCCCATTACTGTCATCACCCGAGGGAAAAGAACATCAGAATTTCATCTAAAATTAAAATAGATTAGATAATCCAGGGATTATCCAAGCATACAGCTCCATTGAGACCCTATTGATGAATAGTGCTCCGAGACACAACTGATGAATGGGCAAGGGAAACCACCTGCACTGCAAACAGCAGCTTAGGAGGTGGGAAAATTAGATCAGGCTCACCCTAATGGGATCTGTGTAAGTAAGGAGACAAATTTACTGCCAGTTTCATAAAACAGGAAGTATTTCAATAACATATTGTAATTTATCGTCACAAAGAATTTCTTTGCAGAATACCAGAAATAAAGGCAGTCTGAAAAGGAATAAATATGCAACTTTCCTGTATAGCACTGGCGTGGTTTGACACTGGCCAAATGCCAGGCACCCATGAAAGTCACTCACTCGCCCTTCCCTGCCACAGCTGGGCGGAAGAGAGGAAAATTTAATGAAGAGTCCATGAGTTAAGATAAGGACTAGGAGAAATCACTCCAAGGGCAAAACGGGCTTAACTTAGAGATACAAAGTGAGTTTATTACTAACAAAATCAGAAGAGGATAATGAGAAGTAAAATAAGCCCTTAAAAACACCTTTCTTCCCCCAGCTCCTCCCTCCTTCCCACTGACAGTGCAGGGAGACTGGGCATGGGGGTTTGGTGAGTTCGTTGCCCGAGGTTTTCTTCCGCTGCTCTGGGAGAGAGTCCCAGAGTCTCAGGAGTCCTTCCCCTGCTACGCCGTGGGGTCCCTTTGTTACAAACGGAGCCTGGACTTTTTTGGGTGGAGTAAAAGTCTGCTCGTTTATTTAAAAAGAAAAACCAGAAGCAGAGACTCGAGATAAGCCTGAGTCCCACTCGGCAACCCAAAAAAAACCAACAGTGCGACGCACAGGGCATTCCTTCGGACTCAGGTTCCTCAAGGAGACCCCACAAGGGGCTGAGCCCCGGGGCCATTTTACAGTCTCTCTGATGTTATGATTGGTGGAGCTCCGATCCTCCCTCTGATGGCTCCTTGCTACGGTCCTCATTGGTGTTCAGCTCCGTCAGTCTCTGGGGCGTTGAGTGATTGGTTTGCCCCCTAACCAATAATTCCTCAAGATGTTTACATCATAAATTATTAAGTCATCTTAAGAACATACCAGAATGTTCCCCTTTTCTATAGACCCATTACTCTCCCCCATTGGTGTCACCATCTAGCGATCACATAGCAACATTACACCCGTACAGTCGCAATAATAATCAACTTATTAACTGTATATAACAAGTAAATATTAACTTCTTTTTACCCAAAAAAAACTTTTAACCATTTATTACACCTTCCCACAGGAGACAGTTCTCCCTAAACTTCTCCAGCATGGTTCCAATCTTACGAGCCGCAGTCCTCCCAAAACTACAGGAACGTGAGTCCCTCCTATGGGCACACAGTGCAAAACTGCTGTGCTGTGGCTCTCTCTTTCCACAGGGTGCAGTGCTCCAAGGACAGGCTGCTCCAGCCTGGAAGCAGGGCCCTCTCTCTCCACTGGGTCTTCCACTGGATCACAGCCTCCTCCAGGCACCCACCCACTCCGGCACGGGCACCTCCCCCACGGGCTGTGGGTGGATCTCTGCATCCCCCGTGGATCCCTGTGGATGCTAAAGAGGAGGAGCAGAGGAATTTTCCAGCTGCTGAAGCATTTTGTGAAGTTTTCCTTTCTCATGCTTTAGCTGAGAAACTCTGAAAGATGATTTTGTAAACTAACTCGCTATCTTGCACCTGCACGGTCTTGTTTTGATTTACTGAAGAAAATATTTTGAAATAGGCGTCATCCTGCCCCTCCTTCTCCACTGGCCTTGGTGTGTCCATGTTGTTTGCCCCACATGTTCTCACCTCCTATTCTTCTCTGGCTGGAATTAAGACTGCCCCCACTTTGGTTTGATTTTCTTCTTAAATATGTCATCACAGAGGTGTTACCAGCCTCTCTCATTGGCCCAGTTTTGGCCAGCAGCGTGTTCATCTTCAGAGTTATCAGGGATTGGCTCTGCTGGACGTGGTGGAAGATTCCAGCAGCTTTTCTCAGAAGCCACCTCTGTGGCTGCCCCGCTACCAAAAACCAGGCCCTGCAAAACTGACACAAGTACTTACAGAAGTTATTCTAAAGCTAATATGTTGTAGAAAGAACTAGAATAATTGCTCAATGATTTCTTCAAAATGAAATGTTCATTATTCTTTTTTACACCACTAAATGCCGAAAAGTTGACTAATTATGTATTATTTACTTGTCATATTTTTAAATGGCTTTTTGTAGGCTTCCTCTGAAAGATTATGCTGTACTACCTACCATTATCATCACTGCTAACACACAGGTTAAATGCTCTTTCTTCCAAATAGAAAGAGCAGTAAAAGGCAGTGGAAATGGCATTACTTTTTTTTAATATGGTTTTGATTTCCTAGTATTGTTGAGTAACTTACCTTATGTATTCTAAAAAGCTGAACAAATGATCCTAACAGAAATAACATATTCAAATTATGCATTTATATTCTTCTGTCTTCATGTCAGTAATAATTACTAAATTGTCTTGCTTATTGAATAATTGTTTGGTGTGTTTTTCTTCAAGATATAAACATTCAGAATGTAACCTTTCAAAATACACTTCATACAACATGCTTTAAGTCAGGCTTTACAATAAACTGTCAGCTAATTCCAATCATGCTTTTAGAATTCTTTTTTATCATTTCTCCTGCACTGGTACTGTCACTTCATGTAGTAGGACAATGTTGGCTAGAGCACTGATTTAAATTTCCTTTCAAACTAATTTTAGTTGTCTGGTGGGGAAAATAAAGCAACATAAACTGAATGAAATTAAGAGATTTGGAACAAAATTTTCAGAGAACTAACACTCAAACATGTTGGGAACTGTGTGTTTAGGAAGGAAGGGATACATTGGATACAATTCTAGCCAGACCTGATGCCATGCCACATGGAAGCCTCCCTTCTCCTAAACTGCTACTGCACTTTTTCTGAAATAGAATCACAAATCAGCTTCTGACTCCTTGTGAGTCACCAGAGAAAGCAGTGAACTCTACTGGCATTCTTCTTGGAGCCGTTCATGTTCATCTCCTATTAGCTCAACTGCACGCTTGCCTTGTCTTACTGCATCACTTTGTACACTTTTATTGGAAGTAAAATAGCAGCAGTCTCTGTCCCAAACAAGTCAGTGCATGAGAATAGAAGCAAAGGGCATCTGATGTCTTACTTCTCTGAAGAAATTGGCAGAAACAGTTCCCATATGCCTTGTAGTAAGAACATAAATTCCATATTAAGCAGACTTAATGTTAAATAAATAATTTAACAAGGCAATCAATTCCAAGATGCACACATTTTTGGGAAGGAACAGCAAGGAGTTCTACTGAGTAGGATTCTGCTTCCAAATGTATTCACTTCCCATGAAAATGAATAAGTAAAATGGTAGATTTCAAAATGGTCAATTCCCAAGGTCTCTGAAAACACCATCTCTAAGAAGGTATTTGCAAGTGTCAGATTTGTCAATGGTATGGGAAAATGGTAAACAAAATCATAGGAAAAAAATAAATGAAAATTATAAACATTTCAGTGAAGTATCTGAAAAGACATAGAAAATGTAGTAATATTTGAAGAAATAAGAGGTATTAAATCTGATGGGTAAAGAGCACTTAGGGGAATGTAATAAACAGCCACAACAGGCTGTTTACACTATCTCCTAAGACACTTGGCTAATGGTTTCCCATGACACAATACTGAGCCAGCATTGCAGTCAAGAAGAGAGAAGATATTACCCACCAAAGCCACTGAGAAAGATACTAACCACTTCACTAGGGTTTGATTCGGGTCTTAACTTGGCTGAAATATGGCAAGATTTCATCCACATGTTTTTGCAGTATCTAAGAAAAGGCTTTGTGAAATCAGATATTGATAAATTCCAGCTTCTCATTCTCAGGACCTTCAATTTATTATTGTGCACATGACTGAACCATAATGAATTTTAAGACAGTTGGTACTGCTGATCTACTTTTAAAACTTTTTTACTTATTTAGCATAACTACATGCTCTTACTACACCTAAATATACCTCTAGTGCACCTAATAATTCCGTGCCTTCAAAGATGTAAAAGAAAAAAGATAAAAACAACTAGTTGTACTTTTTTAACTTGAAGGGAAACATTCTGCCAGTGTGATTATATACTCCTTATTTAGAATCACAATTTGCCCTTCTGGCTTTATATGAGTGGTTTGCAGTAATGGAAAATCTATTTGCTTTTAGAAGAGCATAAGGTACTCCACCACCATAAAGCTTATTGTCAGATTGTGCTGGCTCGGCACAAAATGATTTCTAATGTTCTTCATTTTATTATGTTAAATGAATTCTCTAGTGCAATTATTTTGCAGTGGATCATGGGGGTAATAAGCTAATTGTTACTTGTTTTAATTGCTTTAAGTATGAAGTGTCAGTGATTTATAAGCAATGATGAAGCTGAGATGAAGTCATAAAATACTAAACGCCCATAAGATCAAGTAGCGCACTTCCGCAATGAGGAAGTCTTTATTTCCCAATGGTAAAAAGGCTTTATGCTCAGCCTCTCAGTAGTAAGCTAAGGACAGGAGAAGGAAAGAATTGTGGCTCCTTTGTTCAGCGTAGTTGCTTCTCAAGCAATGGCTAGTTCCCTTCAGGAAAATCACTGGTACAGTGTTAACAGTACACATTTCATGCATTGCACACAAAAAGGATGACATGAACATTACTCTGCAGGAACTGGATGAAAGTATTTTTGGAAAGCTTTATGCAGTCAATGGACCTAAACCAGCGTTCAATCAGTTGCACCTGTTTTGAACTGGAATACAGTTGCTTTAACAAATGATTTATATTAGCATGATCAAGTAGAGTTTAGCTTCGCATGATACAGAACAGTCTTATTATTTGTTCACACTGCTTATAATGAAGCTGTCATACAGTGTATGCTTTTCCTTGATCCAAAATATATAACTATGAAAATGAGATGGAAATGCATAATTCCCTACTGTATTGGTCCACAGAGATGGATGAGGGAAAAGCTGGTTTGTTTCTTGACTTAATATTTTAAGCAAGGTTCTAAATTTCAAAGATTTGACATAAATAAATCTGTATGTGTGAATTTACAAACTATATTTTAAAGCATTAAAGGATTGATGTTCAATAACTCTTCAAAACTGTGCTAATTACAGAAAGTAGAACAAAATTTTACAGCTTCAGAACAAGTTGATAAAATATATATTTTTAACTTGCTTATCCCCAGTGCAAACTGTAAACATACAGAACACAGAACTTTGGTTCTAGTCCATAAGCTCAAGGAACATGGGAAACTTTCATCCCACCTAATCTGAACTTCAAGAGTTTAAGGCTTAATCGTTTCCAGAAATCAAATTTCTGAAATACCATCAGAATATTTTTTACACAGACTATCTGAGAGAAGAACACATTGATAAACTGATCTGAAATTTCTCCTGTGTTAAAAAGTGAGAATCTTCTGCTTTCTCTAAACCAAATTTCTTAAGTGTTAAGGAGGGCTTTCTATTCCTGCACTACATTAGCAAGAAAAGGATCAAAACACCCAAAACAACCACCACCAATGAAAATCAAATCCAGAAGAGGGTGAGAATATACATGGTATGGACTTTAGGAAATTTGACATTTGGAGAGTGGGAATTTTGCTTTTTTTAGAATGAGTCCAATATTAAATATTTCTGATGAAGAAAGAGACCCAGAAGATAATGGCTACAGAGGAAGAGGATGGTCATTAATATAGCTCCCCCTCCATCTTGGATCTACCCTTTTGACCTTTGTATTTTAAATAAACTTCACATCCTAGAATTAAAATTTTATCAAAAATAACAGATTTGTATTACAAGTTTCACTTGTAATCACTGCTTTTCAACAAACAAACATTAATAAAAAAGTCCTCTCCTCATCTTCATGAAAACCCAACTGCCAGTCAACAAGAAAGCAACAGTTTCAGAGCGAGCTGCAAACTTCACTCTGTGGTTTTTAATCACTTATAAATGTACCACATACACCCTACTCTGCAAGTGTACACAAAGTTGGAAGTTAAGACTGACCAAACTCAAATACCATGATTTTCTCATAAACATATGAGAATTTCAGTTTTCTTATTAAAGGGTTTTTGTGTAAAATGTATGTTCAAGTTAGCAGTAGCATAAACCAGTAACTACTACTATAGCAGATTCATGTGAATATAGAAGAATTGCACAGCTGAAATTATTATAATTTTACTAATGCAATATACATGATTGTAATCTATATTATAAAAGAAACACTATCATTATGATTAAAAATTATTATAGTTTCAAACTGTCCTTACATCTTCAGTTAATATTCAAATCTCACTAAGAACTCGCTAACTGGTTATAAAATAATACTTGGGTATGTAAACATTTATTTAATACTTGAAAATAGAGCTTTTCTAAGAACATGACCCATATTCACTAATTTGAAACAAATATTGAAGTGTTTGAACATTTGTGCTGCTCTCATGAATTGTATTTATTGTGGACATACTGACAGACTAAAATTTGTGCCTCCCTGCACCGTACCTGCCCTGAGCAATTCACAATCCGTAATGTTTGGCCAAGAGAGACAAACAGCAGCAAAAATATAAATGTTGGCAGAAAATTGCAACCCTTTTACAGAGTATATGGAAGCAAAATCTCTCCTGCACATTTTACCAACTCATTAAAAATCCATCCACAGGTGTGGAATTTCATCATTAACCCAAACTTTCAGTATAAAGAAAACACCCAGCTGTTAATATTCCTTTACATACACACACACAAAGTCTCAACCCTTCTGCTAAAGGGATACAGAACTGCACTCAACAGGAACAAGTGAAGCAGAGACATTTTTTATCCTTATGAAATAAGACTTTACAATCTTTGGTCAAGCAACAATATAAATGGAAACTTGTTTGCTTCAATAAACAAGATATTTTTTGGTTGTACAGGTCAGAAGATTTCTTCCCATTGCTTCTTTTCTGCTTCTGTTGAAAACAGTGTTAGGCTCTCACCGAGTTTGCAAGCCCAAAATGAAATATTTTCTCAAACTGCCCCCCTCTCAGAGTAAATCATGAACTTTAAGATTACAATAGGCATAAAAAGCCAGGCTTTTTTAGTTTTGTTTTTTGGGGTTTTTTTTGAGTTTAAAAGCATCCCTTTCACACTGCACAATTCCTAGTTCTTTCAAAGGTATAACTGCACGTGTCCAGAGCAACGTGAGAACAGCACAGTATCTGAACGGCTGTTTACCTTCTGTTATAGTGCTCAAGAGGAAATTGAGCTATATATGTTTTTTATTGGCTTGGGATATCTATCTACTGTCTGAAATTACTTCTATTTCCATATCCATTATGTGAATTGGATGTGGAAATTATAGTCTCAGGTTTCTTGTGGGATCTGCACACTAATGCTGGTAGCATGTGGACTCAACACCCCTTGGAAATAATTGTATGAGATCACTCACACCATTACATTTGATACATTAGGTCCATTACATACTCCCAAAGATCTCTGTCCTCACTACTGTAAGCTATATCCTTGATAGTGCTGATATCAAGAAGAGAAATTCACCTCTTATTTAATCATAATAAATGTGATATTTCAGGGTGAAAGCAGTTCCTGACAAAAATCGACTTCTTGGTCACAGCAGATTTGCTGATCTCAGCCTACACAGGACAGCCATCTTTCCTCTTTCGTGTAATAAACAAACATCAAGAGGAAAAGACACTTACTGATCATCTGGTAAAGCTGTTTGGGCTTTCTTCAGCCAGCAGAAAATCATACACATATATTAGTCATGAAATGTACATGAGATAACAAGCCAAAGGAGAAGTTCTGCTTTAAGAGATGTGGTGCTTAAACCCACCCTGGACTGAAAATGGAGCTGCAGCTTGCTGTGTTTCAGCCTTATCAGATTACCGAGACACAAGGTCGTGGGAGTGTAACTATTCATCTGTGTACATAACTACTCAGATTTATAGGAAAATTCTAATAGTTGCTAGTAAAACATGGCAATCACATGCCCAACCATTTATAACAAGGCAGAGAAATTTAAGTTATATTTTTGGCAAAGGAGTTGCAAACAAACAAACTTTTCACACAAAATATTGTTTACTTTCCCTGAATTTCCTTGTTCCTGCTTTTTCTGGGAAAGTTTAACACCACAGCACTGCTTCAGGCTACAGTTATTTAAATCAAACACATCCAATTAGTATCTTTCCTGTTACTTTGGTGGCTTGTTTCGAGATAAGTGTTATAAGGATTTTTTTGAACTTTGGAAAGGCAGAACAGTAGGACACAGAATAAATGTTCAGCTACTCCCACAGATGAATCAGGATTTATCTGAGGATAATGGCTTCATTCATCAATTCCAAAGATGAAAGCCATATGATAGAATAGGTACCAAAGTCAGTATGGGACAGTTCTTCACAAAGCAGTGCCAGTCAGTACCAGGAAGCAGGAAGAAAAATACCTGAGTGGAAGGGAATTTCACAGTTAAGAGTAGTTGAATTTGGACAAGTATCTGATAGCTAACCATGGTTCAATGTAAGAAGATCAACTATGTGAGTAGATGATATTTTAGAAAGGCAATCTATAATTTTCAGATCTATAGTTTTTAAGTCCTAAAAGATGACTTGATTGTAATTTCCCTCTATGAAGATAATTTCCCCCATTGGAAAATGAAAGGATGTGCTACATTTGACTAAATGCTTTGCATTCTATAGGCTGCAGTGCTGTGTTGCTGCTTTCAAGGCCCTTTTAAATAACACAAATGCCAAAATCTCCAGAGTTTAGGATGAAGCAGGAAAGGGGGAACAGTTTGGCTTTGGCTTCATTTCTGTGCTGTTCTAGTACAATTGCATGTCCCTCTGCTTTGCTGAGTGTAGAACAGATCTGTGAGAATAAAGAAACCAGTTCCTCTAGTGCTTTGGTAACCAGCAGGATTCTGAGATGGAGATTGTTCTGAAGTATGTGTGCTTTCATTCTGAATTTCTGAAATTCTATGTATATCAGATAAATATGCATACAATAAATTATGCCCCACACAAACACATTCCCCTTTGCTCTCAAAATTATGTAACATTAGGGTTAATATTGCCACTATTCAACACATCAAGGTTGATTGAAATATAATGAAATATAACGAGAAAAATCAAGATTGCAAGACTCCAGCAAACCCACTTTGTTAGATACTAATCACAGTTCACAGACAAAAAACCCAAACAAATCACTGTTAAACAAAACAAACAAAGACAAAACCACAGTCCGTGTTCAGTAGTCATAGTCAAACCATCCTCAAGATCAGGAAGACTTCATGCAGCTTTTGCTGAAATACTGAAACTCAGGCCAAGAATATCCAGTGAGCTGGGACAGTGGTTAGCTTAACAGCAAGTCTTAACTGGAAAGATTTATGGATTGGAAAAAAAAAGAAACAAGAAAAAAAGAAGCTGGGGTATAGAAATCATGTTTCTTTTCCAGAGTCACATTGCATTTCAAATGCAAACACACAAAGGAACAAAATGCAGTTTGCTTCAGAGTATGGGCTGAGAGGGAGTCTGAAAACTGAGACCACTGCCAAGATACTTTGCATATCATTTGGGCTTGATTTCTTTTCCAAGCTTCAGAGGGAAAAAGGGAAGTAGTTTTCTCTAGAGAGATTTTTATTTAGCATTTTTTTTTCAGTCTCATGTTAGGAGCAAAACATCACAGAAGCCATAAGAAATTATTGATGAAGCTGCATTATTTCCTCACCATATGTTATCAAGTGACAAAACATCAGTTGAATATGTCTTTTCAAGAAAGATTTTGAAAGACTCGGGAGCTTTGTCAAACTAGTATAATCCTCTTAGATGTGCCAACACTGAAATAAATTTTATTGCTTCTGGAATTAAGAAGTATAAAATTGAATGGGGGAAAAAATCATTAAATTGTTTGATTTTGTGTGTTCTTTTTCCCATCAATCTCAAATGTTCATATACAGAAGAACTCTTATTTTATCTCTCAAATTTTAAGTACCAGCCATCTGTATTATCCACAGTGTTTGTGGATAGATAGATATGAACAGTATTTATATGAACATCTTAGAAGACATGCATTTGCACTTTCAGCTGTTGGAAAATATTAGTTGAACATGTTAAGCATGATAATATGAATTCAAAGTAGATGTCAGCTCTCATCATGTGCTGTCATCTAAAGAGGAACCCAAAATTACAGTCTAATGAGAATAATGACTAGGTTAAATCTGTGCCAATGCCCACTTTCATAATCATTTCATCTGTTTTTGACATCCTCTTTCAAAAAGCAGACCTGCACTAGTTACATTTTATGCTAGATATTCTGACCTAAACCTGTATGATATTACTTGGAGCTTTCAAGAATTTAGGGAAGCCATTCCGCTTGTATTGTGGGTTAGGCGTTAATGTGGGCACAGACAAAAGGGAGAAAGGGATGGACAGCAAACTACAGAAAACATAATGGGCATTTTCTGTTATATTTCATAGAGGATATTAGATAAAAATTCAACTACTTTTTAGTGAGGGACTATTACTAAAATGGAAAACAGCACAAACAATCCATTGCAATGAAAAATATTTAGGTTTGCTTTTTTTTTTAAAAAAAAAAGGTTAATTATAAATGAGCATTCCCTATGGATATCTCAGGAGATACATCTCAGTCTATTTCCTATTGACAGGTGGTAGTGTAAAAGAAATGTGGTATTATGAATTCAAATTGGATTTCAACTGCTCATCATTCATACTCTGGCTTTAGAACAGGCTGAAGCTATTATAGCCTAAAAGCCATAATGAAAATGGGTATCTTCTGTGCCATTTTCTAGTCTTTTTTCTTATTTTTTAAGAGGACAGATTTATGATGTCCATTTAATATTTATCATCTCAGAAATGTGTTATTCTGGATTGCATACATGTGTTCCTTTCGATTAGGTAAAGCAATAAATGCATACTCTGTGGTACAAGTATAAACATACAGCATTTGGGTGGGGGTGGGTATTTAACATGGACAAGTCTCAAATCCAGAGGATTAGTCTTCAGTCATTAGGCACAGAAATGTTGAGATGATGTTATAGTAGGGGTTACCAGTCTCAAAACAGCTGTAAGTCCCTTGGAAAAAAAAATTAATTATGTGTGTATGATGCCTTAAAAGGCCTCCCAGAAACAGAGACTAGACAGGAGTAAGGGAATAAAAGTAGGTATTTATTTGAAAGGCCTTCAAAGGTACACCCTGGGGAGCCTGAAGCTATTCTCAAAATGGACCCCAAGATGGTCACGAGTTCTTCACTCTTTTATAGGTTTGGTTCATTTGCATAGCAGGGTTAATTCTCCAATTAAAGCTTCAGTTTCCCCCTCAGCTTTCCCCCCCCCCCAACCCCCTTAGCGGCTCTTTGGTTTTACTTTTGGCCTAGGACAGTCTTGGTGTCCATGGAAAGCAGGGCC
Source organism: Coloeus monedula (assembly GCF_965178545.1). Classification (NCBI taxonomy): domain Eukaryota; kingdom Metazoa; phylum Chordata; class Aves; order Passeriformes; family Corvidae; genus Coloeus; species Coloeus monedula. The sequence continues at coordinate 13,489,405 of NC_138795.1, read as the reverse complement.
AGAGAGGCTTTGTTATCGCTACCTAGCATGAGAGAGCAGAAATTAACAGGCCACAAGAAACTTCAGAGTCACACACCAAGCAGTGCAGGACTTGAAAAATATAAAGGTTAAAACCTAAGGCATCATGTATACTCCAAACAGGCTAATTTTGTTAGCCCAATAAACACAGACACATGCAGACAAACTCCACACTAAATACTCCATTCCTTCTTTCTCAATTTAATTTCTATCTGCTTGACCTTCCAGTTTGTTCCTTGGTTTAGAATTATGCAATATGTAAAGGCATTTTTATGCCAGTGTATACAAGCAGCAACACAGACCCAGAGATGTCCCTGCTAACAATGCAGAAAAGGCACAGAAAAAATCACTTACTTGCCTATAACAATGAAGGAGAGAATTACTGTCAGAAAGAGGGAAAATATCTACACTAAACTTCTCTGCCATGCTCACTATGGAACTTTTCCACTTTATCCTCTTGCTTATCTCCTTGCTTTCTGCTACTGGCTAAAGCAGCAGTACAAAGTCTCACTGTAACAATACAGGTGCGAAAGAAGCAGCTGCAAAATGTGCTGGGATGGCAGCCCTGGAGAGGCAGGAATCATTGCAGAGACAAGAGCCCACAGAAGCAAGAGTTCAGAGAGATCTGTTCTTCCAGAAGGAGCTAAAAATACCAAAGCTTGAGTATTCCACGGATGCAAACCATCCAGGTGACTCTGGTGTGACTATTGCTATGCATCAAGTTAAGCTTATTGTTCATACACACACACACAGAGCTCCAACCAGGATTTTAATGCCAACCATGCCAAAATTTAGCATTGCGATTCCTCGGTAAGTGTCTGTGCTACAGTGTCTGCTCAGTGCAAAGGACAGACAGAAAGTGCTAATACCAGCAGCTGTGATGATTTTGCAGCCACAGAAGCAACAGTTTGTTGTAATGAGCCTCCATCTCATATTAATTTTTAAATAGAAAACTCCCACTACCAAAATATTCACCAATTTTTAATTATTTGACAAGGAATCCATTGTTAGCATTTCATAGGTCTGTTCAGAATAACTTCATCTGTCATTTGAAATTCTTTTTGCAAATATCTTCATTAATTAAAGCAAGTGAAAACTATCTGAATCAAAATTAACAATAATAATTTTTTTTAAAATCTCCCCATGTACACTTCAGCTCAAAAGATCAGGGTGTTTTTCTTTACTGTTGTTAATAAAATACAATTATTCATGACATTTGGAAAGATTAAACATAAATGCAAGAAGAGAAAGGGCTGCTCAGCCTTTCTGAAGATGGAAAGAGTTCATGTACCTTTATAATAGCCCCCTAATTTAATTAATACATTCCTCAGACCATCTGGTATGACTCATTCAAAATATAACAAAGTAGATGACAATTAAAACATTGTAAATCTAACTCAACTTTAGAATGAACACTTTAGATGGTACCATCATGGTAAAAAGCTGGGCTGTCAGCAACGTGATAGATGATTCCACAGAAGCCAATTCAGCAGATACTTTACAATGCTCTCTTTGTTAAAAGCATCTGTATATTGATTTTCATATTTGTATTTTAAGGCAATCTCATGCTTAGAAAACAAGATCACAATGAACAAATGAGGCATGGAATATCTGTCACTTGTCAGATCTGGACTGAAATCTGGAGACATAAAATGTCAGGAAATAAAATATTTTACATCTGTAGTGAGCAATTAACCAGGCAATTATTACTCTATTTCTTTTTTGGAAAAAAGGGCAAAAACTGGGAGGAAAAATCATATTTGGCTTAGTTTGATAAGTTCTCTCTTTCCTTTCAAATGCCAGCCCGTGAAAATAGCAGCATCGTTTTGAGATGCACATACCTCCTTTCCCATTAAGTTTTACTATAATTCAAAACTCATTTTGCATTTCTCAATATTAACTTCATTTCCATCAAAATTTCTACACATGGGCTTTACATTATCAAAGTCCATGACCAGGTCAACAGATGAAGGAGAGACAATTTAATTGTATTTATCTATTTTTGGTCAAAAGTGGTTCAGGTCACACTGACAGAACTAGAATCAATTTGTAAAAGCCCTTTCTTGTTTATTCAAATGCAAAATAAGTAAAATCAGAGTGACAGTAATAATTACTGTTATTTCTCTGGAACATCTACTTACAAATAGGATGTGAAAATATATGGATAGAAACATTTACTTTTTGTCCATCCCAGGCTCACCCCTCATTTTAATGAAATACAACACTCGTTTTTGTCACGAGCCAGGTCATTTTTCTACAAAGTGGACAGAAATCAGTAACTTGCAAACCATGATAGTCTTGGGAAAATGAGGGGATCTTCTGTATGATTGATCCCCCAAAGACAGAACAATTCTCCCAAACACAGGTAGCTGTACCTGTGGAAATTATCACCTGCTTCCCCAAATTGCTACTGATGAAGAAATCTCTTTAGTTTTGAAGAGGTAAGTACACAAGGGAAAAATATCACTTGGAATAACCTTAAATATCACACTTTAATATATCTATACTGTAAGACATAACAATATGTAAAGAGTGATCTTCAATACTTACTGTAGCATAAGTAATAAATTCTACCCTGGTCAATCAGAAACAGTAAACCTGAGGGGTTTTTTGCCTTTTATATGTACATTTCTTTCTGCTCATCACCTTTCACTAGAATTAAAAGCCTTCAGTCTATAGGGTTTGTGAGAAAAAGAAAGTCCTTCTAAAATAAGAAATAAAAAATGATTGATGAATTGATACCGGATTTATATTTGCAAAGGACACAGAAAAATCTCTCTCTTGGGTGTGATGCAACCCATTGAGAATCTGTAGGGCATAAATGGTAATATTTGCATTAATTCATTTTTTTTTTTGCCTATCATTCAAAGCACAGAAAAAAGGAGAAAGTGAAATTACAGATTGACATAACACTGTCAGCAGCATCCATTTCAGTGCTGTGGGTTCATTTCCCCAGTCTAACTTTGACTGTGCTTGGGCTGTAATGGAAGAACATATTTGCATATTATCACAACCCATCAGAGAATCAGTCCTCTACTACCCCTGTCAACACAGGGAAAAGAGAGGTTTCTCTTTTCTACTAACATCAGTTAATTTATCCTATTTAAAGTACCATAGTTTTGAATTAGATGTAATTGAAAACCTGCGAAACAGGGTGAAATGGAGTTTTAGCTGAAAGTGTAAATAATGAGAGATAAAGTGATGCCTGTTACTGAATACCATCTATCTAGATTCCCACCAGTTAAACAAATGTCAGGGTATTGATCTGTTCATACAATAGCTCAGGGGGCCTCGTCTGGAATGTCCTGTGGCTCTCAAGAAATTCAGCAGCAGCTCTCGTGCCAGGGCTGTATCCGGTGACTGCCAGAGGACTGTGCTCGTGGAGGCTGGGGGTTTTACATGGAGGCCTGGCTGCTGCAAGTAAGACACAAGATCCTATGGATTTCTTTGACAAACTTCACAGACTCATCTGCACACTGAGATAGGACACACAGCACCCTTGAAAGAGCATCAGCACCTCAGCAATCTGTTCCCAGAGTTTTTCCCCACTTGCCATCATACTCTCTTGTGTAATAAATGTACAGGAGGATTTCATTACTTTGGGAAGCTTCTGGCATTTGTCCAGTTCAGCACAGAAACTTGGCCACCTCTGCATAAGGCACTAACTGCTTTTATGTCCTGAATTTGTAGCTACTGGAGATTTAATAAAAGGAGCCAAACACTGAGAGTGGGCTCCTGAGAAACAGACCATGACAAGGACAAAGCAAAGCCCAGGGTGGAAGGAGCTCCCCAGGCCACTCCTCAGCCAATGGGACCAGCAGAGAGGGCAGCTTCTCCCTGCTGGGACCTTCTTCATCCATCACACCCAGGGCACACTTTCTTCACCAAACTCTCTGCGTGGCTGTGGAACTCAAAACCCATTCTTTAAGGACTTTTGTGAATCAGCTACTAGTTATTTAGTTTGGGAACTTGGATTAAAAAGTATATATCAAGTGTATCTGTGACTCAAACTAGTCTATGCAGTGCTGTTTCACTTAAAAGAAGCCAAAAGATTAGCAGCATCTTATTTTGAGTATCTGTTCAGCCTTTTCTTGAGCTGTATTTTAGTATCTCAGGCACCACTTGATTTGTGAAGAGAATTTAGAAGCACAGGAGATATGCTAATTTCCCAGCTTATTATCCTGCCTGACTTCCCCTTTATTTTTTCCTTTTCTCCCCATCATGAACCGAGAAGGTCCCAGATGGAATTTCTAAATGAACGCATTTGTGTCCACTGCTCCCTACAGAAAAAATGTTAAGGGAGAAAGTCTGTGGGAGTACAAAGACAGGGTGAGGAGTTAAAGGGAGGACAAAGGTATCAGTGGGAATATAGATGAAAACAGGCAGGAACTGAGAAGAACAAAGACTAAGCATGAAAGAATAAATATTAACTGCCCTCCTATACATATATGCCCTTTCCACAGAATATGGAGCTCCTCAAATTACTTTTTCCCTACTTCCTACTGAGTCAAACCCAGTTTGCAGCTTTTATTAAAAAGTACATAAATCGCTCTTTCAACAATTAATATTAACCTTTTTCAGTTATCTTTGCTTACAATAAATGCATTTCTCATTGAAAAATATATTCATCTGCTTTGCACCCTTTTAAATGCAAACTGAGAGTGGTGTCAGGAGCAGGAGGAGAGGGGGTTTGTTGGCAGTGCAAGTTCTTCCAGCTGCCTTTAGCAGTGCTGAATCCAGCCCAGAGCCCAACCCAGAGCCCAGCTCCCCAGCCTGAGGCCTGGCAAGGCACAAAAGGCTCACAGCAGCTCTGCTCTTTCATTTCCACCTCCTTGAGGTTTATTGCTAGAAACTTCTGCTTATAAGCATCACCATCATAATTTTATTACAAACACTTAGTGTAGCCAAGTGCATTAGGGCAGTATTTTGCTTTTAGCTCTCTTGTTACTTGTAATGATCATAAAGGGCAATAAAATCTGTTACTAATGTTTAGTTTGGTTTAATCAACACTAGACCACAGCAAAGCACAGAACTGCTGATCCAGTGACCTCATTGGGCTGTGTTTAGATCCTGCTTGCTGGTGATTTATAGCTGCATGTTCCCTGGCCTGTATTAAAGTAAAGTGAGCTCACCAACTACTTTCAGCATCGTAATAGTAATTGGGAGACTATTCTGTAGCTTCAAGGGAAAGGTAATAAAATGAATTCTGAAAGACTCTTTGCTGGAGAGGGAGTGGTAGGGCTTTGTGTAGTAAACTTGCATGGCACCATGGAAAAATTCCACCTTTCCCCATTAGAGAGACACCCTGCCACCTTTTACCCAAACCCCAGTGAATGAAGCCAATGGCTCAGTTCTGTAAGGGAGAGTGTGGAAACAAATGAGATGAAACACATCATCCAGAGCTCACTGAAATTACCTACAGACCTGGAGGAGATGAATGAGGGACATATGTACAGATTTTACAGCCACTAGTGTCTTACTTTTCTCCTTCCTGACAGTTGCAGGGTACACATAATTACAAGCAGTGATTTGCATTAGAGAGCAAATGTGTGTTTCTTTCGTTATTCAATCACAGGTTAGATTAACTTTGTGTATGAAGACATACATAAAAATGTAATCATTTCTTTGTCAGGAGCCTAAAGCTAACGTTAATTACAGTTTGAAACTTCGATTATTAATGCATCTTTACCTATTGAAGTGTGAAATAAGCAATAGTAGTTGGAATACACCAATTAAATTAGTTTTTGAGATTAGAATTCATAAATAGGATACTATGTTGTATTTACAGTTAAAATTGTAACACAGCATGCAAGAGCTGGAGGGTTCTGTATTCTAAACAACAATACACCTTAACATTCATTCAAAGAAGGAAAAATGTTGGCCTTTTTCCATAAACCTATTGCTAAATTATAAATATTCAAGCTTTATGTCCTGTGGAAGCAGATGCTATATTTATTCTATTCAGTCAACTTTTACAAAAATCAAATTTGGCTTTTTTCATAAATCTTGCATAATACACACACCAACACCCCTTATAAAAGCAAGTGGATTCTATAGCCAGAACTAAGCAAATATTGAATACAGGTATTCAAGAACAATAATTCAAAGAATTAATAGAATTCTCTGTTAGCTAATAACTTCTTTTGGTCCATTTTCTCAGTTTGTTCATTTCACTTTGTTGAGTTGGAAAGTCAACAGTACAAAAATGTATCACCTAGTAAGTTAATATCATAAATACTTGGAGGAGAAAATGTGTGTACAAATTACAGGGAAGCAATAACGTTTTACCTATATTGTAATTGTTTAAGGACAGAGGAAAATTAAGTTTACTTAAATAAGTAAAGCTTTAAAGAACAACAGACTTCAGCTTCAGTAGAACATACAATATTCATTTCAATTCCTTTCAAAATTCCAATTTGTTTGTGCCAGTCACTGCAGTTCTGAAAACGTACTGTCTTTGGTCCAACCACAGAACAAAATTCCCCTGATATCTTTCTCTCCTTATAAACTCACTCTCCCTTTGTAATAACAAATTTACTGAGCAGTTACTTCCCTTTCAGTATTTATTCCAGATTATTGCTTTTTAAAATTAGTCTTTCATCAATTTTCATGTTTCCTTTCCCAGTATTCCTATCTTCCTTCAGTCAACTCTCCTTCCAATATGACACCTAGGAAAGGCAGTGTGATTTCTAAAATGCTGCACATATAGTTTTGGTGATTATTGGAAGATCTTCCTCATCCTGCCATATACTTTAATTAAGAAACCAACCATCACACTGTCCAAGTGATGAGATTTTGGACACATGCTTTGAACAAACGCTCACTTAGGAGAATGCATTTGATAATGGTCATAATGATAATGATCATCATTTTAATCAAATTTTGTATTATCTTTTACATGTCTGTTACAATGGAAATTGCCAAATCATTATTAGTTCAGATGAAATGAAATTTCTACAGGAAATAAATTGTTAAAATTTCATTCCAGAGAGGGATTTGAGCAATTTATTAATTTTTTTTCTTCCTAAAGAAATCTTGACCTTCTTAACTGATTGTCATTGACAGCTATGAACTCTGCACCTCCGTACCCCATGAACAGCAGACAAAGTGTTCTTTGTTTAATTGACTAATCTGCCATCAAAAACAGCAACTCTTTTTGGACATCAGTCCTTGCATGAGTCCATCCATGATTAATTTGCAAGTAGTTTTGAAGCTTAGAAGTCTTCGCAATGCAGATTTTAAGTTGTGAGGTTTTTTTAAAGAAACATTTTTCTGCAATAAATTACTCATTATTAGTTACAGACAACTTTAATTACAGGTAATGACTTAGACTGAGAAAAAAAGTCTGCACAAAGTGATCTAATAAATTAGATGTGAACAAGAATCATGAAATGACAACCTGAAATTAGCAACATAAAAGCAAACTGTTCTCAAAATTTTCAAGTAGATCATAAGCTTAAACTTAAACAAAGAATATATTTTTTAGTTCCTCTTAAAAACTCACTCCTTTGAAAGCGACACCAGAAAACTTATTATTCATAAGGGACCAAAAAGTGGGGATGAGTGAGCAATAATGAAGTAGCAATTCAGAGAAGGATTTTCAACAGCTTTCTGAAGGCAAGAGTACACTGGAGAAAAATATTTAGAGAGTAAAATGAGTGTGGAAATAATTCAAAACCTACAGAAGACAAAACTTAATCCAACATAACGTTAGGGACATGCACAGATGACATCTTATCTCCAAAAAATCCTCATACAAAATTAATCAATCAAAACAAGTTAAATGCTTTTGACTTGGATTTATTGCTGTTGGGGGTTTGTTTCACTGTATTGCTGATCCCCAGTTTCAGTGGATGACAGGAAAGAGACAGAACCCAAAGCAGAGCTGTGGTGACAGACAGTGGTTTAGAAGGAATCAATGATACACTAGATTAGCGGACAAACTGATTAATTAGTTACTTTGTCAGTGTGCTGGGGACGTTAGGGGAAAAGTGCAGTCCCAGTGTCTGGGGGAAATCTAGAGCAGAGCTGGGAACTGGCATGTCTGGCAAAGATCACTCACTTTGCCCTCCAAGGTACTCCTGCCCTGTTTCATCACAAGCAGCCAGAATTCAGGATGCCAAGTCTGTTGGGATAAATACAGTTCTCAAACAATAATGACTTGACACCAGCAACCTTCTTTTAAAAAAAAACATGGAAAGTCCTGTAAAGCTATTCAGGAAATAGATTTTTTAGTTTTAAGTCCCCTGATTTCTTTTCTTGGGCCACAATGCCAGTGCTCTGACATGTCCTTACTGCCTTCCCTGTGTCCTTCATGTAAGAAACATCTCCCGAAATAGCAAAGCCTCAGAGCTCATATAACTCACCTTCCTGAGCAGCCCTGGGAAGAATCTAAATTCTGCTTAACGCCTTAAAAGCTTTTAAGAGTGCCTTGCTACTTGGTCAGACAGAGAAGCATAATCCCCTGCCCCAGCCTCACTCACACCCTTTCCTCCTCCCCTTAGAATAATCCAGTAATGGAGCTGGAGCAAGAAATTATCAGATTTGATCACAGATTTACTTTTGGACCTAAAAGATCTGTCTTAATGAAAGAGAAACAGATATACCTTTATGAGAACTCGTATGTTGCAATAACTGACAATTCCCACCAAAAAATCCTATAACCTTTCAAAGAATTAAATAAATATTTTTTGCTGCTCTCCTATACTAGTCCAGCTCAGGTGAAACATCTCTTGACCTGAAGACATTAACTTTTCTTAGTCTTTGAACTAACTTTAAAAGTTATTTCTTTTCTGCCTCACAGACCAGTCCTGTGGCTCTAACCCTGAGTGAGCACAAAAGCCTATGATCAGTGATTTCTGTATACAATGATTTCAAGTTGTTCAATCTTGAACACAAAGCTCCTAAGATACGTCCCTAGGTCTTGGGAGCCTGATCATTTAGGTTAAATCTTTAAAACTTTGCCATACCTGAGCTGCATTTAAACCTCATTTCTTCCATGTCTGCTTCTCAACCAAACCCTTCTTTTCCTCTTAACTCCAAACTTAATGTCTCTTCGAGCCAGAATCAGTTTTTCAATCCTTCTCATCTTTGCTGCCTGCTCAGAGCAATTCCTTTTCATCCCCTACTATCTCATTTGCCAAGTTTAATTCCTTTTGCCAAGGCCCTTGCTAGGTCTGGCAGTTCCCTCCTCTGAGCCAACCATGCTGACTGAGTAAAGTTACCGTGGAAGTAACAAAATATTTTCCTTGTTTTTAGGAAGTTCTAGTTTCAAAGGCAGTCTATGTCCATGAGAGTAAGCTCAACCTTTAAAACACTTTTTTTTTTGCTAATTGGGTATTTAAAAAGACTGCTGAATATCCCGTGGGGCTATGCTTAAGTAGCAGGAAATTATGAGCTGCATAGAACTCCTGATTTGGAAAAACAGTTTCAGATTAACTAAAATAAGTTAAACAGAACACTACTACCAAAGATCCTTAAAACCCTACACAGAAATGCATATGGTGTTCCAGTTTTTATCTGAAGGCCTGGAATCATAATGCAACTCTCAGAGGACTGCACAGGTTTCAGAAGATTTTCAGTTGAGCAAGTTTATGGGTCATGCGCTTATGCCCTGCCTGATGCAGGTCAGTGCCATTCACTCACTTCTCGAAATGCTGAAGGGATTCATTAAATTTTGGAAAAAGAATGAAACACTCTATGGCCAACTTTCACAGGTAATTCTTGCTATTTTGCTGCAGATTTTATCTCCATTCATTGATGAATAACTCAGTCACAATTCAAAGCCATTACACTCCTAACAACCTGCTATTAAACATAGCAACAACATATCTCAAGAAGACATAGACCGTCTGAAGTCATGGCTAATTTTTTAAAATGACAATTAAGATGGAAAGAAGTTAGAAACAACAGTAATGGATGAATAGAAAAATCAATGAAGGCTGCTCCATTTTGGGCAGAATTTTAACAGATAGAGGTGAACTTAATCCTATATAAAGTAGCCTGTCATGGAAATGAAAAAACATTCTTGAACTCCAATGTCTTCACCAAGCCTAGTCTGAGTCCACCCATGGATATTTTCAGGAGATGCTGGGTGATGGATAGATTCTCTCAGCAGCTCCTAAGTTGTCTGAATGCCAAAAACCCCATGGCCAGCTATGTGTTGAACTTTCATAAGGGTCAGATTGCAGTGGTGCAGAGACAGAAATAATGCAAGAATAAAGATTTGGGGTTGGGTGGGTTTTTTTCCTTCTATGCATTCTCCTGGGCACACAACATGACTTAACAATCACAGAGCCTTTGAGCTCATGAAGGTTCACAAAGTGTGAAGGAAGAAAGCTAAGACAAAGCTTGTATCATCTCTGCGTTTTCTGAAACTGCAACAATGTGCATTAAAAACATCAATAAATCTAATTAATAGATATATTTCTGTTAGTAGCCATCACACAAAACAACAGGCCTGAATTATTTATCTTTTTTCACTACTGGATTCAAAAAAGCATGTTTGAAATGGGGAGGAAAAACTACAATATTTAGAATTAATTGATGTTCCATAATATACTCAAAGTATGAACAAGTGTACCGGTTTGGCCAAATTTAGAAATATATCCTCTGAGAGAAGGCACAACCACCCCTCCCCCACCAGGTTCGGGGGAAAAAAAAAAAATTCCTCGAAGGAAAGTGAAGAAGATAAAACTATTTATTTAACAAACACCCGGGAAAGGAAAATAAGGTTAAATGGTAAAATCTTTCACTGTGGAGGAAAAACCCGGGAAAGCGTTAGAGTCCTCCCTTTGGTCTCCTCGGAGCTGGAGCTTGGCCCAGGGCCAGGCCCTCTGTGCCCTGTGGAAAGTCCTCCCGATGTGCTCTGAGGTTGAAAGCAGTCCAGTAGGAAAGGGAGAAAATCCGGAATTCCAGAGAAGGAAAAGCAAAGTCCAACTCTCAGTCTCTCTCCAGAGAACGAGAAACTGACAACAACTGGCCAAAAGCTGACTGGAAAACAGCAAGCCGGGTGCTTCCTCGCTCCCCTGCCGCAGCTGGGGGGAAAAAAACCTGCTATCTTTATATGACCTTGAACGAGCTGCAAACTGCTTTGAGAAAGTTTTGCTCAGTTTTTTTCCTCTTCCCCCTCTCAGGCTCAGTTTGGAGGCATAGAAAGGCACAAAAATTAATTTCTGGGCATAGACAGCGATATGGGATACACATCATAAGGTCACCCCAAGACAACAAGAAAAGTGAGTGATGCTTCCTTAAGTTAAACCCACTCACATGACAAGATGCCTGGTAGGAAAGAGCTCTTCAATTTAGAAAACAAAGCAGAAATCCCAAGTTCGGGTTTCAGATGGAAGAGGGAGCCAGGTGTCACTTAGAAGTAGTCAGAACAAGCAGAATGTCTTGATCAGAAAAACAACCAACACAACCAAAATAAGCAGAAAAGTAACCAATGCAGCAAAGCAGCTCCTGTAGTTCTGCTTCTTCAGTCAGTGATATTCCTCCTCCTTTGCACGTGGAAATAGGAACACTTTGGTGACAATGGCTCATTAAGGTCTAAAATCGCTGTGCTTCAGAGATGGGTTTTAAGACACAGTAACAAGGCTAGATATAATATACTCTTTTGTCATAATCTTCAATAACCAGCACCATAATGTGACAAGATCTTAATTATTTGAAGTATTGTTTGTAAATTCTCACTATCCACATCCACCTAACTTTTATGAGTACTACTAAATACTTGGCTTCCAGGATAACTTCTTTACAAAACTGCTGCTTCTTTTCTAACTCCTACTTGAATGTTTCAGCTCAGAATTGGTCCTATTAGAAGTAATATTTTCAAGACAGAAAGCTACTTGCTGGGGTTCAAAAATTCAGTGATGATTAAAAAAAAAAAAATCACATTAAGGTATTAAGTATGGCCATCAGTTAGCATCAAGTGACTTCAGAATACATTTTCTTTTTAATTTCAGCATAAATTCAAAGTATTACTTTGTTAATGATTTAGCCTTCTACAGTTACATACACTACCATCTTGGTAACAGCAGTAAATGATAAATGGGTCTAAAACATGTATTTAAAACCTGAATTACATCCAAATTGCCCTGCCTTCTCTCTTAAAACCACTGCGAATCAGTAGAAGTGATAAAATCTTAAGTGAGTACCATCAATTAAATGCAGTTATAACGAAGTAACCTGTATAATAGTGTAATTTCAGCAGTGCAAACCTTGGAGGATGAAGCCTCAAATGAAAAAATGATGCTAGGAGATATTTCTAACAGGATATAAGTACAACTTGCTCACTTTTACCTGAAATGAGGACTTACAATCCTATTTTACTTTATGGTACAACTGTTCTAGCTTCTCCATCTTCTTCCTTCATGCCCCCAAAATTTGTGAAACATCTGCAAATGAGAGTGCACCTACTGCAAACTGAGTTGGACACACTTCTGACTATAAAAAAGAAAATCTTCAAGGGAAGAGATCATGTAGCATTTTCTTTGAGCTCTGTGTTATGCTCCTTCTATAAGAGAACAACTCCAAAGAAGGGATGCAGCTGTTTGAATATTAGGGGAAATAATGAATAGATTTTATTCCACTTGTAAACTACACTGGATCACTGATTGGAAATAAAACCAAAAAGTGGAAATCATCTCAGAGTACTGATGTGGCCCCAGAAGATTTCCTTCCCCGTATTTGTTGCTTTGGGTTATGTCAGTTTATTTTATAGCTGCAGTAATTCTAAATGCATTTTTCTCTCTTGTGAGATGCACTCTTTCAGCTTTCCTTGAGGAAGCTTGAGGCACTGATTTATGGTCGGATACGTGTGAATATATCTGACCATAAAACACACTACACTTCAGTATTTACTGCTAGAAGACAGACAGTACTCCAGATTCAGTGTCTGAGTCATGTGAGCCGTCTCTCTTGCTGCATGCAGGTACCATAGCATCCTGTTAAAAATAAAACTGCATCTGGTTTATTAAATTATTTCTAAAGGTTTTGCAAACGTAGCATTTCAACCTCCATTAATAGTAAAAGGGAGACCTGCAATATTCCAATTTTACTTATAAAGGAATCTTAAGTTTGGAATTTTCAATCCATCCATTGTTAAAATATGCTGAAAGCATTTGAAATTTGCATTCCCAGATTTAAAACAGACAGTTTTCTTCTCCTTATAATGAATAAAAACTGAATGAAAAAAGATGAATAATGGTATTAAGGAGTCAGAAATGTGAAGCTGCATCTGAGCCCGGCCTGGGGGGGTTCTGTGGCCATTGTGCTGCATTTGCTGCATGGTTGTGTGGTGTGACTGTCATTCTTAGTCAGTGGAAGGGTAGAAGCAAATGCTTCTCTTTGAATTCTGTTTGTTATTTAATGTAGTAACATTTGAATTACTAAGAAATACAGACTCATTCATGCAACGTGACTAGAAAGAATGAAAAATTGCTCTTTGTAATTACTCAGATTTCAAATGCTGAACCCTAGATGTGCTGTATCATCTAGACTTGTAACTTCTGTGAGAAAAATAGTAAGTGAATAATGCAGCAGAGAATTTGCATCTTATAAAATAAGTATTAAATATATGAAGAAAACATTTCTATTAACTAGATATCAATAATATTTATAATACCAGCTGTATAAAAACTCATGGGCAGTAAATGAGTTTCACAGAATCAAGTACAGAGCACCAGTCTCATAAGGTCTCTAAAGGATCAGTCCCTGCCCTTCCTATCATAAGACTATAAACCAAGTACCTGTGATTACAATGCCTAAACCAAAGGTAAACTGCCCACCACACCAAATTCAACATCTCAGTTCTGCTGTACTCTTCTGAAAATCATAATTGAACACATATCTGATAGAAAGTGTCCACAAAGCACCATTTTCCCACTGCAGAACTGCTTTCTAGTCCAGCTGTCATTTCTGTTTTTATTATCAATCTGTGGTCTGTGAGGTGGCAACAGTCATGCCAGTGATGCAAAGTGCTGCTTCTAACAGCAAGGCAGACAAAAAAATTTCCTCAGTGTCCACAGGCAGCTCCAAAGTTGTCATGTGCCTTCAGCAGCATGACTGGGTGCTGATAATTAGGGCCAACTTTCAGGCTTCTTGCTTGGAAGCAGGCTTGTCCTGTAGGGATCAGTCTACAGAATATTGCCCTTTCTTTTGGTCCTGTTCTAACCAAGGAACATTAGAAAGAAGAAAGAAATGTGAACCACAAAAGGTCCCAAAGTTATTGGGAAGTACTGTACAGATAACCCAAGGTGTGTCCTGTGTGTGAACTCAAGGCCAAATCCGGATGATCCATACAGTTAAAAACCTGTTCCCTGATTCCTCCTAAGCTTACAGGTGTTATCTGTGAGAAGAACAGCTACAGCCAGCAGTTTAAAGCTGGAATGAGACTGCATGCTTCATGTGAAATAAATACTGCCTGCATTCGTGCCACTTAACTGCTCTGCATTTAACTGCCCTGCTAGCTGCATGTGCTGAGACATGACCATTTATAATCCAAATGCTTCTCCTCAAGTGCAGTCAGAAAGAACTAATTTTGGCACCAATGTAGCTGTTTAATGTGAAGGGATGAGTCAACAACACTTAAAAAACCAAACAAACCACAAAAAAAATCCCCCCCAAAAACCCCCAATAAACAAAAACACCCCAACAACAACAACCCCCCCAAGGAAACAAGAAAATAATCCCAAAAAAACAAAACAAAACAGCAACAAAAAGAAACAACACAAACAAACAAACAAAATTTTAAAAAATAATAAAAAAAAAAAACCAAGGAGAGGAGCCACTTCTATGTAAAATGAATTTAATGAGGAAATACTTAGCTACTGAAATCACAGAGAGACAGTAAGACAGTAATTTGAACACTATGATGAGCTGTCATTTCTCTGCTTCCCTCATGGCATGAATGTCCCAGCACTGTCTACAAACTTGCAAAACAAATTCCTGAACCTCCTGAGTTTATCAGGTGTGCAAGCAACAGAAGTACATGTGCATTTCTTTTTTGGATCTTTATTTGGATAAATAACTGACATATACAGGAGAGAAGACAGGCCAGAATTCCCCAGCACAATCTGGGGAGGATGGAAAGGGGGTCAAACTTGATATAGTCCAACCTGAGAAGAACAAGGGTTCTGTGTTCTCATGCAGAGACATCTGTAACATCTGCATTACCACTGACAGTACTGAATATGAAATTGCTTTTTCTTAGAAAATGCCTGCCTTGCTAGCCCATGGGTATTAGCTTAGAGCTTCTGAAGTTAAGATTTGACCCACAAAAAGTCACACAGTTTGGCCAGACTTGTTCTCATAAGAATTTCTTGTCTGAAGAGCAGTTCCCACCATACATATTGTTTAGCACACAACACACATTACTCCCTTTTTTTATGTTACAGCTAGTAAAGTTTGGGATTCACTGCATCTGAGCATTTATGTGTAAAAGTACCTCATAATTCAGAAGCTTTTAATATATAAAATGTATTGTGTCAAATGTAGACATCAGGCTGACATTTAGGCAATTGCCTGCTTTGTTTAGCCCCTAATCCATTAATGGAAAAACTCCTTAATTTTTTGAATTGTACCTTCCTCATTCCTCAAAGACTTGAAAATGCTACTGTGATTTTCTAACCAAGAAGCTGATAGACTCTTACAGAATACTTGATTGAGGTATGTTTCTAATTTATACAACTCCTCCATTATGTAAACGAGAGCAGTGTAAGATAAGTGGAACAGTTTGCATCACTTAATGCAAGAAACCATTATGGAAGCCAGTGCTTGGCTGACAGAAAAAGCTTCATTAACAAGGTGTCTGGGTAGCAGCTTAATAAACAGGCTTTTTTGAATTGTTCATTACCTTTTAAAGAAATCTTCAAGAAAAAAGTTACCTCTTAAATTTCAGAATGAAGAAATTACCAAGGGAGCCTTTTCAGCTCATTTGAAGTCTGAAGGCTATTGTACACATTTTTTAAACCTGATCAAAATTCAGTCTGCTGTTTGTTACTAAATTATGTATCTCTGAAGCATAAATGTGTTAGCTTTAGAAAGTTACAAATTAGTGTATTTCCATACAGCTTGGGAAAATATAATTTTAACTGCTTTGTTTTGGGTAGGAAAATATTGCTTGCATTATAACACAGGGGAGCTGTCAGTAAACTTGGCCAGACAGTTTTTTTGGCAGCAAGATTCTCAGGGCCTTACAAGCAAATTACCTAGAATTATTAACAGTATTTCATGTAATGGCTGATTTAATCACTTTTTATAGAAATATACATTTCATCATTTAATTGTCTATATGAAGACATTTTATTTTAATGTTCATCTTTTTATTCTATAAGAAACTACTTTGACCCAGACTATTCGCTTCCTCTATGTCTACTTGATTCTATAAAACTGTAAACTCTGGGCATTTGTAACAGAATACTTTCCTACTCGTTTATCTTATAGTGACAACTTGGTTACACTGCCTAAACTCTTCAAGCAGAACTGATGACTTCTGAAAGTGCCATCAATAAAAGAAATAAGGGCCAACTGTTACTGTAATCAGAAAAGGTTGCCATGGATTTCAGTGGCTTTAGGATCAGGAATTATGGCAGGAGGTAAGAATCAAACTAATTAAAATAGATGACATCTGTGGAAAAAAAAATAAATAAAAGAGAGAAAGATAGAGGGACCAAAGGGAAAAGGAAGGAATTGAAAGGGTTAAATCAGGAGAAGCAGAGTAAAAGTCAGAGGAGGAAGAAAACTGGATAATTGCATTGTTAGAAACTAACATGTGCAAAATGAAAGAAGACTAACAGAAAAAAAGTATGGAGAAAAAGAGAATTCCCCTCCTCAAGCGTACGTTCTATCAGGCTAAACGGCAGAAACCCAGGGCATATCATAGAAGTTTTAATTTCTAGTCTTCAAAGCTGTGAATGGAAATAATGACTTCAAACTACAGTAACAAAACGAAAATTTGAGATTAGACCACAGCTTTTATGTAATCACTATTTATTTACGCTAATGACTACAGTATTAGAATCAATCCCATTTTTGACACCTGCAATATGGTTTTACTCACAAGCTTGTGTCATAGCTGTTGTCCTAGGGGCTGGATGTTTTTCCTTTTTTATCTTCAGGATATAAAGGAATAATGTGATTTAATCAATTAGTAGCTGTGTAGAGAGAGGATTACTGATGATGATGATCAGAACTCATAGTTTTAACAATAAATCTACTGAGCTAGCAAACAAAAGACTTTCTTGAACAAAATCTGGAAATCTGAAGGATGAGTAAAAGCTACAAATTTCTTTGTATTTATCCTTTTCTGTTCATGGAAGATAAGTAGGCTAGTAAGTATGATGGCTGTTTTTTATTTCTGACATGACAATTGCAGCTCTATTCAAAAATATTTGAATGGCAACAACAAAATCAATGACAAGGATATTTTTGTTCCTTTTTAAGAACTCTTTTTCTGTCACAACTTCAGCTTCTTTGAAACCATTTCCTAGTGAAAACTTTAAAACTGCAATCTGTCTTTGCAGACTCATCCTGCTAGCAAGACAGGCAGAGTGACCTTGTGTCTTCTTTTCTGATAGAATATTAATTTGGAAAAATGAAACTGGTAAAGCTTTGCCTCTCACTTATCTTGCCTATTTTTTAGGCAATTCAATGCTTTTAAGCAATTTCTAGCTTTCACTTGGTTGTGTTTCAAGGAAATGCTTAAGTGTAGCAATTGAAGTAAGGGTTTTTTTGTCACAAACGACACCAATGGCATGTCACATTTTCTTGCTGGTCCAAAGTCTGCAGCAGTTAGGAGGAAGGCTGTAGTTCACATGGGTTCTATCTCCATGGTAACTTGTTTACAGGGACTGAAATACATGCTGAAAATTCAAGGTTAGCTTTCCCTTTGTTCCTGTTTTGATGTTTTTGGCAATATGAATAATGTGGGCATAATCCTAAATTCAAACAGCTTCATGGCAGACTGAATCGAAACTGAACTCTAGACAAAGTGTGCTTTCATCACCCCCATTAGAAAAAGAGAATTCAAAAGGCTGCTTAATCAGACCCATCAGGTTGCCTCTTCTTTTCATTCTCCAGAACAACTATCCTTATTCTGTATTTCAGTTTTATATCTCAATGAAGGAGACAGTCTAAAGATAGATATTTTTATGACATGATAATTCAGGGTACATGAGTGTCTGTGTAGTATGCACATCATAATCTAAAGAATTTCCTTTGTCTAAAATCATTGCAGAAGAAAAAATGAACAGGCACCTTTTCAGAACTTAAGCTGAATCACATGATGGGAATCTTTCGTGTTCAAAAAAAATCAAACTTCATAATAGCAACACACCACATTTCTGTAAGATCTTGTGATAATGCTGTCATAAAAGTTTTAGGTAGCTTCTTCATCCCTCACTCAGTGAAAACAATGATTGGAAGTGCCCCCCTTGCAAAAATCCTCAAGGACTGAGGTGACCTTGATATCTCATGTGATTTGTTTACATATTATTAGAAATCCTCAACATTCCTGGAATTAAATGTTTGAAAAAGCATCTTTAAAAAAGTTTAAACGTACAGAGCTATTTTTTTAACAGATTAAATATAAAGAAGATAATTTATGTTGTGAATGAGGCACCCTCTAGTTTGGCCTTAGCCAGCAAATTTGCTGTTTGCAGCAAATAGCTTTGATTTTACTCAGCTGATAATATGCTTGCTTACTGTATATTGTCCTAAACAGAACTTTACAAAATCAACAGAAAATCATGTAATACTTTTGATGGCACTGGATGCAACACATCTTATTATGATAAAAGCTTTGGGGGATTTTTGCCAAAGATCCTTTGCAGTACTTTTTTGTTTTTTGTCACCTTACTTCTCCTTCCTATTCATTAAAACTGGAAATTCCTATCACTCCCTTTCTGTTAGAAGAGAAATGCTTTAAAAATAGCTAGATAAAATTCACCTTTTGAACAAGGCAGTTATTTTATAGCTGCTCGATCTGATATACAGTGCCTGCTCTTGATGTACTCATTAGACAAACAGTTAAAAGCTGTCAAGCTGCTGGATAGATCAAATTCTGCAGGATTTGGAACTAAAGATACTGAAACAAGGAAAGGCATTAAGAATTCAGCCACTACATTAGGATCCCTATTTGAAACAGAATATTCTGTGTGTTCACAGCTACACATGCAGAGCTCAACTCTGGCTGTGAAAAGAAAGGGAAGAAGATATTCATTTAATTCCAGGTCTGACAAAAGCAAAAAGCCTTTAGAGCCATTACTGTCCAGTTTTAACCTAGGCTAGGAAAAGCTCTGTTAGTAGCACTAATGTTTTTAACATTGCTACTAATAATGCTTACATCACTTTTCTAAGCCAAACAAATACATTTGGGAGAGAAAATATGGAAATATCTGTATTATGTGTTTTGATAATACAAAATGAATACTAATTATAAAAATCAAAGTTTGAAAAAATTGTGTATGTGTTCTGAAAATTGTTTTTAATAAAGCCTTCTATCATCTACTGAGTAGCTTTACCTAAATTGTAACTGTAATTGTATTACATTAAAAATATTAGGCATTTTAATTAAATTAGCATCCATGAGCTGTTGAACACATATCTAACAGATAAGGTAAGAGACTTTACTTTTTCCTGCTTGGTACTAACTGAAACACTGAAGTCTTTCCTCTGTAAAGGAATATTAAATCGTGTATCTAAGGTGCAACTCCTGTTCCCATTGCCATATTTCTTGAAACATTGCTCATTACATGGTTCCTAATTGACACTGGGACTGTTAGGTGCTGCTGCCATCCCAAGCCAGCAATCTGCACACAGCAGGACTTGACACTTGGCCTAGAAAGACTGTTGGACAGGTCTTTTAAAGCCATGTGAGCATAAAACAAACACACTTTCATTTTTCCTTTATATATTTCTTGATAATTTTAATTGAGGTTACAGAGACAGATTACTTAGACATTGTCTCTTAACAAAAGACATTTTAAAATAACTGTGATTTTCCAAATTCAGCTTTTCTTCCATGTTTACTATTCTGTATGGCATTGCTGAAATGTGAAAGTGCTGTGGAATTTCTTCGTCTGCTAAAAGTTGCTATCCCTGGCTGTACGTTATTTTTTGTATTGCAAAGAAATCATAAGATCCAAAGCTTTTTAGTTGAAGTGCAAACAAAACAGTGAAAGAAAATAGCTTTTGGTCCCCTGATGCAGTGCCTGACAGCTGACTTGGCATAGCACAATGAACAAGACATGCATCGCTTGAGAAGAGACAGAAAATGTCAGCTGGGGCTATTCATATAGTGAATACGATGTGATAACCTTTAAATACATATAAACAATGTGTCCTCACATACTGCGTTTTGCTGTTCTCTTCAGAAAGATACTGTCCAACAGTTCTGCCTTTGGTACAGAAAGCAGCATGCCTGCCCATGGAAAGTTAATAGCCTGCTTCAAACACAGAAATAAAGCTTTCTAAAGATCTAGTTAGTTATCATGGCAAGGGGAAGTAGTCAGAATTTTGATTATTGATATGGTCCAAGCCCAGATAAATATAATTCCAATCTGAATCAACAGAATTTAGAGGAGGAAATGCCAATGTGCACACACAAACCCATGACTTTGCCCAGCCGCCCTCCACCTCCATTTACAGAGGAAAACCAATCCCACAAGCTCTGATTGGCTCACAAAGTTAATGAATGAAAAACAATTCCAGGGAAACATTCTAGCTTTGGACCTGAAACTTTGCCTGGGGTTAGAAATCCATCAGTCATGCTATCCCTATCTCCAATGTTCACGGTCACTCATGAAGGAACTGTAATAGATTCTGTGTCTGTAGCAATTGCCCCCCTCAATGACCATGAAAATCCCTTGTGCTTATCACTGTTTAATAAAGCTGTGACTAATTTAGGATATCTGGATTATTTTCATCCTTAAATATATATATAGATACTGATTTTGAGGAAATCTACATTTGTCTTCAGAGAGCATGCTGGTGCCTTCTGTAGGATGAATCCTTCTCACTCCCATCAAGCATTTGTTATGCCTGGGGAAGATTACAGTTTGTATTCATTTCTAGCATAATGATTTGGAAGAGCTGTATGAGGTTGGGGATACCAAAGCCTGAGAAAAAATGTAGTATTTTAAATAGCTGCAGCTAAAAAAATCTGCAAAAATGTCTAAGTGACAGTACTTGCTCTGGGAAAATACAGTAAAGTGGCTGATTTACAGAAAATAGTGTAGAATTGCAGTGCTTAAAAATATAGCAGTGTGTAAGTGTGGATATACACATATTCAAATAAAACAGCAATAAGATTTTAAGTAACTAAAATTAAACCACTGGAATGTAAACAAACAATATTTGGATGCCATTGAATCTGTTGATTAACATTGGTTCACTGAATACTTTTCATCAAAGCTAGGAAGAAGTCACAAGGTGAGGTGATAAACTGCTCATTACATTTTCATTTACTTTGTGTAAATTCAAAAGTCTGATGCAAAACTAAAGGAAAGAAAGAGGAATCTTGCTCAAAAGGAATAAAAGAGGAATCTTGGTCATGAAGTCCAATTCCAGACTGTCACAGACATTCCCATTACATAAGACCATTCACTAAATTTTTAAGGTTCATCACAGAACAAGTCTCCTCCACCTGAGAAACCCTTCCAGAAACCACCATTCTTATGGTAAGAAATCCTCTAATTTCTGCCCTGCTTTTCTTCGTGTGATGATAGCTATTTACCACTATGCCATTATCACCCTTCTGCTTAGAGTTCTTTCCCTTTCACTGTGTTTATGTCCTTGATACACTTAAAAGACAGAAAATGACTCTCCGTCTCAACCCCTTTATGCTATTTAGGCAAGGCAAGTTCATCCAGTTTGCTGTGGCACCACAAGCTCCCCAGTCCTCAGGTCATTCTAATAACCCACTCGGGTATCTTTTCAGTCCCCCTGTACTCTGCCTGGGATTTACTCGCTGCCTGTAATTGTTGCAGCATTCCTGACCTCTGAGCACCTGCAGGTGACTGCTTGCTTTCTGCCTCTTTGTTGTGAAGAACCAGAAAACATTATCTGTTTCTTATAAAATGTGACCAATCTATCCCCATAAAGGTGGTGACTGATGTACAAATAATTGCTTTTCCAGTTTGGTGCCTAAACCAAATACATAAGGAAATCCAAGCAGAAATACTTCCTACCCAAGTTTGTTTCTAAGCATAGAATAATTTGTTACCTTCCAAAACAGTAGAAGAAATTAATCCATGTTTTTGTTAACAATAAACTAATCTTTACTAACATCATCTGGGTTTAATTCCGTTTCTTGCTTTGACACCGATGTCCTGCGTCCCAAAATAGTGTCCCAATCACCACGTTTCTGGAAGGGCTGAATACTGTCTTCATCATGGCTGAAGAGTCACAAGTTCTTTTTGTGATGCATGATGACAGGTATTCGGGACTCAGGTCACCTCCCTGACATCTAAATCAGACTCTGTAACTTGGGGGAGCAGTTTCCCTCTAATTCCTTCCTGACAAACCTGTGCTACTGGATGTTATACTTTCACTCCACCCACAGGAGTCAGGGAGCCTGTATCCTCAAAATTTCACCAAGATTAGACAAAGGTTCGAGTTCGTTCCCCGACTGAATCAGAGACTGAAAATTTTGCCTCAGAATGATAAAAATCATTGTTTTTCTTTGTCAAATTTACACGTGTCTTGTCTAATTATGTATACATCTGAAAAATACTACTAATAATTAATTTATAGACACATATGTATGCACGCCAACATATATATATATATTCTTGCTTCTGGTGGTGGATTACCTCGAGCACACAAATCTTGAAAGGTAGGCTTATCAATGCAATTATTTCAAAGGAGTGACAGATTCATACATTTCACATAGTTTTGCACTTAAACTAAGACAGGAGTGTAAATTTTCCCTTTCACCTTGAAAAACCAGAAATTTAAACCACTCTTCAAACAATCTACTTATTTCCAACTGATGAAAAAAGTCTGACAGTAATTTTTTTTCAGAATCAAAGGAATTATGACAACACCTTTCTTATTTAAATAAGGTTTTACCAAAGCTGACAAGTTTAAGTATATTAAATTAGGCAATTGAACACATTACTTGCAGAGGGAGAACACTTAAGTAGGGCTAAGACTTTCAAATCTATCTCAGAATTCTTCTTGTCCTCAGGATTAAGCAAAAGAGTTGACCTTTAGTCCAATGATCCAATGGAGCTGTATAGATCAACTCTTTCCAACATTTTGGCATTTGTACCTTTGTTTTAGATTTCACAATCACCAGATTCAGCACTTGACCTTATCTGCCCAACCCCTTGGCCTCTCATTTCCTGGGCCTGCCACTAGTCTTGTCTCCTCTCCATCTCCTGCCTGCTCCCAGGCTGGCTCTGGCACTGCTGCAGGACTGCCAGGATGAGTTTGTCACTGATTTAGGTCACAGCCTCCAAAAGCATGGCCCTGCTTTTCTGTGTTCCCCACTCCCTGTACTGGCACACCAAATGCCTCAAAGTTAGTTTTGAGCCCTGTAAGTTCTCTCACCCCGCTGGTTTCACTTACAGGGCTCAAAATTATTTTTTGGGGGGTTGGTTTCGTTTTCAGCCTTACTGGTGCTGATCGACAGACTGGGCCTAATGGGTTGCAAAACTTCACTCTGGACTAAGCAGGCCTGGCTTGCTCTCATCAGCTTTTCTTCCCCTATATTCCAGCACCACCCTCTTCCCCTGGGGTCCAGCCCAGCTCCAGCTCAGTTTCCGTGCCTTACACCGAGACACCACAAAGAGGTGTCCCTTTCTCAGTCCTACCTCTGCTTTACATTAAACCAACAAAAAAACCCCAAGCCTCCTCCTGCTCCCTCTGCAAGGGCACGAGAGGCAGCAGAACCCCTGTGGGGCTGCTGGGGCTGTGCCATTCCCAGACATTCCTGATGGCCAGAACAAGGCACAAACAATGCTGACCTTCCCCTCAGTACACACACTTTGCGTTTGTGCACACACAGGTACAGACACACCCAATTATATTCTGTAGAAATAGACACACACCCCTAAGGATGGAAAATAAATTCCAATAGTTACCCAAATGGTTTTATTAGGAGTTCAGGGTATAAAAAGATAATAAATTGCTATGATTTCCTATTTAAACAGCACATATTCTGCTCTCTTCAGTCTGCTTTTTTCACAGATTTGAAGATTTAATGGCACCCACTGTAAGCCCCAATTTTCAATATTCAATGTCCTGTCTTGCTCCTATTTTAGTCAGTGGGAGTTTTGCTGTTATCTCAGAAGAGCAGGGGTGAGCATGTGGTTAGTATGGCATTTGCACAATATTAAAATAACCTCTCATGATTGGAACACTGTGCCATAGTTAATTAAATATATGAATGACTTGTTTGAACAATCTTCTGTTTGCATTCTGGATCGTAGCCATACAATCTGCTGATGGTGCCAGGGTTATCTCTGCTGCTGCTTAGACTTTCTCTGGTTTGTTCTGCTTACTGTGGTTTGTTAAGCATATGTTCTTGCAAGTGTTTCTAACCCCAACCTCCACTTTTTTTTATACTTATATAAACTGAAAGTGACAAGCCATTTGTTTACTGTGGTTCTAAATTAATTAGGATTCTCCAAGGCGTATTTCATACTGTTTGCTGCAGATCCAGTTTACTAAGCACTGCAGTAGCACTTTGCACTTACACACAATTTTACAGAGGAAAAATTACATAAATTTTCAAAGAATCTCAGAATATTTTGTTATAAAATGTAATTATATTGTAAAATATGGAGATACAGAAACACAGAGACATGAGGTATTAATGCATAGCAATTCAGTGACATAACCAAGGAAAAAAGCTTGCATGTCTATATTATGTTCATAACTGATGAGTAATTACTGCAATGATGATGCCACATGCTTAGTCTCATGCCCCTAAGCACATCTTGCTACAGCAAAGACTCTTCCAGATCAATGAGATGTAAAATAGCAGATACTGAGGTTTTTGTTAACACCTTTATTTCAACCTCAGCTCAACAGCATTTGCTGTTTCGTTGACGTAATTTGTAGGGGACAACATCATGCAAGATCTATTTTGCAATGGTTAGATCTGTACAACCCTAAATTCCAGTGATTAAACTGTTACACTTGCTGGACTCTCACACCCAGACACATAATACTGCTGCTCACCTTCAAAAAAGTCCAGTTGATGAAGGGAGATTTAGACCATCTGTAGAATTCTTTTTTTTGTTGTTTTGCAGTTAACTACACAGTCAAGTATACTAAAAAGTCAGTAAGTATAAGCAATCATGAAAGCATTCCTATTTACTAGTCCTTAATAAAACAATAATTTTGCTAATTTGCTGTGGTTTATGGTTCCAGGACAGCACCAGACAGTAGAACTGACATAGCAAACCTGTCTAGAACAAAAGAAAATCATAAAACCTCTTGAGTACACTCATACGACTAATGTCTGATGTCTTACTTCTTCTACTGAGCAATCCAAGCCACTTGACAATTGAAAATCTAATATTAGCAACAACTTAAATCCTAACCTGTGGAACAGATGGAATATCACTTCCAATCAACTCTTCCAAAAGTTTTCCAAGCCCTAAAGCTACACTGCTGCCATTTTTATGATGATTCAAACAATGGAAATTCTCATACTGGATGGACCCATGTGGGAGAAGTTCATGTAGGACTGTCTCCCATGGGAAGGACCCCATGCTGGAGCAGGGGAAGGGTGTGAGGAGTCCTGGCCCTGAGGAGGGAGGAGCAGCAGGGACAGCATGTGCAGGACTGGTGAACGGACTGCAGCCCCTATTCCCTGTTCTGCTGTGCTCACAGGGAGGAGCAGGGAGAGAAAACTGAGAATAAAGCTGAGCGCAGAAAGAAGGGAAGGGTAGGAGGAAGGTGTTTTAAGACTTGATTTTATTCCTTGTTATGCTTCTCTGATGTGATTGGTAATAAATTAAATTAATTTGTCCCCAAGTTAACTCTTTTGCCTGTGATGCTAAGGGGCGAGTGATCTCTCCCTGTCCTTATCTCAGCCCAGGAATCTTTCATTATATTTCTCTCCTGTGTAGATGAGGGAGGTGGGGAGGAATAGAAGAGCCTTGGTGGGTACCTGGCATCCAGCCAGGGTCAGCCCACCACAGACTGTTACTAAATACCAGATCATTATATGTGTGCAAGCAGGAGATAAATTAAATATAATATAAATGCACATTTTAAATAGGTATTATAAATGAAAAAGTCTGATTGAGTACTAACCATCCACTTATGAAAAAAAATTAAAATAAAAAATTATTGTAGTTTTATGGTCAGTTTTATTTGCTTTCTCTATACAAGAATGGTCCTATCTCTAGGCTTTAAGCTCAACCCAGACAAAAGGCACAACACCCGTTATAATAATAAGTGTACCTCTTCCTTCTCCGTGTAGGATTAGTTTGCAGTAAGAACATATTTACATTTTTCCTCTAGAGCTTGAGTTACTTCATACCAGTCAAAGGCTTGATTCAAACACTGAAATCAGCTCATAAGTCAAACCCAGACACACCAGAAATAAATCTTAAGTTGTGTAACACTGTAATAGAGATTCTGTGATAAGGAAGATCCAAAATGGCTAAAAACTGTGGGGAGGGTTCTTAATTCAGAGGATACAGATAGAGAACAATTTTCTAGAAAATTAGAGTATAATTGCTTTCTGTAAATGGTGCAAAATCTGTCTCCTGATGAAATCCTTCCTGCCATGATCCCTTTTAATGCAAACACTCTCACCATCATTACCAATCCCACCCATGAGCAAAGATTTAATTTCAAAGAGAAAAAATAATAGGGCTCCATTCACTCTACTATAAATCATGCCACTGGTATAGGTTAGATTGTGAAACACAATTGTTATGTAGAATCATAGAGAACACAGTGAATTTGCCCTAAAATCTATGCTATATCTTGCACAAATTTCACTGGAATGAGCTCAGTTAAGTCTTCCCAAGAAAACCTCAGCCTTTAAAAACATCTGCACAAAATCGTGAGTCACAAGATGAGCCAGCTGTCCATGCAGGCCAATATTCTGGCTTTTACTCTGAGCTGTGCTGGTCACTGAGAAAAAGAAAATACTTAATAGGGCAAGAAGAGCAAAGAGAAAGCCTCCCCAGCTTTCAGTAAGCACTGAACTCAAACATCTTTAAAACAAGAAAAAGCACTTAAACTGATACAGAAAAAGCGCAGACATTCTTCTTTTGGAAAACACCTATTTGTCCAGAGCAAATGCCCATGCAAAGGATGATTCTGACAAAATCACACAGAGAAAAATAATTCAGAGAAAAAAACATTTTTGGAAAGTGAAAGGGTTTTTTTAGATCTTTTAAGAACATGTGCATTTCTTTCTCAGAATTTCTTCATCTCCTTTTTCTAACAACATAAGTCATAGAATTGAATGATACTTTTGAGCAAAATTTCTCTGTCATTTTACTGACATTTTAGAATAGAAGTGTCAAAAGTGTTTAATCCCAAGAAAAAATAGCAACATCTGGGTTTTGGTCTACTTGAACTGTAGATTTTAAGTGTATATAGCTGCTAAAACCACTGCTACACTTCTTACGTCTATAAACTTTCTCTTTTATTTTTAATCTGGCTTTTAAAATGAGAAAATTATATTAATAAAATAATATAGTTAGGACGTTAGTCCTAATGTCCTTAGCAATGACTTAAGAAGAGAAGAGAAACAGCATCTAGGAGTGATCCAGCCTCTTTCAGTGAAAACTACACGTAGGGACTCTATCTGATTAAGATGCTATTCCATTAGCCATTTTGGAGAGGAAATCTCTTCATAATAATTTAAAAATCAGTGTCAAAAGCCATTCATCAAGATTTCTCTTCTAGTTTAGTTACTTATACTCAACTTTATGTACACAAATCATCACCATTACTGTCAGAGCAGACGTGAGCCTCTGCAGCAGTACTTGGCTTGAGGATATTTATTTGGGTTTTGATCCAATTACTACCCAGACTGCATGTAATAACAGATGTCCTGGCTTGGTTCTACATTGCCTCATTCTGTATGTTCAGTAATAGCAAATTCCTCCACTTTGCCTTTTTTTCTCTCTCCAGAAAACCCAGCACTGTACCTGGTCCTACACTGAACCAGTGAATTGCATCTTTGATCCTGAATGCTGCAGAGCATTGGAAATGGTGATGGCCCCGCCTTTGACAAGAACAAACTTCTCAAAGTTTGGATTAATTTTGAAGAACCCAGACATTTGACTGTGGTGGCATGTGAGCTCCATCAGGTGACTGTTAATGACATTTTGCACTACAGTGCAAGTTAAAAGTAAGCTGTGAGTTGTAACTCTCCTCCTGCAGCCCCTCACAGAATCACCAGGTTGGAAGAGACCTCTAAGATCATCAAGTCCAACCCATGCCCTAACACCTCAACTAAACCATGGCACCGAGTGCCACATCCAATCTTTTTTTAAACGCATCCAGGGATGGTGATGCCACCACCTCCATGGGCAGACGATTCCAGTACTTCACCACTCCTTCTGTGAAAAACTTTTTCCTGATATCCAACCTGTATCTCCCTCGGCACAGCTTAAGACTGTGTCCTCTCATTCTGTCAGTGGTTACCTGGAGAAAGAGACCAACCCCCACCTGACTACAACCACCTTTCAGGAAGTTGTAGGGAGTGATAAGGTCACCTCTGAGTCCCCTTTTCTCCAGGCTAAACAACCCCAGCTCCCTCAATCATTCCTCATAGTGTTTGTGTTCAGAGCTGAAGTTTTTAAGATTCTTATTTCATAATTAGGTTTCAAAGATTAGAATACAGTTAGTGATGAAACAGTTACTGTTAGAACCTTGCATTCAATGCAAATCAAAGGAAACAATATCAGGGAAGGTGTTCTACTGATAAGAATCGTTGTCATTGCACACTGGTTTGATACCAGAAATGTGTTGGAAAAAAACTTCATCAGACAGTTTTCAGTTACACTACAGTTACATACAATAAATAATATTTCACATGTATTTCCAACTTTGAAGTTTTTAAATCCAGTAAGTCTTTAAGCATTTGTGAATGCAGTTGTGCCCATACAACTATGTCTAAACTTCTAAACTAGTTAATGTTTCATTCCCAGAAAAGACTGGCACAATCTTGATGGGTTTTGAAGCTCAGCTATAATGCAAAAATAGGGTACTTGTCTGGCATTCATCTGCTATCTGTCAGCCTGCACTTGTTTTCTAACACAGTTCATTTTCTACCACTTGATAGAAATATAGAAGAGACAGGTAGAGAGAATGTCTATGTACTGAGGGAGAATAGAAAAAGAATAAAAGACTTATTCACAATTATGCCAAGCTTCACTTAAGACAGCAAGTGAGAACCTTGCTTGGAGGCTGATGACAGCATTCCCCTCTAAGACAACTCTCAAGTAAAGGCTGTTCCAGGGGCCACAGACTTCCAGCACATAAAGATATCTGGAGTTTGCTAAATACTGTCTATGCCATAGCTAATGATTAATAACAACAGTTTGGTTTCTGTTTTCACCATTAATGAAACTTAGAGCAATATCAGGCACTCCAGAAGAAGTCTTGATTCAAGAACAAAAATGGGCTTGTGTGACCCAGAGCTAAAACAGAAGAATTTTCTTTGCAAATAAATTGACCTTCCTAGAGCTGGGTAGAAGTGATCAGATTTTTGAGATTAAGAGTAATAGAAAACATTGGACTGTTACTGACAATGCTGGATGGTTTCTGAGTACTTTTTCTGCATCTTTCAAAAATTCCTTGTAATAAAATATAATTCCAATTTCTTTTCACACTGCAACATATTTATTGAGCTGGGCACTTGTGCTGCAGTGTGAAAATAAGAATATATAAATTCCCTTTCCTTAGAAAGGTAAACTAAGCTCAAGAAATCACCTATGCTATATTCCAGAACTTAAATTTGATGGCTGTGAAATTTATACATCCAAATTATCTAGATGTCTTTTAAATACTACCCTTGTGAACTTATGCTGAAGATTTTATACACGCAGGGGAAAAAGGGTCTTGAAGATTTGAAGAGTTTTGAAGATTTGAAGGCACAGTCAGGACAGTCAACTATACTTTCTGGATACCTCATGGATCAGAGAAAACAGCAAAAGAACCAGTACTGCCATCAGCAGAGACCAACAGGCTGCAAGATGTACCTCCGTACTTACTTTTATGGTTTGAAACATCATTCCTGACAACTTCAGACACTCAAATATTTATAAGCAAAAAGAACTTAATATGCATGAAATCATTCACCAAAAAAACAAAGGATAATTAACAGTATAGAAAAACTCCTTTATCTACAAACTACCAGGGTACAGGCGTTGTGGTCCAATTCTAACTAGCACAGAAATATTTATTAAAACAATTGATTAATTAGATCACACTTCCATGTAACAAAATACAGCACATAAAGCAACATGTTTGTCACACTTTGAGTAGGGGGAATTGAGGATCCAGGTTAGATGTTAGAAACACACTGGAGAACTGATTAAGTAGCTCTAAAACCTTCACAGGTAAAGGGCAGGACGAATATCTATGAGGAAAAATTGGTCTGGTGTAATGCAGGACTATAACCTCTGGCGGTTCTTCCAAATCTCGTTTTATACTTAGAAATGCTAAAGCATTCAAGATACCACAGCAAAATCATTTGATTAACATTACAAGATCAAAATTTCCTAGTCATCAAAGTTGTATTCATGAAATTAACAATTAAGTTCTTTAAAGCAAATAAGCCTAACTACATTATTTTATAAGCTTCTCAGCTTATAACCCCAAAATTTTATCAGCAGTTTTATTACCATTTTCCAACTGTAAATTTATAGCATGTTAAGAAGCTATTTCCTTCAAACTGCTTAAGGCTGAGGAATGTTCAATAGACCGTAAACTTAGAAATCATTGTTCATACAACTATTGTTTTTAAACAAAATTGCTGTCATTTATATAATTGCTATAAACCTCGAACTGTGACAATTGGAAAGCAAGGAGCATTTGCTGAGTCTTAAGATCATTCAGTTGTTTTTAACTTGGCAGGCTCCTGGGTGATATTGCTTAATGCAAACTTCACAAAATTAAGAGTGAACAAATTATCTTCTTTAAAAACCACTTGCTCAGAACTCGAACAGTAACTGTTTTGTTCAATTAATTGTCTCTACTGGTCTCAAAAAAAACCCCACAAAATAACAACAGTATTCCACATTATAATGGTTATTTTCAACCAGCCTACAAGGGTGAAACACAAGGGGAGCCGTCCTTCTCTAATTACAGACACTGCACACACAACTTCTGACAGGCGTTAGGGAATTGCAGATGGTCATAGCTCTGCCTGGGCTAAACAATGACAGCAACACACGGCACGTGCACGTGTGCGTTACCTGTTACCAAGCACATTGGGAACTCACTCTCAGGCTTTGAAGAGCACATACTCTATTGGTGTCCCATCTGCTCCCTTTGAAGTTCAGCTGTTTGCTCAAAGGTAGGTTACAGGACTTCCAGCCCCCGGGTCTCCACAGCACATGATCCTCACTCTTAGCATGAGTTATAGAAACCCATCAGGGATCCTGACACTGGTCCATATTCACCAGTCTGGCCCGTGCTTATCACAAGGCTACACAAGGTAGTATCACATGTGACCACAGTCATTACCTCAGGAAAGTTTGAGACTGGGACCCATCACTGCAGCTGAAGTACTGAGCCCAAACACACGTGTCTTTTTTCTTCATCACTCTCGCAGGTGTCAGCCAATTTATTAAACTGGTGTAACTGACTCTTCAGCTTAGTGCAGTACTCAGACCTTGGATTCTTTTGCTGTGTTTATAGTCCAAGCAGAGAAATTATTAACCAACTGTTCATCTTGACTACTGGGAAAAAAACAAATCAAAATTAAAAAAAAAAAAAAAAGGTGCAGAGAAATTTTTTTAAATTTTCATGTCTAAATGTAGGGTATCCAGTTGCACAGAGGGATAAATTTTGCTTTGCATAAATTGTTGCAATAATTGAAAATAACATCTCATTATTGTTACACTCATCATAAATGCTTTACAAAACTGTCAGGAGAAAAAATATGGACATGTGATATTTATATCAAAATATGACCTTATCAAAATAGTATCATAGGGAAGCATTGGTACAAATATCTAAATCTTACATATTGGATCTTTTTGTTGCTGGTGATGCAGAATTTGGCTCGTGCTCCGGAGTACTGTTCTAAGCATCACATTGCCTGTTTCTAATGTCAACATGTCACCTGCTGTTGCAAGAAACACTGAGGAGAAACCCCCGTATTTTTTGTCATTTAAAATTGCACACATGTTGGCAGAAATAACAAACTGCCCGGTCTGTTTGCAGATTGGCAGGGACCCAGGGCTTGCCATTTCCCAAATTATAACTGATTCCTCTGGCAGAATTCTAGATATGCCACTATCCTCTCAGTGCAGTGAGGGCACAGAGCTCTGCCTTGTCTATAATTCTTAAAAAAAAAAAAAAAAAAATTAGAGATTAATAAATAGATGACCAAAGAAGCTTCAAAGTATGCTGTTGTAGTAGGAACAGCAACCAAAATAAAGAAATCCTATACAATGTAATCCAAACACAGGATGGTAAGCCAGTATAAGAACAGTATGGTTTTATCAGCCTCCTCATCCTGCTGGTCAGCACAACTACTACCCCAAAACACTCTGCAAAACTCAAAGCAGCTTGTGACTTCTACAAACTGTAGTAGTTTGTTATTCTAGAGAACTCTGCAGGACATGTGCCTTCATATGTCCCTTGTGCCTTCATTTGTTCCATGTGCCTTCATTTTCCTCTTCAGTTAAGTGAAAGGAAAATAAAGACTACTGTTAAAGAAGGTCCACCTGGGATACAATACAAAAATAGGTGCTGTGAAGTTTAAAAAAAATCAGACTTAGTTTTTCGCAGATTTGTTTTAAATAGATGTCTTGTTAGCATTGTTCTTCATTGAGGCACTTGCACACTGAAGCAAAAGGTTAATTTTGTCACACAGATTCTCTTGTTTCAAAATACATATCTGGTTATAGAGAGTCTGGCAGTAAATGAGTAACATTTTTACAAGTCAGACTATTAATCTCTTGCTACCGTTCTGAAAAATCCTGCTCATCCGAGCTGAGTGTGTGAACTCATTAGCTGTGTCACCAAAAACTTTGGAAGTAAAAAGTATGTCAAATTTACGTTACTCTAAATTGTGGTGTATGTAAAAATAATAGGGGTTTTTTTGGTCATCTCTTTTTTGAGTCTTTAACATGTGACTTTCAACATTCCGGAAACTCAAGATGGATTAGAGCAACTACTACTTGAACCAGAGTATAAAAAATTAGTTAAAATTCTCTTAATGTTAAGTATTCACACTGCAGAAATCTAATGAGTAGTCTCATATTTTGAACTTGCAGGAATGCCCATTTTATTATCAGCAACAAAAATATATATATGATGCCAGGCTGTACTTTCTTTGGTGTAAACCACCATAAACAGCTAGAAATTATTGCAAAAAACCCTAGTATGGTGTCATAAAGGTGAAATACATTGGTTTATAGCCTAAGCAGTACAAATAACAGCCCCTGATCCCAGAGGTGGTTTGGATCACTCAGCTAAATCAGCCCAGCAGTGCCTGCAGACCAGAGAGTGTCAGGGCAGCTTGGGGAGTTCTGGGCTTAAGCTCATCACAGTTCTGAATGATGCTGCTGTGCTGTGTCTCTTAACACTGCGATTATATGCAAAACACTCTCGGAATATAAAGTGCCAAACACGACAGCAGCTCACCCACATCCTTGAGAATCCACATCGTAGAGAATGCTGTTGCTAAGGCCAAGATAAAAGGAACAAGGTGTGAATGACACCCCTGATTACCCATCCAAACCCCTGTGTGCCAGACTTTGTTCCTGATAGAGGACACAATCTTAGTGCTTTGTGTGGATCGCTGTGCACCAATATTTGTGCAATTAATTCTACCACGACAAGCCAAGAGTTCAAATCTATAAATATTTACTTCTCACTTCATTGACTTTCTATTTATTCCTTTGGTGTTACCATGACGGAAGTTTTAACACTCCTTTGCACTGCCTTTGCCCGAGCAGCTTTACTCATCGTGGTACCAAGGTTGAAAGAGCAGTACAGTGTAACTCAGAGAAGGCTTCTAAGGATAATAAATGCCTTTTCATTGACTTGAACAGCCTGAGTGTATAACAAGTGCATTCCTCTCTCCCAGCTAGAGCCCTTAACAGCTGATCATTGCTGGAATAAAACAGGAGATAGAAGAAATTTTTCTCAAGTGGTTTGGGCCAGATTTTAAACACACTGAGATTGCCCTGCAGCTTTAAAATATTCCTTGTTCCTGGACAAGATAAACTAAACTCTAACTTCTCCTAAAGTGTGTGTGCAACATCCAAGACTGCATAGTGCAGATTCAAGGTAGTTGTTAACAGGTATTATAAGGTGAAATTATTGACAGCAAACCATCATTTACTCAAAACACAAAGATTAACCGTTCTGCTCTGATGTTTGACAAAAATTACTTCAATTGTCAGTGAAACAGATTAAAAAATGAAACTTCTACATGTAATGAAAGTCCATCTATATACATACTGGTGTTTTGGGCATGTCCCTTCCTTGAGCAATAGGATACATCTTAGTAACTTTGGTACTAATAGGCAATTGAATGTCAAGAAGGGATGAAAAAGCAGTAATTTCTGCTTGAACTATTGCACAGCTAATTGTTACTGCATGGTGTCTGGGGAATATCTTTACCAGAAATGAAATATAGACATAAAAGTCAGAGAGTGAAAAAGAGTATTTCTTTTTGTCTGTTTATGCATAATCTCATTAATCTTATATTAAGCTCTTCTTCCTACGGTAATGTTTAAAATATGCAACTGGCACTGCTACTAGGAACAATGCAAAGCAGAAAAACAAGCCAACAGAGAAATTCAAGTAAAGGAACAACACTGCCTATGGAGCAAATATTCCTGTAATGGTTATAAAATGTAGGGCATAATTTTTGGACATGATGAATTCTGCCATCTTTTCCCACTAATGCACTTATTGTAGTTACAAGGTACAAATCTTGTTGAAAGTGCACCAATTCTTTTAGAGAGTAGCAAGCCATGCCAATAACAACATCTGCTTAATAGAAAGGTCTAAGCTGAAGTTTGAATACTTATTGCATGGCAAAAGCATCATTGTGAAATTGTTTCCAGCTTTTAACTGGCAGTTTTTTCTTTTCAGTGTTGAACTCCTTTTATTTTGCCATTGTAAAGGGCTCCAAATGGTCGCTGCTCTATTATGACTCACAAGGGAAAAGTGCATGTTTAAATTATGAAGCTCAGCCATTCTCTGGAGAACTGTATATGTATTACAAGAGTGGGTTTTTCACTGATTGATTGAAAACTATTGTTTCTGAGCTGCTGATTGCAGGATATGTCAATTTACAGACCCACTAAAAGGTTTGCCACAAAATTATACATTGCATTTAAAATAAGCGCACAGTAAGTACTTTAATAAATTAGCATCAATATAATATTACAGAGTGGTTATATTGACACCAAAAATTGTATTTGTGAAGCTTTAAAGAAAAAAGTCTAGTGACTGTGTCAAGCTACAGGGAAAAAATTCCATTTCTTTATCAAATGAGGAACGGAATTATTCCACTACTTCTACAGTCTGATCTTGACCTGTAACACTGAAATCCTTTGTACTAAAAAATAGAGTTTCAATGCAGAAAGCAAAACCATGCACCATATGTGTGTTACTTCTCTCAGAGATGGCAGTTTACATTATACATCAGCATTAATGTAACCTTACTCTGATCCTTATAATTCTCTATAATTTGGAAAAAGAAATATCTGATATCCTATTTTACAATGTAAATGCAGTAGGAAAAATTGGCTAATATATTCTCTAACTTCAAATGTAGTTTCCATTTAGAGTTTAGACAGAAGTACAAATAAGGCACAGTAGAAATAACCTTTGAATTTTATCAAAAGCATAGAAAAGTGTACTAGCACATCTTCCCATGTGTCCAGTTTACAAAAAAGTCTTTTAGAATCTCCGGTTTTCAGTATTTTATAAGATTGAATGATCTCATCCTTACTAGGATGTAGTCTTGGACTGGTGCTTTTAGCAAATATCCTGCACATTGTATTCACCTTGCCATACATGCAGTTGGTTGGCAGAATAAAAACTCAAAAACTAAAATGTCTTGTGACCATTTTTCACATTTTGTTAGCAAAGAGAACAGTGACATAATTCTCTCAGTGCTCTAGCTCATGGACTTTAAATGATTCTCTTGTTAGATAATACAAACTAGAAGAGGTCAGTTGGAGAAAATGAAAAAAGATTTGTAGCCCTAACAGAGAATAGGAGATGACATTCCCCCATTTCAAGAAACGAACAGAATGTTCAAACCATCCTTTGACTCATATATTTACCAACTTAATTTAATAAAAAGAGGGCAAAAATATGGAGAATGTATAATTCAGGGAACTGGTGATGGGTTAAAGCTGCTCTTCATCTGCAGAAGTTACTTTTAATATAGAAGGTGGTGCAGTTTCTTGTAGACTTTACAGAAAACACAGAATACCTGAAAATAAAGTGTACAAAGAGAGTGAAAATTCACCTGAAATGCCACCAAGACTTGAAGAACTGAGTTTAAGTTGCACTGTACATTAAAAAAGAAACAGAAAAGCATTATTTGCTACAGTAATTTGAGGGCTGATTCAAAAAAAAATCAAAGCCATGGTTATAAATGCCACAGCAGAGTGTCTGTCTTTCGTGTACCTAGTAAGCATTTTGTTTTTCTTGATTGCTATACTGGTACTGCTTCTTGTTTCCAAGTTACAGAACACCATAGATGGAAAGTCATGAATTTCAAAACATTTACGGTTTCCTAAGCTTAGGTAGGGTTTTTGAATTTTACATCCAAATGTTTTCAAGGATTATTCTGTATTACGTTTTCTGCATAACAAATTTAGCTAACATCCTTGTACTTCTCTGCTTTCTCTTGATCACACTGTAAAATAACCACAGTAGTTTAAATACAACTGTGGGAATAAATACATGAGATTTTCAGCCACCATCTGAGATAAATATTTGCATAATGTTTAGTTAAATCTCTGCTGAACAGACTAAGACCTCTTATCACTGTCCAGATGGAATCCTGAATTTATCAAAGCATACACACCTTTTCTGGTATTAATCTACGTGTTTAGAAAATCTAAAGTCAGGTTCCATTCACTGAGGTTTTCTAGAAGTGAAAGGACACTGCAATGATCCATAAAAATCACCACAGGCTGTTTCATCTACAGGCAATGCTTAAAACCTAGGTGTACTTCATTTTGCTATCTACAAGTGCAACATTAGAGATTTAAAATCTTTCTGGATAAAAATACTTTATAATTTTTTTTTTTTTAAGAAAAACATATCATTAATCAAATGTCAAAAGAAGTGGTTCGTTATGAAGTTGATAACTGGTTTCTTCTGGAAACTTTGTTAAACATCTTATTACCCACCTAGATATGTTACAGTCTCTCAACACTCACTAGACATCCAGCAGTAAAATAGCATTTAACTCAAACACTTATGAAGTCCCAAGAAAGAATAAGCAAAAGAAAATGTGACTAAATGTCAAATCCACTGTTTGTCCTACCTCCTGCAGCTTCTGGAGATAACCTGTTCCATTAATAATGACAACTAACAATGCAAGTGTGTGTGCTGGCAAATATCCAAACTATTCCTTTTAGTGCAGCAGCATATTCCATTTCCAGACAGAAAAAATATCCTTAATGTTAAAGGAACTGAGGACAAATTTTTATTTCATTCTCATTATAGATTTCCTTGGTTAAATTCCTCTGGTGGCAGTGGGTCTTGTTGATTCCCTGATATATCCAGCAATACCTGCTTCAATGAAAAGTCAGTCAGAAAGCCAGGCTACTACTGGAGGATTTAGTACTTTCTATGGATGACATTTAGAGTTCTATTGACAAAAAAGAGCAGGTGAATATTTCAGTATTTATTTATGGCAACTAATGTTTTGGGAATAAGTATTGTCTTTTTAGACTGAACATACCTAGTAAAGGGAAGGGCACAGGGTTAAGAAACGGACTAAATTTTCATCTAATTAAAAGCCTTCATAAATATTGCATAGAAAGGACCAGAGTGATGACTGGTTTGGTCTTGGCCTATTTTTCCTGTAAATATTTGGGTACTTGACTCCGTAAGCCTTAATGTTCTTAAGAGTGGCACACGCATATGGATAGCCTGCAATGATGGGTAATCCCAGCATCAATTACAATGGCA
Source organism: Coloeus monedula (assembly GCF_965178545.1). Classification (NCBI taxonomy): domain Eukaryota; kingdom Metazoa; phylum Chordata; class Aves; order Passeriformes; family Corvidae; genus Coloeus; species Coloeus monedula. The sequence goes on along the minus strand of NC_138795.1, from coordinate 13,451,050 downwards.
GGAATTGTTTCTTTTATTATGCTCACACCCCACAGTGCCAAGGACAACATCACTGCACAGAATGGAGAGAGGTAAGACCACAGCCAAAGGCTACACAAATATGGATGGCAGAAGATTCCATTTCTAGGGCAGAATTCAAAGTTAATGAAACCTAAAGCTTCACCCTCCCATCAATTTTCCCAGCAGGGTGCAGCAGAATTTACAAAAGTACACTTTTGTACATTTTTATTTTTCATTTCAAACTTGTAAAAAATACTTTAATACAGAATTTTATTTTGGAGTAAGTGAAAGGTTGTAAATTATTCTGTTTAAATATCTGTATTTGAAAATTACACCCTATAGTACAGTTAAATAGAATAATCTATCATAATTATTTAGTAACATGCCACATCTAGTTATCACTGGTAAAAAACAACCACACAACATGCAGAGCACAAAGGACTGAGGTCCAGGATTCTTTTATAAAAAGAGCAGCAAGACTGACCTCACCAGGTAATGAGCCTTCTCTGTACAGCCTTCCAGAAGTCTGCATCCTATTCACTCACCACGGCAGAACACTAAAACAACAATTTGACAGTTCAGTTTCACCCAGGGCCACTTGTACATATTTTGACCTTGGACTATCCTAAATATTAAAAAATAATGCAACTGGCAAAATTAAAATAAAGTCTACTTCCCTTTTGAGTTCAGTGCTGCAAGTACTTGTAATATTGTTATGTGGATCCAGATGAAAAACGCATCTAAAACGGTATCATTAATTCCTTTTATAAAAGCTGTAGATAGAATATATGCAATCCAGAAATGCATATATGTACATATAAGTGTGTATATGTAAGCATAAGTAACTTACAGAAATGGACAACAATCAATCAAACAGTGCTGGTTTTGGAGCCTCATCTCAGTTTACTGGTTGCAGGTACAGTTTAGGCTGCTGCAGTTCCCTGGAGGTACATTCTCTAGACAGTCTCATCCATATGAAATTATTTACCCTCCTGACTGTTCTCTCAACTAAGTATGTCAAACGATAAACCTCAGGAACATTCCCTCTTTTTAAAAGCACTGTTTCATAGGTCTGGTTTAGGGAAGCACTGTGCCAAGAGCAGAGATGGTGACCCCACTGTCCTAGGAGCTCACACCAGAAGAGCACCTAGTGCTTTTGAAGAGGATTTATCAATCCCTGATCCCACTCCAGGAGGCCAGGCTGCAGCCTGCAGGGTGTGTTCGGGCTGCCCAGCTTCCACTGCAAGGTAGGACTGCAGAGGAAAGGAGAAACCACTGCAGCAAGGGTTGAGGAGTCCTGAATAGCCCCCCATGCTGGCCCTGTCCTCACCAGACACACACAGTGGGATCTGTCAGACGAGGCAACACAACCACTAGAAACGATCTAACTGAGGCACGTGAGCTCTCTGTGGGTAGGGGAGGCTTGAACTCTCTTGACACATATCCCGCTGCCCTCAGACTCCTGGCACTCCTGCAGTGCTGCCAAGGTCAGAGGTCTTTCCAGTCCATGTACACAGGGCACTTTCACCTGCTTTAGTAAGAGAATTCCTGCTCAGCCATAGCTGGATGCAGCACCTATTCACTTCCAGGTCATGATGAAATCACATACAACTATTTTTTATTTATTTATTTATTTACTCAAGTCAGTAGATTTTTCCAGTGACTTAAAAGCAGGCCCAAAAAATAGAAGGCTGAAAGACACGGATTTAAACTTGATATGATCTGAGGCTTGAATATCTTTTTATCCAAAAGAAAGTTTGTGTTTTGGAGAGTGCAAAGCACGAGAGGAGAAAGAAAGCCAACAGAAAGTTTTGCTTCTTCAAAAACTGTGAAATTTGTTGAAGTTACTACTTTCTGAACAAAGAGGGGATCTGGGTACCTTTAGTAACAGGAAGATCTCTCCAATAAAACACAGGTGCAGGTCACACTGGGCAGCACAGTCCATGCATTTACCCCCAAAAAGCTATGAGCCTGGAGCCAGACGCAGCAGCTGTGAGCCTGCAGTGCTTTGCAGAGGTCTGGATTTGTCATTAGAGTGGTTTCCAGAATTATGATTTGTACAAGGATGTGTCGGCTTGCACAGGGGACAAGATAAATACAGTGACATTTTGTATGAGAGGTGACTTTGCTCAGGGAGGTGGACAGATGCATTGTCACAGTGCTTCCAGCTCTGCTAATAACCCCTTCCATGAGTAAGCCTGGCTGTGCCCCTTGGTTTCTCTACATCCACAGCACAGTTAAAGTGCAGTTTGGATAATGTGCATGTCTCTAAACAGTTTCTGTTTTACCAGTGATTGTTTGTAAAACCAATGTGTGAAGCCTTTCTGTAACAGACACTAGCTGATCCCTGTGACATCTGATTTCATATGACTGGAATCAATCATTTATCTGCCCTTACCATGTATCATTTTCTTCCCTGCCTTCCCCCACTGAACTTAAACCCTGACCTCTTTTCAAACAGCTGCAACATTTTCATTTGGTGCTATGAGCAATCTCAGAGCTATTGCCACTGTTTGAAGATAGCAGCATTACTCATTACCTCTTGTCATGTTCGACATTAAAATGTATTTTTGAACACTCAACAACTTATTGTTTAAATTAATCATGGACAGATATATTGACATCCATTTTTTCCCTTTGTTTCACTGAGCTGAACTTCCTTTGATTCATGTGCTAATGGAAACAAACGATATAATCCACAATGAATAATTTTGCTCTGCTTGAGATGTGCAAGCAATAATAAAAAAGTAAACACAAGTTATCAGAATTCCTTGTAAATGCTACAACTGCTTTCGTTGTAACGACAACAGATATTTATCTGCTGCCTACTTTTCATTTATATGCAACATAATGAAGCAAGTGAAAGTGCCTTTCCTTTCTAAAACAAAAATTTCCAGGATTAACAATTCATACCAAACCATGGATGATCATTTTCACTGTGTGTATCAGCACTGTCTCTCAGCAGGTTAAATAAACTTCATTTAAAATTCTCCTCTGTCACTTACACTTGCATGATGCAGGTTTAGCAGTAGGAGGATTTTTAGAGTCATGTTTATCCATGTATGACTCAGACCTAATCTATATCTAATTTTATATCTATAGTGAGGTAGAAAAGGGCTTTTCTAGAGTAAAAATATATGCTTTCTATATTACACTATAAACAGTATTAAAAAACAAAGCTCAGAGAAGTCAGAGCCTGTTACAGTAATACAACTGCCTCACTTCAGGGTGAGAGTAGAAAGGAGATATCAGTTGCAACCAACACAATCTTACCAATAGTTCCCACTCCTGCAAAGGCCCACACTACAGAACTCTCCCAAAAATACTAACAAATAGCAAGTATAATGAACCTTAATATCTTATGGTAACCTAAATATGGCTGAGAGAGATGTTAACCCTCTTAACATCATATCAGCATTTGTTCAGGGGGGCACCAAGATATCCAAACCTGACGGGCACTGAAGGCTGTTGAACATGCTGTGCCCTGGAATTCAAACATGTCCTTCTGGCCCTGGTCTTACCTTAAAGTACAACAAAGGTGAATAACTTCAGGCAAATAGGAAGAGGCAAGTGGGGATAACAATTTTTTGAATCACCACAGTTGTATTTTTCAGAGTTCACTGATTTTTACCCAAAGATCTGCTTTTTTAAAAAGCATTGCCAAGACACCTTGGACATCTTCCTAACCTGTGCCCCTTTAGGCACAGAGACCAGCCTGGTAACTGTGTTTCCCCACGTGACACTTCATCTACTGTCTTCCCATCTTTCCAAGCTCCCCAACCAGGATTTAAACACTGCTGTCAGAAACACCTGCTCATGTTGCTATTTCATGAAGGAAACAATTTTTTGCCACATGTATTTGCTGTCTAATTCGCTGTCTAAAAATGATCCAAGTTCAAAGTACATATGACCACGGACAGTGAAAAAATGCTACCTAATGTTTGGCCAAAGAATCCCTGTTCCTCCCTCTCTCTCATTTTTTATTTTTCAATATCAAATCATTCTTCATATTTAAATGAACCAGATCAAACAAATCAAACAAAAACACTCAAGTCATAATTATAAATTAATGAGTCTAAACCAAGAGCTTGGAAAAGAAGCATTTAAGTGTTAGAAAAATGTTCTTGAATTGTAAGATATGCTCTACTTATTCCAATCAAAATGCTTCATAAATCTGTTTAATATTCACAGGAAAGCAGATAGAAATAAAACTAAGTGTTTTGGTTTGAGCATGCATAAAAGGAAGAAAACATGCTGCTGAGGAAAAGGGAATAAACAAAAAGTAATCTATGTCGACTAACAAAAACTGATTTATATTCCCAGTCTGAGAAAACGATCAGAAAGAAACCAAAATAAGATTGTTTGACCTATGTACCAGTCATAGCATATGCTTTAAAGAGAGGAAAAAAAATAAAAATGAATGCAACGTATCCCTTATTACCTTCCATTGCTTTGATATGTCCAGAGAGAAGATGTATGAGATATATTTCTGAGGCTGAATTTTTCACAAACAGTTTGACAAATTAAACAATCACAGAGATATAAGATTTCCCACGATCTCAGGTAGAATTCTCCATAAGTGATATATTGTTCTCATTAGAGTTTTAAAAACAGTTTTATGTACAAAAATAGATGCTTAAGAAGAGGAAAGAAAAAAAAAAAGTTATATAGTGGTTTTTTTCCCCCCTGCCTATGAAGTGAAGTAATAAAACTTTCCCAAGTTTTCTAAAAATTTTCTTGAGTTCTGAGAGAACAACTTTCAGGAAGATATTGTTTCAGCTGTATTTTCTCCAATACGGCCAAGAGTGATATGTTATATTCTTAGAGATTAGAATCAAGATTCTTAGCTTCCACATTTAACACTTTCCTGTTGCATGTGATAATATTCTTCCAACTTCTTCCATAAGTCTGGATTTAAAAATGAAGCAAAAAGCCCAAAAAAAGCCTCTGTTATTTTCAGCTCCCTCAGTCTGGGGATCAGCAGAATTGTTTTTGGAGGGGATATGATTATCTGTTCTGGAAAACCCAACCCATTTTTCAGGCTGATTCTACAATCCCTTATCATGTGTGAAAGTCATTGCCACCATCTTTGTTAGGCGGTGCTAGAAACTGGAAGAATGACTTCAAGGAAAGTGTGTTCCTAATTTCAGTAAACTAGAATGAAACAAACAAGAAAAGAAAAGAAGCTGCTCTTTAAATCCCCAATGAGAACTATTTGTGTACAGTAACACCATGGTTATTCCTCATTAAAGAAATAGAATTCGTGTCAATTGGACCTACATTTCCCAACATTAATTTAAATGTAGCTCTTCAGTCATCTATTGTTTCAGTACCGTATGTGAAATCCTCTTCCAAACTCTTAGAAGATTACAGATAAATAATCTGACTTGAAGACAAGCACTAAAAATACACATTTCAATCACAAGACCCCCAAATCAAATTCTTTTTGGTTTTTTTTTTTAACTTTGAAACAACTTGTTACACTTGTACCATATTTAGAGTTTCAATTTTCCATTTAAGAAGATGTCGCTGTGATATAAAGGCCAAAAAGGGCTAAACAGTGGAAAAGATTGAAGTATCTTTCTCTCCTAGCTTTCATCAAGGAAAAAAACTTTTCAGGACGACAAGAAGAGAATGTTTTATTGTCTCCTTGATGTAGTTTGTAGAAAATAGCTGTAGTAGCCAATCAAGAACTTGGAATTCAAGAGAGAGAACAATACTGATACACCCCAGTAAATCAACAAGTTGAATATTTTAGTACCCCAGTAGCATAAAGCGAGTAATTGATTGATCTGTGTTTGTTCTCCTGCTTAACCTAAAAAATTATAAACCCTCCAATCATCAGAGGTACTTAGAAAGTGAAATAGTTTTCTTTCATTCACAAATTGTGGGGCTTTTCATTAATACATAGTACGAGGCTGTATTTAATTAAGTTCATTTCAATTTTATTTTTGATTGCACCTAATTTATTCCAACACAAGATATCATTCTGACATGAAAATTCAAAGTAGTTTAATCATGTCCAAATGAAATATTTGGATTTAAATTCCCCCTCCCCACTTCTCTTTCTTTTCTTTTTTTTTTTTTTTAATAGAAAGAAATGTGCTACTACTTAAGTTGATTATATTAATCTTGGCAAAAATGCTTTTCTTTGAAATTTTTATTGAGTTATATATTGAGTTATACCTGAGATATCTGTAGATTTATATGAATACTAGAATCCCAAACACATATGAACTGTTGTGTCACTTTACACACAATAGCAATTGTATGAAGTAATGATAATCTGCAAGTGTTTATGTTTTGATTTCAGCCACTATGAATCTTGAGTTTCCTCTAATTCAGTGGATTAATTTATAACTGCCCACTTTACCTAACATTAACCTTTCACTCTTTGTTCTCTAACAGACACCAGAACTGTCCCATGACTGACCGTAGAGGGATACTATTAACAAAGGACATCTTCAAGTCAAAGTCCTTACTACTGAGGGCCACTTAGAGGACAGTAAAGTGTGGGGAAAATTATTATCATTTAATACTGAACATATTCAGCCTCTCAGAAAGCCCTGACAAACCAAAAGGTGATCAGCATGCCCAAACTGGGGAGGGAAGCCTGTGTGAAGTAAGAGGCAGCATTCATGGACTGTCCAAGTGAAGAAAAAAGAGCGATATGGCCTGGCCACTGAAACAGGTCAAACCCACAACAAAGCAAACAAAAAAAGCTCAGAGAAGACTTTCTCTAAGGGGAGTAAAAAGAAAACATTAGAAAGGTCAGTATCATTATGGTATCATTAAGCCCTTTTGAAGGCACAGTGAAGCCCACACACTGTGCATGGCCCTGCCCCAAAATGCTAAAAGTTTACAGAGCTCTAAAACCCAAGACACGGATTCATAGCTATAAAAGACAGGAAGGTCGACTAAAAGAGGTTCAGCAAGGCCCTGAGCCACCAGCTGCTGGGAGCTACAGCTGCTCTGGGGTGGTACAGCCATGGACTGCTTCTCCCCTCATCTTCCACCCAGACCACTGCTGGAGACAAAAGATGGAGATCTTATGCTCTGAAATAGTCATAACTGTAATAGATACTAAAATTATTTTTCTACAATTTCTGTCCTCATTTGTTTCATTTTACTTCACATTTTTCCTTTAAAATTGAATGTTTTGTCACCTGAATTAACATTTTCAGGTAATGGATGTTAAGAGGAATTTGGAGAACTCAGTCTTAATACAATCACTTTTCAGCAAACAAATTTATAAACAATTTTTCATGGAGTCTTTAATTCTATGGCTTAGACCTGACGAAGTTTATTAATGATTGTAATTATGCAGATTATAGGTGCAATATCTAAATACATAAGCAGAAATATTTTACAGTTACAGCCAAATACAAGTCTCCAATTCAAAATCCTGTTACCTGTTATCTTGTACCATCCCAGCATTCAGCTCTTACCACTAAGTGTTCTATTCTAATCCATGATCTGATCACGGGAGAGTAATATTGATAGACACACTCCTTGGCTGTTTAATGACACTTGCATAATTGGAGACACAGAGATTTACACCAGAGTTGCTGTTCTTCTGCATCAGCTGGTTCCCAGCAGAGGAACCAAATCTGGTTTTATCTTCACAGACTATCACTCAGACTAAGGTGCCTGAGCATTATTAATTTCTGTATTTTTAAATTACTTTATTCTGCATTTACTCCTAACTCTCAAACAGTTTAGTGTGATTCCTTTATAAAGCTTCTTTTATCTGTTAAATCAGGAGCATCAGGACTATGAAAAACCCAATTTGTCAGTCTACATCAACTTTTAAACACACTCCAGACTGGTTCACCTCTTTCCCCCTTCATTTTTCTCTGATAAATCTTAATCAGAAAAAGGCTACCCTAAGGTCTAGGGAGAATATCAGAGTGACAGTGTGACTCAAGGAGATACCTCCACTGAAGATATCTTCCACATACTAAATCAGCACTAATTCATTCTTTCATCACTCTAAGTTGATTAATATTCTCTTAAGAATTTGAATGTCACTGTCAAGTAAATAATGATAAAAGGGCAGCTATATTTAGAGTATTACAAATATATAGCTTCAGAGCTAAGGCTCAGCATTTTACACAATATCACATAATCAGGAGCATTCAGGCACATACCACACAGAAGTTAACTGTAAAAACTTGAAACCATGTCACAGTTCCCTATAATTCTACAAGTAACATTTAATGATTCAGTTTTCTGATATTACTAACTTTAACATTTGTGGCTTGTAACATTCATATCAGGTATTCACGCCACAAAATCAGTTTATATTTAATATACCTAAAATGAGAAGCACTGGAGGGCTCCCTTCTATCTGGTGCTTTCAAGGGGGGAAAATACAAAACACTCGTGAGAGGGGCAGACATTCTGATACATGCAACAGCTGCTTATCTGAAATGTAAAGGCTGAGTAATTGTGCTACAAGGGAAAAAACAACAACAAAAACAACACAACCCAAACAACAACTTCAAGAAGGAAAATATCCAGTCTTGAAAAGTATGAAAAGAACAACAATACAATTCCTTGTATAAGGTGGATTTTCTGTTCTCTTTATAATTGAGACAATTTCTGTAATAGAATGATGTTTCCGTGCATGTCATATAAACACCCCAGTTATTGCTCAAATGATCTCCTCAGAGATATTTGAATGTTGTCTACTTCTCCAGTCAATTGCAGTTCTGATGTTCCACACTGTTACCCCACTTGGATTCCATTAACACCTAATTTACAAGCATAAACCATGTAAATGATTGGAGCAGATGCAGAAAAATAATTATAATTTGGGCTGAAGTCTTCATTTCCCAACCTAATTCAGTAACAATAAAATTCTCTCTCTAAAGAGTAGACAGGAAGACTCTAGGCACAAACCCAACTAAGTAACTAGTTACAGCCCATGGCACTTAATTTCTGGAAGCAGCCCATGAATGGAAGAGCAATGTCCCAAAATTATGAGACAAGCAATGCAGGACATTGTTCTCTAGATTAGGATTACAATGATAAAATAATTATGGAACAGGAGATTCTTAGTATCTCAAATTTTTCACAGCTTTAAAATACACAATAATTGGCTCTAAGGTAATTTTCCTGGGTGCTTAAGAAGCTTTCCACTAGGTCCTACCTCAATCTCAATCTCCAGAAGCTCTTTCTCCTTTTGAGACTTAAGATCACTTATCTCGTAAAACCCAGTGCAAAGCACAGAGAGTTTTGCTGATGGGACCTGGTAGGGAAAGGGCAGCATAACCTCCCAAGGAGTTCAGCCCTGATCTCTGGAATCACTCGCGAGTTTCCAGAGGCAAACACAACTGCTGTCTCCTCTGTATTAACTTCTTTCTGGCAATAAGCCCGAACTTTTGTAATCCAAAATTGTATTGACATTCATCCATTAACTCCACATTTTCATCATGTCCCTTTCTTTACTTCTGTCACATTTTGTACCAGTACACACCCATCACTGCACTGTACTAGCAAAGTGCCAAAGTTCACTTCGTCATTAGATGAGCTCATGAGTTTTAGTCAGATGAGAGATGCTGCTACCCTCATCTAGGACACACAAACCATATGAACCATGGGACAAATCACTAACACGTGAAGAACAGAAATCCTATAGTTATGCAAATGCTACTAAAGTAGGTTATAAACTCTGCACCTGAAGTTTTACTGTGGTAGATTACTTTGGAATTAATAACCATGGTCATTGATGATTAGCTAATTAAAAGAACAGAACTAAATTAAATTAGTAAAAGCTTCCACAAACCTTTAAAGGGTAAACATTTTTATTATATTCAAAAACTCTTGTATACTTGCACATTGATTTAATGTATTAATTCATGTGTGTGACTACACTCAGCATCCTGACATACCATTTTCAAAAAAATCCTGATAATCAATACCAGGATTCTTATTTGATGACAATGAAGAAACACTGAGAATCAAAAAAATTGCTGCAAAATAAAATCCACAATCAATTCATGAAGTTTAAAACTTAAACTTAGACAAAAATGTCCTGTTCATGGTTATTTCACAGACAGAAATTCTAAATTACTGTTTGCATTATTTGTTATACACTATCTGTGTAATTTTAACAATAGTGACTTCTATATATTTCCTAAATTGCAGGGAAAATTAAATATTCAATATTTTCTATTTCAGAAATATAATTGCTAACACAAAAGACCCTGTACTGCATTTCATACTGCTGAAGGTCTTGACAGAGATACGCAAAACCCCCAGCATTTTTCAGAAGACCTTTTTTGAATTTTAACAATCTCTCGAGTTAATTCAAGATAAGCAAAGTAAAACACTGTAAGAATAAAACAGAAGAGAGGATCTGAGTAACATCCATAAAAACACATTTGCACACTGAAAACTCAAGAGTCTGCACCTGCAAAATCTCTTGTTCCAAGATAATCAGTACTTATAGGACACTGTGTATGTTACTCGAAACCATTTTAACCTTTCTAAGGAAACACAAAACTCACAACTCTAGCATTTACATGAGTGTTGACTTCTTAGTGCTTTGAGCAGTTTAAAGAGAATATCACAGATATGAATTAAAGCTGATCACAGAATTAAAGCTGATCTCTTTCTTAATGAATTAAAGCCAATCTCTTTTCTAAGAACACTTGGAAAAAAAAAAAAATCTGAAACAAAAAATCCCAGAAATTTACCTTTTCCAGACCACTTTATTCCTATAACTCCTGGGACATCTCCCAGTGGCACTGTTTGAGATAACTGGCCAGCACTCAACAGGGTATTGACAAGCCTGTGACCCCATCTTACTGGCAGGGAAAAGCAGGAACCAATACTCACTAAAAGCAGAGATTTATAATCCACACAGCGACCATAGAACCCACAAAGAATGGCACCACTCAGCCTGACACCTTTCAGTGAACTGCTGTACTTCATTTGACTGACATACCTTATGTAACTGTGACATCATGGAGAGAAGTCAAAACAAGTGCAGCCAGCTTGGAAAAAGAGAGAAAATACTCAGAGAATTGAAACTCATAAACCTGAGCACCAATAAGTACATGAAATACTACTTTAAGCAGTACACTTGAGCAGAAAAACAGAACTATGGCACTTCAGTTCTCTTCCATGACCCAGAGAACCCCGAGCACAAAAGACAGAGAACTGAGTTGGGGCATGGAAAATTGAAAAGTTTTACTCAGAGATGGCCTTGAATCTCAAGCTTTCGATACCTCAGAAAAGTTACGTTATCTCTCTTTCTCTAATGGAATGTATTTTTTGTTACATTTGCAGATCTTCTCTGTATGAAGGTGCCTGGCTGAAAATTCAACAAGTGCAAGAAGGGAGCTGTCATCATGATTGGTGGGGATTGTCAGTATTTTAAATATTCACTATTTACAATTTTTAAAATTACAGTATGAAAGAAAGACTGTTGACTACCAACACGTTAGCATGTATTTTTCCAAATATTTCATCCTAATTTAGAATAATCACACACAAAATTAAATCTTGAAAACTTTTACAGATTATAAAAATTGGTTCCCAATTCTGTGTTTTCTTTAAACTGAATTGCATTTTATATCAGCTCAAAAAGATACAGCAATGTGATATTATTTCATGGATCCTTAGACAGAGACTGTAATTATCCTTTATTGATTATATCATTACTTTTAACTTCCTACTGTATTTTCTCCTGCCTTCATCTCTCTTCCTTAGTGACTTTACACGTTTGTTGAAATGTCCTTTTTGCTTTAGCTCCTGGCATTAGCTACCAGGAAAGCTGATATTTCGGTAGGATTTAACATACAATATTCTCTTGTTCGTGTCATCATACATGTCACTTGAATGGATGCTTCTATTGGGCTCAGATCCTTCTGCATGTCCCTAATGCTCCTGAACAGCTCATGGATTCCAGTGAGTTTCCCAACAGTTCAGAACTCCCATGTGCTCCTTCTGAGAAGGGAACGGGTGCCAGGAGACTTAACAGCCAACTAAACTCGACAGTCCCCTCGACACTTGTGAGAGTGGTTTGGACAGAGGGTCAAGAAGAGGAATAAGGGAGACCAGAGGGTGAAGGAACCTGATGGAGGGAAATTCAGTTCATTGCCTTTAGCTTTTATTTTCTTGTTGGTTTTTTTTTTTTAATTTAACAAAAAATGAATAGAGTCTGAATGAAGGACATTATTTGCATGTCTTAGCTCTTCACTTCTGAGCAGAAGGAAATGAATTCTGCTTCACTGGCCATACACTGAAATCAGCAGGCAGTCCAATGTTTTGTTTTAAAATAAATGGAAATATTTCTATACTATTTTGCATTTAAAGAATTTCATTACTGACAATGCATTTGAAGCTATCTTTATAAATTAAGATATTGTATTTAATTTGACAGAATCATAGAATAATTTAGGTTGAAAGGGACCTTGTGCTCTGTCCTCTCAAGTAGATCAGATTGATCAGGCTATAGTCCAGTCAAGCTTTGAAAATCAGCAACCTTGAAGAAGACTGCAATGCTGTTGAACAAATCTTCTCATTTTAACCACACTCATGAGGAAAACATTCTTACATCTAACCAGAATCATGTTGCAGCTTATGACCATTGCCTATCATGTTCTTACCACAAGACTCCAAGGCTGTAATTTCATGTTCTCTATACTCTCCCATCAAACACTATAGACATCATCAATACCTACCCTTCCCCTCTTAAGTCTTCAGCCTTAAACTCAGCTCTCTCCTTGTACCACGTGTGCTCCAGCTCATGTTAGAGGCATTTAACATTATGGATCCCTGAATAACACTGGTAATACCTGGCCACCAGTTAGATTTCTATTTCTCATCACAACCCTGTGAGCCCACTCAGTTTCCCACCTATCTTTTCCATCCACTTCACCAGTCTGCACCTCTCTGAATTGACTAAGCTGACTGTAGGAGACCATGTTGAAGCCCTGCTACAGTCAAATTACGCAACAGCCCTCCACCAGACTCTCTCCAGTGTGTCCATGTCTTCCCTATCCTAGGGAGCCCAAAGTAGATACAGCACTCAAATTGTGATCTCAAAAGTGCAAAATAGAGGGGGAAGATCACTCCTCTGAAGTTGCTGGCTGCACTCTTGGTTATGTGGCACAGTAGGGGGTCGGCCTTCCTCACCGCAATATCATCTCTGTTGTATTATATGATCTCACACAGCCTTTCCAGGGAAGAGTTCCCACTGAGTATAAAAGACTCAACTGTTCTCTCACAGCATTGCTATAGCAATCAGTTTGTTTGATTTTGGCAGTTCTGAACATTCCAGGAGATAGAGAAATGTCAGTAATCCAAAAAGAAATTGTGGCTAGAGTAGAGGAAACAATGAAGGTTGCATAACAACCTGCCTTACTTTTCCAAACAATTCAAAACATATGATTGAATTATTTTGATACTACAAGTAAAAAATTGCAGTGATCCTGAAAGCTACTCTGTGACTGAATGCAATAACTCCTGTTGTCTTAGATACCCATTACTTACAACAGAGACTATTGTAATTGTTCTGTGACAAACTTTTTAGCTTCCAGTTAATCCTTGTGCTGCTTTTTTAACACCCACGTTGCATCAATCTGCTGTAATATTTTGGAAGACACACTTTAGCACCATGCTGGAGTGAAATCCATTTTCTATTAGACTTTCAGTGCTCCATGGGTCTGGGTAGATTATTTTGCTATCTGACAGAAAACAGATTTATGCAATACAATTGCATCATTGGCATCTATGAGACAATTGATGTATATGGTCTTTAATAACTTCAGCAAGAGGCAATAATTCAAGTTTGTTTAAATGATTCTGAGTTGAAAAAGATGCAGGTATTTCTAATATTGACAAAATGGAACAGCCATCAGTTCAAATCGGTTTGGCACATGGTGCAATGAATTCATGGGAATTACGTAAATTATTTAAGTCAACATCAAAGCTCCGTGGCCTAATTTTTTTTACTCCAAAATTCTGTTTCTCTCAGATTGTCTTTCATTTGTTTAAAATTATTTTTTACAAAATTACTTATTAATATAGCAATTTTATTTGCAATAAAGAGAAAGTAGGATGAGAGCTAAAGTAAAGCTGAAGTAAATATTATTAATAACTTGTGGGATCAGAGCAGGGAAAACAGAACTTAACCAAGTAGCACAGTTTTTAAAGTAAAACATATGGGTTATTCTTACCTATCAGATTTTTTTTTTTCACTTTTTCTTATTTTTCCCCAGAGCTTGTTCCTGAATTATTAGCTATGGTGACAAATACCATTTTTCCATTCTTAGCAACATGGGGACATTACTTATGGTTTTACCTGCCATGTAATGTATGACTAGGGAGAAAAGAACTTACTCTCAGAAAAAAAGCAGCAAACAAAAGGCAACAGAGAGCTCAGGTAGACCCTCCACAATTTGATAATTACATTATTTTCCAATAGAAAGAAGAACGTCACTGCTACCTAAAGCTACAGATGCCTCCTAACAACCCGAAGAAAATTCAAACAGCAGACAGAACACCCATCAAGGACCACAGTTTTCTATTTTCTCTCTTTGGTTTCCTCTAGTTAATTATTTAAACAGGAGTTTCAATATGCATGTGCCTCCTGCAAGGATACCATTGCTTGGGTGAGACAGTCACCATCTACATCATTAAGACACACTCCAAGCACCCATTCTCTTATCACAATTAGCATATGAACAGGCAAAATTACCAAGTCATATTCCTGATGGAGAAAGTAATAGCAAAAATTGGAATAATTTCTTGCTGATTTCACTCAGTGTTTAAGGTACCTTATATTGCACTGGCAAACACTACGGAGGTTCGCCTAGACGAGAAACAGCAGGAACTACCATTCAGTGTCACTTTCTGGACCCAAAGTGCCTCTCCCTGGCACTTCACAGCAGAGTTCATGGATATCAGCGTATGCAATGTCATGCTTCTCTGCATGGTATAGCACAACTCACTTCCTACTTTAATTTCCAACTTCAAATGGGCTTGGTAGAGATATTTAAACCAGTTCCAACTGTTCTGAGAAAAAGGATAACTGGCAAGATTGTTCTGCTCATTTTACATTTAGGCTTGAAATATTAATAGCTCACATACATGGCAGTTGTTAATGAGAGCAAAGTACATTATTTTGCATGGCCACCTACATATTTAACTCATACTCCAGACTATAGAGTCAGAACTTCTTTATGGTTGCTGCTCTTTTGTTACTAAAAATTAATTCCATTTTTATTTAGCTGAAGAGTGCAAAGATAATTAGTTTTATCTGTACATGGCGTACCTTTGGGCTTGTAAAAGCAGGGAGGGAGAAGAAGTTAACTTTAATGAGAACTTTCTCAATTTTCTTTCAATAGATGCGCTACAGCATGCACAGAGTGGCACAGGTGTGCTCCTGCCCTTCTCAGAATACAAACATGGTTCTAGTTGGCAAATTCCCTCAGAACATCATCCTAAAGAGAAGTCTTCCAAAACTAGGTGCATCCATCTCAAAAAATCAACCAACCTTGCTTGATAAAGGCATGAACCTGGATTATCTATCCATGCATTGTCAATTAGCATGTCATTTAGGGATCATGACTCATCTATTTTCCTGCCATCACTTATTAAGAAATGGTGTTTTCATCAGTCCACTAGCTCATAGCTTGTATACAAAAACTGTTTTCTAGATACTAAATTTCATGTAACAGAATGTTTGACATTGCCAATAGATGCGAGAAATACATTCTTCAGATGCACAATTTCACATACCCATTTAAATATTCTTTTCTGAGAAAATGACAGTAGCTCTTATTACAATAGACTTGATACAAACCTTTGTGCTGGTGAACCACTTATGTGATGTAAACTCCATATGCTGAAACACCAAACTGTTAGCTACAAGTGCAAAAGCAGCTCTCTCTCATGTTTGACATAGTCTAACTCTTCAGGTTTTTTTCTTAAAATTTTAAAAAAACAAGCCCCAAAACAATGAACAAACTTATTAGGAGATGTCAGCAAGAGGAAATTTTGGTAGTACAGCTGCAAATTTAAGTTTCAAAGCCACATCATCAGGAAAGAACACAAGTCATAAAAACTCAGTGTTTACACATAGGATCTCATATCCTGCTTTCATTCTCTACTTGACTTAGGACTAAAAGCACATCTCCGGTTTCATTTTATAAGATACTTTTTATTTATGCTTTTATTTTACATCTTTTTTTCTGAAATTTTACATAATGTGACACAAATTGCACACTGCAGAGAAAACTGTCTGTCTTGGTGAATGAAACCATTTTAATCTCAAGGACTTTATTATCTGTTAAAATCTATTTAAATATAAGCATTCAATTTTATATTGCTTGACTTTTATAGAGGAGCTGTTTTACTAAAGCAGGATTTTGAAAAGATCATAATAAATACTTGTGACTTTGACATGTAAGATTTGAAAACATGAAGAAAGAATTACCTTAATTTTCAGAGTTATTCACGTACACGAAAATATTTCCATAGGCCAGAGACCTTCTAATAGATTGTATTTGTTATGATAATGCCTTCCTGATATATAATGTGAAACTGTATACACCTTAGAGACACACAAAAAACCAAGCACCCTGAGTTGCTACATTTAAAATTGCTGAAGCATTTCAACAATTAATTGTATAATTCTATTACTCCTCTTGAAGCATTATTACTTGACTGCTCACAGATTATTGAATACAATACTTTCACATATTAGGGAATAAAAAGGATAATCTGGTAGACCACTATTTCGCTTTTCTTTTAAGCAGGTGGTACAAAGGCAGCTTCACTTGTGTGAAGCTATAAATAGAATCACGGGCAATTCTTTTTGTTTGAACATACTGCAGCAAGAGACATCCTTACTGCAACACTTGACCAAATTGCCAGCTCTAGAGTAAAAAGGACTGAAAAACTGAACTTTATGCATTTAGGTTTCACAGTGCTGTAGGCTCTCCATGCCTGATGTATGATAAACTAAGATTCTTATGAAAAAGTAAAGAAGCAAATCATTGCAAGGCATTAAATTACATTGAAAATTCTGCATGAAACTTCAATCCATCAAATGGCCACTGAAAAATGAGGTAATTACCTACAATAATTTGCATGTTAAGAGCTAATACAATATTACAAAGTAAAGTCCAGTTGCACATTAATTGTGAAAGCACTGCATAATTTCCTGATTAATGTTTCCTGCCTAATATTCTTCCATGCTCTGTCAGATGCTAAATAACAATATGGCCAATCAATCTAGAGAAAGTACACTCAGGCAGGGACTGAGCTTAAGTTTCCATAAATCCTGATGCAACAATTGCAGCTACAATAGATGATATTGTGAAATTTATAAAAACAGCTGCTCAAATTGAACTCAAATGATATTTCAAATAATTAAACTTCACAGTAAAATCATCTAAGGCACAACTGCTGATTCTTCATACATGGAAGTAAACTTCAGCTTCTTCCAAAAAAAGGACAACAGGCTGGAGGTGGGGAGGGAGCCATGAGAGGGTAATGCACTGTCACCCACATGCACACCTCGGCTGCTGGGTGTCTGTCTGGTCAGCAAAGGCTAAGCACGTCAAAGAAATGATATGTTCAGTCTCTCTAGAGGAGGATTCCTATCCATGCTGCTCAGTTTAGGTAGGAAGGAGTATTCCTCAAGGACTGAAACTCACCTGTCCTGTCAGCCAGAGACAGGGTGTCACAGTTTTGAAAGAACATCAAGCAAAGAAGTGAAAGGATGACAAAAATAAGGAAAACCAAAAAATACCACTTAGAAATACTGCCAAAATGAAGGTAGCATTTCTGTCAACAGCAGAAAACAAGTGTGGCCCAGAATTTCTCTGTTCTGTATGGGACAATTCAATGGCCATACTTTTGTTAGGCATCAAAATTTAAAAGAACATTTATAGGACCATAAGGTCTTTTAACTGGTTTTCTGGGAAAACCCTCTGAAAGGTTTGGAAGGAGACTTAGTAACTTGGTGTCATTCAAACAGAAAAACGTTTCCCAGAACTTGGGGAGGGTACTTGGGTAAATTCTCAAAGCAGAGCTTTAAGACAGCAAATATCCAGGCTCAATGAGTCAACAGGAAAAAAAAAACCAACACAGTCAAAAACCAGAACTGCTGACATTAATGGAAGTACTGGCCACCTACAGAAAAAAGAGTCTTCAAATAAAGAATATTTGACTTTCCCTGGGTGCTGAGGAAATTGTTGGAGACTTTGTGATACAATGGATGCAGTAAAAAAGGGACTGGAAATTTTTTAATGAGTTATGGCACCAATTTAACAATTTAAATGACCTTGAGCTAGGCATGTGACTGAAGTGTGTCACTTCCCTCATTTGTAAAAGAGATATTATTCTACCTATTTCACAGTGGTATTTGGAAACTTGATTAATTTACAAAAACTGCCTCCAGACTCTTGGAGGAAGGTGACTCTTAATTGATCTTCCCTAAAGCAGACAATTTTGATTAGAATAAAAACGTCACTAAAGCAACTGCAGATTTCCAAAGCCAGACTCCAGGGACAGATTCAATCTGTCTGGTTTTTAATCCTTAACTAAACAATAAATATTTGCTGGGGTGATAGGAATATATTTTGGTTTAATTTTCCTGCCTACACGAAAGCTATGTGATCAGCTCTTCAGCTGTGAGAGCTGAGATTTCACACTACTCATGTGAAAAAGTAATGTCAAAATTTAATCGACCTGATGGGTATATTTTGAACCATTCCTTTAAAATAAAATCTGTCACCTACTGATAAAAATAAAAACAAAAAGAACAAAAAACTTAAGACCCTAAAGTGGGTTGTGTGGTTTAAAGATGTGAGAAACTCGCTGGTAATTTTTTATATTCTTGTACTGTCATCCTGTATTGCCTTCCAATCTCCAGTCGGATGTCTACAGAATCCTACTGGGAATCTCAAAAACCAGAGAAGCTGAACGGCTCACTGCAGCAAGCAGCAGCAGCTCCAGTTTTACCAACAGGTTTCTTATTTTCACCCTTTCTCAAACTCCGAACTAGACTTTCTTTGCTATTTTTTTGAGGATTACTCATAGAATTTAGACTTTCAGACCTGGCAGTTCAAATGGGTTTAACCACACTTCTGCTATTATTTCACTACAGGGTCAATCAATAGGTTTTTTTGTGGCCATCATGACAGTAAATGGTTTTCCAATGAAATGGTTAAAAAGCAGCACTGTTTATTAACTACTGCAAATGTTTGAACTTTGTAGTTAGTTTCCAGATTTTGTGGCAAATCCTATTCATGTCAGTGAAGGACCACACAAAATAAATACCTCAAGGCATCAGAAGCAAGAGAAAATAAGAATCACAGTTTGTTTTACTCATTTCATACATAAGAAGTAAAATGCATTCATTTTCTACTGTGGGGGGCTTCTAAAGGAAATTTAGAGATGTTAGCTTTCATTGTCCTGAGAAAACTCAGCTTTCACATCCAAGTCTGTATGACAAAATTATTATGATAATTATGTAACATTTTGTGGAAAGCTGCTTCAGAGAAATTTCTATAGGATACTAAAAGAATTTGTGTACTATGCCACACCTTAAACTCTAATGAGTCAGAAATTGATTAATGTAAACACATGCTTTCAAGAGTCACAGAAGTAGGAAAAAAAAATCCTAAACACTTTAAAAGACAATATGAAAACCAGGAATTTCTAACCTAATAAAGTTTGAAGCATCTCCATCACATGCATAATATTTTAAGAGCATGTGTCATTGACTGTTAAATTTTCTGTTTTGATTGAATATATGCAATTTTTAAACCATTTTCTTTATCTTCCTTTATTCACCATTAGCTAATATACTTCGATTTAGTAACCCATATTGCCTACTCTTAAGAGCAGTTTCATGAGCACCAGAAAGAAAAAAGACCCATTTTGTAGATAATGTGTGTCATAGTGGATGATCTAAATAAACTTTTCCACATAGAACATCCTCACTTATCTTTTTAATTGCAAGTAATGTTTAAGTATGTTCCATTTATCTTCAGAGGAAAGAGAATTCACTAAGCTGGTTCCCTCTGCAATTTATGGAAAAGGAAATGAGAAGTATACAACTAACTGTGAGAAAGTCGGGGGAAAAAAAGAACTCCAATTGACTGGCAACTATCTACAAAAAGTAGTATTCTATTATTACAGGTACTCACACTGAAACTGTTCCTGTTTGTTGCCACTGCAGTAGTTTCTCACAGTTGGTGTTGCAGTAAATTAACATCTTCACATGAAAATAGATGAAAATGGAAAAGATAACACAACTAGAAAAAACAGTACTTAAATGCATTCAGAACCTGGTCTGATAAAGATGATACTTTGTGACAAACTCTTAGTCGATTAAGCAGTGATATCACTTAAAAGGTAAACAATTACTCATCAGTACTTATGGAATAGGTACTCTGGATACCAATACTAGATACATTCCAAAGAAAACCTTTAAATTTCCACAACCAGTAGGTATTGCCTGCTGTCACTGTAACTGTACTTGTGCCTCACTATCTACCACACAGATAAAGGGTCAAGGTATTTTTCCTTTTTATCATCTCCCTAGTTATAGTCTTATCTGGTCTCCAATTATTCAGCAGCCCACACAGAAATGGAAGAGAGAGGCTAGAAGCAGCATTAACTTGCTAATTATCTTAACTGTAGGAGAAATTGGAGTGCCTTTTTTCCTTTGGTACAATCACTATTGCCTTCTTGAGTTACAACGAATGCCAAAACCTGTAGAATATTTCAGTGTTTTATTATTTAACTAGGAAATATATGTAACAGTCTTTATCTAAATACACATATGCATATCTATACATATTTATATATAGACATAAAGAAATCAACTTTCTAATGCTAGCCTAGAACAAACCCTAATGAGATAGCTAACCCACTATCTGGAAAAAAAAATAAAGCTTACAAGTAAAGATAGAATTCTAAACCCTCAGGATTTATAATTTAATTACAGAGTAACAGTTGACAGTGATTAAATAGCTGGACTGAACCTCAGGCTGGCTATGAGTCGTTTGCCACTGTGCCTCCCTTCACATCATCCATTTCCTTTTCTTGCAGTATCATATCTCACCTACTTGACTTGCGTGTGTTTCCCTCAGCCACTCACCTTTCTGAAACTCAGCCTAGTGCAGTAAGTCTACTTGGTCCTTTCCTTTAGGCACACAACCAAGTTCAGGGAGTGCTACAAAATGCACACGTGCTCCAGCCTCTGATGAAGCAGCAGCACTATTTCAATGACCAAATTCCAGATGCCTACACAGAAAGGGAAAAAGCCTTATATAAACAAACCCCTCACCATACCTGAACCCAGACTTTACACATATTTACATGAAAAAATGTCAAGCCCTATTTTCTGAGAAGGGTTCTTCCCAGAAAGCTCAGCTCCCAGACAGCCATCACCTCGCTCCCTGCACTCTGTCACCTTCCTCAGCCTGGGCAGGAAAACGTTCACTTAAACTCATGTTCAAAATATTGGAACAAGATGAACTTCAAGCAAGCAACTCCAATGTGAGGCACTCTTACTGCACAAATCTGTGTCATGTTGTGCCAGAAGTTAATCAAAGAAAAGCCAAATGACCTCCTCATGCTCTTCAGAAACTAGTGACAGTCAGCTTCCCTCCCACCCAACAGACTTAGAGCCATCAATTGCTGTATTAAAGGAGAACTGAATTTCTGTGTTTTCGTGCCCATTAAACTATGATTTGCTTAAGGACTAAGCAGACCCTTCATTTCATTCAAAGCAAGATACTTAATATTTTTTGATTAAAAAGGTACCTTGAAAGAGTTATAGGAGTATGTACTTTCCTAAAAAGGACCCATTTTTTTGAGCATTCACTACCATTGTCACAAGAAAGTTCATTAAAATATGTTTTGTCCATAACAAAACCCACAGTTTTCGTTTGGATGTGAGAGAAACCCAAATGATCATGGGGAGTACAAATGCTTAAACATGAGGGACTCTATGCTATTGCAGTTCTGGTCTACCCTGAATCACCTGTTGATGCTTTTATCTGCTGCTACAGAAACACTCACAAGCTCTACTTGACTCTACATATGATTTAACCGTGAACTTATGGGAACAACATATGACACATTTTGTAGTAAAGTACAAGAGAAGATAAAAAAAATTAACCTATAGTACATATTACTCTCCATTAAGCAACAATTTAAAATAAGCTCTGCAGATTTCTCTAGCACTACAGCCACTTTCTAACACTTTCCAGCTGTACAGCTTGAAAAGTAAATTTCATCAAGTAAGGGAGACAGTACTAGAATCTGACAAACAAAACCAATCTCAATGTAAATATTGTTTTAATTGTAATGTTTATACTGGTTCTGACTTCTAAACGATTTTCATTCTATTCCATTTTAAAGAAACAAACTCAAATGTCAATGTCATTTCTGTACAACAATAGGAATTAATAGACTCCAAGCTTCTAGCAGGGTTATTTTGATAAAAGCACTGTTATGAAAAGAAAGGAGTAATAATGATAAAAGCATTTGACAGATTTTTTCAAACTCTAGGTCAAAATCCTTCTGAGGTACAAAAAGCCTTCAAGGAACAAAAGACAACAAAAAAAGAATAAGCATAAGCATGAACTGTAGGATCACACGCATTCTTGCAGTTTTCTTCCCATCTCTTTCTTTGCCCTTATCCATCCTTTTCACTCTACACCACCTGATCATTATTATCCAAGAAAGAACCACTCAGGTGGGGTATGTTTCAATGACAGCTGATGTGCAAGGTTTAAATGCTGTCTCCCCTCCACTCTGGCACACAGGCTTGTCCTGGCTAGCATTTATTTTCAGGAGGTTTGCAAGAACAAATTCAAAATTACTTGGGAGGGCTAAAAAGTGCAAGAAGCAGAAGTTGTGCAGGCACTTAAATTGAAAACACCCTGACCAACCCTAGCATTTACAGCAGAAGAGAGATTAAAACATGAGTATGGTGATCCCTGAATACTGCTCTGTCTTGCAGATTTACACTCTTTAACAATCACTCTCACTTTAGTTTGGTCTGATCCAATTTACATGAAAGCTGCAGGCAACATCCTGACAAATTCAGCAGCACAGCCTTGTCTCTGTAGATGAATATACATGCACATAACACCTTATACTTCAGCCCTTCTTAAGCTGGACTTGAGAAGTAAATGACACTATGTACTGAAACAACGAAAATATATTTCTACATCTGTAATTGGCTGTTAAAAAAAGTTCTGAAACCTTGGTCTATCTTCTTTACTTCTACTGTGCCTGAGAACAAATGTGTTCCATTTCATATTGCTTTAGTTGCTCAGATCAAGCACTTGATCAGCACATTTTGAACCAGAGCATTGCTCCTTTTTCCAGCACAGCATTTTCCAAAAATTTAGACATACAGATAATTTAGACCAAAAAGTGACAAATTTCCTGGATATTGTCAATCCCAAACCACAGTGGCTGCAGAAAATTCTGGCAGGTAATGCTTGAGCTCTAAACTACTTACATGTTTAGTAAAATATCTTTAGTATGAGCTACCTGATTTATGGGCTCTTACCCAGAGCTTCCAAATTGTGGAGGAGTCAGATGTCTAAACACAATGATATGCACCTCCGTTACACCCACAAAACTGCAGACAAAGTAACGAGAACCTTACTGGCACACCCTGATAACTGCAGCCCATCGTAGTGGCAAGAATGTACAGGTTAAATATGTATAGCTCAAGAACCTTTTTCAATCTTTTCTGATTCCATCCATTAAATAGATTTCATAGCTAGAATGAGTCATATATTCTTCTTCAGATGTGAAGCTCATTGGATCCTTTACGTGTACTTGATTTGGATTTACAATAGTTACTTAAATGCCTCAAAATATCAAGGAAATAGCACTATGCTTTTAACCATTATTTGTATTGATTTTTCTGCTCCTTGATTTCCAGCAAAATCTTTAAAATCAGATTTTTCACAGTCTCTTGCTTTCAAAACTCTCACAATTGAAAAAGATATTTATTCATCAGACGTAAAAAAAATTAGGTGGGAGAGAAAGGGAGGGTCATGGGGGTGTGGCACAAAACCCAATATCACGTACAAACTCCCACAGTAGCTCTAAAGAAACTTCAAATTATTTTCTCTGAGGATTTCTAAGATCCCAAATACATGAAATAAGAGGGAAGAAAAAATAATAAACAAAAACAAAACAAACAAACAAACAAAACTCAGAAAATTTTGTGTATAGCTGACCAGAAAAATTTGGCACTGATAAAAGGTTGTTAATTGCCTTTATTTACTTTTCCTTATATTCAACAGCCTCACTTCAAGTGATTTCATAGACAGCAAGATACTTTTAATCACAATATTTTGATGCATTGATGTAAACCACCTTCCACTTTATAAACAGTGTTCACTAAAACAGAACCCTAGCAAGTGCAAACCTGGTGTCAACTTGATGTCACAGTCTGCATTAGTGCAATAAAATAGTGTAAGTATTACATATGAGAGTGACTTCAGATGTGCAAACCTGCCAGTCAAAAATCTACTGTCGTATTTCATCCACTATCAGAGCTGACATACAATACACCAATCTCCATAGACACCCAGGCAAATACTCACTTGTTTAAAACATTTCTTTCTCTTTGGAAGAAAATTTGTCACTACATAATTAAAGATAAAAGCAGAGACTGAAAGCAACAGGCCAGGTGTTGGTCTTTTGTGTCAGGGCAATGCAGGAATGCCACTCCAAACCAAGAGTGTAGGGAAAGCTCTTGCAAGTTCAGGTGGATGTCCCTAAAGCCACACAGCCATGTCCATTACAGGTTCCAAAGCAGACAGGCACAGTACCACACCTGACATAACAACCTGCCTTTGCAAGGAAATTCAGCGACACAAAAAAGTATATTTGACAAGTACACAGTAAGTTCTGCTAAGAAATGTACAGCTCTATGTGTGCGTCTGTGTGGTGTCTGAGTTTCTTTCTTTCTTGAGGGGGATGTTTTTTTCTTTGTATTTCTCGAAAGATAAATAGAGAGGGGTAGAGAGGTGATGAGTGTATACTGATGTAATTTTTCTCTTTCTAACCTCAATTTCTATGCAGCTACATTCCCCCAGTACTGAACAAGGTGTTTGTTGCTTCAGCTTGCCCTGAGCAGTACACACAGCTTTGCTCTGGGGAGCAGACTCCAGTTGCTCCTCAGTTATCCTAACGTCACTTTACACTATCATCACTTTAAAAAGAGGCCTGTAAGAAAGTTGAAATTACATTTATGTTCACTGTAAAATCTCTTCCAGAGATTCCTAAATAATTTTCACATGTGTAAGAATGAGAGCTGGTTTGTTCACTGGGGAACCTCATACAAGAGCCAGCTGACGTCACCTAGAACAAGACTCAAGTCTGCTAATGCTGAATGTTAAAACTGTGTGAAAATCTTCTTTCTTATTGTGTTTCTGTGGTTATGGAATGAGAGATGGAACTGTACATTACTCCTTATGTGGATATATGGCATGCAATGGACAAAGAAAGAATGAGGCTTGTCAAGAGATGAAGTTGTAAAAATCAGGGTGGGTAAATGCTGCATTTTAGAAAAGTTTGTCTCCTAGGTAAAATATGTAGTATAATGAAGAAAGATTTTCATTTTTTGCATGCTCTAAGTTCTAAGTGCAGTATTTATCATTTGCTAAATCACACTCATTTTTCTGCATTTTGCCAGCAGTTGCATCAATTGTCATTTAACTGCCCTAAATAATGTGTTCTCTTCCCTGCTGTATTAAACTATTTCTATCAAGGCTAATGATTTTCTGATTTCCACATGCCAGTGAGCTTGGCAGTAACAAATGATGCCTCTCTTTTGCATGTTGCAAGTAGCTTAAATTATATTTTACATACCCATTTAAAGGATCATTAGTTAAGTTAATATCCTTGCTATTCAGGAGGATCAAGCATTTTAGTAAAGGATAGTCTTACTACACATCCTCTGCTCAATCTGAGTACATTTTTAACAGCCTTGGCTTGTTAAATTCACACTCACTACATATGGATAGGCTGTAGAAACCCTAGGTATGTATTGTCCTCAGCTGTGATGTCTGTGATGTTGCTGTTACCCCTCAACTGAGGAGCTATGTATTTCAAAACAGAACTCAACATTTTTCATTTATTTACTTCTAAAATATTTTCTAAAAATAATAATACAAAGCAACAGCAAACAAAAAATTGTGTCAGACTAGGACACTGCAGCATTTCTGAAGGCAAGTATCAATCACAAAGGGACACATTTATAGGCAAGGGCTTCCAAAGTCAAAACGGTGCCCCAGATTCATTGGCACATTCCCCTAAATTGTGTCCCAGCTGACTTTGAGGATATGCATTATCCACGGCAGTGTAACATGCCAGGCAGCAACCTGCCAGTGCAATAGTAACAGCACTCAGTGATGTAATCATTTGACAAAATAGACATTCTAAAATTGGGATCTATTTATTCCCATTGAAGCAGTTTCACGGGACATGGAATTACCTCTCATATGAAATGAGTAGCTTCCAACACCACTTAGTGACAATGAAATCTAAGGAGGGTATTTCAGAGGCTTGCACAAAGCAAATATAGCAAAATAAATTTTCTCAGTCCTCTAAGGTGAAAACAATTTCATTCTAGTTCAGAAAAAGTATTTTATTTGGCATTAAAATCTCCTTTAATCCTCTTTTATATATGTAACTTATGCAAAAAATTTGAAAGGAAAATAGAAACACTTCCAGATTTGATAAAAATTTTTTCTTTAAATTTTTAAAATTCAACTTTTCAATTTTCATAACAGCTAAAAATCTGAATTGTTTTTCTCAACAGATAGACTATTTGTTCCCCTTTCCCACGATCATCTACACACCCCCTCCTGTTAATCTTAGAGGAAAAAAAGGGAAAAGGCTGGCTGACAGGGGCCGAGTTCATGTACTGAGGGAAAAAGTATAAGCAAATGTTCTCTAAAAAGTAAATGCAGGAAGTGGTTCCATTCCCTGCGGCAGCATCAACATAGGAGCAGAAAGTTTTGCTACAGCAGAGTACTTTCTGATTCTCAGAAGGCACTTTTCTTGTTTTGGGGTCTAATTATCAGGTTTTTATTTGCCAACTACCTTGTAGCTCAATGTATACACAGATCTTGTACATTTTTAAGTTTGGAAAAAAACAAGCCAAAAGCTGAAGAACAACAAACTTTGAGAGATAACAGGGCTAAAAGAGACCAAGTTGCTGTGTGATCCATCACTCAGCTGAAAAAGGAGTTGATGTAGCTTCTGATGGCCACTGGTTTTTAATATGATTTTTACTATTTATAGCTTTGGCAAAAATAAAACATTTGTGCTGAACTTTTCAGCAGATCATGCTACCAGATTTCTTTTTTTGTCATGTCTACAGCTTCCACAGTAGGTCAGGTAAGTAGGTAGGATCGTGTAGTCCGTGCTCTGCCAAGTACTACAGCACTGCTTCCAGAAATATGTTTCTAGTGATTTTAGTGCTGTGCTTCCCCAGCATCTTCGTTCCAGGCTGTGCTGCTGGCACAGGGCAGGGCCCTAGCAGCGTGCACAGGGAGAGACCCTGTCTCACCACACTCTCTGAAACACAACAGAACGCACAGCAGATTCCAGCTGTCCTCCAAAGAAGGGGGCAAGAATTGCAGTGGTTGGTGAACCATTGACAATTTTGCTATTTACCAATTTTGCATTCCACTGCAGTGATGCTGTCTGGTACACTTCTAACAGTTGGCATCTGATTTCAGTTTATTGTAAAAATGTAAGCCTTGCTCACTAATACCCTGTGATGAAATTTTAATACATATGTATTTTTTCCCATTATAAAGCACCTAATTAAAATTATAAATCGAAATCCTGGTAGACTGAAAAAAGAATTGATATGACTCAAATTCGTCTTCTTAGTAAACATACAACCAAGAATGTCAGCTGCAGCTCCCTCCAATTCATAAGATTGATTTCCTTGCTGAGTGCACAAAATAGCTAAAGCAGTCTCTTAAATATTTGCCCACCATTAAGTGACCTTAATCTATTATGGCCATTGGACAGTTGCTGATTTATTACAAGAAGCAGCATCCTGGCCATACTCTCTGCACAAAGTTTGATAGCACCTCTAACACACCTCTTGCTGACAACCTGCTTCACACACGCCCTGTTTCTTACAGAAAATATTTAACTACTGTAACCATGTACAAACTTGTAATTAGACCTGGACAACATACAGCCCCAAAACATTATGCAAAAGGCATTAATTGACAGTTAATCTCTGAAGGACTTGATCAATAACAGAGGATGGAACATTTCCATTTGCCTCTGACATGAATTTCAGAAGTTGGCATGCAGCCACTCACTCCCTTCTTCCCTGACGGGATGGGGAGGAGACCTGTGAAAAGGTGAAACCTGTGGGCTGAGATGAGTTTGAGAGCCTGACTAGAGCTTCCCAGCCCAGCAGGACACTGGCTGCCAACTTACACAGGACAAGGCTATTCACCAGCCAGAAGACCACAAGTAAGAGGATAAAAACCTCAAACCAAACATATAGAACTCTGATCACAGAAACACCAGAACTAATTCAAAAAGACTCTAACTAGGATGTCTTATAGCTTCCATTTCTGGCCCAGATGATGCTTTACTCTTTCCAGCACAGACTCAAAAGCAATGAAACACAGGACTTAGAAACCTCATTGCTGCCATTACTATACTGCAGCGTTTTTCCCACAGAATGGTTATATTCCTCACATTTTCAAATATTCAGGAAAATAACAAAGTAATTCATTTAATATTGTCAAATGAATCCCATTACTTTGGATTGCTTTGAAGTATTTCTGAATTTAAAATGCAAATTAAATCTGAAGATTTCTTTTCAGTTTATTCACAAAAAGATACAGCCAGTCTACAAAAAAGTCAAGTAGGCATGCCTATCTTCCAGTATTACTCTTTAAGTCTTGAATTAAATGTTTGAAATGAAGAAAACATTGGTTCCCTCAGGTATAAGCCACCAGCTTTTCTTGTCTGTCAAGTAAAAGGAAAGCCTTGTTAAATCATTATGCTGTAAGCATAGTATGTGTTCTCACTACCAATTTCTTAACACTATAACTCTCATAAAGAGATAATATTAAACACAAGATCTATTCTATCTAGACACCAAGGAACACTTGCATCCTGGTGTGACACTTAGGGGATCTTTTTAAGTTGAGATGAACTTAAATTTTCATATGCATTATCAGACCTTTCATTCTTTATACACCTTGTTTAGACCTAAATTAATTCAGGTTTTCCACTACTCCCACAACTAGTATTGGTAATGGCCTTGTAAACAAAACACTGTTATTTTAACTATGCCGTAGGTATTCCCATAGGTATGAACAAGACTGTGGTTCAAATGCTAGTAAGAATTTACAAATCTAAGTTCTTGAAGAGGATAGAAACATACCCACAATCTCACCGTCAGCATTTCCTTCTTTGGTACCCTTGATTTGGAGGTTTACCAAGAAAGTTGGTAAACTTGCCTGTTTCTGCCTATGACACCCTGACAGAAAACATTTTTATACCTCAGGGCTGTGTTTAACAGAATTCAGACTGGCACTGCTGGTGAGCCAGTGCACACTGTTGCACTTTAATGCAGGGCCCTTGGTTCCCCTGCTCCCTCCAACATCACAGGATCGATTTGATGAACCATGATGAACCACGTAAGGTTTCTACCTTTGATGTTACGGAGTTTCCCGTCTGACCATCCAGGAGCCACTGTTGCCATCACATCCACACCACCTGAGCTGGGCGCGAGGGCCCTTTGCAGGGGCAGCCCAAGTGAGGCCACGGATGCCCTGCTGTGCTCCGGCGCACCCCACTCACACAGTCAGACCACATTTCCTTACTGGCTCAGCCCCAGTTTCCCATAGCAGAGTCTCAGATCCTTAAAATAATTTAATCATGGTGCAACCACAAAATAACAGCTCAAGCTGGTGCCTCTGAGGAGGGACCCAGAACAAAGGAACCCCTGTTTATACCCTCCCAGTCTAAGCATGGCCTAGTCTGTGGGTCCTTATATCCTACTGTGTCTCCAGGTGTCCCTCACCTGGACAGGACACAGGTCCCTGAGCCCTTTGTTGTGCTAAGGGTCAGCATGTCACAGCCTCTTGTCTGGGGCTTTTGCCACCCAGGGCTAAATCTGCAGCTCCCACTGCAGCTTCACCCAGAGCCACCTGCACTGAACATAATCCCCAGCATCTAAATTCCTAATTCAGAGAAGCTGTGCCTGTCCTATCCCTAGAAATGTTCAAGGCTCAGTTGGATGAGGCCCTGAGCAACCTGATCTAGTAAATGGCACCCCTGCCCATGGCAAGAATGTTGGAGCTAGATGATCTTTAAGGTCCTTTTCAACCCAAACCATTCTATTACTGTATGATTCTACTTCCCCTGTTCAGTAAGGTCCTGCCATTTTTATTCTAGAAAATTAACCTGTGCTTCAGTCAACTATGCAAGCTCTCAACATTTTAGCTTTTCTTGACAGCTTCAAAAACTTGGGCAGAATAATTCCCCAGAGTCCTAACACTGAAGAGCCTCTTTGCCTTCCTCTATTTAATTAGGTCAAAGCAGTAATTCTTTCAGCACTTGTTTTAATCAAGAGCAAATCAGGTACCAAGCAAGATACACTGGTCAGAGGTTGTTGTCACTGACTATTTTGAATGTAAATGAATACAAAATGTATTATGAACACAACACACTTGAAAAACCATTAGCATTTTCTGAAATGTTCTTAGGTGGCATACAATGAGTACCTCCAAATGGGGGAAACAGAATGAAAGACGATTTTTATTTTGCTTTTGGCCTCAGAATAGAACAAAGATAGTGCACAGAAACAGTAATAAGGAGTTATCATAACCTGAGGGAATCTATTAAATTTCAATTAAGAGTATAAACTTCAGGCTATAGAACTGAAAGGGACAAACATCCCTTCAGACCAGAAGGAAAGGCATCTTCAAAAATTAGATCCTAAAGGACTAGATAGATTAAATCCTTGCATAAGCTTAAAAATCCCAATTCACAACCAGCAGAAAATAGAGCTAGTCTAATTTATTCATGCTGTATTTTATAGTATTCAATGGAGTAGAACATAATTTTGCTATGTTGAGTTATAACCCCCTACTCATAGAGGTAACTTTTGATTTCAGTTCCATTGCCTTGGGCAAACATGGCTGAGGACCCACAAGGCTATGTCAGATGCTGATTGATTCATTTGAAACTGGAAGATAATAGAAACTGCTCAAATTGACTGCAAGAAATGTGAATTGGGACATTAGGCAAATTACAAAGCAGCTTTGTAATCTTAATTTTAAGAATTAGTTTAACATGAGAAACACGAGGATTTTAACTCAAAATTTTCACATAAGCTTACTAGCATCCAGGACAATTTATCTGTTGGATTACATTCTCTAAATTTCATGGAGATTAGAGACTATATGAAGCCTATAAAACTGAAAGTTAAAAAGGCATGTTCTAGACATTCATTTATCACTTATTCATTCAAGAAGCTCAATTTCTTTGGTGCTCAGCATGGGTTTCCCAAGTAGCAGAGGGACCTCATTTAACACACTCTGTTCTTACAGTCTTTTTAGTAAGATTAAACCCTCAAAGTTTAGATAATGCAATTAGGGGAACAGAAGAGGAGAAAGAACAGCAGCACAGCCTTGTCACATAAAGTGCAAGTGACAACAATCATGGAGCACATCTGTGATACATAACCAAGTTCAGTGTTTAGGTGTAGGAGGTTGTTGTTGCAGCAAACACTCCATCTGGCAAATGTAGAAACAACAGAAACACACCTCCATCTTTAAATATCGAGAGTAAAGGAAGGGATCATTTCCTAGCTCTGTCCTGTTCCCGCCCCTTAACCTGCAGCTCTCTCATTGTACCATCAGTCATGGAAGAGATTAGTGCTTACAAGAAGTCTCCCCAGGGAGCAGCGGGAACGGACGATGAAATTGGACAGCTTGGCATAAGACATCCCACCTTTCAAGAGGGGTTGTCTGTGAGATGGAGCTTATTCTGATGGATTTTTAACGTCAGGTTTGGTACCACTGCACAACACATGTGCAAAGAAAATTAACTAAAACTGAAATTCAACAGGAAATTAAACATAAATACTATCAACAAATAAAGTCAGGAGTACTGACAAGGCACAATCATTGTTTCCTTGAATCTATTAAATTGTAGATTTCTGCTTTGAAGACTTTGTTTAACTTGACAGATAATGCATACACCACTATGAAAGGTGAACAACAAGGTAAAATGTACATTGTCTTTTATGACAGTTTATTACCTACGAGTCCATTATTTGGAGAACAAATTTAAAATAAAAACTTTTATTTTTAACTGAAATAAATACACAGAAAACATAAAAATTACTTATAAGTTGAAGGTAATTATACCATTATTCATATTTGTCTTACAGTTGAAAAGTAACATGAATATTGATGAAAAACATCTGCCATGCAGATACTCAAAAATAATACTACTCACTGCAGATTCCCAAATTTGTCATATCCTGGGTCCCCCTGTGATGCTTGAAGAGTAGAATATGTACAATGATAGTAAAGTGTTAAGGGAGACTGAGAAATTGCACTTCATACACAAATGTTCATTTATTTTGGCTTTCATGTTAATAAGGGGTAATGTACATGGGCTTTTTCTCTGTGCTGTGGTTGAGGGAAGTTCAGACCCCAAGCACAGGGAACCCTCAGATTACTCGGCTTTCCCTAGGGCAAAATCAGAGTCTGTTAATTCTTGCTAAGCCATTCTCACTCAGTGATTATCATAGGGCAGTTTGGCTTGGATGGGACTTTAAAGACCATCTCTTTCCAATCCCTCTGCCATGGGCAGGACACCTTCCACTAGACCAGGATAACCCTGTCCAACCTGGCTTTGGACAGACACTTCCATGGGCAGCCACAGTTTCTCTGGGAAACCTGTGCCACAGCCTCACCCCCCTCACACAGAAGAATACCTTCCTTTTATCTAGTTTCAATCTCTTGGCCTATGAAGTTTCTGTATGACGTTGCCAGTCCCTGAGCTACCTGGGCCTGGATGAACTGCAGTGTTTGCATCACATTTCTGGATCTGGATTGTTAAATCAGAAACCCTGCTGGAGACTTTACCTATAGTGTCCACCTAACTCCATAGTCTTTCTTTCCTGAGGACATTTCTGTACTGATAAGATAGTTTAAGATACTTGTTTTTTTAAGGTTTTGTGGTTTTTATTTTAAATTCAGATGTCTAAGTCCTTCTAAACTGTGTATATGTTTCAAGGCTTTGCACTATCAGCAGTCTGCTCATTTGTTCTTTTATAGCAATTGCCAATTTACAGCCACCTCCTTTTTCCCCTTTGCTCTGCAATCAAGGTACTACTACTATGGTTTTTTTTCCTACCAGCTAATACAACTGCTCTAACGTAGGCAATTATGTTTACATTTATTATATGCTCTATGACTCTTTTGCTTCCCTTCCATAGAAAGAGCACTTGGACATTTGCATGCGGGGAAAAAAAATATATGCAGGTGAATTGATCTAAAGAATTTCCAGAGATTTTTTTGGTCACTATTTTTACACATTTGCAACATTTTTATGTGTAACACAACATATAGTTGACATACATTAATCTAACACCTACTTACCATACATTACTTTGTTACATTGTGTTTTAACACAAATATTAAAAATTGCCTTCTAGATGCATTATAAGTAATTCTTAAACTTTGTTTACACCCCACTGGTGTCTGAATAGCCTATGGTTTTAAACACAGCACTATATCTATGGCCTGACAACTCACAAATTTAAGTGCAGAATCCTTTTGCTGCACTTTCAGAGGAGGGAAAAGCACACTCCAGATGCTTGAACAAGCAGTACAAATACTCTGCCCCTCTGGCCCTTGCTCAGGAGCTGAAGCTTGAGGGCTAAAACCAAACAGCCATAAAAGCTAATTCTGAAAAAATTACTTTCCTGGAGCCATAGCCTCATAACCCATATGGGAAACTATTTGCAACTATGGTTAACTTTGAATTTGTGCAAATGCACCTCCAGCCTGTTAAGAGAAACAACAGAACAGCCCATGTTTTTTAGCTCCTTGTGCCAACTATACTGACACTATTACCCAATGACAGTATGAAAAATAAGAACTGTAGGCACCAAAAATAGGCCAAAGATTGAATTTGAATGGTGCTCTGTGATTCACAACCTTGATCTTACAAATAGTTTCACAGAATCTTTTTAGTCATTACAGTCATACATCTCCATTGTAACTCTCCTAAAATGTGCTGTAAGGGGATGATTTTTCTATTCATGTTGGTGTAAAAGCCCCACCATTTGATTACTAAGAAAACCTAGGGACTTCTGAGTCAGTGACAGAATGTCCTATTTTTTGTGTCATTATGAGATGTACATACAATTATACATTAACATTAGAAAAAAGGAAAACACAAGTCATAATTGAAGGAGACAACAGTAAGGAGCAATTGAATTTAGCTTTTGGAAGAGCTTATTCCATACTTTGAGATTAGTGAGGGTTCACTGCTTCCATATACACAAACTTTCTTGCTGCTGGGGAATTTTGCAATGCACCAGAAATAAAACACCTGTTAATGATGATCTTATTTTCAAAATTTGGGTGATCTTTAAATCCTCCTTTTGCTTGCTCTGTATAATTAGGGAGTGGAGAGGCAGAAGGCGAAGACTTAAGACAAAGTGGTAGAGTGCAGGCAATTTCTGTAAGGCCGCCCAGTACAAATAGGGAAATGTTAAATAGATAGGATGAAAAAGTAGTGAAAATTCTGTAAAGATGACTCTCTGAAATATAAAAATATACATTTATCTTGGGGAGGGATGAATCAGGGCTTGGAAAGTCTGCACGCAGAAATGAGAAGCAGAAAAGGTCCCCGAGGTGACCAGCATTAAACAACAACTTATTTATGTCCTGTTCCCTCACACAATGCATTGAGTTGAAACACCATGAGAATTTTGATAGCAGCAACTGAACCTGAGTAAGAGTTGGGGATGCTCTACTGTGCAAGATGGACCCAGCAGTGAGGATTGCCAGGCCCTTCTGTTAGCTCAGGGAATCTCTAGACTGAGTTTCATTCATTTCACAACAGACACATGTCTGTACAATGCATTAGCTATTTCTTATGAAATCTTTATTCTGAATATATGAATATATCTACAGAAATTATGGACAGAAATGAGAATATAAAGTGCCCAAGTGATGGCCATAATTACAGAAAAAAAATGTATTATTAAAAACCCCAAACAATTCCCTTTATGGACTTGCACCATGTACTTAAAGAACTTCAGTACAGAAATGCTACTTTCCACACAACTAAATGGTAGCTACGTTATGCAGAAACCCTCTGCACAGTTAATAGATATTCAGATTCTCCTATCTATCAAATGGCTACTCCTCGAGTCAACTTCCTTAGGTCAAATAGGGCTTTGTTCAGCTGCAAAACTTGAACGGCATAGCTGAGTGCTAAGTAGAACTAAAATACAAAAAATATTTAGGGGTTAAGAAATTCCGAAGTTCAATTCTTGCATGGCAAAGGGCAGAGTGCTGGATTAAATCTGACAAATCTCATCCTTAATCCCATTTCTCTCTAACCCACTTTTTATTCTACCAATATTGATAGAGACAGCATCTTGAATGGCATGCTTATCAGAGAGATTAGGTAGTGTCTGCGAACCTTTCTGCTGAAGGGTAAATGTCACCATGGGCTATTATTTGCATAATACATGAGGAAATGAAAAATTAGAGCTTCTTCAATCGTTTTCAAAAACTGAATTTTTTTGTTGCCATCCATGTCTTGTTCTAAATGTCTAAACACCCAACATAAATGGTCACAAGCATTAATCACTGTGCAATTAACACCTGTCCTTGTCTTCAACCATACCTACTGTCAATTAGAAATGCTGTGGTAGCAGTAAGCAACAATGTTGTCAATTACAATCTTGGTAGGTTTTACAATACAATGAAGCCGAAGATTTTATTAACATGGAGGTTCTTAAAAAATTCAAAGGGGTTCTCTCATTTCACTTATATCTGTCCACCTGGCAAAAGTTCCAAGGAAACACAGTGCAAAGCTGAAAAGCTAGAAAACCAAACAGTCTTGAGCTGTGACAGCCTAAAAAAACTATGAAAAAAAATCTGTTCAACGTAACATATGGAAGAAGCTTCAAACCACAATTATACGGCAAGATTTTCAACCCAAACCTGACTAAAATAGAAGACCGCATGTATATGTGTATAAAATTGGTAAATAAAAGCCCTGGTGCATATGCAGAGACACTCTAAACCACAGTTTAGGCAATTTATAGCTTAGATTATCAGTCTGTTCTACTCAGTGTGAGCTGGTGCAGGGAGCAGGAAAAGGGATGGTAGCACACTCAGACTTTGACCCTCCTTTTCTACTTCCTTCCTGGACAATTCTGATGATGAATATCAGATTCTACCTCCATTAGTTGCACATGAAGGCAATCTGCCTATTCATTTTCCATTATAGCCTCCATTTTGCCATATTATTCTATTTTCTAAAATTACTGCATGTTTGATGGTAGCTCCACAGCAAATGTACGATACTGACACATGCTGATTAAGCACACGTGATTTCCTAGCTACAACACTTACACTGTACCTCTCAGAGTTATTGCCAATGTCAAGACTTGTTGAACCATAAGATCCTGTGATCACTACTGTCCATCTGCACCACTACCCATGAGGCAGTGAAGGTCACAGCAACCTACCAGGGAATGGCAGAGGATGTGTATGCAAACCAGCAGTGATAAAACCAGGGTGGACTCCAAGTTGCTCATTCACAGCACAAGAGGCAAGCACAGGGAAAAAAAGAGGACTGTATTTCATAGCACCAGTAAGAGCAGCAGATAGAATTTGTGTTTCTCCATTTCACAATGTCTCTTAAAATGTTTTAATGTAGAAGAGGGAAAATTATTTTCTCACCACTTTTCCACAGCCTTGTTCTGAATGCTCCAAGTGTAACAAAATCTCTGCAGGAATTGCCTTTCCCCCTTCCCACCCCAGCACATGCAGAGCCTTCTGCCCTCCTGCAACTGTACAGATATTTTTGTAACATGAGAGCTGTATAAATGTTTTTTACAAGGGTAGGACTGCAGCTGCAGGCAGCAGGACAAGTCAGCTTCTCTTCTGCTTGCTCATACTAAATAAACGTGGCAAATGGCTCCAGCCCATGGAAAAAGGGAGGCTGGTGAGGTGTCTTTCCTAGAGCTGAGTGGTAAATTTCTGTCCACACCTGTGGCAGCCACAGGCAATGATGGTTCTCATATAATTACACAAAGGTCCCTTACTTTGTAATAATCAAGTGAAACATGAAGCAAGTAGTGCCACAAGCAAAACAACAAAATAAATACTAACATGTTACCCATGAGCAATGGCTTGGTTTGCTTGAGTGCACACTGCACAAACTTATTTTAACAGACCTTGACCATTTGATTATTCCAAATTTTTTCTGTGTAACATTTTAAACAACTCCCTGGGCCATGCTAAGAAAAACTGCGAGACAGTCCAGGCCCCACAGGAACATAAGATGGTCTTGTCTATAGAAAGAGCCAATTAAAAGGTTTAGGTAATTTTTCTTTTTTAATTAAAGAAAAAAAATTTAGCATGACACAGAAGATAGTATCATCCTGGGTTTCTTGTGAGAGTGTGGCAAGAGCTATAGCAATGATGAAAAGGCAGGAGGACTTTATTCTTATCATTGGAAACAAAAATAAAACAAACAAATAAATAAATGAAAAGGTCCAGAAACCCGCAAGGCCTCTGACATTAATATTAGAATTGTTCATGGTGATCCAAGTGCATGCAACAGGATGAAAGCACCTTAACACATCCCAAAACATAAAAGTATAATATGCACTGAAGTTTTCCTAACAGTAGGATAGCGTGGGATGAGAACCTTATGATCTGAGACCTACAGATCTTCTTAGTTATGCTAATTCTTTGGATTTTGCTCTTATTCACCAATTTGCTGTAGACAAAATGGTGAGATGATTATTCACATTTTGATCAGAACATACAGATATTTCCAAGAAAAGGAATTTCAAATAATTGCAAATTCACAATATTGCAAATTATGGATTTGGAATAATTTGGGGAAGCTGTTTCCAAGAATCTCAAAATCACTCAGAATTCTAATCATGTAGCCAAGTATAAATCTGTCACAAGTAAAAGAAATACAGTCACTCTTAATTCTATTGTCTGTGTCTTATGGAAATGTTCAGTTGTGCCACCTCTCTCTTTGGAACTGTACCTGATACATTTTTCTGATATGACAGTGAACCACTGAAAATTGCTCTGAGAATTGTTTTGTCCAACAGTTTGTCAATCATGATGGTTTTTTCCCCTCCAAAGCTGAGGAAAATTTCAAAGTGTACTTGGCATGTTCAGAAATTAAACTACATGTGCTGAATATGGTAGGACACACATGAAAATAATTTCAGCAATAACAACTCCAGCAGTATTTAATAACAAGATATGTCCGGTCCAGGAAAGAAATTAACTTTTATTAAAAAAATAATGAAAAGCTCCATAGAGTGCAAAGCTTTCCTCAAGCAGAACTTAAATTTCCTTTTTTTTTTCCTCTTACATGAATCAGTTCTTCATTTATGTCTCAGTTCATGTTTTCTCACCGAGTACATGATTTTTTTAGACGTTCAGAATAAGTATTTCTGTAATTCTTCCATTCACCATTCTACTACAGCTATTCAGCAAGAGACTGTTCACATTCTCACCCTCCAACAGGTGCTCCTCTCCAGCTGCACAGCAATTGTTGTCACTCCTTATACCTCCACTCTGCTAACTCAAAAAAAAAAGCTTCAAGTGTCATTGGCTCTTTTGTTTTGGTTTTAAGAACTGATCACAATAAATACATAGAAAATTACATAAATAAAAAATATTCAGAAAAAAATTAAAATATTCTCTTACAGAAGGGGAGAAAATTATTTTTTTATTTGATTTGAACTATTGCTTGTCTTATTAATATGTTTCTGAATACCTGCTACAAAGCATTTTCAATGACCCCTTAACACTAAACAATCTGGCCTCTTCTTTCTCTGCTATCTCTATTTACTTGATTTGCCCTATGGCTTGGCACTAAAAATTAGGTACTGATACTGGATTTTTCACAGTCTTTCAAATTACTTTCTGAGTTTCTCATTAATACACAGATAAATTGAGATTAGAATTAGTCATTTGTTCAGCTCACCAGTAACTTTAAGGGTGCTATTGGCAGTACACCGTAGGAACTGTTGTCAGAAGGTCCATTTCTTATTCCATTTCCTTCTTGATGTAGTAACGACTGACAGTGGAGAGAATTCACTTTGCTTACAAAATTGATTAGTTTGGAAACAATCACTTGTGTAATTAAGATAGGTCAGGCCACGTTTCTTTATAAATAATTCATCAGGAAACTACTCTATAAAAAACTAGAGAAATGTCACTCCAGGTGCACTCTTTTAAACTATTTCTGTATAAATCAATTAAGGTGTTTTATTTTGACACCCGGTGTCAGTATTTACAAAACTTGGATAGATAAGTCCATCCCTGCAGCATGCATTTGCAAATAACTTTACTCATTAATGTTTAATTAAGACAGAGGAAAACTGTCCTTGATATTTTGCTGCAATTAGTGCTCTCTATACCCCACTGACTTTCCATGATGAATTACTTTTCAAATGCAAAGTGAAGTGATTAAATAAAGCTGAAGATTCTCCAGCCATTGCACATTGCCCACCCTACACTTTTAAGTAGATACAAATTGTACTGCTCAGCTGCAGCTGATAACTGTTTGGTAAAGGTGTTATAAAACACCACACTACCCATCTAAACAGAAAAAAAAAATTTTTTTTACATTCTTTCTACACCAAAACTCTTAACTGTGGTTTCAAAGTCCTGAAAATCTACTTGATATGGAAAAAATGAATGTCCAAATTCAGATCATATCCTGAAGGACTCAGCTTCTTTTGTTTTTTTAATTTAAATCAATATTCTTTCACTTTTGTGCAATGGTAAACTAAGGGACAATATTCTTATTTTCCTGGTATAACCACCATTAAAATGCCTCAGCTGTTTGAAAAATTGCATTTCAGTTCCACTACAATCTTTGTCATCAGAAATATTTTTCAGACTGAAATAAGGTAAAATGCCAATAAAACGTTTCAGCAGTGAGTTGTGCAATATTTAGCTCCAGATGCCCTGAAATACAGTCTTTTGAAAACAAATCCTTGTCCTGACTGGAGCCCCTGACAAGATACTAAAGTCCTAAGGCAGAAAAGAGTACTGTGGCTAAAACCTTTTCCATATGCACAGAACCTTGATAGAAATTAAACCATGTTTCAAAACTTTCCATTTTAATATAAAAAAACCAAAAATCTCTCCTTTTTTCCTGGCTCTAATTAAAATATAATAGTTTATCTCAGGACATTTTAGCTTTTCCTGTTTCAGACCTAGAGAGAGCTTCGAAATCTGGAGAAAAATCACACAAAAAACTGGGGACAGAAGCAGCTGGAGGGAGGGACCTCTGCCTAAGGCCCACCAAAAGGGAAAGAATGACAGCAATAAAGGGATACAAAGGATTTCAGAAACTGGACTTATACTTTGACTGTACCTTGGGATCAAAGTTCTTTCAGCAGAATGAACACCTAAGCCAAGGTCTTAACTTGGAAGGTTTCCATGTAAGAGGATGGATTGCTCCATATGAGCAGCCCTGATGCTTTCCAAGATGTATTGGGAATTATTCTGGGTAACCTCACTGACTGCAGAGGAGAATGCACACTATGTGTTTATTAGAGTGTGATTTAAGTACACATACACAAAACTCAAATATGGTGCTGATAAAGCTTAACTGTGTCAGTGAGCTGCTTCATCAAGGCTGTTTTGTCACTTATTTTATGGCCAGACTGTTTTGGGAATAAAGTACAGATGATTTCATGTTCTGACATTTTTAAAAAGTGCTATAGAAATCATAGAGGATAAGGACAGTTCTTCACATCGACTCACGGCTCACCCTTTGTTTATTGAGGCTATCAGACAACCCCTCTGATCTATGCCACAAACAAACCAACTGAACTCAAACCAAAGGCCACCAGGGCCCATTTGTTGATTCCCAGCCTCTCTGGGACAGGCTGCCACTATCATACAAAAAGTGACCTATCTGTATTGTCTATAGTAATGCTGAAATACAAGTTTTGCCTCCTGCAATAAGACAGATAGGTTGCAATATTTAGGTTGGGAACTATGGATTTAAAGAGACCTGATTTAAAGAGATGAATAAATTCTTTCATCTAGGGTTTATTTGTGTGGTGAGAGCTTGCCTTGGGCAGGGAAGGTCAAAAGCAAATCTTTGATATATTTGGACTATATCTGTATCCTGTCATAGGCTTAATTTGATGTAGGGACTGTCTCAGGCTTAG
Organism: Coloeus monedula; assembly: GCF_965178545.1. Classification (NCBI taxonomy): domain Eukaryota; kingdom Metazoa; phylum Chordata; class Aves; order Passeriformes; family Corvidae; genus Coloeus; species Coloeus monedula. Next base: position 13,409,550 of record NC_138795.1, on the reverse strand, counting down.
GGCCCCCTTACCATGCTGACTTAATAGGAATAAGCCAAATTCCTATACAGACCACATATGGGCAGCCTCCTGCATTTGCCTCTCACAAAAAAGCATGCAGGATACGTCTATATGTAGCTGAAGCAGTAGAAGGAGGACAGGTCAATCTGATAGGAATTTAAAAAAAAATAAATAAATGCAGCAAACAATTGTTGGGAGATAAACTAGAAACAAAATTAAGAGGAGAGAGAACCAGAGTTACGAATAGTGATCTTGTCCAGTGAAGTCCAGTAAAACTTGACAAGGAACAGCTGATCCTATTTTGCTCTTGGGTAGGATGCTTTTCCTCAAGTGCCCTCCTCAACAGAAAGCGTACCACTAAAATGAAATATGACTGAAGGCCTTTACATTGAAATGAACGTACCTTGCATTGCAGAACTTGGGACAGCTCTCACATAATGCACCAAACTATGTCCTTACACTTTCTTACATTCTTAAGTAGCTTTTTCTTTTCCTGAGTGCACATTACAGCATGGAGAAATTGGTAGGCAGCACATATTTTAAGGAGAGAGGGATGTCAGATGAATAAAACCCCTCATGTTTGTCTTCGTTCCCAAAGTAGCAACATGATTTAGTACCACAGAGAGTCAGCTAATGTCACAGGGCTCTCTGTACTGACCTGCCCCATGCCTCATGAGGAGCATATGACTAAAAACTTCTATCCATTTACTTATTTCAGCACTCTACAGTGCTCAGCACATTTTGGTATGAATCTATAAAGCAGAGGGATTACAAGAAAACTGAAATGTTTATCTTTGTGCAACTGCTTAAGTATACTTATGAAGTCATTCTGCAGTTACAGTGGAAACATTCTTAAATCTGCTGTGCAAGTGTGAGAACAGCATAGATACCTACATGTGCTACCTACAGCATTCATTATGACTTTGCTACTACTCCTGCTCCCAGTACAGGGGATCCTTTTCTCTCCTGCCCCACTGTAGGCCAGCTCAGCAGCCTACCCACCTGTCATAGGTTAGCAAGCATAGTCCCGGAAGGGATGTCCTTGCTGAGGGGTGCTTACAGTTTCCTCTAGGACCTGATAGAACCTATCAGCTGGCCAGTTTGAATATGGACAATTCTCTAAGCCACTTAAAAGTTGTGACCGCCCCTGTGATCCACATTTAAGAATAGGCAAACTCCCCCTCCAAGCTCTCTCTTGTTTCCAGTGCTGGGACAGGTGGCTGCAGGCCCCGTGTGGGGGCCAGCGGGCCCGGCCAGGCCCTGCTTGGGCCAGGCTGGGCCAGGCCACGGCCATCCTGGAGCCGATGGACCTGTTCCAGCCGTGGAACCCCCCCCACTGCCTTGCCGTGGGCAGCCGGAGCGGCTCGGCTCTCCCCCCTCTCCACTGCGATAAGAAAAATTCAACATTCCAGCTGCAAGGCTGCAAGGCCGAGGTGAGATTAACCCTTTTACTGCTGTGAAGAGCTGAAAACCTGAGGGAAGAGAGAGAGGAGATGCTTAAAGCTGAAATTCTGTTGTGAAGCTATGACATATCAGAGTAGCCTGTTGTAATTTCATGAAGATATGGGGGGTGGAGTGTTCAACTCGTAGGCAAAAGCACCTGCACTGAGATAGGCAGATGCTGTCGCAGCTGTAATTTCATGAGAAGTTTGGACAGGGAGAGATGGACCAGATGAGGACTTTTGCTCCAAATGGGAAAGGAGAAAACCTCAGTTCCTAGAGATGCTCCCAGAGATAGTCCTAGAGATGAAGATGATGAAGACCCTTTGCTCCCAGGGAAGGAGAAGGGCCTCTGTTTTTGTTTCTGAACGGCTCAACCTTAAAATTGTACCCCAAAAAACTTCAAGAGTGGACCCTCAAAAGCAGTTGCGGGAAAAGCTGCAAGTCGGGGGAAGGGACTCACACGCAGGCAGAGAGACTCCTCTTCCTAAATGGACTGAACAATATTTGGAAGTGGGCGGCTGTCTCGTTGTGATAATGTTTTCATAGCATGAGCAAGAAGAGACTTCTCTTTCTAAATGGACTAAACAAGGTTATTATGGAAGTGATAAACAGACTGAACATCTTAAGGGTTGTTTTTTCACATTGTCAGTGGGAGAAGGGAGGAAGGTGGGGGGAGGAGGAGAGTTCTGAAGGTAGTATAATTTTTTTTTTCTTCCCTCTTTTAGAGTTGTTAATAAACTTCTTTATATTCTTTCAAGTTTGGTGCCTGCTTTGCATTTCTCCTAATTCTTATCTCACAGCAGATAAACAGTAATGAGTATTTTGGACCAAACCACTACACTACCTCTGCGTTTTGGCTGCCTGAACTTCACGCCCTTTTACTGACTTCCTCTGTGACCAGTCTTAAAAGGAGAAATCCAGAAACTTTGCCATGTTGTGACTTTAGAATTCCACATATAAATGAAAAGTATCTGTTCTTGTGTCTACTTCTAGTCTCTGCTTATTATCTAGTCTCTGATTAATGAAAAGGCTGGTAAGTATGATAATGGCAAATTCTGGGGGGAGATGCAAATTCAAAAAATATAGTTCTGCCATTTTCCAAATATTGAGTCATACAGAAATAACTTTCTGAAAGTGTCATTTCTCTGAAAAAATTAATTCATCCATGTAATCTGTTTTAATTTCTCTGCCCCTCACCTGTCTCCTGTTCATCTGCTATTCTGCCTCCCTTTCCAGAAAAGCAATGCTCATTCTTACTAATTGCTGCTAATGATTCTCACCCTAGGGTACCCCAAAGCACACATATTGTCCTGATTCTCCACACCACCAATTCTTAAACTAAGCCATTGGATCATTCAGGGGAGAAAGATAAAATCATGCCTGTGCTGACAAGTTCTTGGCTGTAGTTTTAGGCCCAATATAACTTGGAAAAGTTGAAATATAACAAAACCCTGGGGAAGTCTGTGTGTGGGGAAATCTGACAGACCTTTAACTGCAGCAGCCCTTCTGGATGCCACTTATAATAACAATTCAAAGACCTTGAGCTATCAAGCATGTTTACTGATGGAGAACTCTTATCAAAGTTCCTGCTGTTAGTTCTGACACATTCACCACACATGGCTGCACATGGTTACACTTACATTCACTCAAGTATACAAGACATGTCTATTCCTAAGCCTCTAGGACTTTGCAATAGCAATGTTTTAATTGCAAAGATGCTGAAGAGTAACTAATACCTGACGGTGAAAGTTTTCTTACAGTAATGGAGCTTTTTCTATGATCTGAAAAGCAAGCTCAAGTTATAGTATATAGTTAAACAGTCTCTCTAACAACCCTGTACAGGATAAGGGGCTTGGAAGCCTAGAAATGCTTTTCCCCTCTGATGTAGGTCTTTGCACTTCTGGGATTTGTTCCCACCTGTATGTGCAATCAGGTGGATGCTGAACTGCTTATGAATCATATCATCCAGCCCTTCAGGGATGAGCTTGCATTGCTCCAAGCAGATGCAACTGCAGCTCTGCTGGCCAGCTCTGGGACAATCTGAGTCAAGGTACTTTCTTCAAACCTGTAATTATTAGCAAATGAGCAGCCACTTGAGTGCTACATCAGCATAAAATGCTGCCATTCTTGCTTGGTAGAATGTTTCATTCGTTATGAGCAGCTGTGAAGGAAAACATCATGTCTAATATTGATATTGACTGTGTTGACAGTGTTGTGCACCAAGTGAGAGAGGAGACTAAGTACAGGCTCTAGACATGCCATGCAGTCAGTGGGGATGCACTGCTTCAGAGAACAACTGAGAGCATTGTGAATCACATTTCTGCTTTGAACTGCCCACTAGAAAAGCATGTCTCCACTAGCTACATTTATTCACAATTTATGAAAATAATAATCTAAAGGAAAAAAAAGTAGTAATATGAGAGCAGTATCGAGAGTGATTCACAGACTCAAAAACACAAGCCTTGAGAGCTGTCTGCACAGTTATTGAGGTCTCTCCCATGTCTCAAGAGATGTCTTTCCCATAAGCAGCAGACACTTATACACATCACTTGGAAATCATAGATATAACTGCAGCAAGAAAAAAAACAACAAACCCCCCTGAGAATACCCCTGATTGGAATCAGGAACTACCATTTTGTGAGGCTTTCTACAAATAATTCAATATCCAAAGTATTGGCTAATATAGTATGGATGTCTTTATAGTTTTGACTAGAAATCCACTCAGACAAGGATTGCAGGAGTTTTCCACCTCCTTATTTATTAAAACAAACAGATTTACCATTTCTTTCTGATCTCATGAGACTAAGTTTTTATGTAAACTGAATATCTCATGCACAAGACAATGGACACTAAGTTGGGATACTGTGAACCAAGGTCCACATTCTATTTTCAGCTCAGGCACTCAGCTATGGACAGACTCTCCAGCATGTTCCAGGCAATTAAATAAAAAAAAAAAATAATAACCTGTAGTTTATGGACACTTTTAGAAAATGATCTCATCAGGAACAGATACTGAATAATTGCTGTCTGGATAAAAAAATATTATTATCACAGGAGAGCAAACCACATTAGAAAATTCAAGATAAATATTGGCTGTGAACTTCAGAAACCTAAATTCTATTTATTTCCCATAAGCAGGCAGAATTCTCTCTAATAATTCAAAACAAATAACTACATAAGTATGCATTTTGTTTAAAATCAACTATTGCTCCTTTGACTTGTTCAAAGACCTTTCATTGAATGTCCATTTCAAATCATTTATCCTTAAAAGTGCTAAATCACAAAGCATTTATAGGACCTAACACAGCTGAAGAATACAAGTGGAAATATTTAGTTCATGAGTCACATTTCTACCAAACAGCAAACAGCTGTAGAGATGGCAAAAAAAAAATTGCATCAAGTGACAACACAGTTAAAATTCCCATTGTATGGCTGGTGAACCAAGAAATATCTAAGTGCCCTGCCCAGTTTATCTGCAGATTTTGCTGGGACTGCACACTGAGTTAATATTTCCTGAGCTCTATATTCTTAAATGAAAGACCTCTTATTTTTGAAGCAGCACATCTTGGAAATTTAAGTCTCTCCTCTAAAGTATTTTACTTTTCCTATACCCAAGTTATTTTTAGGGGGGTTTCCCCTCCTGTTTTTGTTATGATGATGTTTTCTTCAGAGAAAGTGAAGTCTATTCAATAAGATCCTGATGCCTATGACATTTTTGACAAGTTGATTTTTTGAACACTCTGAATGAAGCACTTGTTTTGGCTGGTATTTATTTTTACATTTTCTATTAATAGACTATTCTTCAATCTTATTTGTCTTTCAAGATTCTGTGTGTTTGTGGCTTTTTAGTATCTTTCACTGTCAGAAATGCTTTGACTGACATACAGCCATTGTCTAAAAACCAACAGAATTCTGTCTCAAGGTGTCATGCTTTTCTTCTTACAGAAAATCCACCCAGGGATGTGATCAGCAATTCTTATTTATGGGAGAGTTTTTTGGAACTCATTATTAAAAATTGTATGCATATTTTATGGAGATTTTCCTCTTTGTTCCATTTTGTAACTCCAAGCTGAAACAGGCTGAACTGCTTCAGAAATAAAGTGAACATGAAGGAAATCCTTTAAAATCTATTCAGTACATTCAAATCCATTAGATAGAACAGCTCTCACTTGAAAAAAGAATTTAAAATTAAAAAGAACTACTCAGAGAAATACATTGAAACATGAAGCATCCCCTTTACAACTCTTATCAAGCCCCCAGTCTACATTTCTTAGTATGAGATATATTTTATTATTTGTGATGGTATGTAACAGCTATCTTTTGATTATATTTTTGATCATAAGTATTAGGAAGACTTCCTTCCTGAATGCTAGGAAATTTAAGAAACAGCAACAAAAAAACCCAAGCACAAACATTTTTTACAGAAAATTCCTGGTTTTTGCACTTGTAAACTGAAATCATTGAACAAATGGTTTTAGGGCATCCTGATGTAACTGCTGTGTAGTACTGCACTGACTTCCTTCTGCCTGAGGGTCTCATGTCATTAGCCTGTGCTCCTCTTTCCCTTTACTAAGAGCTACCACTCAGCTCCCTCCTGCCTTCTTAATTGTGCAGCCTCTTTCTGCAGCTCCCAGGATCTGCTCCAGGCTAATATCCTCAGATAACCACAGCAGCAAAATAGTTCCAATGGGCACCCTTAAAAGTTTCCTTTCACTTCTCAGTAAGTCATAACCAGTTACTGGTGTTGCTCATTAAAAGTATAAGGAGTATCTTCCCATTATGGCTGCAGCTTATCTAACATCTTACAGGTTAAAGGAAACTTTGCAAGAACTTACATTGGATTTTAATTGAAATAATAAAATTCATCTTGTCAATGGAAACAAATACAACCTTTGACTTTTGTATTTGACTTGGTTCTTAGTCTATCACTTGAGAAGAAAAATATTTACATAAATATTTTAACATAAAACTATTAATTCCATATGTCATGTCCACAGTTACTCTTTGAAGGTATTATAACTGTTAAATGACTTCCTACTGAATCACTGAATGGCTTGTTGCCATTAGTCAGTTTAACATCTCAGCACTGCACAGGAGTGAAATAATGAGTACCTTCTAACTTTCATACTTCAAGTTGATTTATTGAATAAACATATACATAATGTTTATTTGACATTGTGAGTAGTCACAATTATCACTGCTCTGCAGCTCAAAATAATTGTCAGCAATGAATAATTGCTGAGATCTATTGCATTCCTGTCCCAAGGGACTGTCAGAGACATTGTGTTCAGTCACACACATTGTTGAATTTGGTAGGTACTCGATATTTAAAACAGATAAAAAATGGCAAGTGCATTAAAGAATGCTACAGACTCTTAATTTTGAGACTTTTGTCATGTATTTGCACAGCTACCCCATTGAAATCCTCCTGTCAAGCCCACAAAGAACCTTCAAGGCAGAACATACATGAACGTCTCAGTTACCTACATGTTGTGAGTAAAACAGCACACCACAGCCTGCAAAGGTAATTCCCATCTTATCCATGTGTTTCCTGGGACAAGGCATGGGGAACCATCCTGCACAACAGGAACCAGGCATTCTGTCCTCTTTACAAGACTAATAATGTTGAAAGTGAGAAGCAGAACCTTGAACCTGTATTTTCTGGGGTGGGGTCTGATCCAATTTTTAGACAGCATTTAAAGAAAACCAACTCCATTCACAGCAGAGAGATCCCTCTTAACCCCAGCATCCTTCAGGTTCCCCAAACTTCTGAACTATGTGCTCATCAACTCCATTTCCCAGCAGATCAACTGTTTTGAAGCAGACTGTTTAAGCAGGAGAAAACCATCCCTTTAGGAAAGATATTGGTGGATTTGAGCTGGTTGGTTTTTTTGGGTTTTTTTTAATCCAAAATCATTAGACAGTGGCCACTGTCTTTGAAGAGGGGATGTCTCTCTCATTCCACATTTCCTAGGAGATGTCACAGCTGTGACAAGGAGGAGTTTATAATGCCACAGTTCGGTGCCTTCATAATTTATTCTCTCTGATTTTATGCTCTTTTAGTCTCCTGCTCAACCATCCACTAACAAGCAGTGATATTAGCCAATAAATCAAAGACATCTGCTTGTCACCGCCAGATGCTTGGTCACATTGCAGCCGATTATGAGACAGACAAAAGGACAATTTCATGTAGAGTGCTCTGTGGAGGTGTTCCACTGATACTCTGTTTGATAGGAGACCAGCATGAGGTGAATGTAGTGTAACTCAGGAAGTTTTATGCCTCCCAGCAATGGAAAAGTAAGCTGAAATAAAACTGGGAAGTAGATTAGGACCTCACCTTTATGACTATGTAATTTACGATCCTGCATCTATTCCTCCAGTATGCTGGCACAAGTTAACTTAAAAATAAATGTTTTAATTTGCTCATCTTGCATTGTGCTGGGCACAGAAAAAGCTGCTACTTTAATTTTCACTAAGGGCAGAAGAGATGCTTAATATCAATTGTTACAAAGCACATCAATTTTTCACATGGCTGTCTTGTAAAAAAAATAGCCCATTAGCCTTATCAGTCATATGTACAACTAACATGCCCAGTGCAAAGACACTCTGATCTCTCTTTTTCTCTCCAATTTATTATGACAAACACCATTAATTATGAGACCCAGGGACTATTCTGCAGAATGGAGAAGGACAGCAAAACTCTTTTGCAGCAATGCTTCTCTGGCTTTCTTCTCAAACTCTATGCTCCAATACTCTACCACAACAGTAACTGACAAAACATTGTCGATTATTCCAATGTGCTATAAATAAAATTCACAGGAAACAGAGACAATTTGCCAAGTAAAACCTGAGTATTTCTGTATAGATGGAAGCAGACTTAAAACAAAGCACAGCATTTGCTGATTGCTCTCTGAAGAGGAACCATTCTCCAAACTCTATGAGGCTGCATGGCTTTAAATTCCTGGGTCACCAGCTGAAAGGAGATCGAACCAGGTTTTCTATATGTCATCATGCTTCTCTGTAGTAGGTTTAAACTCCATAAAATTTAATCTTCATAAGTTACCTGGCTTTTCCACAGGCATCTTTGACACACACAGCGTGAATGTTACCAGGGCATCACCATACCAGAGTATACATACATTTTTACTCACGCATTCTTATATTTTAAAACATCAGTAGCTTTACAAAAGGACACATATGAGCACTGATCAGACAGGTTCAGCTCTACAATCCTCTCTTGTACTCTGGTTTAATTTCTGCCCCTGCAAATCCCAGATTTGAATGCCTGAGAATTTCTCTTGCTGAACACGGGTTTAGCCTCAGGCCATCCCAGTTATGAGTACTGCAGTCACAAGGACAATGACATCTAGGATTTGTCCTGTGATGTTAACACAAGCCCAACCAGCAGCTGGCACTCAGTTAATTGGTACATTAACTACTACACCATTCAGTGACTAGAAAATGTAAGCATATGAAAGAAGTGGTATTAATACTTTTTTTCAATATTCTAATGAATCATGTTTTAACCACAGCTGCAGCCAGAAGCATTTCATAGTGAAATGACAGCCTTATCAGTAGCACACCATGAATTCTCACTATAGCAACACTAGACAAAAAAAGTCCATTTGATTTCCTGGAAGGAAGTGATTGACATGTACTTTTTGTTTTATGAAGCACTTACCTATGGCAGCTTTCTTCCTATCTCATTGCAGATTTACATGTCAAGCCAAAAGATCTGCAGGAGGAGAGGAGGAAAATTATGCACAGGCATAATATCGGGAAGAAAAACCAATAGTGTGCTTGACTGTTTTATAGAAAATAAAGCAGATAATACAGGAAACTGCCAGGGACCACCTCTAGGTTTGATAAATCATCTGGTACAGTCCCCAGATGTGAGATCTGAGCAATACTGCCCTGCTTTAAATGGCTGAAATATTACAGAACTCGCCATTAACGATGAGTCTCAAATCTTATTTTTGCATTTGGATTTTCAAAAATATTTGAGCAATCTTAGAGAAGCACCCAGGAATTATGCTCTATGTCCTATTGGATCACGCTGTATAGAGCACATAAAAGAGTAACTCTCTATGAAAACTCTACTACTTTCATTACAGAACAAGAGAAGCAGACCTCCCATCAACTATTGCCTAAATGCAGCTCCCCTGGCACATTCCCTTTCAAAACTGAAAATACTCCTTTCTACTGTTAAATACTAAAGTTGCAGCCTCTAAGTTACCCTTGGATTTCCAAATATACCCTTCAGAATATACACATAGAGATACATAAATGGAAAATTGCAGTTAACAGCTGTTTGCTTATTGGTCCAACATCTACATTCTTTTCTGAGAACTGTTATCTGTCCCTACAACAATCACAGACAAGCACCACACTTGCACTAAATTCTGTAATTTAAAACATGACCACATCCACCATTCTTTCTCTTGAAAATAGTTGTCAGAGAAATGTTCAGGAAAACATTCAGAGTACAAAACTCAGTCCATAATATAATGGATGGTTCAAAATAATGAGTTAGTTTTAATGCTATTGAGCAGTTTTGATGCTTTAACAATTACAAAGCAAAAAACTGTGGAATTAATGTTTAAATAGCAGTAATTAAAGTTGGTAAGATGGAAACTGAAGCGTAAAAGAAAGCACAATACACAGTAAAGCACAATAAATATTGAATAGATATAAAAAACTGTGGTCTTAAGAATGAAAGGATTAGACACAGAATGGGGTTAAGTATCTGTCAAATCACTATGAAAAATGAGAACTTTTATCAAATGTCTTGTTCCTAAAGCCCAAGATGTACACTGCATATGAACCACTGGGAGAATTATGTTCTTATGGACCTTGAAATTTTGGGTAAGATGAGGCTGGATGTCAATTCATCCTTCTACAAACAGTCACAAACTGTGGAGCATGGTCCCCTGCCATGCCCACAAGAAGCCATAACTGTGGCTGTGGATTGAAACCTACTCCTTGTTTTACTAAGAAGAAACTCAGGGCAGTACATTTACTGGGGGAGGCAAACTAGACATACTCCTGGAATGTGGTGGTTTATTTATGGCTTTCAAAATTGCATGAAGACATTAAACATGGGTTTTCCTAAGGGTTCTTGTCAGAGAATATTTTGTGAAACTCCTCTCACATTTTCTTGAGTCACCCTTGTTTATCAAGATGTGCCTTTCAGAATTAAAAACTGATGTACAAATTAATCGCAAAATGTTTATAAAAAACTAGGCTTTGTTCTTATCAGTATGACTGACAGCTCCATCACTAATTTGAGCACAGACTTTCCAAAATAATTATTTTCTACCCACTTTCAACTTCTTCCAAAAGCAATAGTAGTCTCCTTTGAGTAAAGAAACAAAAACGATTTCATTTTTATTCTTGTTTGCTGAAATGAAGAGCTTTTTCATAAAAAGGCCTTTTGAAAAGTCTAGTTCTCCACACAAAACCTTTAAATATGCTTGCTCATTAGCTACTTGAATAGTTTTCATGAACTCCATGAGACATCAGCTATATCTAAAGTCAGTCTGTAAAAATGTATGACGTGTTCAGTGACAAGGACCAACATCAAATGAGAACTGTGATAAAGGTCTCTTTTTTTCACCATGGTCTGAGATTTCCATTGTTATGTTGGGTTAAAGAAAATTTGGGGTTTTTTATAGCAGCTAAATTATGCTTCAAAGAATCTGTTTTAGCTTTTACAGCAAATTCTGATGTCATTTGTAAGCAAAGAACTTGGAATTAAATATGATCTATTAAGGTAATAGTAGAATTCAGAGTGGGTTATTTTAATTAGCCCTGATAGCCTGAATACTCGTCTTTAAGAGGGCAACCACTTGTGCAGATCTCAACTGATCTGTTTATGTTTGAGTTTAAGCATTCAGCCAGAGTCTGCAGTAGCAGGATCTGCAAAGGCTGAAGAATTAACCTAAAAGAAGACTTAAAAAGAATGAATTCATCATGAACATGTCCTCCTGCTGCATGGTGGGTGACTGCCAATAATTAGAGACAAAAGATGGGAGTCTGTGACTTTAAAATAGAGACCAAATATGGTTATTGTTAAATAAATAGAGGAGTGAGTTGATTTAATGGCTTTTTAATGATCCTAATGTTTTCAGTTTTAATGAGTCCTTTTATATCAACTTTAATCATGTTAAGAAACTGAAAAAATGTCTGCATTAGTTTGGTTTTCTGTTCAGTCCCCCACAAGCCATTATGCAGGGGTGGCTAACAGGAGTCAGCTTTCATAAGAGGAAGCCTAGACAATAACTGCTAAATTCATTTGGGGAAATGATACATTAGTTACCAATATAGCTTTTTTTTTTTTCTATATCAAAAGAACCATTTTACTGCAGTGCAAGAATTCACTGCTGTATACTCATTACTACTGTGAAATTGAATTAAATCTTTTCAGTATTATGTACATTTAATGTAAGATACTTTAAATATTAAAAGTGAATATGAGTTGTTGAGTCTCTTAAAATTCACACATAAAATAATTTCAAGTCAGACAAGAATCTTTAAAAGTAGACCATCTACAGTAGTTCAGCAGGGTGTCTATCTTCTCTGCAGCTTTAGTAGTTGGCTCAAAGCCTGGTATCCCCTCTAGGGAAGTGCTGCTATGGCAGAGAGTGGAGTGCAGCCAGTGAGCTGGGGATACACAGGGACAGAAAGCAGGGAGGAGGAGCCAACCCCAAACTGTCCAAGCAAGTTTATTTTACCACATGCTCACACAGAGGCTGTTGCATTTAGTGGTGGCAGCTGAAGACACAAGTGCCCTCCCTCAGTATCCCCAGAACCCATGCTCTTTCTGCCAGCCATTCCACAATGGTGGCTCTCTATGGCTCAGCAGGAGATTATTGTTGGAAAATACTTTTAAATTCCTAATCCTATTAACTTTTCCATTATTTCCTGTATCTTTTCCCTGAGGCAAGAAGAAATTTCAATCCCAAAGAAATTTAACTTCTGGTCTCCAGTAAAGGAAACTCACACTTATAGTTGAGTCAAGGCAGTAACAAAATAAACTATTTCTTCCAAAAGCTCTATTCTGAATCTCTCACGTATTGAATCCTCACTTAAGGCAAGAGTATGCTTCAGTTAGGGCAGTAGCAACACGTCAAAATACTACTGGGCTTCCAATTAAAACACTACAAAAATAATTGTCCACTATTAGTAGTAGTAGTATTGGTTGACTTCAACCTTCTTCACTCGACATATAATATAAACTAGACCTAAACCAAGTTTAAGTCACAATGGTAAGGAGCAAGAATCCAGTGGGGAAGAACTGGTAGGCAAAAAATCACTCACTGCATATCATGAGGTATTTCCAGATCCTGGAGTAATCTGTAAAACCATTATAAAGTTACCTAGGCCCAAGTATTTTCTTTCTAGGAGAAAAAGATAAGAGAGAGAGTAGATACCAGAATAGCTGTCCTAACCCCCTACCTATGGTTACCTATCAAACAGAGCAGGAAGTGAATTTCTATAACGCCAAAACAGATTTGAGGATACAAATGTTAAGCTCACTTCTTTTCTTTCTGTTGACTTCTGGGTTTGGATCTTTTAATATTTATGACCTCAAACTTTTCCAGCTGTGCTTGTACAGATCTCAAGTGTTCTCTTACTCAGGCCAAGGACTTTGGTTACACAACCTCAAGTATTGTGAATTGTCCAATAAAATAATGAATGAGACCTTTTGAGGGTTTTGTTAGTGTTAGCAGCAGCAGTCTCAATCACTCCACGGATGCTCTTCTGTTAAGGAAATAATTGAGAAATTCTTGTCTAGTATATTGTCGTGGAGTTTCATTCACTATGTATCATTCTCCTTATATGTGCATATTATATTTTTAAAAAGCCAGAAAAGAGTTTAGGTTGCTTCTACCTTGTATTCACTTACCAAAGCATTATCAACATCAGTTCAAAAGTTAACTAATACAGAAAATGTTAAGAAAAACATTTAAGCCAACTAACATTTACATACATACTTGGATACTTCAGAATTAATGTGTTTCTCTTTGGAGAATGTTGATGAGTATTACAACATATACACATTCATCCAGCTGTTAAAATTTCAAGTACAGCATATTAAACTCAGTATTCATTGCCTCTAACATAATACCCCTAAAAAATGCACTTCCAACTACATTTTGACCCCCACAACCAATTTTGGTGCAGTAATCAAAGCCTAATTTATTATTAGCAGGAAATAAATAACAACAGCTCCATATTAGAGCTATCAGTATTCCAGTGAAAAATCCTAGGCTTAGCTATAGAGAAAGCAGTCTGAAAGTTACCAGCTGGAGGGATCAGTGAACATGAACTGACAGCCCCATCAGCCTTTCTGGAAGGAAAGGGGGCCCCGGGATGGAAAGGACAGTCCTCAAATGTGTGGAACAGCCTTAGGAAGGACTGTGGGAAGCAAATCAATCAGACAGACTAAATGGGAATCCTGGTCTTAGCAGAAATACTGAAGGAGCAGGATGAGGAAGACGCAGCAGGGAAATTTTTTCAGTGGCTGTGTGGAGTGCCAGGACGAGGGCAGCCCTTTCTCTGTGCCGCCAGTACAGACCTGCAGGGTTCTCCCAGAACAGACCCCTCTGCACAGTGTGACTGCTGCCAGCCCTCTCCTCTTCACCTGAGCCATCACAAACACTAAAATCAAAACCAATTTTCTTACATTATTAAGATCCTTGAGGTAAGATGATTTGGCCCCCAATCAGTGTTTGGTTGAAAAGACACATCAAACATTTAATTTTGGATTTAGAACTGGTCATGAAATTACATTAAAAATTGGAGATAACAACCAACTTCAGGGACTAAGACAAAGTATTTTAACAGTTATGATTTTATTCCATTAATTGTCTTGGTAAATAATTGACTTCAATAATTTTTGAATTTCTCCATTTCAAGAGTTATCATTTCAAAGAATCTAAATATGTGAAAGTTCTTATGTGATTGCATGTTGAATTCTAAACTGCTAGTAGGTAAAAAGATAAAAAAACCAAACAAGAAAACCAGCTAATATCCCACAAACACAGAACCCTCCAGCACAGCCTTACAAAATAGCTCACACATTTTATGAGCCAATGTATTTCAAATTAAATACAGTGTAATTCTAAAGAAAAAAAAATTATCTATATTGTCAATTTCTTGAAAATCTGTGAGATGTTAGCTAGCATTATTGTTAGCTTTTACTGACAGAAATCTCTGGAACCTATACACTTTCTATGTATCTTCTATGTTATCCCATATATGTCACCCCATTGTGAAAATCAGAAAGTATTACCTTTATAGTTCTATATTCACCCAAATATCTTCAGTGATTTGATGATATTCACCAAAATCTTTAGACACATGTTGTATTATTCAAGTAATACATACACCTTTTTTCTTTTTTGTAAGAAGGAAATGTAAATTTCATGTTCTTAAGATCTATGTGTAACTATTCTTGTTCATCTAAGTGCAATCTCAGCAACCACAGCCAAATTAAAATAGACAATTTTCCATCTGCTTTTGATATAGTAATATCTCATTTTTGAGAATACAGAAAGCATAGGAAGCTAAAAGCTTATTTATGTGACTTAATTTTGAATATTTGAATACACTCTAAATCTCTGAAAGAAGGTAATAAACAATGGACAAATACCTCAATAAATGAAACTGCAGTGAAGAAACTGGTTCACGATAAAGTAAGAGGGGTCATTAAACACAGACCTGAGAAACAAATGCAGTCACTGACAACTCTGCAAGGGAGTTTCTCTAAGGTACTAAAAAGGTGCAGGCTTGTTTTAGCTCTAATTTCCGGATGCATCATCATCTTTTGTACAAGTTCATGAAATCCCAAATCAGCTTTCTTCTTGAAACTGTTTCCTACCAAGACAAATAGTGACAGGTAAAAAGAAAAACCTAAAGGTGAGTGGTACTTTGATTTAATGTATAATTACATAGGTCTGCTATCTACACGTGCTGAAAGTAGGTATCAGCCGATATAATGACATTGTCAAATGTAAAGAGTCAGGTAATGCTCTCATTGAACTACTGAACCCAATTCAGTCGTGTACCCAGACACATTAACACTTCTCCTACAGTGGTTTCTTCTCTATTTGCATGTCATTACACTGTTTAGTTGCATATTCTGTTTCAACATTTATTACTTTACACAATTTCTTTAACCCAAACCACTTGGTTAAATGCTATTTTACAGACACATACTGCAGGATCTATACTGGAAAAAAATACATCATCGTGTCATTCCCAGAGATTCAACCCACCAAATCTGTTTTGGAAACAGTCTCAGTTAGGAGTCCAAAATTTGCATTCTGTATTTACTAGCATTGACTTAAAATATATTGCTCTGCAAGAAATCCTGGCTGTAAGCTCCTTCAGATGAAGCATTCCTGAGAAGGAATCCCAAATGGATACCTGCCGACTTCGGGTGGGGGAAGCCATGCAGACAATCAATGTGATTGACAGAGCAAGCTTTGTTTATTAGCAATACAGAGGCACTTATATAGTATTGAGTGTACAAGCTTATCAGTTCTTTAATTAGTTTAAACTTATAAAAGCACATTCTTACTTCTACATAATTGGGTTAGATAAAAGACTACATTTGGCAAGCTTTATGTTTTGTCTTGAGAGATCAAAGTTTTTCCTCCCTTCTCATAGTCAGCACATCTTTATCAGAACAGCACTGTACCTCCTAAAAACCCCCTTTTTGTTCCCAGGCCTGTTTCTCATGCAGGCACTTTCTCATTGAGGTTTTTTTCTCATCCAGGCCTTTGCTTGCAGGCCTTTGCCTGCACAGCTCTTCTATTGATCTGGTTTTATCAATAATCCATGTCCCTGATCCTCTAACCATTCTCCAACAGATACCAAACGAAATTCCATTTTATTTCATTATTCATTTGTACCTAACACTGACACAGTAAGCACAGGAGTGGTTGAATGAAAGTGGGCACATGTTTAGTAGCCACAGAAGTGAGCTTGGTAGGCCCAGATGGGAGGATGTGGGGATAATTTGATGTATTCTTACAGATGGGGTATAAATACCTGTAAGTATCTAAATATCTGTGAATAACTAAAAAGAAAACAGTTAAATGCAAACACAACTGTTCACACAAGGACACTGGTGTGCTCAGCTTTAGTTTCCTACACCAGGACAGAAACCAGGCAGTTACAGGTACAGCAGGTTTTCCAGTATCCCATTTCAGCACTAGGCCATTGCAATACCATTGACCTCCTCTCTGCACACAGAAAGATAAAACAAGTCCTTAAAATGATTTTACTAATGGACCAAGGTCTCAAAATCTGTGAAATACAATCACCTCATCAATCATTCACAATCATTATTTTTTATATCTTCTATAAAAGGAAATGAAACAGTAGATTACCAAACTATATATCCATCCCTCCCCTTTACTGCCTAGTACAGCATTAACAGGCCCTAACAAATGGCACACCAGAATCTCCAGAACCAGTGACACAAGTGCAGTGATAAGCCACATAAAATATTCATAACTGGAACTTTAGATGTAGGCAGATGCACAACAGGAGCACACAAGCTTTGTCAGGAATCATTGAGAGATTGAAAGCATACTTAAAGGATTTATTAAAGCAATCAGAAGAAGCCTCTACTCAGTCACCATGATTGCAAGGAGTTTATGGCCATGTATTTAATCTCCCTGCTCTGTAACAGATAAGTTATGCTTTCTTGTGATTTGTGCACAAAGAATTTTTTCACTCTTTTCTAGCACTATAAAGATCAGAAGTACCATTTCTGCCTTGCTAAGCGAAGCATTAATAGGAATGCCAGCAGCAAGATGGAACACGTAATAAATATGAAGGTTTAACATTATAAAGATTTATATTATACAGAATATAGTCCTAGATTATGAGATAACATTATTACCTTTTGTTATACGAAGTTATAGGAAAAAATCATTTGATGACAGGGATTTCTTTTTTCCAGCATTATATTCAGGGACATCAGGGTTCAACAAAAAATGGTGAGAATGTACTAATCTTAAACAGTTGTCTTAATAGCAATTAACCAAAGAGAACACCAGAAGTTGGTAATACACATCAGTTCACACATCTTTTGCAGGGAAGTGCATTAAAAAAGATTTTTTTAGTTCATAAAAAATAACTTTGTTACTCAGGTCAGCTAGCAGGAGAACTTACTGAAGGGAGAGAAAAAGCAACTGCTAATTGAAACAAAAGAATAGAAGCAGGCAACTATACCAAAACTTGGATGTATACATGTACAGAGAACTTAACACCTGTGTATATAAACCCTTGCATTATCTCTACAAGATGGTTGACTATATGCTCATTTGACACTGGCCATTACAAGCACTGGAGAGCTGAGCTTGTTAACATAACCAAAAAATGGAAGAATACACTTTTTTCTCTCATTTTGACTTACTGCCTACAGCTTCTTGTAGTTTGCATTGACCTTTCCTGAAGGAAGCCTTAGAAACATCAGCTGTGCTCTGGAGCTATTCAAAATATTTCACATGCAGAACAGAGCTGACAGACCTTGGCTTCCCCACTGAGTTTGCAAGAACTATTGAAAAACTCTTCCTTATTTTGGATCATTTTTCTCTTCAACAAAATCAGTGTGCACATAAGCAGCTTTGAAGAGCTTTATGATAGAGGAAAAAAAAAGCATTCCTTCATCTTAAAGGTGAAACTACATGGAATGTAGGATTTGTTACAAGAACTATACTGTTATCATCCTATGTTTCTTTTTTTCTTAATCTGGCAGAGGCTCTGTTTCCCATTTTCAGTAGATGTCATTAACAAAAATTTCCTTCATTTTTATTTAGAAACGTGCACATGAGTCTTGCATGCTTAACATAAAAGAAGGGACCTCCTCAGCTGTGGAAAGACTCTTCAGTAGATCCTCAAAGATGCTGATGTTTTTATCCACTGTTTTTGTCCAGAACAAGGGCACAAAAAATAAATTTAAATGCTTAAACACAGTCAGGGAACTTTTCCTTCATCTCACACTCTTCATCCCAATTTAATTTTAATCTAATCAGATCACATGAGTTGCTTATAGCGAATTTAGAACTTGTCTTTCACTCTCACTCTTTGCTACACATTTGTTTTAACTCAAAGGAAGCAAGGTCTGGTGGCCTGATCAAAGGAGGGTGTCACATACTTGCTGAATTGGACACTTATCCAAAATCAGTTCTTACACGAAACAATGAAGATTTTACATTAGCTGTAAACCCTTCCATATAGAGTAATTCCAAATATTTTACTACAAATACTCTATACTAGCTCTAAGTGCAGTAACAAGTCTGAAATTTCCCCAGGTATTTAATATCATAAGAAGATCAAAGCAACTCTTCTAAAAAACTTGAAGAACATAACCATTACCTTTGTTCTACTGCCCTTACATTCATGGTTCTTTATTCACAGACTGCTAAATAAACTCAGACTGCTAAAATATTTTGCAATGTAGCATTTTTTCTTCCCTAAGAGACCATTAGAAGTAAGAACTCAATGTGACCTCTTTCTTTCTCTGCTGACCCCAAGACTTCACAGTGTGTTCAATACATGTTATGTACATGAGTGTGACATATGCATAACCATTTCCTAGTCAGAAACAAAACCATCTTTCTCCTGCATACTTCCATTCTCTCTATAACAGAAAAGTTTCTAAGAAATTCCAAGATCTTAGCGATCAAGACATCATTTACTTTACATTCTGCTCCGACAGAAACAGAATGCACAGTGCACAAAGGGGAAAATGAAGACATGAAATGGTGTTTTGGGAAAGCTTACCATTTTATTACTGCTATACAAATATCCCTGGGTTCTAATCATGCAGTGCAGATCTGTTGTTTTAGTTTGTCTGGAACTCAAAACCTCTAATTTTGTTCTAAAATTTCAAACTGAATTAAAAAATTGCAAAGAGCAAGTCAGACACAGCCCAAAAATTTCACAGCTTCACTCCTCAAAGTAAATATTAATCAAGGTTTGCAAAATTTGTTGTGTATGAAAACATATGTAGCTGTTCTTCAGAGTTCTTGTACTAACAAAATCCACTTTCACCTACCAATCTTTCAACAGCAGATATACACGTGAAACCCCACTTTTAGCTAATGTCTAATGAATCCATAAATGTCCATCACCCAGTGAACTTAGAAACTTTGTAAGGAAGTTGTAGGGGTTAAACTGTCTTAGAGAATATTTTACAGGTTCAGAAAAACCTCAACCTCTTTTATGTTTTAACTGTAGCCAGTATTAAAAGGTTTTATTTCAAATCAGAACTCCATATCTAACAGAGAAATTGTTATATGAAGACAAATTTTCATGTTAAATCAATAATAAATTATAGGTTATGTGTCTCTTTGATTTTAGAGGATGCATAATTTACAACAATAAATAATTAACATATCAAAGGATTCTAATTTAACTGATGCCTTCAGCATCAGCACAGCCAAAGTACAAAACATTCTGTTTGGTGCTTATAATCCATATTTGTGGTGGAGATGAGTAGCTATAGTAGTTATTATGTTTTCCAATACGTAATTTTTGCTAATCACTTAAAAGTATTAATAAATATCAGAAAGTTCAACTTCTGACATATGATCTGTAAGCATACTGCATCAGAGGGAAAAAGGCAAGCATAACAAGCAGTATGCTGTTACAAACAGCATTTCAGCCAGAAATACTTAATGCAAGCTTTATTTTAAAGTAGTGTTAAGTTTTTCATTGCGTGCTTTTTAAAGACAGCTTATAGATGTAGAAAAAAGTAATCATCACAGAAAATAGCTCATCTCTAGGTAAAAGAAAAGCAGTACTATTTCACTTCGGAAAATAGGTGTTAAATTTATTTTTGGTACTTGTGTTCTTTAATTAGGATAACATCGATGCATTCACCAAAATTCTGCATAACAGACAAGTTCAAGAATGATGTAAAAGCACATTTTTCTCACTATTCCATAACGAACAGGTAATTCTAGCAATGTGCAGGCAAGTAATTCCAGACACTCAAGTAATGCTGCTCCAAAACGGGTGATACAGACATTTCTGGAGAGGAAGCCAGGCAGGACCAGAGCTGGGCACCAGTGACTGCCGAGATAAACCTCTGCATAACCCAGCCCTCAGAGCTTCCCAAGGAAAGCCCAGGACAGCCCTGCCTGGAAAGCACCACACCAGCTATAGAGCAAGGCCTGAGCCCACATCATCCCTGGAAGTGTGGACTGAAGGAACACCTGGGCCTTCCAGAATAGCTCCACCCTTGTCAGTGAGAGCATCCATGGCTTCACTTAAAAAAAAATGTTTTGTCCTCGAAGAGCACAGTCAGGTCATCATCCTGCAACTGGACAGTTGTGGCTGCAGATTATGGTTACAGAGAGGGTTGTTTTTAGCAGGCTGAGCCTATTGCCAGGTTTATAACCAAACCCAACAATAAACCAGTAGCTCATAGATTTGGTGGAGATGTAATGAAACTCTCATGGTTTGCTTCCTTTGAGAAGGCACAAGGGCCGTATCCCTGAGCTGGGATGAATCCTTGGGGGAAGCCTATGCCATCACTCCCTCCTCATTCCCCACCTGCTCCTGCGGAATGACAGTGACTCAGACACACCACAGCTCTGCCCACTTCCCACCCACCTCTCCAGACCCTGCTGTTTAAAGAGGTCACCTGCCCAGCAGTGTGAGCTATGCGTGGGACAGAGCCTGCAGCCCAAAGCAGCCTCCTGCCCCTTTCTGCTTTATAACCTCCCAGTGCAGACTTGAGAACTTCTCCACCAACATCCATCAAGAGCCAAGGAAACTACATTCCTCATCATATACAGACGAAAGTGTGACTGAATAGAGTTCTGCATTTCTCAAAGTACTAGATATTGAATATCAGCTTCTGTGAGGTCACAGGAAGAATAAAAATTGTGCAAAGGATTGTAAAGAAAAATCTACAGTTGTATATATTTCATATGTATGTGCATGCATGCACAAATTGTAAAAATTATTTGCATTGGAATTCAGAAGGCTGTCTTAATAAAAGCATTTGATTCTTCTTCTTAGAGTAAGTGTTGTGGTGTTGCAGTGGGGACACTGCAACATGCATATATCAAACCAGGCGTCCCGTGGAAAGGAAATATATATGGACAGACAGATTCTTGATAGCTGTTTCAGAGGTGTTTATTTCTCCACCCGCATGGTCGGGGCTCTGCCCAGGAACTGTTCCAGTCACGGGACCAAGGGTCCTTCTGCCCGCGCAGGGAACACAAACCAACCAATGGGAACAAGGCTGAGCAGGGGCAGGGAAACCCCGTGTCTGTGCCCTCAGGGCCCCTCTGCCGGGGCTGCACGGCGGGGGAGGGACCCCGACATTGCAGTGGGAATGAAAAGTGCTGGTCAGCTGCAAATGGCAGTCAAGCACCTGACTTTGGGCTGAGAAAACAGAAATCAAACAAGTGTGCAACTAGAAGAAGCAGATATAATTTTCATGCCCAGAAAAATACATAAAAAGTTCTATGTTGATGCCAATGGAGAAAAGGCTTCATGAAAAGTGTTTGCATGGAGAGACCCTTAATTACAGCCATGATAAGGAAAGTGTCTCTGCAGTCCAGTTGTAGCAACATGAAGCCTTATGAAATACAGCTTTAAGAAGGAAAGTTAAAAGCCTGAGGCCTAACAAAAGTTAGTAGCTATTTATGTTTATTTTCTAACACACAAGGTTTCTCAACACCATGATTGCAGACTACCCAGAGAGCAGTGTTAAAATATCTCAAACTGGCTTCAGAATTATAACTTGTTTACTCCTTTAAGCACACATTACTCCTGATTTTACTACATATGTCTAAAAAGACAAAAAGTTAGCACCATTATAGCAGGGCCAACACTTCTCACCTTAATGAGTCAATTCCTATGCAAATATTTCAATAAAAATCCCAGTGTGGTCATTCTTGCAGTTACCTACACCTGTGGGGAGAGATAAAATAGAATTGGGTTGTGGGCTGTGGGACGTGCCTGCAGAAGCACATGGTGTCACAAAGAAGCACGTGGCAGCACAAAGGAGCACATGACAGCACGAAGGAGCATGTGGCAGCACAAATGAGCAAATGGCAGCACAAAGGAGCACATGGTAGCACAAAGGAGCACGTGGCAGCACAAAGGAGCACATGGCAGCACAGAGAAGCACATGGCAGCACAAAGGAGCACGTGGCAGCACAAAGGAGCACATGGCAGCACAAAGGAGCACGTGGCAGCACAAAGGAGCACGTGGCAGCACAAAGGAGCACACAGCAGCACAGAGAAGCACATGGCAGCACAGAGAAGCTCCTCCACCGGACCCTGGCGGGAGGAGGTGTCATATAGAGAGGAGCCTGCTGGGAGCTGACAGACGGGTGAACAGCGCGTGATCGCCCCATAGAAGGACATTTAGAAAGTGTGTTGCTGATGTGGCAACATGGGATAGGTCACATAGTGAGAATTACCATATAAGGAAATACTGTGTCTTGGAAAATTGTATAAAACCAGCTCATTTCTTTAAATAAACTATTCAGATTCCCTGCCGGTCTGGGTCTGTGCCTCAATCCCCAACATACACCTGCCTATTTGATTCCCATTTAAGAATAGGGGGTCATTAAGCACCTTGTATAACCACATGTATACACTAATTATGCATTTACCTTATTGCAGGTCTAATGACTGAGCAGCACGTGGGTGACAGGTTCAGGCAGCAACACAATTTGGCCTTGTAGTACAAAGGATTAATCAGAACATAAACAGCACTCAGGTCCTGACAGGAGTCCTGAGAAGTCTGAAAACACATTCTAAGTGTGTTTTCACCAGCATTCAGAGTAAGCTGAAGAGCAGTGTGTGTCTATGGACCACGCCACAATGCAGACATGAGAACATCACACATTGTTTAATAACGTGTTGTTTGTTTGGGTGTTTTTAATGACCTGTGATTTGGTACAATTCTCTTTGTCTGAATGGAATGAGTTTTCATGCCCAAGATCTCAGCAGCTGAGTAAACCTGCATGATGGGGTCTCCTCCCCCTGCCATGTGATCCTGGGAGAGGGGCCCTGAGGGGAGGCACAGGGTTTCCCCAGCCTCTGGTCAGCCTCACTCCCCATTGGTTGTTTTGTGTTCCCCTGCACGGGCAAGGACCCTCGGGTCCCGTGACTGCAGCAGCTCCTTGGCAGAGCCCCGACCATGCGGCTGGGGAAATAAACATCTCTGAAACATCTACCAAGAATTGGTCCATATATATTTCTTTCCACGGGCCTCATTGTTTGATACACGTGTTGCAGTATCCCCACTGTAACAAATGGTGGGTAATGCGGGCAAGACACCGATCCCTAAGGACAGTGATTGATTTGTGAGTAAACTCTGGATTTCTCTTCTTGTTTTTGTTTTGCTGTTCCATCTCTAAACTATGGAGGAAACATGGAAAGACTCTTGGCTCTCAGAGCCACATATGGACATTTATCTTAAACTTGAAAAGATTCTTGAACAAGGATTTGTAAATTTTAGCCTAATTCAAGCTGAAAAGGAACTGAAACATTTCCTTTCATGGTTGTTTAGGAACTTTTTCTATGTTTCTTGGGATTTAATTCTTACCAAAGACTTTTGGAACACCGTTTGGACACAGTTAATTTCTGAGTCAAAATATATGCCGATGGAAAAATATTTTCGTGAATATTATTTAATAACTGAGCCTGTTGAGCAATGTCAGCTGTGTCTTGGCGAAGGGAAGCCTGCCTCAGGGACTGTGAGGCCCAGGCCACATGTAATGAGCGCTCTCCAAGCAGCAGCGAGGCAGTTCCCGCATGGGCAGAGCGATGCAAGCTGCAGTGTCGGCAGCGGCGCGAGGTGTGGCGGGAGCGGCACGACCTGGCGGTGCCCGCCCAGCCCCATGCAGCGCGTGGTGGAGCGAGCCCCATGAGAGGAGTGGCATGCGGCCGGCGGCGATGGCGGTGGAGCGGGGCCACGCCCAGCCAAAACGCGCGCTGGAGCAGGGCACGGGGGGGTTGTCACTCGGAGGCCCGGCCGAGACGTGGGCGCGGCCCCAGGCAGCGGCAGCACAGCTGCAACCAGAGGAGGGGGCGGCGTACGGGGAGCTGAGTGGCACCGCCTGGCCCGGTCCACGCGGCCCCAAATGCGACCCCGGGAAGAGCGTGCAGGCACGAGCAGCCCTGGCAGCCCTGGCAGCTCCGACACGGGAGCGAGGGAAAGTGGAAGCAAAAATGCAGCGAGACAGAAAACAGCAGCCACTAGGAAAAAATCACCGTAGCTAAGGTTTTAGGAATAGTAAAATGGTATAATGTTAAACAAAATTACGGTTTTATAACAAGGTGTGACAACCAGGAAGACATATTCGTCCATAGAACCGCCATTAAAAGGAATAACCCTAAAAATTACCTGCAAAGTGTAGGAGATGGGGAAGTTGTACAATTTGATACAGTGCAAGGAAAGAAGGGTTTACAAGCAGCAAATGTTACTGAGCCTGGAGGTATTCCAGTCAAAGGCAGCCATTATGCACAAAATTATAAACAATATCCATCCCAGCAACTTCCCTACCCACAACCTACTTTCCCCTTTTACCCTATATCCAATATGAACCCTTTCCTAATTTTACCCCACCCCTAATTTATCCCTAATCCATTTTACACCCCATGGTTTCCCTCACAAAACCATGCCTTTACCAATTGTTTCCCCAAAAATCCCTTTCCAATGCCAAGTAGGAGATGAAGAGGGGGAGGGAAGAAATTAACTATTTTGTTCAGCGTTCCAACAGGTACATATGGAAGAAACCCTCTCCTGCCTCAATTTCCCCACAAAGCATGTTCAGAGAGTCCTTTCTCCCTTCTGTCAGCTTTAAGATGCTCCAGAGAAAAAATCCATTTGGACATTTAAAGAGGGTGGCTTGTTTTGTTTTGAAACTGTCCTTGTTATCTCATGTTTATCCAGTTGTTTTCAATGTTAAGTTTTAAATCTCATTTTGTTAAAAATAAACGGGTGAAATGCTGGGGCCCTCCCCCTGCCATGTGGTCCTGGGAGAGGGGCCCTGGGGGGACAGACACGGGGTTTCCCCAGCCCCTGCTCAGCCTCGTTCCCCACTGGTTGTTTTGTGTTCCCTGCGCGGGAAGGACCCTCGGGTCCCACGATTGTAGCAGTTCCTCGGCAGAGCCCCGGCCATGCGGGTGGAGAAATAAACATCTCTCTGAAACATCGATCAAGAATCGGTCCTTATATATTTCTTTCCACGGGCCTTCGTTGTCTGATACACATTGCAGTATCCCCACTGTAGCACCTGCAGGGCTATTTCAGTGAGTTTCCCTCGCTAGAATGACAGCTCAGAGCACTCAGCTTGCCCTTTATCTTTGAAGATTCTTATTTGTCTACTGTTTCACAGCAAGCAGTTCTGATGAATAGTGCAATTAACCTTTCCATTATTAAAACAATTAATTGCAAAAATTAAAGACATGACAAGGGCTAAATACTAATGCATAAATTATCATGTTCAGGAATTGTAATTATTAATCTATGTACACTAATTGTGAAATAAACAAAGAGGACAAATTGTAATCAGAAGTCAGTGCTGGAATTGATGGTCATTTGTTTTTCCTGTAAAAAGAGAAATGCACCATTTTGCTCTTGACATACAAAATTAATCATACCAAGCCTTAAACCAGATTATTTTTTTCTCTTGTGAATGATGTAGGATCCAAAAATATCTAAAGTTTAGTTTTGTTTCTACAGCAATGCAAGTTTACATCAAAGAAATTTACATTTCACTGTAAAAATATCTGCCTAAACTACTCCTGCAATGAATCTCCACTACATTTTCACTTCATGTAGCTAGAATTCGACTAGGTATTGTGGAATTCTTGTAACAATGTAATATTACAAAGTTGCAAGATACAATATTAAAAAAACCCCGCTGATCAGATACATGGCCATAAACCGTTGATGATTAACATCAACACTGAAGTATTTCACCTATGGGAGGAGTACCTGCCTCACAAACGTGCACAGCTGTGCTGCTGAAGAGTGTGGTTGTTGGGGAAGAAACACAGATAGACCTAGTCAAGATTTTTTTTTTCCTGTGGAGAGTGTCAACATTTCAACAGTTTCATAATGTTTCATCTTAAAGACAGTCAGGGATTTAGCTATGAAGACTAATTTTGTCCCACTGCTTTGTGCCAGAAATAATGGAAAGAACATCCAACTTTAATCATCTGTTGTTTACTACCCTCAAGCAATTCTCTGGTCTCCTAGGCCACCTTCTGCCCCCATTCCCACTAAAAACACACTTTTCCTTAGAGCAGGACCACTTTCCTTTGAGTCATTGCTTTAAAAGCTGTGATGCTGCCACAGCAGGATTCAAACACCGAGCACTGGTCTCATGAGATAAGTGATGTTGGGGCATCAACTGCTTCTACCGTAGTCTGACAGAGGTACTTCCTTCCTTCCATACTGTTAGTAACAGGATGCATTTAACAAGTTTCAAATGGTTTCATCAATTTAAAAAAAAAACCAAACAAAACCTCAGTCAAAACCAAAGAAATCAACAACAAAAATAACCCCAAACAAAACAAACCCCCTTCCACAGATCTCCATCGTGTAAAGGCACAATTACAAAACATCAGCCAAGTTCATCCCTATGAAATATCTATGCAGTACCTGACGCAGGAATGTTTTGATTGGGAGATCTGTGAAAGCCAGAAGTTGGATAATGATGATGATAAAACCCACAGTGCCAGAGACCTTTAGCACTAGAGAAAAAGCTTCAAAGATCAGTCAATGTGCTGAAGGAAGGACATTCTGCTCCGAGAAGGACATCCCCTCACAGCTCTGGAAAGAAAAGCAGACTTTTTCTCTTGAAAACAGGTCCCACTTCACATAATATTTATTTTTGCAGGTCACTTTGGTCACACACACACCTCCAGTGTCAGTGACCAGATTACTTGTACTTCACTGAAACCATGCTACCTACATAGAAAAAAAGTGTGAGAAATTCCTGGAGAGCTGTCAGGCAATTATCAGCTGGCTCACACTTGACCTTGAAGGTGGCCAGCTGACTCCAGAATTTCATGTCCTGACAACATTGTGGCATGCTTAAATAATGAGTTTATAACCTAATATTTACAATGTCAGTTTCAAACCAAACAAGCAGCTTTAGATATCGGACAGTTCATTGAATTTTTCAACAAGTGCCTTGTTTCACAACTACCATGGTTCTGGCAGCAATACATTGGTGAGAAAACTACTCAAATCATCATCTCTTAATAAGTGTCAAGGCATAGGGGGCCATACATGGGATCTCCAGAAGCACTCAACCCTTTGTAAGGCAGCACAACTACAGTAAACAGTAACAAGAAAATCAAGGCATCCCTCTACAATTCAGAGTATGGGACCAGTAAGTGACATTATTTTTACAGTCACCTTTTCATAAGGACAATATTACAGAGAACATTAATTGATAATAAATTCTCAATTATGAAACCAAAGTTCTGGGAAATCCTCTTTCATATCTTCTCATTCTTTTGATTTATTTGTTGTCTGTACAGTGTTACAAAATTTACATTTACTCATACCAAGGATAAAGCTAAAAAGGGCAGTGGTACAGTACACATTCTGAAAACAGCTATATCACTCATAACAAGGTACAGCTTAGGCATATTCCCAGAGTTAATTACAAATGTTTGTGCTTGAATGTCGATGCAAGAAAACATAATCTTGTTACAATATAAAAAGTTATTATATAATGGCCTTTCCTAAAACACAGTTTACTAGACCATGGCAGGTGGCAGACAGGAGGCTGAAAACTGTAACAAGCAATTACATTACAGAATTTTTTCCCTGCAGTTTCATAAGCTAAATTTCTTCCTATTTTAATCTAATCTTTGTAATAATGTGTCAGGACTGACACTCCAGTGGACATGAAACTCAGAAATGGTCACAGTTGAATAAATACATCTACTTAATTTTTCTCTTCAACTAGCTTTAAAAATTAATTTATCTGATTGCTCAGGCTATTATATAAAATTTGTTGGATTTGTGTACTACTAATAGGCACCTTCCTTGTATTTTTGCTCGCTACTGCCTAGATGAGGTTTTTCTAATTCTTGCTGATGGCTGATTGAACAAATAATGAAACAGTGACAAAAGTCAATTCCTCACAGTTCTCACAAGGCTTCAAACGGATCTGGAGTTAAGCAAAAGGAAAGCATCAGAATGGTTTTCAAACACAGTTTTGGTGTACAGTATTATTTTAACGATTCAGTTCACATCCACACCACAAACCCACACATTTAGCACTGCTGCCAGCCCAAGAAAGCTGCCTAAGCATATCCAGCGAAGGAGCAGAGCTTATCACATCGTTACTTTTCAGGTGTGCTCAGGCAAATAGATGAATTTACCAGCAAATCATAACATAGAAACTACTACATAAAATAGGTCAATTCCAAAATAATTTCATGAAAATATCTTAAAGCATCTTCATTGGTCGGTGAGGCTTGTTGAAAGAACCAGGAAAAAACATCAATTAAATTAAGCATCTCTCTCTTTCTTTTTTTTAAATTATTTTATTATTTTAATTTTTTGAACCATTTTTTCAATTTCATAAATCCTGTATGTATCTTGCTTCCAAAGATACTTTTCAGGGGATCAAAATGGTTCTATTATTGATGGGGAAATTAAACTTCTGAAAGATCTGTTTAATCTTTGGTGAAATACTTAGGCATTTATAAAGGCTGATTTTAATCCCAAGTAAATCCAGATTAGCTATGATGAAGAGAATGAAATTGCAGTATTACGAGTGAATGGTAAGAAATGATCTTGTTTGACAGAATTTTATAAAGAAAATTGACAGACATTCCTGGGGAGCTCGGAAGTAGTTCCCTAACAATTAGGGGTTGCAGCAGTCAAGAGAATTAGGCAATAAAGGAGATGAATCAAACAAATGCCACAAGCTGAGGCCTTGTTTAATTTGGAAAAAACATCCATCACCTTTGACACTTGAGATGCAAAATACTTCCCCGGCATTCAAGTTTAGTGCATTGCCCTTGGTTTCATGCAAGTGTTTGGAAAGGATTAACAGTGAATTATTTATATTATTTATATTTATTATTTATAACTCCCAAGGTACACTAACCCAATGAAATCAAATGTGCAAATGTTTTGGGTCCATACATTCATTGCACTGTTATCATGTAACAACATGTTACTGAATGGGTTAAACCCAAGCTTGCCATGGACTCTTTTGGCCTCTTGGGGGCTGTGCAATTTAGTAAGTATAGCTCGCCATATAGAAGTGATACAAAAAAAGAAATAAATTACAGTACATTTACCGCAGCTACTCCACAATTTTTCCTTTACATTCCAAAAGTAGATCAGTTCCCCTGAGCTGTACAAGTTATAGATAAGAATGAACTAAAACTTGCAGATTTCACATTTGTGTATAATGCTTTTCAAATCACTAAGCCTTGCCTAGAGACTTCAGTCGCTTCAGACTTGCCCAAAACTCAAGAAAATTATGAGATTCAAGAGATTACAACTGTCATCTTCATCTTCTACTCTGGTAAAACATTCATATTTCAAATCTCGGTTATCTTTGCATACAGTTCAATGCTATATTGTCCTGCCACCTCCTAATCAAAATTTGGGAAAAAAGAGGAATCTCCCAAAGTCAAACATGTATTTCTCTCCTATTGCACAGCACAGTTTGTTCCAGTCAAGGAGCTGATGCCATTATAAAAACTTCAGTTTTTAAGGGGATACTAAAAGGATCTATAAAATTTTGCTCTAGAATAAAACTTACTGTGCAAGGTTATTAGGTCAGGAATCTTTTCTTCACCTTCAAATGGTATGATTCAAAAAGAAATAAAACAAATGGACTCTTGGAGCTGACATTTCAAGAAGTTCTTTATACCTTAACTTCTGTGGAAAATTTGGAATTCCATTTTTTTTAATTCCCCATCTTGACAGTTCTACCTCATCAATCATTCCTGAGCTCATGACTAACCTGGTAATTAAGACTGTAAGAAGATCAGTGAGAATGAAAAGTAAGAACAAAATACCAAAATACATTTAAGCACTTTGTTTTCTTCCCTGACTCTGTTAAGTACATGCTCATTGCTAAGTACCACTCGCTTTACTGCCTCCTTTCCCATGCTGCCAGTGTTTGATTGGCTTTTTCCTTTCCCTTCCCATGGCCTCTGTTGTAGATCCCTGCTCTTCCCATGGCTTTTCTATACTCTCCCACTGGGTCAGGAGGGTCTTCTCCACTGCGCTTTCAAGTTACACAAATTTCATCCGAGTCCCTGCTACATGAGAGCTTGTGGAGCAGCAGCTACAGCCCGGACCAGTCCCACACTCCTTCCTTCCTGGGAAAGGAAACCAAAGGATAAATCCCCATCCCCCCCTCAGACCTGTAGCCAGGTTGCCATCTACCAAGACATAGGGGAAGGGATCATCATCCCAAAGAGGAAGCTTGACACCATTACAGCTCTTGGTGACATCAGAGCAGACCAAGGAGCAAAGGATGAATATCATCTCTTATGGCCATGATAACTACTCTGGTTTTTGGGAGGGCTTTGTTTTAGAAGCATAATAACAAAACAGCAGTGACTCCTCCTTTGAAAAGTTTCCAAAACCTCCATTGCCCTGGCAACATCTGCTGAGAGCACTTGGAAAAGAGACTCAGAATTGCACTTCTGATAGCTGATGTACTTGCCAACTTTGAAAAGCCACCTGAGTAATGAACTGTTGCTTCCTAATTGATGCCTTCTGTTTCCCTCACTTCTACTCATTTTCCTCCCTGTAGAAAAGCAAGAATATTTTTATGCCCTTTTTTCAGCTTAAGTCCTCTTCCGAATAACAGAAAATATTTTCAACATTGAAAGGGTTGGGGTTTTTTTGAGTGAAACAAAGATTATGACTAGCGATCATGGACATTTGATATTTCAACACTTATCCTCATCCGATCTACCAATAAATACAGCAACCAAACAAGAAAAAAGTCAAAACAGTACAGGTTTGAGCTCTTCCACTTGTTTTTTCCTATCCTTAGGTTGTACAAAACAGGCTGTTCATACAGCATGCTTTGGAGTAATCAACTTTCCATGTATTACCAATTAGATTCTCCATTCTCAAAGTTAACACCTGCATTAAAAACAAAAGAAAAGTTAAAGTTGAAGAAGGAATTAATTATAAAGCATCATTTGATGGTAGGCTTTAATCTAACTTTAGCTTCAGTGCTAAACTGAAGGCAAGGACAACTTTCAGCTATCCTTTTCAACATATTAGGCTCAATTCCATTTTCCAAATATGTTATCAATATGATAATTCCACACTTTCCCATCTATAGACAGTCCAGTCTTCGTAAAGGTAGCATTATTACTACAAATACACTGAGGGGAAACTATTTCAATTACCAGGAGACTATGCAGCTCCAAGTCTATTTATTTCAATTTATTCAACTGTCTTCATATATGCGTGCATAGAACTTTTATAAAGAATGAATAAATTCACCTTGAAATTGTACCAATTGACTTTGGCTGGGCTGGGCTGCGTGATGGAATCAGAATCACTTTTGAAATAAGCCCTGACAATGCTGATCAAAACAAAGTGGCTACTCATTTATTAAAGTGACAGCTCAGCAATGGTTTCAAGCAAGGGGCTGACATGGCCTGGGGTGTCAGCCATGGCCCAGGGTGATGGCTGTGCCTAAAAGCTTTTGAGCCAGTTGCGTTCTCTGAAGATGCATCTGACGGTATGACATTTCCTAGGGCTCCTACACCTGCCTGGATGTCAAGCAGCTGGTGTGAGTACTGTCACCCATTTCAGATTGTTATTCCACGAGTGACAAGTTTGCCCTGAGACTACATGGATGAAATTGATCCTTTTTCTCTTTGTTATGAGCATTCCAGTCAGGGAGAAAGCATCTTGGGTCAGACACACGCACAAACTGCACAGCTCCCTGATTTTACGAATTCATCAACTTAACAACAACTGAAATGAATCATCACTGGAAATGCAATTTAAAACATGTATTTGAAAGTTTTAGCTTAGCAACTTAAGTTTGTAGAATTTTTTAGTGGTATTCTTCTATGAATGTTCAAGTACAGGATTGCTATAGCAACCCACATCCTGCTTTAAAATCAATAGCAATTCAGGCAACGCAAGCCGTTAAACAAGTGTAACAGGTAGGAATGTGCTTCCTCAGTTCTTTGTAGGTGTTGCTACAATGGAAGTTTAAGTTAAAGGAGGCATCACAAACCTTCTATATGATTTTGGAAAACAACATAGGGGATGAGCGGGATGAATGTCAGTGAATTTGGATTTGAGGAAGGGCGTAGCTGGAAAGCAGTAGAGCTCATGAGCAACTGAAGCAAAGACTCCAGATTGTGCTCTTTGAGCTTTTGCAAAAAATAA
The DNA here is from genome assembly GCF_965178545.1 of Coloeus monedula. Lineage (NCBI taxonomy): Eukaryota > Metazoa > Chordata > Aves > Passeriformes > Corvidae > Coloeus > Coloeus monedula. Next base: position 13,376,687 of record NC_138795.1, on the reverse strand, counting down.
AGTTGAGTTTAAGTGAATCTGTGCTTTCCTGAAAAGTCAGTTTTAGCTTTGCTCTTATGCATAGGAAATCCTATAAAATGCAGCCACAGAGGTATTTCTCCACTGAGCAATTTTGAAAGGAAAACCCAAAGCAGAACTAGCATGACCTCATGCAAGTTTCACTGTGCTTTTCATTATGAGCCGAAGGGGGTGCTGGCACTAATTTATAATGTCCATTCAAAGCTATTGTTAAATGCTTACAGTTTTAAAATTAATGTAATTCAGTGAGCAAACTTTTTCTGATAACCACCTATTAGAAAATGCATCTTGCACTACTGGAAGAGTAAAATAAGGAATTTGTTTCTGGAACATACACTGCTTCATCTTTATGAATGTGCATGTTAGGCCTGATGCTGTCATATGGAGTGCACTCAGCATTGTGTGTCAGTAACACTCTGTGGTTCTAAGCTGGATATCTGGGGACTCCAGATGTTAAACTAACCGGCACTTTTACAAAGGCTCTTCCGTCTGGACATCTCAAAGACTGACACACTTCAAAGTAAATCTCAAATAGTAGAGGAAAAAAGTGGGAAATATATGTAAGCTTTGTTTTGTTCTAATTCCTTGAAACTCTGTTTTCCACAAATATTTATAGTAAATTGCAAGTATTCATCAGTTTCAGAATAAACATCACAATAGGAAAGCACATCCCTGTGTGTACTCCACAGAAGTTGATGATAAGAAGTGTTTATTTCCTTGTAACAAGGAAGCACTGATTTCAGAAATTTTAATGCATGTCTGTGCAGGAATGAATACCAATTCCCAGAAATTTGTAGGCATTTGCACAACTGTCTCAAATAATGAGAAAAAATGAAGAACCTCTCAGAATATATATTAACATTTTGTATTACTCAACCTATTGACACAGCAAGATAAAATTACGATATGTGCCTACCTTCCTCACAGCTATGAAGCTGAATAAACCATCAGGCACTGCAGTGTAACTATTGCAGAAGTTCTCTACTATCAAGGGAAAACTTCTGCTTTTAGGGAAAAGGTGAAAAAAAGTTGGCTAGAAGTAGTACATCAAGAAATAGGTAAAAATCTAAGAAAAGCAGAGAAACATCCACAACACAAATGGTACAGATTGAATGAAACAGTATTTTTTTGATGATTCCAACCTCTCTTTTTTTATTACTGTTGCCATACATTAAGCTCCTGGAACTGAGTCCAGCAAGCAACCAGTTCTCCTTTTAAGATGTACTCTGTGGTGTGAAAATCCTCTAATGGATTTATGCTACATTTATAGGTGGTAGAGTCTCCCTTCCAAAGTGGTCTCCTGAATGTATTTAAGTTGTCCTGTTTCAGATTATTGTGTATTATAATAGTAAAATCATTTTCTTAGACCATTAAATATTCAGTATGGTTTGGAATTAACTCTTCCTTCAGTTTGCATCTTGGCATAGGAAGTTTCTAATACCCCGACTTTATTCATCCCATCAATCCTATATTTAACAACAGCAGGGAAATAACACTATGTTGTTTTTATTGGCAATAAATAATTTTACTTGAGCTTTTCTGGGAAAATGTCCAGGCATTGCATCTGTGTTAAGTTATAAGATTTCCAGAGATAGTGGGAGAACAAGTTCATTATCATTTTTGACCCTTGGTGAAAACAGTTCCTTCAGTGTTATTACACATTCCTGTCTGGCAAAAGCAAAGCTTCTTATTTCAGCCTGTACTCATTTAGTAAATTACCTGAACTCTCTTGGTGTTTTCACATTTACAAAGCTACGCTGGGGAAAGAAATTTCATTTTAACCAAGACTGCTGAAATGCTGTGCAGGAATGCTGTGCAGGGACAAAAGACCGACCGCGAAGCCTTCTTCCACAACCACTACCAACTCCAAATTACACTCACCACTTCATGTGTGGAACAGACAGCATCCCCATTCTCCTCCTTCCAAGAACAACCTCTGGCACTGTGCACACCGTACTTCAGACATTCCCACCTGGAGAGGGCAGAAGGGTGCAGTCTCATTCCAGACCACCTCAATCCACACATACTCACAAGTCAGCCAGTGTTTAGCTATGCAACATTCTAAAATACCCATGACCGCTGTATTTTTCTGGACATGTAAACTTTCTTGGCAATAAGTCTTCATTTTTTTCAGCTGTTTAAGTTTTGTTTTTACCATGGAGAAATCCGTGCTGATTTTCTCTTGCAGTCTGTTCTCCTGTTATACATCCATGGGCATGTCATTCACACTAATTATTTTTACAACAGGGAAAAATGCTTCTTGAGGTGAAGATGATGCAAAAACCCAACATTCTTTAAAGGGAAAAGACTACAGGTGAGTTGCTGACATGCAGACCCCTGTTACATTATTTTAGTCCCTAGGGATACTACAAACTTCATTATTCTTTGAATGCCCACCTAAGACTGTAACTTTTGCTCTCTCCAAGTCCTGTTGCTGGTTTCAGGTTTTGACTGGTATCAAGTTTCTCTTAAGTTTTTTTAACAGTGCATAATGTCAACTTTTTCAACTTCCCAACGATGTCCCAGATTTAGTTTAATTGTCTTACAGCTATCAGAAATCAGCTGACAGTTCTTGGAAGTCTTCCCTATTAGAACAAGGAATGCTGATCTTTTTCCTGCAGCTGACACACGTACGTGCTAACGAACCCCTTGACAACCACAGCGCTACCATTTGTCACTTCCTGCAGCAGCTTTACAAATCACCATTTACATCATAACTGAGTATCATGCTGCAAGGAAGAAAAAGCTCTTTCATACTCATTCCTTGTCCTGACTGGTTCACAGATCACAGCACTTGATTGCACCTCATTCCCCTTTGCATGACATGTACAGGCTCAGAAACCCATTGCTCGTTCTCAACCAACCAATGCTCCCTTTCTCCCCTCACTGAAGTAATACCATACATTTTTCTTTACAACTCACAGCAACAAAGATATTCTTCCCATAATGTCTGGTTTTATTACTGTGGTTGCATAGGAAAATAACGACATCATGCTGTGCTTTAAAAACTGTGTCCCTGTCTGCAGTTAACTCATTCCATCTCAGAGATCACTGCATGTGTCTGCATATCGAGTAAGTACTTTAGCTGAAAAGAGATTTTGCACAATCTGAAAATGCCCAGGAGGCAAATTGTTTTATTAAAGTTCATAGTCAAAATCAACTTTGCAGAGGAAGAGTTATCTGTCTTTTCCAAATTCCCTATTACAGCCTGACAGCTTGTGAAAAAGCCTGGCTAAACAATCCCTTCATGTATGTTTAGCAACTGACAGTTTTCTAGAATGTGGGATTTTTCATTTGTTGGGGTTTTTTTGTTCTTTAGTTGGTTGGATTTTTTACATTGCTGTTTAGTAGAACTACAAATCACAGCAGGGATCAATTAGTGTAGCTGTAAATTCTGGTAGCTTTTATCCTTTAAGGCACCATGTGACACCTTTAATTTAAATGTAAGCAGTTCTCTATTACTGTGTTCTGACTTTTGGGCTACTCACTTTTGTGTAAAGGTTAATTTTAATTCCCTCTGTTAAAGCATATGCCCACATGTGAGAGTATTCTACCTCTGGGTGCTGGGGTCTGACACCCCAGCACCAATCTCCTGCCCATCCCTAGACTTCTGAGAGAGCCCCCTGTCCCCTGAGGCTCCCCAGGAATAGATGGGAGAGGGGTTGTGGAACACCCTTTCCTTTCCTCCTCAAAAAAAGAGTTTTCTTCTTGCCTTATTACAAGCAGTGCTTCCAAATAGCACCAATGGCACTCATTTGTGTGGAAGTGAATGAGCTGAGAGCACTAGGATCACATTTCTCTCTGTAATTTAGAATTATTCAAAGAAAAGTGATAGGTTTAAATTTTTCTTTGTAGACTTAAAGGTTTATATTCATTCATTCCTAAAAGGTCTGTGCAGCCCCTATGATCAGGATGAATTTTTTTGATTACACTAAAAGGAAAGCTTCACTGTGAACCTTTTTCCTTTGACTTAACATTCATAGCTCAGTCTTGGTCTCTGCTGATCTCTAGAGGATTAAGTTACATCTTACTTGGTTACATGCAGTAGTAGCCGCCCAGAATGCATCAACCTTAAGGAACTAAACCCATGCTTTTCTCTCTTTACCCCCACAGAGCCATATTTTGTTCTTCTACTCTGAAATTCAGTGAAAAGCAAGGCAGAGTGAAGAGTGATTTCTTCATGGCTGTTAATTTGAATAATGTGCTTTTGATGTTTCATGTCTAGACTCACTTATTAGCCTTCCTACCTGTCTTGGGGTGACTTTATGATGTGTATCCCCTATAGCCGCTCTATGCCCAGACATGATTCCTGTGCCTTTCTGTGTCTTTAACAATGGGTGTGAGAGAATGAAAAAAGCCAGACGAACTTTTCAAAGCAGTTTGTTCTCCAAGGACATGGAGATTGCTGCTGCAGAGCAGAGGCAAGCACTTTCCTGCTTTCCCCAGCTCTTGGCTCCTTTTCTCGGAAGAGAGAGACGAAGAGTTTAACTCCTTTGTTTTCCTGGGACTTCAGTTTCTTCATCGTCTCTTCTGGACTGTTCAAAAACACCAGAACACACTGGGAGACCTTACACCTCGACCCGGAGGGGCCCAAGCCGACCCAGCTCCGAGGAGGAGAAAGCCACACCCACAGAAAGGACACCAACAAACCACACCCACTGAAAATTTACCAGGTTCTCTCCACAGCGAGAGGTTTTATTATTTAGCATTACTCTTTTCCCATTGTGCATTGTGTTTTTCAAATAAAGGGGTTTTCTTTCTTTCACTTTCCTCCAAGGAATTTTTCCTGAACCTGGTGGGGAAGGGTCAGCTGAAACAGGCCTTCTATCAGAGGACGTTCACTTTGGATGTTCCTCCAAATTTGTCTCAAACCAGATGCGTGGCATGGAGTAAAGAGAAAAGACCTGTACTAATTACATTTGATTTGGATTTAATTACTTTGTATTGGGGTAAAGTAGTCACCATGTTGGTTGAGTTCATCATGTCTCTCTGGCTTGAGGTACTAATGTCTTTTTGGTCCCTAGGCCTGTTTGAGGTACTACCAACTTTCTGATTCCCTTCATTGTCATCTGATCTACCAAGAAATACATCAAAACTAATCTTGTCACAAATCCACCACAAGAGGTGTGCACCATCAGCAAAAATACAGCAGACTCCTTGCCTGAGGTAACTTGAGGACAGGAAACTCATTTTCAACTGTCCATTCTAGGTAAATTCCTATACATGAAAGTCTATTTGCCCAATTCCTTCTACTGCCTTCAATCCTCTCCTTTAGTGCCTATGGCATTATTTGAATTACTTTCATATAGTAGAAAGACTGAGATTGACACACCAGACAGTTCTGGCAGTGCTTCATTAATGCTTGGACGTGATGATCTGAGAGGCCTTTTCCTAAAGACCTAAATTAGTATGATTCCATGATTCCCTAAACTGCTGAAATTCTAATGTCTTGTTCCAGGATTAAAATACTGCTTTAGTTCTGTGCTCTAAGAATTACTTGTCTATGTAAGCTTGATAGAATGGTGTGATTATTCATTAACTACTCTTTTTATGCATTCAAAATCTTTCATCATGAATGTGGCAGCAAAAACTTCTTTTCATTCCAAGCAAAGACAAACTGAAGCCTCTCAAAATTCCTGACAATAGCACTTTATGCCTCTGAACAGCTAACAGTCATTGAGCAGGGAAATCAGTTGGGATGATGGTCCCAGAATCAAGTATTTCTTTGTTATTTTTTATAAAGAATTAAAAAGTTCCAATATGGGAGGCAGAAAGGTTTCCACCCAGGGGAAGGTAAAAACTGGACAGGATGCTTCAGCACAACCTGGATGATCCAAAAGCAATTGCTGCTACCCACCCATCATCTGGAAAACTTCTTTGGCACTTTTTTTTTTTTTTTGAAACATATCTGTTCCTACACCTGATTTTATTTCTTTAGTTCTGGAGGTTTTTTGACAAATACAGTTTTTGTATTAAAAAATAGAAGCACATAATCAAAACAGCATGATCAATTCTGTTTGCAATCTTCCATTTTTCATACAAATGGTGATAGATAAACATTTACTTAAGTAAAGACTTGCTTTGTGTGCAAATGACTACTACAATAAAGCACTTAGAAAAGCAGATCAACAGTGGTTTCACTGAGAACAGAAACATGTCTGATAAATAATTCATTTATACCTACTGTGCATAATAATCACTCTTCTTAAGCCAGCATTTCATGGAAAAAATCATCAGTCAACAATTTGTCTGGAAACATGACATGTAGCCTCTCTCACAATGGGAAAAATCTAAACATTCATAAATAAGGCATCTCAGCTTATAAAGAAAATTGAACTCCTTCAAAATCTTGGTTTTCTTGCAGGTTTTACTTGTTACAGAACATCTAACTCTAGATTCTAGTTAAGCACATCTAAGCATGCCTTGATAAGCCTTCTACCTCTGCATATGCATCATAGCTGCAAACCTGTCCTGTCCTTGTACACAGCCCGGACACTCAAAGAAGTTATCATTGGTGTTCAGGACTTGCTGCACTACACAGCTGAAAACAGCAGGAGAGAGGCAGTGCTTTGGTATTTGCAGTGATTACAGCAGGCAATTTTCTGTGACATTCAAGAAATCGTAACACCCAAGAGAAATATTTTTTAGTCTGGAGGACGACTGCTTGTGTTCACTAGCATTACCTTTCACATCTGAGAAAGTATTGGAGCCAAACATACAGCTTCCGTACAAAAAAAATATCATCTTTCAGTGCTTGGAGTCCACATAGATTCAAATGTAAATTACTCAAGAAAGAAAACACTGCTTGTAACAGTGAAGTTCTGATAATTAAACCTTATTGTGTCTATTACTAAGAGTACCAGATACATCAGTGTATTTCACCAATGGCTCCTGACTATTCCACACAGATCATTCTTTGACTAAAGTGGCCGGTGGCCCACGTGTCAAATATCATCCTTTTTCATACTGTTAATCACCACAGCAAGAGTCCTAAAAGAAAGTCAGGTTTGCAAGATGAACTGAAGTTGTGTGATTTTATTTTCTACCATAACTTACATCTAAGGGTCAAACACTCCCAGAAGGAAAAAAAAAAATTATGCATGCAGTTTGTACAACAGATGCAAATGGCAAATGCATACATCCTTCAATATGCTCAAGAGGTGCATCCCAAACCAAGCTGAAATCAAGTCATCTTTCTGCTGGTTTTGAACCAACTCAGAGTTCAGCTAGAGCCAGAATGAGCTTCTCCAGGGACCACGTGAGGCTCAGCATTCATAATTTGCATAGTGACTAGGGACCAGACATCAAAGCGCAGGGTGCTGGGTGGCACAGCTCAGTGACAGGCGCAGGGAGAACGGCAGGAGCCACGATGCACACATGGAGAGGGAAACCCATTCATAAAACATGGATTGGGGGTGGTTATAAAGCATAAAACCTTGTTCAAGGTCACATGCTGGAGGCTTTGCTTTCAGCATTTTACTGACGTACAAGAACAGGTAGAAGGTTGTGTGACCAATAAGTATCATGTCATTTATGTACTCTATGTGTTGCAATAACATCTTATGCTGAATTACTCTAATTAACTTATCCCAAAGGCTTTTGTAATGAACAAGAGACCCATTCTATTGAAGACTTTTCAACTTCTATGACAAATGTAAGAAATTTCTTTATCCTCCATGCAAGCACTTGGAAAACAGGAGGATCATAAGACAAAGTGAACAGAAGCTCATACTAAAGCTAGGTGAGATAGCCTGCTCTCCCCAGCACATTCAGGAACCAACAGAGAAATCACATTTTCAAAGAGAGCTAAACCATTTGGATATAATCAATTTAAAATGTATTATGATATTGCCCTAGTCTGGAAGCAGGATACAGCAATAAATAAGAAAGTCAGTGAAGAGGAATTGGAAAGACCCCTATAAAGATCTGAGGAAAATGGAAATAACTCCCTCAGAGCTTCTTACCAGATGTCAGCAATTTAACTGTTACACTCCGCAAAGCAGATTTATATTTCTATAACCTGGGAAAGATTAATCTGCTGCAGTCAACAAATTACAATTTGAATAATAAATTCCAGGTTTCACCAACATAATCTCTAACCTTGATGAGAAAAAGACACCCATAGTAAATCACTTCAGCAGTCCCTTAAAAGGACAGAAAAATATCAAATAACAAGATATGGCAAATTAAGTGCATGTTTTTAAACTGGATCCTAGCTATATTTTGATTATAGCAGAGGATAAGTGGCATTGATTAAACAGACTGATAATTTAGTCATATCATGCTGGAAGGTCTTGGCTAGTTGCCATATGATTCTGTCTTCTAAGCAGCTATTGCTTTGATCCAAAAAAGTGAATCAAAGGATGTTTACATTTTGGGAGGGGCTATATATCTCCTCAATTAAATTTCTTATAATTTTTCAAAAACTGATAAAATGTCAGAAATTATTACAGCTATATACTTTTAATAAACACAGATTCTGAATGCTGCACAATTTCATAAAGCCTTTAGTCTCCGTCATGACCATAAATTAACTACTTAAAACTGTGCACTGATCTAACTTCAGTGCACTAGAGTTAACTGCGATGAGGTATGCCCTTGGCTGTCCAACCCATAATTAAATTAATCATTGTACACAATTTTCTAACTTTGTATAGAATATATGTTGCATGATGGGGTAACAATCTATTTAGCATATCAGAGGAGGCAAGGATTGTTGGAGTGAGAGCTCCTCTGGACCCAGGCCCAGAGGGAAGCCGAAGCACAGGGGTTGAATTAAAACCTTTGGATAAACTGAGATACATGAAGCCACACCAAAGTGAAACAGAAATACGGATTTTTAACTTTTATTAGAAATATATACTAAGTGCCTTAAACATTAAAAAGCTGTAGCAGAGACCTTAAATACAGTTCTTGCTGCAGCAGTGTTACCTTTTCACTGAATTCTTTACTTTAGACAAAATATAGATAGAATTATACTGTTCATATTTTTTAGACAGAGGGTTCACATAAACAATAAGAGCTGATAGAAACTGTATATGCAAATCTGTGTAATACCTATGTAACACTTGTGTAAGATTTACGATTGTTAGAATTAGACCAGGATAGGTTAAGAAAAGAAAACTAGAATCATGTGTTAATCTTATTGGTCAATTAACAAATATAATCCACACTTCCGTAAGAAAAAAAAAAATAGAAGAAACTAGAATTAGAGGAAGCAGCTGTTTTCTGCCTCCTGTTTGCTGTTGCTGCTTGGCCTTATCATGTAACCCCCTTGAACTCTGCCTTCAAGAAAGCTATGAGACTATGAAATAAAGAACTTAGCACAACAGCAGTCTCCTCTGCTATCTTACCCTGGTCCAAGAAGGAAGGGTATCCCATCAAAAGGTCAACAAAGGATTAATTTGGAAAGATTTCAGAGATCCCAGTCAGTCCTTAGAACTCTACTTACTATCTTACAAGCTAAAATTAATTTACATACATCCTAATTGTTAGTTCTTTGAAAACGTATCATATGAAGAAAATTAGGGAAGCTGAGTATTTGCATGAAATAATAAACAGATTTGAAAATATATACAAAGAAATACTGTTTATATATTTCTACATAGGCCTGATGAACTAACAGCTATAAACAAAAAAGAAACTTTTGGGAAAACTGCATGCACCACAAGGACAAAACCTGTCAAACCCATGGCTACAGAACATGCATGACCTAGAAGTGACAATCTGACTAAAAAAGACGCAGATAAGCAAACAGAATAAAGTCACACATATTCAGGCAGTTTTGCCAAATTCCGAGAAGGGAATTTTTCACAGGTACAATAAAAGTGCAATTTGTAACTCAAACTCATTGGTATTAGTGAGCTACTTTACATAGAGATGCAATTTAACTTGACAAAGAAAAAAACTCTTGTTATTTTAATTGAGCCAATGTTTATTAGTTATACTCTAACATTCTTTATTTCATGCATTGTTTGGTCATTGTAGTTTGAGCTAAAATTGACCTTGGTGTCTGCTCATATACTTAGAATTATTTTTACACAACACAAGCAATCATGAGTGCTCCCATTACACAGGATTCCCAGCAAAATTAGGATCCATTCTTTAGTTATTTGGTCATGCATTACTTGTACTTGATTCAATTCACCAACATACAGAAATCAACAGGGGATTGAAAGAAGCCAAAGAATTTCAGTGCAATGAAGTCTCCAGAAGAGGATCAGCAAGAAAATTGTAACTTGCAAGGGTCAAAGTGAGCTAAGGATTACAAAGTAGGTATTTTAGCAAGAGCCCCTCTCCTCTGGGTGCATACAGGAGAAACCAAGAGCAAAGGAGAAGCCTGTGCTGAGTCCTGTGCCTGGAGACTTGAGCTGTTTTCCACCTGCTCACCTCCATCCACACCACTCTCCTTGCACAACCCTCTCCCACCTTGCTGTAGACAGCCACACTTCCATAATATCAATGGAATATAAACCTGAAAGAATTTCTGTATGCTGTATTAGCACTTCAAAACATTACAAAGGAGGAATATAAAACCCTTGTGCAGGATAGGGGGTTTTTTGAGTAATTTCTACTTTCTACAGAGTTTTGTGTGGTTAAGAGAGAAAGACGCTATTTTGCCAAGTATCAATAAAAAGATAAGAGAGGATGACAGCATTGCCTGACAAAAGCCAGTGAGATATTTATGAGGATAATTCTGATGTGGAAGAAATTTTTTTTTTGTTATTTCCACGAAGAACTTTGTAGAGAAAAAATAAACTGTACTATATGCTGAGCTTTGCAAGGGATTTAAGGTTCAGTTACTACTACAGTTCCCAGGATATAGGTATATTGACAAAAATCTCAGACCCAGCATGCACAGAAAGACACATTTAATAAAGAAAATGAATGTACTTATTTAATTTTTCACTAGCCTGAGCAATGACTTAGACTCTCGTGTTTTCTGAAGAGATGGTTCCTGCACACTTCCTGCTGCTCAAATGCTATGGATAAATCCTTTGCTGCACTTCAGTGCCATTGTAGAAGCACTACTTAGTTGATGTTACCAAGATGATTATTTTCTCTTGACATCACAGAGAGAAAATAATAAAGGAGATGCATTTTAAAACCAACTATTGCCTGAAGATAAAACAGTGATCTGACCCTGTTAGCAATTTCAGTTGAACTCTAAGAAGTACATCTTTAGCCATGCATGTACAAACACACAAAAAACCTCAACACAGTTCCAAATCCTGCCTTACAGTTTGTTTGGGCTTTTTATTTGTTTTTAACACCTGCACTTTCAGTCTACTTACAATTTTATTACTTTAATGTACTAAAGAATTTTGTAATGAAAATTATGTACAAACCCAATTATAAATTGCTGACATCACAATTACAAGACTAGATAATAGAATCCTTTCTGTAGTGTCGTGGGGATTTTTTTTTTTCCAAAACATCACAAGTACCTAGAAATAATCTGGATTTTTAGATCCACTGTACGTAGATTACAAATTAGAATTACTATCATAATTACTATCATATAGTCATTACTATCACACACAAAACTTCACAGTCTGTTGTGCATTTATTGAGTGAGAGTGTTTGACTGCAGAGTTACTGCATTCAGGCACTGGGCAAAAATCCCTGAGCATTCCTGGGATCTGCATGGTATTTTTCTGGACAATGGTAACTGAAGGAGAACAGAACACACCTCTCTGAAGGAGTATTTCCAAGCCTCTGCAACACTAATACAGTTGATGTAACTTAAGGAATGGACAGTAGGCACAAAGGTAGAATACATGGACTGTTTTAACTTTCTTGGATTCTAAAATGTTTTACAAAGACATAAAATCTTTTAATTTACATGTGTGTGTGAACTTGCATATGTATGTGATACCTGGGTTATACATCTGTTGATGTTTGAGCACATTTTTTCAAAATATTTTTTTTTCTTTTTTTTCTAAATGTTTCACAATATTCATCAAGAAAATAATTCTCAACAATAACTTTATTTGAACCAACCGGAACTGACACAAACCAAATCACTGGCTCCAATTGTTGCATTTAGCAGTCACATTTTCACTTATTAACTGAAGACTATTTCCCTTTTCTTTCTCTCACTATAAGCAAGAATTTCAATACACTGCATTTGAGAAAGGGCATTATATGCTTTAAATAAAGCATGTCACTCAAATAATCACTACGCATTCATGTGGAAGGCCACTGTAGATCATCCATCAACTGCAAGAATCACGACAATTGTTTTTATAGACATCTTTCACTGAACTCTAGAAAAATTCTGTTTGTGAATAAAACTGCCACTTCCTGGGTAATTGCAAGAAAATACTTATTTCGCAATGTAGAACACTTGAAAGGTTTTCAGTCAACATCATACTCAATGTAGTGTATTGCAGTAATCTTGAAGCTACCCGGTAGATCCATCAGAAGCTGACCCAGTATTTAGGTGAGCATTGATACAGAGTGGGCTGTCAGACATTCTCTAAAAAGCACTCATTTAATGTTTTTGGCTCCAAATAATAATTTTTAATTCAGTATATTGGTTATCAAAATACAAGCCTGTGTCATATGAATTTGGATTAAACAGTGGGATATTTAGTCTTTAAATAAGAACAAACAGTACATATACTGTTTCAGAAGCAAAACAGGCAAGTAAAGGATAAGCCCTGCAATAAAATCCCTCTCTTCTTTCACTCTTGTCTTCCAATCCTTCCAAGAAAAACCCAAAGCAAAAAGCCAGATACATCAAATTAGGAATTCACACAGAAGGCATAGGAGTAGCTAAATTCCACACAAAACCTCACCAAAAGAGCCAATTTGGGGTGAAAAACGTCAGTTAACAACCTTTAAAAGAGCAGAAGCATAGCAAGTGTCGTAACTTTGAATGCAGCAGCTACATTTTCCTTCCCCGATTCCAACACCTGGCTCGTGGAGTGCCAGTAGCCATAGCAACCCTCTCCATGCCAAGGCTCCCACACCGCCGAGGTGGCTCTGCAGCCCAGCTACCAAACCAATCCCCAAATCCTCCGAATCTCGTTTCCTCTATCTCCGAAGCACATTAGGGGCTTTGTCTTCTTTACAAACTTGAATTCCCTCCCTCTCTCCCCATTAATTTGAGATTGAAGCCCCTTCCATTGCTGATAATAGCTAAGGCAGCCTAAGGCAATGATGCAACTGGATACCATTAGATGCAGCCATTCATCCAAAGTACACTCAGACCCAAATATTTCAGCCTAGCTATAGTACTCTTCAGAAATATTGCAGAAGATCAACACAAACTGTTGTTAAAAGAGAACACAAAGTGGCAGCTATCACACTGGAAGACAGTACACTCGGCCTTTTATTTTTTAAATAGCCTTGTACTCCTTACTCCTTTTCACAGACACATCTGTGAACGTGTTGAGCCACTCTCACTGTAACACACGGGCAAGGCCATGTTTCGGATTCCCAGATTAGCATGTTGTGGCCTGATGTGTAAAACATGCAACCTGTGGTGTACAGTTGTTGGGGTTTTAGTTTAGTCCTAAGGGTTTTTTTCTGTAAAAGGAATTTTTCCCTATGCATGTTGCTAGGGGAACAAATAGCTAGGTTCTTAAGAAAAAACAAAAGACCTGGCTGCTCCTTTTGTTTCTCCTGGGTGTGTGGGCAGTGGGGTCTCTGGCGTTCGGACAGAGAGGAGTCAGCTTGCTTCGGCTGCTTTTCCTTGTGCTGGAAAGCCCCGGGATCCCAAAGCCTCCTTCCCTGCCCCGCTGGAGGCCGGGCTGTGGCCGCCCTGCCCTGCCGCTGCTTCGACCCTTCGCTACGTTGTAGCCGTGCTCGCCCTGCCTGCCCAGACTCCCGGGGGGTTCCCCGCTTGGATACATCGCGTCTGCCACCTGGGATTTGTGCTCTAGCCTGCCGCTCCAGCCTGCCGTTTCCAGCCTGCCGTTCCCGAGAGTCCGGGATCGGCTGCCCAGGGGTTTGTGAAGCCTTTGTCCCATCCCTTCCCGGGATCCCAGGGCACCGGTGCCGCGTGCTCCCCGAGCTCGCTCCGGAGCGCCCCCTGCAGCCGCGGGGGAACCATCGCACCTGCCCTGCTCACCGGGAGCCGCCAGCGCCCCTGCCGGCTGCGAGCGGAACTGCACCCGAGGGGAAAGGGCCTGACAGCCGAGAAGGCTGGGACTGGGTTTGTGTGTGCTGTTACTGCCATAGTTATTGTTGTTTGTTTGACTGGTTATATATATAATAGTAAAGAACTGTTATTCCTATTTCTCACATCTTTGCCTAAAAGCCCTTGATTTCAAAATTATAATATCTTGGAGGGAAAGGGGTTACATCTGCCATTCCAAGGGAGGCTTCTGCCTTCCTTGGCAGACACCTGTCTTTCAAACCAAGACAACAGTGCATAACAATGGTCCCTTTCCTTCCTTTATCCACCTTGAATTTATCTGCAGTATCAGAAGACACAAGATTTGAACGGATCTTAATTTAGAATCTGATATTTTCAGTAGTTACAGAGTTCCTACAGCGTATAAAATAGCATCTCAGTATCAACAAGTGATTTGATTGTCCTGCTAGCATTTCCACACAAAAGGACTAGCAGCAACTCTTTTTGTTCCTACAAAGTAATCACAAGAGTAAAAAGAAAGTTGAAATTGATGTTGGTGCAAGATACAAAAAACAAATGAAGGGCAAATACACAAACTCAGGAAGCCAGCTCTTTTGAGTGATTAGGATGATGTAATCAGTGCTACAACTTCACAGAAAAATTAAGCCAGTAAAGCAGATCCAGTCTGATAGAAAATTCATTTCTTAAAAAAAAATGCAAAAAGAGTAATTAAGAGTAGTGCTCAAGGGATTATTAAAATATGCAGAGTTCATTTTAAAAATTTGAGAAGAATCACCTCCAGTAGAGCTTTCGGCAAAACAGTAATAAAGTTTTTGTGACATAAATAAGAGTGACAGGATAATGTCTCACAAGTATACAAAAAGAGATGCAAACAACTGAAAGATCATTGAAAACTTTTGACCAATATGAAACTTGAGATGCATTACAAATTTTAACAAGACACCTGGAGGATCCCTAAATATAATCCCCCGCTTCATCCCCTGAACACTGTACGATCATAACAGAGGTAACATGAAGTTTTGCTAGTACTTTAACCTGGCAGAAATTTTACTGATGCAAAAGATGCCCCTTTCATGCTTAGCTACTCCATGTCACCTCCCCTCTTCGCCCTCTCCCGTGAGCAGGTCTCAAGTCATTCTGAAATGACCCATGCAGGGAATTAATGGAGTTCAAACCAAACAGGGGAGCGGGGAATAATGCCAGTTTAAGCCATAGCAACATCTCATCTGGTTCATTTCACAGTCTGCTCAAACGGATGGAAGGGAAAGAAAAGCTTCCTCCAGAGGCAGAATTATATTACCTTTAAGTGCTTGTGGAACAGTAACATATACTTAACATTTCAAATAGTTTGAATAGGTGTCTTCTGCAAATTGTAACAAGCCCTAAAAATGTCACCTAGTATAACATCATGTCTGTTGTAGGTACAACACTATGTTGGTAAAACAGCTGATTCTAGAGATAGAGGTTTTGCTAATTCCTAAATAAAATAAAGTATCAGTCCAATCACTTTAACAGGTTTACACTGAAAATACATTCTTTCATTGTGCCAATTTGCTCACAGAGAAGCCTTAATAAAATAAAATTTGATTTACCTTCCTATCAGGCAGAATTTCTAATATAAGTCTACTATAGATCAAGATTAAACCTCTGGCTTCTCTTGGCCTGCATTTTCAGGGGTACCTTGTACATGTGCAAAGTAGGGAGTGAGGGATCAATACCGGCTCTCTGCAGTGCATTTGAGATGCACAGTTTAGGAAGATAATTTTAAGCAGGAATTTTACTAGGGAATTCTGTGTACAATAGCTAGAGGCTCCTTAATTTACATTTGCAAAGGGAATGTAACAGAATGATGCCCTGTTCCACTAGGTACTTTTCGAACACTGTGTAGGAGAGAATTTTTCTCCCATAGATCTTATTTAAATGAAGCACGAGAGAAGAAACAGCCAGAATATTTTAAGTGAAGTCATCTGGCCAGTATCACATGAAAGGACAGTTGCCAGACCACAACTCACTTTCACTTTTGACAACAGATTGCCTCTAAACAGAAACACATGCCTGAGGATTTGGAATTTTTGATTTGAATACTTGAATTTATAAAGTATATTTAAACTAATCTTATTTCAACTCTTTGTTAAAGAATTAGAGCTTCCACAGCATACTCAAAAAATCACACATATGAGAAAAAGAGAAAATGGGATATAGAGCTGACACACACACCACTGATGTGTGCCTGACTGGTGTCTGCAGTGGGAGGACTACTGCAGAGAACCCTCAAGACTTTTGGGGTGTCACCTGAGCAAACAGAGCAGCATGGGGCTGCTACAGACAACTGCCCTGGTGAGAATGCAGTGGCAGAGGAGCAGCTCCGCATAGCAGACATAAAACCAAGTTAACAGGTCACTGGATCAAGTCGACAAATCTGTTTGCTTCTGCAGGAGGGAGGGAAGTCTCTTCATGTTTGAAAAGGTCACCACTGAGTCTTCTGTGACCTTTTCCTTTCATAGTTTTGGAACATTTTAAATCATAATTTTTTAATCATTCTATATTTTATATGCAAATCAGATGGCTGGGGTAGAAAAATCACTATAACACTCTAACAGAGGTGAAGATTCAGAAAGATGAGAGAGAGCAAATGCATAGGCTGGCCTGAAGACAGCAGTTTACCTCCTGCTTTATTCCATCTCTGTTACGGCAATTTTCACCACTGAACAGCAGGCCTGTAAAAAGCTTCGAAGTGGCTTCATTGGTCAGTAAATTGTTAAAATCTCTTATTTTGGTGCAATGCCTGCTGGCAAGATACGGGAAGCTACTTTTTAGAATTGGAGCAAGCAAATGCTTCAGTTGCTGTGACATTCCCTACCTTTTTCATTTCCTTGTTTTCTGTCAATTTTATTAGGCAATCAAGATTAAAGAGTTATTTTACATTGATTAAAAAAAAAATCTTTCAATTTAGATTTTGTGCATACTAAAATCCAAAGAGAGTTCTGCTTCTGAATCAAAACCAAAAGAATTCAAACTACTGTATTTTGTGTTTGTGAAATGAAACAATTTAAGAAGTTATCAGCCAAAGCTCTTAATCAAATTAACTGGAAACTACAAAGGTGAATTAAAAAAAAAGAAAAGAATATGAGATATTTTACACTTAAAGAACTGAACAGTAATAAGCTTCCACCTGTTAACATATTAATAATGCTGTTAAGAATATGATGTGCTTGACACTGTGCCACAGATTTCATAAGCCTATGCAATTTCTTATCTGTCAAGAAGCACTTTTTAGCTACTGCAAGAAATGTAAGAAGGAAGAAGGGGAGAAAGATAGATGAAAAAAATATACTGCATTAGAGCTTGAATGAGATTGTGAAAATCCAGTCACTTGACTCCTTTACCATCAGGCTACATATATTGGAAAATATATAAAAGCCCAACATTGCATCAGGAAATGGATTGTACTGAGTGACCTCACACAACTTTTCCATCTGTGCCATTATTAATATGATACAGACACCGTAAAACAGAGCTGGCAAAGCAGTATATGTTCTCAGAGATGATGGATATGAAGGGAGAAGATAATGCTGATAGAAACAATTACTTGGTATAACAAGCAGGGGATTTTGTAAAAGTGCTATGATGCAATGAGGAAGATAAGTTGATATTCCTAAAAGTCAAATTATTAGATTTGTAGAGCTGAAAAAGTAACATGATGGAAGGTTTTCAAGCTGAGCAAATAAATTAGAATGAATAATTTACCTTATGCTTTGCTCAGAAGAGGTTCTGTAAACTAATGACACTTTCTCCAGATATCTTGCTTTAAATTCCAGATTTCCATGACTTCCATGAGACTTTGACTACATGAATTGTTTGAAATGTTTTACTGTACTAATGTGAAATTCACATTAGTTTTTGAGTTACATATGCTAGACAAAATTCATTTAGTATTTTCTTATGGTTCATGAGTCAAGTGATATTTACAGAAAAGTGAACCTCAAGTCCTCAAGACAGCAATCAGAGCAAAGTTTCGCATAAACTTAAAAAGTAACACTATTGTAGTGGGTCCCAGGAGGACAAGCCTGATTGTTTATTCAGCAAGCCTGTTCAACAATGCGCAGCGTTAAAAAAATAACATGATCTTGCAGACCTTTGTACTGAAGCACAGTAAAAGGTGACCTGCACCACAGTAAGTGCCCAGAGGGAAACTTAAAGACGAATGGATGTTTAATACATGTTGTTGATCAAAATTTTTAGTCTAATTAGAAGATGTGTCAGAGGACAAGATTTTCTTGATAAAAAGTAATTTAGGGCAACTGAGGATCCAGTAGTTACAAGTGACACTGTGTGCTACACAATGCTGAGCAAAGACTGTGCATGCTGTACAGCAACTCTGTGGACATTGGACAACAAGTGGAGAAAAATGTAATCATATTCAGCACAACTCCATCTTAAGGAAACTGCAGGTCTAGCAAGTTCAGCCAAGTGACACCAATGACAGCCTTAGGTCCCATTCACTGCCTCTGTCAGGGAAATGCCACGTTGCTTCTCACACAGCGAGCAAGTCCTACCCTCCTGGATCATTTTTCTGACACTGTGGCCTCAATCATTTGCCCTGTCAACTGTTTAAGCCACCTCAGCTGGGAGCCTCGGTGAGAAGAGCCAGAAGTTCACCTCTGCTATCAGCATTGTGAGCAAGGTCAGCCCAGGGAGAAAGCAAATTACTGCAGAATTTTTATTTTCAATGCCTTAATCCTACCATTGGTCTGCACTGTCAACCCCTTGGGGTTCTAAAAATAAGCAAAGTACAGACTACCTTAAAAAATAAGTTATCCTCTGCTGAAGTGCCAGTTTGACTTGCCACAGGTCTATATTATTCCAGACTGCAGACCCATTTTCCCTCTCAGCCTGTATTTTATGCTAGTGCTCTTGCCATTTTAATGTGAGGTTCAAATACAAGGGTAGCTGTTCCCTGTGCGTGCTGAGAGCATATCTTGTCCTGCAGGAGCAGCAGGCTCTGGGCGGCTCTGGGCTGCAGGATCCGGCCCCAGAGCTGCCACCGCAGCCACAGTTGAAGAAGCCACCCCGCAGTGACCGCCACACACTCGTCACTGAGCCTCAGCTGCGTCAGGAAAGCCAGACTGGCAGAAAGGAGCAAGCTGCTTCAAATCAGGTTCCAGGAAAATCCTGCTGTTGTGGTTTCAGACAAAGTCAAACTCCTCTGGTAACTGAATATTCGCTGCCACTGAATAACCACGCACACCACTGTCCATTTACACTGCAAAGATGTTTGGGACTAGTGAGGTCTCTCAAGATGACAGCAAACCAGTACTTTATTAAAATGAGAGGGAGGCTGTGGTTAATTTGTTGCATCAGTATCTCTAATTATTAATTTCTAATAGCTGCAAAATATGCTACAGCTGACAAAGAGAGCTTTGAAATATCAGTATTTTAAACATTAGCTGTAACACAGACTCAAATTAATGTTCCAATAACTGTTCTAGGTTTGCAAAGATGAATTTTTCAACAAACGTCCTTTGGTAATGTCTGGCCTCTTCTGCTTTTATTGAGCAAAGTATTTTAACTGGCATGAATGTTCACAGAAATTTAACACCTAAAGATGTTATGAAAAAGACTTGTGGGCAATTAATTTTACA
Organism: Coloeus monedula; assembly: GCF_965178545.1. Classification (NCBI taxonomy): domain Eukaryota; kingdom Metazoa; phylum Chordata; class Aves; order Passeriformes; family Corvidae; genus Coloeus; species Coloeus monedula. Next base: position 13,356,920 of record NC_138795.1, on the reverse strand, counting down.
TTCATAATTAAGTCTGTTCACAGCAGAAGTGTTTTAAGTGTTCATTCACCCTAGAATCAGGAGCAGTAACACCTAACCAATAGTAGCTAAAACTACAGCCCTGACAGTGTCTATACAAATGAAATGTTTGCATAATCAATTTGCCATTAATACATGAAATTAAAAATACATTCTAAGACAGAGGCATGCAAAATGAAATGCTTCTGAATAACTGGTGTAGTTTAGCAAAATGATGATCTATATGTAGATATTGTACAGCACAGCAAAAAGGGTAAAAGCATGGGATATGTTCAGATTGTTGCAAATGATTACTTCCCCAGTGTCACACACTCTGAAATAAAATTCTTTTTGTTATTTTTGCAAAAACAAGGGAAACCATGATCCAACGTGCCAGATTTTTCAGAGAAAAAAAAAAAAAAATCTTTCTGTTTAGATGCTTGTTATTAGTCCTTAAATATCAAGTTTTGGTAACAGCTATTGCTGCTCCCTTCCATAACACCGGAGCAGTCCCAGGTTTAATTTCTGTGTAAATTTTGGTACATATCAAAGGAAGTGCAGATGCATCTCTAACTGTTTCAGCACAGAAGGGAATCTTTTAATAGAGGTATAATCAGCTTAGACATTACTTGACTGATACTTAAAGTGTACTGAATAACAAAGCTCATTAAGCTTGTGTAGCAGTGGGGAACAAAGACAACAGACCCCCTTGTATGTCCAAAGAAGATCTGTTTATTGCCAAAAATCGCCCCCTCTTTATACCCTTAATCTCAACCGACCACAACTGAAACCAAACCGAATTTAACAGAAGGGCAGCCATTGGCTGACACAGCTGCAGTGCTGCTGTCCACGCATCCTATCACCCAATCAGCTTCCCACTCATATGCTGCCCACGCGTTCCTCCAGCCAATCACAATCTCACTGCCAACTGTCACTCACCTGACTCTCTCCCCACTTGCAACTGCCTCTCAGCCCTCACCCAACTTCCAACCATCCAGCCTGCAGCTGTGCCTTGCCCACAGGACCTTCTGGTGAGCGTAAGCCTCAACCGCTTTTACAAACATAACCCCATATTCCACAAGCTTGAATGTCATAGCCATGGTTACCCATCAAAGATCATCCAGAATTTTTTTTCAATTGCTCAACAAATATTTGAATTCATAAGAAATGGGACCCTAAAATCTTATATAGCTATTGAAATACAGGTTTTTAGCCCTTTCACTATGCCACTTTCACTAGCATTTCATTAGGACCAGTATGTTCTACACCATGTAAAAATTACATAGAATCACAGGGGCTGATGGGGACCTTAAAGCTCATCTAATTCCAAACCCCCACCATAGGCAGGGATACCTTTCACTATCCTCGGTTGCTCCAAGCCCTGTCCCACCTGGCACTGAAGACTTTCAAGGATGGGGCAGCCACAGCTTCTCTGGGCAACCTGTGCCAGGCCCTGAGGGAAGGATTTCTTTTAATGGCCCATCTAAACCTGCTCTCTGTGACTGTGAAGCCATTCCCCTCTTGTCACTCCAGGCCCTTATCAAAAGTCCCTTCCCTAGCTCTCTTGGAGCTCTTTTAGGCACTGGAAGGGGCTTAAGATCTCCCCAGAGCCTTCTCTTATCCAGGCTGAACAGTCCCAGCTCCCTCAGCCTATCTCCAGAGCAAAAGTGCCCAGCCCCTAAACATCTTCCATGCCCTTCTCTAGACTCTCTGCCATACGTCCTTATGTTGGGAGCCCCAGGGCTGGACACAGTACTCCAGAATCTGGAACATCCAGATCCTGATCAGAAGTATCCAAATCTCTTTGGAGGAAAGAACTTGGAGAAAACCTCTCTTCAGGAATCAGTCTTACATGCTTCAGTGCTTTCCAAAAGCAAAGAGGGCAGTATCAATACCTCTCCTTACAAGGAACCTGTGACAGACCATGTCCATAAAGGCTTTCCAGTCCTCATATACAAAAACTTCCATAGACGTTTCAGTTGTTTGGATGTGACTTTTGCAGTTCAGACAGGTGAAAGCTTCCTTAACTAAGGGGTAAGTTTTGTGCTCTAGGTATCAAATTTGCCTGGCCTTAATAAAGCTGCAAAATCCCATAGGATGCACCTGTAACAATTTCCAGCATGAAGACCCCACTGCCCTAACGTTCCTTTGCATTGCCACACACCTTGTCAAATTTTGTTAGGTTTTTTAGGTTTCAACCAATAACCGCAAAAGCAGGTAGAGGAACAGGGAGGGCAGGAAATCATCTTACACTTTTAAACAGTGTTTGAGTCACATCTGTCATCTGTGTTCCCTTTGCCCCCTGTGTGCCCAAGAGGGATGGTCTTGGCAGCTTTAGTGCAGCTGGAGCTGAGGTGTCACCCTTTTACTCTGCCAGTCACACGTTCTCCATGCACATTCATTGTCCATTCAAAGCCTGAATCAGTATATCCATGGCTAAGAACAAAGTCAAGTTACAGTAATGTGTGCTGCATATAGCAGTTTTCTCTCTAAGGTTTTGGCATCGGACACAACATACTAATAATTTCACAGTTCCAGTAAAACTTCTGAAAAGTGCCTGCATTTTTGGGTTCAGTAAATGCCGTGGGTTTTTAGCTGGAGATTTAGCATTTACTTGATTGTCTACAGAATTGATAAGGAGCAATGATTTGATATTGCTTGTCCTTAAAAAGTAGTTTTTAATGAAATACAACCAAGCATAAGTCAAAAGTGTAAAATGTTATTTATACTAGATTGCTGTGATCTACCAAGTTTATAATGGTTTTGTGAGGTGCATGCTATGATAACTATTCTTGACATCATGTTCTGTTTTTAAAAACAATTTGTATTAAGCAATTTTTCTCACCAGCTCAGTTTAATTTAAAATTTTATTTTAATTCCATTAAAAAGAAATTTTTGCATATGTAACAAACTTTGTCTCCCATGTTTTAAACATTAAACTACTTTGAAACTTACTGATTTCTGACAAATGAAGATTTTTGAGCTGATAAATTTTTCTCCTGCCTGTAGCATTTTAAAATGCAGTAACAAGTCAAACACTCAGCACAATATCTTTGTCAGAATTTATGACCACAAAGCTGCACAACACTGGAGATTACTTCAATCTAACACAATAATTAAAACATGATCCCTATTATTTAAAATGCTAGGCATGCAGTATTTCTTACACACACTGTATTGGCATTTAAAGAGGAGCTTCACTCATGTACACAGATTTTATGTAGCCTCTACTACTTTTTCATGCCATATGTTTGCAGTGCTGGGTTTGACCAGGAGGAACTGGTCATCCGCATGATGGTCCCATGTCCTGGACAGGCTCAGGGATCATCTGAGATCAGTCAGAATCTGGCCAATAACAGGGAAACAACCACACATTGCTCCTCTAACCTGCAATTAGCAGCTCACTAAGATATTTGCATAGCTATGTTAAGAGCAGTGATCGGATCCCATTTTCCCAGACCTAACACTTTCAGGCAGACTCTATTGACATGTTTGGCTCCTTGACCTTTCATGATTTGATTTTGAAGGCAAATTTCATCACCCTCAGGAGAACTGCATTCTGAAAGTTGCCAACTGTAGCTGAAAACTTCTGTCAGTGTGACTGTGCTAGAAACCACAAAGTGAAATATAATACCAGCTGGGTTCGAACACTTTAGAGAATGTTCCAATGTAGCATTTCATTCCTTTGCCCAAACAGGATATCCACAGTATGTCTAACAGCTTGGACTCCATTTTCTTGGCCTGAAATAATTTTGCATCCTGGCAGGATACTTCATTCCCTCTGCAAATCTCTGTCTTTCACTTAATGCTTCCAAAACACCTAATTTTTCACACCACACTTTGCTCATTATTTAGGGCATCCTACATTTCCAGCAGGGAGAGCAAAATAATTTGAGATAGTATAGCATTAAAATGTGCCTGTGATTTTAAAAATCCACATAAAGTTGTTTTTTGGAGAATTTCAGACTTCAGCTTCTACTAAACTTTTTATTCATTGTGAAATCTGTTTCCAGCATGAAGGTTATAAGTTGTTCTTTTCAGAGAAGAACAGAAGTAACAGATAATGCAGGGTTGATATGGGGCACAGCTAAGTTCTAGAACATTATACCAAATACCAGACCTTTAATTTCTCTAGTTTCATTCCAATCTGAATTGAATCAAAATACATTTGGATTGCCCACTGCAGAACATCCCTGTAAGTAAGATAAACTCATTTTCTTCTTCTTGTATTCAATGGTGAAAATGCTCAACTCTCATTAAACAAAACTTTTGACCTATACTGGTTCATACTGCAATTTTCAGAGGAAGCATACTGCAGAATAAGGCCAAAAAAAAAAAAAAAAGGAATATATTCCCATTTTAATTAGTTCAAAGGTGGTAAAAAATGTTAAACTTGGCATACTTTCAACCCAATAAAATTAAAAACATGAGTCAATGGAAAAAAAGATAGCAAAAGGATAAATGTATAAATGACAGAGTAATTTCAAAATCTAAAGTACTTTTCTAACCAAACTGTACAAGCACTCCCCAGTTATTTTTGGCCAGATATGTTCCCTAGGATTGTGCCTACTTCTTGAGCAATCATTTTCCATTAACATTTCTACCAGTCCAAATTATTCACTTAACTTTGCTGAAGGATAATGCAGGAAGCTCAAAATCATGACTGACATAAATATATTCCGGTCATTTGTGGACTAGAGCTTCTTTCTGGTGATTTCCACGGGATAGAGATTGGTTCCAAAAAGACTTATTACCCATACCATATCCTTATGCATAAAGATACAATAATCACAGAATATGGAAAAAAGTAAGGTGGAAAGGGTGTTAGACCATTTAATCCATTCATTGTAGCTTATGATTCAGAAAGCAATTTGCATAACCTGCTCTAAAAGACTTTCTATGTAATGATGCTTCCTCAGTTTCCCAAAGAAATATTTCAATGCTTCAACTCTCTTACTGTTAGAAAAGGACTTTATATAATCTGAATTTTCCTTCAGGATATTTTCTTCTCTTTTTTCAAATAAATATCAGAATAGTTCTTCATTTTTCTTTGCAGTGGTTGACTACATATTTAAAGAGTTTTGATGAGTCTACTCAGTTTCCACTATTCTAACCCCAAAAATGCCAGTTCCTCTCCTGTTAGGAAATACTGAATTTGCTATTCATGATTATTCTTTATTCTATCCCAGTCCTTCTCCAACTTCTCAGAGTCTTTTTTTTCAGGTACGATGCCCAAAACTGAAGCAAGCACTCTTTACAAAAGGGCTGTGTTTTATGTTTTAGCTTTCTGCTAAAACATATTCCTGAATGTTGCTCATTTAAATAGAAGGTAGTAAGTGGGATTTCAGGTTCTGACTCCAGGTGTACATACAGTGCATCTGTACTCACTCTAAGCTCAGCACTACTAATATGTGCAAGTTTGCAAAGAGCTTTTTACCATATAACAGACTTATATACTCAAATTCAACCTGGGACATCATGAATGAGAGCTCTTCCTGTTCCACTGTTTTAGGGTTGATCCTTTTATTTTATTTCTGTGAGGAGGAAAGATTTGTCAAATATTTTAGGTAATTTTTTTTCCTACAGAATTTTTAAAATATCCCTGCTATGTAGGCAGATTAATAAGTTTATTTTCACTCCTGATTTATAAACTCCTGTTAAAGAAAAACCAAAAAACCAAAAAAAACCCAGAAAATCTAATGACCTTCAATTGGTCAATTTTTTCCAACTACACATTTAAAAAGTATTGTGTGAACACCTTTCTTACTTTTAACAGCAGGAATGCACTCTGTACTGCAAAAGTCAGAACAAGTTATTATGACTTGCTGAGGAAATAGAGGGATATTACAATACAATCAACTTCCTTTATTGATTTTACACTTTGTTCATGCTATAAAAGGAAAAGCGCTTCCTTGACACTGCCACAAGCATATTTGTTGAAAGAACATTTCTAAATTGAAAATTTGAAAGCAAATATTCAAGAAAATGTTGATGCAGTTCGACACTATCATAAACCCCATTTTAATTTATATTCAATTTATATGCTTTCTTAAGTTCTTTTTTCCAGCACTGTTTCAATAAATCAGTAGTTAACACTTTCAAGCAAGTAAGAGTTCATTCAGACTTACATTTACAATGGACTTTAATAACTCTAGGTGACACATTTTTAAAAACTGGAATAATCCAGAAGAATTCAAGCTAATTCTCTGAGTGCTAAGAGAAGTGATAGTGCTTCATCATGCATTTAGCAGTGGTGTTATACAACCTTCACCAGTCCAACTATGGCATGCATGCAATTCAACACCTAAAGCATTACAAATGCTCAATGCAATCAATTCTCTGAAAGTTTGTATCTATGTTTTTACTTATTTTTAATCCTCTGTTTACTCACATCTCTCTTGCATATAAAGAAATTGTTTACAACTTCTTATACAAATTAAAATCAATTGTGCGTGTCAAACAATTCAAAATAACAGCAGTTGTGCTGGTAACTTGCTACATTTTGAGCATGGATGTTGTTCGGAAGCAGAGGAAGCCTTAAATTCAACAAAATTACCCAGTTCTACTGGCTTAACTTCACAGTAGTCAGCTGACTGCTACAGCGGAAGATAATTTGTTCCAAATCATTTTAATGCTATAGAGGCACACTCAGTAATGTTATCTTGGGCAGAAAGGGTACCATGAAGTCTGTCTGAAAGCATCAAATAGCATTTGCACTTAGTGTGAAAAATCTAAACCTACTCTTTTTTCACAATAAAAGTCCAGACTCTTAAAGGAAATGTATTTTTAGCCTTATCTCAAAAAAGGGCAACTGAGCAGTTTCCCACTGCAGCCCGAAGTTTACATAAAGATGATTCCATCTCTAGGTGCTAATCAAAGGTCATTTGTAAATGATCAGAGGATATTATGAAGGCTTGCCTCTATGGAAACTGAGATCACCTTTGTTATCTTCAAGCCATAGCTATGAATATATTTATTGTCCTGTGGGCATATAACAGTGACTGATGCACTGATTAATGTGTGTCTTTTTATGCTATAAAAAGCAAGGAACTAAAACCCTGGGAAGGGCTCTTTCTCCATACAGTTCAGTAAACTCATTTCAGCTTTCATTCACATAGATCTGCAGTCACTGTACAGAAAAACAGCACCCATAGAGCTTTCATGTTGAAAAACAAGAGTCTTTCCGAATTCCTAAATGTTAACCCAAATCCTGCACTTGTTTCACACATTGTGGGCATCAAGGCACAATTGTACCCTCTTGAGAAAGATCTGGAGAGAGGATCTACAGTACTTCCTATGAATTCTCTTAGAAGGACTGGGGCTTGAGTAAGGGCACAGAAACTGTTTCAGAGCAATTATTATATGAATAATATGATAACAGGAAATTATAGCAATTCTGATCAAGTTTAGATTTTTGAAAATAGCTCTCAAATTCATTACTGTATTTTGAAAATGCAGTCTTAAAATACTTTTTTTTTTCTGTGAATTCTGCTTTATCAGAACAAAGGGTATAAACAAGGACTTTAAGGTTACTTGCTCTACTTAATGCAAAGGTACCTATCTCTTCCTGTGGAGGCAGGAAATGCTGGCACAGGAACAGGGAATTCAAGTTACACGCACTACTTCTAGCTTGAGTGGGCAAGTACTAAGGATTTTATCATTATGCAATTGCACTTTGTTGGATCTCAGTGTCCTGACATGCCTTTTACAGAACACTATAGCATGAACTCTGTGAAATGTCTTTTGCTGGTTGTTTATGCTCTCTTATATGTATTTACACAACACGGCTTCTGTCATTGATTTTTTCATATCTGCTACAGAATGTCAGAAGACTTAAGCTGTAGAGTCAGATACTACTTTTTTCAGATAGAGCATAATAAAAGGAATAGTACTTTTGGTCTGTCTTGCTCCCCTGCCCCCAAATTTCACATTCAGAGAACTACAGCTCAAATTAGTAACCTTAAGCTTAATTCACGGAGTATCATAAATATTTTATAAAAATATTGGTATGCTCCAAATACCTTCTGCTTTTGTTACTAATTGGGACTTATGACCTTCATTCCAAGTAAAAATGTTAAAAAAAACATTCTGACCTTAAAGAGATACTAAATAAATCAGTTAATGTATTTTTATCTTAGAACTGTCACAAGGGTTTCACCTTCTAAAGTTAGAGCTTTGAGGAACAGATTCTGATCACTTCTATAAAGGTTTTATACTGATATTGATGCATTATGCTCAGAAGAGCTCATCCTGTCTACAATACCATGAGATCAGAATCTGCACCTCTGCAGTCTTCTGCAAATGTGAAGAAAAGCCAAGAGAACATGCCTTGTCTTATTCCTTGTATTTGCAAAGGAATACCAACCTGTATCCAAGGTGCCTCAACTGTCTGGACTTCATCCTAAGCAAAGGTTTCCAGAGGCAGCAAGGCCTTGCACATGACAGTCAGGATCATAATCCCAGGGCAGGGCTGAGTTCTCTCACCAGCATTTGATGTTTGACAAAGCAAGAAGATTTAACTGAGGTCAACTGGAGACAGCCTACGCTGAACTCAAGGGTTGGGCAGATAACTGTTTGGGACAGACTACATGCAGACTCAGAGATAAGCATCAGTAGAGATCAATACAGCAAAAGCAAAACCTCCAGAGTTAAGAAATCATACAGCAGCAGCTTAAAAAAAAAGAAAAATCAATTTTTTTTCCCTATCCAGAAAGCTACTAGCAAGATTATATTTGGGTCAATGCCACTCAGACTTTTCAAATCACTACACCTTCTTGGACCTTATATCATACCTATTGCTCCTACAGCCTCATCTCCTCCCTTTTTCTCTCAAAAACGAGGAAAGCTAACAAACCAGAACCAAGTGTCACTCAGATTTCTTCTTTGGTACTGCAGCTTTCCACTAACCTTCACACAGGACTGTGACCATGAAAATCAGTGTTTTGATGTGTGGGTCTGCCTTCCTACAGCCAGGACTGCAGGGTTGGATGTTTTACATTAGAATTTGTTTCTCTTTTGACCCTGTAAGTCTGGTTGCTATTGAAATAGATTGGCCATTTTCATACTATTGAATTAGGTGGATGTAATACAAACTGGAAATGTTTGCAGTGTGTCCTAGGAGAAAAGTTCCTTAGATGAGGAGTCTTCTGTTTTCAGAATTAGAAATATATTGTAGAACCCATTAAAAAAAAAAAAACAAAAACATCTTCTGCTTTATAGTTTCCACATTGGTGTTTCATTCACAAGATTTAGTGAAGCCAAAAAATGTAATTTAAAATTTATTAGAAAAAGTAGGTAAAAAACACTATAGAAAACGAGGAGTCAAACAAGTTGAAAAAAATATTATTGCTGTAGCATTTTCTAGACACTCTACCTTTACAGCTCTAGAAAAAGAAGAAAGCGTATGATCTCTGAAAAACATTTTCTTCTTACCCCTTCCCTCATTCCTACCCAACAAAAAGAAGAAAAACAGAGTATCAGCAACAAATCTAACACTGAGACTCAGACTGGAATTTCCTCTCTATAAATTAAATTACCCACAGATTCAGCTGATATTTGCATTAATGCCAAGGGAATGGAAGAGAATTCACCTATGCACTGAGGAACATCCAGCTGCTGAAAGAGCCATCAGTGCCCTGTGTGACAGCCAGAGGCACCATGGAGAGGCTCAGCACAGATTTACAACTTGGGCAGCCAGAGTGACACAGCCCTTCTGAGAAGGCTGCTGAGATTTCAGCTGGGGCATACCCATAAATTTTCCTACAATCCCAAACAGTTACAGTCCTGAACCAACCAAACAGGCAACGGAAAGCAACTTCCTCCAGAGCAATGATAATCACACAACGCACATTATTAGCCTAAGAAGCTTGCAGATTCACAGATATCATCCGTTCAAGCATCAGAAAAATTTAAGAAGCGGAAAAACATTTCACTGTGTTCTGATTTTCACCCAGATTAAATGACAAGTATTTTTAACTTACCTCAACTACAGTTTTCTCAGGTAAAGCAGAGTTTTCCTCCTATAAATAAAAAGCTCAAAAGAAAGTTTGCAGACATCAATTTGTGGTCAAAAAATACAGAAAAAACTGTTTCATATGCTGCTTATAAATAAAATTCTCTCTTTACCAGACTATTCATCTATCTTCTGTTTTCTTCCTGTCCACCCTCCAGGGCTCCTGACACATGATTTGTGTACTCCCAATTATTCATCTGATAGCCCACAACTGCATGCTCTCAGCTATTACATTATATAAATTGTGCCTTTGTGTAAATTACACTTCACCAAAATTCCTGTCTCATGCATTTTGTCAAGAGACAGGCATCTCTTGATTCACTGTTTCTTTGATTTGAGTGCTTGTACGATACCATGTTCTCTTCCATAACAGAAATTTTCTATTTTTTTTTCCTCCTTCAAACTTATCCTGATTGCAGTTTTATTTCTCTTTTCATATTATTTGAAATTTCCAGAGCAAGAAAGACTATGGGTTGGATGATTGAACAGTATAATGAAGAAAAAGGGAAGAGCAAAAAAGCAGACATGATTTGGATGAGCTGAATTTTAAAGGTTAGAACTGAAATGCTGTTGTGGTAGTGGTATAAGCAGAAACTTGCAACATTTCCTGAGGATATTTATTTTATCTTCACTGCTTGTTATGATCCAAAGTTGTAGCATCCCCAGTCTTGAATACCCTTAAATATATTAGCATAGAAGCCATGTCCCTGTCCTTTCCTCCACACTAACCCTTCTCTGACGGCACTGGGGCAAAGCACAGCACACAAAAGGCCTTGGAACAGGTGAGTTGTACATGGCTACCTGCCAGCCCACCCTCTGTGTGAATATCGAGTCTATAGAAACAGATCTGCTAGAAAGATGTTCAATGGCAGAAAGGGCTAAATCAGCTTCACTGGCAGAGCTTGTTCTTTAGTTCATGCACGAAGTGAGATGGTTACTGCTAGTACTAAACCTAAGAAAAAATGGTTCAAGGCTCCCTCCCCCCACCTCCCCCACTAAAGAACAGCAGTTTACCCCATTAGTTTTGTCTACAAGGTAATTCCTCCTGGTCAGTGTAACAAGCTACTATCCAGAGGGGACACCGTTTAAAATGTCATATATATATATAGTTAATCACTGTGGAATGATAGAGGTATGTTATAAGGTTATGTCATCAGCTCCTCTATGTCTTCACTCCAACAAGAGCTTTTTATGAGACTAAAGAATTTTACAATTGTTTCCATAAAAGCTGTACAAGTTGTAGAATTATCCATTGAACTTAGTAAAAGTACTAATTGTGCCAATTATTTCTCCCTAACTGATAAAAGTGTTGATAAATATGTCATTACAAAGCTTCTTTACAGAGCTATTCCCCTGAAAAAGAAAATGGTAGCTTTATTTCTAGTTGAACATTACTACAGGTTTTTTTTCCCCACACCTAGTAACAGACCTTCTGTAATCATGACTATTCAAATGTCTCTTAGCCACATCTCTGACAAATGAGTTATGGTACCTGAAGAGCCACTGCAGGTGACTCTCCTCCTCTCTATGGTATTTAGTTATTAAAACAAGGTTTTGATGTTTTCAATAAGTGCAGAGGAAGGGAACGAGCAATTTCTCATTTACTTGCTTTGTGGGGAATATTTCCTTCCCAGGAAGGGCCATTGTTTATAGTGATCTGAAGCATCCATATTTCCACCAGTAAAAGACAGAATTTAGAGTCATTGCTTAGCTGATAATATTAATGGCATTCGAGATTGAAGCTGAGGAAGGTGAAAATAACTCATCCCTCTGATGAATCAGTGGTTGGAAGGAGTAAAATACTGTAGGAATTTGTGCTGAAAAGGAGCAGGGAAAGCTTTACCCAAGTTTGCAGAACAGGTATTAAAAAGGCACTATTTTACATGCTATTTCCTTATTCATGTTTTTCAAACAGTTGGCACTGAATCTTGCACAGAGAACATACATCAACTACTTTAAGTTGACGTTTTTTTCTCCAGTACTCAGAAATCTTTCTTAGCATCTTTTTCATTACAAAGTCTGTGATTAACCACCACAGGCTGAATATTGTGGTTGAGAACATAAGCTGGTTTAAATCAGCACCAAACTTGTGAAGTTGTTCAATAATGTCAGTTTTAAGACACAGCCCCCCGTCACTGGGTGTGTAAAGCTGCCTTATCCTTTTGGCATTGTATCACTAGAAATAATAATATATAGGGCTGGCCAGCTAGGAAAATCCTTGCCTGCTTTTCATATAGGCCATATATTCTGGTAAGAAAAAAGGCATCAAAAAATCAGAGCTTGCTGCATTAACAAAATGCAGAATAGAATAAAATTTCATTCCAGGGAACAAAGCAAGCCTACATCTCTGGTCACAAGTGTTGACTTTCCTTTTCCATGGTAAACTGAGGGACAGCACTTGGACTGCTAAGTGCCACTCCCTGGGATGGGAAGAGGACACGATGACATGAACAGGAGAACTGTGCTTCTCCGTATGAGTGGGATTGCAGCCTTTGGACTGAGTGGGGATTTCAGTGGCACTGGCCACCTGTGAAATCTTTAGCTCAAAAAATAGAATTACATCGAATTTACCTTGGGACATACCTTGACAGCAAACTCAAACATAAGTTAAATTCTTCACAAAAATATTACTGAGGTGGCATATTGATAGCTGGGTTGGGTGGGTTTTTATCACTGTAAAAGTGTCACAGGTATACAAACACAGAAATTGATGCAGGGCAAATCATCCTCTTTTCACCATAAAGTACACTTCCTTCTAAGACCTGATTTTTCATAAAATTGAAGCAGGTTTGGTTTGGGTATTTTTTATATAAGCAAAATAAACATAAGCTATTTTTCCAATAATAAACCCTTTTATGTCTGGAAACAGAGCATTGAGAAATTATTTCTTTTTTGACATTAGCTAACCCAATGTGAAGTTGTGGTTATTTATCAAGTGATTTTGTAATATTTAAGCAAACAAAAGCTTGGAAAACACATTGCTAATGAAAGACAGAAATAATTCTCTCCCTGAAACAATTCTACTCTAAATGTATGAAAAATACAAGAAGAGGCCAATATGCCCACTTCTGTAACTGAAAGTATTTTTATCAACTATTAATCACTCCCTTTGAAAAACACAGGCTTAGACCCCAAACTCAGCTCTGCTTTTCCCAAAATTATTTAATTTTAATTTCTTGAATTAATTGGGGAAAGGAGAGATCAGAGTTATTTTTAAGAAAGAGCATGCCTTGGAAAAGCTATGCATGTATAGCTAGTCATACATGTCACCAGTACCCAAAAAAAATAGCCTACTAAAATAAATAAAAAAGACAGTAAAATATGAATGGAAATGTTGCTGTAAGAGCCACCATTTATCAAGCACACAAGCTACTGCTCTAGGCTGCCAGGGGTCACTGTCAAAATAAGGAAAGAGGAGGGCTGCAAGGAAAGCATTCCTCCTGTGAGGGTCAGGAGGGTGTCTGGTGTTCTCTGCCAGTGGGAGCACTGACTGGACTTTGGAGGGTAGAAGCTAAAAATGTGATCAAGGTTTAAACACCCAGACACAAGATACCAATTAAAGGGCATGTCAAGGGAGAGGAATAAAACACTTTTCACCCTCTTTGGGGTCAGGAATCCCTTTGCTCCATTAGCCAGGCTGTTACTTTGGACACTTTTTTTCCTTTGTGAGTGACAACTCCTGTTTCTGCCCCTGCCCAACTGACAAAATGAGCACCATTCGAAGGTACCACCCCTGGCTGTACACAGCTGTAAGGGTAAGGATTTTCCTTTGCTATCAGTTAGAATCAGGAGATCATCATCTACACAACTGACTGCCAGGCTGGAAGGAAATAGCTTTGGCATGAGCTGGGGGAGCAGGGGAGTTCCCCTCTTCTGTAACAGGGACATTAATTACAGCCTCTCCTGCAGCTCCCAAATGGAGATGAGCAGAGACAATCTGATCATCTGACTTAAACTTGTCAGCTGAGAGGTAGAGTTTCACGTTAGTAGAGGGGAAATAAATATTGAAAATCTCCCTTTACACTTGCAGGCAAAGGCAAGAGTTACATAGTTCTTAAAGTGAAGCACTTAGTGTCAATATCAGTGGAAATTAATGAGCTATGTGCCATCCCTGACCTCACAAGCCAAAGAAAAATTTCTGACTCTTGAGACTATTTCTTCTGGCTAACTCTATTATTCCTGCACAGAGACACAAAAATCCAGACAAATCTTGATTCATAAAAAGCAAGATGTCACATTTAAATACCTGATCAGATGACATTATCATTTGCAGAAATTGTAAACATTTAATAACTTATCTACCTTCAAATTTGATTAAATCCATGACTATCCCACTACAATGACCTTGTGGACAAATGCATAGATGGAATATGGTAATCACAAGGGCAGGGCATGTCACCATTTGCAGAGGATTCTCCAGCACACGATGGAAAGGAATAGTTTACTGCTATGTGGTGTTACGTTTTGGGGGGGTTTGGTTTTGTTTTGTTTTTAAACTAGAAGTAAAACATTGTTCTCACTGAAAATACTGAAGGAGCAAGACATTTTGAAAAAACTCCCCATTACAAGGAAAAGTTTCTCTGAGCATTTCAGATCATCTGAGCTGCCACAGGCTACCAACTCTCATGTTCATTCCAAATCTAATTTTTTTGTAATACCGTTCTGGAAGTGTTTGCTATAGCAATCCTTAGAAAAAAAAAGCATGAAAAATTTCTATTTATTTCTGGATTCTACCCTTTGGAACTGTAGCAAAAGCCAGGAAAATAAAGCATCCCTAATGCATCCCTGTAATCTCAAGGAACAAAGGGCAGAGGATGCCATAGACAAGAGGTGTGAGCAATGTCAGAATGCCTGAGATCAACATCATTGTAAAATAAGCATTGGCATAAACAAATCAAGGGAAATGGTTCACATTTAAATTCCTTGAAGCATGTGGCTTTTTCTCCTTATATATGTATACACATGTGCCTGCAAAATCACAGAGTTTTCCGAGGACAGGTGCTTCAAGAAAACATTTTAATTCTAGAAATCTTTGGTCTTAGTCTACCTTTTAACTCTTTTGAATCTGTGACTAAATAAGTACATTATATCAACTTTGAGAAAAAACCCCAAACCAAACCAGTCTGTTTTCAAGGAGATCGGTATCTTTTCCAAAGCTGATTTAGTAATGCAAAAAGACAATTAACCCTTATAGAAAATTGTGATCAAGACAAAACTTGGATCCAAGACAGACATTATAGTTCTGTTCAGAGACAGAAAAAAAAAAGATTCAGCGATAACTTTACAAGCAACCTCTCAAAGGTAGGAAAGATTTCATTATCTATTTTCTTAGCATTCCATTCTTACATGTTTGTTATTTTTCCTATATAAACACAGCTAATGAATCTGGAGAATTTAAAGTTTCAAAGGAACATAATTTTGCAGTCAGAGAAAACTACCACACTTAAATGAAACATGACAAAAAGAATGGCTAAGCTTTAAGAAACATGGCCTGTGGAGTTACCAGAGACCCGATGGTGTAATCAAGCCTAGAAAGCAATGAAACAAAAATAAAAAAATAAGTGCTTAAATAAAATTGCAAGTGCCATTGACCATGAATTTGGGGAAAAAAAAATAAATGTAGAGTTATTCTCCTAAGTCCAAAATAAGAGAACACAAACAAAGCCAAACATTTCTTCATTATCTTTTCTGCACTTGCACCTCAAATGGGCATTTGAAAGAAGCAGCATCCCCAGAGCAAGCCCCACCCCAAATCAGAACCCTGACAACCCTGACCTTGGGTCCCTCTCCTTATCCAGTTTGGTTCTGCTAAGACAAAAAAGCCACTGTGATAAGAAAGAGAGAGAGCATATTTATGAATTTCTCTAATATCTTAAAGTTTTTCAACAGTCCTAAATTAAATCCCTTTCAACCTTATCACTTTCTCCGTCAGAAAATCCGGAGGATATTTGGATTCAGATGTCCATAGCACCAAAGATCTTTCATTACAACACACAAACAATCACTTTTATTGAACAAGAACCCAATTACTTAACCCAGTTTCAGATTTCATTCTGCCCTGCTGCTTCCACCTCGACATGGCCCTACTAATCTCTTCTGACGGGCATTGCTACATATCAGTTCTGATACACGGAGATGATTCCTAACCTCCCTTGCAGAGAGCTACTGATTAAATAAACTGAGATGCCCATCTCAGCTTCTTTGGACCAATGAATAACAATGAGGAAATAAAGGTGGGAGATAGAGACCTTTTCCCCTTTAATATGAACAGCATTCAGAAATAGACAGAAAATGAGGGAAAATAATTCAGTAAAAGAAACAGGAATGGAAACAGCTAAGTGTTTATCGTGCCCTGTATAAATGATTCATTTATTGTATCAGCTAGAGGTTACGCTTCCTTCTTTTGTTTCTCTGCTGCAAATTAGTAAACTGTTTCTTTGCTACTGTACTGGATAAATGATGGTATAACTTCAAATTTAGCAAGCTGAGAGTTATGAATATTGGAACACAAAGGCTTACTTCAACCTGCTCTGCAGAAGAACTCCACCATGGTATATGAACTCTTGGTTTTCTTTCTCTCCCCAAATTGTGTCAGAATCATCATGTTACATATTACCCACATCACAAGCATAGAGATGAAAGTTTGTTGCTAATGAACTTGGGAAAGTAGACTAAGTACACCCAGAAGAAAGGGAGACCAATTATATGAACAAATGACCTCTCTCTAAATCAAATCAATTATTAGAACAAGGTTGTTAGAGCCAGACTTCTATTAACTTCAATAAGCCCTGGTCTCCAGCTCAATGTGTTAGATACAGCACTCCTGATAAAGGAACGTGCAGCTCACCTGCTTATATAGACAGCCTGCTTTCTAATTCAGTGGCCAGCACACAAAAACACAAGAATCTGAACAACAACAAAGAGCAATTGTAAAATATTACAAATAAGGACATGGATATAAACGTGGAAAGTAAAAAAGAAGAGCTGGCTAAGAACAGAATGAGAGAGCGGAGATCAAAGCAAAGCAAGCCAGAGAACTAAACATGATCCATTATACCGAAGAAGCAGGAGAGCTCTAATACCACTTACAACAATCCAGGAGGAGTTAGCAGCCAGTGAGCAGGATCACAGAGCCTCTATGATCAATTCCCTTAAATTACTTTAAGATTTATATTGCTATACTATTTCTTTTGAGACAAAAATAGAAGATTCTAGAATCTGACCTCATGTTTCTGGAAGAAATTTTAAAACAAGGTTTAGAATCAGAAAAAAATGTGAACAGAGTCTAAACTATTTTATTTATGGAGGAACTTCTTTTGCTTCTATCAAAATATCTACTGATCTCTGCTACTGAGATGTTTCTTTCATACAACTGTGTATTTCCAATAAAAATACTATAAAGGAAATTTTAAAAATTTGTGTTATTTCTACATTTGTTGTATGTTGACAAAGACCTGGCTTTTCTTGCCTCTGTTTGGTGGCCATTTTGTGCTGTCTTGTTTTGTCCCATTTATATCTCTGAACCAGGGAGAATTAATGACTTTATGTATTTAGTTGGAGTTATAGCTGAGTGTTTTTCATGGAAAAAAACTTAGTTCAGCCACAAGCTGCATGGAGGAATTTTTAAGGAAATATTTAAATCTCAGTATTATGTCTAATTTCTCTACAGAAGAAATCCTATCTTTTGAAAAAGTCCATCTTCTTCCTTGCATTTCTACAAAAGATTTTTTCAGGCAAAGAAACCCACACAGAAAAAAGTTTTGTGAACAACCCTTTAGCATGATAATGTCTATCTAAAGATAATTTAGAAAGATACCTGCTGTCTTTCATCACTATGTAAGACATTTAGACAATTATAGGTGCATTTGAGAGTATCTTCTGTTTACAGGAGTTTGACCCTTTAAGGAGCAGCTAACAAAACTACAGCAATAAGATACTCACATCATTGCAGATTTGACTGACCATCACTTCTGGCCCTAAAGGAAGAAAAAAGACTTCTCAGTGTATGTTAATCACTGTGTTGATGAAGACCTCTATTTAGCCTGTTTACATTTTGCATTACTTGAAGTCACATTTGTTTGCCCTCCTACTCCCTCAATCTTTTTATCCACCATGTAGCTGATGGCACAACCATTCTTTGATTTGCAGAGCATATCTGCAAATTCTGCATATTCTCCACAAAGTAACAGGGGAGAATTTATAGTAGTGGATAGAAAGGAGATGTCATGGGAGTAACATTTTTAATCATTTTATTTAATCATTAAATTGCTAAAAATATGCCCAAGAAAAAAAAGAATTTATTTCAAATTTGACAAGTCTCAACCAGCACTTATCACCTCCCCAGTGAAAATCTGTAACCTCCCCCCAATGAAAGCAGACTGCTGGTTTTGAAAGTGCTGTGTTCTGCCTGCCATCTTAGGTAAAAGGAAGCACATACAAGTGCAAAATAGTGGCCACTTTGTTCAGACTCTCTATTTTGGGCCTCCATGTAGTGTAGGCAAAGTTTCTGTTTTAACATTCACTTTTTCTTCCTTTTGTCATTGGACATAGAGTACTACATCTTTCATCATATTTGGAAACAAATTACAGCACTTGATTATATTAGTTAAATAGAGGTTGATTGATGTCATCAATGCAAATTAATTATGTCTAGGTAATGTTTCTGTGCCAGATTCCCTCAGCTAATAAAGTGATAGGAAAATGAAGCGTCAGAAAGGACCATTATCTTTTATTTTCAAGGCCAAGCGGTCAATAAAGCTTTGACACGAACTCATTGGCAGGGACAAGACTCACTGAAGGAGGCCTTTTAATTATGTTTATTATTTTTGCCAGCATGAATGTATTACCTAAATCTGTGGTAATAATCTTCACAAGCAAACACTAAGCCAGAAACATCTGTTTGTTATCATGGCAGGTCAATGTGAGAAGGTGCAGATCTATTTGTGCATTTCCATCAGAGTTCTAACCTACTTCTGTTTGCCAGTGTCGAACACGAGTCTGTAGAGGTGACCAGAAGTGTCACTCATTCCATCTGTTTATGTGACTGAAATATCCTTCTTATCTACACCGAGTGCAGCCAATCCACATGTAGGACAAACACTTGCAGTGGCTTTGCAGACACTTTGTTATCTCCCATTCAGAGGTTTTCCTTTCAAGGATGTAACTTTCAGAGTGGATATAAATTTACTCAGAAGTCATGAAAATAACATGGGTGAATAGAGTTCATTCCAGCTGGTTTTCCCATGTTTCTGTGTTGGAAGACATGCATGGCATCCCTTACAAACATATGGCTGTACACTACAAGGGTAGAGTCATGCATCACGAAAAAGACATTTGGTTTCTCTCTACCAAGATTCAAGCAAAGCCACTAAACCATATGGACATTTTTTAATTTGTTTTGCTATTTGCACCATGGGTCTGTATTCACAGATTACGCTGAGAGATCAAATGAGACATCCTTTTATTATAAAATCTCCCTTTAATAATAAAGACCTTGAAACAATTCTAGCTAATTAAGACATAAAATGTTCAAAGCATACACCCTTCAGAAGGATCTCACTGGGCTATACAGATGGGATGTAAACAACCCAGAGGAAGTCACAGCTGAATTTTTCACCTGACTGCAGTCAGTGCACTAAGCACAACATGGAATAAGACCTCACAAATCTGACGCTTTGGTCAGATGTTCACTTCAGAAAGACTCCCGTCAGTTAAAGATGCAAATTAATCTCTCCAGCTGACTGTCACTGCAGCTCCTTCCCAAGAGCCAGAGCACTGCCTCCTGTGAGTCCTTCCCATCCATTTCAGGAGTTACTGAGGTACCTTTACCTGCTGGGGAAAGCTATGGAAATACCAATGCTGGCTTGAGACCTTGGCCAGCCCCAGACTGGGAATTCCAACACCAAATTCTCTAGCACACCTCAGTATCAGAGCAAGTTCAATGGCACATCCCTTTTTCACGAGTCATTTGAAAAAATGCTGTTATCTTTTCTAGAAGGCAGCAGCCTCCCTGCTTCTCATAAGTGATGGCTGAATTCCACTCAATAGAATAGAGACTGTATGCAATCATGGAGAGTTTTGTAACAATATTTTCATTTTTTTCATAATAAAAATATTGATACTCAGGATAACATTAGGCCTCAAGTACTACAAAGAAAGTCACTATCCTCCCCGCTTTGACTTTGCTTTTACTTTTTGATTAGAATTCAGTTGACAAAACAGACTGAAATAGAAAGTACAGTCAGATCCTGGAACACAGAGAAGTTAAAAGAGCAAAAAAGGAAAGAAAGAAAAGAGCAGAAAACCCCAAGACTTTCAGGGCAGAACATGGACACGTTACTCCCAAAAAAGGCAAAAATAACACAATACAATATAGTCTTTATGCCAACTAAGAGTTTTTCTCCCATTTAACCAGTCACTTTTCTGCCCAGTGCTGCACTTTCATTTTGAACCAGCCCATTGAAAATATTATGATATGACCCTTTTAGGAATTAATAATTCATGGAGGTTTCACTGCATGGTACAGTTCTAAGATTAGATAGTGCTGAGAGAATCTATTACAGCATAATTCAATAGCCAATAAAATATATAAAAAAATTCCACCATGTTGCTTATAAATGTATTATCTTCAAGGTGCATTTTTATACATATACTGTTTCAAGAAGATGTCAACAAAAAAGAAACCAAAAAAGAGACTAGGAAGAAGAGCTTGCCCTACTTGAGCACATTATAGTATGTACAGGTTCCTCAAGCAAAAGCATTTGTGTAGATACATTGAGTGTCCTCATACATACCTACACACATACGAAATATTAACATTTCATCCATATCCTAGCCCTCTGGCTTGTTCTAACAGAGCCATGAAATGAATGCAAAATTTAGGTGTGAATAAAAGGGCAAAAAAGAAGAAAAATACTAAAGTATTTTCCCTTTTGCATTTCTGCTAACATTTTCTAGTAATACTACCTAGAGGGCTGCAACAACAGAAGGCAGTTTTGCCCAGCGGCTGGGGACAAGCTGAATGTATTTTTTTGTTTATTTATGACTTGGAAGTGCTCAGCTGTTAATCAGAACAACTCTGAGATCCTACTAATGTCTCTCCCTGTCTAGTTGAATCTTATGGTGTATTTTCATTCTTAATAGGAAAACTATATCAAGAGAATATAATTTATTTCACTGTACGTAGTTGGAAATCCGTGGATACGATGTTCAGTGTAATGTTATCACTATGCAACTACGTAATACGTTAGCATGTTTTTCAGTTCTCTTGATTATATTGACTGTCTGCTAGAATAAACTTGTTGAAGGCAAACCGAAATGTCCCTATATAACAGCATGAGAACCCACATTACTCGCTCTCCGTGTCTCCAGCAAAGAAAGAATAAAACTCAGACACATTTTTGCACTAAGGTTGAAAAAAAAAAAACAAGTACAAAACAAGATACTGTGCACCTATGTCAGCTCCACTGTGTTTACAGTTTTGCAAAACAGGTACATCAATGTCAGTGAAGAATTCCTACATGCCATAATCATATCCTTCTCCCTACTTTTTCAGTTGCTGACATCACTAATAGCACTGCTTTCAATTTAATAAAATTGAAAAGCCATTTTTCCTTCTTTGGAGACACTAATGCAAACCAAGCCTTGAGATAACAGTTAGTATTCTGAGTCCACTTGCCAAAAGCCACAGTATCCAAATCAGCTCTGTGTTATGTACCCAAGAGAAAACTTGCACACTTCCTACCAAACTGCAGGCTCTCCTAGCTGTAGCACAGCCACTCATTAAGCTCCTGCCTTTTCCTACCAAGCATTTCAGAATGGGGACTTCCTTTGCTCTGCTGGATATATCCACCACAGTGAGCAGCAGCAGGCAGGAGCACAAGCTGCTGTTGCTGCTGTTTCTCTGAACAGGGTGGGTGGGCATTCTGGAAGATTTCTTTTGTCTATTTTCCCTGTTTAAACACATGTTCGCCATCTACGGGTTGTGTTTTTCTCTTTTAGATTAATTCTAACTTTACAGACAGTCCTTTCCTAGATTCAAGTATCATGTTTGTTTCTCCTATGTGGTTCACCTTCATCTTTGTTTATTGGCAAAGCTGCCAGTCTGAAAGCACCGATGTAGCTGTGTCTGTTTTCTCTGAAAGAGTCGCCATATGAATGCAAAATATCATCCAATTTGATTTACATACACCTATTTTTTCTTCTGGCTTTGTACACCTACAGCTTGAGTTCAGTGACAACCAAGATAATCTAAAGAGAAGGTACTGAGAAGCTCTTAGAGAAACCAGAAGACCTTGAACGAAAATCTTAGAACTTAGTTTTTCTCTATTCAAGTGCAAATATCGAAGTACAGCATTCTATCTTCTTTCATTAACTAGTCTGAAAAAAACCAAAACTAGACGACATTTCCATCAAATATCAATTTTACTTAACTAGAAATAGACACAAGAGGTTATAAATGCCTTCCTGCTCTACTGCCAGTTAATACTTGCTTCACCTCAGAGAAGGAAGTGCAGCAGCTTTCCCTGTTCTTGGAAATAAAACTTGGGGGACCAAGGTCCTGAACCAGCTGCTCCCAGGTCCGGCTTAGTCCCAGTTCCAGCTCGAGGTTCCTTTCTGGAGCACGGGCCAGTCCCAGCCTGAGGGGAAACCGGAAGGAAACCAGCACCAGTCGAAGAGATTCTATGGCAGGCAGGGAAGGCGAAGAGCTGGTCAGTCTCCAGCTACAGGTGGACTAATAGCACCTTAATTTGAAAAACTTCTGGGCACTGATAGCAAAGGAAGCATACAAAACCAAACAAGAAAGAAAACCTTGCAAGTTTGCTTGGTCTTATTTGTTTCTTCATTCTGTGCTGCCTGTGAGCCCTTGAAAGAAAGTGAATGATCTGACCATTTGAAAAGTATTTTAGAGTCAGGGTGTTTAAAATTTGATGCTCGCATTACAGTATTTTAACTTGAAAGATTAATTAATATTTGGAGAGGGGAAGTTTTTTTTTCTTTTAAGGTTCAGCGCTCAGCTGCTCATTAACCACAAAATTGCATCTTCAGTAATTGCTTGCAAAAGCTGAGAAAAATGGTAAACATTTCTGTAGAACAAGCAGGAGTACACTGCAAAGCACAGCACAAGACTCCCTCATTTGGGAAAGGAAACAAGAAAAACAATAAAGGGAACAACCCAGTATTTTTGAACTCTTCCACAATTGGGTATAATCTTTGTCTGTATGTTCCCTAGCTGAGGGACAAAGCACTGTGCACACGAAGTCCAACAGCTCCCTCAGGATTGAGATTAGGAGAAGAGGGACCCCAATCTCTCCCCACACTGTGTTCAACCTTTAAATGACAGCACATGAAGGCAACACCAGCCCTTGGGCAGCTCCACTGAGTTCTGGCATCTACAAATACAGAGAGGATGGAAGGGCATTCCCAGGAGTGTGACCACCTACAAGGCATGGAAAGGTAGAGCAGCCTGCCCAGGGTCACAGGCGGAAAACCCATTTCCCCATTTCTAACAAAGCTCCAGCTGCAGAGACCTGGGAAGTACTTCTAAGACAGCAGAGAGATGAAATTCAAACAAAGTATAGTTTTGATACAGCCAGAAAACATATTTCACATGCAAATAGTGTAAATGAGAGCTGATGATCATATGTATAAAATAATTTACATTTTTCTATAAGACATTTGGAAAAAAAAACCCTAATTCCTGCTTAACTATGAAATATTCTGCTCCAGAAGGATTTTTTGGCTATGAAAACCAAGTGACCTTTCATATTAACATTGATTTAAAATGATATTTTTATTTCATTTTGAAATGTCATTTCGGTTTTTTTAACCACCAAATCAAAACGAAGTGACATTTTAACTTTAAATTCATTGAAAAAGAACTGTTTGCATTTAAATGCCAAACTGAAATAATAATGAAAAAAAACAAAACATTTTTCATTAAATTATTTCTTTCCAGAACTTTAGAAGCTTTTGTTTCTTAAATCAACTTAAAAATATTGTCCTGGACTTTTGTTCCAAAATTTATGTCAGAAAATACTGCTTTGTCCAAGTACCAGTTTTTGCTACAATTTAAATTTATGGATCAAAAAGACAAGAACATTATTACCACTACTAGCTTCAATGTTCAATCCCCAAACAACCAAGCCTATTCTTTTTCACCTGCTCTGCAATTCACTGAAAAACAAATTCCTAAACAACTCCCCCACTACCACCATGCCCCACCTTTAATTTCAAGAGAAGGGGGAAATTCTAATCGTTTCTTCTGCATTTTGAGAGGTAAATTTTATTATTTTTGCTATTAGAATCATAATCCTATTAAGGTTTATCTCTTATATTAAATATTTCTCTCTCTTATAACTTTTTTTTTTACATTCAGTAGAAAATTAACTACTAATTCAAAGTTTAATAGTGAAGCCACATCTGTAATGGTATTTCTTTTAAAAACTCATCCTTCCTTTTCTTTTCCATTTTACAGGGGTACTTTTTTCTTTTCTCAACTAATTGCTTAAAAGATAACCCAGTACATATGTTGATATGGAATGTAATTGATGCAGAAATTGAAAAAGTTTTAAGATTTCAAAAAGTAATCTGTTAATGGAGCAATCCCCAGTAATGAAAGATCATCACAATGTTCCACTATCAAGCTTGGATCAATACCAAAATTCTTAAGACAATTTGAGCCCCTCTACCTTGGAGTACCCAGCAAGCTTTTTCTTGTATTAGGTGCATCCAAAGTCCCGACATTAAACTTCAAGTGTTGGACTCACAAGATCATGACACCAAACAATGGAATTGTTCAATGACACAACTTGTTATTCTGAGAACAATGGCCTTGCCACCTGTGGCAACAGCTGAGGTATGACTGGTTTAATGCAAACTGGGAGTTTTTTCTTGTTTTGGGGTTTTTTTCAAAATTTTTTATAAACATCTGCACCACACACAAACTGAATGACTGTTTCACTTTGATCCATATTGCTCTCCCCTAAGGAGGGGCCACAAGCAACATGTATGTTCTTGGAGAAATAAAAAGCTCAGTAAAACAGGGGCTGCTCCATGTGTGCATGATGCTATTATTTGGTGATGCTGCAAAGAGAGGATTATGAATATAATATCGTGGAGAAAACAAGAGAGAAAATGAATTATAAGAGCAGCTGGGAAGGAAAGCAGGGGGACAAAAACCCAAACCCAACCAACCAAACCACTCCTATGGAACAAGTGTTCTTCTAAGGAAATGCTTTGAGTTTTATTAAACCAACGTAGGAGCTGGAGGGGGGTGGGGGGGGAAGAGGGGCTGGAGAAAAAAAAGAGGTATTATCATAAAAGTATCCTAATTTCTACACAGGAGCCAGCTATGGAAACAGGTCAGTTCTCAAGGCAAATGCCAGCAAATGTGTTGCCTATTTGAGCTGTAGTTCTTGTAGCCCAGTAACAGCGCAGCTAATTAAAACAATAACAAACACCACCTGACTGATAATTGCTCGTGTGCACGAGGGAGGGTGTGATCCAACCCATCCTGAGCCATTATCGCATCTTTCTCAGCCCTCTTTTGTTTGGCTCTGACTGGACTGTGATGGTAAGTGGTGTTAGCTCATTTCCTTATTATTTCTCAAGGATTCAAGCAAATGGTCCTTACTCAGTATTACTAACTTCTTCCCACGATTTTAATTATTCCTTTGAAATTACTAATATCTTTTATTAGGAAGCACTTTTATGAAAGTTAGTCATCAGTAGAAATCTTTCACTTTACATAAAATCATGAAATTGTGTCAGTCCTTTTAAAATGGGATTTTCAAGAGATTTAATTCTAGAAATACAAGCCCTATTCCATTACACCATTCTTCATGGTTTATAAACCTTCCCATCTTCTTGGCATAAAAAAGATTCTTCTTAAAAAGGCTCAAAGTATAAATCTGAATACAATAAACCCAGAATTATTTTCATAACTATGATCTGCATATCTTGCTCTCCCACGGGTTAAAGGACAGGACTGCAAATTGAAGGTAGTCGGGAAAATTTTGGCTCACAAAGAGTAGCAGACAAACATTGCAGCTGTGTTTTACTTCTGGCCTTATCCTAGAAAAACTGGGCTGCTGCCAGCTTTTCTGAAAGGAAGGAATCAAGTTTTATTCTGTGTGATTAAAGCAACTGAGAAAGTACTAAACAACACCTGAGCATCACATGCAGTAGTTTAAAACTCACCTATACCTTCACATAAATCAGACTTAGAATTCACCCGTTTGTAAACACATGCAAATTCCCTCACGACAGGGTTCTTCCCTTCTTCCTACTATTAAAATGCAAATTACTCACAAATAATGAGGAAAGGACTTCACAATCAGACCAGCGGGCAAAACTGATAGGAGCACTGACACGGGAGAACTGGTACAAGCTCTTCCTTCATCCTACAGAAGGATGTTAGACACAGATACAGGAGGTAGCTCTGCCTTGATATCCTGCTGAGAGCAGCTCTTCCTGCACAGATTAAGAAACGTTCACCAGAGGAGGAATACAATCCTGGATTCTAACTAGGACATCTCCCAGCCTTTCCTGCTGATCTCACTCGTATTCACAGCAGAGAGTTACGTTACAAGGGCTGAAACCAAGGACAGTCCCTGTCAGACATCCTGCCTTAGGACACACCACTGCTGCCCCCAGGACCTGCAGACCAGGCAGGAACAGGACACATCCCACTGTTGGAATGCACTTATTTATTACCCTTGACAAGGCATTCCGGGACAACAAAACCACAGTGATTGTATTTGTCAGGACCAGTTTAACTTTCCTTGAAGTTAACA
This sequence comes from Coloeus monedula, assembly GCF_965178545.1. Lineage (NCBI taxonomy): Eukaryota > Metazoa > Chordata > Aves > Passeriformes > Corvidae > Coloeus > Coloeus monedula. The sequence continues at coordinate 13,330,115 of NC_138795.1, read as the reverse complement.
GTAAAAGTAATAGCTTGTACCTACAAAAACAAGGAATTTCTGGAAAATGGACTTAGCTGGAAATGTTCATTAACAGATTTCAGTTGAATGGAATTCCTTGAATGAAATTCCACCCATCCTGATGTTTTAATATATATTTTTTTTAATAAAAAGATTAGCTACTATTAAAATTTTCTTTTTTCTTCATTCTGCCCTTGGAATCATTAGAGTTGATATATTTCAAATTTGGAAAATACTCATTTTAAGACTGTAAACACAATCATTTATTGTTTTCTGCAGTGAAAGGGTAAAGATATCTATTTAAACAAACATCTGGACAAACAGGTGCTTCCTCATTCAGTATCCTATTAATAATTCCACTTACTTCTCTTTCCTGCTGATGCCAAATAATTTGTGAGGGATTTAAATCACAGTGGTATAAAGTGTCACCTGCTGGTATCAACTTAACATATTTGAAATATCCAAGGCATCCAAGTTTGTCGTGTTTCTTGAGCTAAAGTTCTGTCAAATACTTTGAGCTAATTTCAGTCAACATTGGAAAGACCTCAAATCAATACCTGAGTCATGCAGGGATGTAGCCATCATTTAACAGGGGATACTTTGTCATTTCAGTCACAGTCTAGTCTCCAGGTTTCATACAGGTTGCTTTGGATTGTTGTTTGAAGGGGTGGGTTTGTTGTTTTGAATTTTGTTTTGCTTAGTGTTACTTTTTTTTCAAGGCAGGAAATCACAACTTTTGGGAATGACAAAAATTTCCCCACTTTGATTTTCTTATGAGTGTTGTTTGACCTAAGCATACTGGCCAAATGCCAATTATAATAATTACATTCTCAGCTCCCTGAACTCTGAACGAAGCTTCACCTGGATATGCTGACCCTCTGAAAGCACACAGATGAAGTGTCCATGTCTTATTCCAAAGGTGACTGCACATTAGTGCGGGGGGAAGTGACCATTGTATATTTCTTACGTATTTAACAGAAGTGTTATATCTTGCAGCTTAGTCAATTAATTGTTTGTAATAGGAGATCATAAGATGAATGATGGTATCACTAACAACAAGGATAAAAATCTATTACTGGATTAGACTTACAAATGTGAACACAAATCCTGTTACTCAAGGCAGTAGAAAACACAAGTTTTCCTGGACTACTGACTTTGCACAAGAAGAAAGGCGACAAAGACTTTTGTTGAAATAAATCACAAGAAAAGATCTTTTGGAACAGCAAAAAAAAATCAATTTAAGTTCAATCTGAATGTTGAGCTGTATTCACTAATTCTAGATTAATTATTTTCTCTACATATTATTTAAAATAAAAAATTATAAATGCTTCTTTTGAAAGCACTCCTCCTTCTGCTATGAGAAAAGATGGTGATATTTAGGATACAATAGAGATCCAAAAAAAGAAAAGGCAGAACCAAACAAATAAGACCAAACAGCAAGGTCAATGGGCTGATGAGTGCCTACATATTCATCTGAATCTTCTGTTTGCTCATCCCTGGGATTAATGCATTTTAGACCTTACAGACCGACCTGTGAATAGAGTGACCACAGGCAGTTATGTTCAATACCTAACTATAAACCCAACTCTACTCTGTGCTATTCTTCATAGAACACAGCACAGATTCTAAGGTTTAGTGGTTTTCCACATGCATAAACAATACCCCAAAACTTTAAGTCAGGCACAGAGGATAACTTTAAACAGGAGACTTTAATGCCAGCGTTAAAACTTTGTGGAGAGGCTGGGGACAATGCCCTGGTTTTCATTTGCCGTACAGCCTCTCACTGGATTGAGTTGAACCCTTTATAGACTACAGACAGCACAGTTCAGAGTAGAAGTAAACCAATCATTACAAATTAGGCTCACAGAACTGGACTTCGCTATGAATCAGACATCAGGGAATAACAGAGATTGGAAGGACTTCAGGAGGTCATGCCCACAGACAACAGGACACAGCTCTCACCACAGATTGCAGTACCAGTTACAACATGGGAATTGGTTTTTCTGAATAAATTGTCTGATTCTAATAGGAAGTGGGCATAAAAATAGCATTCAGCAACTCAAGTCATCACACGCATTCACTGAAAATATAAAAAATTAAAAGAAAATCCTTTCTCCTGGACTGCTAAATTAAAGAGAAATAGAACTTTCGTTATCACCAGCAAACAAAAGATGAAAAACCTGGACCCTCTCATTTACACAGCTGAAGTGACTGAATCTCTTTAGGGTCAACATTCAATTTTTCTATTTCTCAAAAGAGGAAAAGTGTTTCCATGGATCCAAAAACTTTTAAAAAAAGCATTTTGACATCAAACATTTTGTCTATTAATCCTCTTCATATATTTCTCTTGCAGCACTTTCAATTCAGTAGTAACGTGCTATCTCTTACAAATATTTGCATTGTAACAGAATCACTGTCAAATTCCAAATTTTTATGTAATTCAGACTCAGTTTGAAGGGCTGACACGGTTTTCAGAAGCTTGTATTAATTTGGTTTTGTTGTTTGTTTGGGACTTTTTAAACCTCAAAGGCGTTAACACACCATGCACAAATATTTTACACTGAAATATGAAGGCATGCATTTAGGAGGGGATAGTTCACCTTTGCAAGCACAATTCTCTGAAGTTATCCATTTAAGAATTGCTTCCTTCCTGTAGAATTGCACACATGCAATTCTTCTGTCTGGACCTCCGTGATCCCCTATGGCTGCCACATACTAAAGTTCAGCACTCCATTTATAACACAGAATAGTCAAAAGCAGGAGATGATCTAGAATATATTCCTTTACACTGTTTTAAACAATATGAAGCAGTAGCTTCCTCCCCTTCTCAGTTCATTGGCAGGGAAAAAGAAAAATTTGCTGCAGCATCAGGACTAAGTGCAATAGCAGTAATATGCACCATGATATGAGGTTTATTATCCAAAACACAGAAGGTAAAATAAGACAGAACTAGATAGACAGTGCTCTCAAACCCATACCAAATATAAATAGCATAATTTTTATTTAAAATGAACCAGTAAAAAATAGTAAAGTTGGATGCAAAGAACCAGTGAACTAGAAACATAGCATGGTCCTCCAAAAGCGAAAGGATAGGACATTGATGAAAAATCCCTATGGTGTGTTCTTTAAATGGCAAAACACAGTGGAGTCAGTTAGGTGTCTCCTGAACATTCTCCTTTTCCACGGAAAAATTACTATTATATTTGTCTTCCTAGGGCAACATGCTTTTTTTTTTTTTTGACATCACTAATGATGCCAAAAACTTCACAAAATGAATAGAAACACAAGAGGATAAATGAAAGTAGATCTTGGAATGCCTGGATTTCACGTCCCACATGCTGCTTGTGACTGTCTGAAATACTGACTGCAAGAAGATTTACAGCGTTGTTCATGAAGTTGCGGAATAAATTCGGAAAGCAGAGGAGACAGGAACAAAGGAATAGAAATAATTAAACTGCTGCTGAAAGGAAGATGGAACTGTTAAACACAGTTACTGAAAATGAAAAACAGCTGAATGCGTCAGATTCCAGAGAGCTACATTTTATAATACAACTTAAATAATCAGATATTCTTACCAGAAGGAATGTTGTATTTGATGTACTCTGATGAGAACCAGCTAAGTTTTCTCCTGAAAGAATATAAAATGAAAATTATGTCAGGAAAAGGCAGCTTGAAAATTCCCTGTCAAAGCAGAAATTATTTAGATTGTTTATGTAGCATTAGCATGGATTCATTCAGGAATCAGTATTCTTAGCTGTAAGAATACAATATAATATTCTTTTTAATAACAGTCTTATTCTGGAAAAGGTTTTTTCACCAAGATCATGTTAAGACATACATTTTTTCAAGTGCAGAGCAGCAATTATACCTGCTTATTTACTATTTCTACTACAGAGTATCTGGGATTCCAGCTGAGGCCAGAGAGGACTTTGTGATACTACTATACAGACACAAGGAAGTATAAAAACATATTCTTTGTGTTAGAGACTTTAGGTGAGGAAAACTAAGGGGGGAAGTGGAAATCACTGAGCCTAAATAAACCTGACAAGAATTTCTATTTCCGTTTTAAACCCAAATGGTTAGTTTAAAACACTTAGTTCCACATTAATGCAGGTTAAGAGGTGGTGACCCTGGTTCTAGCAGTTTGAGTAAGTGTGCAATAAAACCCCCCTCACTTAACACCTTTTCTGTAAACCTGCAATTAGGAAATCTTATGGAACAATCAACTGATTGCCAAGGTGTGTTGGTGGGTTTGAGCACATTCTTATGACTAATTTACCAGAATTTTCACATATTTTGCCCAGTAGTTTCTCTAAGAGGAGTCTGAGGCATGAGGCTATTTTACACTCATCAGAAATGGCCCTTTTGTCACTGTGTCCATCAGTAGGTAGCAACTTTCATTGTGGGATGGCACATTTGTTTTGTCATGCACATGTGTTTAATGAAGCAGTCACATATATTAATGAAGCATTATATCAGGGTTCAAATGCTGCCCTCACTGACACTGAGGCTGTTCTGGTGCTTCCTCAGGTAAGCCAGAAACGAGCCCTTTTGTCCTTATTTCCCTTCTGCAGCAGCAGCCAATTCTTCTCATGCCAGAGCCTTTTCTTGTCCGAGTGACTGCACTAACTCGATCAGGACACGTGGCTCCTGTCAGACAGTTTGTGACAAGCCACACGTGAAAGCTTCTGCTTAATGGCAAGTACTAACTTTCTTCCACATAATAACAGCAGAGGAAGTCTTGTCTTTTTTTATAGAGAAATGAGTAACAGATGTCAGTTACATTTTTTTCAGTCAGTAACTGGGGATTCCTAAAGTCCATCTTCTACAACTAATCTGCCCCCCCTCATTAGCACACTTTTCACACCTTTGTGCAACTCACTTGGACATGTGCCAGGACTAACAGACTCTCACCCCAACCACCTGTTGAGCGTTTACACTGTATTTCTACTAATTCTCTTTCCTGACTCAAGGCATCATTACCGATTAAACAAAAGAAACAGTCACTGGTCTCTCATGAGTGTCTTTCTCATGTATACAAAAAAATTAAATTTAAGATCAAGATAGATGGGGCTATTATAGTTGCTGACATTGCTTTTGTTGTGGAGCCCTTCCATGTCCCAGTGCTACACAACATTGCACTGAACAGAACAGTGACACATTTACCACTTCCCAATCACCTTTTCATATACAATGGTATTAAGCAACCAGTGGTGCTATCCATTAAATTGCATGATTATACAACAGGAAGGTGTATGCATTTAAGCAAATGAAGCATCCTCTAAGTTTGTGATAGCAGCTGGCTTTTGTTATCACTGCAGAAATCACACCAGAGTACAGGAACTTACAGCACAAGCCCTTCGCTGAAATTCAAAGTCAAAAAGGTTCCTGCCATGGAAACAATGTTTCTGAGCCCATAAAAGAAACTTCAAAGGAAATATTTTTTAGGTTCCCACCACTGACACAGGCTCAACTCATGCTCCTAAAAGCAAACTGAAGAACCTCTAGCTCTACCTGTCCCATGTAGCATCCACAGAATTCAGAATCAGTCTACATTTTATTAGCTGGTACCAGCAGGAGTGGTTTTTTACCCAGTTCTGGGAAAAGGGCAAAGCTGTGAAAGCTTTATGATATTCTATTTACTTGCAAACACTTTGTGTAAAAAGTTTCTGTAGTCTTTACAAATCTTCACAAATTAAGAAATATAAAGCCCTAGTTAAATCAGTTATGAAAATGTAGCCTCAGTGCACTCAGAGTACAATAACTACAAAGGAGCTGTTACCTGAGGTATCATTCACATCTCAATTTTCAGATAAAAACTCTCCAGAAAAGATGAGAAAGTCTATACTTCACTAATTTACTGTTAAATTTAGAATTGCTTTCATGGTCCCAGTATAAAGGCAAATAATTTGAATTATTCCAGGAGAAGATATCAAATCCTCCAGAAACTAATGCATATATGCTTCAATCATAAGCATTCCTACATTACCATCATGAGTTCAACAATATTAGGATAAGGATGGTAGTTCAAAACATTAGGTTAAGTGTGGTATTTCTTTCCCTATATGAGTACTCTATCTTTAGAAAAGAAATTTAGTCTCTGAAAAGCATTTTTGTTCTTTAAGACTCTTTTGGACATGTCAGACATTTGGGGTAGATGTGGATAACACAAAAGATCAGTATTTCTTTTGACACACTAGTTAAAAGAAATAGATTATTTCATTCAAGTACAGTATAATTATTTTTTTTACCCTGTTGAAGCAGAGAAATTACTATTGTTTGTAGTAGAGTTGAAAATGACAGGAAAGCTTCTGTGCAGCTTCAGTGGGGTGCAATGTACTAAAAGAATTGAGAAAATCTGAAACATTTGGTAGCTTCAGATTTCTAGTAGCTGCACATACACTGTAATTAGAATCTAAACTAAAAGTGATATACACATGAAACTGCAGCATGACACACACCAGAAATGAAAATTGCAATGTGATAAGCTTTACAGTCATTAATTTTTTTTTCTAACAAATGAGTTCTAAAAGCCACAGCATCTCTTCTGAAGGTCTAGCTAGCTGGTTTACCTAAGTAATTTCAAAATACCAACACACTTCTCACAGTATCCATACAACATCGACTGCTTCCCAGACAAACCCTACAGAAAGATGAATGCTTTCCAATTTTCCTTGGAAAAAGGCCAGATAAACGGGGTCAGTACTGTTGGATGGCCACTGTCAGGTAGGTGCAAGGCTCAGCAGTGGGAATGCATCCCTGCCTGCCTGGGGCCAGCTCCCGACACTGCGCTCCATCGGAGCACGAACCCTGGAGCTGGGGCTGGACCACAGCAGTGCACCCACTGCCCGGTACCAGCCTCCAGCTAGCTCATGCTGAGCTCAAAAATTCACCCAGCCCTTCAAAAGGGTGCTACAAAACACCTTCAGAGGGGTTTGGTGCCAGTCTGTGCCCCACTCTCCAGCTCTGAGGTGGAACACAAGCCCACTCTGCTGCTTACTTTGCTTGTGCAGAGCAGAAAGTTCTCAGGGCACTGCATTTCACAGGAGCAGTGAAATCCAACCCCTTGGGATGTCTTGCTCTGCTGAGCCATTCAGACCATCCACTTTTCCCCCAGCCTGACAACAGGAAGCTGGAATACTGCAAGTTATTGGAGATTGCTATGGGCACTCACACTGTACACCAGGTATGAGTACTCACTCTTGTACCAGATGGTACAACACAAGCCAAGCTAATCCTACTCTCTAGGACAGTAGAATCACACTGATTTAGATTTCAAAGGATTTCTAGACATCATCTCAAGTTTAACCCAAGGCAAGACTATATTACTGTATATCCAGTAGAGTTCTGAACATGTTTGTGAATGGAGATCACCCAACCTTTTCTTAGCAACCTCTTCTTAGCTCCAGTGGCTGGCTGCCATCGTTTTGGGATCTGCCCCTCTCCCCTAACATTCAAGTGCAATTTCTCTTGTTCTAGCTTATACCAGGTTTCCTCTGCCCTTTTGCTATACCCTTCCAGGAATCTTCATCTTCTCTATAAAATCCCTTTAAGGAATTGAAAACAGCAATTGGAACCTCCCCTAAGTCTTTCCTTAGAAGAGACCCAGCTCTCCCACGGTCTCTCCTACTGTGCTCCAAACCCCTAACAACTTTAATATCATGAGTAATACTAATTCAGCAGTGTCACCATGACGTCCTTTCTACCTGCTGCCTTTTTTTACTTACTGCTGCCATTGAGTCACTCATTTCTAGGACTTTTTTTTTTCATTTATTACACAAATAGTCATTGCATGGCTACAGAACACTTCTAGTCAAAATCAAGATGCATTCTAAATCAGTCTTGGATTCAAGCCCTATTTCTCCACCAGGATATCATTTACTAGTCTTGTCTTCCCAGTAACTAACAGAATAAGTACAGCTGACAATAGCAGGGGACCAGGAAAAAACGTGCGGAAATATGACTTCTACAGGAAGTACTAAAAGCTCATTCGTTCTCGCTTAAGATGTACTATGAAATGCAATTAAGGAAGATGACAAAAAAACTCCTGGTATCTCCCCATCTGAGTTCAAATCTGCTCTGTAAGTAGCAGCATATATATTTTTTTTTCCCTCATTAAAAACAAAATGGCTTTGTCATGGGTTAGCAAGCATGGTCCCAGAAGTGATGTTCTTGCAAAGGGGTGCTTACAGCTTCCTCTGTGACCTGACAGAACCTATCAGCGGCCAGTTTGAACATGGACAATTCTCTAAGCCACTTAAAGTTGTGACTGCCCCTGTGATACACACTTAAGAATAGAAAACCCCGATGCAGACTGTCTCGTTTCCGGTGCTGGGACAGGTGGCTGCAGGCCCTGTGTGGGGGCCAGCGGGCCAGGCCCAGGCCCTGCTTGGGCCAGGCTGGGCCAGGCTGGGCCAGGCCACGGCCATCCTGGAGCCGATGGACCTGTTCCTCCCACGGAACCCCCCCAAAAAGCCCTGCTGTGAGCAGCCGGAGCAGCTCGGCTCTCCCCCCTCTCCAGTGCGGCCAAGATTCAGCTGAAAGCTGCCCACCGCTGTCCGGCAAGAGATCATGTGACCAACAGCGATAAGCGACATTCCAGCTGCAAGGTCTAGGTGAGATTAACCCTTTTAGTGCTGTGAAGAGCTGAAAACCTGAGGGAAGAGAAAGAAAAGATGCTTAAAGCTGAAATTCTGCTGTGAAGCTATGATGTATCAGAGTACCCATTGTAATTTCATGAAGGCATGGGGGGTGGAGCGTTCAACTTGTACTTGAGAGCAAAAGCACCTACGCTGAGATAGGCAGATGCTGAAGCAGATGTAATTTCATGATAAGTTTAAACAGGGAGAGATGGAAGCGATGAAGACTTTTGCTCCAAATGGGAAAGGAGAAGACCTCAGTTCCTAGAGATGCTCCTAGAGATAGTCCTAGAGATGAAGATGAGGAGGACCCTTTGCTCCCAGGGAAGGAGAAGGGCCTCTATTCTTAGAGATGAAATGCTCCCAGAGATGGGTGAAGAGAACTTTTGTTTCTGAACAGCTCAACCTTAAATTTATACCCCAGTAATTCAAGAGTGGACCCTCGAAAGCAGTTGTGGGAAAAGCTGCAAGTCAGGGAAGGGACTCAAATGCGAGCAGAGAACCAACCCGGGCGGCTGTCTCGTTGTGATAATGTTTTCATAACATGGGCAAGAGAGACTCCTCTTCCTAAATGGACTGAACAAGGTTATTATGGAAGTGGTAAACAGACTGAACATCTTAAGGGCTGTCTTTCTACACTGTCAGTGGGAGGGGGGGGGGGGGAGGAGAAGTGTTCTGAAGGTGTGGTATGATTTTTTTTTCTTCTTTTAGGTCTGTTAATAAACTCCTTTATATTCTTTCAAGTTTGGTGCCTGCTTTGCATTTCTCCTAATTCTTATCTCACAGCAGATAAACAGTAATGAGTATTTTCGACCAAACCACTACACTAAATTGGTGTTTCTGCTTGGTTACAAACCCAACCCGCTACATTATTACAGACACGAATACAAAACTCAGTGAAGTTAACCATCCAGTGATACTAGAAAATGAAATTTCAGCCAGCTAAACATGAGAAATCACAGCACTGGCCCAAGGTCCGGCAGTTTTACTGACACAGCATTACTCAATATTCTCCAGTGCCTGCAGGGTTTGGGTTAAGCAGTAGGAAATTGAAAGAAAAATTTAAAAAAAAAAAAGGGTCAAGTTTGAGATCAGTCATCAGCCTGTATCTGAATGAGCTCTACTCTAAATGGAAAGAATGTGGTACATGGAAATTATCACTAACTGCAGATGCCACTTAGCATTCTTTCAGCTTGCTCATCACAGAGTACCTCACCGTTCAGGGCTCCACATGTTCATTTTTCCTGACTCCTCACAAAGCATCACAGCAATATTTTGCCTTCTTCCTTTTTGCTGCTTTTGCCTTCCTATCCACTCCTGCCTGAAGCTTGCACACATTGATGGGTTGTAGATGGCCTTGACATCAGACTGACACTCTTCAAAGATAAACAATGGAAGTGCTCTTTGTTTTCTCTGAAGCCACTCTTTCTGACCCTCTCAGGTAATTCAAGCTCATCGGCTCTTGTTCCCAGTTTGTTCCGTGTCTGGATGCAGCCAGTTCTAGATACCTCCTCCCAGAAGCTCCAAGTCCCATCAATCTTCTGTACTCTCTTTTAGAAGTGGGTGGAACTATTATGGACAGTGAGGCAATGGAAGCAATGGTAGGGGAGGATCAGATGGGACAGATGTCACACAGGATGGCCATTCCTGAAAAAAGGGAATGGTCTTTTGACAGAAGACAAGGACCTCATGACCTCATGGAACTACACATTAAAACTCATCACATACTCACCTGTGGAATACAATTAAGAGGATGTTTTGTTTCAGGGTTGGTTTTGGGTTTTGTTTTGATTGCTTTTGGGGTTTTTTTTAACCATGAGAACTCTTTTTTCTTCCTAATTCTAAATAAGGTTAGGAGTAAGGAAAACTTACTATTGACCACTGGCAGACAGGATTAGATATCTTTTGAATCGCGGTCTCAGTGAAGTCAGTTCCCTGATGTGAGGTAATGTATTCTGCATTTTCATCAAGGCCAGGTAAGACAACTTTCCCTGATTTCAACATCGATTTGTCAATTCATCAGGCACAAGCACTTCAAGCACAAGCAAATAATAAAAGTCAGTTTAATAGCAGATTTGGCTGCCTTTTGGAAAGCACACTCTGCAGACTGGTAGGAGAAGGAAGAGTAACTGCTGTCAGAGCTGGAACAGGAATGCAGGTATCATTAATGGATCATCTGGATCATGACAATTCCTTCCAAAAATTCCACCCAGTTTCTGGGCCCTACATGCCCAGAGCTTCACAGAAAAAAATGTGAAAGTGATTTTACAAAGTGGCAGTTGAGTTCTGGCAAAACTAAGAAGATCCTAGTGTGAGCATTCAGCAGATGATTTACAAATAAATGAAACCTGAACAATGCCAATTTTCAAAGACACATTTTCATAGAATATGGTTTTCAGCATGTTCTCTAGAGTCCTGCTTTCACTTCTAGCACTACCGTGGTATCAATAATATTTCCATAGAATCGGTTTATTCCCGTAGTCACCTTCACAGGAGATTTCTGGCATGAACGTAAAGGTAGGCAATGTGGAGAGCTACTTTTCAATGTCAGACTGTCAGCACATCCAAGCAAAGACACAGAGACACTAAAGCTGTACTGAATGCAATTCAAAGTATTCACAAGTATTTATCCCTTTCTTGCTCTAGAAATCATCAAGAAGTTTGGTTTTTTTTACTCCACAAAAATATTAATAAATATTTTAAATATAATAAATATATAATTATTTTTAATATAATAAAAAGATACAATATCTTAAGAATTAAAAAAACAGTACCAAACACATTAATGTATTACTGGATTTAAGGAAAATACTTCAAAGTTACTGGTTTTGCCTCTGTACTATAAATGTTGGATATTTCTTAACTTAATAAAGCTCCATAGGCTATTGCTGGTCAAATCTTGAGAAGTCGTAATAAATTCTCCAGAAAGAATTTCAATATTGTGAAGACTCAACACTTCAGTTATAAACTAAGTTATATTCTGGGTTTTTTAGCCTGATTTGAGAAAATCCTTTCACAAAATCAAAATATTTTTGTGTCTCAGTGTCTCAATAGATAAAAAGATTATTTTGGTAAAAATTAGCCCTTAAAATAATAGATAAGTCAGTAACATCAGGAAAAATATTTCAGACTCTTTGGTTATGAAGACTAATAATGATAAAAATCAAACTTAAATTGTCAACACTTCAGTTTACACCAAAACCCAAGAGTCCTAATAAGTATATGTGCATTTAGTGTGCACTGTTGTATGTTTGCTGGGGACTAATCATAGTAAAATAAATCCAATACAGCAATGGAAAAGGTTGTGTTATGACTCATAAATATTTATAAGCCAGGAAAACAGTCAAGTTGGGTTTGATGTTCAGGAAAGAAAAGATTTATTTTTCATTAATCCAATTCTTTAAGAGCTTCAGTGTGCAACATTTTTAATCTTTATATAAATGACCTTGATAAAATGAATAAATTGAGCAAGGCTATCACCTAGTGGTCAGTGGGAGTAATATTTTATTTTTTCTTGTAAGCTTTTTTATTTGCTGGGGAGGTATTTTGGAGACCTTTTTTCCTCCATAGAGATCTGTCAAATACTGAATTGGCACAGCAATATTATATAAGCAGATAATGAATACATTAAGAAACCCTTGTTGTGCCAATGTTTTATTACTTGTAGTTTATTTTTACCTTCAGTAGCTCTTTTAAATCATCTCAAAAAGTCCTACTAAATCCTTAATTTCACTTAGTGTTGTTTTTTTAATTTCGGAAGCAAACCTAAATATCTGCCTTAAAAGCCTATTCAGGCATTTTCAAGAGTATACAGCACTGAGTTCAAGCAACACTCCTTTAACTATGACAAAGGGAAGAAAATACCAAGAAGGTATTTCTAGCAGATAGAAAACCTAAACTGAAGGGAAAAATGAAAGATTCATTCCTAAAATAAATAAACAAATAAATACAAAAGGAAATAATCAGTGTCAATTCCACAGTGAAAATAGGTTTGGATGTTTGTGGGGGGGGGGGGGGGAGGGGCTGGGCTACAAGTTTTTGGGTATAAAAGCGAAGAAAACAAACCCCATCCCCCCCACACACACACACACACTTGAAGCTCTGCACTACTGCAGTATGAGTACTCCAGGGCCCACAGGAGCTTGGTCACAGCCTGCTGCTCTGGAGGCTACACCAGCACGGAACAAAAGCCAGAGCGTGCCCTAAGCAGCTTAGTCCCTACACCTCCACACTGGTATTAGCCCAGGGCATTATATACAGGCTGTAGGATTATCTTATCAAGGGCACAGGGGCCAGAGCTTCAGGAGTTTAGCTGGACAATCGGCACACTGTAATTATCTGTCACGCTGGAAGAGGAAATAGTTTTCCATATTGGAGGTTTCCTCCTTGTTTTTAGGCAGGCTTCTTTCTATCTCAGCTGAGACCAAGAAGTGAGACCATGCAATTTTATCAGGAAGTATTGGTGCTATATATTTTCAAACCATTTAGAAAAGTTATTCTAAACAGACTTCACTGTTTTTTAAACACACAAAAACCCCAAACAAACAAAATCCTCCAAATCAAAACACAAAAAAAATTCCAACATTCAAACCAAAACTTGAGCTGTAACAAAAATAAGTTTCAGCTTAGAAAAGAAAAAGTTGTTAGTGTCCTGGACTACAGGGAACATCATTAAAAGATTGGGCACATTACTGCATCCAAGTTTCTCAGTCCATGGATGGTAATAAATCTCTTTTCTCCTTGAGACTGTACAATATGTAGCAAGGAGCGGTACTTACAGAAATAATACAGGAGAAGTTGACCTGAAATAGTGGAGAGTCCCATTTATTTGAGACACAAAATTAAAATATTTCCCCCTCAATTTGACTCATGACATTTTTTCCTCAAGCCCCATCATTTTGTTCGTCTTGACTCCTTCAAACAGGACTTCAGTATTTCACCTGCAACCACAAGGGCACTGCACAGGTCACAAATCCTGTCTGCACAGTGGCTGATTGCAATTACTGACCCCAACCACAGCTTCAAAGTACAACCCTGATAAGAAACAGCATGTCAGGGATCCCCAGTGAAATATGAAACTCCACACAGGAAGAGTGCCAGAAGTCGAAGGCAAGTTCCAAATACTGCTCTCACCACACTTCTTTCTCCGTGGTAATGGCAAATGATACACGTGCTACCAGTTTCTCAGTTGTCTACAAGCAATTATCTATTAGTCACCAACAAATACCACCAACACTGAGAATTTGCATGTAATGTATCCAACCAGTTACTACTGCCAGATCTTCCCCTACTCATCACTGAGCTACACGTATTCACATTTTGTTGCTGAAATACTCAGAGTAGACACCCAAGGAACTTCTACATGAACATATGAAGTGTTCATATGTGAATGTCACTTCAGACCTGAGACAATATTTCCTAAAAGTTTTCACAGCCATGACTCATCCATAGTCTTCTTTCTCCAAGGTTACAACTGTTTTCTGCAGTGTTGTTTCTGCTAAACCTCTCAAATATAGGATTCAAGAGCAGATCTACTTGGATCACCCCATCCCAGGGAGGAGTATCCTCTCCTTACACCGAGTGCATGTCTATTCCCACTGAGTTGTAATGTAAGCATTATTTATAGTAACTGCAGTTTTTATCATGAGTTAAGTCACATCTAGAAATAGAATGCCACAACTATCATGTGTACCCATTTTTATTTCAGAAATAAAAGTCGAAGCTGAACTTCAGTGTGAAATTGAATTCCTCCTCTCTGATAGAATCTCTGATCATATCTGCAGGTGTTAATTGCTCTTTTAATAATACCAAAAACTAACTACATTAAGGCTAACAGTAGGAACATAAACTATTGCAACTTCTTACCAAGGTCTCAAAGTATAAAGACATACCTTGTCCCCTTTTACTCCTCCAAAAGGGACTGGTTAAAACCAGCACAGTGTCCAATTCCCTGAAGACTTTATTAACTCAGGCCTGCAGTGTTAAGTAAGTCAGGTACCAGATCAGACGGAATTAGATTAGACAAATTAATCAGTGGAGGATGCATTGTACAATATCCAGTTCAACCTGCCTGCAATTGTATTTCATTTAGAATTTAGGGACAAGTTTCAGTCTTTAATGACAAATTCACTTTTTTCTTCACATGCCAGAAGTTAGCTGGCAATGTACTGACTGTGGTACCAGTAAAACAGAAAAAAACAGTTGCTGTACAGTATTAACATACTAGGCTGCTTGGTAGTTTGGGATTCACAAGGCATAAAATACATTGAAAACACACTTGCAAATTTGAGCTGTTTAGAACCTTGCTGCTTTATCTGCAGTTCAACCTTGTGCTCCCACGTTTTTGAAAAGAAACAGCTCAACAATATTTTCTAGGAAAGTTTTGCCTCAAAGTACTCATTTCCCACCTAACCACTCATTTTGACCTAACCACTGCATTGTCTAATGGATCCAGGGCTATTCCAGATCTGAATCTTTAATAAACTTTTCATTCACCCAGATCCTTTATTCTAGGCACAAAAAGATTATTTTTGTAAGACCTTCAATTAAGGTCAACAGCACAACTAGCCACGATACTTCTTTAACGGGGGGAAAACGAGAAATGGCACAAGATCCACAACAAACCAAGCCCAAACCCAAAAATAAGAGCAATATCCTCCCTCTTTCAACTCCTCCCACTGCCAAATTTTATATATTTTAAAGACAAACTCGGAAGAATTGACCATATACTCAAACATATTTGATGTTGGACATGGCACCTGGAGTTCCACCTCAATCTTGGAGCAGGGGCAGCTGCAACAGAACGCTCAGGAATGCGTTCTGTTGATTTAGAACATTGCCAAGAACTCTCCCAGCTGTTTCTGCCAGTGGTCCCACAACATTACAGTAGTAGAGATCTTTTCAATGTAATGTATGTAATGAATTTGAGCCAGAAATCATAACTGTCACTGAGGATCACAGGTTTTTTTAAAATTAAACCTCCTATTTTTTGGTAGGTAGTAACAAGTTTTCATTCTAAAAGAACAGCTGTGCAAAAGAAATCTAGGTCATGAAGATTCCATTATTTTCTATGAAAGAAAATGTCAAGGGAATTTTTCCCTCACTATAAGTGAATTTTTAGCATTTAAAAACTTCAATATGATAAATCAATCACACAGTTTAAAGCTTTCACTCTCCAACAGAACAAAAAAACCCTTAAAATATTGTTTATTGTTTCTCCTCACAGAAATATTTCCCTCTTTCTAAAATAAAATTTGACTAGAATTGACAGAATTTTGTCAAGTACTGAAAATTTATCAGAACTTTAACAAAATATGTTGACAATCAGGATTTTCCAAACACCCTCCAAACAGAAGCAAACTACATAGTAAGAAGTTGGGCATTACCCATCTCCCACTCTGTAGCAGGAAATGACAGCACATCCAAAATTAGTTTATCTTGTACTCAGTGTCCAAATACAAGATCCTTCATGTTCTGCGTGCACTCGCTCAAATCAATGAATCGAAGTCTCCCTCAGAGTCAAAACAACTGTTTCTCTTGGCTAAGCTCTGCAACAATTCTCACTGAAAATTTATTTTAGCTAAGTTGCTTCAAATCTAAGAGACAAAATACATGAACATGCTTGCTATCTCCAAAGCATTCCAGAAAGGAAACAAAGAACCCAAAAATATCTGTGTTTGGCTCCATCTCTAGAAGCCATGGGATGTGGATGGAAGATCATAATGCAAGGTTAAAGTTAACAAATATTGATGAGAGATGCAGTGTAATGTGACATCTGCTACAGGCAGAATTACAGAAGACTACAATTTCATCCTCATTATTGTTTTTGGGGAAAAAAAGACTTACAGGTGTTGAAATTCATAAATAATATAGCTCCACAGTTTTATTATTCTCCCTGTCTTGCTTCTGGCTTCAAAAATCAGTGCCTCAATTTTTATTAAAGATGATGAAACAGTGCAGGGTTTGCATAGTCTCAAGCAGGCAATGACACGAGAAGCAGGATCTGTATTGCACACATTTATATGGATGGATTGGACCCAACAAATGAAGTAGCTCAATCCAGCTCTTCACAGCTAGCACAGAATCTTGTTTTGGATTAATTTTCAGGCAGGAGAACTGTTTCACTCAGAAGATGAAGTGTTTTGGAATGAGTTTCAATGAGATAGTTAGAAACATCACATCAAATCTTTTTTTAAATCACAGACATTTAAACTGCCACAGCCAAAGAGCCTGTTCACATTCTGCTTTCAAACACACTAGTAAAAAAATCCAAGGGAAAAATATAATAAAAACCGTATCTGCTCTGTGATCTTTGGGAACTGAATAATAATAATACTTAACAGTGATATAGCACTTTACCTCTTCAAAGCACTGCATAATCATTAACTGAAAAAATAATCTGACAACAATAACTCATCTACCTCCCATCTGCCATCAGCATTGCACTCCAAATGAGAGCATTGCAAAGAGAACATTACTTAGTACAGCCAACACCAACTTTCTTATCTCGTTTCTCCAATTTAACTGGTACATTTCCTGCATGGGGCAAAAGGGGCCTCTGAGGGCAAATACCAGTGACAAGAGCCCTAGCAAGCCACAGCTGATCAAGGTCAGCTCACACAACACTAGCTGAGGGCCCCAGTCACTGGAGGGCTGCTTATTCCAGACAGAAAATAGTCGGTGTTGGTACTTGAATTAAAATCAAACCAAAACCCACAGAATTCTTCAACTGCCAGCTAAGCACTGAGTAACTAGGAAACTCATTGTTTTTGTCTTTGGAAGGGGTGTGGAGGGCATGGAATAGCCTAGGAATAGCAAACTACTGAGCAAGTTCCATAATTCTCCTTCTCCAAAATATGCAATTTAAAATTGTAAATGCAAGATTTCCACACAGATTGACTTGACTACTAGAAATATACCAGGTAACATTAAGTGTTTCTGTATTCAGTTTAGGACAAGTAGGGTGAAGCAGTAATTTATTACTAACTGGCTACTTCTAAGTCACCTTATCCATTTGTCACATGTACATCCTAAGAAATTACTGTATAGAAATGAAAACCATGACAAGTAATCCAGAACATTCAAAAGACCACTTTGTCAAAAATGCTCCCTGAGATAGGAAATACACAGAAAAAAGGATCCCTGATAATGTCTGCTTGGGAAAGCAGCTGCAGCAAACCACATACACAAACGAGAGAACAGATACACAAAAGAGAGAATTTTCAGATTTAATCTCTCCCCCACCCATTCATTCCTTCATCTGTATCTTCTATATAAATGCTACGGTCCCGTGCCGGCTAGCACGATGTCCCGGGCACCGAGCAATCTTCCACCTGCCTCGAGCGAGGACGGACGGACGGACACCGACCGTGGCGCGGGAGGGCCGGCGAAGCACCTGCTTGGGCTCGCCTTGCCCACCGGTGTCGAAGGCACGCAAGGAGGTAGGAAAGAAGCGGAGGGACTCCTTCATGGAGGAAAAGGTTTACTGCAAGGGAAAAAAAAAGAGAGAGAGAAGCCGAAGCCCCGTGGCCTGCAGGAAGTCTTGTACTTCCATTTTTTGGGCGTGGAAAACACACAGTAACCAATGGAACATCAGCCAGGGGGTGTTACCAAGGCGGGGAGAAGGAATTACAGCAAATGGGAGAAGGGGTAGGCGGGGAGGAGTAACAAGGACTAATTATCAACCGAAGAATATAGAACTCTCTGGAAATACAACCAAATATGAGAAATAAGGGGAGGGAAAGGCTGCGGCCAGGGGTAAGGCACGGATTTATATATTTTTCACAGCTTTATGAATGCTCCGGGCTTTTGGGCTGTGGCAGCATCAAACCAATGGGCCTTTGGGTGCACTTGATCTCGCTGACCCTGGTTTTGGCCATGGTTCACTGCAACATCTAAAAACTTGTAACTGTGCTGTGTATTCTAGGTATTATGGAAACAAATAATTTACTTGCCTTTTACCTTGAATCAAGGGGAACTTCAAGGTAACTTTCCAAAAAGGACTTATCTCCTAAAGGCAGAGCAAGTCTAAAAACCAGAATACAGGTATTCCTTTACAAGTGCTTTGGCTTCTCGGCACATGCTCCAAAAGGCTAAAGTCATTTGGCCAAGATGGTCAGGCTGGTTTGACAATGACCACTGCAGGATCAAATCACGTTTAGTTACCAGGTAAAATCTGCAGAACACTCCAGCTTTCTGCTGGGATACTGCAGAGCTCACCTCACTGTCAGATCTATAGAGCAAACACCACCTGAGGTGTCATAGTCATAGCAAAAGCAGTTGCTGATGGCTTTACCAGGCAGTTTTCAAATCTCATTCACTCTCAGAAATGTTTTTATTCACAACTTACTTGCATGGCCCAAGTGAGTTTGGGCTTCATATACTGTAAATATTAGCGAAATGATAAATGATAAGCTTTCGTTATCTAGGAAAAAACTTTTAGATACATCTCAGACCATCTAGTAAAGGCACAGAAAACACCATTGATTGAGGGAGTACTCAACAAAGCAACTCATCTGAGGCTTACTAAATTATAGGCCCCAGTACTTTTGGGAGGCACAAGTTATCACATATAATCACAGACAGACATACAGGCCTTTCTTCTTTTTATGAACCTACATTTTGTGGTGTACATTATGGTTTCTATATCAACTTGTATTCTGCTGAAGAAGCCACTGTAGCATCACCTTGTAGAAATGAAGTTATCGACATTAGAAGCCCATTTACCATCTTTTGAGAAAAGGGCACAAGCTTAGCAGTTTGCTTTGCCATAATTAATTTACAAAGCATTAAAGAAATTAACACCATGTGAATCAAAAGTTATAACAGGAACAAAAAAGAAACTATGACAATTTCTTTGTTCACAAGTTAAAGTGTTTTAATTATTATTTAAAGGAGTGACTTTTTCCTCCTTAATGGACAAATGCAATAAAAACCACTTAGAGAGCTGCTCTTTCCTTTCTTCTCTTCAAGTCTGTCTGTAATTATTTCCCTCTGTTGTTGGTAGCTCCCCCAGGCTGCAGAACCACAAAGTAATCCAACACCACATTTTCATGGGGTCATAAACCCTGACTAGATGACAGTTAACTCCAGTGGCCAGTTTGCTAAGGAAGGGTCACAAAGACATTTATAATTCATGACTGTGAATTGCACAGTGTGTGTTTGAATGCATTTCAAACATTGTTTATGCCCTGTGGCAGTTTTACAGCTCTTTACACCAAAGCTTCACTTCTGTAACTACCTGCAGTTTCACTGAGGACAGCTCCTCTCTAAGGTTCCTGCATTCTGCAGGCACCCCCAAACAATATTTGCACAAACAATGAACTAATTTACTGTAGCAAGTCTAAGGTACCATGCCTTTTGTCAATAATGAACCCTACTACTCATCTCTTTTAGAACTATAAAAGGGTGATTTTGTCGTTGTCATTGGACAGACTTGTCCTTGTGTGCAGTTATGATAATATAAACTTTCTCTATTCCATAAATTAGTTTCTTCATTATCTTCTCCACTTAGCTCATTGATCCACAAATGCAGTACTCTTTTTGGTCCTTTAAGACTGCTATGCCAGCTTGAGCACTTTCCACAGGAGAGGAGAAAAAAAAAAAAAAAAAAAAAAAGCAACTCAACCATTTCAGTAAGAAATGCACTGTCCCTAACAATAAGCAGCCTATATAACAGTGCAGCAGTGACAAGAGAAGAGAAACTAAATTTAGATTGAGATTCAGCAGCAAGGTTTGTTTTCCTCACCCCCTTCCATTACTTCTCTAGCTTTCACTTAACAAAAAAATTTGGAATAAGGACAGTCCCAAAACTAGCAGAAAACAATGCAAAATTACTTCATTGAAAAAAGCAATTTCAAAATGTCATTTTTTCTTATTATTTCCTTTAAAATACTATCTTTAGAAACATTCCCAGAGATGTGACTTATCTAGGAATAAAAGAAGAAATCAAAGTACAGTTTTGCTGAAATGCACAAAGCATAGCTGTATAAGAAAAGAGTTGGAACATCTGTTGGACAGCAGTAACTTCACTTCTCTGAGTGCACCCAGAGAAATCTGAAGTGGAAGTGGCTGCAGATTTAGGAAAGAACAGCAACAATTTAAGTTATGACAAGATAGTCTCACTGTCATCCTCTAATCTCTTACCATTAACATATCTCTTCTCTTTTCCTGGTAAAATCTAGCCCTATATATGCTTTTGCTACTATCACACCTCAAAATCAGATTAAACTATCCACACTGTCCTGTAGAATGTGCATTAATAATTCTTACTTACAAAGAATGTCTGTCTTTTCTGTACACCACAGTTATTCAGGTAAGAAATATCTTTAGATCACAACTCAAAACAGCTGAATTATTTCTGCACTTGCACATTACTAACTGAATCAGAGCTGTGGTTACCTATCCCTTAGAATACTATTACTGTTGCCTATCTTCTGCCTGGTGAGTTGCAAGTCTAATAACAACCTCAGACGTAACAGAAAAACATATCTAAAGCACACAAACCCTCTACATAGGGTTCTACTTAGAAGAAAAGGTTAAATTAAACCTAATCTTTTAAAAACATTTGTATTCCTCATATTTAGTTAAATACAATACCTACCAGCTACTTTTTGGGCACAAAGTCCTTGCCAGCAACCTTTCAGATTTAAGTGCCATGGTCTGCAGAACTATTCCCAACAAGTGCACATGGAGCAGCTCCCTGAAGAAGCACTAAGTATTGGTGCAACACAGTGTTACTTATCTTCCCTTCAATTTTATCCTCTTAAGTTGTGCTGTTTGAAGCAAAATCAATTCAAGTTGCTTTGGTTACTCTCACTTTCAGAGTCTGAACCATTACCTGAAGCACTGCAGCACCGACTTAGCTGCACTCTATTTCAGGCCTTAGTGAATAATTCTGTGCTGTTCATAGTGCATTATACTCAGCAGTGTTGTATTTTCCAGTTAGTTGTTTAAGCACTAGCATGTTTACATTGTCCATGACAAAACTGTGGAAGAAATGAACTGTATTGTTGTCTACCAAAGGGCATAGGTAAAGAATCCATTATATTTCTTTCAGCACCTAAATATTAGAGAAACTGAGTAAAATAACTTCATTCCTCTGTTGGTAAAGAAGAAACACGCCTGCTAATGAAGAAACAGCTGAGGTTTTCCATGAGAATGAACTTCCCATACAGAAACCTGGCATTTCTCCTTCAAGAATCTTTTTATCAATACACAATTGGCAAAATATTTTTTGATTGAAAACTGGACTAAAATTTTGATAAGTCAGTACTGGAACTGTATATATTGAAAAGCCATGCTGCAGTACATCCACCTCTCATGTGAGCCAATTTGAAATTGTGTGCTTTAGTACTTTGTGTAGGTTTGGACGTGATGGAAATACCACGTTTGGGGAAGTTTTGTTTCTCAATAACCATGGTCTCTGTGAGAAGAAAAATCTTCATTACAAAAACCTCCAAAATTTATGATGGGGAAGAAGGGAGTCTGTCAAAACCAAGTAATCCCAGTCACTTTTTCTCTGCAAGGACAGCATCAGCTTGAGCCAACACCGAGTGCTCTCACCTGCACAGCACTACAGGTTTGCCTGGGGAGCTTTGTCCTCACCTGGCCTTAGCAGCACCATCCCTCTCCAACATATTGCTTGCAGCAGTTTTGTTAACACTGTCTGGAGGAACAGTGGAGAACTGTCATCCTCAGTATTCAGCCTTTTTGAGCAAAGTAGTGCCCTTCATGTAACAGCTTCTCCCCTGGGAATATCACCAAGGAAAATCCAGGTAAGGAAACTGACAAGTGAAAACCTTGTTAAAAATTTAAATTCTCTAACAAATGTTCATATTTGTATGCCCATTTTATTGGGCTTTAAAATTATAAGCTGCATTTAGAAGCAGCTTAGATATAAACTAGCTGGAGTAAAAAGATATTTTTGAAGGAATAATTAATAAACTTTTACAAATATCTGAGGTCCAGTTTTATGTGTAAACATCCTGCATCCGCAGGCAATCAGACAGAATTCTCCTCTAAGAGGAGGGTCCTGTGGATGAAGGTCAAAAGTAAAGCATTCAAATAACGTGCCAGCTATTTATGCTGCAGAGGGGGAGAAATAGTTACCTGAAATCTTATTCTTCCACATTTTCACCCACTTATTAACAAATGAAGCAAATTTCATATGCAGCTCCTGGTCTTTTCCAATAGCTTTCAGGAACTCTGAAGTTCTTTTTTGAATGTCAGTATTATTTTTCGCTAAGTGCAGGAAATGCAGGAAAGGATAAGGGTGTGTTGGGGGCAGATGATGTTATTCACTGGGGCAAAAGGCACAGTTTGGCCACCATGATATTTAGACTGTCCAGGTGCTTTAAAACCACGTCAAACATTCCATATGCTTTAGCAGCACACAAGAAGCTTCAGCAGAGTGGTCAGCAGAACAGGAACCCATAAATCAGCCTGTGGCCACAATATGGGGACTGGTGGTTACAAGCACATTAAGGGAATTCAGCGATGAGATGGTAAGAAGCCAACTCATTATAGTGACAAACAGCACCCAGATGCAGGAACGCCTGCTCACAGAGGCAGACACCTGCCCTTGCAGGCAGCGACTGCTCTCAGCCCACATGCTGGGACAGGACAGATGTGCTGGCACCCTGGGACAGGGACAGATGATGGCCCAGCCAGCCAAAGCATGAGCCCAGCTCGGCCTAGTGGCACCTGCACCCTCAAGTGCAGGGCAGACTGGTCCCTTGTCCTACAGGAACAAAGGCAACAATTATCTTTTATGATGACAAAAAAAGCAAAAAAAAAAAAAATTCAATTCCCCTTCTTAATTTCCACAATCAGTTGATCAGTTATTGCTTTATTGGGGCCCCAACTTTAACTAGGTTACAGCAGGAAAAGAGAAAAAAATCCTTACTGATAACAAATACAAAATTCAGGAACATAGAAGCAGAGCAATTGTAATGTACTTTTCAGGAAATATGAAAAGTAGTCTTTGGATGGGCTCGAGCAGAAAGGCAGATAAAATACATTGTCCAAGAACATTAAAAAGGATATAGTCCAGAGACCTTGCCCCAGAATTCTTTCAGGGAGCTTGGAAATAGCTGAAGGGGACTGTTGTCAGGGAAGATGCTGCTTTACAGCCAAATGGTGAGGTGTGGACACTTGATGTTCATTTAAAGACAGAGGAAAAAAAATAAACTGCAGGCATTGGAACACCCATTCTGTAAGGGAATGCATGATTTAACTAGATGTGCAAGTCCTCATGTTAGGATCCACTGAAGGCTGGAAATAACACATGGGTAATCATAACATTAAATTAATGGAGTAGTTTTCCTCAGACTCCTTTGACTATTTGTGAAGCTGAGGCTCCTTACCCTGCTGTCCAAACTAGATGTCCTAAATAAGGCAAATTCTTCAGGCAATATATTATTTTTGCTCCAGCTAGATGTTTTAGCAAGTAATATTCAATAGATTTGCTTAAAAGTTATGGTATTGCAAGCAAAAGAAGCAGGAGAATATGAAACCAGCTGCAGTTACTTAAGTAGCATAACAGCTACTTGAGTTATTCACAGGAATTTATTCAAAACTGGAAGTTTTCAGTTCAAGTGTTTTCAAGAATTTAGTTCCGGCCCCAAAGGGCAGCAGTTCATTTAGAAATGGGACGTTACAGTAACAGGCATGAATAAGAAGCCTCTTTAGATTACAAGGACAAGTCTTAATGGTAAACTAAGGGTCTCCAAGCTGACTGTCAAAGCACATAATCAATTTAAGGACCCAAACAGCAATTAATGTAAAGCTTGTTTCAGTAATGGCATGACCAAGTTGGGCCTGTTACCCTAAACACAGTAAGTCAGAGGTATTATTTATCTGATTATGTGTGCAAATACCATCAAAGGACATGTTGAAGTGAAGGCACTGTGGTTCCTGCCATGGTGAGGCAGATTGCAGCACTGAAGGGACCCTGAATGAGCACTGCCTCTGCTTGTCCCCCCCACAATTCACTTCCAGGGCTTCATTCTTGCAATCAACCTGCATTAAGAGACAGCTTTCAGTGCAGAGTTGAACTTTAAGTTCCCAAATCTATTCAAAACCAATACTTAAAATGGAATTGTCCTTTTCTAATGGAACCAAGCTGTGCTTTCTCCCTCCTCTCCTTTCATAAATGTCAAAAAACTCAGTTGGTTTACTCATTTACAATAGAGAACCTTTTGCCATGGAAAAACATTGCATAGCTATGGTTCAAGGGTAGGTCATCATCTATATAGTTTTGAGATCCAGAGACAAAAGACTTCATAAGGCTTTTGTTACCATAGCAAAAAAGCTGCAAATGCTGTAAATAAAAGAAATTAAACTCTCTCTGATTGCATTTCCTTGAGATTAGCAATGACAGCTGCCCATGTATCACAGAAAGCAGAAAAACACAAAGCTGATCTGCAAATACAATTACTACATTTTTAATATTTAAATGTGAAAGTAAACCTATAATGAACTAATGCACTAAATTAATTTCAGATTGCCAGGGATAACAGAGACACTCCGTTTATTTCTAATTGCTATATCAAAGCTTTTTACTCTGAAATGAATGTCAAGGTACATAATCCAGGCCTGAGCATTTTGTAGGTCTGCATTTCTCAGACACCTCAAAAAGCATTTCTCATAAACACTTCTTTATAAATCATAGCGCTCCATATAAATAAAGTCACAGAGGACTACATTGATGTCAATTACTGTAATTTCTTCTTCAAAACACTAGTTTGATGATGGACTAATAAACTTAATCATTATTAAAGCCTGATTACTTTGTAAACATAGTATCAAGTAGAAATACATGTAACAGCAAAAAACTTTTGTCCCTGAAGCAACTCTCAAAAAATTCCCATTCAACCTATAGTCTCATTTTCCATAGTAAGTCTGCTCACTGGGCTCATGGTAAGGACTAAACCTAAAATAATATTACAAGCAGGTCCACTGAGCTTGCAGCAAATTATAAGTTTTATAGGTGTAAGGGGAAAGGAGGTTTTATGGTAACACTAAAATGACTGGTGCAAAACACTATAAAGCTTCCTGCTGCTTGATAAAGAAGTGCTCCATATTTAAGAGGCAAAAAAGGTGTATGAAAATCTGTATAAAATAATGGAAATGGCTTCTCTAAGTAGTTGGACATATTTAGATGTGAATTTCTTAAATCTGTTATAGGCTAATAAAAACCAAAAAACCTCCAAGTTCTTTCCTACCTTTGTTCTTACAAGCACAATACAAGAGCAGTATGAGAAATGCAGCATCTCTTGTGCAATTTTAAGGCTCTGATCCAGAGCTTCATCTTCAAACTTAAAAGGAAAGTATTCCAGTTTGCCCAAAACCTCTTACATAAGCAAAACTGAACATGCTCTGATAGTCAAATGGCGATAAATACTCTTTAAACTACAATTGACCACTACCTAGAGGATTGCTGATTAAAGTCCTTGGGAATGAAAATTTTACACTGGTGCTTTGAAAGAAGTCTTCTCCTTGCAACCACACATTTTTAAAACCAGGCTCCACACAGAATTGTAGTCCTGCAGTAGTTTATTGGCAACCTACGCAAACTGGGTCCAATTACACAATTTTGAAGGCGACTATTTGGTACTTCTATTCTTTTAATAGTTTTCTAACACATCAACAATTTTGCAGAAATCTGATCAGCAGACCTGCAAAGGAAATATTCTCCCTCTCTAACAAAGATTTATGACGTTGAGTTCTCATAATTCAATACATGATGAAAAATAATCTTATTAAACAAAGATTTTAATCCTTTTTCTTATTGTGATGAATTATCAATATCATGCTTTATCAATCATACAATATTACCTAAAAATAGAGTTGATGAGAGCTTTTGTGCTGTACCCAAGTTTTAGTCTAAATAAGTAGCTATTTAATATCTACTATAAAAAATGACCATGTGAAGAGATGCCTTTCCAATTTTGCATCCTGATGAAGAATAAATGCCTTGCAACTAAGAGTTCCTCAGTGCTAATTCAACCATTGTTAGTTCCATTTGCAATAATGTCATCCTTCAAACACTGGCAGTGATTACTGCCTGACAAATGTTATGCTTACTGGTGGGTTTGTTTGACGACTTTGTGCACCTTTTTGCAAATCACAGTTTAAACAAGAACAAGAAAGGGAAACAGCAAATTAACTAATTCTTGGACAAAAGTATAATATTTCAGGCCGCTTCAAAGATTCATCTTATCCACATTGCGTGACCATCCACACTGTGCACATGGAAACCAGCACGTAGCAAGTATTGTCCATACCAGCAGGTATGACTTTTTATAAATATTTTTAAGTCTGGGTTTCACATTTTACAGTTCATTGCTACTCTCCTACCAGGTTTTGTACAGTTCCTTCATTTTTAAAACAGTTAGAACAGTATTGACAAAGTTATTCAAACAATATCCATCTTGTTTAACAACTAACCAATTGACTAAAATGATAGGTTCCTATTTCTCATGTGTCAAAAGTCAGAGAGAGGTAAGACAGGCTTAAGGAATACAGCTGCAGAGCAGGAAACATTAAACCTTGTGGAGAGTAATGAATTAACAAAATGCACTTTGATGTTGCTTATCAAAGAGCTACAGCACATTGACTCAAAAAGTGGGAAAATATCTTGGCACTTAAACAAGTATAGTCAAACTCATTCATTTCCAATCTCTACATTACAAATGACAGAACAAAGGCAGAGTATGACACAAAAATAGGAACAAGTTCACGTTTTCAGAATGAGCTGTACCACAGCTCCATGTTCTTAGTAACATACATACACTGGGTTAAGATTGTGGTAGAAGACAGTAGAAGAAAAATCAAGTGACTGGATGGTCGAGGGGTATTTGCAATAGGTTTTTTGCAATTTTCAGGGCTGAAAAACTGCACAAAATTGGCTTCTGTCTAACTGCAACAGTGTCATATAAAGTACTTCCTAGTGATTTCATCACTATCTGCTTCTGGCTCTTTGTTAGAGATACTATTTTGTTCTACTAAAAATAAAAAATACATGAAGAGCTTCTTTTTCTTGGTTGGGTTTTTTTTCTTTTATTTTAAAAAACTATTTCCTTTTCATTGAACAAATATTAGCAGAGAACTACTTGCACCTATGGCTTTTTGTTGAAAGACCAGCTTGGCAGATCATGCCACTCAGTAAGTGAACTAGAACTTGACTCCAGCAGCTATCTACAGCACAGTCAAATTGTTCCTAATAATCTAAATATTCCAGATCTCATAGGGTTGTAGTAATAAGAAATTCCTATCAAAAGAATGTGTGTTTTCATCAAAGCAGAAATCCATGGCAGTGAAATGTTGCCTTTGTGTTTGCTTTGATTTCTGACTGATTGTTAATTATGAGACAGACAGCTGTATCAGCCTTACATCTGATTGGTGTGGATGCTTCAAGTTGCAGCAGTCCAGCTACTCACTGTTGTTTCCTGGGGGGGTTATTGTATATAATAAATCAGAAAAAGTAAAGATTAATTCTTTACTACAACATGTTTCTGTCAACATCATGTCTCTTGGAAGAGAGCCTTCTGCTCTTTAGGATGCATCTCACATTTTGTGAATGTAATTCCTGGGGATAAAAAAATGCTTGTATCAGGACAGAAATAGTGGACATCGCTAATCTTATAATAACTGAACTTATTGGGCAAAGAGTGTCCTTTCCACAGAAATCACCTACAAAAGTGAAGATAAAATTAGATATTTCTATGAAGAGAGAAGAATAGTTGTATTTACTGTAATTAGTATCACAGTGCATCCCAAGCGTTTAAGTGATCACAAGCCAAGCACAAAAGCAATAAACCAACCACCAAGTTGAGCTATTCATTCAGCTTTCCACAATGATTCTGATCTCAAGCACCAAAGGCATTTTGCTTACAAAAACTCTTACTATCAAACCTTGCAGTATTTACATGCTCTATATGGATAAGAAATCATACCCCAATTTAATGCTTTAAAAAAACCAAACCAACAAGCACAACAGTTAAAGTTCAAAGAAAGAACTCCTTGAAAACTGTATTTTACCAGCTCTTTGTTTGAGGCTCTGCATTCGTACCTTAGCTAACACCCAAAGCAAGAAAATGATACTTGCTCAGTCACAAAGAAATCTGTTGCCATGGGAAACCCAAAGATATCAACTCAGGAACTGATAGCAGGAGTAAATGAAAATCCACTTTTCAGACATACAAAGAAAGTAAAAATCAACACACAGGGCTATGCAGCAATTGTGATTTAATCCTAATTTAGGAAAGAGTATGTGACTTTTGATTGTGGAAGCTGTATCTGCACAGTCCATGTGCAGTTGACACTTTTTGTTTTAACTTAATATCCTTCAGAAACTCCCGTTCTGCCAATCTGCAGAGTGACATAAGTAGACCTGCGCCTTCATCCCAGTGTACATTTTTCCATGAAATGCCTTTCCCACAGGTCCCAATGGACTCAGCAAAATAATCATTGAGAACGAACTCATCCTTGTACAGAATATTATGTTAAACTCCTTTTTAAGATCTAACACTTATAAGTTACCTTCCAGAAGACCTAGGGTCTCCCCTCAGACAGAATTCAAGTACAAACTCCTAAGCACTCACCAATTGATAACAGCTCATTTTGAAACACAGATGTAGAAGAAACATAAAGATTTTAATTACAGGCTAGCTGTGTTGAGATTAGTGGGAATAGGAAAGAATTTGGGCCCAGTGAGAGTTAATTAAAATAGTTAGGAGAGCTGGACCTGAAATGGGTTTTAAGATGTTAGTAACTTATTACCAAATAACTGATGATCTGTCATTTGTATGTTTGCTTATCTGTGCTTAGGATGAGGAGTAGAAACATTGCTAAGTTGGTGTAGGGAACAAGGACAATTACCGATTTCCTCCCTTAGTGGGAACCCATTCAAAAGTCATGCAAGAGGAAACTTAGAGGTCACTAAAGTAATTAGGATTGTTAAAGTTCAGAGAGGTGAAAAGGTCAAAATGAGGAAGATGAGTTGCTTCATCTTTTTTAGGACCACTGACCCAATTCAAGACCACCGACTCAATTCAGGACACACACTACGCATGCTTAATGACATTTAAGCTCATTTCCATACGAAGTGGAGAATGGGAGGTGTTAACGTTGTGAATATGCATTTGTATTTTGGATATTCATAATATTTGGAAATAAAAAGTGTCGTGTTTGCTTGGATCGGGGCCCTGCGTCTTAGGGAGCTATCCCATGCAGTGCCTGGCACCAAATAAAACAAACCTTTCTCACTCTAAACTGTTGGAGAGTTTTTGTCCGTCTCAGTTGGATATTGATATTAGATCAATATTCATATTTTGGTAAATCAATTTCAAGTGATTCATAACTCACTTCAAGAATTTGTTGTAGGTGTTAACTTGTGCAAATGTAATTTCAACAAAGTTTTGCTGACAAAGCACCAAAGTAAAATAATTTGTAACTTGCTAATGACAAATGAGATGGAATGCACTCCTATCAGTGTAATGGCTTCATAATATTCTCAATATCCAGAGGATTAAAACTTGGTTATTAATCAATAATCCATCAGCCATGGTATTGTGAAACAAATCTGTTATTGGTATTTAAATTTCTACTAAAATTTCTGAGTAGAACAAAAGCTTGGGATGTTCTGTTCAGCTTTGAAAAAAACAATTGCATTGATTAATGAAAAAAATGCATCAGTGAAGCACTTTGCTTCAATCTGAGTTCAGACTTTAAGGTATCCCAGAAAACACTTACAATCTCAATAGTTAAATGCATCAAGAATGCTACTGGTGAGAACAAGATCGTTATTCAATGCTGCAATTCAGACAAGTCAAATACTCTTAGCTCACTCATTTCAGATCAGTATGTATTTTTCTAGCACTATAATTCATCTTCCTGATAGAAATTGTGCCTCAGGCTCTCATACAGTCTTTGCCAAATGTAAAAAAAAAAAAAAAAAAAAAAAAAAAAGATACCTTCTGAAATTAAATTCCAATTTTGTGCTATGCTTTTTCACATTCTTGACTTATTGTCACTGGCACCTAAAGGTAGAGGCTCACTAGCATTGTCCTGTGATTGGCTGCTGCTCAGACCAGCAAGTGGCTCACAAAAGACTCAGCTGAGATTTTGTTTACTTGTTTGGTTCAGAGTTTCAAGGGTCCATAGCATCATGTACATAAATACTTTGATGTGTCACTCTGTAGAGGTTGCTCATGAGAGAGTAACTTCAGATGCTAAATATTTATCTTAACACTATTAGTAATTAGACAGTGATTTAGTCTCATTATTGTGGCATTTCTCCAATTTTGTTCTTGAGCTCAAAGAGGAAACACAAGCACTCTGCCATGACACTCACCCACTCCTGTTTAGTGGCCAGAGTACAATTCTATAGGTTCCTTATTCACCTACAGGCACTGGGGCATGTTTAGACCAACAACTCCAGCCATTAGTAAGATGGCAAAAAATGTTAAGGTTAGTTAGAACTTGCTCTTTCAAGAAAACTGTACACTGCAAGACAGATTTTCACAGGAGCAAATTTACAGTCTAGACCACTTTGAGTTCTACTTGTTTGCAGAAGTCACCAAGTGTGACATTCTCCCTAAACAGTATCATTCCCCTGGGAGGAGCAGAGTCACTGTAGCACAAGCACTGAAGTTGCCTCATCTTGGAATAAATAAAGAACATGCATTGAGGGGTTGCCCTGAGCAAAAGTGACGGTAAGCGTGCAAAAGCTGAAATCTTTGAGCATCCTGTCTAATGAACACATTTCCAGGTCTGTCCTGTAATGGCATGCTGGCTGGTAACTGAAAAGTTTGCTTGCAGCTTGCATTTCAAAACGTGTCCAAATAATCTACTTGACAGATAATGAAACCTCTTGCAATTACCTTTAGCTTGAAGCAGAGTTCTTCAAATATCATTTTCATATTGATTTGTGATGAAGTTAATTATGTTTTCCTGCAAGCTGGAACCCACAGCCAAAACCAAAGTCTAATCAAACCAACTGGGACTAAGATAGTTGTAAAAGACCCCTTAAAATACAGACCAGAATAAAATGACTCTTGGTCTTTGACAGAGTGACTTGGCTCCCTGTAGGGGATAAGGGTTAAATCTCATCACAAACAGACAGAAGCCCTTGCAGTCCACTAACAAGGGTGGAGGATTACCAGGAGCTCCACATCTGTTATTGACAATGCTGATGAGCCTAATTGGCAACACACAGCTGATCCCCCTGAAGCAGCAGGGGAGAGAAACAAATAAAGAGCACAAAGGTGGATAAGACAGTTTGAGCAATGCACTTCCCAGAGTGGCTCTGGATAAGCTGCACTTGCACACTGGATCTCACCAGCCCCTCCAGCAGAAAAGTATCCGAGGCTGGGGGGCTGCTGCAGGTTCAGCACCGGTGCAATAGTAGAATTCTGGCAGACAAAGAACAGACGTACACAAACAATAAGCATGACAGCAAGACTTGTCCAAGAAAGCCACTACTTTCTGGTAGAACAAACATGCCCTACCTGCCCCCCACAAAATAATTTACTAAAGAATTACAGTTCTAACTTCTCAGCAAAATCCTGGAGACTGTGACACCACATTTTGTATTAAGCTTATTATTACAATATTGGTTTAAATGAAAAAATTACCTAATCTTACATTTAATTTCAGATCTATTTAGAGAATATTTTAACAGTTATACTATGCTCAATGCAGTTCGTTACCAAAATATAACCCCCTTCCAGCCTGAACTGGCTTTGAACAGGGCCTACTCTCTGCAGTTCAACAGCCAACTTGTTACAGCATTACAGAAGCCATCTCAAAAGTCAGGAGATAATAAAAATCACGTCATCGGGCCTAATATCATAAAATTACATACAACCCAGGTTCCCAAAGTGGTCTTTGCTCTTTTATTATCACTTACAAAATACAAGTTGCTGTCCAAGGAATTTTATTAAAGAGGTGACCTCTTGCAAACACCAGCCTACACAACTGGATTCCCTTCTTGCAAACCTCTTTCCCCAGCAAGATCCCAGCTGCCAAGACATGCTGTTGGAGTCTATGAATTACTCTTAATTAGAATATAATTAGAATGCTGGTGTCACCACATGCCAGAAATATGACAAAAGGAGAGCCAAAGTGTGCAATTAGTGAGCAACTGCAGCTACAGAGAGCCTTCAGAAAAAGCAAAGCCAGGTGGAAGGTGCAAGTCCACCCTGAGTACAGGTCCCTCTTGCACTCTCAGACTGGCTCTGGCCACCAGTGACACCCATGGTGACCTCAGTTTCCTAATTGGCTGTAATGTGTTTGAAAGCCATTGGAAAGACTCTCTGGAGACTTTTTTCCCAGGCTTTTCATTAACTGGTGAGATCAATACATTCTCTCTGTACTAAGAGGATAAAAGGAACAAATTAGAACAAACTAAACCAGCTTTGAAACATTCTTGGGATTTTCCCAGCCTTGATATGTACCAAGTTATATCTATTCTGGAACAGACTCAGTCATTTAATTTACTCCCCTTTTGACAAAGGTAGCCATTAGAAAGAAGAGTCAGGATTTTGGTATTGTAACCCACCTTAATATTGACAACTGTAAAAATCTATCCAAACACTACTACAGACAGTTTGTCCCAGACATCAACCTCAGTTGAAGCCACAAACTGTGCAGCAAGAGTACAGTGATTCACCTTTTATCAGCAATCAATGAAATTTTCAAGCAATAACACCATTTTCTGTTACCACAAAATTTCAAGATTACTGCCTAGTTAGAAATTATAAAAATATCTACATTAGGAAGGGTAGGTGTATTAAAACGTGCCTTTCTCCAAGGGTTATCAAGAACTAACACAGAAATGATTCAAAAAAGACTTTGTGATTGAAAATGCATCTGGCAAGTCCTTCAATTCTTTCCAGTCTTCTTTTTATACACACTTCTCTCATTCAAACATTTATTCACAAATTTCGTGAGTTCATAACTAATATCCTTCCAGGTAGCATTTGTCAACACATCTCAGAGTGCTGAACTGCTACGAGATCTGCTTCACCATTTGGAATTAGGAACGCCTTACCCCAACCACCTCAAAACTCCCCAGTCAAACTTAGACATTTAATATGCAGCTGATGTTTTTTCACTTCATATTAAAATGAGTTACTTCTGTGAAACAAACATAAAATTATTTTTCTTTCATGTTTAGATATTAGTCAGAATTGAAAGGGCATTTGGAGTGTTTGCTGAAATATGTCTGCAAGCTTTGCTCCTGTACCCATATCATGAGTGTGGTGTCCAGCTGCAAGAGTTCCTCAGATATCACCTGGGGCTTTGCAAGCATCTGAAGTCCACAAGTCTTTTAGGTCCCTCTCCAGGCATATGAATAAGATTTCACAGCAGGACACATCAATTCAGCAGTCAAACCTTCAGTTTAGACAGGCTTCTCCTCTGGCTCCAGAAGGCAGCCCTCCCATTCTGTTTATTCCTCACATGCCTTTAACTGAATTCCTTGCCATTTCATGGGCATTACTGTAGATTTGTTTTACATGATCAGGAGACAAGCTTTTAAACATATGTTATGCATTAAATATCACTTATATTCAGCAGGGAAGGAAAAACATTTCTGGAGTACAGTAATTTTACAGACTCTGGTTTCTAATAAATTTTCACAGCTACCTAAACTGCATTACCAAGTTCCAGTTTATTGTCAAGCTTGTGCACAACATCCCTCAGTGGCATGTCAAATCTTTACCAAGGCAGCTGAACTCCTAAAGCTGTCCTCATTGGCAGGAAACTTGTCAGATTAAATTGCCACCTCTTGTCAGGTAAAGATGTATGATTCGATATCTCCCTGTGGCTGATGACACAAACTGTCCTTCCACTTTGGATGTATTATGAATGTCCAGTGTTCCTTACTATGAGAAAAGATGTATCTAGTGGTGAGAGGAAGTATTCCTTGCTGACTACTTTAAGCACAGTTTATTATAAATATAGACATAGGAACACAAAACTCCTAAATTTTTAAAATTGTTTTGCTCAGTTTTTACTTTTTTCCAGGGTGCTTGCTTACCTGTCTAGAGAATCAAAAAATTGAAGTATTTTCATTGTCTCTTGTGTCTTAAGTACTGTTTCCGTAGAGTTGTCCAGCTGCATATTTACTATTTCCAAAAGCTTGAGCAGGGAGGTTGGACCCTTCCAGTCTTACCCATTCTGTGATTACTGTGCATTCCTGCTACTCTTCCCCAGGCCCCAGGAGCAGCATTTTGCTAGAAAGAATTACCTGTTACTTTTGTGGATCCTTGACTGCACCCAAGACCTGAGGAACGGAACAGAAAAGAGCCAAGTACCCCAGGTTTTTTTGGTATTTACAGTGAAGTATTACTTTCATCAGCATTTTTCAAATAATTACAATTCCAAATCCTGCTGCTGACTTACTTATTCAAAACATAGTCATAGAACTCTGGCACGTGGGGGTATGCTAAACAACTTGTCTAAACTTGAGGAAAAATAAAACAAGCTAAATACAAACAAAGTATTTCTGACATACATGCACAAC
The DNA here is from genome assembly GCF_965178545.1 of Coloeus monedula. NCBI lineage: Eukaryota > Metazoa > Chordata > Aves > Passeriformes > Corvidae > Coloeus > Coloeus monedula. The sequence continues at coordinate 13,294,943 of NC_138795.1, read as the reverse complement.
AAAGTTTTGCTAGATTCCTTTACAAGCTGCATTTAAGCTTAAACAAGTTTAGCATTTCCACTTCTCACCCCCCCAAACTCCCTGTTCATTAGAAATGCAAAATAAGTTTCCGAATTTTTTTTTTTTCTTGAAAGAAGAAAGCGATAGCTCTGTCTATGGAGGAGGGAAGTATTTCTTTTTCTCTATTTACAGTTTTTCAGTTATGAACTGGAAGTTCTAGACAATGCAAATTAGGGCTTTTTAGACCAGAGATACAGAACTTAACTTTCCCAGCTATAATGGTGCAGCTCAACAGAAGGTGGCACAAAAGTTTGATTCAATAGTTTAAACCAGAAATTCCTAATAGCAGGCAGAAACTTTCCCGAAGTCCTCTGAAGCACTAGTGCTGATTAGTACTTTATTTCCTCACCTGCTTGCAGGAACACAGATTGCTTATTCTGTTCTCATCACAAACTGAAATGGCTCCAAGCAGTGCCTGGGAGCATAATTAAAAAAAATTGTGCCCCAGAGAAAGCTGCCAAGAAGCCTGAGTTAACTCAGAAATGCACTCACAGCTTTTCCAACTGACAGCCAGAGAGGAGTTGCATAGCAAGTTCAATAGACATCAGATATATGGTAATGCTGGAAATTTTCTGGGATTCACCAAAATTTTGCAAGTTTCCCAAAGAGAGCTGAATGGAAGTTCGACCTACTAAAAATCAAGGTAAGAATCTAGAATAAGTAAGAATCTAAAAATGGTAAGAGTAGGTATCAAGCAGTGTTTTTAGAAGTGGTAGAATTGGTGAATAAAATAATTCGAACTTCTTCACTGAAAGCTTAAATGATGATAAAATGTTCAAAAAGGGATGCTCTTTTATCCCCTTTTATGTCTTACATAAAATGGACTCTTTCCACTAACCTTTTCTATGATCCTAGACCCCAATTTAGATAATTCAATTATCATCTTCAAAGAAGAAAGATATATTAGGAAAATGAAGCTATAGACTAATGTTACCTTATTAAAATCCTATTTACATAGAATTAACATAAATACAAGTTGGTAAACCATATGCTATCACATCTGTTCCTCTGTGTATTAATAACAAGACTGTCCCCTATAGGGCTCTCAAATTAATATGCATTAGAATATATTACAAAGTATTTTGATTCTCTTGACAATATAATTTGCAGCTACATTATTTGTAGGCTTCTAGCTTGGAATTATTACTGTTGCACTATACATCAGCTGTTTCTTCTAGTGTGATCAAAGTACAACACCTGTCTCTTCTGGTATTAAGACTTTATGAAATTGTGTCAATTTTCAACTGCTCGGCACCTTATATTTCAGTTTGAACGTGTCAGAAGATTTGAGTCCTTTACCAACTACACTATCATTTAGGAATTTTGTTTTCCAGCTTCCAGGACACTTAATACACGTCAAACACAAGCAGTGTTTACTAATTAGGTTAGGATAGAACACTCACATAACAGAAAGAAAAAAGCTTTACATCTGAAACTTAATAGATAGAAATTCCATTTCAGCCACCAAACATTCTATAAATATGTTTGCATTTCCAATGAAACTAACAGATGCCTCCCTGCACTGAATAAAGCAGGTGCTTGTATTTTCTCTTGAAGACTATGAAGAATATTTTGGGAAATCAGCAAAGTCCTTTATGCCCTACTGTTTTTATAATTGTATTTATTCCTTTCTTTGCATGTGTTGTATGAATAAAAAAATGCCCAAAAAATCTGTCTGTTCTTCAGGTCAGCTACAAGGTTTAGTAACTAAAAAGGTTTAAAAACTAAATGCCAAAATAAAAAATTACAGAGAGGTATTTAGAACTAGTAAGGCCTCTCCTTCACAGGGGAGAGATGGCCACCAAGAGCTACCTACCAAAGCCTGCTCCCAGACTGTGACTGTAAAATGCTTGCCCTGAAAAAAAGACTACAGCTCCTCCCATGCTTTCCAACCTAAGGATCTCTATTTCAGTGTTGCTCCTTGAATACCTCACTAAGTAAACCAGGAACTACCAAAACCACGATTTAAACTCCCCAGGTTAGGCAGACCTGCAGCCAAAAGGAGGCTGTTGATACTCTCATCTCCTTCAGCGCCTCAGCCGGGCACTCAGGCCGGGAGGCGCTGGTCACCCTCCCACAGTTCTAATGTCCACACACGGCTCCCTCACAGACCTTGAAATAGGGCATTAAAAACCAAACAGCACAGGAAAATGCCAACTCACTTCCTGAGAGCAACTTTAAACCAAACCAAGTACAAACAAATCAATTAAACCATCAGGATTTGTCTTCTTTTGCTTTATCTGAGCCAGGGAGAGCTCAGTAGGCCTCTTCCCTGATGCAGATCCAGCACTGCCATGCTGTTCCAGAATATTCCTCACCAAGTGCCTCACAAGGGGCAGAATGTTCTGACAGACACAAGCCATGGGCTCAGGGAGCCACTGCTGGTGTCCAGTCCCAGAGAGAGGAGCTTCATAGGGCAGAAGGAGAAGCCAGAACAGGCCCACACAACGAAACCTCTCCCCTGCTTGCTGCCCTCACTTTCTGAGGAGAGCTAGAAAACAGAACCACAGCTAATACTCCTCACCTGAGGCCAAAAGTGCCATTAGCAGCCCTCTACCCAGCTGGTCATGTAACAAACTACTCAGCTTAACTCAGGACACCTGTGACTCCATCCTAATGAACCCTGATCCACCTGCATCACACACCTGTGGATTGTTTGTTTTCCCCTTCAAATCAGAGCTGCTTTGATTTGCTGTGGTTCTTTCTGAAGCAGTACAACAAAGTGTTATTGCATGTTTCTTCTCTGTAGATCATCTTATAGCTGAAGTTTAGAACTTCTGAGAAAATGTATATATTCATAAACCAGAATTACATTTCATTGCTGGGCTACTTAGAGTTTAGAGTTCTAGAATGTTTTCCTATCCTAGAAGCTTAAAGGGTTTTTTAATAACTGTGAAATGCTCCCAAACAAGACCCACAGCTCTTATTTTAGGTGTACAATGCTGTATGGATGCTATCTCTTTTCACAGTGGGGAAACTGAGGCTCAAGAACGTGGCAGGAATGGCACCCCCAGTCAGAAAGAGCCCCCTCATCCACAGTGGGTAACCCTGGGGATACACTGCCTTCCTGATCACTCACCATTCAGGCTGCTGAACGTCCCAAGAAAATTTTAAGATAGCTGGTGACAGACCCAGAAGTACAGAACTATTTAAATTGTTCTTACTTTTATATGCTTGCACCAACTTTTGCTCTTCCATATCTCACAGCTGAGTTTGTCTTAATGCCTCAATGCCCCGAGACTGATGGTGTGATGGGTAAAGGGCTTCAAATGTGAATTAATAATAGATCCTGCCTTAATATTTTGATGTAATACTGAAAAGTATGCCTGAGTTTTCAAAAAAATATTGAGGAAATACACTGTATAGAAAATATTACCAGAAGGTTGTTCTTACTGTACAGGTTTACTTTCACAGTCCTGGAGCCCAACACATTATGTTTGAATTTTCAGATTCTGCTCACAAAGGGAAATATCCAGTATGGCATTCTCTATCCACAGAACAAGGAGAAACATTAATGAAACCATCTTTCCTCCTAGTGCATTTTTTTCCTGCAGCTGTGTTCTGTGCAACCTGTGCCAGGCCCTGGCTCAGGAGCCAAGGGACAGCCAAGGCCAAGCACAGACTGCTCTGTTCCAGCACTATCACAGGAACCCTGCAACTTGTCATAAGTCAAGCAAAGCTGACACGGAACATGTGAGTCCAGTCATGAGGTATGAACTGCACCTTTTCTGGGATTGGAGGAGATTTAGAGTGAGAAAAAGAAAGATAAAACTGAACAGTCCTCAGCTCCTTCCCCACTGGGTCTTCTTCTCCAAGACTGAATCCACATTTCTTTTGTTTTCATGCTTAAACAATCTTCTGCCTGGCACTCCAGTAAAAGATTCAGTGATGCACTGTGGGAGACAGTGTGGGCTGTGTCATCTCCTGGAATGAAAAACAGCCTTAAGAATAACAGACCATCAGCAATTTTTTCTGGTTTTAGGTAACAGAGCAGGAATTACAATATTCAAAAAGCAAATCAGTTGAGCAGTAGAGGGATGGAAGCCATGCTGACAGGATTATAGCTGGTTTTTAGTTTTGGCCTGCAACTACCAAATTATTCTGCTTTATTATATACATTGTGTAAAGCTGCATTATGGATCAGATTGCTGTATAAGGTATTACAGAAATATGTGAGCTTTAGACTTCTCACATGCAATTTCATCACGTCTGCAAAATTTCCTACAGTTTTGCATATTCATTAATTGCTTGAGTTGTCATGGTCTTAAGTTCTGAAGTGTTTCATTAATTTCCAGCCTAGACACAAATATAATGATTTTTCCAGCCAGAGACACATAGATTGGATCAAGAGTAATCCTACTGAGCTTTGAGTTCCAAAGTAGTGATCAGAAAGGGTCTCTCAGTTATAGAACAGTGACCCTTTTGAATAGTATTCACATATAATTAATATAAGCATGTCTTAATAAACCATATGCTCACTCAGCTGTTCTTTGCTGTATTAATAACAAGGCTGTTCCCTAAGGGACTCCAAAATGAATGTATATTAGACATATGTATCCTAATAACCAGAAGGTATCACAGTTGTACTTGTCTTACTTTAGATAACTGTTTAATACAGCATTATTTTAATGACTTTAAGAAAACATATGTCTCTGTCAGCTCAAAAATGCAGTTTATGAGATTGATAAGCTGAATATTGGGATAAAAAACCTCACAAATGCCATTCCTTCCCACTTTGCATTAATAACTAATGGGATTTATAATAATGTGTACCTAATAATTTAATACTCTTTAAAAGAAAAGGGAAAGTGACTATAAGGCAAAGTGCAACATAACAAAACCTCTGAATATATCATATAATTTCAGGTCTCATTTGCTGTTGCTCATTACCTTATGACACAGACTATAACAGAGTATTGCTCTCCACAGTGTTAAAGTAGGCAAACCTATTTAAATAAAATAATCACCATTATCTCACACAAGAGTTCAGCTTGGACTGATCTGAAATTTCCAACCATGTTTGTTTTCTTATCTATCACATCCAATTTATTTTACAATATCCTAGCTCTCCCACACTTCTGAAAGTAAAAATGGCAAAATGAAATTCCAGTCAAAATCCTAGATTTTGAGAATCCTAGAGAGAAGACAACTCTGAGTAAAAAAATAGACAAATATTAACTGAAATAAAAATTCCTGCCTATGTCTCTCACTTTCCAAAGGAAAGCATGATCGCTAATTTTTCATCTTTTCTAGGATAGTTCTCATAAGAAGCTTTGATGGAGAACAGACTGATCCTGCTGTGATTTATTAAAATGTGAATATGTCTTTGTGTAATGGCAAAGAACATCATGGCATAGAAGGGCCAGGAAGATGCTCAGAGGGCTGGAGCACCTATCCAATGAAGACAGGCTGAGAGAGTTGGGGCAGTTCAGCCTGGAGAAGAGAAGGCACTGGGGAGACCTCAGAGCCCCTTCCAGTGCCTAAAGGGGCTCCAAGAGAGCTGGAGATGGGCTTTAGACAAGGGCCTGGAGTGACAGGACTAGGGGGAATGGCTTCACATGGCCAGAGTTAGATGGGATATTAGGAAAAAATTCTTTATTGTTGGGAGGTTAGTGAGGCACTGGCACAGGCTGCCCAGACAAGCTGTGGATTCCTCCTATCCCTGGAAGTGTTCAAAGCCGGAATTGGGCTCTGTGGGTTTTGTTATGGTTTTCTTTGGTGTTTGGTTTGGTGTGGGTTTTTCTGAGGGGGTGAAGATTAAAAAAAAAAAAAGCTGTTCTCCATGTGTTGCTACAGGACAGGAAACAGAAAAGTGTCAGGTATATTTTCTTAGCCAAAATCGATGGGGGAAAAGTATTTGCCTTTCTATTTGCTACCACTTGCTATCTGCACATCTTGTCCTTCCTTGAACAGAGATCTGTATGGCCATGATAAGCTCCCATATCAAGTTTCTTGTATATATACACCTGAATGAATAATTCATGAATAATTTTTTCTTGCACCGTTTCCCATGAATGCCTTCTCTCACCTCTCGTGCACTTTCATCATGTGCCACTTTGAAGTACTGATAGAAGAGTTATTTTTTAAATTGGGGGGGGGGAGGGGGGGTAGGAGGGGGGTAGTTGTGGAGGAGAGAGGGGCTTTTCTGCTGTGTGTAATGATCATAGGTCATAGGTCATTGCTCAGGTACCCTGAGCAATGGGGAAACCATACCAGTGTTGGAGGCACCCCAAATAAAATACTCATGTTAGATAAAATTTGCAATTATCATTCTACCCCTTCTACAGCTCTGCATAATAGATACAGCTCACAGAAGAGCTTGAAGTTACAGCTCCAGTTTTCTGAGCAGATGTGATCCCCACCTCACAAGATCCTCTGGTAGTTAACAATACACTTGTCATTTTGAATCGGATAAAAAGCAGCTGTTCTTTAAGCTTCATTTCAAAAAAAATACCTACTGCAACAAATGGCAATTAACTGTCAAAAGGGGAATATTGAGAGCAGTTCTCCAGATAAAATGCTTTTGTTTATCATTAATTTATAACAATGCATCACAAACTTGAGGAGTAGATGCAAGAGTTGTAGAATAATGAAGCCTGAATATTTTGATCAAAACAACTACAGCAGGTTCGACATCTCCACTGGGCTAAGTTAGCTGAATTGAAATATCTGGTCTCAATTGCTTGTTGTGCTTTCAGCAGCTGACATGAGGAAAGTTCTTTTCCTGACAAAAGACAAAACATTTCTGCCAGCTGAGGTGACACTGTGTTCATTCAATAATGATACAAGACCCTGAGGTTCTTCAGCAAGAAAGATAACAAAGAGAATCCTCATTAACTAACTGCAGAAGAATGAAGGTCAACTCACAGAGAGAATTTCATGCTTACATGTCAGTTAGAACATTTGTTCTTCATTAATTCTTTAAACCCAAGCTGGGATATCATCTAGCAGCATTTTAATGTCCTGCACTCAATCAGAAATAACTCTCAGGATGTGGGTTGTTTGCACTGTGCTTAAGAGGCTTTTTTTAGAAGCACTTGACTTTATATCATTGGACATTAATAATGTTTTAGGATTGTTACAAGACTAGATGTAATACAGGAAATAACGGTTTGGGTATTTCAAGATGAAATAAATGAGGACTGAAATAATATATTCCAAGAAACTCGCTATATGGACATATAAAAATACCACCACTCTTTTTTATGTTTGTGCACTGCTTCATTATTGTTGCATTTTTAAGTGTTTTCTGGTGAATCAAAATATCTTAATTCTGTCAAGAATAAACTCCCCATAGAGTGGTAGAATTATATGCAAGATACTGTATTTTCAAATATGCAGATGCAACTATAAATATGTAGGTGTGTTTACATCTAGGGAGTTTTGGACATATGCTGTGTAGTTAACCACTAAGATGATAGCCACACCTTTGTTTTCTTAGACTTTACCGAAAAAAACTACTCACCTGTCATCTTGTGAAATAATGTTTCACATTTTTCTCTTCCTGTGATGGCCACAAAAAAATCTCCCAAGCCAACAGCCTTCTGGTTCTTCATGTTTGTTGTTCTTAAGAACAGTTCAGTTCTCATAGGAGTAAGAAAACATAGATCACATTGTGTATGTGTATACAAGTGTGTGTGTGTACATCTCTCTCTCTCTCTCTCTCTCTATCTCTATCTCTATCTTTAATGGATATCCTTTTGAAGATTTAGTTCTTCCTATGATTAGCATTTGAGGGCATTCTGCATAAAACAGAATGTTAAATGTGAAACTTGGGAAGACTTCCTGCAGAGCATGAGCACAAGCAGGGACCTTCATCTGGTCCTTCTCAAACTGCCAGAAGATTCCACTGACAGAGCAGCGCTGCCAAGCCATTGTATCAATGCATGACTGAACTGAAGCAGCTAAGGAATTCCCATACTTTCTATACCATCAGTCCTGGTAACTTCCACGTACAAGACAGTAACATCCTAAATATTTGCAGTTCTTTGTAATTTTGACCTCTTCTATGTCATATGACTATTGTGCTTTCAGGTTTATTTTACCTGAATGTTTCAGTTAGAAATATCAGAGACATCAGAGAGAATTTGGGAGAGAAACTTTCCAGAGAGTTACTGCTTCAAATGGAGAGGCTTATCCTTGTATCAAGTTTGATCTAAAGCAGTTTGCTGTAACCCCAAATGGTTTGTCCTCAGGGTCTCATATTATTGTTTCTATTGCTCATCTCTGGATTCTTGTTAGAAAAAGAAAAAAAAGATGATAGAGAGGTGACTGACAAGCAAGAGTATTTTAATGGAGTGTCCTTCTACGGTTTCTTCCAAATCCTCAGTGAATTATCCTAAATCTCCCTTTTAACTGATGCCAACCTGATATCAATATATTATTTTATGAACACTGTGCAAATAGAGAAGCACTCTTGTCTTTTAGCATGCTTTTGTTGATTTGTTTCAGGTTTAATCTGCAGGTGACATTACATTCCTAGATCAGCACAAAACCCCAGTGTTCTCTGAAGGCAGAAGGCAGCTTGTGTCAGGGAAACTTGGCTGATCAGCATGCTATCTAATCTAATACTGAGACAAAAACATATGATTCTTTGCCTACATTTTCAAATTAGAACCTGTCAATAGTAAATGTTGTAACAGAAAAGCAGAGAAATAAAATTTTAAAATACCAAAACACTAAGGCACCTGAAACAAAACAGCCTCCAATTTAATTCACTTCTGTAGTTGTACTCCAAAGGAATAGTGAAGCAAAGTGTCTATTTGTGTCCTGGATCACGAAGCAGGCTGTAGTCCTAAGTGGGCTTATCTAGCTGCCTTTTAAACTGTTTCCATCCAGCCTTGTCCACTACAAAATCCTCGGTTCAATACCCTTGTTTCTGCTGTCAGGCGGTGCTGCAAACATGACGGTTTTTTCTACACTCCCCTGCACCTGTAGTGTTCTGATGTCTGTTCCTCAGTCAGACAGCCCTGCAGACAACTGCTCTTCTCTTTCACATCTCCTTTTTATTAGGAAGGCAGCAAATTATAAACTATTCTCTCTTCTGAAACTTGTCCTGATTGGCTTGAAAGGAGATCCCAGAGCCAGCCTGTTGGGGTCCCTTCCCCCCGCTATGTAGCCCTGGGAGAGGGGCCCTGGGGAGGAGACACAGGGTCTCCCTGCCCCTGCTCAGCCTTGTTCCCATTGGTTGGTTTGTGTTCCCTGATAACGCCAAGGACCCTCGGGTCCCGTGACTGCGGAGTTCCTGAGCTGAGCCCCGGCCATGCGGCTGGGGAAATAAACATCTCTGAAACATCTACCACGAATCCTTCCATATATACTTCGTTTCCACGGGACTCCTGGTTTGAAATATACTTGTTGCAGTAATCCCCGCTGCGACACCAGCCTGCCACATCTACTGCGCAACAAGGCTCTTAAAAAGAACAGTAGTAGTGTGTTGTGTGTTCCATTTCCTAAACACCAAGTGCTCCAACAGTTCTGCCTCAGTCTTCTCCTCTGCTGCTGCCTGGGTCCCTCATGGCTTGGGTAGCCTTGTTTCTGACAGGTGCCATTTCAGATTAATGGCCACAGGACCCCCTTACAGACCATGGCAGAGAGATATTTGCCATTCCATCCTACTACTGAGGTATGCCAAGCAAATCAAGAAGCAGAAGTGATAGAATAAAATCACTGCTACACTTACGCAGTATGTCCATCTTAGCTGTCTTTACACATTCTTCAAGTCTGTCATAATAAAACTGACATATAGAAAAACCTGTCACATCTGTACTAATTTACAAAAAGAGAACTGTAACAGTGTTCATAATTTAAAAAAATGGCCCATTCAGTTCCACCTTTTTTTTTTTTATCCTTTTTTAAATTCCAGTCTAATATTGATCAACAAAATGGCTTTACAAAGGGGAAGTTCCTTACCTGATAGGTAGATGAAACACAGACTGTTGTCTGCAACACAGATACAGAAGCTTCTTTAATTTCTTCTCTTGTGCTTGCACACTTTAGAGCACAGGATTTGGTTTTCCCTCTTCTCTGCTGAACAATTATGAAGTAATTGTCTACTACTATGTCTCGTCTTAGCAAATGGTGCAATTTCCCCTTTCATTTTTATTCATTTATTTATTTTATAATGAAGAGAGAGCTCTCAGAATGAACGAGCAATTACCCAACACCGTCCTTTGGGATCTCTCTGAGAGTAAGGAACAGAGGCACTCAAACATGATTCCAATCCACCTTTGCCATCATCCAGTGGCAGAGTCGATTTGAAAAGCTGCTGACATATCCAGAGGTCTTGCAGGCACTCACGAGTGAAGTGTGTTAATGGTTTCCTAATCAAAGCAAAAGCTACAAAGTTCCTATAGAAATATATGTGAGAAGTTCATAGTCCATTCCCCTAAAGTTTATCAAAAAATAACACTTTCAAAAATTATCTGAATATCCTGACATTTTTATAACAAGGCTTCTGAAGTGAACTGTGAAATGCCAAATTTTAATGTATCTTGGACTAGTTTTCCACCAGTATCGGGTGATTAATGGGTTTAGATAACTTGATTGGAATTTAAATGAAAGCAAGCAGAGTGAGAGATTTTTATATTTTTACTTCTTGGGGGATACTGAGATATTACATTACAAAAGCAAGTTCAAAGATGTAAAATAATAGAAATTCAGTTTTAGGAAGGTATGCAGGTTACCTCTGAACCAATAATTTTCTGAATTCTATCCTACTATTTTACATCCACTGTAAAATACAAAAAAGTAGTGGAAAATTATTCCTTTTCTTCTCCAGTAAAAGTGTTAGTCAAAATAACATTCTTTTGTTATTTTCTTAGATAATAATTGATATCAACTAAGTAAAACATGATCCAAAATGTCTTCTTAAAATATCACAGCATTTAATGTTACATTGCTGGATGGGGCTATGCACTTCATGAGGGTTACATATTGCATTAAGAAAAGTGAATATTTATTCAATATACCAAATCAAATCCTTGATTATTTTGAGAAAACTGTACAAAAGGGGATTTGAAATGCTGTCATCCAAATCTGACACAGTTTACAACTTCCTGTTAGTGGCTGAAGAAGATATAAGATAAGAGTATCAGTTCTACTTCACATACATTTAAATAGACTGGAGGAATACATTTTAAACTTTAGAAAATCCTAATCAACATAAGACTGACTATATAAGTACTGCTATCGTGTTATCGGGTAAACAGAGTTTTTTCTCTTCCATCAATCTAAGTCTATTTATTTAGAAATTACTGGGTTATTAGAACTGCTATCTTGTCTCTTGCATTTAATTTTCAATCTGCATTACATTTAGATATCCAAGTGACAGAGAGAAGCGGATGGTTCCATTTCTGTAGCTTCCAGTTCTGTAAAATGAATCTCAGTGTGAAAAATTAAGATTAATGGGCTTCATAATCATTTTTTTCTGGTAAAGCCAATTTGAATAAAAGGAAAAAAGTTTATATATGAAAATATCTTTCATATCTTTGGATAAAAGTAAGCATTGTACATGAATTTGAGCTCATGCAGAAATTGCCATTTTATTTTCTCCTATACATGTGTGAAGCTCCATTAGCACATGCACAATGGATTTCATGACGTTCTCTTTCAAACTGTTATCTAAAGGATGTGCAGGAAATGGTCAGGGAGAACATGAAGTGTAAAGTATCTGACTGTCACTGGGCATGTGATTTTAGGATTCCATATACATGAGGATCTTTCAACAGATAATTTACCTTCTTTCTTTAATTGAAGGGTAGAATGGTTCATCTTGAGATAGATGTAGCAATTCTGACCCCCAGTTGCCTACTCTGAGGTACCTCATGTGGTTGCTTTGTAGTTATTTAAGGGTACCATGTGTCAAGAGTTTTGCATTTGGATCAGTTTAAGAACCTGAAAATACTGTGTAGCCAGTGCAGGAAAAGATCAGAATTCCCTGCACTGGCGAAGGAATGTCTGAGAGAGGAGTGGTCAGACCATGCCCCAGAAATAAACCATCCCCATAATGTGTCAGAGGCATGGAACTGCTGGCAAAGATAATGGGCACAAATTTGGGCCTTTTCTTTCTTCTGAGAGAAAAACCCACTGTGTTGTGTAATACAGAATTGACATTTGATAAAGTCTAATCCAAATTAAAACTTCTCCAATACTAGTTCTCTAATGCATAATCCTTACTGCTTTTAAATGGCTAAAACCAGATCTAAATTGGTTAAGCTAAAGAGTATTTCATTCCTCAGTGGTTGAAAATTACTGCACTAGCATTTTGGATTCTTACTTGTAAACTGTGGAATTTCTTTAAGCCCAGATTTATTTCATAGGAGAACAGGCACATTTTAAATTGTTCAGTACAGGAGAAAGAAGAAAGCAGGTGACTCACAATAAAGATTTCATATCTATTCAGCTTCTTGTAGCATCTCCAGACCAATGATCTTAAATCAACAGAGTGATTGCTTGAGAAAAGCCCTATGCCACAAGTCTGACTAAGTCCAGCATTGATCCACATTCTCACTTCTAGAAAGTCAATATATTTCATCCACCACCTTTGGCTTTATTCTTAACTTTGCCACTGTATCTGTTGCCATGCTGTTCTGGTACGTTGAACACTACCCTGGGCAATCAACCAGGGAATACCTCACATTACAAATGGATGTGGTATGGTAGTACATTAGCTAGGAAATACTGCAGTATCACCTCTTCCCTGAAATCTCACAAATTCCACTTTCCCTTCTAGCAAAATACTACTGAACCCATAATGGGAAATAAATAGAATTTAGATTTTTGTAACTGCTGGCTGTGTACCAGCCTATGAGAATGATAAATATTTTACTATTTCCAGCATCTGGCACTTGCAAAACTTTTGGTTTTAATTTCTGTTGTGTGATTTGACATCACCTCAGAAAACCTGATCTAATAAGGTGTTTCATTTTACAATAGAAGCAGAGTGAATACACAGGGTTTTGGATGTACCAGAGGTGCTGTGATGTCCTGACTTGGACATGGCCTATTGCCAACCTCAGCTTTGGCTGCATTACCTTTGCAATCATTTAGTACCAGTCATTCATGTCAGCAGGGGGATAGCACAAAATGAGTATTTCTATATGCATAAATACTCATTAACAGCAGCAGAAAAGAACTGACCTAAGACACTGTACTTTGCAGATAAAGAGTCACATTGGCTGGCTATATGCTCATGGTATAATTTGGACAAATAACCCATTTCTTTACATATCAGTTCTGTCTTTGTGTGGCAGAGGAAGTAACTTCTTTTTATTTCTTTTCCCATTTATCTTCTATTTCTTTTTTAAAGTGAGGGTCCCTCACTATGAATGTGCAGAGATGCTTTTAGAAACTACTATAACACAAATGAAACAACAGCATTGACCAGACAATCCTAAAATAATTCCAATAAAGGCTGGGCAGATGCATGAGGAGGCCCTCAAGTCCATTTTCTCCTGCAAAAAAAGCTCAGATAGCTCTTATGCTTTGCTTCTTTGGAAAAGTGCAAAGCATAGCCCATTAATCACGAATTACTCATTCACTGTGTCTGTGTAAGCCTCAGTACAATAAACTGCATGCCAAAAAATTAATATTTACCTATAACACATATGCAGACACAGTAAGTACATAGATGTACCTCCTAACTACATGCAAAAAATTAAATAAATTTTTTAAAAACCTCCCCCAAAATTTAATTGAAGACTGCACAAGGCCTTACAAAATCAAGCAGTTGAGTCATGGCCCCTTAATAGCAGAGATAAATTATGGAAGCCTTTGGCCTCACAAACCATGACTATGATATCTGATGGAATCTGACCCAATGAATCATGAACTCCTCAGGATAAAAAGTAGCACATAAATTCAAAGAAATGTCAATAATAATGAAAACTGATTTGAGCAAACTAAGACACCATCTAGTATAACTCAGATGTAGAATTATATTCTCACAGAGATATTTTTTTAAGTTTTCTGGGAGGCATCAGTGAGGAGATCAAAAGAGGAGAATTAATCCCTAAAACACTGGGAAATGTGAAGCTCAGGCTTTCATTTATCTTGCACTCATGGTGCTGCACCAGGTATATCAGGGATCTGACAGCCCTGCGTGGTATTGCTGCTGCACCATCTGTGCAGCAAATGCACACCTGAGCTCCAGGGAAACGTTGGGGAAGTGTAGTGGAATTTTTAACTCAGTGTTTCTTTTGAAATATTTTATGGAAACTCACTGCTGACCCAACATTAAAATATTGTTAATTATTGAACAATAACAGTAAAGTAGTCTCTCTCTGTAAATAAGATTGGCTTTGTGAATACATATGATGTGAAATCCTACCTTGGAGAGGATGGAGAGGGCTTTGGCACTCATATAATGAGACCCAAAATTAATCTGTCATGTTCTTATATTGATGGTTTTTGAATTTATTTATTTTCATAGTACTCTGATCTTGGAGAGAAAATACACTTCAAAGTGGAAAAATAGCCTTGTAATACTCAGCAAGAGATTTTTTTAATATCAGGCACAGATTAGGAAGATATTCAGAATAACAGGAAAAACCAAAGCACTGAACATAGAAGCTGATAGTGTCCTTCACAGAACATAATATTTAAACAAAATATTAAAGCATTTAGTCTTTTGACAAACATACTCTCTGTTGTGTGAATCAAAAATAAAAGCTGGTCTGACTGAAGCATTTGCCAATTAAGTATAATTTACTTAATTAGTATCAGGAGATTCCCTCAACATTTTAATTCTATGTGTTTCTCTTTGCAATTTCTGTATCTATATCCTTGCTAAATTCCTTATAAGTTTTAAGCTGAAGAATCTGTTTGCTGCTTCCATAGGTAGCAATTAGAATTCAATTGTTCTCTCATTTTTAAATACAAATAAATTTCTTACATACTTATTTCATAAATAAAAGCCACCTGTTACTAACTGTCCCTTCCAGTACCACAAAGACAGATTTGTATCCCATTCACATAATAATTGAATAATTATTATAGGAAATCAAATTTTGTCATTCACAGTGCTCTACCCCCTATGAAGCTCAAGATTAAGAAAAGATGACAAATTTGACTTTCTTTTGGCCCTCTGATGATCTAATATACATGACTGGCAACTAGAACTTCATAGAAAGAACAAATAAAAGCAATAGCAAGAAGGACTGAAGAAGCACTGAGGCTTTCCAGCTGCAAATCCTCTGGGTAATGGCCACATCTGCCTGCCTGGCTATAACAGCACAGAGGGAGGAAAGAAGTGATTGGAATTATCAGCTGCTTGTGATATCAGTGCTTAGTTTCAGGAGTAGTTCTAGTCAGATTGCAAACATATATTTGTATTTTCAAACTCACCTGCTATTGGAAGAAAAATGGTTCTACCATGAAAATAAGCTACTTAATATACACTCAATTTAAACAATAAATGGAAAAATAGTCAGAAAAATAAAATGGGGTCCCATGGTAGGTCTCAGTCAATATGTAACCATAAAAAAACCTGTAATACAATTATTCTTGTTCATGACTCCAAAATATGCTCTAAATTAAACAGGAACTCACAGGTTTTCCTTTCTTCTTTCCTGAGAACACTCCTTAAAATGATTTCCACTCTGAGGATTTCACTCTTTTGTTTTCCATTACCGTCAGAGTTTACATTAACTCAATCTACCTCCTACCTACAAAAAGCTAATTACTGATCTCAGTTAGGCTCATAAACAGTGCTTTTACATTAACCAGGGGTCATTAAATACCAAGGGAAAACACTTTCTTTTCCAGATGGTTGGAGGGTTGTCTCTATGCAACATGTTCAGCATTTGTTCACCTGCAAAGAATTCTAATTACCATGCTTTAAGTTAAGAAAATGTATACAACTTATTACACACGTATCTGTTTGCAGCTGTAGGAGCTATTACTGATCCATGCACCACATTAACTCATTTACTCTAGGATAACTCCGTGTAACTCCATGGGTTTCATTGCTTTACATATTTACCTTCTATGTGTTCTCATAAGACTCTGGTATGATTTTACAAAAGTAAATATATACTTACAATACCAATGTTACCTCTTTTAAAGGCTTGGAGCTGAGTACCCAACACAAATCCCTTGAAAGCATGCTAGTAATTAGCAAAAATACTTTGCACAGCATAAGACTTCTTCCTTAAAAAGAAAAAATCTTTAAAAAAATCTTAAAAAAAATCTTTTTCCTTAAAAAAAAAATCTGTACTTGTGATTGCAAAGTCTATCTGTTATGCACTCAAGGTCTATTGACTGGGAGTCATAAGTGAAGAGCATGTCACTGACATCTGTTTTTTTCTCTCCTGAAGGATATACAGTGGAAATCAGTGTTATTATTAAAGAAAATCGTGAGTTTTCCTCCTACTGTGTAATTGGTCAGGTACCTTGGTGCAAAATGTTATGCCTGATATGAATGAATCGCTAAAGAGACGGAAAAATCCAGCCCTCATGCAGCAGAGTAATGTGAGGTCTCTGAATGAGAAGACAGGGAACCATCACCTAAATTTCAATGAGATTATAAATATATAGAAGTATAAAGAGGGCACAGTTCCTTTCATTTGCTCTGGAATATTCCTTCAAGGTGAGAATTTTTCAAGACAATCACTTAATTATTTTCCTGTATGTACATCACCTGTTTGTCAGTGAGTGCCTTCAGGTTCTAAAAAAGAGATGGATTATCAATAAAGTCACTTGCTTTCACATGAAGCATAAGTAAGAGAGTGTGTGAGAAAAAGAATAGGTGGAAAATGTGCTGCAAGTGGACAGAGAACTCAGAAATCCTCACTCCTCCTTGCCAGGGTGGATGCTCGGATCAGGAGGTCTTCATCGCCAGCCTCTTTTCATCAGCAGTGAGGAGATGCATCATCCTCCAGCAGACAAACCTCATCCTCCTACAGATAAACCTTGTCCTCCCATAGATAAACCTTGTCCTCCAGTGGATCATGTGTGGCAAGGTCTCCGACTCTCGGAGCAGGCTCCAGCACCTCTTGCTGCTTTGGTTACATGGGGATCTGGTTTCCTGTCTTGGGTGTTTATCTATTAAACTTATCTCTAATTATCAGAAAACTCTGAAAAATATGTTATTAGTATTCACAATAATAACTGTTGCATACAAGACAGCTGTGATTACCAAAACTGCTGGACAAAAATTTTCAGATAAAATATTTTTTGGCAAAAAGGCATACTGAGCCACTCCTGGATGCTTCAGAAATTCTTTAGATTTTGCTACATTGGGAGGGAGATGCTCTGAATTTTCTTTAAAAATACTTTTTAAATAAGAGACTTCAAAATTTTTGTGTTGCTGTATTTTTTCAAATATAAATATTACTTTTAATGTAAGTATTTGCTATATCACTTGATACTTGCAACTTTTAAAGTATCTTTAAGATTACCAAAATAATTTTTAAAAAACCCAGAAAACCCAACAACAACCAAAAAAAACCCCAAACACCAAAATAAATTTCAGTATTTTCAATCAATCTGAATGTTCTGTTAAACCTAATGCATCTTTCCAAATTATTTGGTATGAGACAAGCCAAGAAATCTGTTATTGACCTCCTTGTAATCATGATTTTTTGCAGTCATAATCACAACATAACCACTCATGCATTTTCTTTTTTTCAGAAAATACACTAAGAAAAATTAAATTAGCTCATGATTAAACATCAAGGTAACCGTACAAAGGCAAAAATGTCCAGATTTGAGAATTCCTGTGAATTCTTAAAGCAAGATTGCTACCAAAAATATTCACTATATAATTCACAAATTATTCTTGGGCTGTTTCCCATTTTATGAATGGTCTATTCTCCTGTTTTTATTAATATTGTTGACTAGCTACAACAGGTGACATTTTTATCCCCTTAGGCTGTCCATTATCCAAATGAAGGGCCATCTGGAAAGGGATTCTGTTCACTGAAAAATGTGACAGAGCTGATGGCTTTTTAACTGCAAGTCATCTATGATTGCTGGTAAACACCAAAAATTAGCATTGATCCCCCTCAAATGGAAAAAACAACAACAATAAAGTACTTCAGACAGGCTTATGGAAACACCTTCTCGGCAGATGTGCATGCTAATTAATAATTGTAGATGGCAACCCTTCCTCATTTTTGTAAATTAATGCCAGTTGAATCCTCTAAAACAAATAAACATGACTACAGATGGGGCAGCTACTTGTATATGCCCAGCAGAGCATATGTAGAGTAGGAAAGGGGGTGGGACAGAGATCTCTGCCATGCTACAAACAGGGAGTAGACAAGAGCAATTACCACAGCCTGCCACACTCAGAAAATCAGGGACTTTGTCCTTTTGCCCCCCAGACCACATTCTGGGAGGATTTCCAAAGAGGAGGTGGATGCTGCATTGCCTCTGGATTTGAAGGCATTCAGTACAGAGGCTGAGGCTGGAAAGGACCAAGGCAGCAGTCACACATCCAGAGGCAGAGCAAGACTGTCACCATTTGGGTGTTGACAACCCTCAAAATTGTGTTTTACACTAACAGTATAAGAGGAATATAAACAGAAAATTAAAATACACTCCACTCATCTGTCTTCTACCAATATTGTATTTTTCTTCTGGGGTGATGAATACACACCTGCAGTGAATGTACTCACCAAACCAACTGGAAACTACTCTTTGGGCTTTGATGAAATTGAACCACACTCTCTAACAGTACCAGCAAAAACTCAACAGAGTCTGACATATCCTGACAAAGATGTAACCCACTAGGAACAGAAGCAGTCAGGATCATAAGCATCAGAAAATAGTCTCATAGTTTCAAATATCCTCTGCACTGAGATATTATTATAAAAATGTTTATTTTATTATGAAACTGTGCCACATTTAATTATTAAAAAAAGCACTGGTTCCATATAAATTGGACACAACCTTTTGAGCCATTGATTGAAAATGTAGGTTTGGGGACTATTTGTTTCCATCATCTGAAATCAGAACAGCAATACGCAAGTACCTTTATGTTGACACTGAAAATATACATTAAAAATTCTTCAGCATACTTTGGTCATCTCAAAAGACATTAAGAGTATAATTATCTTGCCTTAGAAAAATCATATCTATCAGAACCTATAATGAAAACAGGACTAACAACCCTTGATTTACTTCTGCCTACTACCTCATACCAGAAAACATTTATACCATTCTGTCTGCATCTGGTGCCACCCCAGTGAATGCTTGAGGAGCAAGTTTGTGTAACATAAGATTCCCCACTCCTGATCTAGCAGGTGTGTGACTACAAGGGCTACATCATGTTCATATATCAAACTGATTGCAAGGGAAAAAACTTAAAAGGAAGAAAAAGATCTACAGCAATAAAATTGAAGCTTTCCAATGTACAAAAATAAAAGCAATAGACTTTGTTACATCACAAAACACAAAAGAATTTTAGTTTTAAAGTACTGCTTTGCACAACACAGCAAACAGAACAATCAAATTATTGTCTGCTTGTCTAACACGAAGGCAGTATTATCCACAAACACCCTGCAGCTAGGAGATAAGATGCTGGAGAGAAGTACTGTAAAATGGTTTATAATGGAACTAACAATGATTTGGTAATTTGGACATTTCATATTTAATGAAAAACTATTTAAATCAAAAATCATCAGACATGCAATGACAAGGCTTATTTATACCATGTTTGTGTCTCCAACCTATGACTGAATTCTCTCAATTTTTAAATAGCACTCTTTTAACATGAAAGGAGAAGGTTGGATGCTTGGTATTACTTTTAAATTAAACCACACAACTGATATGACTAAAAGGAAGCCCCCTAAAGCATTCCGTAATAACAGGGATAGCAACTGGCTAGCAGAACACTTGACTTGTTTTTTTACAGCAGATTTGAAGTGCACTGCAATGTAATGTATTGAAAATTATTTGTAGCCCTCCCTGATATCACAAATCACAACCTGTATAAGCCACATGAGCAATCTAAGATCCATTTGAGCTGTGATTCCTATGTGCATGTGCTCAGAGCTGGTTCTGCTCAGTGCTGTATAATCAGGGCTGCAAATATTTTTCATTAGTTTCCCTTTTCATTAAAGCTGTGAAAAGGAAGAGATGGAATTAAATGTAAAAAGAATGAATTTGGTATATAAGGCCAGTGTGCTTTTTAAGGCAAAATTTTACCTGCTCTGTGTGTGTATGTGTGTGCACATATATAGACACTCTCGATTTCTGAGCAGACAATATTTCATAAAGTAATCTTGGAAGAAGTCCTCTATTGCCCTTTCAAGAAAAAGTTTCTCAATCTTCAAATCAGAATGTGTAAACAGAATCCTATGTCCTATATTGAATACATCCCAATATTCAGGATCTTATTCTCCAAAACATCACATTATGCAGAACAGTACCTACCAAAGAGTATCTTTTCCTTTTCATTAAGACGGAATGGTTAGTAATGCCACTCTTGGTATGTAGGTACACATACTGTATCTATGTATTATTATTACATAGAAGTCATAATTAGACCAAATACCAAGATGTAGTTAAGAGAAGTTTAGTACTCAATGTCTTTTTTGAACGAGTAGAAGGCATATCTGGAATTTAGACTGTTAGAATTACTCATAAAGTTTCTACCCTGCATTGAAGAAAGCATCCAGAATTCACCTCTAGAGAAGATAGATGAGGAATAAAAGCACAATTGGAATGAGGAGCTGAGCTGGCTCACATCATTGGCTGGAAGTTCCCTTCTCCAGCTATTTTGCATGTAATATATTTCTGCATAAATGTGATCTGTAACACTTATTTAGGGCAGAGTTAAGGAACCAGATCTGACACTCAGTCTGGTTTGTTTGAATGATGTGGTCAGCCTCTATCCCTCTAAAGAAATTCCAGGAAACTCCTTCAGTGTCACAGGGGAACAGAAGCAGTGCCACTCCATAGCCCAGTGCCACTTCACAGCCCAGTGCCATTCCATAATACAGCTGGGCTCCTTTCTGGGCTTGCAGAACAAGCTTCTGTCCCTAGCAAAGCTCCCCATGACTCCTGCCACATGGAGAGAGCAATGCAACAGAGAACACTTTAAAATCATCCATACAAACATTTCCTGAGTATCAGAGGCCAAGAATTATGATGCCACCTACTCTCTTGATTTGCAGTTCTATAATTACAAGAAAAATTACAAAATTTCAAACATGTTTTTAGTATAAGAAGAGGATTTTCATGCTGAACGTGGTATATTTATCCCAGCACTACCATTGATGATGGTTATTAGACTACTTTCTATATAGTCGCTGTTTGTATTTTTTAATGTTCTTTTAAATTCTATGCAGTTTATAGATAAAAATTCACAGTATTAACTCTCTGCATAAAGACTGAAAACTTGTTGCAATTTGCAGCCACGATAGTTTGGACTTCTAAGCTATGGAAAGCCTGGATACTGTTTAAATGCCTTACTTTTGACAGCTTAGTTAGTACTGAATTCCAAAGGAAAAGCCAAGCATTGATTATAAATTAAAAAATCAAGGTTGGAATTCAGGTTGTGGAGTGACACAATTGCTAAAAGGTAGAACTATGACTGACTGAAATATTTTACTTGATTGGAATTAAAAATCTAATTTATTTCTTGAATCTTATCTGCATAAAGCAATCAAGACACTATTTTGTATAGCAATTACAGCTGACAGAGGAACAAACGGTTAATGTTTACCATTTTTCTCCTTGCTTCCCATTTCTCAGAGGCAAAACTGAAAGGAAGTAGTATAATAGGGGTTTTTAAATGGGGAACAGAGAGAGAAAAAAGTTAATAGCTTGGATAATAATTTAGCTATGACTTAGCAATAATTTAGGAATATATTTGGGGAAAAGATATGCATCCCTATTCCCACATATTCCATGAGAAAGCAAATTTGATAGCACTGTTCATTTCAGAAAATATCCTTTTTCAATGAAAACGAAAAGTTAAATTCAGTAAGTCTTTTACTATAGGGCAGGAAGGTACCTCAAGACCTTAGGTGGTCATAAAATCTATCTCCCTCAACAGGGCAGGATATGCTACACTAAAATGATTTCTGACAGCTGTTTCCTTAATCTGTCCTTGAAAATCTCCGATGTGTGGAAAAGGCTGCAGCATCCCAGGGTGACATATCCAAGTGCTCAATTATTGTTGCAGTGAGAAAAGTGGTTTTGGTTGCTTCTCTGTCCTGATGTCCAATCTAAAGCTCTCTCACTGAAAAAGAGTCACATTACTTAATGTCCTATCCCCTATCCTGATCTGCAATGGACATAGAGAACAAATTATTACCTTGCTATTTGTGATAACCTTTATTCCTTTTAAAGACTGGGATCCTCTTTCATGTTAGTTGTATTTTCCCACCTAAACAAGCCCAGTTCTGTCAATCTTTCCTGGGAGATCATATTTTCTCTGATCATATCTGTTGCCATCCTCTGGGCTGGCTCTGATTACTCTGCCTGTTTCCTCATGTGCCTAAAATGCCTAAAGTCAGACACAGTGCTACAGCTCATTTGCCTGCCCTGCAAATTTGCAATAAACAGACAGCAGTAGTTTCAAAACCCCTTCATCATTAGGAAGCTGAGGCACATTTTTAACCCCCAGTGCATGTATATCCAAATGATACAATTTTTAAACTAGTATGCCAAGTATTGAGGCACATTAGGAGACCTACAGCTTGAATCTGTAATGAAAAACATGGTAAAATGAGTAACAACTGAACTGGTCACGACCTCTCCCTGGCAATAAACACAGCAATGACCGAAGGGAGAAATAGCTGAACACCAAACCTCTGACACGCCGCTGGGTGAGGGCCAGCTATGACAGAGGTGGTGATGTAACTGCCCCTTCACACCGAAGTAATGAATCCTCCAAGTGATCAGCCCTCAAAGTTATCAAGTTTCAGAATTAAGAAAGTTGTCTGAGCAGCTCCATAAAATGTTGAACTGTCTCATGCTTCTCTGAGGGAAACAAACCTCATTAGACGTACATCTCTGTTCTTTGTCATGTTTCTCGTTGAAACCCAGAAGAAAGAAAACTTGTACAAGCACTTGGATATGCAGAAGAAAAAAAACTAATTGCATTAAAGAAAAAGTATAAAAGAAAAATGAAATTATTCTTGTTATTGCTTATACACAGCTCTTCCTGTCTTCATTACTTTAAAATCAAATTTAATACACAACTTCTCATCTCTCTCTCTCTTAGACACGAAGTTTGCTATTAGTGATTTCCCAGGAGTAGTGTAGTAAACTCTACATTGATCAATTGTTGTTGTATGTATTTTAGGACTCCAGTTGCACAAGTGCATGCCTATGTTAATGTTGTGTCTGCAAACACATTAACATAGGCAAAAAGGCCGCCTTAATCATTTTACCAAATTGTTCAGCCTAATTTTATTTAGATACCAGGGAAGGGATGTTTGTTCTTGCAAGAACTTTTCAAAATTGCATGATTATTAAGGTAATACACAGTTAAGACACAGTTATTAGGATATTATACTAAAATACCTTTTATTCTGTTTCATAGCACTACATTTAATGTAATTAGATGTGCTGGGAAAATTTCTCACTTATTGTCCTTTTCAGTCATAGTTTTTGGCAGATATGGGAAAACATTTTGTATAAAGTAAAACAACCCACAACATTAAAATTCTAACTTCAAAAATTAAAAGAATGCAAGGGAAATGAATACAAAACAGAAAGAATTGGGGGTTTTTTTTCGGATTAGTACAATGCATAGACTTTCTTTTGCTACATTTTTTTTGAAATAAAGTACTTTCATTACAGTATGACAAAGCTAGGAACTGACCAGCTGAAGTTCATTAGCTATAGCTAATAAGATAAGCCAAAATAAACCCTCTTGTTCATTTAAAAGGGGTTTTTTGGTTGGTTTTTTTGGGTTTTTTAGATATTCAGATTATTTGATTGCCTGCATTTGAAAGTTGTGATGGTTTGTTTGTTGTTTTTTTTTTCCTTTGGGGAACAAAAGGCCAAAAAACTCCAGTGCTGATTACTTCAGAGTACACGATGGCCTCTTCATCTTTATTGCAGCTGGCAACACAGGAAACCATGGCTTAATTTATGGTAGGATAAGTGGCCTTACTGTGGCCACAGAAGAAAAAAGGGCATTAAATTGTTCTATCTCCAACTAACTACAAAGGTTTGTGTCTCTGTGATTCCTGTGGTACTCACTACCAAATTTTTGATGCTTTCAATGAAGCAATCTTGGAATTTTTCACACACTTATAATAATAACTTCTTAAGTTTTGATCTGTTATTGAAAACAAAGCTTTAAACACCTGGTATTTCACTGGGACATAAATAGTGCAATGTTTTGAAACAGCTCTGGTTTTACCTTTCCTCCCATGGGAGAAGAAAGCATGTGGCAAAATTCCTTACCACATTAAAAAAATCCATAAACAGAGTTCAAGAAGCATTTGGACAATGCTCTTGAGCACAGGGTGTGACTCTTCGGGTGTCCTGTGCAGGGCCAGGAGCTGGACTCGATGACCGTGATGGGTCTCCTCTAACTCAGAATTTTCTATGATTCTATGATTCACTGGCATATTTTAGTGTGATATTATTGCTGGTTAACCCCAGCCATCACCTCAGCCCCACAGAGCCCCTTGTCCACGTCCCTCACTGGTGGGAATGGGGAGACAATGGGAAGAGTAGACGGCAGAAAAGTCATGGATTGACATAAAGACAATTTAACAGGCAAAGAAAAAGGTGCATACACAAGTAAATCAAAACAAGGAATTCATTCACCACTTTCCAAGGGCAGACAAGTCTTCAGCCATCCCCAGGAAAGCAGGGCTTCACCACAGGGAACAGTGACTGAGGACAACAAATGCCATCACTTTGTATGTCCCTCCATCACCTCCTTTTTCCCCAGCTTTACATGCTGAGCATGATGCTATGTGGTCTGGAATTTCCCTCGGGTCAGCCTCCTTCCAGCTCCTCGTGCATCCCCAGCCTGCTCACTGGTGAGGTGGGGTGAGGGGCAGGAAAGGCTTTGACTCTGTGAGAGCACTGCTCAGCAATATTGAAAACCTCCCTGTGCTGTCAGCACTGTTCCCAGCCCAAATCCAAAACACAGCCCATACCAGCCACTGGGAAGCAAATTAATCTACCCCAGCCGAGACCAGCACAGATCGGCAAGAAGCAAAGGCAAGTGGAAGGGGAGGCTGTTCTGCAATTACCAGCCCCCACTGTGCTGGTGCAGAAAATCAAGATGAACAGCTGCCCAGCTGTGACAACCCATCCTAGCAGAAATGCCTTCGAAACAATGCTATTTTGGGGATCATGTACCTCTCACCATCTCACTAGCAGTTACTTTTTTTCTCCCTCTACCCTTTGGCTATTTTTGCTGGCATTTTTTTTCCACACCTCCCCTCCCCTTCATCAACATGTTTAAAATTACTCAGCACTCATCAAATGACCGTTCACTAAACCTATGACTGAGTGTATCTTAGAATGCAAACTTGAGGGCATCGTGAACAGTTACATCCAAATTTAGCCCAAAGCATTCAAGCAAACCTATGAAGACACAAATTCCAGTGATATTACTATAATGTCTCCCTTTATTAGCAACAGTGTTCTCAGATGGTTTGGTAAAAAAAATGCAGACTTCAAACTGAGAATCTTGAAGTACATACTCACATCAGCTTCACAGCCAGAATGCTGAATTCTGCCTAAATTTTTCATGTACAAGGTTTTCCAAGCAACAAACTTAAAGTTACTATATTACTTCTCTCAGAATTCTGTACAACTATAGTGTATAAATTATTTGTGCAGTCTATAGTGTTACTGAAAGTAATCCTGTGAATTAACAGTGTATGTATCAAATGCAATGCTGTTCATTCAGAAAAGTGATGGATACTTCACTCTGTTGTTCTTCCATCTAAATACTTCAAACCATAGTAAACTCCTGAGAACTATTTAGACATTTTTAATAAGTCAAAAGGTCAAACAGTTTATGGATATGAACAGGGAGAAATCTGACAGTCTTAGGGAATTGTACAATGAGACTGTAAATTCATTGATTATATTGCATTTTTCCAATCAGCATGCCTCCTAGACAATGGCCAAATGTTTTCCATTAGAAAAGGGAATGACTCAAAGAGGGAGAATAGGAACACATGCTGGCTTTCAGTCTACCTGACTGGCTAAAGAGAATTATTATCTGATCCTAGAAAATAATAAAAGACTCCTTATTATCTCCAACACCATGCAAATTCTAGGAAAAACTGCAACTCCTCTGACATCTAAACACCTAACCCCATTTAAGTTTGGTATCTGTCTGCATCTCAGAAATTTTAGTGGTGGTTTCAGCTATTAAAAAAGCTGATCTTTTATTCTTTTTTAATCTTTAGCATACTGTATTTTTGTGCTGCAAACCTGAAAAGTGTTCTTTTCCCCAGAATGAGTCCCAAGACGTCTAAACAAAAGCCCAGGGCCTCATCACTCTGTCTTCCATAATGTCCTCAGTGACTGTTTTCACAGATTTAGCTGTTATCTGAGCTGCTACCACCATGTGAAAAGATGGATGAACAGCTTCCAGTGTTGCTGCCACAGATGTCCCACACCATAGATCACCCAGGGAGCTTTGCTGAAGCATGGTGCAGTCTGCACTCCCTGTATCCGATGTCATGTCCCCTTGCCCTGGGAAGCCAGACACTCTCCCACGGCAAAAAGTGATGTCAGAATAATAATCAGGTCACATTATCATGGTTGTGGGAGTTAAAACTTACAGAAGTAGTTTACAAAACTCCTAATGATCTCTTTGCTGTGTCATGAAAGAAATGAGCCCGCTGACTTCAAGAATCCCAGCAGCACACATTGGGCACAGAGGACAATCGCTTCATGGAGGAGTGAGGGCTATTTGTGTAGTTCTTACAAGCTCACATCAGACCTGTACAATAATCAAAAGTCAGCCAACCAAACTCGAACTGAAATGACAGATAGATGGAATATCTGAAAGGACACATGCATTGTATTCAGGCAAGCCTTCCTAACATCTATTCTGACATGACAAAATAGAAAGCTGCAGTCCTGCTCCAGAGGGGTTTAGTGAACAGAACCCTGCATATTTGCTTGCAAATTTGAACCTAACCAACTATAGCCTCTAAGGGGAAATATCATCTTTCCTTTTCCCTTTTATTGGCTTATTTATCCTCTTTCCTCAGCACCATAATAACTATACATTCCTTCAGAGGGACTGAATAGCTCATTCTGTAACCCATGTGTTTTGCAGAAGTTCAGTGCAAATGTTATGTTCATTTTTTCTGATCATTAAAATCAAAGGAAATTGCTGATAAAAAGGCAGTGATGCTTTTGGACATGAGATTATGACTGAAAGACTACAGGTTTTCTTATAAAGAGCAACTATAAGAAGCTACTTTTTTATTTTGTAACCTGTACCCAAGGCTGATGATTTGAAAAAGTGTCATGTTATACAGCTGCAAGAGTCATAGTCCAAAGCTCAGTTCCACCACAGGTGAATTGACTTTTTTGTGTGACAAGTGTAACTGATCTCCAGAGACTCAAGGGAGAACAAACCAGCTCTTTTAATTAAACCATCAGCTACTATGACATTCTCAAAATCAAAGAATTGCCAAAACAATGGAGATTTCATAGAGTCTCTAGATGTATCTTGAGAACAATCAATTAAAAATTTTTGACTTGCTATTGACACATGATTTTAATTTAACTGCAATGAGCTTATGACATGGGAAATATTACTGGTATTACAGATTCAAGGATGTTAAAGGAATTCAGCTGTTGAGAGTACCAATGAAGTTTTCCTTTATAGCTGAGAAATAGAAGAGAGGATAAAGAACTTCATGACATTACAAATTGACAGCTCTGTTTTCAAGCCTGGTGAAAAGTTTGTGTTAAAGCCTAATTGTTTGAATAACCCTACCTTAAGAATGCCCTCAATAACAGACAATTAACCATTACTTGGATGGTGTCATTTATTCTAAAGAGATTCATGCTCAATATACAAATAGATGTATCAAAGGGATTTAGACGCCTAAACGCCTCTAGTGATGTGTGCCATTAGCACCTAATACAGGCTAATAGAAACGTACCTCAGCCAAGCAAACCTAAATTCTTAACCTCTGATGTATGACACCCCTTTTTAATTTTAAATTAGAAACTCATATTTCTTGTTAAGAAGGTTAAAAATGAAGATGAAAAGAAAATGAAGATAGGCCAGTTTATATATACATTGAAAAGTCAGTTTCTGCAGTTTCAAAAAATGCATGCTGATGAAAAATTAATCACACTGTATTTCTCATTATCCCTGTGAAATAGAAACCCTGTCTCAATAATATACTGTATATACCACAGTCAATACAGGAAATTTGAAATTTGCTTTTTTTTTTTGCTCCCTACTATTTTGGGTCATATATACCTTGGTTCAAACACTCATCTCTTCATGCCTCCTGTATCATTCTGGCATGATCTTGAACAAAGCCTTTTACCTGACAGTATCAACACAAGCAGCAGCATTGGGCTGGGAGTTTGGGCCTTGGCATGAAGGATGTGTTCAGTTGCTGCAGGACAAAGTACTAACAGCAGCCTGACACAGCCCAATAGACAGAACATGTCATTAGCCTTAAAACCATTAATACACCCTCCCTTCTGGATTTTTCTAAATTACTGTGCAATAATGCTAGACTATCCAAAAATATGTTTTAGAAATGTAAAATAAATAAAATTGAAAAATCAATCCTGTTAATTGAAAGCGTGCTTTGGAGTTTAAAGCAAATAAATAATGGTATGTAAGCCATGGAACATTTATTTCAGCTGTGGTTTTGGTTTATATTTCTAGTTTGATTATTTTTTAGTTGATTGGATTACAGGAAGGGAAAATTGCTTTGCTGCCCTTACAAAGATATGTCAGCACTTGAACAAAGTCTTCCCTGTCCTTTGAATTCTTTTGCAAGTTCCATCAAGTCCAGGTTTGTGCTCATTCATAAAATGTGCACCAGTTCAGCTGCTTGTCAGCTCCTGAATGTGGCACCAGTGGGACAGCTGGCAGGAGGACTCTTGGAACAAACATGAAGAATGATGGCAGTCAAACGAGATGCAAGAGGCTCTGGCTTCCTCTGGGCAGCTGGAAGGTGTTCCATGGCAGGTGGTATATTCAGGGCCAGGCAGCACAGCCATTTGTACATACAGGAGTTTGGCAGATTTCATCTGGATGAACTACATTTTCTAAAACCAAAGCAACTGAGAGAAGTAGAAAGAAGAATGTGCAATATGAGGTTGAAATAAGCCTCAGGTATTTGAGGAAAATGTTTGGGGTATTTTTTGCATAAAAATATTACTGCATACATTATAGAGCTTCCTTGATAGAACTGTGTGTTATCCACAGAATTTAATTAGGTGATGTAGCAGATTTACTTGTTTATTTACACCTCCAGCCATATTAAAAAATCCCCTTTCCCCTGGAACACCTAAGAGTATTGCCTAAGCAGACAGTTGGGAGTTTCCTATTAACTGATGATCCTGAAAGCCTGAGGTTCTAATGTCCTACTTCCCAAATTTACTGAATCCATGGATAAGACCATGAGTGCTCAGAATTATTTTAATGCAGACGCCAACTAAGTTCAATGTGGGATCTTTCTCTCTGTGGTGTATCTTGCAAATCATCTGAGATGACTGCACCTGCAGTGCTTGCTTTAGGTGCACTCTCAGGCCTGTGCAGGTGACTGCACACCTGCAGTGTGTTGCAGTCAGTGGCACTGCCCTGCTCCTGTTCCCTGCTGACTGACAGATTAGTGAATTAATGAATTAATTAATTAATTAATGAGTTTTCCAGAGCAGCAGAGCAGGACAGATCTTACAACTCCTGGTATTCCAAATGAGTTTAGATTATGGTGCTCAGGAAGCAGTCAGAGATGGGGATGAATATTGCTAAGAGTCTCACAAACAAACTAAAATCCTGGAATTTCAATTCAGCTGTTCTGATACTGAGGCAAGAGTAAAACATCAGCATAGGAAATCTGAGTCTCAGGAATACATTGCTACATCAGCACAAAGTCTGCTAACTGTACTACATCAGGCTAGTCCACTGGTCCCTTCAGTCCCATCTCAGTAAATAGTTTGCTACCTGTTGTCTTGTGTGGGGATGATCCATCTCCACCAATACCCTAAGCCAATTATGCTATTGTGTAGATAAGAGGAAAATGCTCTCCTGACTCCTTTTGTGGTTGGTGAAGGCTCAGAACCATGAAATTTTATTACTGTTATTTTAGTAAGAACTGCAAGTATCCTGAAATGATCCAGACTTTTTAAATTTCAGTCGCAACTTATCCCCATGGCATGCATCCAACAGGCTTTAAATAAAACGTACAGAGAAATTTTTTCTCTTACACTCTTTGTAATTTTCCTGCTATTATTTCTAAGGATAACTTGTCCTTGAACTCTAAAAAAGGCAGGCTCATCACTAGGGACCCTAATATTAACAGTGAATTTGAAGTGAAGTATTACCCAAGAGAAACATCCTGTTCCCAGTTTTGCCATCTGTTTTGTTTCTACATGATGCTCAAAGAGAAAGAATCTATTAAGCAGAGCATATATTTAATATTTCTTATAATATGAGATATAAAGCTTTACCAAAATGTGTCTTCAAAAGGTGCAACAGAAGACTGGAGTTTGAAGCCTAAAGCAAACAGAGTGTTAATTAACATACATAATAGAAAGGTAATAAAGTGATAGGACAGAAGAAGAGAGGGAATGCTGTAGTTCCCACTTTAGCATTCTACGTCACACGCTCAGTCTGAGGGATTGAAGGGCACAAGAGAAAGGGAAAAACCTCACATCCTACTGTGCTAGGAAAGAAAAAAAAGAAGCTGCCTGTAGCAGATTTTGCGAGCTGGTCTCATATTTAACCCTCAGACGGTTTAACAGCCATGGCTAATGGTCAGATCAGGGGAGCTGTAACTCAGTGCAGAGCCAGCCAAAGGGGAGGCTGCACAAGGCAATTAGCCAACCTTGCAATTTAGCTGGGGTTTTATAGCAACAAACACGATTGGTATGGCTCACTATAATCTTAACACTGCAATTTGTTCTTTAACTTTTGTAACTGTATTCCATTATGTAAATTTGTGTTGTAAGTAACTGCATTTTGATCATTAGAGCTTGTCCACTAAGCTTCAACTCATTTTAACACCAGGAGGAATCCAAAGATCCTTGAAAGAGGCAGATTTGGTCACTGTCCAGCACCAGGTGCAGAACTCCTCAGTACCCAGACAGGTGATAAAGTTCACCTGGGTGGGAATGAACTCATCACTTAGTGTGAACACACTAACAAAAACTTCTGTAACACAAATTTATCTGAAAAAAGAGAACTAGCAACAGATATTTACTATTTCTTAGTGACATGCTTAGTGCTCTCAAATTTCTAATAGTTTTGAGGAAGAATTTGAACAAAACCAGTTCTAGACTGAGAATGTTGCTAAAGTCTTATGTGGGAGATTTTCCTCGGGGAAGACTTACTTATTTAGAGAGCTCTTTGGTAATGAGTTTTCCCAGCAAGATGAGAGCATTCATTTTTTTGATAATAAACAAATAATTTGCTCAGTTTGCAAAGAATTCTACTAACTACTTCAGCCTCTTCCTACACTTCTGCTGAGCATTTCTAAGAGAACAGAATAACACAATTGCTTCTGCCTGCGAAAGAGGAAAAACAAGAGTGCAGAGGTTACAGGGGACCATGGGGGCAAAAATTGCTTCAAGTAGCAAAGTTGGCAAGTGCTTGATTTCTGTTTCCATGAGGGCCTGAATGTTGGCTGTTTGGCTTAAGCAAGTGTAAGAGGAACGATCAGTAAGGGCTTGTACCTGAAATTTCTGCAGAATCAACAACCTCACAAGCTGAGCTCTAAGCAGCATTTGTGTTGCAGCAAATCCCCCATGGCAAATCACTTTGATAGCACCAGCATTTCCTTTCTCATTGATTCAGCTGCCTTGTGTTTCAGCACCTCTCTCTGTTACCAGGCCTAGAAATTAAAATTAAGGAGAGGAACGTATTTTTCTTGGCTTTCTTTCAAGGCAAAAGAAATGGGTAACCCCAAAAGGGAAAATGCTGTGATTTGTCCTTTTGGAGAGAGATTCCCCCATGGCAATTCCATGTGTAACTTTTCACACAGTGAATAACAGGTGGGACCGATTGACTTTCACAGTTTCTTTGAGGTGGGATAAGATGTTCTTACCAACTCCAACTTGAGTTCACTCATTTGCAGAGCTGAAAAGTTTGCCATCTAGGTGGGTAAAAAGAAAAAGAGGAATCAAGAGAATAATCTTTTCCATGACAGTGTGCCTGGGAAGCTCTCACAGATTTTGTCCCCAGTTCACCCTTCTCCTTCTTTAACACCAAGACGAAAAGCAGGAATATGAAATTCAAACATTTTTCTTCTCTCAGATACATAATCTAAATAATTAAGGTACCTAAAGCACTTGATTCCCCTGTAAAACTGATCCCATGACAGTTTCAATAGAGAACTCACGCATGATGATACCAGAGGAGGTACATCGATGCATTATTCATGCCCACAAAGTGCACACACCATCTTACTCTCAAATGACCCTCATTATTTGGGACATTCCTCATTTTAGATTCACATTTATCTCTATCCCATACTGAGGTTTCCATCTGGTCATTTTTTTCTTTGCTGACTCAGCCTTTATTACGTTACTTTTATATAAAAGTCATTTAAAGCCAAGAACTAACCAATTCTTTAAAATAGCTTCAATAAATAAAAATAAATACATTGTCTGTGATTAGCAAGGAAAGGAAACTGGTAGGCATTTAAAGATCCTACAGCAGTGTTAGAATGAAGCCAAGGTTAATACAAGCTGTATTTGTTTCTCTAAAAAATCTTCACATTAATTTTTGATGCTCATAACAAACAAAGCAAAAATGAGATCCAGTAACAAGACATATGAAAATATAGATAAATCTTTTTATGAAAACTTTAACCTAGACAAAGGTGATCAAATTATTAACCAAGAAAATTATAAAGAATAAATGGCATAAAACTAAGCAGATCCAGTTATTTGAGAGAGCAGAGGAGAACAGATGATACAATATTTATAACTGAAATCCACTGTCAGCAGCAACATGTAGGGAATTACACTCAAGGGAGGATCACACTAGAGATTCCTTCTTACTGCTCCAGATAAAATTCTCAGCTTATTTTGTCTTTTCTACTTATTTTTTTCTCTCACTGCATCCATAGCAGCAGAACTAGGCCAACACTATCAGTTACTATTCACTTGACTGGAGGAATCTATTTGCTCAGACAGCATTCCTGACCCTTTTGGTCCATTTTTAGTAACTTTCTAGTTATCCTTCTAGAAAGGACAAGTAAACCAGGATCATGGAAGAAACAGAAACATTGCTAGTAAAGATACAAGGCTCAGAAAAGCCCTTTCTCTCCTTTACAAGAGCTCCTACTCCTGAGAGCACCCCCACCACACTGCAATGTGGTCAGCACTAGGACCACAGAGGGGTATTTCTGAATCTGACTTTAAAGTTTTAGCATACTTGTATCTTGTTTAAAGTGAGACAGAAATTTGAGTGAATGGCTGGGTCCCACAACATATTTTATAAAGGTCGAGAAGGATTTAATTGATTTAATCAGGGGGCTGTTGTTGGAAGCATTAGAATTTTTGTGATACACAGAGGCACAGTGTCAGCTTTCAGGATTTTGCTCCTCCACTGAAGCTAAAGAATTGCTTTCTTATTAAAGAATTCAGTGTGTGCCTTTGCTTTTCTTAAAATGTTCATATAATGTATCAAAGCTGAAATATTTTAATCACGGTTTTAGAAGTATATTAAAACCTTGTCTTGTTATGCTTTTATTCCATCCCTTCTGCAGTAATATCAGCTTCTTCAAGAGAAGGTATTTCCTCCTGAGGAGTAAGAGTTCTCTGATACCTTCTCTGATGATCAGTTCCTACCTGCCAGGTACTCTGGAAATGTCTGAGGGAGGTGCAGGACTTCAACAATCACTGCTTTATTTCACCAAAGGAACCACCATTTGCCAGATAAAAACCTGAAAATGGAGAAAAAAGAGGATCATTAACACTAACATCAGCTAATACTGAGAGCTGAAGCATTATTTGAATCAACAAATTCGAGGTTTTGCTCTTCCTGAACTCAAGAAATTTTCATGAAAGTTAAGTATTAAAGGTCAGTTTTCAACAAATTTTAATTAATACTTCTTTAGAAATGTTTCTTTTCAAGGGCTCTGCAAATTATGGCTGGGTTCTTGTATATACTCCATCACTGCCTCCTGCAGTATAATTCATCTTTTGTCTCTGCAAAATTATGAATGAGTGTTTTGGTCACCTTGGTCTTGCCTTTGCCCTTCCCATACTCCCCTGTGAGAATCTTCAATATCCTTCAGCACTTGAAGTTCAAACTCATCTTCTTGTTATAAGGAATATTATTAAGAGATTTGACTGGGATTTCTGCTTTAAATTTCTCAGTTCGATTAATAGAAAATAATCACTCTCACACTCTCCCTCTCTGGTGATTTGGTTAATTAAATGATAGAAGCAGCACAAATAATTTCTACACCAGCGTACTTATTGTTTTTAAAATTATGTGAAAATTAGTCCCTTACTAGATGATTAGGGTTTTAGATCTGCTAATGAACAACAATAGTCTGCCATTGCCATCTTTTAATTTACTTTTAATCACCAGCTAAGTAACAAAGAAATGTCTTTTAAAATAATTAAGACTACATATCAGGTCTCTGTAGGACATCAACAATAAAGGGGTTAACGATGCATCCAGTCATCATGGAAACAATCAAAAAATGTCTTGCTTTAAACAATGCAGAGCAACTCTCACTCTCTAAATGCATCTGTGCCAGAATTCCCACAGCTTTACAACATTTTTCATCCTGTAGAGATCACACACACACACACACACAGAGACAAAAAATAATTATGGAAATCACCTATGTAACAGGGCAGAGATGTAAATTAAGATATCTGTGAAAGGCAACTACTTTCCTCTGACTTGACAGAACCCTCTCAGCACCATAGTATGACCTCAGCTGTGACAACATGGAATAACAAAAGATGCCAAACTAAAAACAGCACTTGGAAGCATTGAATGCTTTTTTCCCTCTCATAATCTTCCTGCACTTGCCTTCTTCAGATATTTAAAACTGAAAATTTGAAGAACTGAAAAATAAGTTCTCAAGACTCTATTCCAAAGACATTTTCTAAAGTGTCTGTGACACATAAGAACAAAGCTGTTTTGAGGTGAGAAATGGTAATAATTTTACTTTTAATCTATCAGCGTTTTAGTATCATTATTGTAGATGCATATGAGATTTATGTCTGTTGCTATAAAATGAACCCACCATAATTCTAAGATGGGATCCTCATTGAGAAGAGGCAGGTACTGCACTTAATATTACCAAACCATCTGTAGTATTTACAGTAATATTTCACTGAACAGTACATGCAGCAAAAAGTTTACTTTAATTCTTGATTAAAAAAAAAGGAATTGTCCTAAAATTTCTCTATTATGAAGCATCCAGCACATGTATTGGCACTCCAGAGAGCTACTGCAATCTAATGCCTGTGCTGCCTTTTGAAAGGGGGCTTTTCAAGCAGCACTGTTTGGCCCATGGGAGTGGAGTCTGTAGAGCACTGTTAGGAGACTGCTACAAGGCCATCTGTGCTCTGGCTGAAAAGATTTTAGTTAATGTGGAAAACAAAAAAACCCAAACATTAATTGCTCTCTTCACAGCTTCTATTTTCATTTGAAGAATTGCATGTGAACATAATATAAAAATGAGAGCTGGCAATGGCCAAATATCCACCTTCATATCAGTAGAATCCTCAGAAGAGGATTATCAGCCGGACACTTGGGACAACAGTGAATGATGGCAGAGAAACACTCCTGCCAGCTTTACCTTCCACGCCTTCTACAGCACCACTCCGATCCCACCCCCTCTTTCTGCCCTTCCTTCCTTCTTTCTCTCCAGAGGTTTGCTCATTTTACACAAAGACTAAAATCTTCATGGTAACAGATACCCATGACTATGTCTGTGTTTGTACTGTCTAAGAATTTAGGCTGACTGTCACATGAAGGTCTCAGTGTGGCAGTATTCCCTGCTGTAACACTCATCTGAATTTTACATTCACTGTGTGCATTGTTTTCTCACTTTCATCCCATTGACTCTAATTAACACTCTTTCAAACATTTTTGGTAATCCTCTACCTTTTTTTTTTCCCCAGTTCTCTAAAGACTGTTAAGTAGCCCATGCACAGTGCTGGAGCCAAACTGATGCTAATTTTTAAACAGCTATTTGTAGAGCATCCCAAATGCAATCTGTAGTGTGTAAGAGAGAGAACTTCACCTATTTGTCACTTGACATCTCCATGTATCCAAAGAAACATTAGAGCCATTTCTCAGCTGCACTGCTTTGTAAAACCCTTGCCCACTGATACCAGAAGCTTCCAGACTTCTACAGATTCTACTGTTAGAGAGTTCTGTTTTTTCTGCCCTGCACTTCACATTTTCCTGTCACTGATCATTACTATGACCAGTTCTACTCTGTGAAGCCTAACATGGTCTTACTATTGCTGCCTTATGACATATCAGCCATATAAAATATGTCATTATCTTTTTCTGTGTCTTAAAACCTTTTAAGCTCTTATTTAATTACCTCATTATTAAATGAAACTTCTTTAAAGGAAACTGCTCAGCAATTCTATAAAATCAAACTGCCTATTAGGACCTATAATGGACATTCAAGACGCTAATTTTAAGCATCACTTCTGAAAATCTTGACTCAGACACTTGTTTTATAAACATATGAGATTACAACTGCAGAACAATATACAAAGTAGTTCTGAAAAAGGAAGCTTTTAAAAAACTTTTAAAATAAATACTGTATGACAAAACCTAGAGCAAAACTGTACCTCATTGAAGTCTGGCTTGAAGGATAAAATAGGTAATTCAAAGAGGTTTGAAATCCATATTTCACATAAAGATAGCTACTATTTTAAATGTAATTAAATACTCAGGGGTTTATTGTTATTTTTTGCTCTATACATTGTTGGGGTCCCTCCGTCCCGCCATGTGATCCTGGGAGAGGGGCCCTGGGGGGGAGGCACAGGGTTTCCCCAGCCCCTGGTCAGCCTCATTCCCCGTTGGTTGTTTTGTGTTCCCCTGCGTGGGAAGGACCCTCGGGTCCCGTGATTGAGCAGTTCCTCAGCAGAGCCCTGACCATGCGGCTGGAGAAATAAACATCTCTGAAACATCTACCAAGAATCGGTCCATATATATTTCTTTTCCACGGGCCTCGTTGTTTGATACACGTGTTGCAGTATCCCTACTGTGACAAATGGTGGGTAATGCGAGCAGAGTGATCCCTGATCCCTAAGGACAGCGATTGATTTGTGAGTAAACTCTGGATTTCTCTTCTTGTTTTTGTTTTGCTGTTCCATGTCTAAACTATGGAGGAACCGTGGAAAGACTCTTGGCTCTCAGAGCCGCATATGGATATTTATCTTAAACTTGAAAAGATTCTTGAACAACGATTTGTAAATTTTAGCCTAATTCAAGCTCAAAAGGAACTGAAACACTTCCTTTCATGGTTGTTTAAGAACTTTTTCTATGTTTCTTGGGATTTAATTCTTACCAAAGACTTTTGGAAGACCGTTTGGACACAGTTAATTTCTGAGTCAAAATATATGCCGATGGAAGAATATTTTTGTGAATATTATTTAATTACCGAGACTGTTGAGCAATGTCAGCTGTGTCTTGGCGAAGGGAAGCCTGCCTCAGGGACCGTGCGACCCAGGCCACGTGCACCAAGCGCTCTGCGAGCAGCAGCGAGGCAGTTCCCGCATGCAGGTGGAGCGGCGCGAGCTGCAGGGTTGGCAGCAGAGCGAGGCGCAGCAGGAGCGGTGCAACCCGGCAGTGCCTGCCTGGCCCCGTGCAGCGCGTGGTGGAGCGAGCCCCATAAACATCTGATCGAGAGGGGCGGCGTGTGGGCGGCAGCTGGCGGCGGTGGTGGTGGGGCAGAGCCGCGCCCAGACAATATGCGCGCTGGAGCAGGGCGCGGGGGGGTCGTCGCTTGGGGCCCCAACCAAGACGTGGGCGCACCCCCAGGCAGCAGCAGCGCAGCTGAGAGCAGAGGCGACGGCACGTGGGGAGCTGAGTGGCACGGCCTGGCCTGGCCTGCGCAGCCCCGAATGCGAACCCGGGAAGAGCGCGCAGGCATGAGCAGTCCCGACGGCCCTGGCAGCACTGACAACCCTGGCAGTTCCAACACAAGAGCAAGCGAAAGAGAAAGCAAAAACGCAGCGAGACAGAAAACAGCAGCCACTCGGAAAAAGGAAAAAATCATCGTAGCTAAGGTCTTAGGAATAGTAAAATGGTATAATGTAAAACAAAATTACAGTTTTATAACAAGACATCACAACCAGGAAGACATATTTTTTCATAGAATTGCTATTAAAAAGAATAACCCTGAAAAATACATCCCAAGTTTAGGAGATAGCGAAGTAGTAGAGTTCAAAATTGTACAAGGTAGAAAAGGGTTACAAGCAGCAGAGGTCACTGGGCCTGATGATGCTTTTTGTGAAAGTAAGTATATATGCTGCAAATCGTAGTCATGTTAGACAATATCTCCATTATAAGCCCCCCCTACAGTCTCCCTTTCCTAATCCCACCTTTCCCTTTTATCCTATATCCTATTACCCCCAGTGTATTCCCAATCCATTTTTTCACGCATGGTTTCCCTCACAAAACCATGCCTTTGCCAATTGTTTCCCCAAAAATCCCTTTCCAATGCCAAGTGGGGGATGAAGAGGGGGAGGGAAGAAATTAACCATTGTTGTTTAGAGTTCCAACAGGTACAAATGGAAGAAACCCTCTCCTGCCTCAGTTTCCCCACAAAGCATGCCCAGAGAGTCATGTCTCCCTTCTGTCAGCCTTAAGATGTTCCAGATAATCTGTTTGGACATTTAAAGACTCAGGAGGGTGGCTTGTTTTGTTTTGAAACTGTTCTTGTTATGTTTATCCAGTTGTTTTCAATGTTAAGTTTTAAATCTCTTTTTGTTAAAAATAAACGGGTGAAATGCCGGGGTCACTTCTCCCCTGCCATGTGGTCCTGGGAGAGGGGCCCTGGGGGAGAGGCACGGGGTTTCCCTGCCCCATTCCCCATTGGTTGTTTTGTGTTCCCCTGCGCGGGAAGGACCCTCTGGTCTCGTGATTGTAACAGTTCCTCAGCAGAGCCCCGGCCATGTGGCTGGAGAAATAAACATGTCTATGAAACATCTATCAAGAATCGGTCCATATATATTTCTTTACCATGGGCCTCGTTGTTTGATACACGTGTTGCAGTATCCCTACTGTGACAATACATACCTTGAAATGCAAACACAGTTAAATTTGAAAGATGAAACAAGATGAAAAACTTGGATAAAAATCCCCTCAATGAAGAGGTTGACTCTTCTCAGCTCTGTGTGGCACATGTAATTTCCTCACAGACTTCAGCAAGTAAAACATACCAGCTTTGCAGTTACATGTATTTTGTCACCTTGCGACACACAGGGTAAAATTTGGACTATCCTATACTGTGATGTCTGAGGAACTTTTTCCCTTTTTAATGTTAATGAGTATCGTTATGGTTATGAACCATTAATTTCACCCATGGGGACATCCTTGGGCAGTCTGTGTCTCTGATGAAAGGCAACAGAAGTCCAGATGCACATTGTCCACCATATGCACAGTGGTCCTCGACTTCTCATTCTCCTTGTAACTAAATGGCTCATGTGTATTCAGGAGACCTCAAAAGTGTAACCAAAAAGACTGTGACTTGGAATGGCCCTTTTATGCCTTTGATGTACAAAGCAAACCAGCCTGAACTCATCAGAGACTACTGATGACAGGGGCTGGGCTAATCTTGAAATGATCAAAGCATTCAAAGTCAGTGACATTTGGAAGGAAATTAATGATTCCTTCATAAAGGTTTTAACCATCCTATAAACAGGATGAATGTAGAAATCCTTAGATGGATGGTACCATTAAATACAGCAAATGTTACTGAAAATAATCACAATGGCGGCTCATTTATTAAGGAACTGTTCCCCACATTCATTTACATTCCACTGAACAGATTGTATGAAAGCGACTTTTTTTTTCAGTCTGGTTAACATTCTCTGAAATGAGAAATTACACACTGAAAAGCAGTACTTTGTGTGTGTCATGTCAGAGAATTACAAGGGATCATTATCCAATCTTTGAGACACAGAATTATTACAGATTTATCAATTGTTTCTACTGATGTAAAAGGTCTGATAATGGCACGACGTGCCTGACTAACAAGAATTACTATAATGAAGTTAAATGCTTCACCTTGTTTAATGATTCTTGTTGGCAATTATTACTTATCTGAGACCAGAGAAGAAATTGTAAAATATGCTGTTATCCTTGATATGATTGGAGGTTAAAGGGTGAAACTATAAATTCAAGGTTGGCATTTGCATCTTAGAAAAGATTTGTTAATGCTGTTAAATGTGGTGAAGTCATATTCATACTGGCACAAGATAAAGCAACCAATCAACTTTTTCAATAGAGAGTCTCTCCCTGCCTTTGTACTGTCTTGCTTTATTTAATAAGGCAACAAGAAGTGGGAATTACCAGGCTCACTAAGTAGTTTTACAGGTATTTTGCCTTTTACTCTGTAGCCTCAAGAAATTCTCATAACAGAATAAAACATAAGTGAACAATTGCTCTAACTGTAACCAGGCATGATTTTGGCATGTGGTCCAAAGAGGAGGAAAAGGAATAATTGAAAAACGCTTTTACCACCTCTAGTAAGTACTGATGTTGCATATATTAGTGAAATGTCTTGCCTCCAAGTCTGTGTAACTACGAACAGTAGACTGGAAATTATTTGTTGCATTATGGGAACATCAGGAGTATAAATCCATTGGCAGTTTTTGAAACATGGTATAAGACAAACCTAAAGGTTTAGTTAAATGCCCCTCACAAATATGGGAGTTGACACCACACACTGCCTCCAGCTAATCTTTTCTTTTTCTTGTCTATCATCATAAGCAAATTTAAAAAAAAAAAAGAAAAAAAAAATATTGTCACAGAAGTTTAACTATTTAGGGTTTAGTTAAAAAACAATAGTTCTGCCATTATTAAAGTTGGAGTTTTTTGAAAATTTTCAAACAAGATCTCTTTCTAAAGTGCATGTTAATACCCTAAGAGAGCATGAATGGACACCCTGCAAGAGCAAACTGCTTAGCCAATGAACTGCCCTTCACTGTGGTGACCAGGTTCTGGTAACCGCAGCTGTCAGTGCTTGTGGGTGATAGATCAGTATTTATACGACGCATACACATTTCAAAGTTCCCTGGTGTGCTTAAGTAATTTTTAATGGATGGATTTCAGTGTATTTCATCAAACTTTGCTTATAATTCCAGAATTCAATAATTGAATTCAATTAAGACCACGTTAACCATAACAGAGGAGGATATTCTATCTAAAGGATATAAAATTTTGCAATTGTTCAAAAATAGGGAGTCTTGTAAGTTGACCCTTCAAAAACAAATAGATTTCCACATCAGAATGCTGTTCTGCAAACCCAACCATCAGCTTTAAGAGGAAATCCTTAATAACTTTACTTCCTGTCCTGGGTTGCAGTGTATTCTATTAACATCCTCATGAGCTGTTAAAATCAGGTGGGGCAGTGTTTCCTTGCCTCCTCCCCCCAGACTGTCTTTCTGTTAATGGCCCATCATTGTCCTGCCGCCTGACTCAGAGATAACTCCCTCCGGACTATCTTCTGTTAATGAGCCTAATCAACACTTGGCCTCATGACTCATTACCCCATTGTGAGATGCTCCACCCAGAGGGAGGAACCAAGCATCCCATCATGGATATAATCTGGGACTCTGAACACCAGAGACAACCCTTTCTACTGGATTTCCAGAGGATAGGAGCTACACAGCCACCACTGGACCTTTTGAGGAAGAGCAGACCCTTTTTCAACAGGATCACCACTTCAGAGGCTGCAGCCACCATTCTACCAGACTGCTACCACCACCCTGCCTAACAGGGACTCAGGTTGTATCTTGACTCTGTCAGTTTGAACCAGTGTTTTCTTTTAGGTTTTTTTTCCTTTTCTTTAATTTCCCCATTAAATTGTTATTCTGACTTGGTGCCTCCCACTGGTTTGTTTTCAAACTAGTACACTTGCACTCAAATATGCTGCTCTGGTTTCAGGTCAGTGAGGCTGATGAGCTTTTGTCCCTCCGTGCTCATTTCCACATCATACTTGGATAGTTGTTTTGTTGGTTTTAGTCTCACAGAAATGATCAGTTGCTTGGTTTGGTCAGAATCCGAGGATCACAAGATATTTCAGGCTGGAAAGGGCCTCAGAAGATCTGCAGTCCCACCTCTTGCTCAAAATTGGGACAGCTCTGAGGCCAGCCTGCGTTGCTCAGGGTTTATCTAGCCTCATCTTAAAAACCTCCAAGAGCACAGACTGCTCAACCTCTTTGGACAAACTTCCAGCGTCTTAGGATGTCAAAGCTTTTTCCTTATGTCCAGTCTGAACCTCTCCTGTTTCAACATATGCCCATTGCTGCTCTTCCAGCCACGCATCTCTATGAAGGTGAGATATCCTTGATGTACCCAAGGTACCAGCAGGCTGGTGACTGATCACCTCTAGACTCCCAGCTCCCTCAGCCCCTCATGGCAGGGCAAGTGCTCCCACCCCCTGACCATCTTGGTGGCCCTCTGATGAAGTTCACTTTAGCAACACCTTTCCTATTCTGAGACAGCCCTTGTTGAATTTTGCTGAATTTCATTAGGTCTTGGTTGCCCATTCCCCCAGGCTGTTCAGGTCCATATGCATAGCAGCTCTGTCCTCAAGCACATCAGTCTTTACCCTCATTTTGGTGTCATCTAGAAACTTGAGAGTGCACTCTCTTATCTCCTCCGTGTCGATAGAATGAAAATTATTTAACCCAGTTAAAAAATAATAGCAGAGGGGTTTCTTTAATCCCAGAGGGTTTTTTTGTCAGACTCAGTTTAAGGAGATCGGACAGAAAATTAGCATTCAATACGGAACAGAAACAACAGACGCATGGGAGAAATCTTTCTCTGTGCTCAACTGCAGCACTAAATTTATTTTGAAAGAATCACTCTCCTGCTCCTCAGTAAAAAGCAGTAGAAAACAAGGGGATTGCATAACATAGAGACATATTTTTGATACTTAGGCAGATTCCTCAGTCAACTTTCATAATCCAACAGTCTTCCCACAAATTTAAATGCACCTGGTAGAACTTCTCTTCCAATGGACCCATTGCTCTTCTCTTTCACACTTGTGTTTCTCTTCAAAGGTTGAAGAAAAAAATATTACTTTGAAATGTCATAGTGACTCCAACTGTACATACACATATGTTTGCAAGGCTTGGAACACTGAGCAATCTGATCAGTATTTAACAGAACTCTCAAGATCTTTGCTCAGCTCAATGTGCCATTGTGGTGCATTCCTGCTTCCTGAACCCAGCTGCTGTATTCCAGATTAGGAAAGTTGTCCTTTGCCTTATTCTGAATTGCAGTGAAAAATACAATTACCCTGTTTTTCCTGAACTCAAAAGATTAAAAAAAAATTTTGCTTCCAGTTTTTCTGGGGGAAGAAAAATAACCATAAACAAATGAAAAGGAGAAATAAAAGGGTAGTGTCTTAGCTATTTCACCTGAGAACTATGCTGGAGCTCTAATTGCAGTGATCAGGATTAATAAAAACAAAAC
The DNA here is from genome assembly GCF_965178545.1 of Coloeus monedula. NCBI lineage: Eukaryota > Metazoa > Chordata > Aves > Passeriformes > Corvidae > Coloeus > Coloeus monedula. The sequence continues at coordinate 13,251,085 of NC_138795.1, read as the reverse complement.
ACAAAACCTGAGAAAGGTGGCTATTTTCAGAGTTGGCACCAATTCAGGAAAGCCAGAATTGCACTGCCAAATCTGGTCAGATTTATACCTAGTAGTATTACAGCAATGGTGTTTATTCAACACAGTGAGGTGTAAAATTTGCAGCTAAACATATCCCATTAGTCTTTTTTTTTTTTTTTTAAATAACTAAACCAATACAAAGAACTATACCTCCCTCAGTGAAAAGACATAATCTGCTTTTCCGGTTCTGCACCAGAAAGAGAACCTGGGCGCGAACCTGTTTCACTCCTTCTATTCTCTCCCTGCTTCAGCTCTCACCTGTTAGTTCTGTTTCTACAATTCTATGATGCTGCTTCTCCTTTGTTGAGACCTATTTTATTTAACTCGGCTTTTCTGCAGCCACAAGCTTCCTTCTCGTTGTTTATGGAAATATGTGAAATATGTCTGTAATACTCATTCTGTTCAGTGTGACTGATACACTTCAACACTGCAGTTTACCAAAGGCAATATCAGCCATAAATTTACAAAATAAATATGGTTGATGTTAAGTTTAGAGTAGGAACAAGACACATGGAGATTCACAGCACTTGTGAATCTCACCCAGGTGATCCTGCCAGAAAGAAATCTGCATTAACCAGGGAGCACAGGCATGGATACAGTTATGGGGTTCTTACTTTTTGTCTTCCTTTGCAATTGGAACATAGAGAAAATGAAGCTTAAGCTTAATTAGTTACAGTAGCCTAATATACAAGTGTTACTGTATTTTTTATCCATATGTAACTTACACTGTTTTGGTTATTTGTGTATAACAATCAATTGGGGGGGGGGAAAGGAACATGAAATGTAATTAACCTGATTGCAACATCACCAATTTCAATGTTTTCAATAAATAAGAATCCAAGAAATTATTTGCTGGAGAAATATGTAAAACAAGAATTAATACAATTATATTTGAAGATTTGGTATCCATTCACAGTTGGAAGTACAAACAGAAAACAAAGTGAATGGGAATTATTTGTGGAAATTATTCATTCACCTGTTGCCTTGCTATTTTATTCCCTTTAAATATTAAATATGGTTGATTTCATCCTAGAAATGGAATTAACATTATAGCCATTCAGTAATAATCTCTGACAGCTAAAAGAAAAACAATCACCTTTCTAAAGCTTCATAAAAGAGTGAAGGGCTCTTTTGTTCTCATGTCAAGATTTGCATGACGACAGAAACTAATTCTGTTTGTGTGCAGTTGGGAAGTTATAATTCAGATTTTTTTATGACACTTGCTTATCATACTGAAAGAGAAAGGAATTTTACTATTTTCCTCCATAAGTGTCCTTTACAGCAAAGTTTCTTCAAGAAGACAAGTTGAGACCAGTGACTTTCCAAGTGCTGCTGACAGAGGTTTTATGTGTGCTCACCAAATAAAAATGTTTCTAACTGCAGAGGGAAGTGGTTGGTATTGCTGGGCCACAACAACATTTAAATGAAATCTATTGCTTTGTGTAATCTATTCCATTACATAAAAAACAGATTGCAGGACCAGCTCTCCTAATTTTCACAGGGCTCTGGGACTGACCCGAGGAATACAAAGGACCAGGTGATAGGTGATCTCCTCTGAGAAATGCCCCATTCCATGAGATTAGAATTAAAGCTGGGAAAGGATTTGGGGTTTTTTGTTGTGTTGGTTTGCTTGTTTGTTCTTTCTTTTTTATTAAAGAGAGAGTCATATGAAAAATGGAAACAAAATTTTAGGTGAATCGTAACTGTTTATTATTTTCTTTAACGTATCAGAAAAAGAAAGACCACATAAAAATATTCTGAAAAAATTGTTGCATATTTAACTATACAGTTAGTATGAAATTATCCCAAAGCCCTTATTTTTGCTCACTACTTTCCTAAGCCAACAAATATATGAATTAGATCATTACCTTTCCTATGGTCTAGTTCAGCCTCAAAATTCAAAATCTGTAAGCGCTTTAAGGTGTTTCATGCTTTGTTATATATTCAAATATATTATTTTACAGTATTCTCCAGTTTTTTAATATTAAGCATTTTATAAGTAAAATCCAAGTCTTTCCAAATATTAGGGGCCTCTAATAATTTATCTTGATTTATTTTAAATGTCATTTCTGTATTAAACGTAACTTTCACTGAAAAGTCATTGAGACTGCTTATCAAATAAGGGAAATAGAGACTTTCAAGCTGGGTTCTCTTTTCACAATGAAGATTTTCATATGTCATATTTTTATTAAAAGCTATTTCATGTTTATGCTTGGAGGAAATTCTTCTTTGAGGAGGACTTGCTTTGTGCCTGACTTAAAAATCCACTACTGACTATTCAGTATTTTTCATATATTCTGGTTTGTTTAAACTCTCCAGAAAGAAGTCTGGGATGTTGCCTTTATTATGTCATCACTGTAGGAAACCTTGTTTAATGTTGAGAGTGAATTGTGACTTGCCGTATTACTGAAAATGTGTATTTGCAACTATGAAAAAGGATAGCATTATCTGTGACTTTCCTTGGGTTTGAAGACTTGACAAAGTCTTCTAAAGAAAGATTTCTGTTACTTTCCTAACAAATAAGGTCATGTGTGAATCCTTTATAAATGGCTTTATCTTAGGCACAGAAGTTAATGTCGAAGTTACTTAGAGTAAAATATCAAATATTTACAGGTTAAAGATGTTTCTGGGCCTATAGAGAGTTACTGTGATTTGTGATGTATGATGCCTCCTGCTAAACATCTCACTAGTTATTTCCCTTTCATTTTAGAAAACCTGTCTCTTAATCCCATTTTCAAGGGATTTTAGCTCCAGGAGCCTAAAGGCATGTTTACAGTACTCAGTGGAACTCCAGTTTGAGGTGCGGTAACACAGCAAACATGCCTTGGTAAATTCAATGCAGTGAAGCATAACTGGCATTGGGGTATGCTGTGTTGACCAGTGATTTGGGTTCCTACATTAACCTGCAGTCAGCTTAGCTGACAGTGCAAGTGATGATTCATGTTTGGCATTATTTATATTTCAGTCTATATAACTTCTTGATAGCACTGTAGGTTTTCAAAGGAACTGAGAGAGAGAATTCCCAAATGTGTTGAATGTATGACTCCAATTTGAATACAAATGAACATAGTTCTCATATATTCTCATATCTCATTAGATGTTTGAGATATTCAAAAGGTTTTGGACTCCGAGTAATTATTAAAATGTGATCTAAGTTAAGTTATACAAGACATATAGAACTAAAAAAATTTATTCATCTTCCTTTGTGGGTATCTAAGAGTACTGAAACACAGTCTGAAATATCCAAGGCCCAAATCAGAGAGGACAGTAAAATAAACAATAATTTACATGCTCTTGCTTTTAGAATTTACCAGCTCACACATTTGAATGTAGAGTTTGGAGTTTCAGCATCTTAATATTAGCCATGAATGTCAGCTCTGTCACTGACCTTCTTCAAATCATTTAATCTGTTTATGTATCAGATCCAGTTCTGTAGCATGAGAAAGTATTTCCACTGCATCACAAAAAATTGTGAAAATACTGCAGTAATGACTGTCATGGCCTCAGCACACTATTAATACAGTACTGTTTGTTTTATATCTCCCACTTTACTCCCTTATTTTAGTTTTATTCCTAAAGTTTCCTGACATCCACATTGTTCCTTCCTTCTTTTTTTTTAAATCCATTTACACTTTGCCTCCCAAATACATTTTCCTGTGTACCCTCACATGCACATGAGCATCAGGATAAATTTACTAGCCAAATCTTGATATTAGTATCTCCCCTTAGTAAGAATAAAATCACATCATTCCTTCCTGTCTCATTCCTTCCCTTACTTGTATTGTGTATTTCACATCCATTTTGGTATCAAACAATGACATAGTAGGTGCTGCATGGTAATTGTAATACTTAAACCCTTCAGTCGTGACCTGGCCCACTTGAAATAGCAGCTGAAAATTTGCTCCTGTGACACTGCTATGCAATGCTTGTTCTGGGATCTGTGATTCAAACATCAATGGGAGAAATGGAAAGATGAAGCATCCACAAATTTTGAAATACTCACAGCTTTCTGTTCCTGATATTCAGTATTGAGGGTTGTGGGGGCTTGGCTCTGGCTTCCCTGTAGTGCACTGAAACCCACTAGTGACTGATTCACCCCCAGCTAGGCTTGGGCAGGATATTAACATCATGCATCACAATCTAGATCTATAAACATGCCAGAGAGAAGCACAATTCTGTTTGTATTCAAATAAAGAATCCTTGACACATACCATTTCCTCCTTCTTTTGGTTCTCCCATTAATCCCACTAATTAGGGTGTGATCCCAGCTGTCAAGGCTGTTTGATATGTGAAATTTGATGTGTGCCCCTTTGCTGATCACAGCAGTTAGTTGCAGACCTGACCCAGATCTCTCCTCTAGTAGCATGACTCTTTCTTACATTTTATTTCCAGCTTGTAGTAGGACAAAGTGATGCTGCCAACCCCACTAGATTTATTACAAACATGAAGCAAATCATGAACACAGAAAGAAAAGCATATCTTGTAATCCCTACGTGAAATAGAACCTAACCCTCCTTTCAGCTCATCTTTACACCAAATGACCAAGAGGTAGAAGTCCACACATGGAATCTAGCAGGTCACTGATAGCTGACTTGCAAACTATGGCTTCATGTAAGTCAGATCTGCTGAATCCTCCCAGACAACTGCAGAGATTACTGCAGCCCACTGCTGCAGGTTACCATGTCATGCAGCTGCTTATTCTGGCACCTCAAGTGTGTAATTTAGAGACCCTAAGCTCCACTGGACTATGAACCTCAGCATCTGAAGGATAAATACATGGCCCATTTTGCCTTTGTGATATGCAGGCAGTGACCACTACAAAGATCAGATGGGCCAGGAGAAGGGAAAGCTTTACTGTTGCTGTTTCAAGTAAGATTTGGCAGGTAGCCAAATCATTTGCTGCAGCCCTAAGAATCACTCAAATAGAATGACACAGATTACAAATGACAGGTAGAAAAATTCTGCTTAGAAGAAAATAAACTAATTTAGCTCATTTTTAACGAAACTAAATTCCAGGAATTTTCCTCCACTTAATGCACATATTTGCTGCAGCATATTTGGAATATTTTTTTCCTTTGATGCCTTCAGTTTACCTGAAATATTTTGCAGCTCTATTATTGCAATATATATCACCAGTTTCTGTAGTTTTATTGGATCTTTGCTCTTTCGCTGCAAACTTCAGAGAAGATGAAAATAAAAACCAGGTTTTATCATTGACTTGCTGCTGCCTTGTTATATGGAAACTCAGTTTTTTGATAATAATGATATGTCAGCAGCTTGATTTACTAATCACACTCAGTATCTAGGGACAGGGAGGGGTGTAGGAGTACATATGTACATGTATATTTGTTCCAAAATTTGCATTTTATCCAAGTTAGCATTGATTAGCAACTAAATTTTCAACAGTACTTGTAAGGAATAATTTGGCTGAATCATTAAATACAACATGCTACCTTTGCAAGTAGAAATCTACAGCTCTGTCTAGATAACAAAATAATATTATATACTACATTCAAATCTAATAGTATTGATGGAATAAGTTATTTATTTCCATGAATAAATAAGTCCAGTCAGATAACAGAAATAATAAATCTCTGCGACTCATTAATCATGCAAACTACACTGTATAATCAAAATAATTTGCAAAATGCGGACTGAAACCCATTTGTTTAACAAGTTGTTTAGCCAGTCCATCCAAACTCAAGAGTCACTGCCAAAAGATTCTGGGTCTGTAACAAATATAATTTACAGCAAATGTTCACACTGCTACGCTCAGAAAAATAAGATATCAATCATTTCATTTCTATGCATCAGTTTCACTTCAAATCTATCTTAGCAACAACCACAATTTGCCCTCACAACCAGCACAGTCTGGGCATGCTCGTTAGCAGGCAAATCCACACATGACCCCGGCACCAGAGCGTTTCACTGCTGAAGCCTGAGAGGGCAAAAGGCCACTGTCTGAGCTGTCCATTTTCACATACATGAGTTTGGACATTCTGGGGATGAAAAAGCTTAAACCTGTACTTTTTGCTCTGTTGCAGTCACAGTGCATGTCATGAATGGCTGGAGAGATTCAACCTCCAGTGAGGACAGTTTTCCTTAGAAAAGCCATCTTAGTGATTCCAGGGAGAACTCTCTCCTTTGGTGCAACCACACCTTGAAGAAAATTCCCTGGGTATTCTGCTAAACCATTGACATACTGATTTCCTTTACTCTACTGACCTCTTCTGAAATGTGGCTGAATGTGTTCAGTGTGACATCTGCAGTTTGTCCTACTAATTGAAAGACTAGATGTGACTTATTTCCCCGAAGACTGTCTGCAGTCAGCAAGCAGGAACAAACTTCAGTCGTTTCTGATTGGCTATGTTTCAAAATCATGTCCCAGATGTACCTGGGCTGTGTTTTCTATGTGCCACTCATTTCTTTTAAGCTGACATTTTCATTTAGTTATCTCTGATCGGCTGAGACAGGCCAAGACATCCAGGTGCACTTGTGCCTGATGTGCCCCCCCCAGAGAGCCAAGGTACAAGTAAAGCTCCTACTTACTCCCAGGTCAATCCATATAGCAAAGAAATTACAGGTTTCATGTCAAGTAAGAAGATGGGGGAAAAACACTCCTAGTATGGACAGATGAACTTACATGAACTATATCATTTTTATTTCTACAGAAAGTATCCTGAATTTTAAACTTGTTACTCACCAGCATTTGTTTCTGGCTCATTTTAAAAAATTAAGTGACCAAAAACCACTAAAGAAATACCCTCATTAGGAGAAAATTGGGACAAAGAGAAAAATTACCTTCTCCTACATTTGATGATTTCTGGGCCAGGAACAAAATTATTTAAGCTTCAAAATCCAACTGAAAAACAGGAGATCTGAAAATGCCCTGGAACTGGAGAGGACATACATAATTTGAAAACTGTCCCAGTGATCAAAGATGAGGTTGTCATGAGTCATTTTAGCAGATGAGCTTTTCCTCTTGACTCTGAACACTGACAAACCTACTGGCAATCTTGAACAGGATTTGCAATCCTCTGCTGTTATCTTCAGGAAAATGCAGTACAAAGGGGACACAGACTCTATTATGATATTTTGGAATCAGTATTACACTCATATTTCAGCTGAAGAGAAAAATGGGAATTGAGGACAGATGGTAGTAGAGAATTGGCAGGAACAATTAAGAGCTGAAGAAGGCATGGGAAATGTATTTTTTGTCAAAATGCTTCTCTGTAATTAAGCAATATGTGTCTCTTGACACAATTTCAGTGCATAGATATGTTTTAAGACCTGAGAAGGTAAAACAGGCCAAGAAATTCTTGGGTTTTAAGTCAGCTACCCTTGAAAAAGGTCCAGTAGGTCTTTGTTAACGTAGCAGTTTTTGCCTAGTGAATTCCAGGAAACTGAAAATACACAGCAAAACATTTTTAGATGGTGAAAATATAATAAGAGTAACTTCTTCTCCCTTACCCCACCTCATCGTAAGTTCTGTGACTTCCACAATATCTGTGAAATTTATAGGAATTTAATACATGTTTTTGCCAGTTAAATACATTTTAAAATTGTGGATCTTTTCTGCAAGGATACTTCTGCTAACTTATATAACCAGCAAAAGCAAGGTGGAAATGTTTAGTGAGCTACAAGGCATTCTTCCTTTTGCAGTGACTAATCCTGACAAGCACACTCGATGCCAAGTTCAATTGTGAATGATGTAGATTCACACTTCGCATCTTCTCTGAAAATTACTCACTGGTGACAATGGAGGAAGCTGAACTGGTGTTGTTTCAGCTGAAAGTATGGTGACAGAAAAAAGGACAGGCCCATTTCAGGGACGGTTTTGAAGCTGATGTTCTTGAAGGTGTTTTTTTTCATCCTTGGCTTTACGGCCAAGGCTTGGCTTTCAATTTTGCTCAGCAAAATGACCACTGCACTGTTGAGACATGTAATTCAGACTTCAACTATGTCCTAATAGGGACCATCAGCAAGGATGCTAATTGGTGTCAGATGTGATTAGACCACTGCTCTGCAGGAAAACTACTGATTTGTTTTCCTCTACTTCTTTAGTGCTGAGAATTCAGCCCCAGGTGACTCACTACCCTCACCTGAAGTAGGACTCAAAGGACTAAACACATTAGAGCTTATCATCAAACCTTCTATTCTGAATGCTAAGGCTTTGTTTCTAAGATGAGGTTATGTGTTGTTTTTATCATTTAGAAGTGACAGAAAATGTAGGTATCTTTTCCTGTAATTTTATGGTCAACTGCAATGGAGAATTTTTATAGAAAACAATACAGAATTGTGATGCATTGTTCATTATACAATAGCAGAACATCGATCCAAGCACTTTCCCTTTTATAAGTCCAGCAAAACAGAAGCACTCTTATTTTGCAGTGGTGACTGCTTTTGTATTGCTTTTGTTACCAAAGCATGTACATAAATAAATAAGTTACATCTCTCCTCATGCCCAGCATTTAAAAGTGTATACAAGAATTGTGGGCTACAGGGCACTGCAGGTGAGTATTTCAATGCTTAAGACAACCTTCTCCTCTCCTGCTTCCGTCAGCTTTTCACAATTCAGGGGACATACAGAAACCACAAGTCTTTCACAAAATGTGCTCTATACAATATTCAAAGAACAATGCACACAGCCTTGAGACTGAAGACTCAGAATTCAGCAGATAATAGCTGGAAACCTCTGTTTACTTGATCTTGTTTTTTTCTGAGCAAACTTTATCCAAAAATAAAATCAGATTTGTTCCAAGAAGCCTAGGGTCAAGATTTATCCCAGAAGGCAAATGTGGAGCTTGGGTTGATCCATAATTCCAGAAAACAGGGGAGCTGAAGGGAGGTAAAAAAGAAGGTTTTCTTTTGGATGGGAAATATAAAGAAACCATGAAATGAAGAATGGAGGAATATCTAAATAATGAGAAGGAAAAAAGGTGGCAGAGATTGTTTAAGAAAGCAAAAGCCTGGAGGTAAAGGAATGAATCCCAGAGAAAAAGGCTTGAGAGTAAAAGGACACTCAGTAGGGTATTGTGGGGAGGTGGAAGACAGCCCAGGAGGGGCTGGATTATTTTAAAAATAATTCAGAGTGGAGTTAGACCTAATCACCACGTACTTGTGTTGTACTGTACTCTGCTTCATTGCCCATTTGATGGGCTATTTGATCATAAGCACGTGCAAACCAGTGATTGAATCTGGCACAGACAGACACAAAGTGGGTGAGGGGTACAGTAGAGAAGCTATTTTGTTCTCTGTCCATTATGCTGTGTTTACAGGACCTGACATTGTTTAAACAAAACTTTAAAATACATTTCTGACATGACAAATATGAACACTAAAACAGTGAGGACATAACCACAGCTTAGAGAAATGGGTGAGAAGGTTACATTTTAATTTTTTCTTCTCTCAGAACTACTTTTGCATTTGACAGAGAAGAATGGTGAGGACAAAGGTAGCAGAGAGTGGGACTTAACACTGTCATAACATTTAATGTTCCATTGGCTGTAAAACAATTTTGGGATCTCTTTGTGCAGGAAAAAGTCTCAGTGCAAATTCCTCAACAGAAATCCCTCAATATTATATATTTCATCGACTTTGAATTCAAGGGCAGTCTAAAGGCTCCTGTCTGCACTCAAAGATGTTCGCAACAAAAATGCCTGCCGGCCACTGGGACATGCCCAGGTCACTGGAAAATAGCCAATACAGTAAAAAGAAATGGTGAGCCCAATTCTCAAATGGACTGTAAGGTTTCTGAGCCCTTAGGCCTGGTTTCAAAACCTTAATGTCAACCAAGCCCCACCTACTGACTTCGATAAATGCTGGCCCGTGCTGATCATAAGCACATGCACTAATTACAAGTGTCAGAGGGGGCTTTCAGCCATTGCTCACCTGCTCTGTTCCCACATTTCATGCAGCATCTTCTGGCAGCTCTAGACGACAGTGCTTGAGGGGACTTGCAAGTTTGACAAAAAAGTTGGTGAAATTGATTGGTATTTAGAGTTTAGTGGTCTCTGATGAGCATTCCTGTGCTTCCCTGACTGATTTTGATGAAGTGCTTTTATTTGTCTTTCTACCGAGAGACTGCAGATGAATTTGCAATAGAGCAGCATGGCTCCTGTTTAGCTTTGTCAGGCACCACTTAGCCGTGTTATAATTTATTTTCCAGGAAAAAATATTTCTCATGAGAGCTTCAGGCTAACACAGTTATAAAGCACCTGGCTACCGTTCAGCTTCATATCTGAAAGCAGTTTCATTTTCATGCACAAACAGAAAAATACCAAACTGCTGAGGAGGAAGAACCAGAAGCTCCTCCAGGTACACGTGCTGTAGGTACACGGGTCTTCTTTGGAGGGGCATTTAATTAAACCAAACACTACCCTAGTACCACAGTTAGCAGGGTCAAGGCTGAAATAGGCCTATGCAGAAACAGAAACTGCTGACACTGGTGATGATGCCACAGCAGGCTCTGGACAAGGTTATTCACTTAATAAAGCAGCCTCTCTACTCATTTCTAGGTTGGGGACTGACTGTTCTAAATTTCTGAATAGATTTAGACCTGTATTTAACTTTGACATACTGTGTAATAGAGTAATCTTTACCTTGCTTCAGCTTTATTTGGTGAGAGCCCCTTTTATTCAGACTGCAATGATTGTGGTGTTTGTTGGGGTAGTTTTGTTCCTATTTTCTGCTGAATTATAGTGATTAATGAGCAGTTTGAAAGCACAGAGCTCAAAGATCTTCTCTGCTTTGATCACCATTACTGTCATTCAAGAAGAGGCCCAAGTCTGGTTACAGGATGAATGTAAATATCAGTTCAGTTTTACTGCAATAACAGAGACTCTTGTACTTTTTTCCCTGTGTTTTCTTCATTCTCTTTATCTTATTAGAATGCAGGGAAAGAAATGTAGTGACGTACATATAATTAAGACAAAGTCTTTCTAGAACATGCCACTAATCATAAAACGTGATTTCTAGCGTGATTTATAATTAAAAGAGCATTTCTGTTTGTCTTGCTCAAATCTTGGTTTTTAAGAAAGAGAGGTGAAGATCCAATGAGAAAATGGAGCCTGTTTATAGGGAACTGCTCTCATTGCCAGTTTAATCAGCTGTGATGTTTCATTAGCAATGACTTAACCAGAGCAGACAATGCTTATCGCAGCCCCTTGCCCTACAGTCATTGCACATTACTACTGTTGTGTGGGGTTTTATCAATTGTTCACTGAGTGCTCTGCAATATTGACAATGGGAAACCGCAGGCCCAGGCTTAGATTAAATAACTTACAGCCCCCAAAATGACAACAGTGTAGTTTGGCAAGTAAAAACACCAACATTTTGCAAACTTTGGTACAAAGAGGATGAAATGCCAATTCTAAAATCAAGTTCAGACAATTAATTTTTCATATAATGTGTTGAGCACTCCCATCCATCTGTACTGAGTAATTACATTCGTTCTGTCTCTTGTAACTCCCAGACACTTTCAGGAGTACTAATTCAGCTGACCTAAAATTGTCTATTTATGCACTGGTAGCATATTGTGCTAATCGCCACAAAATCTCCACCCTTTGTTTAACTTTAGGCATGGAAAGTTACGGGCCAATGCAAAACTGTGAGACATTAAAATTTGACTTCCTGATGTGGTGAGTGATACACATACAGATGCTCCAAATGCTTTTTTTTACTGCTGAGGGGGAAGTACAGATTTTTTAAAAGAGCAATGTTATGGAAATGAATGTGAACTGGTGAGCAGGAGAAGGAGGGATTGTGTGGAACCAGATGAAGTGAGCTGCATGGAGCAGTGGTTGTGCTGTGAGCAAGAACTGCACAGGCACTTTGCTGCCCTGTTGCTCTGAGTGCGCGGGAAATACTGGCAGGAAGAGAACAGGGCTGGATTTGAAATCCTGTTTCCCAACAAACTTCTGATGAAATCTAAAGCAAATTTCTGTTGCTCGATGAGGCTCAGTTACTCCTCTGCAAAATGACAATAATAGCACTTTTTTATCTACAGGAATAAGCAGTGGAAAGGCTAGAAAGTGGTCAGACATCATCAGCAGGAGAACAGGGTAACAGCAGCAGTGTAACACAAGGAAATGTTTCTATTCTTTCAAGTAAATTCAAATCAAACTTGAAAAAGCATTTGACATCTCCGGGATTAAAACAGAAATGGAAAGAGGATATTTGGGCATATTTTGCCCTCAGAAAATAGGACTGATATCATTTTGCTCTGACTTTATAATTCCCATAGCTTATTATAATGTAGCTGTCCTCTTTGATTTGTGTATTGGAACGTACAGTGCAACTGCATATATTTGTAGAAATAGGCTTGTTATTGTAACAACTCGAGGGAATCTTCTGAATTAAGGGAAAACATTTACATTGGAACAAATTACATTTTACCAAAAAAACTAATTGTTACACTGAGAGCTGTATACAGTTGTAATTGCGCTGTCCTAATTACACACGTTGCATTATTTAAAAAGAGAAGCATTGTTTATTTGCAAAATCCACTGCTTATTTACAGTTGCATATTTGAACAAGGAGCAAGGAGTCATTCCTACAAAGCAGCAGAGAGATTGTTATCTGCACAAAACCACAAAATTAATTCAGTAGAGGAAATCTACTCTCAAACAGAGCAAGAGAGAAATTCCTCCTGAGGCAAGACATTCTACAATTGTTTCTAAATTTCTGTATAATTAACAAAGCACTTACCATCTGCTGTGATTGACCTGTCAGATCTGCTCCTCTGAGATAATTTCAGTGACATTTAAAAAAAAACAGTGTGAATAAAAAAAAGACATATTCAATTTGTAAGGAATGGTGTTATCCTCTAAACAGAAATTACAAACACTAAAGATGGCATTGTTTTACAATGCCTGCTGATTAACCCCAGTAGCCCTGATCAGAGGAGTTCAGTTCAGGTATTGGTGGGACATCCTTTGTTGGATATCATAACAATGACCCTATTTCCTCTCCTATTTTAAATTGTGTAAATGCCTCTCTAAAATATGAAAAGGCATTTCAGAAAATTCACCTATTTAGACAAATACACTAAATGATGTTTATGCTCCATATTAAATGGAATTATTGCAAAACTTCATTTTTAAGAAAGGATTATTTTCTCTTACTTTGCACTTTTGTTGCACACCTATTTTGACTCAACTAATTAGTGTAAGAAGTTGACAATATGCAACCAAGCAGCTGTGACCAACCACATTTTTACCCCAACAGTGTGAATACTTGAGTACATTGAAATCCAGCCCAGTACTGTTGTGCTTATGGAGGGAAAACACTCTTTTGTCTATCATTTTTAATTAAATCTACTAAATCTGACCAGCATAATTTGTGGATTACCTCCATCTCTTTAACTATTCCTCCTTTCTCTTCCTGTGTTACATTAAGTATTTAGAGATGCTGCAAAAAAATGCTTCTTCATTAACAGCCCGTAATTTTTCTTGCTCCACAAACCTGAATTTCTTGCAAATGTTTTTTAGAGACATGTAAAATACAGTTTTATCCAAACCAATACACTTTTCTCCCATCAGGTTTCACAAGTGATCTTTTTAAAAGTAGCTCAGAAAAAGAGATGGATGTTGTGTGGCATGAGAGATGAATGCATCTTCAGTTCTAAGGAACAACTATTGAAGTTTCAGATTGGTAACGATCACAGTCAAAATGATATTTTAATCTTGGTACACAGTAGGGAATAGACAGTTACTGCACAGTTCACTAGAATTTTACCCCCCTTTGACACATGAAAGAGCAAGTAGTCTGACTTTTCATCTTATTTCAGAGGAGATGCCCTTCTGGAGGTGGTCTAGTCAAGTCTAGCCAGTGCTCCTAATACAGAAACTTTCAGTTCTACAGTAAACGAGACTGATCTTTTGTCTTTGATTTTAGTTCATTGCCACAAAATCAAGATGAATTTGTTGAAGTGTAAGGTTAAAAAACTGCATAAATGAGAACTCCTACAGTAACAGTTGTTTGTAAATTATTGATCAAGGAATTTTTACAATATGAATTGTAAAAGGGCCATCAAACTTTCCTAAAGTACCTTCGACAATAAATAAAACCTTCAATCTTTTTTTTCCTCATTTCAGAGAGACTTTTTGTAGACTTTTTTCCCCAATCCATATTGCTAGATGCACCTTGCTTTTTCCTCTTGATTCAGTAACAAGGAAGAGAAAGAGAAAAGGATATTTCTGATTTTTCTATGATCCCAGTTCTTCAAAAATGTGTGGTTTGGGTTGGTGGTATATTCATTAAAATTGAATAGTGGTAGTTAAAGAGAAAGCATTGAGTGCAATTTCTTCTTGTTTGCAAGTAATGGGTAATGGAGAAAGAAACGAGAATAAACTCATAGAGCCTTTCAGCAAACAAAAGAGAACTGGCACAGATTGAGGACTTCCTTAGTATTTAAATAATATTTTTTTAAAGGCATATATAAAGAAAGAAGAGGAAATACTCTGTAGGCGGTTGTCCTGTGAAGCCTGTCAGGGAAGGTGCAGCTGTGGAAATGAAGCTCTTTAACTTGCAGAGATCCTCAAGGAAGCTTCCAAGTTTATTAGGACTTGCACAATCCAAGGGGAGGCCCTCGAGGAACAGAAGATAAACATAGTGGAATCAAGAGTACAAAGTACATCACTCCATCAGAAAAAATTATGACTGAACCCTAGGGAACTGCGACGGTGCACGCGGCTCCAGCCACTGTCTCCTGAGGAGAACTCAGACAACCACCTGCGGTGGTCAGCAACCCACGTTTAGCATGTAACTCACAGTCATGGTGACAACCCATGATTCCCTTGTTCTGCCTTTTGCATGTTTTCCCCTGATTGGTTAATATTTTGTCTCCTCGTTTTATGTATGAGGTTATGTACATTCATTTTCCTTCTTTAATATGTATCAGTTCTAGAAAGTTCTTCGTTCCTCGACGCCCCATTGGATCCTTCCCTAAGTCCCTCCTATGTGTTGTTCCCATTGGTTCCCTTGCTGTCAACCCCGCCTACTTGCCCCTATCCCATTGGCTGTGATCCCTTTCCCCGCCTATTCTGTACCCAGTATAAAATCCCTGGGCCCTCCTACCAATCTGGCTCTTTGTCCTTGCCTTTTCAGCGGAATAAACCTGTGTGGAGCATGTACGGAGAGTCCCCTCTCTTTCTTCTTTGCCTTCAGCTGTGTGCCTGCTTAACAGAGACAGGAAGATACAGCCCCTTTTGGGTGAGGAGCTCTATCCCTTTTTATTGTGTGTTGGGCACTGAGTGCCGCCTGCCAGAGGGATTCCAGCGTTGACCTCCGGGCTTCTTTGTGTCGGCACACGAGGGGTAAAACCCCTTCTGCCAGCTCACAGCTGCTGCAAAACCCCTCCAGGGAACTGCACATCAGATGCGTTAGAGGACCCATAAAACCGAGGTTATTAATCTTACACTGCGTAGTTGTTCTATTCATACACAGACACCTCAGATCAGTGAACTGAATGAACTGAAGGCCTGGTATTTCACCAGGACCCGCACACTTTCAGAGAGTGCTGCAGACTGTCCCCAAGAAAGAACTCATTAACTACTGAGTTTCCAAGGAAGGGAATAGTCTAAAGCACTCCATTAACGGTGAGAGTTTCTAAAGAAAAACAGCAAAACATGAGGGTACTCAGCCAAAGGGACCTCTCTGTCTTAGAAGAGCCTCAACCAGTTGTGACTTCCCGTACTTCTGAACAAGGACAGTATTCATTTAAAAACCTACCTTGGCAAGCACTTTGCAGACATGCTGTTATGTATAGATAAATCTATTTTGTATCACATTGTGAGTGCTAATCTTACTGCAAAACACAGTAATTACAGCTCACATTGAATTACTACTTTTTATAATTCATTGTAGTGAGGTATTACCCTGTGACATGTCCAAGCCTAGTGAGCACTTCATTATTTTTAAACAGAAAAATTGAAGGAAACCACTTACATTGAACTGACTGTTGATCTCTTTCATTCTCATTCCAGGTTAGAAGAACAAGCCACACAATAAAGTAGGACTTCCTAGAATCCATTTCCTTTAGTAACTGGGCTTCTACATGCTTTCCAGTAACAATATTAAAAATCCTTTAAACGTTCATTGATGACATCACACTCTATATAGTACACAGAATAAACCACACTGATGTCCTAATACTACGCTTCTTCCACAAGGGTCATTTTACTTTTGAGATGTGTATGTTTGCATATACAAATGATGAACGTCCATGTAAATGCAGACAAGCTATTAAAATTGTGATTTACCTTTGCTTTTAAGGTAACACTGCCAAAACTTCTGATGTTAGCACAGCAAGGGAAACAGTAAAATATTGCTTGAACTTGTGCACTTTTTTTTAAATTATAGGACATACCCTCTGAAAGAAAATGGATTATTTTCCAAGGGACTGTACAAAGATTACACATTTGTTCTCAGAGAAATATTTTACATGATGATACCTTTTTTAGTTCTCTGTTTAAAAAGCTTTTGATGTCACCTTGGGAAGTCCCAGAGTGTGCTTACTAGAGTAAGCCTAAGAAGAGGGTATGACAGCTGTGGTTTCTGACATGAAAACATCTCTCACTACAGGCACAATAACATTTTATTTATCCTGTTTTGAAGAGTATATGCTGACGTGCAAAAGAGCAGACAAGGCACAAAAAACTAGCCCTTATGGCAGAAAAAAGAAATTATTTCTGTGTTTGGTCTGCTTTTGCTTTTCTGGAAGATTCTCTCATACCTTATCTGGCTTAAATGTTAACAGATGTTCAGCAGACTTGAGCACATTTTAAAAGTCACATATAATTTTCTTGTTAAAAATTCAGGAAAAAAATATATGCTAACTTTTTAAGGGATAAAAATAAATTCAAAAAATAATTTTATTTCCAAGTTCACATAAAAAAAGGGAATTTTAAACACTTGGATTTTGATATTTTATCTTGATCTTTTCTTTCTGAATTTACACATGTTGTGGTAACTTACAGAAGCTTTATAACATTGAAATAATACTCTACTGACATTTGCTGCATGACTATGTTGAATGAGTTGTTTGGCTACTAATGAATCGCTATTTCATACCACAAAACACACGGCCTCAGGTTATATTATGGATGGCAATAACAGTTAAAGAGATTAAGGCTTGGCCAATTGTGGAAAAATGCCTGGTGGTTCCTCTCGTCCAACTCTTTGAAGGGATGCATGAAGTAGTTTACACTCCCAACATTAATATCAGTTACCATTAGACACCAAACTTCCCCCCTGTAGGATGCACATGAGTACTACTTTCTTGAAAGCTTTTATGGAAGTTCATTCTGTGAGCACAAAATGCTGTTTGGAAAATGTTCCTGTTGGAAGACAGCTTCACCTATATTGATGTATACTTTCAGCAACCTTTCTTTAATTAGACTGTGGCTCTGTCCTTTTCTCATGAACAAAACCATAAGCAGAGGTGGAATTTTTTATCACAGAACTATTCTAAACTGAATACCAGAAAATGAGATTGCTCTATTATTTCTGCAGGGTAATAAGTTTATGATAGCACTACAGAAGTTGGAAAGCACCCTTCTTTGCCCACTTGCCTCTTATTCTTCTCTCCAATATGAATTCAGTAAGTTACTTACCTTGGCTTTCTTTTCAGTCCTTTAATTTCCTGTCTCATTTGTCTTTGCAAATCTTTATATAATAGTAGCTAAGAGAAGTTCCCATTATGAATTTGTATTGAAAGGGGAGCTTGGTATATTGCAAAAGGCCAAATCTCAAAGTGATTGTTCACCCTTCCCTCTGCAGAATTCTATGTCATACCCCCATTCTGAAGGCCAAGGAACAAATCTTATGTTAAAATATCTCTAGCCTTTCTCTAAAATTCTCCCAATGGATTGTTTTCACAATATCACTCTCTTTTGATCTGTAGTCTCTCTGGTCCACACTGCAATCTCTAGCTTTTGATTGTCAATACAGTCAAAAAAATTAGTACAAAATATTATTTTCCTCATACTTCCCCATGTTCCTGATACACACACTGTTTTGAAATCAAGTACTATTTGTATTTACCATGGAAACCTCTGAACTCTAGCCTGTTCTTTTGCCTCTCCCACCAGTTAGGAAATACAGCATTCCAGTCAGAGGGTTAAAATACCACGGTAGATAATAGCGTTAATCTCTCTGACTTGGAAATTTCTATGTTCAGGAAAAAGGAAATAATAGGTCCAGAGATTCCTGAAATGTTTTTTCAGATTCTTTTTACTTCTATGTATTTGAAGTTAATCAGCAATTGTGATTAAACAAGATGAGAAAAGCACACTGCAGAGAGCAGGAACACTAGCCACGCTGGCAAACCAAATCACTGCCAGGACAGGTACTGTTCAGCTACTGGCTTTTTTTTAAATCAAAATGAAGGCAGTACAGACTGTACTGGGCTTGGGAAGAACAGAGTAGCCATTCTTTTAAATGTTAATGTGCAAAGGTGTCTCATACTCTTGTAGCACGACAGCCATTAAAATTTTCATTCTCCAAAACTCCTCTAATATGAATGAATTTCATGAACGTAATTAAAGGTCAAGAGATTAATATCATGGCAGACTACAGAATTGTTAATTTTTGCACAGAAAAAGAGACAAGAGTGAGAGTTATAACAGACTGCCTCTAGGAGAGTTTACACTCTGGTGCAAAAATAGTGAACTCACACTCTTGATTATAAATTGAAACAGATCCTTCCCTCTCCTCTTCTGGCTGAGCAAAGCAAAAAAATTTCCTGTCTCAGACAGCTGGGGATCCTGTGGAGGTAAGAGGAAGGTAGGGTACCTGGCAGGAGAGAGGGTAGAAGAAGTCACAAACAGACAGCCCTTGCAAAGATGAAGGCTGGGGTCATGGAACCTGAGGGTGCTGGCAGCTGAACAAGACCTGCAACTGGATTCATTAAAAGAATCATTCCTGATAGTTGATTTGTGTATATGTAATTCACACATAAGCCAATTCTGATTCAAAAGACTGGAAGGCACCCAATCCTATCAGTACTTTCTCCTCCTAACTTCAGTAAGGCACAGTGAATTTCTGATTATCCATCTGGGTGAAAAAAGGTTAAGTTTACCTTTCCACTCTGGAAAATTAGCACATGACCATTCCTAAATAACATAACCTGAAGCACTATTTCAGGCTGTCTGTGCATTTCCTAGATGGATTATATCATCTCAGGATATTTTATGCTAAATTTGCTCTAAACTGCTGGGGTTTTTTTCCAGTGTTTTTCCTCCCATCTTTCTTAGACGTCTGTAAAATAGTTGCTGACTCCATGTTGACCTGTTTTTCTGTCTCTTCACCATATACTTAGCTCAGTGAGTAGTCTGTAAAGTTTACTGAAGTAGATACCATCAAACTTGACAGCAAGACAAAAACTCTGCCTTGTATAAGGAAACAATGGTACTAGTCTATGGAGAGCCCAGAGGACAAAAGAATATGACTATCATGATTCTTTTATTTACAGCCTTGTATTACAGCTTTTATTTCTTTTTCCTTCTTGAGATTGAATGGAGCTGGGTTATCCCCAGGCTCCTTTAAGTATTTCTTTCAGAATATACATCAATCTGCAGTCCCCCTACGGCCTCCATTACTTTAGCACCTGAACACCTCACAAGCTTTCACTGTTTGTGCTCTCACAACACCTCAGATGCAGAAAACTTTTATACTATTAATTTACTAAAAGAAAATCAAATCACATACAGATTTTTAGGTATCTGACATCCAGTGTGAAATCCAAACCTCTTCCTCTGCTCTTTTTAAAGTGCTTGGTATTATTCCTCAGCTCCTCAAAATGAGATTCAGGACAATCTGAATACTGAGCAAGGAGTCACCCACAGACAGACTTGGAAAAAATGAGAACAGCCTGCTCCAAAACTGGTAAACCTCTCCTTGTGTTCTGAAGCTGTCAATACCACACTACTGTGTATTCAGAAAGTGTTACTACAAGCCCTGTTTAGAAGAGAAGAACACCTACAGCTGAGCGTGGATCTGTCTTTCTTATGCCTAAAGGCATCCCTTCTCTTGTTTTTATATAAAACCCGCCCACGATGAGGGAAATCCTGTTGCAGTTCCCTGCTCTGCCTGAAGGGATTCAAAATTCCCATTTTTCTCCTCATAGGAAAGGGAGTGCCACAATCGTCAAAATGCAGCACAGGCTGGGGAGGGGAAGCATGATGCATTTCCTCAGCTTTCAAAGAGCTGAAGAAAGAATTTCAGGTCCAGTGGTCTGGGCAGAGCGAAGGAATGTGATTTATGTCTCAGACAGTGAAAACATTGTCTGATTTTACCTGAATTTTACTGCTTGTGTCACCTGTACACTAGTGCAAGTCTAGATGCCACGTTTTTCCCAGTAGTAGGACTGTCTCAAATAATTCAAGGATGTTGAAATGCAGAGTCCTGATGTAGGAGATTTCCGAAACAAATTCAATACAGACTGTACACCTGGGAATTTCTATCTGAAAAACAAGGAATTAGAGCCAGAAGTAATTTTGTTTTCTCATTCTAAGGCAGAAACACTAATTTCTTTAGAACAATAACACATAACCTGCCTATATGTTTGTGATGAAATGCCAGCCTCTTTTTTATATCTATTGCTGGAGGAGAAGCTGCTGTAACAAACTTTTACTAGCTTTTATCTTTTCTATTACAGTCTATTGAATATTAATAAATTACCATCTGCCAGTTTTTGCAGGAGCAGCTGAAACACTGCCTGCCTTAAAATTGAAAATAACTCCCTCCCTCTTCACAAACTTCAAGAGAACACGAATTTTAAAATAATGATGACTGCCTGTACTATTTCATGGTGTTTCCTTTTAACAAACAATATTAAGATTTATGTGATACAGTCAGCTTTGCGATTGATAATTAATTGTCACTTAATTACACACTTTAATAATATTTATTCTGAAGTTATAACAACTCTGGCTTAGAAAATGACCCTGAATCACTTTAATTTATTAATTCACTTAATTAAAATACTTAATCTTGAAAAGAGCTTTCAGGCTGTTTAAATAAAGGTAAACAAATCTTCAAATTAAATCAACACTTTTTTTCCCTTTGATATATGTAATTAATTTTCACTCGACTCAATAAATAAACCTCATGTAAGGTTGTTCATGTGACAACAGAAAATGGCTTGCTGTCAGCTTAATCTTCCTTAACACTGTAAAGCATTTTTAGTTATGCTGACAGGCCTGCTGAAAACCTTTTGCTGGGAAGCAATAAATATTAGCACTTTTCCCAGTGGCACTGCAGGAAAAAAACATTTATTTATAAATGATGATCATTTATCAACATTTTTGTACAAGCAATCAGAAAACCTCCCAGGCTAAAGCAAACTCGATGGAAAGAAACTTCTATTTGCAATCAGATTTAACTAAAGCACACTTTCTCCTTAAAAAATAAGTTTTTTTGTTTTCTTCTGTTAGTGGTTCTTGGTAAAGGAGTTCTGTGTGCCAAGGATTGTACTTTCTATCTATCATGAAAAGTTTTGAGACAAACTCCAGAACTTAATTACAGAGCTCACAGCACTGTCAAGATTTCACATGTTTAAAGTTATGACTGCAATTAGCTCCACCTAAATCAGTGACAGTCAAATGAACCACTGCACGAGATGTCAGTGCCATGGTGAAAGCTGTCACTTGTACAGGCATGTGCACAACTTTACAAACCCAAGCTTTACTATTAAATTTAGCACATTTCCTCATACATGTAGCACCAATTGCATGTATTTAATTTCAGAAAGTTACCCTATATTTTGAAAAGCTGGTTTCTACTGAAAGCAATTTTGAATTGTTCACCAAAATTCATCTGATGATCTTGTTACAGCATATACTTGACTACACTTTCCCCTTACATTTCAGTTTGATCTGTACCTTGAAAACTGCTACAAGAGGATTCCTTCTCCCCATTTTACCTTAACAAGGACAAGAATGCCATGTTTTTCCTCAATTTACCATTTCCTTATTGTATGTTCATAGTCTGAGCTGAAGTGACTGTGTAGTTGTTGCTCTCTAACAGTTATATTTGAATAAAGAAAGGATTGAAAAATCTGGGCTGAATATTTAAAATGTAAGTCTCCCTGTCCTAGTCCAACACAGCCTGAAAAGCTCAAGTTAATTAATGACAGATCTAAGGAACTACTGTCATCAAGATGATAATTAGACGGAACTAAATATGAAAAACAGAGACTTCAGCTGATGATAGAAAGTAGTTTTCCATCCCTCGTCAAAGGCTGTTTATAGTAGAGACATTTGAATCTGGCTGCCATGATTTTTAAAAAAATTGCAATTCATGAAGGTCTTCATTGAACTGAAACCAGCATAAAATTCCTGTATGAGCACAAACTGTCATGAGTTTTCCAGCTGCTTCTAGCACTCAAGAGAGCAGAAATAAAGAATTTCACATTCTTGAAGTGGAGGAATTTTCAAGACTTTTTTCCAGTTTTTGGGTGTGCACAGCAGCAAGAAATGACTGCTAATGAGAAAACGGACCTCGATTTTTGATGCAGTATTTTCAGCTGCCAACCAGAGTTTGGTCAGAATTCTTAATAAAGTCTTCAGAGGATCTGTTCTCTAGCTATAATATTATTCTACTTCTTGTTTTCATCCTGAACAAATTCATGAAAATACATCTGGGAAGATACATCTGGGAAGACTTCACTTTAGTTTTTTGGTTTTGTTTTTGTTATTGCAAATGTGCCCCTTGTTTAGGAAACAGCTAAATACAATCAGAGATCATTTTCACATGACAAATAAAAGTAGTAAATTTCTGCAAGCATTTTTGGAGAAACACAGAATGTGCTGATTGTCATCATGGTTACCCTACAAGGGATTCCAGGCAGTACAAATGAATTCTTCAGTGTAAGTGAGCACTGCACCTACTGCACAGGAGGAGACCAGCTGGTGGCATCTCTGCTAACTGTAGGGAGAGTCTGCATGCTCAAGCTGTTTAATGGAGTGGATTGCAAATTGCAATCAGAATAATTATATATCTATTTAAAACAACTTTCCCTGCAATGTAATGCAAAAAAACCACCGTTCAAAAATAGCCTGAAGAGGTTTGGGTGTCTATGACAAATTTCAGTGCTCAAGTACCATTGCAGACAGCTGGCTTCCAGCTGCCCTTCCACAAGGGCACGTCTCCTCCTCCCATCCAGCCTTTCAAGGTCATTTGGATGCTTATTCTAAGAGACATTTCACAACCCTGCAGACATTTTCTAGGTTCCTAAACACATCTTTAAATCCAGTCCCATGGGACTGAACTCCTCCCTGGAGTGCAATGGCTGAAAACTGTTTTGCAGGTGGATTTTTTCATGTCCTGCTCTGATTTAAAAGGGTGCACAACCTCAATCCCAAAGGGTAGACCAGCGGCCTTATTACACAGCTACACTTCAGCCATAAACAAGTTGCTTTATTTCTTGTGCTGAAGCTCACACAGGCTGCAGTGATGCTTGCAGGCAGCTTGTTACCTTCAGCAGTGACAGACCAGCTGTGTATCCTAAATTAATCTATTTGTATTAAACATCCATGTTTTCTGCTGCCTGCTGGTGAACTGGGCAAAAATAAAATGCTGTCATGTTAGAAAATGGTGTTTAAACATTAAAAAATACTGATTTAAATAAAGGTGATGCTGGACTGGGACCAGTTCCGTAAAGCCTTCATTTTACCTGTAGATGTAACATAAAAATATGCAACCTGCATAACCATTTTCATATATAATCACTGTAATTACACAGAATATATGTTACATACAAAATATTCACAATATAGTATTTTCCAGTATGTGCTTTAAGATAAATATAAATGCTATATTTTTTAGAAATTAACAGTATTTTCATAGTGTTGTTTGGCTCTTAGTGACTCAGATACTTTAGCAGGCAGGAAAGGGAAAGATTTGGCATATTTGCAACTGGACTTTCTTATTAATTTCGTTCACTGTCCAGCATCTTCCTCCGAGAAAAAGCTGGTTGTTTCGGGTCTCGGCTGCCGCCTCACAGCTGCAGCGTGTGCGGAGTGAGGAGCGTGGTCCCCGCAGGTGGGGCAGGGGTGTAGAAGGGGAGAGCTCGGGGTGTGACCCGGCCGTGCCGGGGCTGGAAGGTGCCGGGAGTTCAGGGGACCGCAGGAAAGCTGGAGAGCAAGAAGTGACACGGGGAAAGGGAGAAAGGGTCAGAGGAGGAGCGCAGAGAGCCGGAAAATCAGAGCAAAGGGAAAGCTGAGCGAGTGCAGCAGAGGGAAGCCAGAGGCTGGCTGGCCCTGAGCTCCCGGAGAGCTTGGGAAGGGCAGAGGGACAGGCAGGACACTGCGGGCACAGTCCTGGGCAGCTGGGAGCACCCCAGGCTGCGGCCGCACAGCCACCGCAGTGCCGTGTCACAGCGGCAAGAGCGAGCCCCGCTCCCGTTTGCAGGCATCAGGGCTTGTTTCTGTGTTCATTCTGGCAGCCTGTTTGCATGTTCCCAGTCTGATCCGCCTTATCATTGCTGGGATCTCCCATGCTCCTTTATTTAGACAGCGATTAAAGCTTTGATCTGTTTTCTGGTTTGCTATTAAAATGTAGCAGTGTTCGAGTTGGAAAGGACGAAATTACGCATCCCTTACAAGGGACAGCCCATCCCATAAAAACCAGAAAAGGCGCTATTTTCTAGGTAGTGAAACACAGAAACTGCACCAGCGTGCTGCAGTTTACAGCAATTCCAGACTGTCAAATGAGCCCGAGCCGAGTCAAATGCCCCGTGGGCTGTGATGCAACCCCTGACACCGCACACTCACACTTCTGAAACCAATGTAAGGCTGCCACTGAGGGCCTGAAACAGCAGAGTTTGCTGAAATGAAGTTCACAAGCAGCTAAGTTCAAAGCAAAGGTTAGAAACAAGTCTAACAAATATGGAGGGTCAAAAATTCCTCAGCTCCGAGCTTTTTTAGTATCAGTGGCTTAGGCCAGCTCTCTACAAACTGCTTCCAGCTTTTATTGTTACTACAGTATCATGGTGCGTGTGCCAGCCCCAGCAAGGCATTGGTTGTTAGAGAATTTACAAACACAATGGCAATAATTTAACCGCTATACAGTAATAATTCTGCTGCAATAGATGCTCTCACTGATGACCGCACTGACAATACGAGAGCCAGACTACTGGGCAAGTGGCAGTGTCCTCACATACAGGTACATCACAAGTGTAGGGGCTTTCCTCCCCTTGGCCTACACTTCTCACAGCAGCAATGTGAGAATGCTCAGACCTAATTGATTCCGGCTGCCAAATGCTGATACAGCCACACTAACAACAAGGCTTCTTCTCCAGACTGCAGAGATCTTTGATTCTGAACCACGCCACAAACCATCAAACAGACCTTCCACAAGCCACTTAAAAACCTGCCTGTCTCAGATCTCAACACTTAGAAAAAACTTTCCTGACTAAGCAAGGGGTTACCAGCTTATCTTCAACCTCTGTGAGGTATTCACAGGTTACAAGACAAATTGTACTCATCAGAGCTGAGTCTACATGAGAGACTAAATCTTTTTCTGAGACAGTGACCGTGATTTGAGTACCTACAATTTAACTGCCAAAAAGAAGCAAATGTAATTTTCTGAGTGCTAAGTACCTGCAGCACCTTTTCCTGAATGTCACCAGGACTAGGCTGGAGCCTGAACACACTGTGATCATATAAATGAAATGGTTGAAGGGAAGGAATATCCATTGTCAAAAAAAAAAAAAAAAAGAAAAAAAAAGAAAAAAGAAGATAAATTATTCTGCACCATACTAGAGGTTCCAAAGCGATGTACAGTTCATTTAGTTTTACAATTCATTCCTCAAAGAGTCGATCTTGATATTCCTTAGAACAAAGACAGTAATCCCTGTGTGGGAGACACCTCTGCACACAAACCAGCCTGATGTAAAATTTGACCTGTCATCTTCAGCATGAACAGGCAGATTTGAGGTCTAGTCTACGCTCTTGTGTAGGCACAAAGGCACAAATTTGCTAAAAATTGGTACAGCTCAGGCTTTCCACTGCTTAAGGAAATCGGCCTCTACCAGCAACAAACCACCTGCCTGTACTCCAACAGCCCGGCAATGATGGCAGCCAGGACTGGAAAGTTCTCTCAGCAAAACTAAGGTTTTCACAGAATGAAAATAGCTTTGGAATGAGTTCTTGGGAGAATTACAGGTTAACTGGAGTTTATCCGGGCATGATTCAGGTGATACAATGTCTGTAAAAGTGTAGCCTATAAGGCACTGATGAATCACCAGATCAGTGAGGATGCTCTGCTAAGTTCTATAGGCACAGAAACAACCAGAGATTTCAGATCTTGAAGATGATCCTGAGTACTCTGACACCCCTATAGTTTAGGTCTGAGTCTAATGAAGCAGTGACAGCACAGCAACATACAGCTACTATAAGATAATGCAGACTTTTAGCTTTCCATTTGCCTAGAAATTATCTTGTCTATATTTGGAAGAAAAAAATCCAGACACAAATATCTTTCTGCCAATTCCTGGAAGTCACAAACAATTTTAAAACCTCGGTTCAGCAAATAACCTAAATTTCGGCTTAATACTGACTTACAAGTCTAAGCAAGTCTACTCAGGTACCCAGGCATTTATTGGATCAGGTTCTAAGGAACATCTTACATGCAGATGACCACTACTTCCAACCTCAGGGACTCCAGTTCTAGACTTCACTAGACTAGCACAAAATCAAGATTTTGCTTCAAACCATGACTTAAGAATGCTTGCTTTAGACAGTGCTTCTTCATAATTGAGAGAGCTTTTGGTCTGGTTAGCGTAGACTCTTGAGTTGAATAGTAGTCCACACAAGGAATCTCTATTTCCATTTTCAAACACAAAATCAACAACAGAATCACAAGGTACTGCATCACCTTACCTGATTTACTGTATGTGAGTCTGGAATGTGAGCAAGACAATTCTTATGAGACATTCAGCTATGACCAGAGGCAAAAATTCTGGCAATCTAGTGTAAAACATTGTTCTTGTGTGATTCCAGGCTTTGCAGACTGTTCTTGTCAATGGAAGCCTTTTGATTTCTATGCAGTCATTCCTGATTTACCCCAGAGGCATAAGACAGAAGCTGGAGACATAGCAGTACATTTTTTTTCCTTAGGAGCTCCTGTGTAACTGCCTTGAAGTCAAATGTCTGCTGAGATTTTTGATTTTGCAAGATACCTGTTACTGTAAAGAAATCTCTCCCTCCTTTCCCAGATTCCAACTCTTCATTTTTCCAAAGTAATTAGGTTCAAAAATTAAATAATATTTTTGCTATTGAAAAGTAAGTATTAAGGTAAGTACTTCGAAAGGGAGATGTGTTCAAAAAAATAATGTCCAGTTCCATTGCTTAACTTTTTTCTTTGCTAGAATTTAATGAATTCTTCATTTGCTATTATAAACTAAATATTTCCTTTGAGTCCAATTAGCATAGCTGGAAGAAAAAGCAAGGCAAGGCACTGTTCATCATGCATCAATGTAATGGAAAAATCAGTTCTTTTATTCTAGCTTTAATAACTGCAGCTTGATTAGAGAGAAAGAAAAAGCTAGGAGAGAGAGGCGGGGGGGACGAGAGGCCTGCCAAATTAGTTCTATAAGAATTCTCAACCTGTCTGCTCTCTGGATTACTATTCAAATGCTAATTGAGTCTTTTTGTAAACAGAATGGGTAATCATGGAAGACAAAAACAGACACAGAAAACAAATGAAATATCGCACCTTATCCAAACCAGCACAAAATCGCTCTGATGAGCTCTAGAAGTCTTAAAATTTTGTGTCTTTGGTGTCTTTAAAGAACACAGAAAAGCATATAATTAATATAATAATGTAAAATATAACATAATAAAATAATAAATAATAAAGAGCAGTTCTTTTTGAACAATGAAACCAGTCATGTTATAACTAGATAAGAGGATTTATATTCTCAGCTATAAACATGAAAGTGGACCATGAGACTGGATAAAGGCAAGGTTTTAATTCTTAAAAATTAATTACATGGCATTATTATTATCAGTACACAGGATGCATTAATTATACAATTAATAATAAGATGAAAGACACATTTTTTTTCAACTTGAAATCACTGGGGGGCATTTGGTTTTATACAAGAATTGTCCTTCAGGCATTTCTATAATCTTGTTACTATGCAAAGTCAAGCCCTTAAACCTGTTAGTGGAAGTAGTGGATGGAATTCATCTCTCTTAATTTAGACTTTGTACTTACACATATTGCTGCAAATTTTAGATACCCCCTTAATTGGGGTCTAAGGTGTAGCAGATTTATTACAACCTCTCCTCGTAAAATAAAGACTGATGTTATTAGAAGTACATTCAATATGTAATCAGGTAAAGGTGCCTTCTAGTAGAGAAAGCTGAACAATATCTTGCATAAAGCCATTGATAATGTCAACACTCTGCTCAGATTTTCCTGTGGAGTTTTCCACTTCTGCAGAGAGGCAGAGCTGGGCTCAGCAGGGCAGGAATGTATTCACAGTAACAGAGGTGCCAGGCCTCACCCCAGTGTTTAATCTCACAGCCCTGAGCACGCACCCTCTAATCTCACAGCTGGGCCATTTGCTAGTCCCAGACTTGCTCAGAGCAGATTCCAGAAACCATATCATGTGCAAGAATATTTGGGATATTAAATTTTTTCATACATACACACAGCTTCACAAAGAGGCCCTCCTCCCACCAAGGCAAGGCCTCCCCAAGAACAGCAGCCCCAAGAACAGGCCACCAGGAGAGCACCAGAGGGCCTGGACACTGCCAGATGTTTTCAGCTGGGGCAGGTATGGACTCTTTGCACAGATATGTGAGTGTAGCAGGGAAGACCTCTTAGATTTTGGCACAGATGCACTGCAAGATGATTTTGTTTTCTGTTAGATCTCAATGAAGTAAACTCCTTACCATACATTTTAATTTTAAAGAATTCACAAAAATCACTTATAAGGAAAATGAATGTTCTGCATTAAATTGTTGATGAACATAATGTTTAGCAGTGTCTGACTCAATTAAACTGCCAACATAGGCTCCCACAGGAATTCAAAAGAGGGGTGAATGTCATGAAAACAAAGGTTCATCTCTCAGCCTAAACCTTTGAAAATGAAGAATCTTTAATAATACAACCCTGTGTTACTACCACTAAGTAATTATTCCCAAGAGTTATATTGCTTTTCTGTAGCATTTTGGTCTTAATTTTCATTCATATATTGTTCTGAATTATGGCCATCTGGGAGAAATGAACTTTATCTGCTGGTTATTTTGATTTCAGATGTGTTCACTGTCACACCTCCTCATGAAAAAGCTCACCTTCCTTTCATTTTCATCTTCCTCCTCCATATCCTGTCAGAGTTAGCTCTGTAGCTAAGGTACACCAATCTGATATGCACCTTTTGTGAGACTGTTCCTTTCTGCTGTGCTTTTTAATATAAGCTGTATTTTGATTTGTTATTATTTTTATCATCATAGTCCCTTGAGAACCCAAGGAAGCAACAAGTACCTCTTTGTCCTCAGCACTGTTATCTACAAACAAAGCACCTCTATCAGCCACACAATCTTCATTGTAGAAGATGAAGGGTTTGCTTTTCTTTTTGTTTCATTGAAGGGTATTATTTAATTAGATTTCCTGGAATATTGAACAGTGTTTCTATACAGCAGGGGCATCAATTTAGAATGGAAAATGTGTCCTTCACTATAAACAAGATATGTCCAACTTTCTTCTGAGTGGCTAGCCAAATGTTCAGTGTTCAAATAGGAAGTCAAGACAATAAAATTTTTCATTAAAACCTTTGTCCTTTGTGCCTTGCTATAAAAAAGACCAACCTTCCACTTTCAAAGTAGCTCTATTATTGTTATCATTAGGTTATAACACTAGAGTAGCACCAAGTAATAACAATTAGTATCAAAAGCTCATTTTAAGTAGTGGACAATAGGGAAAAAAATGCTTTCACCTGAAAGAGTTTAGACTGTGAAGAAAGAATTCAACATATAAATATTATTAGGAAGCAAAGCAGCAAAATTCTAGGAGATTCAGCCTTTGTAGCCACAGATCAGAAGGTACATGACCATGGGTAGAACTCAAGGCTCATAGTGGAAGCCTACAACTCCCATGACTCCTGCACTTTGTAATACAAGCCCATATGAAAGAAAGTGGGAAAGAAAAGGGACAGAAGTAATATAATTTAAATGGTTGCTTACAAAATCCCAATCAACCAACCAATTATAATGCAGCCCAGAGCTATGGGGCTTTTTTTTTTTTCAGCCTGTTGACAAACCTCTTGCAAAATTGGGAATCATGTAACATTATTCCTCATGTGTCTCTATGACATCATGGCTACCCCCTGTGGCCCCATTTTGAGTGGCTGGGTAATGCTGCACATTCTCAGTAACTTCTGCTGAAGGAAGGTATTGCTCGGAACTTCGCTCGGAACACAGCCCCTGTCTTTCCCAGAAACTGACTTTTCAAATACAAAGAGCTCCAAGCTGCTGTGGTTTATTCTATTTTCCCCTCACTCTCCATCCAATTTGCTTACAGACAGTTGTTTGTGAACACTACATAAGTCAGTCTTTTAAAAACTAGGGCTATCTATTATTTCTTGAAGTCTTCAATGTCAGAGGAAAATATTTAAAGTAAAGTACAGCATTACAAACTGACCAGAGAATTTAGTAGGGATTTTTTCTTAGGCTTTTTCCTGTTTTGACTATGACAATATGGTGCAAAGACTAAAGCTTAAAACCCTGGTTTATATGTTCATCTGTGTATGTGTGTTTTCCTATGTATACACACACTTTGAAATGCATTCATAAATATTTACTGTGATATAATTACAGGTGGAGAAAAAGATGCTAAATATGAAAATATTTCATCCTAAAAGCAAGATAGGTATTGGGTTTGGGTCACAGAGTAACAATCTCTTCTGTACAGAACACAACACAGCATCATGTAAAACTGAGTCCAAAGAAACAGATCTTTTAAAATACTTCTTTTTTCTGAAAATCTGTCTGGGTGCTGTGTTTTTAAAAGATCAAGTTTATTTTGTGTTAGTTTTCTTCATCTGTTGTCAAAAATAAATATTAAAGTACAGCCAGTACCACATATTAGCCTTACCTAATAGTACTATTTAACATTTTTATTGAATAAGCTCACACAGGAAAGATTTCATCGATACCATACAGCTTTCTGGTGTAAGCCAGGTAACCATTTCTCTGTACTATAAGAGGAAGTGAATTATAGGCAGGCCACTTAAGCATGTTGCAATTAAATGAGTTTTAAGGTTGCCAGTAGTCCTCACACCATGGTCTGTATGTATTATCTGTTTCAGTATCTGAGGGGGGAGGAAAATACATCTGCCAGCTGACATTTCACTGATGACATCACAGAGCATATTTCTGGTGCTTATGTGAAAAATATTGGATTTAGTTCACAGGAATTTAGTTTGAACAGATTCCTTGGCTTTATGAAGTTTATGTGAAATGCCTATCCTGTTCAGAAGATGTTGATTTGAATGAAACCACCACCTCAAAACAGAAGCCAACAAGAATGTTTCCTCTGGACATGGGCAAAGCCATAAGCCTAAGCCATCTCACTGGGAGATTGCACAAGGATAATTGTCCCTCAGTCTTCAAAATAAAGCCCAGTAATTCTTTACCACAGATGGGGAATGACAACCACCTTCCCAGCATTCTCAGACGTGAGGTTCAGGATGCTGCTCCACCTTGCCCCAAAGGTGTTCAGCCAGATGGAGATGAAAAGCAGCATGCACAAGGCAAGTACAGGTCAGGGTCTATCCAAGCTGACACCAGCCTGTATTTTTATGTACCTTTGAGAGTTTTTTAGATTCAAGGTTTATGCTTGCTCACAGGTGGTTTTGCTGTGAATTTATTGAGCCACCAGATACAAACAAAATATTTCCAGACCTTAATAAATCCTGGAACTGGTCCGAGTCCTCAGGAGGAAGCTTCTGTGAAAAGCTGGCATTTTTCTTTTTTCCAAGTGTAATTGGAGCCGTTTTGCATGTTACACTAATCACCCCGTTGGGAGAACAAAAGACAAAAACTCTGCCAGCAAAACTCATTCCTTTTTGAGATTTGATTTGTCAGACATTTGTATTTGCAAGTTACATCACAGTTCTATCCTAGACCAGAAAGACTAATTTGTGAAGTTCATAAAAATTCTGTATTTCAAGCTAAGAACATGACACTGGTATCATATACAGTAGAATAAACCCGAAATAGCTTTGCTGAAATCCGTGAGGTTATAGCAAAATATGACTGATGGAAGTATGACATAAATCAAATTTTAAGCTTTCCATGTAAAGTTGAAACAGTCCCACCTCCTGAAATAATTCATCCACACTCATGAAATTATTTCTCTTCTGACTGTCCTAGAAGACAGGTACTCAGCACGGGTCAGAGCCAAGGAACACTCATTTCTCCTCCCATACTTCTTTTGAGTTTTGTTCCAACTATTCATCATTCACTGTTTGTTAATCTTCTGTGTGTCACACAGTGTCCCACACAATAGAGAAGGCTAATTATGCTCTCAGTAATGAGCAGTTTGTGTGAATTGTACGTGACTACAGGAATTGTTAGTGCTGAAAGTCAGGAAAGTTTGACTGACTGTGACATGGAACTTGACAGAATTGCAAATGTTCAAAACAGGAAACGAACAAAGACAGATATTTTACGCAAAATGTGCTAACAGACAATCTTAGGTAGACAATGAAATCTCTGCTCCAGCGTCAGACGTGACAACAGTACTAGACATTTTCTAAATATTCATTTAAAAGATGTTCTATCCATGTAGATTTTTCATTAAAGAAAGAGGTTAGCAATAAAATATATAGGTGTCTTGGCTAAACACAAGGTAATTGTGAACGAGGTGTCTGTGACAAGAATTTGATTCTAAAAGGAATTTTGAGTAGGGATAAAGCAAAGCATTCGTGGCATAACATCTGAATTACTCTCCACAGTTCTGATCACCTATACCTCAGCAAGAAAAATTCAATCTTAAATAAACTTGGCTTTTATTACAAAAATAACAAGGGAACAGAAACTGTACTGCATAAGAGAGGTAAAATCTCAAAATATTAGAAGTACAACAGAGAGGATCAGTGCACACAAGCAACAGGAAACAATACGGATGTGTAAGACCACACACTGGGCAAGTAACTCAAAATCTTATTAAAGCTAATACAGTCTTGTAATGAGGAATTTAATTCAAACCAGTGAGGAGTAAGGTTCCAAAACAGCAAAATCACCCTCTTTTTGTCTGGACTAGAGAGAAAAAAAAAAAAAAAAATAGCAGCAGGAAATTTAAGAGGGACTTAATTCAAGTAAAAATGAAACAGCAACCACTTTCTCATCTTATGTTCCTGTTAAAGATGAATAGCCATTCCTCAATATATCTGAATATTATTTAATAAATTTGAGTGTTATTTTATTTACAGTTTTCAATTACTATTTCTTCCTTAAAACTAAGAGCAGTTATGTTAGGGGGATGTGGCAGGGAATGACAGAAGATGGTTCAGAAACAACACTCTTTTTTCTGCTATTTTCTCCTAACTGCTGAAAGAATAATGTCAAATCACTGACCCTGATCCCAGTATTTGACCAGTATGTCATCCACTGGAGGTAAAGAACATATTTATTTTCCCCCTGAATCCTCACTTTTTACCCATTTTTTTGGTGTTCTCTGTACAGACTAATTTGGGGCTCCCATGCAGTAGCAGACAGGTTTCTCCCAAATCATTCCATTTTTTCTCAGCTACCACTAGTGAGCCAAACAAGATTCAGACATCCTCAGCCTTATTCATCCCCCTAAGAGAGAGGGTTTTATACCTGAGTAGTAGGTTTGGGTAAACTCTGACGAGCAGCCTATCTTCCTGTGTGCTTCATAAATTGAAACCTTGTCAGCCTGCGCTGAAACATTTCATTTAAACATTTTCTAGTATCAGTAAATACCTGTGAAGGATGACATAAATACAGCGAGCCCCATCCAGGCTCTGAGTGAGTAGAGAGGAGGCAGCTAATACAGTATTAATACTTCTAATATATTTTTCCCATTTAAAACCCAGTAATTTCAGGCTCTCAGAAGAGGACAGCT
This sequence comes from Coloeus monedula, assembly GCF_965178545.1. NCBI lineage: Eukaryota > Metazoa > Chordata > Aves > Passeriformes > Corvidae > Coloeus > Coloeus monedula. Next base: position 13,216,921 of record NC_138795.1, on the reverse strand, counting down.
TGCTCAGCCTCTTTTCATGGAACCAGCAAAGCTGCAAACCTTTCACACACTTCACAGAAGGCAGACAAGGACGAGGGAGAGCTGCAGGGAGCCTGCTCTCCTTTTGTGTGCACTTACGTAATGGGGAGTTCAGTGTGCCCCAAGTGGCTGCCGTGACCTAAAGGAGCTTTTAACAGCAGCTTCCTCCTAAAGTTATACATTCACAACCACAGAGAAATCATTCACGGTACCAGTAATTGCTCGCAAAAGAGGGTCTGAACAATGCGTGAGTCCTCTCTAAAAGCCTCCATTGCCATTGTTGGTGTCAAGGGCTGGCCTTGCACTTACTTTTGTAACAAAAGCGTGTTTTCAGAAGACAGGATTTTCCAGCTAATGCCGTGGGCAAGAGAACTGGTAACAGAATAGCCCCTCCTGCTCATGCAACATGGAAATGGGTTGTAAACAAGCATAGCAACCTGAATTCCACCCATAGCTGTGTTAATGGCCAGGTGTCAGCATCCAGCATAGACTAAAATGTTATCCCAAATGGTTATCAGAGAGGATGAAGACAGCTGGGGTCACTCTGGGAGCATACCTGAATCCAGGTGTTGCTACGCATGGAGACTGGGATGGAGGAAGAACAGTTCTTTTGAGAGACTGAACATGTACAGTCAGATTTGATTGGAGAAAATGATAAAGCCAGAGAAGAGCTGCACAAAAATGACACCATTGTCATGGTACCAAAGTCATATTATGCCCTATAGCTGATTCATGTATTTATAGGAGTAACAGAGAATGCAAGGAGATACCAAATCCTGACACACTGCAGAAGATCACAGCTCTTACTTCAACAACGCTGACACGCTGCAGAAGATCACAGTTCTTCTTTCAACAATGCTGATTTTTTCTGTCAAGAGTTTTTCACACAAAAAAATGGAGCCTCAGTTTGATTTAGACTTTCATGTCTGTGCTGAAATCCAGGGATACTTCCCTTCCAGGAAAGAACAGGAAATAAAAGAGGGGTATTTGGAAATATATTTCAAAATTAATAATGTTTCAAAACTCATCTCTGAAACTTTTTACAAGATCAAATTTATTTGATTTTAAAAACTGAGGAGAAAAATATTTTTATTAAATCAATGAAATTATCTCCATATGAGCAATTTCAAGCCCACTTTTGAGCAATCTTATTTTGATGCAAAAAAAACTAAGAAGGAAATTAAAAACCTTGGACTAATATGTACTTATTTAAAAGCACTTTTTAGTTCAGCCACTGAACTAAAAGTCAGTATTTCACTCAGCTCTAGGACCTAAAGAGAACTATCTCAAGTATTCGCCCAAAGGACTAAACAAAATCACTTGTATAATTAATGTGATTTTCTAAGTAGACTCAATACATTTGAGAATACCAATGTCTCTTAAGACAGGAGTTCTTTTCACAAGCTCATCTTAAGAAGATTCTTCTGTACTTCTTTCCTATGCGTGTGTTCCAAGAAGCATTTAATGAGCTTCACAGAGTTACTAAAGAAAAAAGTAGTCTAACTACTTGCTTTCTAGTTCTTTACTGAATTTCTTATTAATTAACATATTAATGCTCTGTTTTCTTAAATTTAACTTTAAAGAAAGCAAGAACTTTTCAAATTAAGTAATGAGACAATAATGCTAACAGCTTTTTTCACTCTATTAATTGATATACACACTAAAATCTCTGATGTTTTTAGGAAGTAAGATAGGAAAGCTAGCAATGACAATGTTTCTAGTTTTAAGATGAAATCCACTTGTCAAACTAAGCTCTTTCATTGCTGGAATTTTTTATCTGAAAGAAATTAAGTCACCCTTTTTGTTTTAATCATACTTTGTATGCATAGAGTATATGTTTTAAAGCATATACTCAAACCAGTAAATCTTTATGGTCTTGTATCCAGCTATGTGTCCTCCATTGGGACAGTGGCAATGATCCCAAGGAAGATACTGGAACCCAGTTGTGTCACCTGGGTTACTGTAGGAAGTTTCGTCTCTCTATGTCTGGCTCTCCTCCACCAACCTTCACATATATACGTGAACTCTTTGAAGCTTTAACAACAAGGACAAAGAATGATGTAAGTAAGATGGTCATGGACATAATTTTTTTCTTTCTCATTGTTTCTTCAATATTTTACACTATTTTCTCTATGATTATTTACCCATGTTCTTATTACTTGACAAGTATAATCCTTGTTTCCAGACTGAATCTAGCTGCAGAATGCAGTGACCAGGATGTCCCATGATCAGCCAACTTGAGCACGTAACAAAAACTGAACACAGCCATCTCAACTTCCCTGTGCCTTTGAGATTAAATTATATGTCCCCAACACCCTTCCAGTTTTAGGACTAATGACATGAGGCAACAGTTTCTTTAAGCACAATATAAAAGAAAAAAAGATAACAGAAAACAGAAGCAAGAGAGAATAATCAGTCTAGGCTACAAGGGAAGATGAGTTTTCAGCTATATGAAGCCTATGCACAAAATCTGTTGGGGCAGGAGGACCAAAAAAACATTTAGGATCTGGTTTCTTATGCATGTGAGTAACAACCATACGTGAGGAGTCTGGATTAAACACTCAGATTCTGACAAAGAAAATCTTTTAGGTCACCATGCAAGCTGTTCAATGCAAAGCTAATGTCTGTTAAAAAATTTGTTTACATTTTACTAAAAATTGAAATGTACCTTAAATGTGCTATAGTGCGTTAGTATAGGAAAAGAACAGATGGAGCTTTCTGTAGTCAAACCTCAGCTTGAAAGACACTCAGCCTGTAGAGCTGAAGCTTAGTTGGTGGTGCACTTCATGTCCTTCATGTAAAATATTCTGTCACTTTTAATTTTGTACCTTGTTTACTTTCTCTGTTACAAAAGAACTGGGACTTGTTTTTAGCAGCTCTGATTAAGTTTCTATTGATTTTCGAGATAGGAAATGGAACTTTCAGATTTCCCACATGAATTTAAAGCAAGTCAGATATTAACCTCGAGGTAAAACATCTGCCATGACATTCAAAGAATAGACAAGTACTATCTTACTGAAAACAGCATCTGTGCTCAAATCTCAGTGCCTGGGATTTAGAATTGGAGAACAATGCAAGCAGCAGGACAGTATTTTCACATGTGTAAAACCACACATAAACACACCCACATTTATTGACATTTATTTACATTCACTGAGATATGGATTATCACACACATGAAACACCCTTTATGTATGCACCTCTTAACTGCTAAAGCACTGATGGTTAAAGTGAGATAGAGATGGTGTCAAAGGGAATCGGGAAGAATGAGAAAGCCAATGCAGAGCTGGAAAACTTATTTTTTATACCACTATTATTGTATCTAACCATATAATGGATATTTACTATTTTTGAGGATCAATGTCCTCTGTCGTATCTTGTAACAACTGCCAATATGTAGGTACATTTTCTAGCTTTCATTATCAAATATATCCCTACTATAGGTACTACTAGACAGTATTTAATAGACTAACAGAAAATAAATATGCATAACTATCTGAAATATATGCCATATGCAACATCTACTGAGCTCAAAATTATTAGCTTCAAGTCCATAGATGGGTTTTACCGATCATGGTCGTCTTCTTTAAGCTAGTTGTTTGGAGATGTATGTGATATTGATGAGTATTTTCAGATTAGGCACACTGGGTATGGTTGTGAAAACAGAGCCCATGCACAATGAAGAAAAAATTCAGATGAAAGAAAAAAAGGAGGCAAAAACCATCTTTAGAGATGGAGCTGAAACATTTTAGTTCTTTTCTATCTTGTGAAATAGTCATAACTCTTGCAGCTTGCTAGTGTTTAAAATATGTACCTGTCCAACAGAGCTAGAAGGTGCCACCTATTTTATCCAACAAACAAGTAAAGGGAACAATTTCAGTGGTATTCTTGGACTTTTAAAAGTGAATTATGCCTACTGTCTTATCACTGCAAGAGTGATCCCACTGAGCTTCTCCTGTGACTGAAGACAAACCTGGAACCTGCCTACACCACCCTTGGCAAGAGAAGAAGTCTCTGCAGCTGGTTAAACCGTGGTTTATAGTCCAGTCCTGTAAAAACACAGTTGGTCAATGCATTCAAACATCCTTGTAAAGCAGCTTTGATCAACAGAGTACAGCACCTTTGAAATGCATAAAGAAAAAAAAACCAAACAACTTTTATAAATGGTTTAATCTTCCAGTTCTGAATGTTACTATTAAAGCTGTCACCAAAAAGATGATAAGTTAAAGGATATTTGAGGGATTTTAGGAAACTCTCTGATCCAAGAAAATCAGCTTCCCAAGGCATGAAAAGCATTACACAGAAGCTGGAAAACATAAAACTATTTTTCTAATTTTCATGAACCTGATTTATAAACTTAAACACAACTATTGTATACCAGGTACAGCATCTTGCAGAAGTCTTTAAAATGGCACTTTTAAAATGACAAAAAAATATCAGTTTTAAACTGTCACGGTTGTATTAACAGCTGACCCAGTAGCAAGCCATATATGACAACAAAGGTCAAAACTTCATAAGAAGATTAAAGTAAAAAAAAGAAAAGAAAGATTGTGTAGCATCTATTATTATTGTTTATAAATTTGCTTTATCACCATAATCTGCTTATCAATTAAAAGCGTAAAATCTTGTGAGACATTTTTACAGTTCCAAGTTGCTTTTTTCATTTGCTGGAAAACTGAAACTCTGCTGTCACTTTCCCTAGCAGTGATTCAGGGAACCACAGGTTGCCCCTGTTCAATACAAAGCCCACTATTTTGTCCCAGCTTTTCAAAAAAGGATTAAATTATTCTGAAAATCAGACCTCATATCACTGATCAAACTAAATCTCCTGTGCTTCTTCAGAGCAGACTGCAGCCATTAAAAGGATTGTGTGAGAAAGAGAAAGAATGTATAGGTTGTAGAATACATAATAAAAATATAATAAATACATAGCATGAAAAATGGTACCACTAATTCCCATGTGTGCACCTGCAAGATAAAAAGGTGGATATTTGCATGGGAGCAGTTAACATCGCTCCTAACACCATGTTTTTGGGACTGTACTTCCCAAATGACCCAGCCATTAGACCACATGGCTGAAAGGAAGCATTTAGTTTTGAAAAGAGATTACAAAATAATTGTGGAGAATTCTCTAATACATTTCTATTGCTATCAAATTATTAGTGAGAAAGGAACCTAAATCTGGAACCAAATTTTTCCTTTTCCACATCAACATATTACAATTTTATTTGCTGTTTGCCTCTGTAAAGATTGCAAAGTACATATAGTGAGACCAGAGATCTGCTTAAGCAGCAAAAATGTTTTAGGAAAGGTGGTTTCCACCTGGACAGCTGTGTGGTGTTGACATTTGTAGAAAAGAATTCTACAAGTTTCCATTTTTATACCTAACAGAAACCAGTCTTCAGCAATGAGAGTCGGTAATTTTGGATTTCAAAAAACTGGCAACACCTCTGAATTTGTCAAAAAAAGCATCAGCATTTTCCCCTCTACAATGGAAGACAATCCCTGGAATATAATCTGTGTGTACAGGAGTGTATAGAACATTACCACGCCACATGCTCACATTCTGCAGGAGATACGTATTTAACAAATTAGGTACAGTCACAGGTGTGATTTTTTTCCCAAACGTGAAAAAAATTAAGGATGAAATCACCTGTTCCTTCAGCTGTTTTTTGTTAGCAGTGTCTAGTTCTGCCTATAGAACCATCTTACTACCACCTTTCTCTGGCTGTCATGAAACCTTTCCACTGGCTTCACATGCATGTACTGGAAACACAGGATTCTCCAGAGCAGGCAGTTGGGTTTACTTATTATTGCTATGGTCTACTGAAACTGAACAAATACAGCCAAAAGAAATAAATAAAAACAAGCAAAAAAAAATATGCTGGTTTAAATCTTCAATTGAACTAGACTTAGCCACATTTGAATTGCACATGTGAGCAGCCCATTTATAGTCACTTCTCGTGAGCATTCAGTTTACAAGCACAGATGTTCAGGGAAAATGCATTTTAATCTCAGGATGAGATCATTTAAATACAGCCTTCTGTGAACATTCATACCAGTCAGGGAACAAGAAAAACACCAATCAAATTATATGACTAATCATTTCTAAGTTGTGCATGGATATGTATTTGAATTTCAGATGGCAATCTAAGAAAAGGTCCTCAAAGCCTTAAGGAACATTCAAGTAAAGGACTATGTGTTCATGGGAATTTTAATAATGGCAAAAGATTCACCCATGTTCACACAAATGGCTCAAAACAGATTATCAGAACAATTTGAAAAAAAATTATTTGAGAAAAACTGTCCTTAAGGGAGAGTTTCAAGGAATGGACAGCTTCATGGAATCTCTGGTGAGACTACAATACTTTGATATTTAATAACATTTCTATAAAAGCAGATACTCAAACATTAAGGAATGAAAATTTACAAAGAAATTACTCAATCTGAATGAAGATTAAAAATTGGATCTGCTGGAAGTACATCTTCCACAAGCGTTCTCCAGGCTGGATTGATTCAGATGCTTTGACTTTCTAGTCTAATGCATCTCACCAGCAGTTGACAAGTAACCCTTTTCAACAAAGAATAATCCTTTTCAAGGTAGTTTCCCCACTCGCTTGCTCTCAGCGGGCTGAGGTTATGGGTGTCTGCAGTTAAAATGGGCTGTTTCAGAACTGCTACCACTTCCAATTTCCCTACTGGGAATGCAGCCAAACTACCCCAAGACGACTGCCTGCCCCACATACAGTCAGACTTAAACCTGGAGGAAGCACTGGAGTCATTTTAGATAAATGTCAAAATGAGACAGAAGGCATAAAAGTAAAAAGAAGACAGCAGCCCTCCTTTGCAGAAAACTCTTTTCCATGACACATGACAAACATCTATTTCAAGTGTAAATAAGTTGGAAAATATTTTTAAAAGATCAGCATAAAATGTAAAGTGTATTTTGAAAAAAACATATTACAATATAAAATACAGGAAAACAAACAGAAATGTATCTGTCTATGTGGGAGCTAATTTAGTTGCTTTCTTGAAAGCTCATTCTGAATATGAAGCCACCCGAGCAATCCTCAGTTCATTTGCCTTTTCTTTCGTTTCTGTAAGTAGGCACAACCTAAATACATGAGAGTATTGTTAAGCCTCACATTTGGAAAGCGTTGTGTGATCTTCAAATTGTAATTTCCAGAAATGGTAAAACTACTGTTGTTATTTTACCTCGACTTCATAAGGTATCAAAATGTGCCATTCTGCAATGTAAATCATTGTCTTAATTAGACAGAGGGTTGATTCTGATCAAAACTGACTTGAAACAGACTTTCATACACTCTTCCAACATCTTCAGACAATTTTTTGAGGGAACATGACAATATTCCCATGTATATAAATTGAAGATATTTCTGTTGTTAATCAAATTTATAGAAGAAAGTACTGATATACTGAGACATTTAACTCGTTCAAATCGGCATAGCTACTGGCACTATGCTAAACTTCATTCCAGGTCATATTGTGCCTCTAAACTACTTTCCCAACAAGTGACTTTGAGTGCTAGGGCCATCTGTTCTTGGGACAAAGACTAAATCAGTAGAGGTATCAAGCAGCTAGTTAACGCAAAGTTATTTTCCAATCTCTTTTTGGTGGTTTAAAAGCTCAAGGTTATTTGATTAATCGATTAGGTGCTATGTTCTTCCCCAAAGTATGAACAAGATGCCTCTACTAAAAAATCACTGAAGTGAAATAAGCATGATACCAAAGGAAGACAAGAACTGTACCATCAATTCCATAAGGAATATTTTAGGCGTGTTTTTCCAAATAGTCCCACCAAGACCAAAATAACTGGGTGAAATGAGAAATATTTCTGTGTTGCCTATGGTTCATTTTTGGCATTCACGCCCCAGAGATACATAGAGAAATTGAAGCTTCAAAAAAATCCAATGTTTTAAAGTCCTATGTATGAATAAGAAAAAATAGGCTGGTTTTTGTTGCTTTAGTTCTTCCCAGAATGCTGTTTTTTAATTTCATGCAAAGGAGGCATAAAACACTCTGTTCTTAATTAGTTCTTGATACAGCTTATCTGCTTTCATGAGGGTTTGTCAGCACAGCATGAATCAGAATCATTGGAGACCACCACTTAGCTTGAGTTTATGCATGATTTGTCTTTAAAAACAGATTGGTTTGAATTGTTGGATTGCAGAGTAATTGCAGACATTATTGACTTTATGTAACAGGTCAAATGTGATTGGGATGCTCCCTTTTCAAGTTCAGTACTTATCATTGGGAAGACAAAGCTTCATATGTATTTAAGATCGTAAGTGGCACACATTTGCAGGGTTTTACGCTAGTAAGTTTGGAAGTTATTTATCAGTTGAAAACCAGAAATGGCAAAGACAAATGAGGAAAAAAACCAAATGAGTTTCCACTGCTAAATTATTCTGTGGATTACAGATACTGCTAGCAGCAATCTCAAACTCTCAAAGTGCTTTTTAAAGACATGATTAACTCCCACAATGCCCTTGTGGAGAAGGTAAATATTATTTAAACATTTTACAGGTGAGGCCACTGCTGTACTGGGCGTCAAAGTGGCTCAAGGGGTGGGACAGGCTGTGAATGCAAGAGGAGAGTATGTGGATGCCACACATGGTAAATGTGCTCACCAGGGCAGCCCTGCTTCTCAGATCAGCTTCTGCAGTGCCCCCGACCTCTGCACAGGACACTCTGCCAAGGTACCCTCAGCACTCACAGCTGAGGGTCAGGACAGGGCTAAGGACTTTCACAGGGTTATCTTTGCCTGCCTTAGGGGTGCTGTTAGTTTGTTGTTCCCAACCAGAGTCTGAACTGGAAAGCTCCATGCTGCAAAGTACCTGCAGTTCTCCTGAGAAGGGAGGAGAACGATGAGTCCCCTCCCTCATGCTCCAACAGCACAGCCAGCCAGCACCTCACTCATCTCCTTCAGCATCGCATCATCAGCGGGGCACGTCTTGCCTGCTGTTGTACAGGCTGACAGGATCTGCCTAGGAGCAGAAGAGATTTTGCTTATTAATTGTGTAGCCAATCCAAACAAAAGCAACTAGAAGCAGTTTTCCATTTATATTGCCCCAGCAATATTTTGTAAACTTTAAACATACGTAGGAGTTTGGAATACGGCAGTGTGGGGTATGCCCAGCTCCTGCCCTGGAGGGATCTCTGCTGAGATAAGAGATTTTGCAATTGCCCAGCAGGACTCCCTGGAAAGGCAACCACTTCTTTGGTCATGGCGAGAAAAGACAGACCCACAATCCTTTAGGAGACCCTATGCAGATCCTTCGTAACCTATTGGTCCTCACCCATCCCAGATTCTCTGTAACCCATTGGTCTTCACCCATCCCCTGTATCCCTATAAAAGCTAAGCCCTCTGCCCCTGCGAGGAGAGCTCTCGTCCCTGGCTTTCCCCTTCGCCGGAGGGAACCCACAATAAAGCTCCCTTCGTGCGGAACCAGCCACACGAGCCTCTCGTCTCTCTCTCCGGTCTGGTTTGGCCTGGAGGCTGCCCTGCAGAGCTGAGCTGGAATCACGAGCTGATAATCACTAAAGAGCTGATAGCTTCTGCACAGGCCCTCCTGCCAGCAGCTGGGGGAAGACATCGGGCCTCGGGAAGGCGATTCCTTTCAGGACCATCTCCCCGGACCGGTCATCTCTTCCTGGGTCAGAGCCGCTGACCCTATCACCAGCTGTAATATGGCAGTAAGGGGAAAGGTATTTCTCTTGTGAGGGTGGTGGTTCCTTCCCAGGGAATCCTAAAATGCTCTACATTCATGGGCATGATCCTTCAAATGCTAGGCATGAAGAACTCCTTGCAGCTCCAGTGGGATCTGTGCTTGAGAGGTTTTGAAGTTTTTAACAATATTAGACTGTAACAGTCCCCTGAGGAATCTGTGAACATGCCAGGCAATATGGAGCACAGCAAACCACTGCTCTTATAAGGTGTGTCACAGGCTCTGTTATCCACAGAGAGCAGAGAGATTATCTGAGAGGGAGCCAAACACACACACACACAAAACACTGCCACACGTTCAACCTCAGTAATTCCAGCACTGTACAATGTCAGCTCTGCCACGCAAGGCCTTGTGTCATGTTCTTTGTCAGACATAACACAACAGGGACATGAAATTCAGGGTGCTGCTAAGTGCCACTGCTTCTAAAATAAGAAATTGAAGAGTAATCCTAACATTTAACTACACTAAAACTCTATAATAAAGGTCAAACTTTGGCATAAGTATAAGCACACTTATACTGCTGTGGAGTGAGACCAGGTCCAAACTTCAGGGTGGGTACATCGGTCTTTCACAAAATATTATTTCAACTTTCAAGTTAGATATCTTATTTCAGATACCAGTGATTAAATTGTTGTAGTGAAAGGTGTTGTAATGAAAGGTCTACAATGCTGCATAATTTTGCTCTCTGTTGTCAAGCGCAGCATGAGACTGCAGGGAAAAGGACAGTGTCATGTGGAAATTAGGATGATGAAATTACATAATTTTAATTTATTAATAATACAATATAGCCATATTTGTTATGTAATTAAAGGTTGTACAAACATGAAAGTACAGAACAGATGAACTTAATTTGCATGAGCAAGTTCTATTATGACATTTTTTAACTTACACTGTGTGATTTTGAAAACCAAATAATTTTCTTTAAATCTTATTTATGTGCATATGAAATGTAATATAGCAAAACATGCTCCAAATATGAGGAAAAAAACACAGTTAAATTTTCAGAGAATGAAAGAATATTTTGTCTTTTTATTATGAAACACCTCCTAAATTTACTGTACTAGAAATCAAATTTGGAATACTAGAAAATGGGTTTTGTTTTTATTAATAATTCTATCCTTAATAGTATTATTTCTATTTGTCAGGTTTTTTCCTCTCCTTGAACTACAAAGGATCAGGTTCATAAAATGCAGACAATCAAGAGAAAAAACATCTTACACAAAAGTTTGAGTCTTCTCCCCCATTTTGCATCAGAACTCTCTCAAATTTGTGGAAAAGAAGATGAAGAAGGCAACTTTTTTTCTTTTTCAGTGTAAGTTTTCCAACAAGCACAGCCTATGTGCTGCAGTTCAGCCCTGAGCAGCTGCTACACTGACCATCATTCCCAGTTAGTGCCCAACCCTCAATGCACCCATCCTTTCCAGCAATCCCAAACACGATGGATCCTCACAATGTTGTCCCTATCAGTCATGTGCTTGTTGATGATCACATCTTCAAATAGAGAACACTCTTAAATGTTGGGGGTTTTTTTCCCATCTTTGTAAAAGAGATTTTTACTAAGGGCCATTTGGCAAGAAATCCACAAGGTCATCTGTAATAGAAAAATAATGGACTAATTTGAAAGCTGAAGGCCAAACATTTGCTTGTAAAAAGTATGGCCAATTGTCAACTTTGCATCTTTGAGATAAGGTATCTATTTTGATAGATTAGCATCTCCACATTATACATTAGCACTAAACTGGAAAAAGAGGTATTTATGTGGGGAAGCTCACACAGGGAACTGGCGGCCCTTGCTCAGGCTCAGCCATTTTGCTGGTCAGGGCAATATTTTGAGAACTACTTTCTGCATTGAAGAAATCTGACAGAATTTATAATCTGTTTGATTTCTAAACTAAATGCCCATTTCAATGGAATAATTATCTAATACTAGAAGAACAGTCTACACTGCTATAGCATGTTGCTATGCTGAGAATCATAAAGGAATTACTGTTTTTCAAGGGCACAGCGACAGCAACTTTGAAAAATCACATATATTTCAAATTGATATAGGTTTTGGCTCTTGAGTACTGATCAGATTAATTGCCCACTTAGTCCAACTTGTATCATCCTTTTAACTTTTTAGCTACCGGAGAGCAACCACATGAATCAAATCTGACATAATTCAGACTTTGCTATTATCTCAATGGCTTGTATCTGTTAATAATACACTGACTGGCTTATGGCATTAGTACTTCATTACAGTTAGCTGTAAATAATACTGCATTGGTATAGAGTTCTTAGCCTTTTGCTTTAGTCTGGTCCACACAACCATGAGAAGTCCCTGCAAATTGCTATAGTCATATACAGACCATGTCAAAACCTGTATGAAATACACATTTTTGTAGAACACAAAAACCTGCCTAATAAATCTAACAAAAAAGAGCTTTCTAATGACATGAGAGTATTTAATGGAAGAGAGATATCTATCCATTTAAAAACAGCAATGTTAAAAATAGTTCTTAGTTTCTCCTAGAAGGAGAAAGATAGTGATGCACAGAAGTTATGATTTAAAGGATTATTTCTTTAAAAAGCAGAGGAGGAGGGAAAGGTACAGTGTAAGACAGATTTAACTCCTCAGGCTTGATTCTAGACTGCATATATTCATTTTTTCTGTGATAAAGGAGGAATTTAGTTATGTGCATTTCTACAATAATTGTGTAAAAGAATGCATCAGTGCATCCAGTGAGAGTTTTTCCATCAACTTAGAGTCAAGATTTCACCAGTTGTCTCTACAACTGGGTACACAGTCTATGTTATGCCTGTGTTTTCTGGGCAAAAATATTTGAAGTATTTCATTCATGGTCTGCCAGCATGTCATATATCTGCCACAGATGTAGGAAACATATATTATTTACATTTTTTAGCATTTAGATTGTGCAAGTACTGTTACTGGCAAACTGACTGCAGAATGAAATGCAGGAAGACAAAATACCTTCTACTTTCCCTGAAAGATAACTGCAAGGACATATACACTAAAAATAGATTATATTCTTAAAATATTTGACATGCGCTATTAAATATTTTATTCAGTATTCAAAATATTAATGATGACTGCTGACCCACACTAAACTTCCTTGGCTTGTGACAGTTGACCTCGTGTAGTATCATATAATGTTCCTTCAACATGGAAAAAAAGAATACAGTAATTTAGTATCATGGCAGCTTTGTGTACATGTCTGCTGTAGTCCAAAGACCTGCCTTCCATAGTTGTCATTATTTAACTCAGTTAAAATTGTCACTGGCTAGTAACATATATATAGAAAATGTACTTGTGAACACTGTCCTGGGTTGCAGTGTATTCTATTACCATCCTCATGAGCTGTTGAAATCAGGTGGGGCAGTGTTTCCTTGCCTCCTCCCTCCAGACTATCTTCTGTTAATGAGCCCATCAACGCCTGGCCTCATGACTAATCATCTCATTGTGAGATGTTCCACCCAGAGGGAGGAGCCAGGCATTCCATCCGGGATATAGTCTGAGATTCCCAACACCACAGACAGATCCTTTCCACTGGATTCCAGAGGACAGGAGCTACATAGCCACTACTGGACCTTCTGAGGAAGAGCAGACCCTTCTACAAGATCACTGCTTCGACAGAACCACATCCATCACTTCCGGAGGACTGCAGCTACCATTCTACCAGACTGCTACCACCACCCTGCCTAACAGGGACTCAGGTTGTATCTTGACTCTGTCAGTTTGAACCAGTGTTTTCTTTTATTTTTTTTTTCCTTTTCTTTAATTTCCCCATTAAATTGTTATTCTGACTTGGTGCCTACCACTGGTTTGGTTTCAAACCAGTACATATTTTGGCACCCAGTGTGGGGCTTGCTCTGAGAGAAAGCCAGAATTTCAATTTTGTATTAACAGAAACCTATTCACCATGGTGCTCAGCTTGTCTCTATGGGTACTGTATCTTGCTGTCTATATTTTTGCTCTCGTGTCTGTTGTATTGCTCCTGTTAAAACCAGGGAATGGTATGAGAATTGCTTTATTGGTTTATTATGTCTATAGAATAATAATCTGCGAGGCGATGAATACCATTCGGAATATATATTCAGTTTTGTTTGGCTGTCCTAGTCTGGGCTGCTATGTCTGGGATCTCCTCAACAATCGCACCCAGCCCCTGGTGGGAGGAGTAGAGAGTGGTTTCTTCGAGCCGTTCAGGCCAGGCACAGCAGTTTTTGAAAATATTGAGTTCCCTCTGGATGTTAAGGATGGTATAATCTTCTTGTCAGTTCTCTTCTCTTTTTTCTCTGTGGCCTGCATTGTGTACACCATGCTTAGAAACAAAACACTACTTGGTGTGGTGCAACGTCTGCTTGAGGAGGAGGTAAAAAGGAGCAAAGCAACAAATGCCATGTCTACACAGACTGTCACACAAAAAGGAACCAAAAGCAAAGCAACAGCATCATGTCTATGCAGACTGACACAGAGGAGAAAGAAACCAGAAGCACCATCAGTGTCTCCACACAAACTATCACGGAACCAGAACAGCCTAAACCGATTGCAGTTGCCTGCATTCAGAAGAAGAAATCAAAAAGCAAATCAGTCCGCATAGTGACTGACGAGGATGCAGCAGGACCTTCACACCCAGCAGAAGAGGCAGAGCCAGAGATCATCGCTCAGTCACTATCCCTGGGTGAGCTGCGTGACCTGTGGAGGGAATTCACCCGCCAGACGAATGAGTCTATCCTGACCTGGCTGCTCTGCATCTGGGACGCTGCAGCCAATGACACCATTCTGGATGGAAGTGAGGCCAGGCAACTGGGATCTCTGTCCCAGGATTTGGTCATTGACCAGGGGATCGGGAGAACCCAAGAAACTCTCAGCCTCTGGCGGCGACTGCTGACAAGTGTAAGGGACAGGTACCTTTGTAAAGAAGACCTCCAGGTGCACCAAGGAAGATGGAGACAATGGAACAAGGTATCCGGTGCCTGAGGGAATTGGCTGTGCTAGAGATCATTTTCTCAGAAGACGAGGGATTTCCTAAGAGCCCAGATGGTGTCCAGTGCACGTCACAGATGTGGTTGAGGTTCGCACGCCTTGGACCAGAGATATACTCCCGTTACCTGGCAATGCTGCAATGGAGGGAAGGCGAGGACAGGGTGCACATCTTGGTCAACAAACTGAGGATTTACGAGGACACAGCCCCGTTTCGCATCCATGTCTTGTCTGTAGAAACAAGGCTGGCTGAGCAAGTCCGGAGCTTGATTGAAGAAGGCCATCAGAAACTGAAAAAGGAACTTAAGGAAGAGATTTACCACATCTCGCCAGAACCAACAAGAGTCCCTGCCATTAGGAGCCAGCTTCCCCCAACCAGGGAGAGAGGATACACTCCATGAGGTAATCTCTGGTTTTTTCTTCAGGAACAAGGAGAAGACATGAGTAATTAGCATGGAAAACCCACCTCCTCCTTAGCAGCCAGGGTACGTGAACTAAAAAGAGGGACAACTACCTCAAGAAGTGCATCTAGAGTCAACGCTGCTCCGGTCTCTCGCACACAGAACTCCAGACGGTATAGGAATGATAATATGACCGATTCTCTTGAAGGGACCTCAGGAGCATATTCACCAGAGGGGAGCAACATGTACCGTGACTAGGAATAAAGGGGCCCTGCCTCTAGCCAGGTAGAGGAAAGGGACAATCAGGTCTTTTGGACTGTGTGGATCTGATGGCCTGGCACATCTGACCCACAAAAATACACGGCTTTGGTTGACACCTGTTCCGGTTTGGCCAAATTTAGAAATATATCCTCTGAGAGAAGGCACAACCACCCCTCCCCCACCAGGTTCAGGAAAAAATAAATTTTCCTCGAAGGAAATAAGTGAAGGAGATAAAACTATTTATTTAACAAACACATGGGAAAGGAAAATAATGCTAAATAATAAAATCTTTCGCTGTGGAGGAAAAACCCGGGAAAGTGTTAGAGTCCTCCCTTTGGTCTCCTCAGAGCTGGGGCTTGGCCCAGGGCCAGGCCCTCTGTGCCCTGTGGAAAGTCCTCCCGATGTGCTCTGATGTTAAAGCAATCAAGCAGTCCAGTAGAAAAGGGAGAAAATCCGAAATTCCAGGGAAGTAAAAATTCAACTCTCAGTCTCTCTCCGGAGAAAAAGCAGCTGAACCAGTGGCCAAAAAACTGTCCTCGGGAAACAGCAAGCCGGGTGCTTCCTCCCTCCCCTGACGCAGCTGGGAAACAAATTGCTATCTATGTGTGACCTTTAACAAGCTGCAAACAGCTTTGAAAAAGTTTTGCCCAGTTTTTTCCTTCCCCCTCTCAGGCTCAGTTTACAGGCATAGAAGGGCACAGGAATTAATTTCTGGGCATAGGCAGCGATATGGGATACACATCATAAGGTCACCCCAAGACAACACCGGTGCTCAATGTACTCTGATGCCATCAAGGTACGTGGGAGCAGAACCCATTTATATTTCTGGGGTGACAGGAGGATCCCAGCAGCTGACTGTACTGGAAGCTGAAGTGAGTTTAACTGGGAACGAGTGGCAGAAACACCCCATCGTCACTGGCCCAGAGGCCCCATGCATCCTCGGCATAGACTATCTCAGAAATGGGTATTTCAAAGACCCAAGAGGACATCGTTGGGCTTTTGGGATAGCTGCTGTAGAGACAGAAGATATCAGACAACTGAGTACCTTGCCTGGCCTCTCAGATGACTGCTCTGCCATGGGACTGCTAAGAGTTGAAGAACAACAAGTGCCAATCGCCAGAGCAACAGTGCACCGTCGGCAATACCGCACCGACAGAGACTCTGTGGTTCCCGTCCATGAGATGATTTCGTAAACTGGAGAGCCAAGGGGTGGTCAGCAAGGCCCATTCACCTTTCAACAGCCCTATATGGCCAGTGCGTAAGTCCAGTGGAGAATGGAGACTGACGGTGGATTACCGTGGCCTGAATGAGGCTGCAGTGCCAGACATGTTGGAACTTCAGTACGAGTTGGAGTCCAAGGCAGCAAAGTGGTATGCAACCATCGATATTGCCAATGCCTTCTTCTCCATTCCTTTGGCAGCAGAATGCAGGCCCCAGTTTTCCTTCACCTGGAGGGGTGTGCAATACACCTGGAACTGACTGCCCCAGGCTTGGAACCATAGTCCCACCATTTGCCATGGGCTGATCCAGACTGCACTAGAAAAGGGTGAGGCTCCAGAACATTTGCAGTACATTGATTACATCATTGTGTGGGGGAACACAGCAACAGAAGTATTTGAGAAAGGAGAGAAAATCATCCAGATTCTCCTGGAAGCTGGCTTTGCCATCAAAAGGAGCAAAGTCAAGGGACCTGCCCAAGAGATCCAGTTCCTGGGAGTAAAGTGGCAAGATAGACGGTGTCAGATTCCCATCAATAAGATCACCACGATGTCTCCACCGACCAGCAAGAAGGAAACACAAGCTTTCCTAGGTGCCATAGGTTTCTGGAGAATGCACATTCCTGAGTAGAACCAGATCGTGAGCCCTCTCTACCTGGTTACCCGCAAGAAGAACGATTTCCACTGGGGCCCTGAACAGCAGCAAGCCTTCGCCCAGATCAAGCAGGAAATCGCTCATGCTCTAGCCCTTGGCCCAGTCAGGACAGGACCAGAGGTGAAGAACGTGCTCTACTCTGCAGCCAGGAACAATGGTCTGTCCTGGAGCCTCTGGCAGAAGGTGCCTGGTGAGACTCATGGCCAACCTCTGGGATTCTGGAGCTGAAGCTACAGAGGGTCTGAAGCCAACTACACTCCCACAGAGAAAGAAATCTTGGCCACCTATGAAGGAGTCCAAGCTGCCTCAGAGGTAATCAGCACTGAAGCACAGTTGCTTTTGGCACCCCGACTACTGGTGCTGGGTTGGATGTTCAAGGGAAAGGTTCCTTCCACACATCACGCCACCGACACCACATGGAGAAAATGGATTGCTCTAATCGCACAGCGTGCCCGTATTGGAAACCCGAATCACCCTGGGATTCTGGAAATCATAACAAACTGGCCTGAAGGTGAGACTTTTGGGTTATCTTCTGAAGAAGAGGAAGAGCAAGTGACTTGTGCCGAGGAAGCCCCACCATATAACAAGCTACCGGAGACTGAAAGACGATATGCCCTCTTCACTGATGGTTTCTGCCGAATTGTAGGCGTTAACTGGAAGTGGAAAGCTGCAGTATGGAGCCTCACACGACGAGCTGCACAAGCTACCAAGAGACAAGGCGGATCGAGTCAGGTTGCAGAGCTTAAAACCGTCCAGCTGGCTTTGGATATTGCTGAACAAGAGAAGTGGCCAAGGCTCTATCTCTACACCGACTCATGGATGGTAGCTAATGCTCTGTGGAGATGGCTGGATCGCTGGAGAAAAGCCAACTGGCAGCGCAGAGGGAAACCCATCTGGCCCACTGAGATTTGGCAGGACATCACCGTCCGAGTAGAGAAGCTGACCATGAAGGTTCGACACGTGGATGCGCACATACCCAAGAGTCGGGCTAATGAAGAGCATCGCAACAACGAGCAGGTGGACCGAGCTGCCAAGGTGGAAGTATCTCAGGTGGATCTGGACTGGCAGCACAAGGGAGAATTATTCCTAGCTCGTTGGGCCCATGATGCCTCTGGTCATTAGGGGAGAGATGCAACATACCGATGGGCCCGTGACCGAGGGGTGGACCTTTCCATGGACAGCATCTCACAGGTCATCCACAGTTGTGAGACCTGTGCTGCAATCAAACAGGCCAAGCGGGTGAAGCCTCTGTGGTACGGTGGACGATGGTCAAAGTACAGGTATGGGGAACCCTGGCAAGTTGAGTACATCACCATTCCCCAGACCCACCAAGGCAAGCGCTACGTGTTGACCATGGTGGAAGCAACCACTGGATGGCTGGAGACCTACCCTGTGCCTCATGCTACAGCCCGGAACACCATCCTGGGCCTGGAAAAGCAAGTCCTGTGGAGACATGGCACCCCTGACAGGATCAAGTCAGACAACAGGACTCATTTTAAGAACAGCCTCATCAACACCTGGGCCAGAGAACAAGGTATTGAATGGATATATCATATTCCTTATCATGCACCAGCTGCTGGGAAAATTGAACACTGCAATGGACTACTTAAAACCACCCTGAAGGCACTTGGTGGGGGGACCTTCAAAAATTGGGAAGCGAACTTAGCAAAGGCCACCTGGATGGTCAATACCCGAGGGTCCATCCATCGAGCTGGTCCCACCGAGTCTGAACCCTTGAACGCAGTGGGTGGAGATAGAGTACCTGTGGTAGGCATGAGAGGTATTTTAGAAAAGACTGTTTGGATTAATCCCACCTCAGGCAAAGGCAAACCCATCTGTGGGATTATCTTTGCTCAAGGACCTGGTTACACTTGGTGGGTAATGCAGAAAGATGAGGAAACGCTTTGTGTACCAGAAGGAGACCGAATCTTAAGTGAGAACTGTATGTAGGGTTTCATTGTATATATATGTGTGTGTGTGTGTGTGTGTGTAGAGTTTAAGGAAGGTATTGATTTGGGATGATTAGACAGTAATAGAATAAGGGGTGGATAATGTCCTGGGTTGCAGTGTATTCCATTACCATCCTCATGAGCTGTTGAAATCAGGTGGGGCAGTGTTTCCTTGCCTCCTCCCCCCAGACTGTCTTTCTGTTAATGGCCCATCATTGTCCTGCCGCCTGACTCAGAGATAACTCCCTCCGGACTATCTTCTGTTAATGAGCCCATCAACGCCTGGCCTCATGACTCATTACCCCATTGTGAGATGCTCCACCCAGAGGGAGGAGCCAAGCATTCCATCCTGGATATAATCTGAGATTCCCAACACCACAGACAGATCCTTTCCACTGGATTCCAGAGGACAGGAGTGTAGCGGGTTGAGTTCGAAACCGGGCAGAAACACCAATTAAATGTAGTGGTTTTGGTTCAAAATATTCACTACTTACTTGTTTTCGTTCTGTGAGATAAGAATTAGGAGAAAAGCAAAGCAGGCACAAACCTTAAACAGTTGCAGTACAATGAAAGAGTTTTATTACTAATAGAATTAAAAGTAAAGAGACAATAACAAAACAAAATTAAAGCAAATCCCCCCCCCGCCCCCCCCCTCCAGCACTTCTCTCCTTTTACCTAGCTCACACAAGGGATAACAGAACATGGGATGTTAGTCAGTGTTCCAGTTCTTGAAAAGTCTCTCTCTTATGCTTAAGGGAAAAAAGGGTTTTTCCTTCAGTTGCACGTGGTTCCCAAACTGCCACTAACAGCAGATCCGCCCGGAAACAAACAATCTGCTGTGTGTAGAACATCTCTCCCATGAAAAAATCTCACAGTTCCTTCACACTACAAAACATGGGCCATCACATGGGGTTATTCATCTTTTTAAGGATAAGTTCTTTTGGCCTGCACACAAAAGCTTTTTCTTCGCCACAAGTCTCTAGCAGCCTCTTACTACTATATAGCCTGGCATAGGCATTCTTCACAATCTTCACAGGCACACGAAGATACTCCATTCCCCCCATGTTCTTCAAATGGATTAAAGAGACAAACAGTTTGTGGTATTACAGTTTCTTACCACGGCATGCAAGAAGGTTTCTTTTAAGCTGCGCGCCAGAATCGCGGCACCGCCCTCTTTTCTCCCGTCGCCATGCTCAGCTCCGTCCCACGGGACTCACTTCTCTTTCTCTCTGACTCTGACGCCGCCATGCTGAAGAGTGTTCTTGTTCGGGCTCTACGGTGGGGAAAGCCTCGCTCCCTTTGTGCTGCTGGCTGCATGGTGTCTTCTTCAGTTCAGCACGAAGTGTGCTGGCTGCAGACAGGAGGCTCTGCCGGCTCCCGTTGACTCCGCCGGCTCCGCATGGAGAGGAGAGGGACCCGCCGGTCCCCAGAAGCCGTGCTAGATGGGTCCAGCTGTGAGCAGTCCATGGCTGGTTTTAGCTGCCTGTGGCTCTGAGGCAGTCCCCCCCCAGCCACCCAGGGTCCGTGCCACAGCGTTGGGAAAGGGGGAAAGGGGCAGTGGCCCCGGCCCGGCGGGGCCGGGAGGCTCCGGAGCCCCCACCTCCCAGCAAGCGAGCTCCGACAAAAAGGGGAAGTCCCGCCTTTCTGTGCGGTTAAATATGTAAATTGTGAGAAGCGTAATTGGTCTTAAAGACTGTCCATCAACTCAGGGTCAACCCAATACAAGGAGCTACATAGCCACTACTGGACCTTCTGAGGAAGAGCAGACCCTTTCTACAGGATCATTACTTCAGGAGGACTGCAGCCACCATTCTACCAGACTGCTACCACCACCCTGACTAACAGGGTGTCAGGATGTATCTTGACTCTGTCAGTTTGAACTAGTGTTTTGGTTTTTTTTTTCCTTTTCTTTGATTTCCCCATTAAATTGTTATTCTGACTTGTTGCCTA
The DNA here is from genome assembly GCF_965178545.1 of Coloeus monedula. Lineage (NCBI taxonomy): Eukaryota > Metazoa > Chordata > Aves > Passeriformes > Corvidae > Coloeus > Coloeus monedula. The sequence goes on along the minus strand of NC_138795.1, from coordinate 13,195,740 downwards.
CCACTGGTTTGGTTTCAAACTAGTACACACACCTAAATGATAAGAAAGCTAACCACTGGCCATATGAAAGCTGTGTAATGTCAAGCACATTCAACTGATGCCCTGTTCTATGCAATAAGGTGCTCCTTACAGTTGAAATCAAAATATTTTTGTATAGGCATCATTTTTTGTTGAACTGGTGATAACAGCATTTTCCTGCCCCTGTAATGATCAAGATTCTTGTTAGAGGTTAAAGTATATGAACTGCTTCAGTTCTTCCAAGGAGTAGAGGAATGTTCTGATAGTGAATTTCTCAAGGAAGAACAGAAAATAAAACAACTCAAGTAAATGCATAGATACTATTTTATATATTTCTAGTTATATATAATATGTAGATGTTATTTACATGCTTGAGCCTGTAGTGTACACAGGCTCCTTGATCCACAGAAATTCCCTCTGGCTTCTACTATGTGATTGTCTTCAACTCTTTCACTGTTTTAAAATGCTCTGGCCTCAAGACTGACATCATCTGGCTGCAGCATCTTCTTCAATTCTTTTCTACAGGTTTTCTTCCAGGTTTCTTCTAAAATTACACTCATTTTGGCTGTTTAATCTAATTTGATTACAAATCAGTATTTAATATTACAGTCATGATTCTGCTGTTAGCTGTGGCCTGAGAACATCAAGAGAGGAAAGGTGCTTCCCTGCTGGAAGGCTTCTGAGGGAAATCACTCTTTTCTCATGCACACAGACCCCTTTGCTGCTTTCCATAGTCTGTTCCAGGTATGTCTGTGCTCCAGCTCCTGGCACTCAGTTTAGACATCAAACATACAATATTATCTTCTTTTGCAAGGTGAAAAAGTCACATTTGAAAGGTCCAGATTCAGCTGTCATTTGATAACATGCAACTATACAGGACTTGAGCTAAAAAATTTCTGAAGGACTATATCTGATCAAATATCCAAGAGGTACAAGGGTAAGAAACCTTTCCTTGCCCATAAAAAAATTGACTGAGAAAATCCAGAATTTAATTTGTGGAATGTCACATGGCATAATTTTCTGATGCTACTTAAATGAAAACTGAAGACCAGACTGAAAACCAGACAGTAGTACATCTTATGAAGTTAGTTGAGAGAAGAACTTTAAATAATACACTTATTCTAGAGTAAGAGTGTTTTGTTGCTGGGTGCCATCCCTTATTATAGTTAAAATGTCCTTTGTTGTACACAAATAAACTCCATCTAAACATATCATTAATACTGACACAGCTTAGGTCTTCTACAGTTTTCTTCCAACATACTGTACATTTCCATCTAGAACATGGCATGAAGAAAAATGAAAGCTTTGTGCAGCATAATAAACATTTCCATAGAAGTCTATATAGTATTTCTGCTTTACATCATGTTTCATTTATCAACCTGAATTAGGTTTTTGAAAGAGGAAAATGCAGCTTTGCAGTTCAGTACCTTTTCTGGTCTTTTCTTGCAATAACAAAATTGCTTAATGTCATTTCAAGTTCATCCTGTTCCATGCACACATGTACGCAGAGCTATGGGTAATTCACTTACACAGTCCAACATCTCCTTTGTCACAGATGGTAAATGTGCAGATTTTTCCCTCAAGGAAAGAAACTCTTTTATAAAATAATTGTATATTCTGCTCATTTTTTTTTCTGTCACTGATGCTCTTGTATTATTATTATACTCTGTCAGGCTGGTAATTAGCATTCAGTCTCCATCTGACAAAAGCACAACTCTCAATCCTCCTAAAAAATCCCTTAGGACACACAGGGTAAGTAAAATAATGTAAGCCAGCAAAAGGGGGGGGGGGGGGGGGAGAGTACTAAAATAAAAAATAATGATTAAAAAAATAGAATAATAATTTTAAAAAAGGAAATAAAAAACACAAGACAGTGAATAACCACAGGCTGCTTTTGTCATGCAGTCAATGCATGGCTCTTCTTCAGCAAACTGCATGGAGCTAATCCTGCTGTGAGGAATAAGCTTTCAGAATGCTACAGCTGTCTTCCTGCAGTTGTCCTTTGCTTTTCCTACACAAAGATCTAAATCCTCTTCCCAGTCTCACCTTTCTTCCAAACTTCTAAGGCACACAGTGTATCTTTTCTTCACAGTAAACCCCTCCTCCATTTTCAGGTCCCTTGAGTTAACAATCACTTCCTCTTTCCAGATCAATCATTTTTTGGACAGTGTCACATGGTATTTGAGGTATCCTATTGTTCTGAATGACTCTAACTAGATTATATCGTTCTTGGTAAAATGATAATGTCACTTTAGAGCTTTGTCAGAGTTCTTCCAGTTTCAGCAACAATGCTGTCACTAGAAATAAGAAGAAACAGAACTTTCCTTGTAGTTTGTACAAGATCCTCGTTTTCAGTGATTTCTCCTTAAAGTGACTGGTGTGATCACACATTAGGCCTACCCCAGAAATTCTGTAGGACTAGTAGCACCACATAGTAAATTTTTTGTGGAAGCTGTACCAATTTCACTGGATGATAGCCTCCTTTACAGTAATCTGCGGGATCTTCTTGCTCCTCATCGTCTGACCCTAAAAATCTGCTCTGGCTCAGGGGGGCGGCCTCTGGCAGGGGCAGAGGCGGGGGTGGGGGTGGAGGCAGAGGTGCAGAGGGAGCTTTCTGCTGAGGCTCTGGCTTTTTGTGGGGCATCAGGTGCTTGCCCCTCCTGCAGGCCCGCAAGCGGCAGCCCAAGCAGGTTGTTTAGCCTGGAGAAAAGTAGATTCGGAGGTGACCTTATCACTCTCTACAACTTCCTGAAAGGTGGGTGTAGTCGGGGGGGGGGGGGGGTTGGTCTCTTTCTCCAGGTAACCACTGACAGAATGAGAGGACACAGTCTTAAGCTGTGCCAAGGGAGATATAGGTTGGATATCAGGAAAAAGTTTTTCACAGAAGGAGTGGTGAAGTACTGGAATCGTCTGCCCATGGAGGTGGTGGCATCACCATCCCTGGATGCGTTTAAAAAAAGATTGGATGTGGCACTCAGTGCCATGGTTTAGTTGAGGTGTTAGGGCATGGGTTGGACTTGATGATCTTAGAGGTCTCTTCCAACCTGCTGATTCTGTGATTCTGTGTACCCTCACACATGCTTGTGCTTTCATGTAAGGCAAGCAGGATGTGCTGAAGACACACTGGCATAGCCCTCACACTGTGTCACCATCCCATCTTACCCAAGATGATGAGCCAGTTTTTTGCCTTTGCACTCACACAGCAACAGGAGAGACAGAGCAGGAACTCTTACTGAAACTGGTGGTTTAATATCATCCCAGTATCCTAAAGTTACCATGGAAATGACAACATAAAGAGGCTTACCTTGATACCAAATCAGTATGAAAGATTACCAGGCCAGACTTCAGGAGTCCAATGGCTCTTGGCAGTCATATAAGAAGGTGGAGAGACAGGGATGTCTTCACAGTCAAGATCTGTGACTTGAGTAAACCCTGAATTTCTCTGAATATGAGAAAACTTAATTTTGTGATGTTAAAATATGGTCTGTCATACAAAAGCTACTGAGTTGATAACAGAGATTTCTGCCTTAAAATAATACCAAATTTACGCTAATATTAATTAACACTCTGGTCTGACACTATATAATTTGGCATCAGTCTTAGATCCTAGGAAAACTGAACCAGTTAACAGAATGTGTGTTTGAGAGACATCTGTGAGGTCACTGCCCCCAAGGTGTTGAATAAGAAGTCCCTGGAGGTCTCTATTTGCTCATTAGAGCTCCTCTCTTACAGAGAGGTAACACTGCAAGTGTGAGCACTGGAGTTGCTATATTTCACTGCACAGACACTTCCCAGGCCTCCAGCTATGTATTTGTCCAAAAGTGGGAGAAAATCTCTTGATAGACACCACTGCTAACCAAATGTAATTTCTAAGTACAAAATGCAGTCTTAGAATAATTCAAGTATTTAAGAAATATTGGGTGAGAAAAAATACCTCAGAGCAAATTCCTGTGAAAATGAGATCACTGTGGGGATGACTACAGCAACCACTTCTGAGCACACCAGCCTAACCTGCACTATTTTCAGTGTTTAATGAAGCCCTGCCTATTTTCTCTTTTTAACTGGCTAGGATGCTGTATGAAACACCAAACCTGTAACAGTCAAGTATCTAACACAACCAGCATCTGACACAAGCAGCATCACACTGAGAACACAAATGATGCAGTTAGCTAAAAATACTTCCCTACACACATAAAAAAGAAAAAAAAAAGGGGGGAAATTATATTCAACCCCCTTCTCTTTCTGCATGTCACAGACCTAGAAGCTTTTAGGATTATTTTGATAATTCAGAGTGCTCTCTCCTCTCATACTAATAACTTTATCTTTTACTAGGTGAACCAAAGAGGAGGATTAGGGATTCTGTTATTCTGGAATTTATGGTTACAGTGAATTTAAACACATGAAAACCATCTGCTGCAGCATCCAAGAAGGAACTATTGCATACCTAAGTTGGGAACAAAACATTAGTGGTGGATTTTCTGCTTTTTGCAGTAGAAGAAAAGCTTTGCCGCTTCCTGATCTCTAACTACAGCCTCTATAAAATATTTATTTATTACCAAGTTAATAAGTCAACCTTCAGAACACATTTCTGCAGCATCTGTTCACATGGTTACGCTTTTCATGTAGCAGAATTCCCGTTTCTTAGGATCTTAAAAGTTCAGAGTTCCAAAACGGGGACCTGGTGGAAGGAATGAGAGGAACAAATGCCCAGACTTGATATTGCTACTCAGCCCTTTGGGCAATGTAGCTCTCAAGTTGCCTCTGTGTAATTTTAGGTGGCAATATATCACATCAAGTGATGTCTCAATGACATTTCATCTCAGTGACTCCCCCACAGTTCCCATCATTCACAGGAACCATTTTCACAGAAGGTATATATTACATAGAGAGGAAGAAATTTATCTGTGTAAATAGAAGTTCATCTTATACTGTGTAAGTTTATGCACCTGCATATGGAGATGTTATGTTGTGCTGGGGAACTGGCTTGGCCTTAGAGCACAATTCCTTTCTGGAAATGGCACTAGCTTTCTAGCATTCTCCTAACAACTTTGGGGCTAATCCTACACAGCCTCTGGAGAAGCAAGGGAAGTAAACTACAATGATGATGTTTTCTCCCTGCAAAGGCACAGCACAGTATTTTATGGAAAAAACCTCCTGGGATGTCCTCTTTTTTAGCTCTTTTGTGGTTGCTTGGAAGAGTGGATGGTTAGGCTCTGAAGGAGCCATAGTGTCAATACACCACAAGGCTTAGTTCTTCGCTATTTTAAATCCTACTTTCTCTGTCTGAACTTTGAGAAAATCTTTAAATTATATATTTAACATCCACCTATTTTTCTATCTTTAAATATCTGCAAATGAATGGATAGAAATTTCTGACTATTAAAGGTAAGAATCCATGTCACATATTTCCTATATTTGATTACATTTCTTTCATCGTGTATGTGAAAAAGCCGATTTGCATAATATCATATTTCTCTGGACAGTGCACTGACCTATGTAAAACAACCTACCAGAGACTAATCTTCTTTCATGAAACACAGATTTTTCTGATGCCTTCAAGGCAAAAAATGTAGATAGCCCAGTTCTCAAAGTCACAGAGAAAAATATGTTCATAGATTTATGAAGGGAATAAATACAGTTTGTTAACCAACCACTTCCATGCATTCTAATGGCAACATCTTGCAATTAATAAAACAAGCATGTCCCATACTGGGGGAAAATGCTGACCATGCCAGAGTAACTGGGCCCATATATTGTCCAAGCATGTAAATAGATTAAGTGACAGCATAATTAATCCTCAGTACATAATCAATGAGGAACAGTAAGGCCTTGTGAAAAATTGAAAGACTTCAGAATAAGACTGAATTTTCTCTGAGCTAAAATGTGGAGTCACCAGTCAGTCCTCCCTCAGGAGACTGTAACAAATACAGAGAACCAGCTCAAGGACAGCCAGAGTTGTAAATTGAGAGCTATAAAAAAATAATAATCTAACAATTGTGCCAACGTGTTTATAATTTATAGGTTGGCATTACAGGTGAGAAATAGGGGTTAGCAGTCTGTTATAATCTGAACTTGAGTCAGTAAAGCACTGTAGAACCTCTAAATCACCACTTCTTTCATTTCACATAGTTTAAAAACATATAATAAAACTATCAGACAAAGCCACTTTCTTTCAGGGTTTGAAGCTGGAGCTGTGGATACCAATCTGTTCAAAGTTAGAGTGCTACTAGGAATCCAGCAAAGGGAAGCTCTTAATTTTCCTTATACTCTTTTCTTTTTCACACTGGGCACTTGCCATAAAAGTACAAAAAGCACAGGGGTCTTTTTGTTATAGTTGAGGCAGGCAAGAAAATAAGAGTTCCATTCCACATTAAATTTTGGTGTTCTTAAATTTAATTCTATTTTGATAATCTAATACAAGGTACTGAAAAAAAGTTTGAGCATGCATTTAAATGGAATGAAATTGGAACCTTTAATCCTACACAGTGCTGAGTAACTCTGAGTTTCAAATTCCCTTCTCCCAGTGAGTGTTGAGGTCAGCGCTCACCACAGAGCAAATTGGAGTCTAGCAGGACTCTGTTCTCTGTAAATAGGGGAGGCTGCCTCGTCATGTTCTACAGGGACTGAGCAGCTTTTCCGAACGGGTTTATATATGAAGGTTTTCAGCTGTTTCTTGGAAGTGACTGCCCCTTAGAGAAAAAGTGAATTAAATGGAGCAACTCTGCATGCATTTGCTAATAACTGGACAGACAGCAGTATAGCACTTTTACATTTTTTTCTGTCATTCATCTTTCAAAGTTCCCCATGCTTCCCATGAACAGACCAGTCATTACTGCCAATCAATCTTCTTACAGCCTGTATAATGTCTAGGAAGGTACTGGAGCATAGTATGTAAAGATGGTTCTATACCCACTCAAACTTTCCCTTAACAATAAAGTATTGCAATAAAAACTTAAAATACTTACAAGCAACCTTTAAGATTCTGTCCATTTATCTGACATAATCACCATTTGAGCTGTAACTCATCTTCCCTTATAACTGATCTACTGTATTCCTCTGCCATTGTGATGTGAATTTAACCTGAACTTTGAAATACCAATTGGCACTCAGTATTTTTCCCCCATGGAAAGGTTGTAGAAAATTTTCATGATCAAATTACTTTTCTGCATCCTGTATCTTTCATTTGAATTCCAGCATTTTTTCATGTGCATTTTTCATTTTCAAGTGCTCCCATGGAGGATAGTTGTAGCATTAATGGCAACTAAAAGTTACTACTACTATTAAAAATATTCTGAAAAATAGATCAGTAACACAATAAAAGTGGTAGCTAGTGAGAGTGCATCCAACTTTTTATACTGATTGAGTCCAGTGGCCTTTCTACATTCAGAGCCCTTTCTTTGAAACAAACCTAATGAACACCCTGACACTGGTGTGACAGACAGAAAGCCTACCAGGTGAGTTCCCCAGCTGTATCTTTGGGGGGCCTTGACAGTGCTTTGACTTGCTGGGGTCCTAACTAAATAAGTGAGCAAAATTGAAATATTAGACTTCTGTTGTCACAGTGTTCAGTAAAAATGTTTCTCTTAATGTATTGGTTTGAAAACAAACCAGTGGGAGGCACCAAGTCAGAATAACACTTTAATAGGGAAATCAAAAAAATAAAGGCAGAAAACACTGGGTTAAACTGACAGTCAGGATACAACCTGACGCCCTGTTAGTCAGGGTGGTGGTAGCAGTCTGGTAGAATGGTAGCTGCAGTCCTCCTGAAGTGATGGATGTGGTTCTGTCAAAGCAGTGATCCTGTAGAAAGGGTCTGCTCTTCCTCAGAAGGTCCAGTAGTGGCTATGTAGCTCCTGTCCTCTGGAATCCAGTGGAAAGGATCTGTCTGTGGTGTTGGGAATCTCAGATTATATCCAGGATGGAATGCCTGGCTCCTCCCTCTGGGTGGAACATCTCACAATGAGATGATTAGTCATGAGGCCAGGCGTTGATGGGCTCATTAACAGAAGATAGTCCAGAGGGAGTTATCTCTGAGTCAGGCGGCAGGACAATGATGGGCCATTAACAGAAAGACAGTCTGGGGGGAGGAGGCAAGGAAACACTGCCCCACCTGATTTCAACAGCTCATGAGGATGGTAATGGAATACACTGCAACCCAGGACACTTAAACTCTGCTACCTAGCAGTCAATAAAATCTCAAGATAATGTTAAACAATTATTCTGGTCTGTCACAGGTTCATGGATATTCTAAGAAATTGGGTTGAGTGAGGCAGTGACGAGTCTGCAGACAAGGCTCAACACTGATTTATGCAGCTACCTCTGGGACTTGTCCCTAGTACCAAAAGGCTTTTATCACCTTGGAATACTCAGTATTGGAAGAAATTTATAATTATTTGATGAGTAACTTCAGACCTTCTCAGGACAAAGGTTAACTCTCCATAGCTTCAGCGTAGCAAAATGAAGACTGAAAATGAGAGCTGTAGGATAACAGGAAGGTTGACATCTGCTAAATAGATACAGTGCTTCCCTTCTCCCAGAGGAAATAAATTAAGAGAAAACCAACCAAACAAAAAACCCCAAACAAAAAAAGAAAAACCCCAAACCACAGATGCCCCAATCTGAGGGAATTTTTTTAGACTTAGAATTCAGACCTTGACTTGGAATTAGCTTTACAGATTATCAGCAATCCAGCATCCTAGGAGAACCTTCACATACTGCAGGTGAGAAAACATGAGCCAGAAAAAATGTACTCTCAGCCCACCTGGGCTCTGGGCTCGTCTTGCAGCATCGTTGTCATGGGGTGACTGTATGATACTGTACTCCCTACCATCTGCCCTATGCCAGACATGAATCCTGTGCCTTCCTGTGTCTTTAAGCTGTTTCTCAGGAGAGGGGGAGAGAAGCCACACCAATTTTTCAGAGCAGTTTGTGCTCAAGGACACAAACTCCTCTGCGTTCCTGCGGTGGAGCAGAGGAAGCATCTTCCTGCTTTTAGCCAGCTCTTGGCTCTCTGCAGCAGGGAAGGGAGTTAGATTCCTTTTGTTTTTAGCTAGCTTCTTGTTCATTAGCTAAAGGAAGAAGTTTCCTGGGACTGTGGCTTCTTCTTCTTCTCCTGGAACTGTTCAGCAACACCAGAACATCACTGGGAGGCCATACACCGTGGCCTGGAGGGGCCCACGCCAAACCCCAGCTCTGGAGAGGAGAGAGACACACCTACAAAGAACTCTGAAATCTACCCCGGTTTCTTCTCCATAACAAGAGTTTTTATTATTGAACATTATTCATTATTTTTTTACATGTCTGCGTGCACTTTGCTTGTTAAATAAATAGGGTTTTTTCACTTTCCTCCAACGAAATTTCTTTCCAAACCTGTGGGGGAGGGGCTGCAGAAAGCTGCCTTCGATTAGAGGATACGTTCATTTTGGATGTTCCTCCAGATTTGTCTCAAACCAAGACAATCCTGTAATCGAATGAAACTGTTCTGCTGGGAAGTGTGTGATGGATTTAAAATCTGCTTCTGGGGGTTACATTTTGCAGTAAACTGGGTCTAAGACAGCTAACCCAGGAGCAGAGGTCAACACCCACTGCAAAGCCCGCACTGAAGCACCTGCTGTTCTGGATTCCTGCCAGCAAGGCAGCAAAAAGCTTTGGCAAGTGCAGTTGGAAAAGTGCAAAATGCCTTACAAGTACTTCAGGAAAGAAAGTAGAAGCTGAGTACAAATCTCTGAGAAAGACACTTTTTGAGCAGCCTGTTTTTATCTCAAGGGAATTTAGCATTACTGTAGACTACAGCTACTGCAGGGTCTGAGGAGGAAAGGTCCAAGCCCTCTCAACTCTCCCTGTCAGAAGCAACACTTCCAAATTTCTCAGGAAGCCAGTGAGTACAGAATGTAAGGCCAAGTGTCACATGAACTCCATGATACGTGTCAGGTAACCTGGTATATTATCCTGGTATATTATCCACAAGCTTCCGCATCTGAATGGATTCACAGTACACCAGCTGGTGGAGGCAAATCTGTGTCTGACCAAAGCACAGAGAAAATAAGCATGTACCTAATTTTAAGTATGGGTACTATAATGGACAGAGTATTTCAGAGAAAAACTGCGTGAATTATATGGTGGTGTGGGGCCTTTTTTGCTTTCCTTTGTGAAAAAAAAATGAATGCAAAGTATATATTTCACTTGACATAATATTAAGCGTATGAAAATAATTTATTTTCAAACTGTCTCTATTTATTTAGCTATTACAAGCTTTATTTGTGAAACTGTCACTCCTTCTTCAGGTGTTCTCGGCAATAGGTAGCTGCAAATATGAATAGCATTTAGAAGCTGTTATTTTAAAATGTTGCCTACAAAGGAACTGGATTTTAAGGAAGAAATTATGAGTCTGTCGGAACTGGGAATGAGGTGATGCTGCACAGATTTCCACCACCATAACACTGAAACATTTCAAAATTCAAATTCAGGCCCCATACATGCCTCTCTTATAGAGAGCTCAACTTGTCAGAAGGCTTCAGGCTTCTAATAGGAAACTCTTTGCCTGTATGCCAGAGCCAAAGCCACAGCTGTGGTTTAGCAGAGTAAATCCAGACTTGAGCTGCATCCAGGGTAGGTTACATCACCTAAGGAATCTGCTGTATCTTCAGTAGATTGTTTTTTCTCCAGAAGAAAAACAGCTATTTGACCTGTATGCGTATTTCTATATGACTTTCCATTTGTCAATATTTGCATCTTTTATCTGAAGAAGGGAAGTGCCAAACACCTTCTGCAGAAGAGCTTCCTCCAGGTAAGCCCTTGCAAACTAAGAATGAAAAAGTTATAATGTGGCAAATAGGAAATACGTTTTCAAACTTGCCTCACTTCAGTTCAATAATATTCTTAACGAATTTGCTAGATTTGTGTGTGGGTTTTTGTTGGTTGTTTTTTTTTTCCCCTAATCTCATTAGAGGTTCATGAAAACAAGAAAATGCCTCCATTCCAAGAGATCGATCTCCTTGCATAGAGCATAGTGCTTCTCTGTGGTTGCATCTGTAGGAATTAGCATGAGATGAGAAAGACTTTCTTTTTTCCACCAGATTTGCCCAGAACACACAACAGTCATGATGTGCACACCCTCAGGCACTGGAATGAGCCAGCAGGATGAAACCCCACTGCTGCTCCAGTGGGTGGGACATACACAAACCCAGCATGTGTGCTGGGCTGTAGGCCCTGTCAGAGCACTGTGTTGTCCCTGTCCTTGTCTGTAGCACTTTGGTGACAAAATAGTGCTGACACTGTCAGGAAAAATTTGCCCTCTTCCCTCTCTGCCACTGGAAAGTTCCTCGCTGAGAAATTCTTCTTTGGACATTCCAGAAGAATATCTGGAATTATACTTTTTTTACACTGGAACCACATTGACATAGGAGAATATATGCGCGCGTGTGTGTGTATTTATAATATTTAATATAATTAAATATTAGTATTATATTTAATATTATATTTATAATTTGTTTTTAATGAAATTTTTAAAAAATACTGTTTTCAGTCAATCTAAAATCAGTTTGAGGGGCAAATTTCCAGCAAAAGTTTAAGAGCTTTCAAATATTTCATAAAAAAATGAAAGATCTAAGTTGCATCCATCATAATTTCATTATATTATCTGAAAATCTTTTTTAATGAACCTGAAACTAATCAACAAACTAAACTTGGATTTGCTAATAATTTAATCTTGAATACATATTAAAGAAAATATCTTTAGCAAGCCAAGTTTCTTTCTAAGGTTGAGAAAAAATCTCTTACCCCCTTTCATGGAATGAACAATATTTCTTTCCACAAAAAATTCTTATTTTCCATACAGATCCAAAACTCTTCTGTCCACACAGTCCCTACCTGTTCAATGGGCTTTGCTCAAAAAACTTGAAAAAAAAAAAATATATATATATATTTCCTGTTAAAAATAATTTCTATAAATTGAGCATTTCTAAATCAAGGTTTAATTTAGTCCAAGAATTGCCATTTTGGTTCAAAAAAAGTCTGGCAGGCTGCAATGTTTCAGAATACTACTTTAGATGCTTGACCACTGCCTCCATGTCTATTCCCTATACTTCTCTTGTACCTACTCATGCACTTATCTGGCAATATACATCATCTTGCTTTTTACACTGAGTCTTATCTATTTCCCTTAAACCCAGAAGCAAAAAATTCAGAACCACACCAAAAGCAGCAATCTGGAAGATGCCAGCTGCATCTCTTCTGTCTGGTCCAAAGCTCTCGTGACTCACTCTTCTGTACATTGAGCACCATCTGTCCTTCCTCCACTTGCTCGAATCTGGCCGCCAGTTTACAGTGAAACTAGAACTGAGGAATGTCTGACACACACGAGCTTGAGGCTGGGCCTTCCTGCAAGGCTTGGCCACCTATGCTCTCCAAACAGGCTTGGAATGCCACTCTTCCCTCTAGCAGTAGCAATTCCCAAAGCCTGCCCACTTGGAAAACACAGGCTGCCTTCACTCCCAGGTACAGGTGAACACTGCAGTCCCTGAAGGCCACATCACATACGATCATGTATGGTTTATGTAGGCACCAGCTATGGTTTCTCCAGCTTCAGAGGAGGTAATCCATGCATATCAAAGAGCATGATTTGGCTTTGTGAACTGAGAAACTCTTAATAATTAAAATGACACACAGGTGTGAATACTCAGTAGCATATGGAGGAAGCAGAGGGAGGACATCAATGGCTGTACACCTGCGTATGTACTCACTTCACAGTGTCCTTACTGTATAGACAGTTTTCTTGCAGTGGAAAAGAAAGAAATGTCAATTAAACAAACTTCTGATCCTGCTTTAGTTGGCTGAACACTTGCAAGAATAAAAACAAACAGAATGGATGGTGTGGAAACTTCTAAAGCAGACGTTACTTCTGATGGGGAACAGCTAATTGCCAACACAGAATGTGTGTGAAATGCTGATATAGTTTGTGCAGCTAGGGAAGCAAGTCCCAACATACATATTTAAGAACATCTGTTCTTAAATATAAATGAAAAAACAATACATTTACTCTAAGGTCACTGCAGGAACAGAGGATCAGCCGAAGCATACACAGCTTGTGATTTATATTCAGAACCTACCAGCAGCAAGAAAAGAGAGACTGATACCATCATCTTACAATCAGCTTTTGGATCATGTTGTGAATCTGAGAATGCCAGCAGAGTCCAAGGCTGTTTCTCTGCATTGAGCAAACCAGCCTAACTCAACAATCAAATATTAGCCTTTTCTATCCTTCAGTGCATGCAGCCACATATAATGCTATTTTATGTAGCCATGAAAAGTATGCAGACACTAATTATCCCATTCTTGGGTGTCTTTTGAATACCAATAAAAAAGTGTAAAGCCTTTAAAGAGAAAAGATGAACATGGCCATGGAAGTTTTTCAGAAGTCAGGACATACCTGTAATCACTCTTATCACATGAAGAGATAATGTAGAGCTTGACTGTGTATTCGGAACAAACAGCTCTGTGCAGGGAGGGGGAAGGGTGCAAAACTGCTCCAGCCATTGACAAGAGTGAAGAATATTTTCATATAGGGTAGCGATCAAGTTAATTTGATAGGTAGCTCGGGGAGCCCCGTGGATACTCGGAAGGCTTAGCCAACAAGATTTCATCAAGGTTGTTAGTTGCCTCTCCATCTGCTTCACAAGGAACTCTTGGCAAGCATAACTCTATTTCCAGTTGCTAGAGAGACACTTTCAGCCTCAGGATGAAAGTAACATTGGTCTTTCCTTTCAATACATAGCATTGTAACTTAATTTTCAAATAATTTTCCCTGCTGAGGTTGAGTTTGGAAGCAGAATTCACATGAAGTTTTCTCACAAAAACACCAAGCAGTTTGTAAGACAAATACTAAAATTAAAAATATAAGAAAATTCAAAACTAACTGCAAAACATGATTGGTTTTGTGGTGGGTATTTTTTTTTCCTTTTAAGTCAGAGGCAAACAATTCACAATGAATAATTTATCTGACATGTATTTTCTTTTTTATCCATAGAATTTCCTCTAGTAGTTAGTTCCAACCTCAGGTACATTCCATTTTTAAGCAGACAGCTTTCCTAGAAGTTAAGCCACATTCTGAACTTTCTTGGCATGTTCAATACTCCACAGTCAAGAGAGCCACACAGTAGAATAGAAATGAAGGCATGCACATCTTCAAGTTTAAATTTAATATTAAGCTTCTGTGAGTGCACCCTCATAAAACTTTGAAGTGTATTCCTTCCCCTGCTCTCCCCTGAGGAACTGACTAGCAGAACAGAACCATGTGAATGTTCATGAAAAGGAGAAGCATGAGAAAAGCAAATTAACTCAATGCAGTTCTTTGAACTAAAAAGAAAAACATTTGGCAAAGTCTGGATTTAGGATATGACACTGCAGATTTACAGAATGGTAAAGAGCAGAAATTCAGCTATTCTCAAATGTGCTGAGTAGAATGTCTATCTGCATGCTCATCATCCAACAAGCTGAAGCAAAGATAATTTTGCTTGCTCAGCCCTTGTTCAGACTTGCAATTTATAGGAGAGGAGTTCAAGTGGCAGAAAGCCTAATGCTGTGTCCCTGTGTTAGTGGTCCCTCTCTGCCTTATGTGGATCAGGCTGAAATCCCTTGGCCAGCCATGCTGACCCTCCCAGCTCCCCACTCCTCAGCTGGATGGCCGTAGCAGCCCAGCCCAGCCCCACTATAGAAAGAGTCAGAGGTATAAAGTGCTGCACTATTTAAGCTGGATACAAACAATAAACAACCTGAGAAAGAGTGTGCTGGTCCCAGGTACCTCAGATGCTGCTTCTACCTGCTCTTTATTATTTCTCTCAGGCATGACTCAGTGTCTTCCAGACTTAGGAGTGCACACACTCCCTGTTTTGGCTCCTGTTCATGTGCAGTGCAGTCTTTCAGTGCAGCTCCATTCCAAACAAAACATCAGTCACATCACACAGCTTAGAATCACAGAACCACAGAATCACTAAGATTGGAAAAGACCTCCAAGTTAATTAAGCCAGCCTCTGACCAAGCACCACCACGTCAACTAAATCATAGCACCAAGTGCCACATCCAGCTTGCTTTCCAGGGATGTGAAAACCTGCATTACTAACACCAACCAAACTTAATTCAGTGATACCTAAATTTGCCTCAGGTTCCCTCTGTGTGTAACAGCAGTCTTAGATAACAGAAGCACAGGCCACAAGTAATTAAAATCATATTGATTTTACTCAGTATCACAGTGATGATATGACGACTAATGTTAGCCTTCTTATAATGGAGTGAAAATACTAAGTGCCTGTGTGAATATTTTCATTTTCTAAGATATCATCAGAAATCATTAAAAAAAAGTATTTCAAATCAATCTGGCAAAATAGATGTTTTTGAGAGACTCTGACTGATATATTTAAAAATAATTTAACCCAATAAATACACAGACATAATTCTTTTCCGAGCCACAGAAAAAAGCTGGGATGTCTCAATGCACTCAGGTCAGGGATATACACAAAGAACACTCATCCTTCTTGCAAGTGGTGATTTAAGGGAAAAAGTGCTTATAGAAATTCCTTCCTCCCTTCCTCCTTGTTCCCTGTAATGCAGATGGCTGTTCTTGCCCATTCCTGCTCATCCTGCCTGTCCTGTGCTCTGCATTCAGCCAGTCAAAGCAACCCACAAAGCCCATCACCAACTCTGCAAAATTCCTCAGGACATTGCTGGAGGATAGAACTGTATCTGGTGGCTCTTTAATTGCTGCAGCATTCTTCCAATCCGGCAGAGGCATGACAAATTTGCAAGTCAACATGTTTTAAGATGGATTATCCTTTTCAGAAAATGTCTGCGGGGATGGTTTGGGAAAAAAATCCTTTAAAAATCTTGTTCCTGCTTTGCTTTTCACACTAAACTTGAGAAGAAATATTCAGAGAGAATTTCTGCATTCATAGTTAATGGGGGAAGGGATGATGTAAGAACATATCCCATTTATAAGAAGGGTTAAATAGCCTTTTATTTTGCTACCCCACATAAATATATATTTATATGTATACACATATATATATACACACATTCAAAATTTTATGGAGATAAACCTGAAATATCTATCTTTCCACCTTTAGAATGATAATATGAGGAGAATTTGTCAAGTTCTGCATCACTGCAAACCCCACATATTTCATAAAGATAATTAACCACTGAAGAAAGCTCCCAGCAATTTAACAGATACTAGCAAAAATTTAATGCCTTGGAGGCATATCAGATGTTGGAGGATAGCTTAACTACTGAATTATCCACTAACCTTCTCTTCCTGATCTGCCTTGAGGATACTACAAAAGATGTTTCAAGAATGAGATGGAAGGAACTGAAGGAAAAGCCATGTTAAAAGACTTTTAAGGAGTTGCCTAGATCTTGACCTTATCTAAATTAGCTTGGACTTGCATAAGATGGGAAAAGGTTGATGTGAGGGAAAAAGAAGATGATAATGATCAAGTGTCTTGACTTGCAGACAGGCAATAAATCACTTCTATTGAACATGCCATGAATGACAACAGTGCGTCTTGGACTTGAGAATGAGTCACTGGAAACATTCTGTCTTCTGAGTCAGCTGAAAGAAGAGAGTCTCTTTGTATAGGCATTGTTGTCCTCATTTGCAGAAATGTAAATAAACATATTTCCCAGTTACAACAGAAAATACAAGCCCCAAACCTTCTGGATAGCCACACAGTCAGTAACTCTCCTCTCCAGTCAAAAATTTTTCATTTGCTCTTTCCTTGAGGAAACACACTACACTGCTCATGGCTGACTTCTAGGATTTAGAAAAAAAATCCTCTATCGACATCTATTGATTTCCCTGCAAACTCGGATAAGTTCAGGGCCTGTCTGAAGAGAGGAGTCAGCTCTGCTCCCATCCCCCCTCGAAGGGACAGCGGTTTCTTCCCTGCCCTTGTTAAAGGTGACCTGGGCACTGCAGTATCCTGCAGATGGGGACAGGTGCTGATGGCAGAAGGGGGCATAGGAAATGTGGGCAGCCCCCTGCAGTAGCAGTGCGCGGTGGGAACCTGCAGAGTGAGACTCAGGATGGTTCTTGCAGTCATCCATACCCAGATCCATCACACCTGATGGCACCAACTAATACATCTGGGGACCTTTGCTCTTAAGGTTCTTCTTCCTGTTGTTTTCTTAACAAAGGAAAAGTCTTAGTTAAAAAGAAAGAGGACAGTGCAATTCATTTCAGTGACCTTGTTCACACAAGCCAGTAGTTTTAAACACAGATTTTAAGTCTAACCACAAACTTTGCAGAAGTAATCTCCTGCTGTTGCCCTCTCCAGTTTTTCCTACTTTCTTGCTGCAACAAGAGAGGAGTCAGCAGCCTGAATAAGATCACTCTACTGCTGCCAACTTTAAAAAGCACCAAACAACAACAAAAAAAATTCAAATAAAGCCCAACTCAATGCACACAGCTTCAACAGAACAGCGTACAAATTCTGAAGGCTCTTAAAATTCATATTATATGCTTTACAAATGTTAACTGCTTAGTTCTTACACTTCATGAGATGCAAAGGCCTAAAGGATTCATAGATGAATTCACTTGATATTTTAGTTTTTTGAGAAGGATAAAGGCTTACAGCTTACAAAAATGAGAACAAAAAGACCACTGGTAGTCATTCTACCAAATCAACTACAGCAGTTTCCACATGGGTAAACAATATATTTGTGAGCTGCTATAGGAAAGATGGGTTATGACCTCTAAGATGGGAGTATTTAGAAATACATGTCTCCCTCTCAGGGGTTTCTGATGGTGCAAGCAGTGTTTGTTTACATATGAATCTTAAAAGTTTTCTGCACCTTCTTTTTTTACTGGTCATGTTTTCCTTTTTAGGCTTGCAAATTGAGTTGTACTTGTAAAAAACTCTCAATGCATCTCAGAGTCATGTAACAGTGTAAAGAGAACTTCTGCCTTACAGGTGGCATAATCAAGTTTTCTCAGGAGTTCAGGCCTTTCTCTCCTCCGCAGCACATTCAGTAGGTTTGAACCTCTGCCTCACCTCATTAATTAGTTCAGTTCTCCAGACACACTAAAAACTCCACGCTCGTCCCAGGTAGCCAGCCGCCAAGAAAACAAAGGACAAGTTCAAGCCCTTCTCTCAGGTTCTTTCTTAAAGGTCTGTCAATCTTCTCCTTCTGAGGTGAATCCTGGAGTCTTCAGGGACTTCATACCTACCCTTTTCTGTCAACATACTAAACATCTCATCTATCTTTCAAATATTTCCTTTTCTCGGTTCCCCTTGTACTCCTGTCTATACTCTAATAGCTCTACATTAAATTCTCTTAACTTATTCTTCACATAACCTCCAGTACTCCTTCCTGCTCTTGGATTCTCATGGCCTTTCAGCTTCCAGAGCATGTTTCCACAGGTCTGCGGCCAAAGCCCTCAGCCAAAGTTTTTCTAGCCTCATTTCACTACAGATATCCAACAGCCAGCTGCCCTCACTTCAAGTGCTTCCTGCATGCCCCTTCACTCTCTGCAAAGAGATTCACATCTCTTTCCTTCCTCTGTTTGTACATCTAACACTGGCTGGAGTCTGGACTACTGCAGGGACAAGTCTCTCTCCTGCAATGTTTTTGAAAGGACAAGTGGTATCTTCCCCCATCTTTCCCACACATGAACACTGCTGTATGTACAACAGGCCAGGCTCTCCTCACTCTGATTTCCTACACCTTGTCATCCAAAGCCTTGAACTCATTTCATCAGCCTTCAGTATTCTGTGGGAGCATGAGATATCTGTAAGAAAACGACTGCTCCAGAAAAACTTCAGAAAGTTTAACTCATAGGTGATAAGCTCTGTTTGCATTTCCCAGTCTGAGAAAAGCTTTCAGATATTTGCTTATGGGCTGCTGTCAACAAAGGGGTACAAAACATTTGTACCCCATCTGCAAAAAGATTATTAGCAGCATTTTTTTTAATCCATCTTGTGACACTAATTTACAAACTGTTCCCACAATTCCACTTTTTTACTCTTCAGGCTTTTAATCTTTTTTTCTGGTCTCAGGGAAGGAGAAGAATTCCAAGTCGAGAAGAAACTGCATGTAAAAGGCAGGTCCAACTGCAATTACTCACACAGTGGCTGAACATTCTAATCAAATCCTGAATATTTGGAGTTTTTCAAATTTGTAGATCTTAATTTCACAATTATTATCATCCTCTGCTGTATGCATACTTTCTATGTTTGCACTAGGAAAAAGGTATTACCAATGGAATCAAGGATTTGTAGGAGATTGTTGTAGAGTCCTATTAATAATATAAAATCAGTCTAAACCACAAAGCAATTTTGCTTACTCATGGGACATTAAACATGCCTTATTTAAAGCCTTTTTACTTTTTATTTCTGAGTTCTCCTTCAAATCATTTTTATTGTCTGATTCAGAATAATTCAACATAAGATATGAGTTTTCCAGCTAAGAAGCCATTACCAATTCAAACATCAAACTGACTTTGCTTCCAATATGCAAGCAAGTGAACTTAGCTTGTTAAACTTCCTTTAAACTAGAAGTATTTTACAACCTAAGAAAGAACAGCTCTTTAATACATTAAATTTTTTTACTGCTATAAAACTTAGATGGGTTACCCACCATCTGTTTTAGGTTCAGGTCATGGACAGACAGATACTAGATCTTCTGCCCTATATATGTGGGCCAAATGCATGCTTATGCACTATCTGAAATAGAGTGCCTGCACAAAATCTCTAGATAGACACAGAAGATACTTATACATTTTACTCACCTGATTGCATTTAACCCTCGTAAGAACTGAAAGAGATTATATGCTGAGATGGCTGGTTATTTTCTGATAAGAAACTGGGGTTTGGTGGAGCATCTTAAATGTTAAAACCTACATTTTTCAAGGAAAATTTTTGACAGTGTTGATAGAAAAGGCTTCCTTGATCTAAAATGGAATTGCAGACAGATAGACAACTGCTGTTGAAGACTCACTTCACAAAAGGACTCCAATCCTCTGGTAATAAAGTCTTTAACTGTAAGCCCAGCTTAGTCCAAATAACAGGCTCATTTCAGCACAGGACTAAAGGGCTGATCAGACAGGGCTCTACCACCCACTCATTCAGAATTTCACCTGAAGATCAGCTCCTCATGGCAACTACAAAACTTTTGTCTTTTAGCACAATTTCCAAATCCACAGCCTTTCTGGCTATAATGGAGAGACAAGGGGATGTGAATTACTATTTGTCTGTGACCATTCAGCCAATAGGTTTTTTTAAAAGGAAAAAGAAGTAAATTTATTTTTAGAAACAAATTCAAATGGAACTGCTACAGGCACACCTGCAAGCACATGTATATATTCTAGGGTTAACACAGATATATGCATGAGAGAACACGAAATGTCCTTGAAACTTGTCTGAAACTTACAGGGTTTTAAGGAATATTTAGAGGCATATAGAAACAAAAGACACGTAAGCGCTAATTTGTTTTTCTTTTCATTTTTTTTTGCATTGATATTTGAGCTTGTGAAATTTTAGTGGCTAGTATTTTTGCATGAATGGCCACTGGGTGCCACTGTTCTGCTGCACAGAAAAAGAGCAGAAACAACATTTTTATCATAGTAAGTTTTTTTTATTAAAGTATGTATACTACTGCTTCATGTGCCCATCTTTTAGAAATTACACTGCTGCACAGTTCGCAGTGAGCTTTTTCAAAGCAGAACAATAGGAAAAGTGGCACTAAGAGACTGGAAAACCTGTTTAAACTCAACAGGCAATATAACCTAGAAGAAACTTTTTCCAACAGTTTATTTTCTGCTTAATAAAACAGAGACTTGCTATCCAGATCCAGGTTCGATAGTCACTTGCTGAATGACCTTGTGGAACTCACTAGGAGCTCTTCCTGCCCGGCTTTGCACAGCTGCTTTTACAGTACACAAATATGTATGTCAAATGTTCAAATGTACATGGAAACTGGATCTAATGCACTTAACTGGTTTCTAGAATACATAGTGTGTGTGCAGCTATAATAACCGTGCACAGGTAATTGCTGCATTTCTGAATGTGGAAACCATATCCTTAAATCCTGTGAGCCTTATTTTCTTCAGTTAGGAAATGGGGTTAACAACGAGTATGCAATTTATGGCAAGAATAACACTGCAGGGAGAGACCTTTATACAGGTAATAAGAACAGGTTTGGGCCTGTGTAAGAAGTAGCTTCAAGAAGCTGCAGTCCAGCTGGAGTGGGATGTGCAGTTTTAGAAGTAAACAGTATCTCATACTGGGAGAGGACAGAGGGTGGTGTTATAGGGGTCTGACCTGCCACTTCCCATCCAAGTAACTATAACTGCAGTACTAAAAGCTGCCATTTGTTCCCAGCTGTAATATAAACATATCCAAGGTCTAAATAAAGCTCCCAGAGGTCAGTGAAGAAAGACAAGGTCAAATGCTGCCAAGTCCAAAGCGTTAAGTTATAAGCAAGAAAAGAAATGGTGAAAGACTGAGTTCCTTGAAAGTCCAGAAGATAAGATTTTAAAATATGAAAAACATCAGAAAGAACAAAGACTCTGAACTACATTATGCCAAATCAGAAAGAAAGATCTTTCCAATTATGCAGAGAGTTTTCAATTTTCAAAAAAAAAAAAAAAAAAATTTAAGAAAGAAAATTTGTAGTTTGTTGCAAATTTGACAGATTATTGAGGCAATTATCTTAAATAACCTTACTTAATGTTTCTAATATTTTATACTGCCCAAATGTGGGCTGATAGTTATTCATTGCATTGCTCTGGTGTACACTTGAAAGAATTTCAGAAATGCTAAATGACCTTAGAAAGACATTTTTAATAACAGAATAGGGCTAGTCTTAATCCACTGCATAGGCCAATACCCTATCATGTTCCTCCTGAATAATTTTGAAGAAATGAAAAGGACTCTGGTAATGTTTTCTATCCGTCTATGTATGACACTCACCAGAGCCTTTTGATTTTTAAAGCAATTCAGAACTCCATAGAAAATGCTGTGTCCATCTCAAGTACCTCACAGGATTTTGAAAGTAAGTTTGGAAAGATCTAAAGAATGTTCCTTGTATCTTTCTTGATTATCCAAGGCAATATTTCTGTGTTCCCACCTAAGATCAAAACAATTTGGTGTTACCATTTTTAGCACTCTTTGGCACCCTGCTGTGCCCATCATACTTGTAGAAGAAGACCATCGAACCCATTTCCTTCAGTCACTGGCAATTTCTAATTAATTCCCTGCCCTTAAATTCCCTCACCCATCCTCTGCAGTGTGCCCAGTCCTCATGAAGTTCAGCCATAAAAAAATCACAGCAGGGCAATAAATAGTTTGAAAGGAGTCCTGAACTCCCCTCTAGGTAGCCAGGTACCCACCTGTGTCAGTCACTCAGCAACTGAGACAGGGAGATAACAAGGTTGTCTGCACTTCTTACCTTTCATGTTTTGAGTTTAATAAGAGGTAAAAATTGGTTTCTGTCTGATGCTGGCTGCCTTCCCTCACCTGAAATGACCAGCTCGAGTACAGTACAGTGAAAATTGTTCCAGTTCAAGGAACTGATGGGCGAAGGGCAGAGCACAGCAGAGACAGATGTGACCTTCGGGCACTTCCAGCTGTCCTTGCTATATTGAATGGTTTGGAAACAGCTTCTACTTTGAGACAATGCAGATGAATTTTATGAAAACTAGTGAACACTCCAAGGCTTAAGATAATTTGGGTGCACTGAAAACTTAGAGGAAACAATCTAACCTGACCACAGTTGAAAGTGAAAAATATCCAGCCCATTTCATACTGCACTTTGTAAACTTGGCCAAATAAATGAACTGGCAACAGCAAGCATGGAAATTTTTATGATTATTAAAAAATTGTTTTTCTTCATGGTTTCCAAAGTGCTATTATTGTGAAAGGGTTGGGACACATTTGCAGTTTTTTTTCTCTCATTATAATCGTAAACAACACACAAATGTGCCTTGGGTGTAAAGGCCATAAAGCCAGATACCCATTTGAAACAAAGCATGCTGAGATTAAATGTCTTTTCAATTAATGTTCAGATCTGCTTCCTGTACCCTAGTCAAGTGATCTTGCAGCACACCCTTTAAAGCAGACAGATGATACAGATATACAGTAAGAGAACATTTCATGCTTTGGTAAAACAGAGGCAAACATATGGTTTTCACATCCCTAATTTCATTACAGCTCAGCTCTTCTCAGCAATCACTGTCTCTTCCATAATACTTCCAAATGCCCTGAAATACTCTAAGTGAATTTGGTAACTAGCAAACTGCTGTTTCCCTGTTCATTACCATGAACTGTCTTGTTTCACTTGCCTATCACACCAATGTGATATGGCATAATGCAGCGCTACACACTGTAACAAGTCAGAAAAAATTTAAAAGGCCATGTTTGGCTTTATACTTAATTCTCAAAAGCCTGTGTATTGTCCATTACAAAACCCAGGTAATTTAATCGCCCAGCTGCTCAAGAAGAAAGTGAAATGACAACTTTTTACAAGTTTAGAAACTGGTATTGTTGTCATTTATCTGCCATATGTAGACATTTATGAGGGCTTTTTACCATCTTTTGCAGAAACTAATGGTCATAGCTTTCATGAACTTCTAATAAAATTTAATATGAAATATAAAACAGTTTGGCAGCATTTAAATGTCCAAATTCACAACTGTTGAAGTGCTTGAACACTGTGAGAGCTCCCCAAGAGCTGGAAATAAAGCTTGGTTGTGGGTGCACGAATGACAAAATTTCTTCTCAAAAAGCTCAAAATTAAAAGTCAATAATCTTTCTGATGAAAAGATGAATAGATAGCTATTATTATTTAACATCATATGACATTTTCTCTATTGTGCAGATGTCCTTGTCCAAAACTAGTCCTGAGCCTGGAAGAGAATATGGCCCTAGACATTTTCCCAAGCAATTCACTATAGGGAGTAAATTCCAGTTGTGGGAAAACCTTGCTGAAGAGGGAAGGGAGGTTTCAGCCTGCCTGCAGCCAGCATCTCTCATCCCTCCTGGGCTTACAGGCACCAGGAATGCCTTCCAGCCCCTGCATCTGTTCTGTTCATGTGCTAAGGAAGCACAAAACAAACAGGAAAATACACAGTAAGGTAGCAATACTTATTCTAACCTAAGTCACATAGCCTGTTTTACATCACTTAGTTCTTCCCTTTTCCACACCTGGCAGGTTTCTCAGGAAAGATCAGTGCTTAGATGCAAAATACTCCTGGGGGAATCCAGAAATAGTTCCTAGAAGGCAGAGAGTGCTCAATCTGAAGCTACACCTGTATCAGAGGAGATGAGCCATTTTATCACTACTTTACATATCCTGCCAGGCATAGCTGAGGTGAAGGCACCTATCTGATCTCACATTCCTTCTGAAGTGATAAAGAGGATCTCATGCTGTAGGTTTAATGTGTAAAATACTTCTTACCTTAAAAACTAAAATAATATAGATACATATGGATCAGAATTTGGTAACACTAATACACACGATCTCTTCATCCCAATTCCCCTTACTAAAGACAATTATTTTTCACTGAAACAGCAAAGCCTGACTCTTGTCATCAGAAGATCTCAGAAGAGCTCAGCATTATCTGCTGTACAAACTGGGGGCTTACAGCACAAAGCACTGTGGCCAAGCAGACCTTTGCTCTCCAGAGCCTCAGCACAGCCCTTCATGCACCGTTAGAGTGAGGAGGGAAGGAGGAAGGCTGAGCCTCCCAGCCTCCCACTGGGGGGCTCAGCAGCACCTCTGCTGGGGAGCACCAGCTTTTAACATTAATTCCACTTTTAGACTATCTCTTTCAAGACTGTTCCAGTTTTTCTTTTCTGTTGGCTACACTTTTATATAATCTTGTATCAACCTGCAGGGTGGTTAAGAACCTTAATATTTTTATCTCAGTTTCCTTCTTGTAGCAATTTTTTTTTGTATTAAATAAAAGTAATAACATACAAAAGGTCAGGATGGGCTAAGCCCAATATAACTGTTTTCATAGCATGGAACTAAATGCAGTAAGAAGCATAAGCATCCAGGGAAATGACCTTTACTTCTTTAAAATTTAAACACATAAAATAAGGGTAATTTGGTGCCAGCCAAAATGTACTGTAGTTTACCCTTTATTGAAAATATGCACCAAATTACGTAGTGTGGCTGCTTGATTAGGTACAGATTAGAGGCGATCAGGAGCTCCACAAATCATTGTGTTCCTGGATAGAAAAGGAGCAAAATTATGGCACCAAAAACAAACACAAAAACCCCCACCACAAAAAACCAAACAAAAAAATCAGAGTAATAATACCCTGAAAGTGAAAATTTCTGGCCCTACATCCTGCATCTGTTTATTCCCACTGAAAACTCTCATTGAATATTTACCTGCAGGAAAAAAGCCTGGTTGATGATGATTATGAAGTACCCATATATTATTATTACTTTTAAGTATCTGTGGCACACACAGAAGCTCTTCGTGTGAGGCATAAACAGAATCTGTTTCTCTTCAAAAAGACATTCTACCTTCACATAAAAATGCACCAACGGTTTTGTCAAAGAAATGTTTCTGCTTACACCTTACAGGGGCCTTACCCACCACAAATGCCTACATGAGCAGTGGCGGGCAGCTGCGTGCTAGCTTAAAAAGGGCCTGGAGGTCTAGCCACGGTCCCATCCATGCTACAGCAGTGACACACTCACAGGTAAAGCAGGCTGATGGAGTTGAGCTCCTCACCCGAGGGAGCTTCCCTCTAAGCTGGTCGAATAAGCGCACAGTAGCAGAGGCAAAGAAGTAAAGAGAGGGGACTCTCCGTACGTGCTCCACACAGGTCAACTCCGCTGAAAAAGCAGGGACAAAGAGCCAGATTGGTGGGGGGGGGGGGGGGGGGGGGGGGGGGGGGTGTCCAGGGATTTTATACTGGGTACGGAATAGGCGGGGAAAGGGATCACAGCCAATGGGATAGGGGCAAGTAGGCGGGGTTGACAGCAAGGGAACCAATGGGAACAACACATAGGAGGGACTTAGGGAAGGATCCAATGGGGCGTCGAGGAACGAAGAACTTTCTAGAACTGATACATATTAAAGATGGAAAATGAATATACATAACCTCATACATAAAACAGGACTGGGAAAACATTAACTGATCAGGGGAAAACATGCAAAAGGAAGAACAAGGGAATCATGGGTTGTCACCATGACTGTGAGTTACATGCTAAACTTGGGTTGCTGACCACCACAGGTGGTTGTCTGAGTTCTCCTCAGCAGACAGTGGCTGGAGCCACTTGCACCACCACAGAGCAGAATTTGAGACATTCAAGAATATTGTGAATGCAAGGCAGCCAGTAATGAATTTTTTATTTTTAATTGAAATGTATATCTTTGCTTGCAAAATCCACAAATCATTCCAACAGAAGAAAGAACATTAGATGAAGAATTTGATACACTTCAAACTAAAATAAATGCATCAACTATTAAAATAAATGTGTGTATTACAGGAAAAATTGATCAAAATCAGATACAATATTTTATTCACCAAATCAGATACATCCCTGTCGAATCACTGCTTATTCAATGCAGGATGAGATGCATAATCTATCAAAACAGGTATCTCCTACAGTAAATCAAATCTACCATCTGATTCAAATATGTCTCCTACTGAATCAAAAATATCACCCAATACATCAAGTATGTGGCACCAAATACATGGCTGATGCTTTAAAATACATTTTAAAGAATTATCAAGTAGAATGCTTCTAGATTCAACATGGATAACATTTAAATTAAAATTTATTTAGACAAAGAGATAGTATTTCCAGACTCCCTCAAAGGCTGATTCCTGGACTAGGGACTGTAATTATATTAATGTTTCCTTGCAGCATCCTTTGTTTAAGGCACCTTGCTAGGATGAAGTGCTTTCCCCATCCCAGCAGAAAAGGAGGGCTTTCATTCCACTTTGGTCCACTCCCCAAACCTCTAGGACCAAGCTCTAAGCAGCCACATGTTGTCCCCAGCTCCTCAAAGGGAAGTGCCAGTCCTTTGCCACACGTTCAGAACACCACAGTCCATGTACCATTAAATACAGAGATGCAAATATTATCAACATCAACCCAAAAATCATGGATGGACCATCCAACAACCAGCCAAAAGGGTGATCCTCCATAGTAATTTTCTATTACGTCCTCATGGAGCATGAAACCAAGTCCATGCTTAGCCCAAAAGTGCATAGGTGGCCTCCAGAACACATTGCCAGAGTGTAAAGAAAATGCCAAATGTTCATATGGCCTGGAAAAAACAGTCAGAAAATTTAGGGAAACATTCTCAAATACACAGATGTCAATCCTGGCGTGGGAAGCTACTGAGACACTGACTCAGGTGCTGGGACAGTAACCTTGTGAGCTATCCATACACACCTTCACTGCTTTTTAAACTTTTTCCTCAGCAACAGGCAGACACAACTGACAAAGACATAATGCTATGCTACACTTGACCTCAGACAACCATTTTCATAATCTTACACACTGTACCTGATCCCATATTCTTTCCTGGAATTTGGTGTCCCGATCAAAGCTGTGTACAGGCAACTAATTTGTTTACTAGCTTCAGAACAGCCTTTCTGCAGACTCAGTGCCTAACTCACTGTGTCTCCCTTTCAGGAAAACACTGTGTGACACAGAGAGAACGATACCCTCCATTTCCACATTCACTCAGCACCCAGTGAAGAAGGGATGCCACTGGCTGGCAGATGAGATGCTCCACCAGCCTGATATGGTGAGTGAGAATCAAGCTTTCCTTGTTATGTTGGGAGCTGTCTGGGTGCTGGATTTGAGATCACTGAGTATGAATGACCTTGTGCCTCTCCTTTTAACAGCAGTTTAATACGCAGCAAAAAGAGGGGATGAGGTGAGAAGAGAAGCTGAGAGCACAGAGCCTGACATTCCAGTTGTGGCAGTGAAAAAAAGGCAGATTTGTTTTCCTCTCCCTACTCCCAACAAAGGGAATTGATGTCTCAATTTTCAACAGTGCTAAGAAATGAGCGTTCAATAGAACTCAGGTTAAAACTGACCACACCTGATATTATAAAGACTGTCAGGATCAGATTAAGTCACCTACATTGTCAGAATGTTTAAAATACAGTCTAATTAACTCAGACAGCTTGAATATTTTTTCAAGGATAACAAAATTTGTTCCACTGGGACACTCCCAAATTTTGGGTCTAGCTTGTAAATTAGGCTCTGGAACTGCTGTTCTTATTGCAAGCTCTTAAAAGGAACAACAGACCATGCTTGTTACTCCTCTGCCATTCCCTATTATCACTCTCCTCTGTCAATATAAGCATTGATTGTAATTGCAGTTTTGCCCAACTCAGATTGATTAGAATGTAAAGCAACAAGAGTAGTATAATTATGTCAAAAAATGCCTACTGACATGAGACATAAAGCTGGCTTGATGTACTACTAACAAGTAGAAGAAACATATGTTTTCCTTACACTTGCTCTGAATACAGAAATACAATTCTATTCTGCATTTCTGTAGTTGTCACAGGAAAATATACCATAAACTTGGCAAATCTGGCCAAGGGAAGAAGCAATTTATGGACATGATGTCTCTACCAGACCTGCCTTACCTCTTAAATCTGCTAGAGTTAACCTGAGTAGTGTCTGTGTATTTGGTTAATTAAGAATCTGAACAGCAGGAACAGTTTTGGAACACATAACCTTGCAGAAGGTGATGTTTATCTAAGGTCGGGATGGACACTGCTGGGCCTGGAGAGAGTTCAGGCAGCAAGGTGGGTGTTGCTTTGTTCCACCCCCTCTGCTGGATATTGTCACAGCTTGAAGCTGAAAGTGGATAACAATTCCTCCTTTCCAAAGGACAGAGCAAGGCTGGCAGCAGACAGCAGGAGGTAGATGCACCTGCATGACAGGAAAGCTTCTCTTTGGTGGGAAGATGATCAGTGGCAATTCTCTGTTCACTGTCACACTACAATCGACTTCAGTGAGTAGAAGAATTGAAATTAAAATGTTTAAACTTATTCCATGAAGTGCTTTATAAAACAAAGGGTCAAATATTAAAATTCAGATATAGACTATAAATATCAGGGGTAAGCACAACTACACAAACTAAATATTTTCTTTTGCAACACTTGTAGTTTCTGTAGGCAGAGAGCTCCAAAACCGAAATGGTGTAAAAACACAAAGATTTATTTGCTTCCTCTTTTTATGTCCCTCTCTTTCAAAGAATATGTTATCTTACATTATACTGTACTATTTTTATATCTTGTTATTTAAAGGACCTTAAAACCATTACAGATGGATTTTGTTAATGGCATTTGCTAGAACCTAAGGCACAAGGGAAAATATTCAAAAGGCACTAATCTGAACAAAGTTTTAAAATTATGACTCTAACACCTAATGAGGTTTTGTTGCCATGGCTTAAATTTTAAAGAAACTCCTATTTTTACAGTATATCCCTGTGTTCCTTAAGGCAATATAAATATAAAAATAAAATGCAGAAAACCCTTTTTTTAATTTTAAGATAGTCTTAAGTAAAATTTAATTAATAGAGATAAAAGCTAATCCTTTCTTCTTAAAGAAAAACATATCTAGCTTTACAGCAAAGTAACCAGCACTTTACACAAAGCCTTTGTTATTTTCTTTGCTTCCGAGGCATATTCAGGTACTCCTTTTAAGGCCTGCCCATAGAAGTAAATCAATTAAACTCAATCAAATCAATTACAAATCCCTGTAACATTACAATTAGTGAAACATTCTTGGTTAGCTTTAATGGGAATAAAGCAGATAAATTTTCCACTCTCAGCTTCATTTAAAAAAAATGGAGAGAAAAAAAATTAATTATTTTGAACATTTCATAGAATCAGAGAATGTGCCATACTATTATTAGACCTATTCAAAAGGTAAAGTGTCTTATGTTACACATGGCTGTGTTGTGCTGTATGCACAGGGCAATCCCCCCTCTGCCTGAGTCCTCCAGGTGATCCGTTTTCATGCTGATGCCTGAGATTAGATGAAGCAATTGCTATTTTAATTCACAAAGCTTCCACGCTGTTAAAACTGTCACTAAAATGATACTGCATTTCTGGCAAAGATTCCTGATGTGCTGCTGTTCTGTGTTAGAGCACATGCATCAACATTTCAAATTTGCAAAACTCTCCCCTCCCTCAAGACCTTCTTGCCCCATTTCTAAGTGTCCCACTATGTGCAGCCCTGCCACACCTCGAGGCAGGGCTGGTTGTGACTGCAGCCCTTCTGACAGAGACTGCCACAGCACTGGCATTGCTCAGTGGCTTCAGGGAGGGAAGATGTGAAGCCCCGGCAGCCATTAGGAAAGTTTTAATCTGATTTTTAGACTATATTATCTGAACCCTTTCATTTAGACATAGTTCTATGCAACTATATTTACATTCAGTTTTTGATAATTAAAGACTTAAAGTAGCATCTGATAGATGCTGAAGAATCTTGCTGGTTATTCAGTGTTAGGCAATGAATTCAGTACAGCCACTTGCTGCAAAGAAAGTCCTCTAGACTCTTCATTAAATTCCTACATTGCTTATTTTTCTGCTAAAGAAAGTATGGGTTAACTAAAGATCACAAATATTACATGGTATTATGGTAAGAAGTTAATGAGCACAGCAAACTCACCACAGCACTATCCTCTTAAAGTTACGTGACTTTTTAAACTCTAACATCTACTGTGTTTTGTAGCAGAACCACCCAGGAAGCAAGCATTTTCATAGGTCTGTAAATATTTTTTGCAACAAAATATTTAGGAAAATAGAGCTTTTCCAAATCCTCTATCCATAACAGTAATGCTGTCCTTCTGAAATAACAGATCCTATGCTCCTGAAATTTCTTTGAAAGTATACATAATCTTTTAGGATAAGACCTTTACCACTTAAAGCAGATAAGACCAAAACTATAGAACTGCTAGAGGCCATGCAGATAAATTTTCAGAAAACATAATTCATACTTAATACAGAACCAGAACAATAACCAGTTAAATGTGATTGCTGGGGTTTCTGAACAGCTGTGTCTAAACAGAAAATAAAATACACTTGACTGCGGCCAGAAATGGCTAGTTTCCATTTGGAGAACAGTAAAGATCTTAAAGTTGACTAGTCAAGACTGTAAGAAATCACACATTTTACATACTGTTTAATGGGTGGGTTCTTTTGGGAAAATGCTTTTTACCTGTCCCTTTCACCAACAAACCTTGCATCAGTATCTTTGGAAGCTGCTAAATCTAAATGATTTTCAAATGTCATATAATGACTACCGTAATGTTACTGAACACCACAGACATATCTGAGGTGGACATGGGTATTACAGAAACTCATTATCCATCTCATTTCACTTTAATAAGTGAGACTGTATACTTAAAGGAGTGGAATTTAATCTCAATATTAGAAATGTTATATGTATCTTGTGACTTTGTACATTACATCTTGAACATTTTGTTGTTTCTTTTTTCTCCTGAATGTGTATTTAATGGGGGGAAGCCTATTATTCATACCTCTGCTCTTAATCAAAGCTGAGAATTCTGTAGAGAAGTAGAAAATTGAAATCGGCTCCTGCAACCTAGAGCTGAACAATTATGACTTGATTTACAAGGAGCCACTTTACTGCATATTTAAAAGCAGCTCTGCTGCAAAATCTGGGGACTTTTCAGAT
This sequence comes from Coloeus monedula, assembly GCF_965178545.1. Lineage (NCBI taxonomy): Eukaryota > Metazoa > Chordata > Aves > Passeriformes > Corvidae > Coloeus > Coloeus monedula. The sequence continues at coordinate 13,164,033 of NC_138795.1, read as the reverse complement.
AATCAAAATGCTACAGATTTAGCACTTTTAATTTTTGCTCCATCTCCTGCCAGCTTGAACTCTGATTATAATTACCATTTCATCTTCCCCTGAATGACATTGTTTTATCAGAGGAAGATGCTGTATCTGGAGTCTGAGTGTAGTGATTAGTATGGAACCAGATTTCAATGGGAAACAATGTGTGCCCTGAAATGAATCAGGGTGGGGAGTAATAATGTGAAACTGGAGCTAATCTCAAGTCCTTGAGACAAAGTGCACAACCCCCATAGCTCTGCAGTGCATGTGAGGCAACTATGCAGCCACAGAATGGGAAAAGCCCTCCCCTGCACAGGGCAGTTTCCTAAGGAACTAAAAGGAAACCAAGCCTAACAACTGTCTAACTCCCCTGGCACCTACCTACATTTTGTGTCTGGAAAAATTTCCTACTTCTTTGGATTGATCTGGCCCAACTGCTAATAACAAAATTGTTATAAACATATAGTATTGGCTTCTCGCAAAGTATAAAGGTAGCTATTATATAATGTTAGAAATGCTTTTTTGCTGTGTGGATGTAGTTTTCTCTCTTTTTAGCAAGAATGTTAGCAAGTGTGAGCATGTAAGATAACCTCCAAGGGAGCAGAGGATGAGGCCCGAGAAGCTGCTGATCAACACTTTGTCCAGAGAACAAAAGGGCCCAAAGGCTACTGCGCCTGGAGAACGGGCGGCCAGGAGAGTCCGAGAGCCACTATCACCGCTCTGCCCGGGGGGCAAAGAGGCCCAAAGCTGCAATCAGCCCTGACTGTCTGGAGAATTGAGAGATCCACCCTACCATCGACTCTTACCTAGCGGGCCCAACCCCAAGAATCAAAAGAAATAAAACCACAAGGCAGAAGACTACGCATGCTCTAAAAAGGCAGAACCAAGGAGTGGCCATGCAGAACAATTCCTGGAAAAGTTTTAATATGAATAGAGAACAGACAGTAAAAATTGTATAAAAAGGACTCACCTCTAGCATCAGGTGTGCTCTTGGCAGAGCGCCAAGGCACTCGGCCGTTATCCCTTTGCTTTATTTTATGTGTCTCTTATTGTCTTTATAGTAAACTCTTTAAATTCTAACAGGAGAGTGAACCTCGTTTTTCACAAAAATCATGTAGGACTGTCTATTTTTGTCAATATTTTAAGACTGCTCTTCCCATGTTTTGTTTCCAGAAACTATGTTAGAGAAAAATACTTCAGCAGTGAAGTACCCCCTATGCATCCCAGCTGCTGGGGGACAAAAGGGGGTGGGTGCTACAGCTGCTTCTGGCTCCTGTTTCTCTGTCCACTTTTACAGACATAAGTAATTGATCAATGCTCTCTGCATAACTGAAAATATAAAATTAAATTTTAGATAAACACACATAGAAGTGACCTTAAGATCTAAAATATAAGTAATATATGCTGAGAATAAGAAAAATGAACAGTGTTCTTGTATTAGCAGCATCTTTACATTTCAACTTCTTTATGCACAGGAATGTGGAAAACTTGCCATAAATAAATTCAACTGTTAGAAAACCATGAAGCCGGATATATCTATAACATAAATAGACTGCTTTGGAAAGTTCTTTTCTTTGTGAGAATTATCTTTTTAGTGAAGAAAAATTACTGATAAAATGTCAGGAGTAATAAATTGACACAGATGAGTGTAAGTACCTTTTGCAACAGTTGCAATAAATTCTGACTGGCACAGGAGTATGAAAACAAATGGTGTGGTCCTGCTGCTCATGCCAGAAACAATATGTAGAAAAACATGCAACCTAAAATTCATAGCTGTTCCCTTAAAATTTATGTCAGTACTGCTGCCACCCTAAGTTCCATTTTTTGAAAACCCTCTCACCCAGCTATATTTATGCTGAATAATGCTCTAAATACTCTTTTTCTGGTGAAGGAAACTGCATATAAACTTTGGGTCACAGCTTTCAAGATAGGTCGTAAGATAAAAGGGTAAAGGGTAAAGGTCAAAAAGGGCAAAGTTGAATGTACACAAACTTTTGTGAAGTGTCACTTACAGATATTTTATTTCTATGTGTATTTTTTTTAATGAAAAAGTCTTTATATTTAAGAATATTTCACCTAGAAAAAATAAAAAATGCTCTGAAAAATCCTTAAGTCAAACAGAACTGCTCACCTAATTCAGAATGATAGAGTAAAACTCTTCAGAAAAAGGCATGACGGAATTTTGTGAAAATAACTAGAAAATGGACTAGATTTCATACAAGACTAAACTGAGTAATAGTCATCACTTTGGAAAAGACCCAATGAGAGGAAAGAAAAATCTCATAGAGAGCAAAATAATGAGAGCTTTTTGAATAGTGAGTGATTACTCACAGCTTCCCAATGCAAAAGAATGGTGTGGTGCCCCATGAACTTTTCAGGCAACAACTCTTTTTAAAAAAGGATAGGTTTTTGGGGTTTGTTTTTTTAACAGAACCCACAGTTAAGTAGTGAAATTCAGAATCACAGGATGTTGTGAAGTAAAAATTATAGACGTGTTCAAAATCTAGATAAATCCGGGGAAGTATGTCTATCAAGGAGCATAAGATCCCAAACTTGAATTGAATCTATGTCTCAGTAAGTTCCAGAAACAACTGGTAAAACAGGCAAGGAGGCAGTGCTGTAATTGCCCTGCCATTTCCCCCGTCATCGACATCAGCAGCAGGTTGTGCTACAATAATTCAAGTCTGCCTGACATTCTTGTTTTCTTACACTGGCTTTTCATTAACTTGTCTTCCCATCTTTTAACAACAGGTGATAATAAATTTGTTTCTGTTTAACATGCCAGGAGATGTGTAAATTAACAGCACTGCCCCAAAACAGTCAGAGTAATAACACTGTACATGTGTGTGGAGGTGCCTTCTTGTGGAAGAAAACACAAGATGAGCAGCACCCTGAAAAGAAGATGTTAATTAATATCTGACATTGCAAACTAATGTATTCAGGCCTATTTATCCTCTTGTGTGGTATTGCTGCAGAAAAAAATCCTCAAGGTTAAAAACCCCTAGAAAAAAAGCAAATCCTCAAAATCTAGGATTGCTTTTGCAGGTTTGCCTCCTCTGATATCCAACAGGGTTAGCCTGCAACACCAGAAAAAATTGGTTAGAAAGATATGTTTACTTCCAAAATGTCAACTGAAATGTACTTTATAAATATTTTGTACAGGATTTATGCAAAGATAGAGATAATTAAGGAAATTATTTTTTTTTAAATGATAATAATAATACTGCTCTTAATAGCACTTACAAGGCTGAGACTGCATTTTACTCAACCAAATTACTCAGAACTATGAGCCAAACTGTAACCTAAGTCGTGTAAAGAGACGATTGCCTACATTCTTGCTAAAAATCTAACCAAAAGGTGTTCATGAGGTTTTCTCTTTTCTTTGCTTCCAAAGCCCTGGTGTTTGAATAATGCATAACTGTGTCTCCTTGCTAAAAAGGAGGAAAACGCCTTTAGGTCCTTTGTGGCAGGGGTCTGAGAGGGATGGATTTCTTTTAAAAAGCAGCAGTTGAGCCATTCCAAATAGCTCTCAACTTACTGTACTTTCCTCTGTCTCCAAAAAAAGTGCATTTGTTATTTGGTCTGTTAAAGCATAAGCCCACTGAAGGCTTTAGAAAAGGCAGCTTGCTCCCGTGAACTGCAGTTTAATTTTCTTTCCAGCAAATCTCAGAGCAGGCCATTCAGCATGAACCCTTCCCTAAAGCTGAGCTTCACCCACGATGAAAAATATGACTGGTTCAGTCAGAGTGGTTGCTAGGCTAGCAGGCAGCAAGGGAATAAATTAGCTACAAAATAGTCAGAGTTTCAAGCTTTTGTGCACCTCTAAAATATCAATAAGTAGTGTTCTGGAGTTGTTGAAAAATGATCTGCTTGAAACAATGCCCTGAGGAAGCCACTGCCCCATACATTGTGTAAGTCATACTGAGCTCTCTTTGGCTAGTGTCAAACACAAGCTCAGAAAACATCAGAATAATTTTGCCCCCATGAAAAATAAAATTTAAAAACTGACAAACTGATGAAACAAACAAACCACCAACCAAAGAGAGACAGGCTTTTATTTGTCAAGGAAACCTAAGAGTGTATCTGTAACTGCAGGACCTATTTGACGATATAAATCTGAGGATCTAGCTAGGGATGCAGCTTACTACACCAAATTTTTTCCTTTATGAGGAGCAGGGAGGTTTAGAGTTGTTTTGGCACCTGATTAACTATGGGCCACAGCTCAGATTCACTAAGGGTGAGCTGCCAGGCTGACGATTTCAGGATACTTCCACAGTATGTGAATCTGCCTTGAAATCCCCTAGATTTAGTTTAAAGACCTGCTGCCATCCTCTAACCAAGGCAGGTCTTCTTCACCAATCCTGCTGCATCTGTTCAGCTTTCAGTCAAAGTAAATTTGGTTTGAGTGCTTATCTGTTACATATCTCCAAATGAAATCTTCAGAGATTCTGCAAAGGGAAATGGTGGAGCAAATACTGAACCAAAGGGGAATAAAGGCCACAACCAGCAAATAAAAGCTGCCCCTACAAAACAGTTGCCCCACATTCAGCCAACACACCTTCCTCTGAGGAGACAGAGCCATTCTTGCCTGCTGTTGAGTGAGGATAGAGAAAATATGTGGACTGTACTTGTCATGGAAGGAACCTAACACTGAAAGGAAAATTGACCATTTCGAATATTTCAGCAGAATTTTGCTCCTGCAGTTCAACACAACTTTGTAACTTTGAGGATAACAAAAACATCCTGAATTCTTTTAAGAAACATCGCCCACTGGCTAAGAGGTTTGCTTTTCATCTTTTGTTACATGGGTGTAAACAAACAAACATTTTAATGAATGAAGACCCCACTGCTGTGGGCAAGTTCCAATATACACCCTATGCATCTGACCAAGATTCCATCAGATTAAAATGCTTTAACCTTAAGCCAGTACTCAGAAGCAAATCTGCTACATAGGAACACTACAAAGAAAAAGGTGGTATATGGGGCATGGGAGTTCTTGACCTTGAAAGATCATACATAGTACTTAAAACCAGCACATACACAGAGAAGTTTTCATCATGGAGAAAATCAGCACAGATATTCTGCCTTACTATTTTCTCTCTGTAGCTTTGAGATCAGGCTGATGGTACTCAGGATACAGTAAAAGATTCTACTTTCTTAGTGACCTCTGAAGGATGAACAAATTAACTTGATTAGTTGGTTACATTTCCAGAGATAATTCATCACTGCAAGACTCAGGGTCTATTGACACACCGATATTAAAGAAAAATACAGTGATAAACAATCTGGAAATTCTTACAGCTTGAAGTCTGATGATGAGAGCCCTAGCTATTTCTAAATAATCACTGTTTCACTTCTGTCAGAAAAAATATTCATGAATTCCTTATTTCTGCAAATGTAACCTTCCTTATGACAGTAATTATACTGAAATAATTTAAACATTTACATACAGAACATGAAGGAGTCCTTAAGTGCATGTAGGACTCAGCCTAGAAGCAATCCTGAGCTTCTGCATTATTTGAGGTTATTTTTCCCCCTGCAGATCATGTTTTATAACTATCATGTAGACTTACAGATGCAAGCTATGTGAAAGAAATTTCTACTGTTTTAAAAGTGTTACCAGGAAAATTAATTTTTCTTCTAGAATGGGTCCAGAGCAACTTGCTGGATACTGGTCCCATCCTTGCTAGCCCAGGACTTCACTATTACAAAAAGGAAGAGGTGTGAAATTATTATCGTGACATGCATAACCAAACAATCCACACTTTAAATGAAAATACCTGTAAAGATCCTGCCAGAATGCAAAGATCTTTTTTCCTTTTAACTGCTAATTTGCTCTTTCTTCCCAGTCTTCTGTCATTCCTTTTTCCCAGAATTTCACCTCTCCTTGATAGATCAAGACTCCTCTAAAGGATAACTTTGTTTTAGCATCTGTAGCATTTCAGTACTGAAGACAGAGAAAAGTCAACAAATATTATAAATGAAAATATGCATGTGGCAGTAAATCCTGAAAGAAGAGCACTGAAGGTCTGTACATTGTTATGGATTGGAAAGCAAAGAAATGAGCCATAAATCATCCAAAAGACAATAACCTCCCTTTGACCCTAGCTCTATTTTTTGCAGTTGCCTGGTCTTTTTAGGTAAGCTTTATAACTTTTTACCTCAACTGAAATGTTAGCATTGTGTTTATGTCGCTATAAAGTCACTTGAGAAATCTGAAATCAGCAGTCAATCAGAAAAAAAAATGATTGCGGCATCCAGAGCAGGTAATTGGAATATTTACAATACAATTATTGAGAAAGAAGCCCAGAGTTCCTATGCAAATCCTTGCTCTTTGAATGACTGATGGTGATGGGCAGCCAATCACCAGGTAGGGATCTGCATGCTTTGAGTTACTTAGATAATAATTGTGATTATTGAAAACAGGCAATGCAGATAAGATGTAATGAGGGTGTAGCACAAAGGGAAGAGACAATGAGGCATCAGCAACCATGATACACCTTTAAGCTCTTTGGCAATTTTTAACATGACACAGACTAGCACAGATTCTGTGCCCTTCATCTCGAGAACTTTGCAGTTATATGTTGCCCTTATGAACTGACACGTGTTTCCAGAGCTCTGGGTCATCACAGCTCGGGGTTTATCATTAAAGGACAAATCTTGAAAAGCGGGAACATACACAGCATTTCTGAGGCTTTGGTCCTGTCTGATCTGAACACACATGGCTGGCTGGCTGCAAGTCGCATCCTGACAGCAAATGAAGGCACAGTTAATGTCAAATGTAGCACTAGTTCACCATTATTTCCTAACTGAATGTGGGTGCTGCTCTACAGTGAAGATATGAACTGGTTTATGTACTGATCTCTATCAACACTGCTACATGGCCAACTCACATCAGCCTGGAAAACGGTTCAGAATGAAATTAACACATCAAAACAGCACATAAAATCCTTACTAAAATTGCAAACATTTTGAGAAGCCTTTGCAATCTGTCTCAGGTCAGAATAAGTTTCTCTCTCTCACTAAACTCATGCCACTGAAGGCATGACAGACATCATGAATCCTTCATATAAACTCAATTAAGCCTTTCATGAATGAGAAGTACTAAATGGGCCTATATAGCTGCAAGTAGTTGCTACATGATGAGCAATTGCAGTGATTAGAAATTGCCTTTTTTTATTATTTTTCCTCTATTTTTTTGAGGGTGGGGAGTGTGGGTGCGTGTTTCAAGTTAATATCTGAAAACAGACTCCAGATTGCCTAATCCTGTTACTGGAGCTACAGAGACTCCTTTGTAGCCATTGTTCAATTGTTTTAGAGTCACTGGATATAGTAGCAACATTTTCACTTTATTTACTAAACTTTCATGCCTTAAATCAAAAATTACCAAATTAACAGATTTACAGGACATTTCAAAACTACTTTTAAAGTATTGTAGTATTCCAACACTTCATATGAGTTGCACCCCAGAATGACCTTTAAAATTACACAAAACTGGTGAAAAAAAATTTAAATCATATTACAAGCTTGGGACCAGAAAAGTGGTTTGAAAATAAAATATCATAAGCAATTGTTATTTGGTTTTGATGCTGTTTGAATAAGTGTAGTTATTATTAATAAGTAGGTAGTTTCTAAAATTATTTTTCATTATTCCAGATGCACTCAGGCATAAAACCATAGTTTTGCATTGCCAGAATTTAGACTATATTTTTTGGTCTGTATTCTTCTGTAGAAACAAGGGAAGTAATTGAGGTTTCTATGTGTGTGCAAAGGATGGTGCAGCATTCAGCCCTACTTGTGTTACTCTGGTATCATCGAGCAGTGTTAATTCTGTGTTTAACATTACTTCTCTGTCCACAGTCTACAAGAGAGCTCTTTGTCTAATAAAAAATTACTGTTAGCCTTTCATAGTCAAAATGAAACATGATGCTCATATTACCTGATTTCCCAGAAAAAAAAAAAGTCATATGATTTTATTAAATGACTCCATATCTTTTTTTGAGTCTTCAGTAACAACTTTGAAGCAACAAACTTTACCATGTTAAGAGAGCTTAATGCAGTTTTAGACCTATTTTAAATATATTTTTCTGTTGTATTCTTCAGTATTTTGAATCCTTTTTTACTGCTGAGTGCATCATTAAAAAGTGTGATGTGGTGAGAAATCTTCTCCCCCGGAAGAAAAGCATAGAGCAAGCAATATTTAGCCTTCATTTTTGTTAAATTTGTCTTGGATGAATCAAGATTCCAGATTATAAATGTCACGGACTTACCCGCATTTCTATAGAACATAGCACATTTTAGCCCATGTCTGCCTTTCATAAATCCTTATTAAATTTAGCATATATACATGACAAGGAGTCCAATGGCACGATAACACTCTGCCTTTCTTTTTTTTTTTTTTACATAGAATTATTTATGGTACAGCATAACATGAAATCTTGTTCTTCATCATACATCTTGGGCATAAAAATATTCTTAGAAGAGCAAATATCAAGTTATTTAGGGCCCTGTAGCATTATAAAAAAGCAAAACCACAGGACTGCAAAGACCAAATATACACACAGATATAGCCACATACAGATATTTCTCAGCAGTGTTGAATAAACCCATTTTTGCAGAAACCTACAATACTTTTTAAAAAGTCGAGGCACACAAAACATATCTCTGCTGATGACCAAGGCTATTTTGGGGTTTACTCTAACCTTAACTTCTATGCCCATTTTAACCAAAATCCTCAGAGCACCAAATTAAGCCAGTGGTTGAAGGGGAGATTAGGACTTTAGGAGGGGCCATCTCTTACAGATTCCCAAAGGAACCTGCATTAATATTTCCATAATGTCAATAGCCTAATGGGGTTATAGGCAGCCTAATCACCCCACATACTACAGACACCACATCCCAGAGTCTGCCATTGATGAAATGATAAAAATAATAAAAATGTATAATTAAACAGACCCAGTTTAATGGACTAAGTGATTTGGTTGATTAAACCTATGCAATACCCCTTGATCTAACATTAATGTATTTAGTTGACATAATGTGTGCTGAAGATGTCAACAGTGAATCTGATATAAATATCTCCTGGTGCTCATTAGCATGCTATGGTGCTATGATGCTGCTACCATGTGGTGAGACTTAGGACTTGGCTCTTCTTGGATTCTGTTCCGAGTAACAGTTTGGAATCTGCACTTGCCTGGCATGGACACAGGGTCAGAGTGCAGTTTTAATTTTGCAGCAGTGTGCAGATTAACTTTCTGCATGTATATATATAGGCAGATAGATATAGTTATGTTTTCATGGAAGTTCATTTGCATTGAAATGTATCTCATTTATTGACTTAGCCATGTTTCACAGGAAATAAAATTAGTCATTTAGAATGGTGGCTGCTGCTTTAAGACCCTCTTTCTCCTGTTGCATGGCAGATGGATGGCTATAATGCCATCACTTGATACCATGCCGAATTGTGACTGTGTCATTTTGTTAAAGCCTGCTGGTTTCATGTAGAAATTTGCTGTTGGATTAGGGCTTTTGCCAATCCAGGCACAAGAAAAAGGCTATTTAATGTGTTCTGAGCTGCCATATGGTGTGGATAAAAGAAGTAGTTTCATGGCAGTCAGGAAATCTGATGCATATGAGTAAGTCCATGTGCTTTGCCATATTCCCTGTCACATAGTGCACCTGCTGCAATCAGGTATTTTACATAGAAACTATGATTGTCATAGCTTTTGATCCTGGATGTACCTCAAAGTCAGAAAACAGTAAACCCTTCTGATGTTTTCAATGCACATGGAAAAGCCAACAACATGAACTGGAATGGGAAGTGAGGAAATATCCTCTTTATGGCACAGCTGGTTCAAATTATATTCCAGCTCTATTCATCTACAAATGCATAATATTCACTCAGAATTTCGTGGTATTTTACTAACAAACCTAAATCTCATCATACTGTCTCAAACTAGATGAACAGAACGTACTACAGAAAGAACTGATAATAGCACTGTCTCAAAATAAAACTCACAAGTTCTAGTCTGGGTCTTCCACTGTTTTCCTGTGATAAATCTCATCCTGCTTCTTCATCCATTTCTGCCAGCACTGTGAGTCCAGCAATATCCACTAATATAATTCTTATCTTCCTTTCATTCACTTCCCTTTTTTCTCCACTTAATCCCTGAAAAAGTCTAGAAGAAAGCAAATGGAGGCAAGGATGTCTTCAATCTAACACTACAGCTTTCTCCTCCATTGAATAATGGGAGAAATTCTGGGTCTACTGTAGCTTCAGTATTTGAGTCACTATTTTTCTTGAGGCAGACAGTCTCAGAGATGTTTAGTAGTGAACAGATTTCCTTTAGAGTATATGTGGATGTCACTATCATACAGAAATACAATTATACTAAGGCTATAAGCACTAAAAATCCTACTTATAACATCATTATTCTAATCAATGCTCAGTTTGTCACACATGCTATGTCCAACCAACCGTGTCACTCTAATTGTCAGACTTTCAGCTGCCAGACTGGCATTCAGAAACACCAATTTCCCCATACAACAGGTACTCTGCTGCTCAGCCTTGTGGGAACAGGAGCACTCAATGGCACATGTGGAGACAAAACCTGAAGCTATACAAGGAATTTCAAGGAAAATAATTAATGGCCTGTACAGTTAAGTAGCCTTCAGCATTAGGTGATAGCTGAGGAAACATATTCAGGGTTATAAACATAGTAGTATAACAGCTCTGTCTAAATCTCACTCAGGGCTTCCTAATTCTGCTGGCAATATTCCTCAGGGTAGCAAATAGACTGAGAAAAACATGACTTCTTAGCTACCAGCTTTTCTTCAAGAGATACTTGAAGCCTTATAGTCACTTGATAAAAATTAAAAAGCTCAGAATGTATGCATGATTTGGACTGTACTACACATAAAAACTTCTGGCAGGAGTGTTCTTATGCAATTTACATAAAAATACCATGAACAACAACCCTTCAGATTTGTTTAAGGCATCTTTCGAGGCAATAAAGCACTGGTAAGTATGAAGGTGATGAGAAAGATGCAGACAGAAGATTTTTCTGTTTATGGCACAGCAGAGTGTGGTACTTCAGCCCAGCTCTGGAGCATAGAGTTCATAGCCTCACAGGGCCCTGCATCCAAACCAGCTTGTCCTGGCCAAACCCCACATGCAGCTTTATCACAAAGCTGGGCTCCAGTCCTAAGCACAGCTTGGACTTCTCATCTGCAATGCTTATTGAAACTTGTAACAATGCTGCCCGTGCAATAAACAGCAATGTCAAGCCATAATTTTATGGATGGCATCCATTTAATAAAAGCCAACAGACTTGTAGGAGGGTTAAGATCCTCACAGTGCTTGGAGAACCACGGTGATAGTGTCACACCAAAGCCATGGCACAGTGTCTGTATTGCCCTGCGGTACAAGAGTCCTGACTTCACAAAACTGAAGCTCCACAGTCCCTTCTTGACTTCAAGCATATGCTGAATGGAAGGATCAGTTAAGAAGCCAAAAAGAAAGCTGAAAGAGACAAATTGTGACAAACTAGCAATACGTGGTTATGCACCTGTTTAAGACACTCCTGTAAGTGTTCCCCTGGTTCCACCCTGCTCAAAATCAGTTGGTTGTTTTTACATCTCACCACTGGAAGGATCCACACTAAAACATGAATGATATCAGCCATCTCTTAAGGTACATCAGCTAGAATTTCCTCATCTACAACTTTCTTATACCCGGTGTATTGGATTTAGTTTAGCAAACAACTTTTCTGGAAATTGCTTTGTGTGCACTGCATGTTTTGTTAGCAATATTTCCCCAGTGCTGGCAGATCGCTCTGTGGTAGCAGATGTGCATGCTTTAGAAAACCACTACCATAAGGAATAGCATAATTATATTTACTGCTGTTTGTTACCACACCACATATCGACTCGTAGGGATACTGGGACAATTCACTAAGAACTTCTCTTCTTCCTTGGCATAATATATACAATTATGTTTTCTTTCCTCTAATTGCAGCTAAAGATTACCTGCTCACTAATAAACTTTTCTTGCAGTACAGGCCAAAGTTAGGGCCTACTGAAGGCAACTGTAGATGCATCTTAAGTATTAGAAGACTTTGGTTTATATCCTTTTGAATTTTCCACCGGCCTTATAACTTCACTTTTGTATTGTTTTCTAAAAAGGTGACATTACTGTAACAGAACGTGCATTTATGACAGACTAGCCTGCTAAATTCTGCAATATCCATGCATTAGTTATCTGCCTACCCAAAGCACTACAGTAAGTTTTGCAAGCATTTAAAGTGTACTATTGAAGATCTGACAAAAAACCTCTTGTGTTATTTTTATGTTCAGAACCAAAGGGAATTTAAAAAGCAAGAAATACTGTCCATGGAATGATAAAATTTCAGAAAGATTTTATTGAAAATATGTTGCCTGAAACACTCCAGCAGCTCTTTATTTGATAAGTATTTTTATCCCTTTTTGTTTCATTTATGATTTGAGAATACATATGCTGATTTTCATTCTCATTTTAATTTCAATTACTGCTCCATTAGTCCTAGCTACATTGTGAATTTGTAGCCTTTTGAAATTTTACTAGAATTTCCACACATATATGGGTCTAGAACAGCCACTTTTAGGTTAAATGAAAAGAAAGAGAGGAATAAATATTGTAGGAAATTAAAATTACTTCAGTTGTGAAAGTGGCAGTGCCATCTACCAGAACAGCTTCTTAGAAATGTGTAGCATGTCTTTAAAACACAAAACACCCACAGATGACAATATAGAAATTTATTCCCTTAGGAATATCCTTGAAGCCTTGACCGCTCTAATTACAACACACTGTCCTGGTTGATATATCTTGTGACATGGCTCAAGGTCACACCTGAGAAAGCATCAGCTGGTATCTGGAAAGTTTGTTCTTTGCAAACACAAGATCTGAAATCCATGTTCTCTGAACCTGTTTTCTGGGGTAACAACTGTAAAATAGAGATTGGTGAGGAATGAAATACTGTACTGCAGGACTGACATTCATACTGTGCATTAGGTAATTAAACCCTGTGTGTGTGTTTGATTGAAGTGCAGAACTCACTGACCCACTGCTTTTCCTTTATCCAGAGGGCAACTCTTGGGTTCCATTAGTCAATTATTTAAAAGATACAGAGATTACTGTAACTCCTTCAAAGAATCCTTTTGTGTATTAGTGCTCACAGGAGGTTAATAATTTAACATTAGAATGTCCAAGAACAAAATGCCACAGTCATGAACAAAAACGAGTACAAAATACTGGCAATGGACCTTGACTTCATAACAAACAGATAAAATCAAGGCCAGCCACATTAAGTATATGTAACATAACATTCAACTTTTGATGCTTAAGCTTTTGACAGGTTCAAAATTCCAAAACAAACACAGTTTTATTTAAACAAGAAAAGCATTGCCTACCACACTTTTGAGCTACTGGTGTCTAAATATCAAGGCATCTCAGAATTTCTAATATTATTTTTTTCCTCACAAAAGATAAAGAAAAGATCAAGTCCTACTCCCTTCATTTAAGGCTCTGGCAAGATACATTCTAAGCATCCACAGGAAGCCCATGTCAAACAGTAAAACTCTGATTATCTATGTCCTAGGCATGTCTTCTTCACTAAACCCTTCTTCTTGTAAACCCTTCTTCTTGTACACCAGCCTTTACATTGACATGACAAAACTTAAAAAATACTGCCTCAGTTACAGACAGTGAGGTTATCCTTTCCCTTTCATAGAAAGAAAACAATAGTGATCAGAATAACCTCATTTCTCAAGAAAATCTAACCCATCAAATTATAGACTCTCCCTTCCTAACTCTTCCACAGTTTGTTAATTCAAACACAAAAAGCTAAAGACAAAGGTGTCTGGGGAAAAGGGGAAGCTTTCTTAGACCTAAGCAGCAATGTGTGTCCTAGCAGCAGGTCTGTCAAGACTCACTGCAGAAATACACTGGGGCTACAGCAGTCAGCTTTCCTCTGCTCCTAAACCTTTGAAGACAAAGCAGAGGCAAATGACAGGTGGACTTTACTACATCTGCAGAAAAGCCATCTCAAGTTCACTGACAGCACTGGCATTGATACCGCAAAGGACTTGTCATTGGCCACCGTCTAAACCATGCCTTTGACCGAAATCTTTTAACAGAAGGGCTGATGCCAAACACTTAAAGCTTTTCACAGTTCATTTACTCCTCATTTACAGATGTGCTGTGCTGAGCAGGACATCCCTGCTCCCTCAGACAGCTGTGGTTAGAAGATGGGCAAGTGCAAAGACTCTTATTTCCTCTCCTTTAACTGTGTTTTTCTACTCCAGCTGTGCTACACACTCTGCCATTCACCAAATTTTATAGTTTTATAAGAGTATCAGCTCATGAGTTTACATAACCGATGATTTTTTTCTAGATGTAAATAGTTTCAAAAATCTGTAATGATTATCAGGAGAAATCAAAGGAGAAAAGATGGAGGCAAAAGGTGATGAACAAAATAGCTATAAAAGAAAAAGTTTTACTTTTGCTATTATCCTTCCCTAGGACTTGGCATTACTATGCATTTTTATCTTTGTGACATTCAATTTTCTTTGACTAGCAGCAATTTCAGCAGCACAACTGAAGGTGATTCTGTCAAGAATTCATGTTCTTTCCAGATAAACAAAACTTGGACAAGAAATGGACAAGACAATGCAAAAGCTCAATTGACTTAAATGCTTTTCTTCTTTCAGTTATCCAGAGGTTTCCCATTCAATAACTGTCTGGTCATTCTGACTCATTTATCTACATTTTTCTATTAATATTTTATTTTTGGAACATAAATATTTTACCCCTCTGAAAAATCATATGTTCTTTAGATAAAAAGCTAAAATCCATGCCACAATGGGAAGCAAACAAAATGTACCAAAAATATCTAATCCCACTCTTTTTTTCTGCCCTAAAACTCTGCTCCAGTCCAGACTTCCAAAGACTTAAGAGCCTTATGCAAAACTGGACTAATATTGATAATTTTTTACTATTTTACAGTTCTTATATCAAAGCAAAGTGAAACTCAGGAGGGTTATTTTATATCCCCGAGACTTGTCTTTTAACTTGGTAGTTAACCTCTTGTTTAGATTCTCTCACTGTTACTGTAGCAATATCTCAAAATTAGTGTCAAGAGACTAATTCTGCATTGTGGAATCTAGAGAAGAGATTTATATAAACCAGAATGAATCTCAGCCAAGTGATTCTGAATGGCTTTAAACTTTAAAAAGGGGCTTTGGGTAAGGCCCATAAATCCCGTGGAAGCTTTCTTCCTGCATCAGAGAATCCTGCATTAAGCCACGCATCTCCTGCTTTCTTCCCAGTTATAAAATCCGTGAAACAAAGAAGAAACCTGATTGTTCAACTGATGGAAGCCCAGCTGCAAAAGCCTATTTGCATGGCTGAATCCTGAGAACTCAGAAATGAGTGAAAAGTCAGCTGGCTACTGAACAGCTGTTGGACTCCTACAGACTGCAGATATCTGAACACTGCAGCGCTGGCTGCCAAAAATCATATTCTACTGGTGAACAATGAAAATATTTAATAAAGTCTAACAAATATACTAGATATTGTGTTTCTATAATATAGCTGTATTATTTTAATAAAGTATGATTTCCACATACTTTATTAGCTTTTTTGTAAAATCTGGAAACTATTTTTAAGGTATTACAACTCAGTATTAATTTTTAATTTAATTGCTTTTTCTTTAATACTCAGTAGCCTTTTCTATAACTTTGTGACAAACAGTATTTACTAAGTATTCATGTCCTTCATTTTATGTCTTTAGATTAATTAATCAAATAAAGCATCTACTCTTAGAAGAAGTGTTTTTACAGACACAGATAAAGGTGTTCAGGTATTTCCAGAATTCTGGTATCAACTGCCAAGATCTAAATGAAAGTTTTGGAAAAAGAAATCTCACTTAATATTTGAACTAGAAGAAGTTTTATTTTTTATGGAAGTAGCCAGTTAGAAAAGACTGGGGGAAACGAGAGATTATCTAGGTGAACAGAATAAAAGTTTCAGACATTAAAGCTTTTTTTTACCATTACACAAAAAATTATATGCAGTGTATCTTTCCAATATTGATGCAACAATTTCATTAAAGGTCAGCACATAGAGAACGCTGGAAAATTGAAATATTAATCTAAAATTCCAAAATCATTCAGCTAATAGTACAGCTTTACCATCTCCAATTTCTTGCTTGGCAATAAGGACAAATAAAAGTGGCTAAAATGTTACAAAATAGAGAACAAGCAACACATTTCATCAGTTCACCAAACACAACACAAAAGTGCAAAAGACACCCCTGAAATAAATTGTTCCAAATATTGATTTTCTGGAAAGAAAAAAGCCAGAGCTGAAAATGAGACCTTTTTTTTCTCTAAAGAACAAACTTGCAAAACAAGAACAGAGCTGGCCTCACCCATGCTAACGACAGTGACAACTAAATGTCTACCACAAACATTCAAACGGAGTTACCATCCGTGCTTACGTGCACCAGAATATTGTCCTTATCTTCCTGCCCTGCCAGAGCACATGCATGACTGAAGTCTGCAGAAGATCACTCCTGCCATCAGCAGATGCCACAGAATGCAAAGAACCCTCCACTATGCCTGTTTTTTCTAAGTGAACATTTTATTAATGGCAGTGTGTCAGGGCCATTCCTGCCTCTTCCAGTAAACCGAATGTAAAGAAACTTGGTCATTATTGGAAGGAATGACTGAGGCTCTTGATTGAAAAAAAGGGGTGAATAGGACTTCTGTGGTGTTCAGGCATCTGAGAGGGACCAGTGCTAAAGGATCTGCATAATATTTGTCTTTTCACACAGTAGAGAAGTCCAATGTGACTGGGCACAACTGGATAAAGTTCACTCATGGTGTTTGGGAACCTGAAGAATGGTGAGAAAACATAGCACAGAAAACTGATTCTCTGATAATGGCTGTTTTTAAACTCAGCTGCATCCCAGTATATTCCTCTTGCCTTCCACCTTTAGCCTACTATGAATTCTTTGCTCATGTATTTTGTAATCAAGTGTCTTGGTTTTCCATAGTGCCTGAATATGTAAGGAAAGTGTTGCAGAGAAAGCCCAGCTTGAATGTTACAATTCTAAACATACTAAAATAAGTCAAACTCAGACCTGAAAGATGCAGCTATACTTAGAGAAAATGGAGACTCTCACCTTAAAATTAAGCAGTACCTCTTGAGCATGAGCAAATCATAACTTTAAAATATCTACAATTTGAATAAAGTTGTATGGATTTCTAAGCAGAAAATAAAATGTATTTCTCTCTTCTCATGAAATGTCAAGTCCTCGCTCTAAAATATGAGTACTTTTAAATTTTCAAAGGAAATCTTTACCCCTGAAAAGTGCTGATTTTCCCTTGTTTCATTCTGAGGCCTTTTTTTCAAGGAAAGTAGATCTGATACAATAATGGAGCAGACCACAATTATTGAAAATTCCATCCCTGAACAGCATACCCCAGTAAAATTATAGGCTATTAAAAAGACAGCACAAAGAAAGAACCCTCAATAGTCTTTAAATGGGGAAAACTTCAATGTCTCTCATGTGAATAAGAAAGCATAAATTTATTATTCAAATAAAACTGTAAGTCTAAATTAAGATAGAACAAATAAATAAATTGGTTAATAAGTTAATTTATTTAATAAATTAAATAAATTCTTCAGGTTGACCTTTATCAGCTTTTTTGCATCTTTATATTACATTCTAATTCAGAATAAATTTTAATGTTGGTATTTTCTTGAAAACATACGTTTAAGGTCACCAGACCTTCTGCTGAGATAAAGTCACATCTGTAATTCAGAGCAGCCCAGAACATCCCACCTCCTGTGTCCTTGTCCAGAAAAAGAAAAGGTGGGAGGGCAGTCACACTTCCACAGACTTCCTTATGTTAAATCTAAAATCAATCATGCTTTCAACCAATCTGCAACACTTTTATAAAACTTAAAATAAAAATCAGATTTCTCACTTCCACTATGAAATAGTCAGACTTAAATAGGACTTTCTTTCAGAAGAATGCATAATTTTTAACAGGCTTTAAAAGATGGAAGGAAATCATTTAACCTCCTTCCATCAGTGGTGTGAGAGGGCAGGGGAGCTGCAGCAGGGGCTGCTGGCTGACTCGGAAATCCAGCTCATTCCACTGACTGTGAAAAGGCAGCTGCAGACAAAACACAGGTATGGAAACTATGAGGTGATGTTGGAAAAAAACACTGTTTGACACCACCAGAACCCGAGACTGTGCCTGCTTATAAATAGATATAGTGAAAAGACTGAAAATATCCAAGCACATCTATTTTTCTATAGGTTCATCACTTAAGTGCATCTGCAGCAACCTTGTTATGCTATTCACAGGATGTTCAAAAGGCACGAGGATGTGGCACTTGGGACAAGGTTTAGTGGTGAGCACAGCTGGACTCAATCTTAAAGGTCTTTTCCAATCTCAATTTGATTTTATGATTCTATGATAGCCAAAATGTATATAAAGTACAGCAAGATTGACATCTATAAAAGCGAATAAAACCAGAAATATTTAAAAGACTTTAAAACATAATATTTAAGTTATTTTCATTAAAATACAAGCATGCAAACAAAAAAGATGGGATGAGGAAAATATTCTCCTAATGTATTCATTTATCAGAAATGTTGGGGTTTTAAGAGATCTAGGGTTTTTTTCTGTTAAAGGAATTTTCCCCCATTCTGTTACTAAGCCGATAAATCGCTGGGTGCTTAAGAGAAGACAAAAGGGCCTGGCCACTCTTTTGTTTCACCTGGGTGTGGGTTCAGTTCACTCTCAGCGTCCAGAGAGAGAAGCTGGAGAGAAAGGAGCTGCTGGTTCTTTTTTTCGGCCGTTTTTCTTTCTGCTGGAAACAACGCCGGGATCCCAAAAGCCGCTTTCCCTGCCCCGCTGGAGGCCGGGCTGTGGCCGCCCTGCCCCGCTGCTGCTTCGACCCTTCGCTACGTTGTAGCCGTGCTCTCCCTGCCTGCCCAGACCCCCGGGGGGTTCCCCTTTTGGATACATCTCGTCTGCCACCCGGGATTTGTGTTTGTGCCTGCCGTTCCAGCCTGCCATTCCAGCCTGCTGTTCCCGAGGGTCTGGCCGGACACCAGGATCGGCTGCCCAGGGGTTTGTGAAGCCTTTGTTCCATCCCTTCCCGGGATCCCAGGGCACGGGTGCCGCGTGCTCCCCGAGCTCGCTCCGGAGCGCCCCCTGCAGCCGCGGGGGAACCATCGCACCTGCCCTGCTCACCGGGAGCCGCCAGCGCCCCTGCCGGCTGCGAGCGGAACTGCACCCGAGGGGAAAGGGCCCGACAGCCGAGAAGGCTGGGACTGGGTTTGTGTGTGCTGTTACTGCCATAGTTATTGTTGTTTTGTTTGACTGGTTGTATATATAATAGTAAAGAACTGTTATTCCTGTTTTCCCACATCTTTGCCTAAAGGCCCTTGATTTCAAAATTACAATAACTCAGAGGGAAAGGGGTTATATCTGCCACTTCAAGGGAGGTTTCTGCCTTCCTTAGCAGACACCTGTCTTTCAAAACCAAGGCAAGAAATTAGTTACTTTTTAAGTGACTAGGAATTTTGCTCCTACTGGAGCCCAGCAAGCTTAGGTAGCAAGGCAAAGAGAATTCCTCTTGTTTTTCAGATGTTCTCCAAATTAACAACCAAGGATGGAAGTGCTTTTGAACACAACTATTCATATGCACTATCTGCATGTTCTTTTTCCCAAATTATAATTTCCGTCTGTGGTAGTTCTTGCAATGTACAGCATGTGCTAATACTAGAGCACATACACACATAAATACTTGCTAGCAATAAAAAAGACTCCCCACAATTGCTTTTTTTCTAAAACATCTATAAATAATTTTATCATATTACAAACCCCATATTTTATAGAAGCATTAATTCATGGAACCCCTCAAGGGACAACCACACTCCTATAGCGTAAAGATACAACTGTTCAATACTTGGAATGTTGTTGTCATACGCAAGCAGAGAAATACACATTCAAATTAATTTTCTGCATTACTACTTGTATGTTGCCAAATAATAAATTTGTTTGGAAGCAGTTGTCTGTTAGTGAAGTTTATAATTTTTCATAAGTCTCCAAACTATTATTGGCAGGTAAGTGCCCTTCAGGCTTCAGATTCCAGGACAGACTCCAAACTTCTGGCAAGACGTGGTATTTCATCCACTGACATGGGTGGGGTTGCAAAATAATCTTTTATTGGGCTGTTTGTAGCATTCTGAGTCAATATCTGTCCAACAGCTGGGAGCCATCACATCCATCTTTTCACTTTAGTTTAGTCTGGTGTCCTCCTACTGGCTTTCTCTTACCTTTTCAACATATTGCCAATTCTGTTTGTCCCAAGCCTCATCATTCTTTCCACAGACCAATTCCAACTTCTGATTTAGCTCATCTCTGGTAAAATGTCTCCCTTCAATCAGCATAATATATAATGAGTACCATGAATTCAGCTTTCTGAGGAATTCCATGTATTAAAATGATGTAAATTCAAAAAAATGTTGGTAAAATCTCACTCGACTTTCCATGTTCCAGGGCAGGTATGGCAGGAGGTTTTACTCCTAATCCCTTAGGAGATGGCTAGCCACTTACCTCATCTAACTTTAGAAATTAATTGTGAAATCACTGGCCATAAACAGAATATAGAAGTAGGCAATAAGAACTAAGACCAGGAAGTTACCAACCTCAGGAGAAATAATTTTCTGAAGAAAATAATAACTCACATTTCTGCCCTGAACCACTGCTTCTGGAAGACAGTGTAAGTAGACACTCTCGCTTGACATCTGTGCAAATTGTACTGTGCCCTTCTTGTTAGGAAAAATACATTTGGGATGACAAGTCAAAACCAGGGAAAATCAGCTGTTTCAAATTGTATGTAAGGAGAGATGATGCAACTCCAGAGATCCCTTGAGTAGAAGTTAAAGTCTACCTGTAACAAGAGAAGTATGCATTTAACCCAAAACAATTACTAGGGAAGGTAGGGAAGTAAAAATAACGCGGTAGCCAAAGACTCTGGCTCAACAAGCAGCTCTCTGCTATCAGAGGACAAGCTTCTGGAAAAACAGGACAGGATAATTTCCAGTTGCAGGACTGTGCAAGCTTGGAAAATGGAAAATCTGTCCAGCACCACAAGAACAGTAGCTATATATAAATTGGCTATATATCTTTTTAATTCATCCCTAATAAAATTCCTTAGACATAAATCATATGATAACCTAATCTACAGGGCCTGGGCAACCACAAATACTGTGGCAAAATGCGTTCTGATCTTATCAGCCTTTCTGTGAAGAAATTCCTGCAAATGTCCAACCTAAGGCTCACCTGGTGCGGCTTGAAACTATGTCTTAAATAGGTATTTTCTGAATCATTCTCACAGTTCTTGTCAATTGCCCGCATTCTCCACCATTTTGTCGCGGGTTGCGTTTGTAACCAGGCAGAAACACCAATTGAGTGTAGTGGTTTGGTCTAAAATACTCATTACTGTTTATCTGCTGTGAGATAAGAATTAGGAGAAATGCAAAGCAGGCACCAAACTTGAAAGAATATAAAGAAGTTTATTAACAGTCCTAAAAGAAGGAAAAAAAAATTATACAACCTTCAGAACTCTCCTCCTCCCCCCACCTTCCTCCCTTCTCCCACTGACAATGTAAAAAGACAACCCTTAAGATGTTCAGTCTGTTTACCACTTCCATAATAACCTTGTTTAGTCCATTTAGAAAGAGAAGTCTCTTCTTGCTCATGCTATGAAAACATTATCACAACGAGACAGCCGCCCACTTCCAAATATCGTTCAGTCCATTTAGGAAGAGGAGTCTCTCTGCCTGTGTGTGAGTCCCTTCCCCTGACTTGCAGCTTTTCCCGCAACTGCTTTTGAGGGTCCACTCTTGAAGTTTTTTGGGGTACAATTTTAAGGTTGAGCCATTCAGAAACAAAAACAGAGGCCCTTCTCCTTCCCTGGGAGCAAAGGGTCTTCCTCATCTTCATCGTTAGGACTATCTCTGGGAGCATCTCTAGGGACTGAGGTTTCTCCTTTCCCATTTGGAGCAAAAGTCCTCATCTGGTCCATCTCTCCCTGTCCAAACTTCTCATGAAATTACAGCTGCGACAGCATCTGCCTATCTCAGCACAGGTGCTTTTGCTTACGAGTTGAACACTCCACCCCCCATATCTTCATGAGATTACAACGGGCTACTCTGATATGTCATAGCTTCACAACAGAATTTCAGCTTTAAGCATCTCCTCTCTCTCTTCCCTCAGGTTTTCAGCTCTTCACAGCAATAAAAGGGTTAATCTCACCTCGGCCTTGCAGCTTTGCAGCTGGAATGTTGAATTTTTCTTATTGCAGTGGAGAGGGGGGAGAGCCGAGCCGCTCCGGCTGCCCACGGCAAGGCAGTGGGGAGGGGTTCCACGGCTGGAACAGGTCCATCGGCTCCAGGATGGCCGTGGCCTGGCCCAGCCTGGCCCAAGCAGGGCCTGGCCGGGCCCGCTGGCCCCCACACGGGGCCTGCAGCCACCTGTGCCAGCGCCGGAAACGAGAGAGAGCTTGGAGGGGGAGTTTGTCTATTCTTAAATGTGGATCACAGGGGCGGTCACAACTTTAAGTGGCTTAAAGAATTGTCCATATTCAAACTGGCCGCTGACAGGTTCTGTCAGGTCCCAGAGGAAGCTGTAAGCACCCCTCAGCAAGGACATCCCTTCGGGGACTATGCTTGCTAACCTATGACAATCATTTGTAAAGAAAAGTCCTGAAAATGTCTTTTCAACCATCCTTTTCAGTTCTCTTGGACAGTTACTTGCCTACAATAAAGCTTTTTGTTTTCTGTTATGTATATGTCCTGTGAGATTTAATTCAGAAGTTATTCATAAATAAACTTTTTAAACATCAGATCTTTTAAAAGATCTTTTAAAAATTTGAAGTATTGGAATAACTGATGCTGCCTTAGAGTAGTTCTTTCTCCCATATTAGAACATCTAAAGAATGAATGAGCATGATCCACAATGAGACTGTGTGAGTAAAACATCTGCACACAGATATATTTAAATTCTGTCTGTGTGAACCTCACAGACAGGTATATTAGGTATACTATGTATAAAATAAACAAAACACAGACTGGGGTGTGAAATCTAATCAGCATTTTATTCCAAAATTTCTGCATGACAAGGCATTTCACTTGCCTTATCTACAGTTCTCATGTTGCTCTTCCATTTTGAACTATGCTTCTAATTTTATATTGATCTGAACATATGCATACTTATAGATAACCAGAACCTAATCCTTTATATTACCATTGTATTGCTCCTAAGAGAGAGGACAATGCAAAGAGAACAGTGAAAGCTGCCACTGTTAGGAGGCTGAGGGCTCTGTACCCCGCAGGGCACTTGGTGGTTGAACTCCTTTAAAGCCATGCACGAGCACAGGCCCCCAGAAACACCACCCATGCACAGGCTGAACTCAAGAGATGACAAGAAAGGCTCAAGATCATCAGTTTACAAGTTTCATCCCTTGCATTTACAGGTGAAAGCTGTCATCTTTTGATCAAAGTGTGATTTTAGGCATGTTATGACAAGCCCACATGCCCACACCTGTCAAGAAATTAATGCTGGCCCTTGCTGGCAGTAAATGCTGGACAGAAATGCTGTAGTAAACTAAAGAAGGTAAGTGCATATAAGGAAAATGTTTCCAGTTTTGAGAAACAAACAAACAGAAAACCTGCATTCAGATTTCAATGCATTTCAAAGCATGAATCACCTACAGAATTATATTAACAGAGCCAAACACACTGCTAAAATGACATCTTTTATTGCTGGTGAAGAATTAATAACAACATCTTTAACATCAGTACCACTTAAAGCAGACATCAGCACAGGAAGGAGTGCACAGCTTCTGTACAAGAAGCCAAGTATCAAGTCTAGTGACATCCTGATGATCGTTCTCTGCCAATGGACAAGATAAATACAGCAGTGACCCACCTAAGTAGGGGACACAAGTCATTTTTGGGGCTGTTAATCTCCTGTGTCTGTGAAACACTGATGTTCAGTCTTCAATTACATGTTACTTAGAGAGAGAGACCACCAATACAGACCACAATGTGGTCTGTAACCTGCTTTAGCCAAGAGTGAAAATAAATGCTTGGTCCTTTATTGGATTTCCCTCCCTCAGTAATGTCAATTTCTTTAAAACTGGCTGCCCTGTTTTGTCAATTCAGCAATCTCAAGGCTGTGTCCTGTTATGTTCGTTTCAGAGTGAAATAAAGAAAGGGTAGATACCAGCCTAAGGAGACTCTATCACCGCATCCAGAGTTTAACTCATTGATGTATAATGTAACTGCTCTTCCTTGCTGAGCCAAATTGGAAATATTTGCTCTGGAGATCCTGTAGGGTTTACAAAGTAATTTTTATGTGTTCAGTTAACTATGAACTCCACTTCTAGAAAAGCTGATATATTGAAATAAAAGGTCTGTGTGTTTGGCTACAGCATGACGCACTGTACGTGACTACCAGAAAGTGATTATTCACAAACACACACCTGTAAACAGATTTGTTGTGTTTTTAATTTAACATACAATTTTCTGAGACTTTTAAAGACTTGCATCATATTTACTGTGGGAAAAAAAAAAAGTTTTCAACCTGAGAACCTCAATCTTTACAGAGAATGTTGCCAAGATCACTGTATCCTCTCTATTTCTCAACTATTACCCCTCCCAAAATCCCCCTTCTTTCCTATGATTTTCATATGCCTTTGGGCCAGCTCCATTTATCTAAAGCACACTAAATAACTCACATTTTTCTTCTTTTTTTTTTTCCATCTGTTGTCTCTATAAACCTCAAGGAGCTGAACACTTAAAGAAATTCTGTGGAAGGCAGTTATCTCATTAAAATTCTCAGCTGCTAAATTTTGTCCCGCTGAGACACCTGGGCCCAAAACTCCCACCCAAACGCATGTGAAACACCTTTCAGCACAGTGCTAGACTGCTTCTCAGAGTGTCTTTCCTCTAGAAAGCCCATAAATCCATTTTCATGGAGGTGTTCAAGAGAGTAGGAGGGGACGGCGCATGGCTTGCAAGGTTCCCATTAAATTCATTTCCTCATTTGCTCATTGCTGCATCTTTCCTCTTTTTTTTTTTTTTTTTTGGTTAAATTCCTGTTTGCTCATTGCTGAATCTTACTTACAGTTTTTGTTTATATGTTGTTTACTTTTCATATAAGCAGGGACCTCATTTTCTCATTTGTAAATTTAGCATCCAGAAGAAGGCATTCCATACAATAATAGCAGCTTTGTAAATTCCTCTAAAAGGGTAAACTGGAAGCATTATCAGTCTGCAGTAGAGTTATGCCCTTTTTAAATTTTATTTTTCTCTAATAGAAGCACATTTCATTAACGCCCACCAACACTTTCACTTCATTAATTCTGATTCTGTAAATGAAAACAAGTTCCTCCACAGAGAGCCCTTTTTAAAGGCAATATCTCAGGTCTGTGACTATGTGTCAAATGAAAATCCTAGAGTTATGAATTCATCTGTGACCTAAAGCCTTAGGCAGCACACATGCACAGCCTTACACTGCACAAGTACACAATCATCCTCAAGGCTTCTGAGCAAAACAGCACTGCCCAAAAGCAACTTGACTAAATTCAGACCAGCAGGTTTTTTCCTAATGCTTTTGAAACCTCTGGAACTTAACTGGACTCTGATTTAATCAAGACCGTTAGTTTAATGACATTTAAGGGGGAATAGCCTTCCCTGAATGCAGACAGTACCACTTAAGATCCTTTATGGTTCCCCTATCCCAATCCTGAAGGCAGGGCTCTGCTGCCAGTCCCGTGCTGTATCTGCTGGCTCAACAGGGATATCTCAGGGTATCCTGTGTCTAAAATGGCACCACAACTGTGCTTCAGCACCAAAACCACTTCAGAAATGTAAAAATGCCACATCAGTTCAAAAAAGAGTATTAAAGTTGGGGCCATTAAACAAATGCAACTTGTGTCCCCAAAATCCAATTTGAAGATCCTATTCCCAAAATACACATACAATATAGAATAAACAAGGCTACTGCCTTGTTTATTCTGCAGATGTCAGTAAGGGAGGAGGCCCAGTGGCCAACACACAGACACAGCACACTCTGCTGCTGGAGACTTCCACAGCAAGGTGATATACCCCTTGCAATGAACTGGAAAACTGAGAAGGAAAACTGGGACTGACGTTACTGCAGCAGTTGGACACAACAGTGAATAAGCCATTAAAATTGGCAAGAAAACAAAGTGTCTTCATTCTGCCTGGGTACTTGGAAAACTTAAAGATTTATTTTGAATCATCTCAGTTTTAGTAGTTTGCTGTGGTCTCTTCAGGTTTGTTTTATGCTGGATTTTTTTAATTATTATTTTTATTGCCATTTTTGGCATGCAATCTGGATAAGGGATTTTAATGGCAAGGTGATTAATTTCTGGAAAAGTAGGGGCTGCAGATCTCATAAGCATGGCAGCAGTGTAAAAGTCTGGCTGGAACAAAGAGATTTGAAGAAACTTCCCCCTCCCCCCGCTTCCTCAGGGTTAGATTTATAGTGTGAATTTTGTGGCTCAAAACCGGTATATTTACGGTGATACTTTCTCTTTCCTTAGATGTGCGCTTTACTGCTGAAATTACAAACGTGAGAAATGGAACGTATTTGAGGCCAAGCTCAGTTTTCCTCACTCATTCTCCATAGACTGTTCATCTTGGCATTTTCAGCAGATGTGTTAGGATTTTTCTAATACAAATGTTATCAGAGGTACTCCAAATATGCTGTGCAACTAAACAAGAGATACTCATCTTTGAAACTAAATACCCGAACCCAAAACTTCAAAGCTTTAAAACATTTAGGACCACCTGTATTTGAAAATTCAGGCAATTTTAACCTCATGTAGCCTTAGAAATTCTTGTACCAAACATTACTGCAATATACCTGGTGTCCTCGAATCCAGCAGAAGAGCATGTGTGTGAGTTTTATACTGCAAAAACATAATTACCAAACTTCATCAAAACCAGATGCCAAACAGACCTGTTTGAAAAATTATAACCCAAATTGTCCTTCCTGCAGTACTTCAGTTGAAAGGTATGCAAGCTCTGCATTAGGAAAACTCACAGACATCTTAAGCTCTACTGACTCCTGCAGAAAATTGTGGTTAGAATGAAATGATGCACTAACCACCTTCATTATCATAGTAAGTCATGAAAAGCTGAGTTTGTGCCAACTACTTCACCAAAAATTAAGCTAAGAAAAGCTTTTGATTTTGGAAAAGTTTTATGTTTCTTCCAAGAAGCTTGCACATATCAAAAGAAAGTTCAGGAAATTTTACTCCAGCTCAAACTACATCTATCATGGGAACCTTGGACTCTGTCAGATTTCTCATAGAAGCATTTTGATTATAAATCTTTGCTTAATGTGCTTATAGATAATTCTGACTGTTCAAGAATTACACATCACAATAACTGAGCAGCTCTACCAAGTATAAATAAATTCTACAGCAGAAATTTTTGCCCTTATTGTATTTTCCTTGGAACATATAAAGAATGCAGTTTATGTGACACCATACTAGCCACTGCATAATTTATTTGCCACATAGTCCCATTGTGAATCATCACAGAGAGATGACAAATGATTAGCCATTAACTATTCCATTTTAAATAGTTTTGTGGTCTGAACACTTGCAACAGTGAGGATATCATGTTCTCATTAATATTCATGTGTGAATTTTGTCTGAATAACTAAAGACTTCGGGAAGCTGCACGGCACAAAAACATGAGTGTAGGCCTAGGAACTGGGTGTAGTGCCTTTTCCTCTTCACGTTATTATTTGGTACTAGTCTTGTAGCTTGATGGATTAGCAATAAAATTCCAGAATCCTTAAAAAAGGTGCCTCTCATCCTGCTGCTTTAAGTGCAAGGAAACTGCAGAATTTGCTGTATAATTCCACATGTGCACGCAGACACACACACAAAAAAAGTTGTGAAAAAGGATATGTAAGATTTACGTCCCTCCCTTTACAATCTTGTGATGGACAGCATAAGCTTCAAAGTTCAGAGACTTGGCTTACAAGTTTTGGGATAAGTTTTCCAGGTGCTGAAACACAGGTTTTTGGTAAGCCCCAAAACAAGGCTCAATTTTCTGGTCTATTTTAGTTGCTATGTTAATGGCTTAGTTCCTGAAAAACTATTCTACCTCATCTTCCTTACAAGCAAGGATTATACTGTATTATACTCCTAGCAACGTTCTGCTGCTGTATAACTTATTAAAACAGACTCCATTGCATAGCAAGCTTTCTTTAATTAATCACTGAAGTTTGATTCTTTTATGGTTTAATTGAGCTCCTTTGGCACAGAAAAGCAGCAGGGAACAAAAAGAGCTCTCTACCTCTCAAATGGTCTGAAGTCTGGAGGGTAATAAATATAGATACTGGTCTTTCAGTGTTGAGACATGCAAATAATCCAAAAATAGAAAATGCTACCAAGAATGGGTATTCCACAAAGAACTGGGACTTTCTTGACTTCTTTCAAACCACTGGATTCTGCAGGGATCACAACTTGCTACCTTATATATTTGGTGATCCTCAGAAAAATTCCTCTTGAAGATACACTATTTAAAAAAAAAAAAATCAAATTTCTAAACAGCTGGTCACATAACAACAGATACCTGTCCCTAGGGTAAGGAAAATTTACTAATTGAAACAGCTGTTTCTTATTTGTCTGTGTGAGACTTCACCATGCCCTCCCAGTAATCCTGCACAGGAAGTCCAGTACTCAGAGGGTACACTGGACCCAGCCTCACACCTTCACAGGGCCTCCCAAGTGGGACAGTAGATTTGGTATGAGACAGACCTACCAGACTGTCTTCACCTTTCAGACCCTGAAATTCAGGACTGACAAATACAGTTGAAAGACCCCACTCAACTGCATTCTTTTATGAATGAAAATGTTTACAAAAAGAAATGTGTCAGAAGACTCTTCAGAAACTGTCACAGAAGCTGAACTTGCCACCAAGACTCTCAAATGAACTAGTAATTTTGGCCTTGTATTTCTGGTTGCTCCCTATTTCCAGAAGAAGAGCAATATTGAGACTTTTAGACTTCTCCACTAATCCCAAGTATGGAAGAGGGCCTCGGTGGGTCGATGCTGTGTTTGTCCCTGCCGGGTCCCTCGTGGCCCGCTCAGGCGGCGCTCTCCCAGCACCCACACGTGCACACACTCTCACCTGCGCAGGTGGTCACCAACAGCCGCTCACAGCCACAGTCTGTGCATGAACCACAGACACAGAGGCGAGAGGGCTTCTCTGCATGCAATTCCGAGGCGTTCAACAGAAACAGCCCAAAGGGAACAGAAGCAAAAAAGAACCACCAAACCGACAGCCCGTGCCAGTTTTATCCCGAAAACTCCCGAAGGCGGGCAGAGCATCCAAAACCAATGGTCTGAGGGCTCGGGGGCAGAGGCGAGGTTGAATGGCATAACAGGGGCCAATGGGAAAAGGGATGGGAGGGGGGAGAGGGCCAGTGACCAGCAGGATCTAGACAAAGGGAGAACCTTCTAGCACAGTGTTGTAATGAGAGACCACTTTTAAGGCAACTTGGGGAGTGTAAAGTGGACTTAGCCACCGCAGCACCCAAGATAAACTTTTAGGACAGTGACAGGAAGCTGTGGTGATAACTCTCATGTCAGTCTGATATATTCCTTCAGCAGTACATTCAAATTTAAATGAAATGTTGTAATCCCATATGGAGATATTGCTAATTATGTTTTAGGAATATAATTTTATAACCATTCTTACATCTAAACATAAACAGTTTTCATAAGATCATCAAATTTTAGAATTACAACCGGAATCTGTGTCACCTTCAGAGGTGTTCTTTATTATTTACGACTGAATCTCTTCTGCTAATCTATCACCAGTACAACACTTGAATTTTCATCACTGCTCTGAAGAAACTAGTAAATCATGTTCATATTTCTCATTCTATTCTCTGTTCTCAAAACCTGAATTAAATGTGAAGAATGGAACTGCAGTCATACATTCTTAAAAGCCCAGCACAATCATAACTCAAATACCTTCTCGCAATTTTTCTATTAAATTCAAACTGGCAAACTTTTGCCTCATCAAAGCAGTTTTCTGATACAATACTCTGAGTCAGTTCCATTGGGGGCCAGGACCATGGGATCCACCACCAGCAGATGAAGATGCAGCCTGCAGACATAACAGCCAAAGGATATTTAATCAAAGAGAAACACTCCTCACTGGCATGTGTGGAGTTCTTTTTAATCTAAAACACCGATTTGTACCATTTTCAGCCCTCTGCTTGCATGGCTTTGCTCACGGGTTTTCTGGAGCAGAGGGACTGCAAGGCTACTGCAGCAGCTGGAAAAGGCAAACTGGAGCTGCTTGTACCATGTGGGGCAGGGCCTCAGTGATGAGCACAGCTCAGCCATTTGGCTCATTACCTTTCTCTAGCTAAACAAAGCGGGAAGTGGGCTGAAAGGAACTAAATGCTCAGTGGTCATTTGCCTCCAGCTTGTCAGCACTGGGCACTGCCTCAGCAAACACTCGCCCCAAGGAAACTGGCAATGATAAATATTTGAAGGGTGATTACACTTTTGGGAAACAGCTGACTTGGTTTTCTTGGGTCTATAGGTTAAGAAAAAATGTAGGAAAAGAAACTGGAAGTTAACCTGGACATTTAGGATAGATTTTTCTGAAGCCTGTACCAATACATGCCTTGCAAATACCATATACATGTACAAAGACTGTCTAGAAAACCATGTCTCACAAGCTGATCCAATATGTCAGATGAGAAGAGATCTATGTGCTCATTTGGTGTACATCTTCATGAGGTATCAGCTTCTGACAATAGGACATCTGCTGAGCAAGCTGCTTTTGACATGGACATGGATCATGTATCTACCAATATATCATTTTATTGCCCCAATAATATGGACCACATTGTTTATCTCTGAAGATGATTTGATGGTCATCTAAATGTGAATCTGACTTCCTAAATTAAATTATATGCTTTAATTTTCCTTGCTTGGTCCTAGTTGTCCATTTTGTTCCATAGGGAAAGGAAAAACCCCACAGAACTCTGAAGAATCAGTTAAAGGCCTTGGTGAAAGACTCTGGGCTAAGTTTATTCATGCTCAGAGCAAAGAGTTGAACTACAAAGTGATTTTTTTTTCTTTTTGTGTATTTTTTTAAAATTTTATTTTAGAGAAGTATCTAACAAAGATAATTGAAAAAACTTAACTTCTGAGTACAAGAAAGTTAGGTTCAGGAGGAGAAGTGGAGAAAAAAATCCCCCAAGTTATTAAAATGACAATCAACACTTACGTGCCCAAGATAACTGAATTCAGATTAGACGAGCAATAACTCATTTTAATAATATAATAAAAAATATAATAAATATTACTAATAAAGAATAAATAATAAATAAGAATCCCTTTAAAACCAGTTGCCAGATTCCAACTAGCATCATAGGAATCAGTGAAAGGTTCATTCCTCCAGAAGAATTATTAAGCCTTAGATTGCTCTCTGACCTGTCCAGGTCATGACTCGGAAAGGAGATTTCTCAAGGAGAAAGTAACCTAAAAGGGAGGGGAACTGCTATTTTTTCAGCATTACCAGGATTATTACAGCTGGTATCAACACAAAATCGATGTTCTTGGCTCCTCGCACAAATGAACAGGGAAGGGACCACTCACATTTCTTGTCAGGTTGCTGTTTGATCACAGTGGTAATACACTGGACAGGCTATCAGACAAGCTGCTCAGTTTTGCCATAGGGTATAATAGCTTGAGAAAATTAATCTCTGGAGCTAACAGATGGTTCAAACCCACATCCTGCAGCAGTGCACCTCAGTTCTCTCCTTTGTCCACAAATTAGCTCTCCTCTCTTCAGCCTTGCTCCCAGGCTAACCAGCACTTTTGTGTCCCCAGCTGTGTGTGGAGACTCTGTCACTGGAAAAAGAAGCCTTGAGAGGATCCTCCAAAGCCCCTGGGAAATGATGCTGCATCCTGGCTTTGACTGGGGCCATTTCAGGGCAGGACACAAACTTCTCCTCTCTTTGTTTAATTAGAAGTCTCACCTCTACTGCTGGGAGCACAGGGTGCTGAGAAATTCCAGCACCTCCCCTGTCCCACTGCTCCCAAGCAGAAGCTGGTGAGCTGGCACAAGGGGAAGCTCCAAGAAACAGATCAGGTGACTTACAGTAGCTCTTGTTCTCGTATTTGGCTCTTTTACCTCAGCTTTTACACTCACCAACTCCCATTTTTAAATGGAACATTTGTTTGTGAATGATATAAAAAATCTACTGCATATTGCATGAATACACTTGAAAGAAAGATCTTACAGCAAGGCTCCTTCCTCTCTCCTTATCCCAAGCCTATTGCAGGAAAGTGGCAAGGCATAGCCACAGGATTTACTGAGTTTCATTCAATTGTGCTTCAGACAGGTCAGGCACCTTCTTTCCATATCTTTCCTCCCTGAAGAGTTTTAGCAGTCTTGGAATAGACCTTATAGAGTGTAAATTAAGTATAAAATTAAATTTGGACAGTAGAACACATGTTCTTGTGCTTAATACCAGGATGTTTGTGTTCTAAACTGATTATTTTTACAGTGTATTAAGGAAGGTTAAAGAAATACTTGTATACCTTTGATTTTAACAAGAGGAAGAAGAAATGAGATTGGGTTATAATAGAAGAATTACAGTACAGCTGTTACTCCCTAATTAATTCTGTCTGTGAGTAAATCAAAGCTCTAATTATAGACACGAAATATGCTCAATATTGTGGAATATTTATGCAAAACATTATTCCTGGCACTTATCAGCTAAAATATAATGTCTCACTAGAGCTGAAGCAGCAATTTTTAAGTGTCATCATTTTTTTTGCCACTTCTTTATAGCGCAATACATGGAAGGTGCCTGATGAGAGTACAGTTTCATTTTTTTAAGTACTTTGTAAATCCCAACTGAGAACTGGTTCAATTCTTCCTTTAAGGAACACCTGTCTTTATCTAAAGAAAAAAAACCTCAATGTCCAAAAATCCTTAAAATGACATTTCTCTTATTATTATGGAATAATGTCCTTTAGTTCCACAGCTGTCAACACACTTAGAAAAGTTATATTTGACCTTCTTCTCCATGTGCAGTCCCATGCACTGGCACAGTGTAACCTGTCATTCATATTTCCATTATATCATTAATTAATAACTCCCTCCAAGTCCTAATCCTGAAAGTTACTCTAGATAGGAAGACTTGATTCTACCCTGCTCGACTTAGCTGAAGCTGCTCAGCTTTCTTCCCTAAAGACATATTGCTGACCAACCATCTCTCCAGAGATGGGAAAGAAGAAAGGGATTGGGATACAGACTCCCCATTAGGGAATGCACTGCTGTTATTCTGAGAACATTAACCAAAGAACAATTACACCTTAATGTCAATAAAAGATAAAACAATATCATTGACATATGACAGTGGTGCCATTCAATTCAAAAGCTTTTGGGTGATGAGTTGGTGGTTCTTTGCATGACAGATAACAGAGGTATTCTAACAGAATCAGACTGAGTCTCTAAATTGTTTGCATTTTGGAGATTTTTCCTTTTTCCCTTGAAAATGCAAGAGAAAATTGAAATACAGACCCTTAAATGTCA
The DNA here is from genome assembly GCF_965178545.1 of Coloeus monedula. Lineage (NCBI taxonomy): Eukaryota > Metazoa > Chordata > Aves > Passeriformes > Corvidae > Coloeus > Coloeus monedula. The sequence goes on along the minus strand of NC_138795.1, from coordinate 13,130,269 downwards.
GTGGACCTACTTAATAACCTGTGCAGATTACTGTAGTTCCTTTGTTTCTTTCATTTATTTATTTTAAAACTGGGCTATGACAGTTTATAAACAGAAAAGAAAGCCCAGTAAACTTCACAGTCACCAGCCATTATCTAGCCTAATTTTATTCTACGGAAATTCAGAGCCTGCAAAGGCGACACAGGCTACTGACTGATGTTCACTATTATACAAAAGTTGTGGCAACATCTGATCAAACACTATAAAAACCTAGAAAGGAAGCACAGTACTCAAAAAGAAAAGGTGTTAGCAAGATGGCACAAAACCTTTTTATTTCAAAGGTTATTTAATGTTTTCACTACCTCTGCATCTTTCACTAAGGGTAATTAATACTTTCAGCAGACCAGCATTTTCCTGTTCAAGAAGGGTGGACACAAGAAGTCTTTGCTAACCTTTAAGGTAATTCAAAGAAGATAGATCACAGAGCATGATTTTGTGAAGCACAATAGCTTCTATTGCCCTAAGAGTATTTTAGATTGTTTGAATCTGGCTTCAACTTTAAACTCCACAGTTTCAAAGGAAGTGTGATAATGATCACTTCACTTCTGTCCTTTGAAGTTTCTTCACTTCCTCCTGCTTTATACTCAGATCTCCCATTTATTTTGCACAAACACCTAGAAAACACAGCTTATTAGTCTTTCTGATATTATTAGGGCTGACAAAATAACTCTCACAAATGAGTTCAAAGTAGTGGTGAATGTTGCAAAAATTACCATTTCTGGAACACTGTGAAAAGGGAAAACCACAATAGAAGTTACATGTGTTCATCAACTGGAACATTTGAAAAGAAAAAAAAAAAAAATCACTGACAGCATGGAACTGCATTTAAATCATTTACCTGTTTCAGCCAAAGTTACAGGGCCAGCCTCTGGCAGGCTGGGAAATGAAGGTACAACCCCTGTGCTAGAAACTCGGTAATTAAAACTTCAGGGATCAGTGTGGGAATCAGAGCAAGAGAAATCTAAATTTCGCTAGCTTGAAATATAACCCTGAATTATCTTTGTCAGCCTTTAAAACCAGACAAATTTCTTCCTTTTTCTCCCAGCCCTGTGTATGGAAGGGGAAGAATAAATGGAACATGCATACACACACACACACACAAATACACAGAACTCATTGTTCCTGACAGAAAACTTCAGGCTGACATGTGAAACCCCTTACACACTTTGGAAGCAGAAATGTAGCAAAATAACTGCATTACAATGGTGAGAAAATTCGCTTTGTACCCTGCCAGCATTCTCAGATCCCAGAGGCTAGAGATGCTCTAGAGAAAGGGGGAGAGTGAAATAAAGTAGTCCCAGCTGCTTTACCCTCTGCAATGGGGTCACACTTGCAGAAAAACAAATTAAAAGACTGATGTTTCTGTTTTGCACTGCCATCCTCCTGTACAGCAGAGAAAACAAGAATTGTGTGTCACTAAACCTTACAGTAACTTCACCAGTGAAAAAGCTGGTGGGCATTTAGGGTATTAAGCTTAATACAGACAATGTACAACTGCAGATCAAAACCCTCTTTTTCAGACCACTCATTTCCTTTCACAACAATGCAAAGAATCCAGGTCAGAAAAGAGAGTGAACAGAATCCTTCCAGGAATATTTCAAGAAAATTGGGCTACCTAGCTGGGGTATGTAAATTTGAATTCTTTCTGATGACTTCAGGGTGTTTAAGCCCAGTGAGAGAAACAAGTACAAAGTGACAGTGTATCAACTCTACAACATGCATTTATTTATTTATGCAGCCCATATATTTAGCTCTCCTAAGACAGTTAAATTAAGAATGCTAATGAACACAGGGAATATCCTGAGTCAGTCTTCTGAACATATTTTCAAAGTTCCATTTTCTTCCAGTATAAAAATTCATGCTTATAGCATACATGTTATTAATTATGACAAAAACAAGGAAACAATTTTTTTTTCACCTTTAAATGCATAAAAAATCTTAATAACATAAGAAGTGGTCATCAGTAATGTCTATCTTCTGGTACAATTGTGCTAATGATATGTACTAAAAAAATTAAATTAACATAAATTTATGATTTAAACAATTTATTCTTCAATAGTGTGAGGCCAGAGTATTTTGACTTTTTAGAAAAGTGGGCTCCAAATACTTTTCCTGACTTCATAATTACTTGCTCAAAAAGCTGATGTTTCCAAAGTGAACAATGAGGAGATAGGTCTGGGAAATAGGGATGGAAACAAAGATTTAATGCAAGTATTTGGGACCTGATATGGGAGATTTAATCAAAAGGCTGCTATGTCAAACATAGTTAGAAAATAATAGAGTTGGCACCTGGACAACTTTTGGAACTTCATTTGCTGCTTCCCTGTGTCTGTAAACAGCACAGCACTGGGGTGAAACTCCGGGGGTGCTTCTTTCACAAGCTCATTTTCTATTCTTATAACAATGCACCTTAATTCCATTTTGATGAGTGTTCCTGCCAGCAACACATTCTCATTTTCCTAAACCCCTGTCTGGGGACTTTTCAGAGCTGGCAGTGCTGTTTTAGGGCCAATTTCTTGCTACCTATTCCCATCCACAAAACCTTGCCAAGATACACAGTTCATACTATGGCACTGTCCTGACTGAGTCTAAATTAATTCTTTCTATTTGAGTTTTGCTGGTACAGCTTTGAATTTTAGTAACTACCTCCCCAAGGAACTTTATTATATCATCCATTCTATTAAGGGGACAAAATTAGCTTTACTTACTGGTAAATGCTGATTAAAGCTTCTAAGGGCTGAAAAGTTAGAACGGTTATGGATTTTTAGATCGTGAACTTCTATACTTATGTGCTATATTAACTCCAAAAGTTACAGTGCTTTTAAGACTAAAAAAAGAAAAATTAAAATTTTATAAAAGAAGATGGAACACTGCTCAGAGGATGCTTTGTATCAGCATTTTTAATATACTCTGAGTTCTTTGTCCTTCTGTCGCACATAATTCTGTTCTTCACACCTCTCTTCTCCACGTTCTAACTTCCTGGTACTCTTCTCATGCTAGACTTAATATTCTGATACTTCTTTGTCCTCAGAGTCCTCTTCCCAATCACTGTTTAATCTCTGGCTTTATTTCTATGCCTTTCTGTCAAGAATTACATTTCTGTTCTTCCTTGCAATGCCTCCTGCCTGGTTCCAATTTTACTAATCATTTCTGTAACAACACTATGCCAGCAATTCAGAGATAGTGATTACATTATCCAGTGACTATTATAACACTTCCCCAGCTTTTGCCTTCAGGGACAATCAAGGCTTGGTCAGACCCACATTTTTGACTTCCAAGTCTGTGAAAGATCTAAGAGAAAAAGCAACATAATGTATCCTTAATAAAAAATTATAACAAAAGGTCCATCCTCCAACTGCTCACATTTTCAAGAACATACAGATATTGCTATTTTGAATTTCCCTAAACACAGCCAAAGACAGGTGTCAGAAAAAAAAGATTTGTTGCATCACTTCCCTGAGGGGTCAAAAGCAAGAAGTCAATCAGGATTTAATCTTAAGGTCCATGTGGCAAACAGAAAAATGCCAGCAGTGTAGGAGTAACAGCACCAGTCAGTGTATGTACTAAGGGCAATAAGAATGTGGTGTAAAGACTTCCAGTGACCCAGCATTGGCACAGACAGCCCAGGAGCTGCTCTACTGCCCCATGTGCCTGCCATGCCAGAACCATCTGTACTGGCCATGATACAGAAAGGAACGTGTTCACAGAGAAAAGAAGATTAAGTACAGTGCATTTAGTCAGAGATAATGAGGAGGCAGCAATGAAAGATCCTCTGAAAAGAAGCAGGAGCAAACAGAAGTGTGATGTATTCTCATCCTTTCTCACATTTGAAGTGTAGTACCAGATGTTCCCACCGAGGAGTTCCCCAGCACATTGACTGCAGAAACACGAAGGTAACACAGGCAACACCCAACATCTGAAAAGAAACCCATTGCATCAGCATCCAGCTAATTCTACCCTGTGCAGTGCGGTACACAAGCAATTCAGATAAGAATCAGGGCACTAGGTTTACTTCCAATAAAAAAAAAAAATTCCTAACACACTGTTTTATTAATAACATCTTCCATATCAGTGACTGTTGAAGTTGCCCTGATAAGGTCTGATGGCAAGAGCATGGTCTGTACAGCTGTTGGTGTGAAGGCAGCAAGTTTGTGTGATGGGGTATTCCCAACAATCTCCCTCCTCCCATGCATTCTACTCTTCAAACTTGCTACTGAACTAGAGTTTTGCCTGTAGCACTATGACTTTCCAGAGTTCCCACTGAGAATATTATTCATGAGGCCTTTTTAAAAAATTTAAAATCAAGTGTATAAATGTATAACACCTAAAGAGCAATGCTTTCTTTCCCTTGATGTGTAGTTTTAGAACACTGATTTTAAAAAGTAGGTTTCTTTTTCCAGAGTTTAGCTGCATAAAATACCATAAAACTGTCTAGCATTTCCCTCCGCTAATCCTTTTACCTAACTTTTACTGGGGCTTTAAATCTATATTAAACTTTGATATTTAATACATTTGATATTCTGTTGGATGCTAATTTTTTTCCTAATTATTTTACAGGCAACATTTGTGTTCAGTAAATTGGAATTCTCTAAACAGTGTTACTTTGTATTAATAAGCAAACATTTCTTGGTCCTGATGTTTAATTCATTGGTTTTTATTACTACATTTCCAGGAGAAGATTTAATTTGTACATATTAAGCACACCAGCCACATGGCCTCACACTCAGGATGTGTTTCATTAAGCATAATCCCCAGTAATGAATCTTTTCAAATCTCTCATACAAAACACTCCTCCCCATTTTCATTCCACCCCAGATACTTCTGGAGAAACTTAATCAAATTTATTAAGAAGGAAGCCAAAAAAATCCCGTTGTGACATGAGGTATCAATCCTTGCTGTATATAGATCTCTACTTGTCTCATGTGTTGCCACTATTCCTCCAGAAAGACTTCAGGAATAAAGGGGACCAAAGGAATGTTCTCTTCCTCAGCTTCAATAGCTGTCAATTGCTGCAGCATTTGCTAACAGACCTGAGACTGTGGTGTGAAGTTTCCTTTCTCAGGGGACCAGCTCTATCTCCAGACTGTTAATTATCTCTTTATTTCCTACAGACTCTGCAGCTGCAAAGGAGGCACAATCATTAAATAATAAGAAAATGATCTTTTAGGGGAACTCTAATTTCTTACTAAAGCCCGTGTATTAGAATAAAGGAAATTAATCATCTATTTATTTACAGCACATGTTTAGCATTTCCATGAGTTTGTGTATCAAGTCTTGATTGCAGGATTATCAGAGTCTGTTTATAGCTAATCTGTTTTTAATGAATGTGTGCTTGCCAGCCTGGTGTCCCCATTTCCAACTATTTTACTTCATTTGCAATATTTTAACCTTACTCTGTGCCAAACTGAAAAAAAAAAGCTCATAAATCCAAAGAAAAGTAGTAAAAGTATTTTGCAAGTCCTAATATAAAGCTTTAATTAAGGAAAGCATTTAAGCATGTGCCTGATTTTATGCCAAGGCTTAAGCACATGTGAAATTAGTCTTAAACATTATGTTGAATTGGACTCCATGTATCATTAACAGTTTGAATTGAATTGCAACAAAATAGTCATCTATGTTACACGGCTTTTGTCTTCAGCAAGCCATCAATTTCAAAGCCAGGGACACACTACAGCTACAACCAGTCTAAACAGTGAAGGCGAACTATCAGGGTAATAAAAAGACTGCTTGTGCCCATTCATGGGATACCTGGTGCAGAATTCTCTGCAATGAAAGGCCATTAGAGTAAGAATTTCTCAGGGAATTCCTGAAGGCCCCAGTAAGCTAGATTCTAAATAGAGTCTGAAAAGATTTTGGTGCTACTTCAACAGTGCAGTAAAGCAAAAAGAAAGGATGATATTGGGTCTTTTGCTCATCTGCCATTCTAGAACAAAACCTGTGCCAGCCAAACTCCCAAAAATGTTTAACTCTCCCTGTGATTAATGAAACCAGGTCAATCAAATCAGTCACTGTCAAACGTCTAGCAATATTTCAAGATAAAAATTCATGTGATTGGATAAGAACATTCAACAGATTTTTGCCTTCATACAAATTAGCAAGTACATTTATTAATTCACAGAGGAACCATTTAGATTTAAGTAGCATATGACTGTGCCAAAATATGGCAGATCTGATGACCTGACCTATGATTAAAATTATGAGCTACATTCGTTTATACTCATTTTTTTAAATGATAAATCTTTTTATCACTTTGTTACAAGGACAAGAGGTTAGCTCATCTACTCAGAGGCAGAACAGTATTATCTCATCCAGAGAATGAAGCAAAGATACAAGGTAAAGAAACCTAAAAAAACGTAGACATCAAGTTAGACAAGTAAACTACTTACAGTGAACTGTGTCTGGCAATTCATACATGTGCATATTTCCTACTTTAGAGCAATTAATCTTCACCAGCTTCCTTGTTCCCCTCAGCAGAAAGTAAAATAAAACTCTTACTAAAATCACTATACCATTCTCCCTATTAAAAATGGCAGAACATGATCATATTTGCCCAGATGCAATTCTTCAGCATATTGCTTCAACTAAGAGCCTCTGGATGAGTATCTTTGTGTAAATCACTTCAGTTTCACATGCTGCTTTTGCTGCACTGCAAGAGTTGCTGGTAAAACAATGTGCAAGCCAAGAAGGAGCTGACAAAGCCTGGTTTAAATTGGGAATGCTTTAAGAGGCATCACCAGCAGTGCTGCTGCACAGCACTTATGCAGCACAGCCCAGAGGAGAGGACCCTCTCAAATAACATTTAATGGTATGAGTCATTCACCTCATTTCAATGTTAATGACTGCTACCTTTGAGGAAAAATATAATCAGCTTTGGATGGTTTGGGGTTTTTTTCCTTGAAATAACAGTGAATATAATGTATGAAAAACCTGCTGGTTGGCTTGGCCTCTCTCAGGCCACGGCTTTTGAAAACGCAGTCTCTCACCTGTCTCAGTAAGACAGTCACCTCAATCAGACAGGGACTCCTGCAGAAAGGGCAAGGGGGACAACAACCTCCAAAAGATGCGTGGAAGGAGTGCACAGGGAATGGAGCCAGTGACACTTGAGGATGGAGAAGCCTCCCTGGGCACAGCTGCCTGTTTTGTAATGCATAACATCCACAACTGCAAATCACCCAAGCAGCAGAAAGCCAAAGCCTCAGGTTTGGAAGCACGAGGGAAGTGCCAAGAAGACAAAATCAGGTGGGGGACAACCAGCCTAGGAAGAGGGCTAGAATAAAGCAGCGTAGGGAAGGAGCATAACCTATCAATAAATTATTTTTCATGTAGAAAAACTCCTCAAAATTTTTCTCTTTTGGGTGAAGTAAGACCAAATGAGAAAAATGCATTCAAAATTATTTTCAATAATCTTTTCTTCTTAAGAAAGTTCTATATACTTCAAATCCACTTGTATTTAAAACATTTTAAAAAATAAACCTATACATTACCTCTCTTAGTAAGAGCCCAAAATGCAAAGGATTAGGAGCCTGTAATGTGATACATGGGCTTTGCTCTGGCAGCCTGCACAGGAATGAGACACCAGTGAGAGAAACAACCCCCCCTGCACACCTAACAGGGTACAGCACTGGGGGGGAGAGCTGTGCCTTGATCAGATAACAGAATCTGGGCCCATGAGGAGGGAGATGTAGCACACTGCTGTGTCAGGAGCAGGACTGGCACCGGAAGCACCCGTGCTCTCCTTTGCCAGCACTTCTCAATTCTGGCTTGGAATGGAGCATCCAGAATGTGAGATAACCATTCAAGTACCTTATCCTTTTTGCCCTGTTGAAAAAACACCAGTAAATGGTATCTACCATTAATTTTCAATTACAGTGGGGTTTTTGTTGTCAGTATTTGATTACTTTCAGTGTCTTGACTCCAGCCACATTTTTCAAACTGGTTCTCAGAACAACAAAAGAAACCTGCAATTTTTGATGGATCACAAATGCAAAAATAAAAAGGACCCCAGATAAAATCCAACTAAGGTAAGCAAATTAACCAGTCTTTAAGTTTTGGTGGATGCTATTCTCCTTAGTGATAAGAAAGGTTCTTACTTAATGAGTAACATACATCTCTTTCAGTAGGGAAAGAAGAATATTGCATGCAGTTGCATTAGTGAGTAACTAGAATGGTTTTTTTTGCAATCCAATTGCCTTTTAATTTTCCTTAAAAATAGTATATCCTCAGATTAGAATGCCAGATTGTTTCATTTATTTACCCTTTAAGTCAAAGGTATTAATATTTATCACAAAACTGAAACTTCACAAGAGAAATAAATCCTGTTAAGGCTTTCATTTAACAAAACAGTAATTATTGCATTTAAACACTCACAGTTGTGAAGAAAAGCATCTAAGCTAAAGTTGATGATTTCAGTTTTGTAGTCACTTACTGTTGATGCCTAAGAAACTATCAAGGCATGGGTTTATCCCACCTACTTAAGTTACTTCCCACGTCATTCACTGTGGTGAAAGACCCAGCTGTGCCCTACAGATTAAAGAACCTTCTGGTGGATATCTTTTTTTCAGGACCATCAGTACAGAAATTTCTAGCACCTTCATTGCTAAGACATTTTAGGATACCACAACGAATGTGTACTCAAGAGCAACATAATGGCTTAAAAACTACTTACAGATTACAGTTTTATTTCATATTAGTTTCCATATAAAATCCATTTAATGTTCCTAAATTTTTCATACATTATGCAATCTGCTACATTATTTTTACCATAAAATTTGCATTCTGTTTGCCAAGGCACACACTGGACCTGCATAATCATTAGTGATGTTTGAAGTTGTAAATGATAATCAGGGGCCTATAACTGTAGTAGGTGAAAATAGGTGAAATATCTAACAGCTGCTAACAGCTAACCTGGAGCTAGAGAGATCGATAGGGCTGCAGAAGTGTGAGGAGAAAGCAGAATGACCAACTGCTGGAGTTAGAAAGAAATTACAGTCAAGTTCCCCCAAAGCCAAGTGATTTGGTAATGCTTCATCACAGCCTCTGTGTTCCCTGGAAACACTTCTACACAGGCACAGCGCAGCTGGAACTCTGGCTTGCCCCACTTCTGTTCCAGTCACCTGCAGGTACATCAGCAGCTTCACTGTGTCAGTGCACACAGTCCTGGGAAGCCACAGCCTGGAGCAGGAATATGGCTCTGCTCTTGGTTCCACTGACACAGCTGAGGCTTTACTTGTGCTAATACTGAGAGTTACCACAAAGTAATGTGAGATGGGTTTTAACATTCAAGGAAGAATTAGTAGATAGATTTTCAGTCAAGTTAGTTTTGAAGGCAAGTATAACTGCCATAAAATCCAGTTCATTTATGGGATCATGACAAGATTCTCATTCCAATCTAACCAACCATCCAGTACATAAACCCTTCCAAGCTTAGCATTGGCATAGACATACAGTTCATTAACAGGAGCTACTGGAGCAGATCTTCACCAATCACATTGGTAAGCCACCCCTCATTAGTTCCATAATTACACCGTGTATGTCCCACACATCACATATCATGTTTTTGAGCTATTAAAATATAGCTTTCATTTTCTGAAAGGCTAACCACATTAAATCACAGAAGCCAGGAGTAGCATTCTCTTAAACAAATCATAACTCAGGGCAGACATTTAAACCGACTTTTATTCTGAATGACACAATCTAGGAAAGTGCAGTATTGCTGATCTTCAGAAGCTGCTTGTTTTTCAGAGATCAGATTTTAATTATGAAGAAAATGACAGTTGTGATGAACAGACTGGTAAATGAAATTACTCTTTTGGTTTGCATGTGGTATTCTTCACGCCATTCTTCTGACTATCCCTTGAGAAAAGCTGGAATTGCATTTTAAATCAAAGTCACTCAGACTTTGTATAACCAATGGACACACTGAGAGTAGATTTCATAGACAAAAGGTATTTATGATGCACATCTGTCAGGACCCTGTATATCCTTAATTCCTTTCATGACAAGCCACAGAATTTTGCATTGAAGTACTGTTCACCTAGATACGTGCACATTAATTTTTCCCAATGAAAATCACAAAAGCAAACATGCAGACAAAATGTGGGCAGCTCTTCTAATGAAATGTCCTCCAGAGATCCAACAGACACCTAGAACAAGACAAGCCCAGCTACAGCATTCATAATTCAATGATTTTGTGGCATGCTTCCACAAAATCCCATACAAACATGTTTCTCCTATTCTGTCTGACTGCTTCTTTTTCCCAGTAACTCAGATTTAAGTTTTGAAAGTACTTTGTCCTTTCCATCATATTACCCATGGATACTGTAGGTACAACTTTTTACTTACTTGTGCTTTCTAGTCATTACTAAAACCATACAAACACCCCCAGCAGCCATGAAAGAAGGCTGCCACCTTCAAGTGTTTGTGTGCAGGTACATTGCAGTGTCTGTAATCAGGCGTACACAGCATGGAATGGCACTGAGACTGTCAGTGCATCCCCCCAACACACTCCAGCAGAGGAACTGAGCAAGGAAAAATGGAACCATGGTTTGATGTAGTTGCTTCTGAGTATATCTTAGGTTACTAAATGCATAGTGAATAATTAATGTAAATACTAGATGTTTACGTGGCTTCTCTGACAGGTTATTCTATCCGAAGAAAGCATCCCCCCAAATATTTAGCTAAGCAATGAAATATACACACTTAAATTCTATTGTAGACTGCAATTTAAATGGTACAAACAGGAATGCCTGTATTTAGAAGATTTGGGATTTTAAAAACCATTTTTTCTTATCATCAGACACTTGTACATTTAAATTTGAACTCTTCTCAGTAGCACACAGACCACATACACAACAGTATCGCTTGTGTGCCCTTCTCTGTTCTTCCACACGCTGCCACAGCCGGCTGCAGCCATTCCCAGCAGGACACAGTGTGACTGGGACTGCCTGGCCATTGTACCTATTCCCTCAGATCTATTCCCAAAGCAGAGCCATGCTTCGCTCCATAAGGTGTTTATATGAACGGCTTTACAGAGAGGTCTGCAGAGTTATACTGTAATGACTCGAGAGCAGATGTTACAGCAACCCAAGTTTACAATTTCATGGGCCTGAATGAGATAAAACCATTATACATAAATACAACCACTACTTTGACTTTTAAGAGCACTTCAACGTTCTCTAGAAACCCAAAGATAAGAATCTTAATTGCAAATGCCAGACACATTTCTTTTATCAAAGTAAAAACGTCACCTTTATTATCTTTTCCATCTACCTTTCCCAAACTACAGGTGTACACAGTCATATTTGAAACTAAAAAACTATTTATACGTAGAATAGCTTACAAGTAAAATATTTCAGTTAGGCTTTATTTCCTTGACTTCCTGTCTTGGTTAATCCAAACTCAACCTCCCTAGACTCTCTCATAATTTTTTTAAAAGAATCAAATCCTTTTCATTTGCTTTAAAAATACTACATTTATCATGTTCCTCCTACCTTTTCTTTTCCCCTCTAGAATTATACTCTGATAATAATTTGGGACTACCCTGCAATATGAAAGACTTGCCTTTCAGAAGAACAATGAAAAGGAATTATTGAATCCCTTACTACTCCACAACTGTAAAATGTCATCAGCAATTCCTAAGATCACCAGCTGTTGAAAATGGCTTGACTTTCTACATTGACCTTTAACATTTGCAGTTTGCAAGAGGAACTCTGTACTTTTACATTTGCTTAAAACATATCACAATGAAAATGAGACTAAGGCTAAAATTACCTTGAGGAAACCTACATGTGTGTGTGTGCACCTGTCAAGGTGCCAATAAGCACTTGTCTGTTCATAATACTCATTCGAGCCTGCCAGTGAATACCTCACTATCTCTTCTTAAATTTTAATTAAATGCTAAACCCAAGAGAAGCTCTACTGCACTTAAACTATTTAGTGTGACCTTGTTTTCTAACAAAGGATGTCATCAGGACAGTGTAAGGGTTAGTGGCAGCTGGTCATAAACTTGGTATGAAGGACAACAGGATGTACAAAGGATGCAAATGAAAAGTGACAGAGAAGAAATTGGTTATGTGCACAGGCTGGTTGCAGCCAGCATTCTCCAGTTCTACAGACCACCTTCCCAGAGCACTGTGCTCCCTCTACATTCACAAAGCAATCAGGTTCCCTAACTGGCATAGCTGTACCTGTACCTGAAGATCTGCTTCAGTTCAAAGCTGCAGATAATTATTACCTTGTCTTCACCAATTTGTTTGTTTGCTTACTGAAACTAAGTGAAACTTGGACAACTTTTAAATGAATTTCCCATAAGAAGAAAACAGATCTTGATACCCAGAGATGTCTCATGAAAGCAAACAATAAAAAGATGCTAGCATTGGGGCATGCCTGATCTATAACTGAAAGTTGTTCTAACATCTCACATATGAGGTGTAGAAAAAAAAAACCTTCTATGGGGGGTTTTAAAAAATATTTTGTTCAAATCCTCTGTCTCTATAAAAAAAAAAAAAAAGAAAATATCACAACACAGTGTATATGAGCTACTACTTACCACATTGTACATAAGGGTAAGGAAAGAATACAATGCAAAGATAATTTGAGCTCATTTTTATTGTAACCTCTTATTTATAAATAATCAAGGTATTTGCTGTATGTATTGCCAACTCCTGAAACATGCTGAGCATAAAATTTCTTCTTGATTTCAATGGTACAAGAAACTCTCCTCACAAAGTGAGTGGTATCTCCCATATTAGAAGATTGGTGTCACAGAATAGAGGAGAACTTATATAACCAATCACTTAAACCAGTCACTTAAACCAGAACTTAAATAGCCAATCACTATGAACATCTTGTGATGTCAGTTTGAGAATACCAAATGTGGATCCACAAAAATGAAGATTATTTTTTAATGGGTTACTTAGTAACAAAATATATTAGCTCTGAGAAAGAAAATGCTGCAGCCCAGAGCTGCCAGAAGAAAATGCTGGTCTCAAAACAATATAACTCAAGGAATAAATAAATTCTTGCTAATCAGGCAGTATCAAACTCCACCCTTTGTAACAGAAAAGATTCTCCTTTTCTCCAGGTTTGCCTAGACAGCTTTAAGAAAAAATGCAGATGAAACTTCGTAGCAAGAAACCTTTCTACACACAACCCGTCCCCAATCTGTGGCTGCTAGGTAAAGAGATTATACAACAGGTTTTTAAATAATCAAATAAAGATGCTAGATTAAACTGCTTGGTGTTAGAGATAGTCATCCAAAATAAGAAGTTAAACAAAATACAACAACTACAAGTAGCATTCACCCAACAATTAAAGATCATTTAACGGCAATTAGATAAATCCTAACTTTCCTTTCTGAATGAAGTAAAAGGAAGTAGAATTTAGTTGACTTTGATATTACAAATATATTCTGTTTCTTTATTTTATCAGTTTCACTAAATAAATTATAATTTTTTTTATATGTCTATAATGTAGAGAAGCCACGTAATAGGTTTCTCACACATAAAAGTTAGAAATGAAACAAATTTTCCAATTTTTTTTCACATTTTTTTGCCTTTCTTATACTTCATCCTTATTTTTAATTATGGCAAATTTTGTTCTACACAAATTTAGACCTATCCATTCTTGAATTAACCTACGTTGTCAGCCTGTTGGGAGTAATTTTGTTTGAACATCTGGACCAACCACATGTTTCCTACTGAAAATAAATCAACATTTATGAGCTATGAGTATTAACAGAGGACTGAAGAAGATTGGACTGTGTATGTTTAATGCATTATGATAAAATATCATATGAAAGTTGTGTTTGGAAAGTTTATGGAATACACTGTAAATGAGCAGTTATCTGGGTCTGTTGCAAGATAGTTTGTAGTTTCATAGCTCAGCCAGGTCTGCACTTATTAAAAGTTTGACTACTATTACAGTGCCATCTGTATACAATCAGTACTTAATTATTATTTGAAATCTCAATTTATCAAAAGAAATTAATTTTAAAAGATGCATGCCTATCTGACTAGAGGACTTTTAAAATTATTTTATTCTAGAAGTTAAAGACAATGTAGGTGTTCTTTTAGTGGGTAACTGTGATCTCAAGTGAGCCTTCAGGCACTGCAGTGTTTTGTCCTCACATCCCCCTGAAGGATTTTCCTATATGAGACTGGGAATGGGTGCTGTGGAAATCCACTGTTCTGATTCTGTGTCACCTGAACATTCAGGCTTACATTCAGTAACACACAGGAGTCCTTCCTGTCTGTCACATATTCAATCAATGTTCCTGTAGGAACTCTATCATTTCTATTCCTAATATACATAATTGGTAACAGCAACTAATTAATTGGGAGTCTATCAGTTACAAAACAACCTTAACGTAAGTATTATTTCCCTGCACAGAATAAAGGAAAATGAAAACAGGTAATTTGCAAACCTTTTTTTCTAAAATGTCACAGATGCAGAGACAATGATAAACAAGAATATAAAGCTCTAGCCAACATTGGTCTTAAAAGCAGACAACAGCCAAGTAAACTGGAAGAACTAAAGGAGGAAAGAAGTTCTGTGAGTGCTTGTGCAACATGGACACTTCTCACCACTTTCCTATGTTCCCGAATCAAAGTGAAGCTTTTCTATCACCCACCAATGATTTTTTTATACCTTACTCATTGTTATCACATCCACACATTGATCAAATTTAATTATTCTTTTAGGTGATAAGTTTAACTAAAACATATGGTCTAGGATGGACTGAAACTCTAACAAAAAAAAAAAATTACAGGATTTCCCTGGCTATACCCATGAAGAATTCTAACAGTAAAACTGGTCTAAATCTTCTCTATAGATATAGACAACAGTCTGTACAGCAAGTTCTATTTCACAGCATTAGTGGCGGGGCTCAAAGTCTCCCCTCCTTGAAGTCTGTGATTGCATGGAAAGAGTACTTTTGTAAATAAAAACAAACAAACGTTTCTGGTTGAAGCAGTTATGTAGAAATGCTCAAAAGGCAAATAACAAAACCAAAAAAGACATGGAGAACCATCCAAAATTCAGTATTTTTAAATAAAAATCTTCTGTGTACCACCCGAAACTCTTGATGTTTGTGTACCTGACTAATGCATTTTTTATATCCTCACACTGATTATGTCTAACACATATCACAATACTCGCTCCACCTACATCTTTGGGGCTATCAAAGGGTGCAGAATAAATACTTCATAACTGTGTGCATCATGCACTGCAGATTCACATTATTAACTGAATAATAAAAGGCAATTAGAACATCAGTGAAGGAACTCAGAGGTAACATATTCCATCTCCTTTTTTAGTGAGCTGTTTGAACACCAGAGAGTTCCTATTGTAAAGTTAGAGAGAGAGAACTGGGCTTTTACTGAATACAGCTTTTCAAGACAAATTCAGAAATGACTTGGAATTAACATGTATCACCGAGCTTTTCAACTTTTTCCATCCACTTCAGTGCATACTTTTCACTATGGGCATTGTCAGACTAGCAGTTCTCACGGCATCTTGCTGAGGTCAGGGAACATCATTTACCTATTTCACCCTCCCTAATGCCACCGTGAGCAGCCTGCGGCCAAAACTGCAGCTCAACCTGGCTCTAACTCTTAGCCTGCTTGTGGTTTACAGAGCAGATATACACTGAAAGAGGACCTAAATGTGTTGAAATTATGAATCTGCATCAACCACAGTATTTTTAGTTCTGACTCAAGCACTTTGTACTTACAAGTAGCACTACTACTTTGACTGCTTCAACCCAGCTGTCTAATCCAAGATTACAAGCTAGGCCCTGTGTAGTTATCTCCAGTTACTGGAGAGTCTATTCCCAAGTCTCTTCATACAATGTATCCTAGACTTTTAGCACTTTTAGAGGTGCATTTCTCTCTCCACTGACAGAAGAGGAGGAACTGCAGGGCCAGCTTGCAGTAATAGCCAATGTAAGCAACATAAATAGCATCCTTCATGCCTAAACTGAATCATTGCATTCCAAAACATCAAAATACTGGAAACAAGAAAGCAATTCCAAGAAAACTGTAAATGAAATGTACTGCATTAGAAAAAAGTTTAGATGTAACCTGTGAGTTTAGGCTTTCCTGAATTTGATGCTTCAGGCAAGCCGTATGCACTGTTTCTCAAGAAAATCCTTTGTCTTTACAAAAACAATTATCAGCACTGGTGACTGCAGCAGAGTTTGCCCTTTCCTAGATATTTGTATTAATTATGCTTTGAAGGTGCTGAATTAATCCATTCTGTGAAATACATATGAGTTAATTAAAAGGTATTTTTCTTCAAGAAGGAATATAATTCATGATGAAATAGGAGATTAATGCTTCCTAAGTCAGAAATCCTTTGGGTGAAAATAAAACAGGTTTTGGAATAGACATGCTTTCCAATTGACCTCACTGTTTAAATATTCCTGACAGGCATCAAATTTGAAATGAGGGAGTGCAGAGCATGGTATGGACCTTTTATTATTATCCCTTGTCTAACTTTGAAGCAATAGAACAGGCAAATACATGGTACTGTACACCCAAAGAACGAGGTGCAACTCTCCAAACACCACACAGTACCAGGCACAGTGCCTGCAACACCACAAACAGGGCCACAGATGAGACAGATGAGAGTGGTTTGTATGTCACAGAAGCAGCAGATTAGGAAACTTAGATATTTACTATCCCAGTGAAAAGCCTGCATTAGAAATACCAGGGGCTTCTTAACTCTTTATGTATACATAAGCTGCTCATTTGGGTATGCAAGTAAATAAATGTATTTTCTATATAAATGCAGGTGAAAAACCTCCAGACTTGGGCTGTATAGAAAAAAAAAAGTATTCTCAAGCTGTCCAGTGTAAAACTTATCGTGACAGGAACTAATAAGTGTCAGTTTACTAACAAAGCACCTCATCTCTTTGAAAGATGCCAGCAACAAATAGCAGTATACTCATGGAGGTGGGATGAGGAATGTGCATTTCCTCAGAGGCTACAACATTAGACATTATTCCTACCACAAGTGGACAAAGGAAAACAAAAAAGTCCTCATCGTCTATGAGGCAAAAGGGCTTCTTGGCTGGTGCAGGGCTGATAAAAAGTATTCTGAATAGCTCATTTCCCCATTCAAGGCACAAAAACTACTTGGAGACACACACTGCTCTGCACCGTGCTAAGAGACCACAGAGGGGGGTGACAAAAAATGAAATCTGATCAGATTCAGTACAAACCACAGGTCTCTGTAATTTTGGGCGAGACAATAACCTGGCATAAGCAGTCACTGTTCTAGTGCTTTCTAGCTAAGGAGAGAAAAGGGCTTTAGAGTAGATAAGAATTTTCCTCACTGTGCAAATGTGTCCATGCCAAGACCTTATTAGGATTTGTGCTGGCCTAGCTCTGTCCATCAGGACACTCAGCAGAGAAGCTCCAGGAGTAACCATGAACCAGAAATTTCTCCTACAGGCACAGTTCCATAGCAAACTGGCATTTCCAACAGAGGAATCTGATTCACTTCTTGGACATCATTTTACTGCAATGACATGAGGCACAGCCTGCCTTTATCATTACATTCATTCTGGGATCATCTTCTGAGGGCATATGAAAGTCCTGAGATTGTTGTAGCTGTGTAAGGTACCTTCAAACTTCCTCAGTCTCTCTCTACCAATTTCCTAAGGGAAGAAAGTTGCTCAGAATATGACTCAAAGTGTTCTGATGTTCTGTGTAAATGCACTTCATGGTTGCCATCCCAGGATCCTCATTTACTCCGTTATCCTCAGCCTCAAGTCTCCTTCCAGACCACAGTCCCTCCAGCCCTGTGGTGCAACCCAGACAGCCCCAGCACTCCTGTGGCAAACACACAGACAGCATTAGCATCCCAATACAGATATTGTTGACTCTCCAAAAGCCAGATCCTCAACAGGTGTTTCTCCTTCAATGCCACTGGAGCCACACTGATGTGTTTCACTCTAGGGATCTAATCAAAGATTTTGTTGGCTGTACCCCAAAGCTATCTCCTGCACAGAGATCTAAAATTGTGAGAAACAACTATCAGGCACATTCAAACTTCTTAGCTTTTGACTATTCCCTTTTTTCCTCCCCATTTTGGGACAAGTAAAAATTCGAAGCCTGTAGAATTTAGGCAATAATGTAATAGAAAACTGTAGCAGATATTTAATTTACTTTGAGTTAATCAGATTTAACATTTCTCCCAGAAATGCAGAGCTGCATGTTCCACCCTACAAAACAACACCCCATTTGCCATGTGAAAAAGTTCTGAAGGAAGTCTTTGGCTTCCTACAGGTCTGGAAACTCACACTATTTCGTGCAACAGCTTATTTTCTACATGGAGTAGCCACATCTTCTCAGTACCAAAATAATCCAAATGAAAAAAGGTTACGAAAATCCAGAACAAGCAATGAGAATTGTTCATTTTTAGTTCCTCAAATTCTTTCAATAAGTCACTACTGGATAAAAGCCAAGACTACATGCCCTGTAAGAGCTGGTCTGAGTTCCACTTCAATTAGAAGTAATATGTAAGTATCATCAAAAGTCTTATTCTGTTAGCACTGAAAATCTTGTATATATGAAATAACTAGAAAGAATAACTCTGTGGTAAAGGACTGGTAACAGGTGAAATGGAAAATAAGGTTACAGGTCAGCAGCAAGTATTTGAAAAGTATTTGAGAAAAGGCTTATTTATGTACTTGCTAGAATAACCTGTGTCTAAATTTAATGTTGTGTCATTAGAGCAGGTTTTATTACCCATCCTCTTCCAGTTTTCTTAGCTCTCTCATCCTACATGAGTGATTCATTTAGACTATTCTTTATGTTAAGCACTGCGTTCCAAATATGATCTATTACACAGGATTAGACACAGCCAGAGCTAAACAATTATAATCTTATAAACTTCATAAAGATGAAACCTTTGTCAATATATTTTTTTGTTACTCTCTGTCTCCAAGTCAGTGTCAAGATTGCAGAGAAGACTGGTTCTAACTCTCTGCCCAAAAACGTGCTTTGTTATTATCTGACCTGCCAGGAACCAGCAGGTCAAATAATCAGCAGTGTTGTTATTTATACAATACTAAATTATTACCAAGTCTTGTTTTGATTCACATAGTGGGACACAGACTATACTTGTAGTATTATCATCCTGTGACAATGCTTTTACTGAACTGCATGTTGATAAAACAACTCACTTGACCATAACAAAAAAAATTCACTTATGTCATGTACAAAAGCTCATAACTGTATTTCTGCCAATTGGATAAGCATGACTAAACTCTTAAAACTATTCAGCTAGATCATTTAGAGCTGCCTGGGAATATGAGTTATTAGACTAATTGGTGCACTAATCCTATGCATCAGAACATAACAGTAAAGAAATTAATTTTTAATGCTACAAATTGATTATTAAACATCATACAGAAACAGCAAGAGATATATCTCAAAACACATTCTATGAACATATTACTTCACTCAAAACTTAACTTTTAAGGTTTACAATTCGCTATGATTTTTAATGCTTAAGAAAATTAGTAAATACATCTTCAAAGTATACTGCAGATGTTCTTGGGATTAAACTTCCCTAAAGATAGCATGACATAAGGACAAACAGTAGTTTCAAGTGCTCAACAACAGCCAGGTACTGTAGTCAGAAGTAGCATTTGTTAACATATGTTATCAATGTAGAAGGTGACACTTATGTAGAAATCTCTTACCTGACTTGGTTGAGTCTCTCCTGACAAGGTTTGCTCTGTGAAAGATGCAAGTCTTTATGTATAAATCAGAAGCAAAGGTGTGCTTGGCACATCCAGTTTTCAGCAATGCTCAAGTGTGATATGTGTAAGTATCAAAGTAGCTCAGACCATATTAATTGGAAACAGAGTCACTGCTTGCAAGGTTGCTGATGCTGCTCCTTCTGCTTTGTGCCTGTACAGAGAGCTAATATATGAATAAGGCAGAGAACAAATCCCTTTCTCTCTCTTTCTCTCTTTACCTTTCCTTCTTTCTCTTAAATGGTGAGTTAGAGTTCAGTTTATTCTGCAGACGACGGCAGAGTACAGGCTGACAGTGTTGTTTCCTCCCCTGCCGAGACACACTGAATGTGTTGTGAATAAAGACAAAGCCCTCTAACAGTGCACCACATCACTCTGTAGGTAAGAGCTGCAAGGATGTGCTGTGCTGTTCCTCAGCAGGCAGACAAGCCTTAAACGCAGCCGGACAAACTCACCCTGCTTTCCTCACTGAAGACCTGCACCAATAACTTTAGTTGGGGACCACACCTCCTCTGCAAGGGGAACTCCAGCTCTGCAGCTGGCATGAGTTCTGATTTGCCTCCTGGCAATGGCTATCTATGTGGTTTTATTTTTCTACATCATAAAGGGCAATTTAGTTCCAGTTTCTCCTTATGGCTAATGGGTGACTAACTGGATGAACTGCCAGCTTTTCTTACAGTCAATTAACCCTGTAAAATCCCTACTAACACTTCAGGTTTAGGGTTTGTACTGAAATTAGGCCTAAAGCATACCTGCCAAATAGTTTTGCACATGAATAGCAGTGCTTTCCTCTCTACCCCCCGCCCTCCCTTTTCTTTTCCACTGTAAGTAAAATATTCCTAGGTCAAATAGTTAACTAGTGGAAACTAGCAATGTTTCCATGGGAAAAATAGAGTGAAGATGACAGTAAACAGGAAGGAAAACTACCTAGTTCCCAAACAGTATGTAAACTGACCAATTTCAAAAGCCCTACTGAATACATGGGAAAGGTATGCTGGTTTGAGTTCACAAACAATGGACTTGAAGCTATATTTACTTTCCATGCTCCTGTCTGTGAATACTGAACACTAGAAGGTGGGGAAGTCTTAAAGCAAAGTTTTTAAAAACAAATTGCTATTTTTAATATTGCAGTTTTCAACTATGCATATATATGGCTATATGCAAACCTATGCTTTAGTGCCCAATATGAAACCCTATCAGCCTCCTTCCTTGATGGCGAAGGCAGAAAAACAAACAAAAAACCAAACATAAACCTTTTTCTTTTAATATGGTTAAAGTAATAGTTATTGAAAAGAACCTTCCCCCTACCCACTTCCCTGAAAATGACAAGAATTTCTTCATCAAATATTCCCCCCTTAGTGGCTGTGAAATCTGGAAACCTCAAAGTCCTTTGAGAACTAAGGTGCTTTGACTGTGGGGAGAAAGGGTACATTAGGGAAGAGAAGACACGATAAGCAATTCCTGACAGCATCTCTACTGCCCTGCAGAAGCTATATTGGGTGGTAGACAGTTATGGAGCCACAAAACATCATGTGGGAACGTTGAAACTGGACAAAACTCTTGACTTTGCAGCAAAATGACTCTGGGGTGTCCGATTTTTGTAGCAGCAATGGCTGAGGAATGAAGCTATTCATCTCATGTCCGCACAATAACTTCCACAGTCTTGTCATAGAGCAATAATGACCATCTATCGTGTCAAATAAAGACCTCTGCTGCAGCATGCCCTGTGCACTTTTCATTGCTAATGAAAGTGAATAAATTTCTCATCAGTTCCATTTCTGGTCACCTTGAGATCTAGGTTTGACTAACAGGGAAATTATTGTGACATTTCAGCACTCTTGTCATATTTTGTATTGTATGAAAACATAACTAGCAGAAACATGATAGCAAGTGCTACGCACTGACACATGCAATTTTTCCCAGCCTGGTATTTACGCTGAATGTGATCCAGCTGTTGATCACATTGCCACTGTTTTAGGTGAACTTTAGTAACAAGGAAACAAAAGTAGCACGTGGCAGCCTGTGCCAGTTTTGTGTTCGTGTCTAGAACAAAGAATATCAGGGACAAGTTTTTACAGTAGTTATCTACTCATTTTCCCAAGGATGCTGTTAGCAAGTTTGTTGCATCTACTAATGGGAAACCTGATTTTATAAGGAAATTGCTATTCCTATGGGAAATATTGAGCACTTGGCAGTCAGCTGTATGTTTAAGAAGTTAAATTGTTTGAGGGGGCTTGAGCATTAGCACTTGTACTGAAGACTTTTTGCTTCCTCCTTCCTATGAGCAAAATATCCTGAAGCCTGGACCAGTGATCTTTTTCTTTTCTACTGCTGTGTAGCAGCAGTTACAGTGTAACATGATAATAAATTTCTCTGGGAAGAAAAGATGAACATAAAAAAGATGAAGGTCCTTCTAACGCCTCATTTCCAGGAGGAAGAGGAAGCTCTCAGTTCCCACTGGCTTTCACAGAAATGCGCTACTTGGCACCTTAGAGCCTTGCTGAGCAACTGCAGAATCCCAGCCAGAGCAGAAACAGACTTAAGTCATAAAACACCATTAATCCTGTATTTACATAGTCAATATCCCAAGGGTTGCAGATAAAACTGCAGGAAAAATAAACAAGAGATTATTAAAACCACTACTTTATAATTTAGTCTATGCCTTCATTATTTTATATAAGTGTTTCCTGCTTTTTATTATCATATTAATATCTGAGTTTAAAAATAAAATACATCAAATCCAGTGGCACAGAACAACAGAAAAAATTCAAACTCCTCCTGGAATTTCTTTTATTCTGTATGACAAGCTAAAAGGAATTAATCCATTATCTGCTACAGAGCAAAGTACCCAGTCCTGAGCAGCATAAATACCCTATTTGTGAACAGTCAGAGCCATAAAATTATCTGCACAAACATTTTCAAGAAAAGAAGCCATCACTAATACTAGAGGCATTTCACAAAAAAAAATATTTTTGACAGGCACTGGAAGAAGCTCTTCTAATCATCCATCTACTAATTCTTTGCAAAATAAGACCAATAACATAATGACCAATTACTGAACAAAGAGAGGATTCCTTTTAAGAGACCTAGAGAAAGAATGGAAAAAATTCTAAACTCGGTCAGTTGCTAAAGAGCAAACAACTTTATACTCACAAACTACTATACTAAAAAACCCATAACAAAACCAAAAACTAAAGACTGCTCATACTATTTCTATATTAAGGTTACTCATGTCATAAATTCTGTGAGTGTGAGAGCACCATTGTTTTCTCCTGTGAAAATTCTGGTAGTTTTGCCAAATTACTGTGCAGGGCTGTCTGATCTGTGGCTTCCTGTGGCTGGGACTTGTATATCTCAAACTTTTAGCAAAAGAGCCATGAGATACAGCTTCTTCCATTTGCAAGGCACTGTTTCAATCTGAAATAGTGCCTGTAGAATTCAAATCACTATTAAGTTATTGTAGAATTCAAATCACTATTAAGTTATTGTAGAATGAGGACAAGATGATCTCAAGATATTCCTCGATGACCTACATTGCAAAGGAGATACTGAAGTTAGAACCTGTGGGGAATTAATGAACAAAAATGACTGTGAATTAAACTTTTGGCGTTAATTTGTTTTAAATGGTAATCAAGAAGACGGGTTTTGTTGGCTTGGGTGGTTTTGGTTTTGATTTAGTTCTAAGAGTGGGCCATGTCATCTTGAAATTCAACTCTATTCTGCTGATGGTGAGGATGTGCAATTGGTCAAAGTTAATTGAGACAAGGTATCTTAAACTTGCTAACACAGTAACCTTAATGAACAGCTGGTGATAACATATCACCTCTATCACTGACCTATTTTTTCATATCACAAACACAATCATACCTTTTATCTTTTGAAGTTTGCCCATGATCAGCAGCAGTATGACAATAAACAGGACAGCTTCCAAATCCCCATGCTGGATAAATCCTTTCTTTCTAATCAGATGCTCTCACATGAAAGAATGATGCTGCATATATTAATTGCATATTCCATTAGATCTTCACCTTTATCTACTGCAGCACTACAGCCCCTACCAGTTTTTTAGTATTCCTGCATTTATAAATGTAAAATGTTTCTTTACAGTAATTCTTTCACTTGTACATCACCATCATATAGAAGGACTATGAAGAGAGAGTGTGAGTAACAGCAGAGTAGAAGGAAAGGAATACAGTCCTATTTATTACTAGTTATGGTACCCCCAGCTGTTTTGCTAGACTCTGATCTGCACTGCCTCCATGTCAGCTCAGAAGCTAATTAACTGACTCCATGTGATTTCTGACAGGTATGAGTAGTTTACTGATTTGTGTGTCGATGAAAAAAAAGGCCTGACAGTACTCTAAACTTTCAGAGCTGAAGAGTTACTGAAAATGAAGTCAAACTCAGGGCAGGCAGACAGGAAGTTCCCTTTCTTCTTTTCAGCTTTACTGTGAGTACTGCCCCAGAAAATATCTCTGGGTTATCTGATGCAGGCCAGCAATCTTACCATCACAGTTCCAGAATGGCAAATATTACTGAAGACTCTGGGTTCCTGAGTAATCAAAACATGGAAATGCTTGCAGATTTAAGGACCAGATTAAGCCATATCCATTGTTTCCCAGAGATGGTTAGTGCTGGAGATGCTCTCATTGAGGACTTGGGGTACTCTACACCAATCAGAGCTGTTGCTACATTTAGTCAGTATCTGGATCAAAATAGAAAACCTTCAGGAGGAGGTTTAATTTCCTCTTCCAACAATCCCTTTTTGCCCTGTTCATTCATGGATATTTTAGTTCTTTTCATAAGCATAGAGGTCATTCTTCAACAAAATAGAAAACACAACCAGTGCACAATCTTTTGTCAGATTTTATGTTTGTTAGATTTGTAAGGGATATATAAGACATAGTTGGATGGAAGAGTCTTAAATTGTTAGTTTAGGAATGATTGCTTATCTACAGAGAGAGAGAGGGAGACAAAATTCTGGCCAAACCCTGCATACTTTTTGTATATTAAATATTCTGTGGCTTAAAAGGGTATTTGGATGGATGAAGAAAAAAGAATAAGTCCTTTCTTTTGTGCATTTAGTGATCCATACAACCTACTGTATCTGGCCTTTCAAATCTGCTCTACAACTAAATATTTTTCACTTATAGCACAGAAAGTTTTTTATAAACCAAAGGGTATTAAATGACCAACCTCATATATTTCAATAGTCAAAAGCATAGCAACTGTCTAAATTACACTTGGTATACTTCAAATATTAAGGTACCCAATTTGAATGATAGCTTGAAAATTACTAAGGATGGAAAAATCTGAAATTTAGTGTAGAGAAAGTTGACAGCAATTCTCTCTATACAGTCTCTCTATACTGTTTTTCAGCAGAAAGGAAGGCAAATACATTAGGTATAATAAAATGTTTCTTAATGAAAAAAGACAGAAATTTGTCATTTTCTTTTGTGGTGCTCCCTTTTAATAATGAACAATGCATTTGACAGAAAAAAAGAGAATGTGTTGGGGGAGAAAGACTATGCAAGTAAATTTTTACAATTACGTAGGTCGGCGGATAACATTGTAATAGCTTGGTTATTCCTAGAGTGTAAAAGAAGAAAATCAAGATCAATTCTGCCTTTGAGCTACTGGGATCCTTTACATGCATGAAATGCTAAACGCACACATTATACATCATTATTTCATTACTATCTAAATCATCTGTGTATTAGCTCAGATAACTGTGCACCCAAGGGAGTACTGTAGCTTTTGGGGACTTCTGACATTTCGTACTCAAAATAAAAAAGTGAAGAAAAGCAACAGACCTGTACTCACATATCTGCAGAGAGAACAAGAAAACAGTGTTGCCTTTAGTCTGAAAATGCAAATAAACCCTTGTTTGTAAAGAAGAAAGAGATGGAGATTAATTTGCAGCTGCAAACTTCAGGTGACTTTGGCATATCTAAAATTAGGGATGATTCAGAATCAAAAGTTTGTACAATCAAATAGGAAGAAAATTAGCCACAAAATCCCAACTATTGGAAGAGTGTGTGTGAAGTCCTACAACAAAGGAAAACAAAGCCACAATGTTCAGTATCTTCATGAAACTATATATTCTGTTGAGGAAGTTTGTGCAATTCAAAAGAAAAATAAACACTTAAAAAAAATTATGTGCAACCTTATCTGAGGCAATTTAACACACCTCCTTTACAGCATTTGGAAAGTGATATTCAAAGGTGCCCAGACATAACTTTAGAAGAGAATAGGTCTGAAAGGCATCCTTCCTGTGGAATCCTGCAGTGGCCCAAGATAGCTTAGAGAGGTTTAATTTAAACCTCTGTGCATCAGCATTAGTTAATCTGGCCATTAAACTTTAGAGTTATCCACTTCTGAGTAGCTCTGCTCTTTAGGTGATGTAATAAATCAAACCATGCCTCGCTAATGGAAAGCTAATGATAGCAGGTTAACCCCTTTTTTCCACCTGGATTTCCCTGGTGCTTGTGTCCAATCAGGCTGTCAGCTCTACTATTACCCAGGAGATGAATCCAGTCATTTGGACAGTCCATCCCTGCTCTCAGCCTTTCATTAGTTTTCAGTACCTTCTACAGAGCTTCCCAATTTTATCACCAGTAGAATATACTGAAACTCATCCCTCAATTTAGCAAGGGGTAGTATCAAAGCAACTAATCTTGGGTGTCAGGCAAACAATTTGGAATGTTCAGGCCAGCTGACAAACAATTTCTCAAAATTCCTCCAGTGTTTTAGGCTAAATTTAAGCTTTTGAAACAGAAACAGTCAACTGTTTCTATGCACAGGGTAGTATAGACAGAAAAATTTTAACATATGTGTTTGCCTTACTCTCTTACTGTTTTGTTTCCCTGGGAAGAACTTCGGCTTGAAGTTGCTGAGCGGCAAATTTATTGAGCAAGACACTGGGTGGATGTTTCATTGCTACCCAGGGCCAACCCACCACACAAAAAACTGTGTCCTCACCTTTCTCACCAGCTTTTTCTCTTATCCAGTAGACACTATTGTCTGACACCTTTGTGCTGAATTTTGAACAGAACCAACAAGCATGATAAGAAAATTGATATTTCTAATCAATTCTAATCAATTTTCTAATAGTGTTTTAGACAGTCACCTTTAATCCACCCAGAAACATCCAAATAACAATAATTGATGAGTTAAGCAATCATTGCTTAAGAAACTATTGACATGGGTTATCCAGCCACAAATTTCCCTACTGATTAGAGTGGGAACTTCAAACATTTTGAGTCTTTGACTGTCAGATTCCAAACTAATATCCTCCTGAAAGTGTCAGGAACACTTTAAATCCTTTTCTTATTCCTTGATATTCTCAGCTGATAGGATTCATCTTAATTTCATTTCCTAGCTGATGAGGTTCAGCAGTAGGATGTATGTCTGGGTAGATCACAGATCGGTCCTGATTGCTCTGCATTACATACATTTGCTTATTCAATTACATAGATTCAAGAAAACCGTGACAATTCTAACCACAAGCCTTCTAGAAAGAAAGGAATTCTATCTTTTTGCTCCCACATCCACCCTACCCCCCTGCCCCCACTTTCAAAAAAAAAAAAGGTTTGGGTTCACTTTTCCTGGCTATAGATGATTTCATAAATTTAATTTTCATAAACAGGTGCCCAAAAAATGCACATGAAGAAAAAAGGAGCACTCTCTTTCTCACCCTGTGTTACGATCCAGTTTAAACCCAGAAGAGCAAAGCAAGCTGTCTCTGTGCATAAACCGTAAAGAACTTGGAAGGTTCAAAATATCCCCAGAAACGAGATTAAAACCAAACGAGGTTAGATGTTCGTGCAAAAAAATGGATGTATTTATTTAATAGTAAAAGAGGCAAAGAGAAGGGAAGAGAAAAGAAAGAGAGAAAGAAATAGAAAAAAGAAGTGTGCGTGGGGGGTGGGAGAACAGGGAGAGGTGACAGGGGTTAGGTGGAAGCATATCACCCATCTGAGAATCCCAAAAACGTCTCATTGCTCCCTTCCATCTGGTCTGCTGGTGGTGAGGGTCCCCTGTCACCGCCGTGGCCACGCTGCTACATGCTGCCACACGCCAAAGAGTAGAGAATCCCGTGTATTAATATACACTTTGGGCCAGGTGGGAACGCCCATGTGCCTCTCTTGCAGGAGCTAGCTTGACACTGTCCTTTGCAACACTGAGGGTCTGTTGCATCATCTCTGGTGCTCTGTGCAGGGTCTGGGGACCCCTTTGAGGGGGCCCCTGTGATGGGCCATGTCACCCCCTTCTGCTGTGGATAAGCTTTGCACCCCCCGGTGAGGACCCCTCAGACAGGCTCCTCTGCACAGTGGAGGATGGGCAGTCACTGCATCTCTGACCAGAGGCGTTTCCAAGATTCCCAAAGCCTCTCCTCCCTCCACCCCTTGGTGCGAGAGTCTGTGCAAGCCTGGCAGCTGATAGCCCTGGGGCTGTGGTCCTCATCTTGGAGGTGTTAAGCCTGTGCTCAGTGAATGTCCCCAGCCCGGAGTTGTTACTTTATCTTATCTTCATCAGCGAGCAACGTCAGGCCTCAGGGCCCATTCAGGGTGTGGTAGTCTTCTCTGCAGCTTTTGTAATAACAGTTTTAGAAGTCTTTTAAGAAAATGTTTAAGTCATAAAATATAATATTTCAGTCTCTGACACCCTGTATAGCCACCACTTTCCTGTGTAGAGGCTGCTAGAATCCAGGGAGCACTTTGAATGTGCTTTGTCTCTTCTCTCACTGAGGAGAGGGAGCAATAGCTAAAGTCTAAGACTGAAAAACAGCTTGACTCCAGACAGCAATAACAGTATGAAAATGTGGTTTGCTTTTTTTTTTTTCATTGCAAATGAAATGTTTTGGAGCAGATTATGGTGGGTGTATGGTAATACATTCATCTACTGCAAGAACACAGCAGCAGGAGAGCTAAATGTCTTTACTCCTGTCAGCTTTCCTGAAATGCACTGTGCACAGCAAAAACCAATTCCATATTAGATGATGGAAGAGGAAGCCCCCTGAGAGCTTGGGGTGTCACACAGCCAATAACTGTACAGGCCTAAGGTGCACAAAGAATGGTGTGGGTGGGGAAAAACCTGACAACACTTCCCTGTACAGATGGCTCTGAAAAACACTTGCATGGATTGAAAAAGCTCAGCCAACACAGCATAGGCAGCATGACATCTCTGTGGATGGTGTTTAATCTTTCTTTGTTTCCTTGGTTTCCTTTGATGTAAGATGGTCTGATGGCATCAGAGCAGTCCTTACCACTCTCCGTGGTTTTAGCTCTGGATAGCACAAGGGACATGATGCAGGGAAGAAAACCGAAGAGCCTTGCTCTTCTTTTAGTTCTTTAGATTTCTTTGGGCCACTCTCACAAAAAAAAAAAAAAAAAAAAAAAAAAAAAAAAAAAAAAAAGTAGCTCTAGCCTTTATTCGGAGAAGGCAGAATCACAGTCAGAGAAAAAGATGGCTCCTGAATATTTCCTCTCCAGGTGAGAGCAAGTGTCAAGAGGTAAGGCTGACTCAACCCTCCACACAGCTGTAACAAACACACCAGAAATCATTCCAGTCTTTTGCATGCTCCATGAGCTGGGGAACAGCTGTATGTTACTAGTGTTCCAGCCACCACATCTGTCACACATAAATACATAACAGCAACTACATTCATAATCATATAAGTAAAAACCGACATGCTTTTAATTACCTTGTTTTCAGTTGTTTATATTTCGTAACTTGAGCTGTTTGCAATAACATCATTTACAGGAGTCTGCCCCTCAGGGAATTTATCAGAAAAATTATCTCCCTTAGTAGGTTTTCCAGACACTCACACTGGAACCTGTAAAAATAAAGGACTGTAGGGAATAAATATAAATCAAATGTGGAACCCTAATGGTTGGTTTTGGAAAGTGGGAGGAACAAGGATGCAGTGGAGAGCCATTAGGATGAGATTTGAAACAGAACAGAAACTGAAGGTTTTAACTTAAATGTCAGAATCAAGAAAAAGATGTGTAAGGGAATAAATTTGAGGAGATATAAACTGATAGATGAAATCAACTTTGGTAACAGGAGACAGAAGAAGGATATCAGAGAGATTTTGAGGACCAGCGTAGAAAGCAAAAGTATCTACAAAAGATCTTCCCCTCACTGTTAGAAACTACCTGTGAAACCCAGTGCTGTAATTTCTCAGTATTTTCTTGAAAGGATGACAAAATTTGGTTTGTTGTGCTAATGCATAACTACACATTATAGTCCTCAAATTTTTCTTGCCTTATTGAATGCACAAGACAAACCTGATTTGGGTTTCTGTCAGGAGGCTGTTAGAAAATAAGAATGGATTTATTAGGTCAGATGAGAAGTGTAATCTGTTATCCTGTCTCAGCATGGAAAACCTTTTGTAAGTGAGGGAAAAGCATAAAACAAGCAAATATAGATAATACTTCTGCAATTATAATGTCCCAACCCCCTGACATAGAGTTTGCATCTGCATCATGGTGTTTAATAGCCCTTGATGAGTCCATGATTTTCTCTAATTGCTAAATGCTCTTTCTATACTTTTGATACATATAAAATCCCGAGTTACACACTTGAATTATGCATGGCATGTAAAACACAGCATTTTGGTTCAAATTTGCTTTATAAGTGTTTCAGTGGTTGCCCATTGGCTCTTCTGTTACAAGAGGTGATGAATAATCAGTCCTTATTTGCATTCATTTGGAGACCTTTATTGTGTACTTGGTTCAGTTGTTTCTTTTCCAAGTTCTAGTCCATTTAACTTTTCCACACAGGGAATTCATCCCATTCTTCTTGTAATTTCATTATTCTTCTCCATCTCTTTTCCAGGTCTGAAATATCCTTGCCAAATTAAAGAGGGAGACCACCTTCTAAAAATGTGTCTTCCCTTTTCAGTTATTTTTTAATTAGGTGGGCACTTTTGCAGAATAATCCATAATTTCCCAAGATCTCTGAATAATGCAGTGAAAACGACAGCATTTCTGAAGTTACATACAGGTATCATTTCAGAATTAGCAACACTGAAATTTATCTGCCATTTTTTGCATAGCGACTCATAGCAGCAAGGTCTGGTTTCATTGTTACTGAATGTTACTTTATATTTTTGAACTTTACCACCTTGCTATTTGTTCCCTGAAAATGTAGAATAAAGATGATTTTTAATGATTAAAGATGATTTTTAATGATTTATCAATGATTTTTTACAAGACCACCTGAAATCTTCCTCAAATGTCCATAGCCTTTCCTTTTGTTTTGATCAGGCATTACTCTATAGGAGCAATGACTCTTTTGACATTACAGCTTGATTTAAAGCACATAGCAAAAATATTTATCATAAGTTTTGGAAAAATCTGCATACGGTACACCAGCCAAGTCATTCTTACCCACACGTCTTTTGGCTGCTCTGAAAATTCCTACTGTGCTTATAATCATGTATTTATATGATTTCCTTCTACAAAGCCATGTAAACTTCTTTCCATTACTACTATTTTCTCCCTTATTACAGATTTTTTAGTACATAAGACATGCTCAATGATTACATACATGGTCCTTTTTAAATTCTATTTGTAGAAACTGTAAAGTGTAGAATAAAAAAGATGGAGATTTCAGGAAAAAGAGGAGTAATAATCAGAGGAACTGAGATATTTTACCTTTTCTGACAGTCTGCCCACAGCCTTGGTGGGAGAGATTAGTTCCATTTGTTCAAACTGTTCAGAAACTGCACAACTCATCTGAAGGCTTTCTACCCTCATGGAAATAGTTCAACACCCAAATTCTGTGCACATTTTCTGGTAGTGACAGGCACATCAAAGATAATGGGAGATGAGTTCTAAGTGTACAAATTGCTATGTAATGCTAAATATTTGGGGCAGACAGAAGAAAGGTGATAAATGTCTGAAATAGAACACCTGTAGTGAGTTCTGGCATTAATCTCTCTGTACTTTCATTCCCAACTCGAAAGACAGATAATGCGAATACCATTCATCTCAAAGCTGTTTTATGAAAGTTCATGAATGTTTTTGAAGCACTTACATACCATAGTGATAAATACAACAAACACCATTTAGAAGCCCATGAGAAAATTAGGAGCTTGGACTTGGGAGCTGCATTCGAACAGTGGGCAATAAATATAACATGAGACAGAAAGTGAACTTCAAGAACAAAAAGATATAGATCAAAAACTTCCTCTTCTGTTTCACTAAATTCAACAGGTTTATAAAAGAAGTAACTGAATACTATAGGATTTAGAAGTTCCAAAGAAAAGATATACAACTCTAGTTCAGACACTCATGAATTTTTGAAGGCTGGACTAAAAGACAGCAGTGATGTTCCCAGAACATCATTTTGTATAAACACAATGCACAAACTGCACGCTCCTCCTTCTAATTGCAATGCTCAGTTTACAAGTGCAGATAGATGAATGTAGTCTCATACTAATTATTTCAGGACAAATACTGGAGTCTGACTCATTAATCAGATAAAACTTTCACTGGTTTTAAGTTGGCTCTTTGCTTCTACAGCCTGCAGTTTGCAGCCAATCCTGTGTTAGTTTTCTTTTGTCTCAGACTTCCCAAGGACATGGAGATATGGTTTATACAGTAGAGAATTGGACATAATTTTTATCAATTCAAGCATTTTGAATAGATAATTCTTTGCTCTGCTCCCTAGGCATTATTCAACTTTTAATTGGTACATCTGCAACTCTTTCAGCTGGACACATTCACCTTTGGTTTAACTGCTACATAACAAATAAGGCAGACTGACTGCCCAACCGATTTTTGCCTACTATGCTAAATCAAGGGCTGCTTTGTGCATTTTAGGATGCTTTTCACAGGAGGCAGGAAGCATTGCACGCATCTGCCAATGCACAATGCCTCTGCTCCTGTTGTCTTTCAGCAGGTGCTTCACATATTTCCTTTCATACCTGACTAGATTTGCTGGCTGGTGAGCACTTAGAATCAGGACTATGTCTTTAACCTATCATTTTTGTGAAGCCCTGTGGCTGTTGTAATAAAAGGAAAAATATGTGTTGAACAGAAGTGTCTAGCCAAGCAGAAGAAAACAGGTGGTTTCAAGCACTTGTGAGAAAAACAGGGAGGACAAAATTCATTAAAAAATACCCCAAAACCTTAAAAAGACATGACACAATCATCTCCCTGTCATTCCACAGCTCAGTGGAGACCTGTATATTCTTTTTAGTTCTACAAGAGCAGTTTGAACCTGTATGCAAGACAGGATCAGCTCAGCATTTTCAAACTTGCCTGTTAAGAGAGTTTCACTTTGCTATGCCTTGACATAATATGCAGGAACATAAATGAACCTTCCCTCTTCTGACTGCAGAACTCCAGCTACATGGGCAGATATCCAGCAAGAAAAATAAAAATAATAACTACTTAGACAGTTGCTGCAAAAAGGCAGCACCTCCAAGATGTAAAACTGAGAAGACTTTCAGACCAGTGCCAAGACCCCTCTGCAAACTGGAGCTGAACTCAATATGGTTGTGAACATTATCAGGTTCCCAACAATGTCATCAGTCATCCAACAATGAACTCTTCAAGGAGCTCCAGCTCTCACCTCAACATGATAGAGAGTAATTGAATAAACTCCTTCTAAAGTAAAGCTGAGCATTGCATCACCCAACCAATAACTTAGAGAGAAATTCAAAATCTGCCAGAAAAATTTCCAGATGAAGTACTGATCCCACAGGTAAGTTACAAACCACTCTGAAATGCTCATTTGGAATATCAAAGAGACAAATTTCAGGGTCTTTGCTCACCACCAGTTGTGCCCTGTGGCCTCAAAAATTCCCTCTGGTACGTTTAGTAATGTAATACATCAAGTGCAATATAGATATTGAACACCGGAGTCCCAGTGGAAGACTGATCTCTATTTTCTGACCCACCAAAAGGACAGAGATGAGATGTACTAGTATTATTTCATAGCTGTGAACAGTACCCCTGACTGCAAATATTGCTACATATTTCATTCACACACCAAATTTTAATTTCTTTTTTTAAAAGAGAAAGAAATAAATTTTTTGTGCAGTCACCTAAATTTAAGACACAGAGATAGATGCCTAAAACAGAAATCAGCAGACACCATCTGTAGTTTAAATTGTCTCCTGACCACTTCGTGGAGGTCAAATAAATCCTTATTGCCAACTGTCACCCCAACACACTCACTGTTATTCAACCTGATGTTCCAAACCTTATCATGGCTGCAGGGAAGTGCTATCAGCATGGGTATAATCAGAGAATCTTAAGAGTGAAGCATCTGTTCATAAAGGCTCCACAAAGAAGCTTTTCCTAAAATTCTCTTTAAAGCAGTCCTGCCCTCCTTACTCAAACACAGCATTGCCAGTCAGCTGCAGATTAAATGAGGTTGCACCACATGGAAACAGGGACAAATGGAACGTGATCCCTACCACCATATGAACATAACAGAGAGGGCAAAAAGCACAACACAAATATTTCACTGCTATGTTTCACTTGCAACCATTTCATTCAACTCACCAGGAGAGATTATACACACACATGCAAGAGGGAACAAATTATTTCATTTAGCAGATTCTGTTCACATTCTCAGCTTACAATGTATTATTTCATCTAAGGCTTTTTAAAAAACCAAAATCCTTCAGCAGGTCAATCAAGAAATCTTTGCATTCTGCTGTCATTGTTTTCAACTGTTTAAAAGGAAAAGAAAATATCCAATGCCAGTCAATCTAATTTTCTGTTCAAACTGAACTGTAGTATGGAGCAGCACTGCTATTCCTGTCAATTACCTTTTCTAACCCGAAGAAAAGCAAAAGTTACTGAATGACACCAAGGAAAATTTCTTACATTCTATCCTCACAATCCAAAGGGCTTTGAGAGTTTGAAGTATCAAATTAGTGTCAACTTGAGGTATTTCTAAGAAGTAGGCAAAGGGAAAAAAAAGCAACCAAAACCACTCAAGATTACCTGCCTTCATTTTAGATGTGGCCCACAGCAAATTCCTAATCATAGGCACTGCCTGCCGAGATACATTATGTCCAAGCCCATATTCTTTTTTAATTATATGAATGAATAATCTTGCTTCACTTGAACTTGAAAAGGTAGGGATTTAAATATCAAACAAAAAAAATACAGTTTTAACTTCATATTGTCTGAAACAAATATTTCTTTTCTGACAAAGGAAGATGAGTTGAGAGTTCCTGAACCGTTTTGTCTTTCCTCCATGGGCACCTACCAACTCATTCACCTTTTCAATAATTCATGTTGTGAATCTCCAGGGAAAGTGATGAACCAATTCTTCTAAGTTTAATAAAATAAATGTAGCCAATAAAGGACAAATATGATATTTGCTATTTTATACATAAATGTGCTATATATAAAGCCATAAACTCTAAAATTGAGAAAATAGTTTAATCCAGTCACCCTGAAATAACATTTGGGCCACATATATTCTGCCCATGTCTGCAAGTTTACTATTTATTGTTTTAAAGTGTCAGCTTGTCTTGTCGATGCTGATTGTCAGAATCAACTCTGAAATTCTTGCAGCATCTTCTCACTCATTGCTTAGGCCCATTTTGCAAAGTTTAAGCTCCTAAGACTATTTGTGGAACAGATACTGCAGTCATTACTCAGCTGATTTCTGCACGGTGGATAAAAGGCCTGGCTGCAATGAGAGCTCTGACTCAGTCCTCTGAACAAGCCAGCCCAGCTGCAGAGCTGATGTGAGCACTCAGTCCCTTAGCGTGGGACTGCATTGCCTTCTGTAGAAATACTCTAGCATCTCCTGAGGGTCCTCTGGTATACAAGATTTCTCTAAAAAGGAATGGTTTTCATTCTCTCAAAAGAGACAAATATGTGCATCACAGATACTCCATTAACAGTTATTTGAATAACTTAGCTCCCTATTTCATGCCTTTCACCTGACCTTGGCCCTCTGAGGCCTGCAGTATGGAAGGGCATTGGATATCTTTAGTCCACAATTGTCCCCACAATATCTACTCAGTTCAGTCATGGGACTGAAAATTCACATTTGTTCCTCTAGATGAAATATGTCCCAAGTGGAGAATGAAGTTAGTGGTATTACTGGTTTTTATTGCCTCATATGCTTTACACTTAACATTATTTCTTGGTGCCCATTTCAGTGATTGATTCAATTAGGAGTGTGTACTGTGGAGCACTATTTCTGATGAGCATATTCCTGTATGAGCTGGGGAACATCTACCGAGAAATTGCCTCTGTGAGAAGAAACAGAAAACCAATGAACACACACACGCACAAAACCAGGAATTTTAAAGGTTATTGAATCAGTTATGCTACCTTTAAATACATATTCATGAAGACATCTGCAGGTACTGTCAAAGTCTCATGGAAATTTAGAATGTATTTTTTGACTGATTATAAGGCATATAGGTTTGAAAATGTTGAGAAATGTAAGAAGATGATAAATACAGTGAAGTGAAAAGAAAATGGCAAATCTCCTTCTGGGTCAGAGTAAGTGAGGCTGCTGAATTCTCCTATATCTCTTTCACAACCTTTTCCTGACCCTTACACAAAGGACACACCTTTGGAATAGCCACCAAATTGTCTACCTAGACACACTGGGGCTTTTATTAAATGGCTACATGTACAGACAATACACCAGCCCTGCATTACCTGCTCTAACTAGTCTAAAAAAATTTAAATGAAGCATTTCTTTTAGAAAGAGCAACTAAATATAATTTTTCTATGCTCTTAGAAGTATGGAAAAGAAAATTCCCAAAAGTAAAGACTAAGGTAAAGGTGTCCACTCCCCCCTCCCCTTTGAAATCTATCAGACAGTACAATATTCCTTTTTGCAGCCTGAATTTCCACCTACAGGGGACTTTCTTCACAGCATCATAAATTACATTTATCAGTGTGATTCCTGACCTGCAAGGCAGATCAAAATTAAATGCTTCCAAAGCTCACATTAATTAGGCACGGAGATGCCTCCATAGGTTGTGATTTAACAAATATTCTGTACCTGCAAATAAGGTATGTGTGGGGGGAATATTGTGTTTAGGCAAGATATTTTAGCTGTCTGACAATACAGGTTGATCTGTACTAACTGCTCTCTTCTCAGAAACTGGGTGCAAGTCTGTCATGGGTTACCACAGCTACGGAAGTGAGTCTCTTGCAAAGAGGTGCTTACAGCTTCCTCTATGACCTAACAGAACCTATCAACTGGCTAGTTTGAATACTGACAATTTTTTAAGCCACTTAAAGAGCTTGACACACCTCTGTGGTCCACATTTAAGAATGGGCAAACCCCGGGAAAGCCTCTCTCTCTTGCTTCTGGCCTTGGGACACGTAACTGGGCAGCGCCCGTGAGGCCCAGCGGGGCCGGGCCGGGACACAGCCGTCCTGGAGCTGTGCTGCCCTGTTCCATCTGCACCCCCCACAGTCCTGTTACATGCAGACAGTGCGTGCGGCCCAGCTCTCCCCACTCCCCCTCCAGTTCGGCCAAGGCTCAGCTGAAGCTTCCCCGCTGCCCCACAAAGACCATGTGACCAAGAGTGATAAACGAATTCCAGCTGCGGGCCCAGGTGAGATTAACCCTTCTAGTGCTGTAAGTTTCCTCCAGAACAGATGAAGCCTGCAGACATTAATCCTCTCCCGAGTCTGAGGAAGTGGGAAGGTGAAGAAAACACCATAGAGACACCAAAGTCAGTAAAGAAGGAAGAGCTGAAACTCTGAGGGAGGAGAAAGAGGAGATGCTTAGAAGCTGAAATTCTGTTGTAAAGCTATGGTGGTGATGGACTATGATACATCAGAGTACCCGTTGTAATTTCATGAAAGCATGGGCCATGGAGCGTTCAAACTGTACTTGTGAGCAAAAGCACCTGTGCTGAAACAAGCAAATTATTGTAATTGTGAGCAAAAGTACCTGTGCTGGAATAAGCAAATCCTGAAGCAGCTGTAATTTGATGAGAAGTCTGAACAGGGAGAGATGGAAGTGATGAGGACCCTTGCTCCAAATTGGAAGGAGAAGACCTCTGTTCCTAGAGATGCTCCCAGAGATAGTCCTAGAGATGAAGATGATAAGGACCCAGGGAAGGGGGAGGGCCTCTATTCCTAGAGATGAAGATGCTGCCAGAGATGGGTGAAGAGAACCTTTGTTTCTGAACAGCTCAACCTTAAAATGGTACCCCAGTAGCTCAAGATTGGACCCTCGAAAGCAGTTGTGTAGAAAGCTGCAAGTCGGGGGGAGGGACTCTCACACACGGGCAGAGAACCAACCTGGGCGGCTGTCTCGCTGTGACACTGAAGCCATGAGAGAACCTCTTGTGGAGATGTCTCCATAGCATGAGCAAGAGAGACTCCTAAGTGAACTGAACAAGGTTATTATAGAAGTGCTAAACTGACTGAAAATCTCAAGGGTTGTCTTTTTACATCATCAGTGGGAGAAGAGTGAAAGTTGGGGGGAGGAGAAGTGTTCTGAAGATGTGGTCTGATTTTTTTTTCCCTTCCTTTTAGGTCTGTTAATAAACTTCTTTAATTCTTTTAAGTTTTGTGCCTGCTTTGCTTTCTCCTAATTCTTATCTCACAGAAGGTAAGTAAGTAAGTAATGAGTATTTTGGACCAAACCACTACACTAAATTGGTGTTTCTGCGTGGTTACAAACTGAACCTGCTACAAAGTCATGTCCTGATGCTCTGCTTTGGAAACAAAGAGAGAGCCTGCTCCTTTTCTAAAAGAAGGTTGGGCTCTAGAAGGCTGCTTATGGCCATGAGCAAGTGTGGGCAGCAATAAATCATATGGACTTATTTAGGGAATCTGTACACCTCTGGCCTTTTTCAGAAGTCTTGCACATGTTATGCAATAATTATGACCTGGCAAAGCAGGTACCAGGCCCAATTCCCAGGCAGAGGCAGCTGTAACAAAACCATATGAACAAGCTACACAGGTAAGGTAACAAAGACTTGTTATGGAAAACTAAAATAAGCACCATTTAAAACAAGTTCCTGGGCCAGGTGAAAATTACTATGGTAGAGGGAAAAAAAAGAGAAAAGGTGCAACAAAAGCTCACATTCTCTGCCCTAAGCACCACCAGAAGCAAAAATCCTGGGCACTGCTTGATCATATCACTCACCGAAAGCATTTGTTAACACCTGGTATTTCATTTGCTAATGACTGGTATTCAATGCAGAGGCAGCTGACACTGCTTTATATCTTACAAACTCTTTCCTGGAAGACAACGTGCAGAACGGAGGACCCTCACCTATGATCTCCTTCAGTGCTGTTGGCCTTGCAGTGATGTGAGCAGATGGTCACTGGAGATCAGGGGCACTGTGGAACCAGGGGAGAGCTCAGCCCTGCACACCGCAGAGGCAAACTGGAGTCAGCAATTCAGTCTTTTGAAATATGAATGTTCCTTCCTCCTAAGTCTAATTACCACAGTTCAGTGGCTTAAATGAAGTGATCCAATAGGTTCAGACCTGTTTTCTAGACACCAACCTTCCAGTGAAAATGTTTAATCTTCTTTATAGCCCTGTTTGTTTTCCATCTCCCTGCAAGGCTTGTAGTTTACAGAACTAAGTTCTCTGTTAGGATCCCACCAGAGGACAGGGTAAGACAGCAAGGCAAGCAGAGATTTAGGCTGCTCTGGATAGTAATGTTGCAGACCTAAGCAATGAACCAGACACAGGATATCAGAGAGACATTAGAGATCACATCTAAAATCTAAGCAACGATTTAAACTGTTTTCACACAGGTTACCACAGAATATGATACATTATTGAAATAATGTTACATTTGTAATATAAATTAGGGGAGGAAAGTGTGATGAAAATCAGGGCTGATTCTAATTTCTGAATATCCTTAGGCTGAAAAGACAAGGAGCATGAAAATTTAAATCATTATACTCACTTTTGTTGATTTTGTAGTATGCTTCTGTCAACTCAATGTATCTCCTATCTATACCATGGAAAGAAAAATAACTACTAGTTGCCCTTATTACTTTCTGAGCTTTTCTACCTTTCAGTCTTGCACTGAGCCTGTACTACCCAGGTAATTCTTGCTCAGAACGAACTCTTAGTAATAGAACATTTGTTCTACCTTCATCTACACACACAAGTATTTACCAGTAGAAAAGAACCACGTTAGTAAAGAACTATATTTTACATGTAGAATATAGTTCTTTATTTAACAGGAATGGCTTCCTTTTGTTAGCAGAAATTACATCTAATGAATGGATATTACATAAAATGTGAAATAACATAAAATGCTAAATAACATGTTTTCTTTATTATACTCAGTGCATTCCCTACATGACTGACAAGCTGGCTGAATGCACATGAATTTGTTTATGAGAGATTACATGTATTCATGTCTGTTCACCATCCAAAATGAAATCAATTAGCCTTAACAGTAATCCTTCACCTGCCCCTGGCAGTTTTTAATTACAACAGTCGATGTTTTGGAGAAGGTACTTTGTTACCTTATAAAATCTGAAGCCTTTGGACTTGTAACAAACTAAGTGGGAAAAATTAATTCCTTTTCCTAAAATGAAGGGAAGTGATGTTTCAATACAAAAAGCATGATAATTGCAAAATAATTAATGAAAGTAATGCTGAATGATAACAGTAGAAAAGCACAAGCATGACACAACAAAAAACTTAGATACATGGTGTTAATAGAGAGAAATTTACTCTTCTAGCGAAGGACAGAAACCTCAATCAGAAAATGAGGAAACATGTTGTTTATTTGTAGATTTTTGTTGTAGATAAAGTCAGCTGACTGAAGCTGCACTGACTTGCATCCCTCCCAAGCTAACAGTCAGAATGTATCCAGCATTTAATTGTAACACTGACAGGCACTGAGGTCATATGAGCTGCTTACCCTCCTCCTTGCACTGATGGAATTCCAGTGGATTCATTTTATAGGAGAGCAGGTATGAGCAGGAGGGATTTTTATTGCTTTCTCCATATGTTGGGTATGCTATAACCAGTACTTATTTGTTCCATCAAAACACTTTGCATATTTTGAATGACGACTTGCCAGGTGTCTGAAATCTGCCAGTGCAACTCAACAAAAAAGTCTCTGCTCTCTCACCTCCATGTGGAAGATACAGAAAAAAATTGTTATGAAATGTAAAATGCTGAGCTAGGTGTGTGGCCAGAACTGGAACCCAGCTTTGTGCACAAAAAAGTAAATCATTAGATGATTTTGAAAGAAACTAAATAGTAAATTTCTTACATTACCTATAAAAAAAAATTAAACTAGCAAAAATCAAAATCCATCTAACCAATCTGATTCAATTCCATTAAGATACAGGACATGTGGATTTGTGCCTTTTCTGAAGCTGAAGTTTTCTGCTGAATATTTATTTTCTCTCTCTCAACCCTCAACCTCATGATCAGAAATCACTTCTCTGTGAAGACTTTAGGGAATAAGAAAATCAGTCCACAAGGCCAGTGTCTCACATGTAGAATTGATCTACATCCTCTTCTTAGCATGTTGGCTCCATTAATTGATACAGTACTGGAAAATAACAATCCACTAATAGCTCTGAATGTGGTTTTAATGGAATAGAAATGTGGAAAGCATTACACTAATAAAAAGAAATGGAACAAGATTTATGCAGTAACAATAAATATTAAAAGGAAAGCAGAATTTAAGACCCAGTTATGATTCTGACTATTCAATACCAATCGCTTCATTTTTTTCAATGAGGTCAGTTTTAACATGCCATTTGAGATACACACGCATTCCCGAGGAATGCCTATAGGGAGCTTGCAGCTGGGAATGGATGAACCAAATCAACACACAATACATCTTTTCACTTTGTTTCCCCTATTATTAGAGTCAATTCCGACTGCAAAGTTCTAAAATACATGGGATTTGGTTTTTTATTTTGTTTTGGTGGGTTTTTTAACTTATTTCATTTGAATGTGATTAGAACAATCACCACCCTTTAACCTGTTGTTAAGAAACTAATGGCAGCATTTCTTCATGCTTCTCTTTCAGGTGACTAAGCATTAAAAAAGTTAACTAGTCTGTATTTTACATTCAGCTACCTAGAAATTATGGAAGGCTATTCTAACCAGCTGGATAACAGTAGAGTGTGGGCATAAATTCATTTTCTTGGTGAAACACAGTCATCCAGCTTCA
This sequence comes from Coloeus monedula, assembly GCF_965178545.1. Classification (NCBI taxonomy): domain Eukaryota; kingdom Metazoa; phylum Chordata; class Aves; order Passeriformes; family Corvidae; genus Coloeus; species Coloeus monedula. The sequence continues at coordinate 13,088,326 of NC_138795.1, read as the reverse complement.
TCAAGGGCACTGAGAAGAGAAACCAAACATTTCAAGCCAGATATTTGACTTCAGATCCTGATGATATATTTTTTTTAAATACAAATGGAGTGAAACTCACAAATGTTTAAAAAGGAGGTTGGAGATATATTCTACAGAAATTTAAATTAGCACTATTAGAATACAACAGTAGGTGCCCAGGACCTAGGGTTACCATACCACCAAACCTGACTTTATTTTGAGCAATATCTTGTTTCCTCAGAGGTCTAATTAAATCACTGGCACTATCATGCAAGTAAAGCTCTGCCCCCTTGATCCTCCATTACAAGATCACCAAATATTCACTTTACTAAACTGTTTTGGATGTAACATTTTTCTTCATTTCATCACTACATTTAACCTTCTAAGTTATTTAATCCTGTAAGGGTAAGAAATGAAGATAACACCTTGGCTCTAGAGATATCTCTTTAATGCATGCATGTCCTTTTAGATATATAGCCTTTGTGATACTTTATGTGTGCTAATAAATTAAGCTTCAGATCATAGAAGCACTAATAACTGCTTCTTATTTCCTTCTTTCTTCCAGATTCTACTGAATCACCTCAACCGTTCTGTTCTTTACATATAAACACATCAGAAAAGCAACATTCTGGAATACACTAATGGAGAAATGAGGCAGAAGTGCCATGATAAAGATCATAAAACAAGTCACTGGGAAATCAGAAAACTAAGCCACATTTGCAGATCTAGTTTTTCAGCTGGCATGTAAAAGCATAGCTCTGAAGAAGTGCAACGCCAGCTGAGATGTTACCTCCCCTGAATTAACAATTTAACCCTACTCTCTACTGAATAATTGTGTAAGACATGTAAATGAAATTTGTGTCATGCTATCAAGTATTATACAATCTAGGAGGCATAATTTGAAGTGTCTTGATTTTCAACATACTGCAGTCTTCTATCAGTACTGAAAATGTGAAAAATGAGCCATTGGAGAAAAGGGATTAATATTGTCATACGAAAAAATGAATTAACCTGAAGGCCAACACAGAGTCAGAGCCCAATTTGAAAACTACTGTGCTAGTCATTCTAGGAAAAGAGACTGTACTTCAAGTAACTATTTATACAGTGCAACATTGATATGGTCACTGGGTGGAATCTAAACAAGGATCCACGTAGTACTGTGTTTTGTCTCTCATTGTCATATTTGAAGTGAAAAGATAAGATAATACATAGATCACAATTACAGAAAGATTTAAGAACACAGGGAATTTAATGTAATTATTACTTTCAGTAGTTAGTAAGCTTTAATCTAACAGATGTTACTGTAAAATGCTATACCACATCTATCCTTTCTCAAATTTTACATACTTTAGACTTAATGATACATGATGTCAAATCAATTTGACACCAATTCAAATTGACATCAATTAATTCTAAATGCAACAATTTGACAAAAGAAACATAAAGTCAGAATTAACTTAAGTACAGCAATTGTAAGCATCACTGTGAAGATACGAGCTACCTACTAAATGCAATTCAAATTCAGAATATTGTTTTAGTTTCAAAAAAAATCAATGCCTGAAATACAGTGTGGATGGGCTACACTTGATGCTGTTAGTCTAAGCAGAACATGGAGTTTGCAGATCTACTGAGATATTGAATAAATTGTAAGATTTTTCCAATATATTATTGTAGAAAGGGTAATTCAAGTACACTATTTACAGGGAAATCAATAAAAACCCATTGATTTGAGAAAAATGTTTTCCATCAAAATGAGAAATGTATGACTTGAAAGAAATTTAAGAAGTTTCTTATTTCTCTCATTATCCTCCTTCTCTATTTTTCAGTCTGACAAAGGCCAATTCTAGATAACAGACAATGAAATTTCTGTATTGATAAGGAGAAAAAAACCCCTGCTATACTTCACTGTATTTGCGTAATTACATTGTATTTTCCCCAGAAAGTCAGTATATTGCTCAAATGTAATTGCTTGAGTCTGTAAGTTTGTTTTATATTCATTAGAATCTATTATAAAAACCATTAGGTGAAATACTATAGTACCAAAGAAAAGAAAAAAACACCTCCAAAACCATGATCCTCTTCAATAATGAACTTACGAGAGTTGAAGGAAGTGCCTGTTCCCCTTTTCTGGGCACTCAGAAGGACACACCTGGAGAACTTTGTCCCATTTTGGGTCCCCAGACCCAACTAGGAAACTGAGTTCAAGAAGAGGACAAATAAGATGTTTATGTGAGGGAGCCATATTCATTTAGCTCACAGAAAAGAAGCACCTGCAGGTGCACAGCAAAAGATGCAACGAGGAAGGAAAATTCCAATTGAGTATTGGGGAAAAAAAATCATAATGAGGATGGCTAAGCACTTGGACAGATTGTCCAGACCCTGAAGAATGTGAGCCACCTTAAAGGGTAGTCCACAGTTAAATAGGTTACCAAATTAAAGAAATAGGAAAACAAGATATCAAATTAATGAAAGAGAAACCTTCCATGCAAAAAAACCCAACCAACCAACCAACCACCGCTAAACTGTGGAAACAAGTTCACAAAGCCTGCTATTGAAACTCTGCATGTAGCCCTTTTTTCCAAACTGGACACACAGAACAGACCGCTCTGACATCCTGTGCTCGACTGATCTGTATGTAAATAACATCTTACATTAAAGAGCAAAAACATTTCTAATATTTGTTCTGTGTACTCGGTAGATTCTGGTTATTTTGCCCCAAGGACTGGCTGTAAAATCTGGATGAAACAGGCTTCACAATACCTTTGTGAGATACATATGAAAGACTGTCCAAAATTAGCAGATGGTCAAACTAAAGAATAGAGATTAGATACTGTTAAACTAATCATAATATGAAGTAGAGCTGGGCAAGATATTTTAGCAGAAGAGATGCAAACACAGATGGCAATTTTTTTAAAACAAATTTATGTTTGAACACATCAAATTAGGCGGCAGAACTCACTTTCGAATTAAAAAAAAAAATTAAGATTAAAAAGAAACCAGATAAACTTCAACATGACATGATGTCTGCTTAATGGTGTATCTTAATTTCGAAGAAAACAAAGAAAGTATAACGTTCAGGGCTAAGGAAAAAAAAAATCTTTGTAAGAAAGCAGGGAGTAAGATTCCTGGTAAGAAAAAATTTTTGGAGGCTAAACTTTAGCTTAATTTGGCAAGGTATTAGCTCTGCCCAAAGAGTTTTACTTATTCTTGGAATTGTACTATGAAGGCAGCAAGCACCATCTCTTGGTACATTAAGATAAAATTCAAAATACTGTGGCTTACCTGGAGAAAATTCTACAGATCTGAAAAGGTATAGTGAATCTAGAATAATCTACAAGTTGAACTAGAAAAACAAGACAATCTTTTCTGATTCAGAGACAGATCCTAGGAGCTTTTCAATGATAAAGGCCGTAAGTACAGATTTTCAATGAAAAAAATTAAGATGCAACCGAAATGGTTCTTGTCTTTTGAAGCAAAGATGTGATCACAGTCTTCCCAGCCTGCTTTCCTGGCTTTTTAGTTTACAAACACCCCTGGGTTTGTGCAATTTGATTAATAGTTTACATATAGATGCATTATCCTCTTGCCAGCAACTGCCTCTACCTACACGGCTTATGATTCCTCCTGACTGCAACTGAGCTGAAGATTTGTTCACTTCAAGCAACATCTTGATGAGCACACCAGCTTCTGCACTGGCCACCTTTCACCCTCCAGTTCCATTCCACACACACTGGTTTAGCCCTGAAGTAACCAAGTGTTTGCTATTGTCTTTCAGCGGTTTCATCACTACAGTTAGAGCAGCCATTCTCTAAAAAATAACAGACTTAGGGAGAAAAAAACATGTCTAGGCAGGTTCCAATAAAATGAAACACTGAACTTACTGCCTATTTGGTGCAACTGTATGAAAATTAGAGGCAATAAAATTTATATGGCTTGCTCACAAAAAGTTTCATGCATCAGTGAAAAGGAAGCATTTCCTTCCTTAGTTATCCATTAAAAAAAAAAAAAAAAAGAGAAGAATTTCTGGCTTTAATTCCCAATTTTCTGCTTGCTTGATGCATGTGACACTCCCTTGAAAGAAATTCTGTAGCCTCACCTGTGAAACTTGAATTTTAAGATATATCTGCAATCACTTTTGATTATACAGGACATAAACATGATAAAATGTCACTGGATGGAATTATAATAGCATCTCAAAAGATCATTACATTATGTTAGGGTCGGAATCAAATATACATTTTAATTCAGATTGATTCATGCAGAAATCCATTGACTTTTGTATCCCTTGCTTTGGTCATATTGTGGGCTTCATGCTTCACTCACGGAATATAGGTTCCAATAGGAGCATAACAGGATTTCAGGTTAAAACCATTACAGATATTGCAATCATCTTACTCTTACACTGCTGATCCTTGTAGGCATTTGATCATCTTCTCCCTTTTGTAATACTGCAATCAACATGCAATATCCTAATGGTCTAATTAAGCAATGATGACTCAGGCAGGAGGTTTCCTGGGAATTAATGACCTCTTGGGAGGAGCTGATATCCCAAAATACAGCCCAGCACCATTAACTTCATTTGTTTATTAATCCTTCGGAAATGCTTCATGATGAGATTGCTACCTCTACTACAAGATGGAAGAATTAAATTTACTGGATATTTTAAGTCTGTCATGTTTCAGCTAGAAAATGTCAGACGTGTCTAGAGGATTTAATGATCCATACAATTATTTATATTATGCTTCATGATTGTGTTGTTCATATTTGTGGGATTTTAAAACAGAAAGTATATAAATGTGTATTATTGAAACTTCAAAATGAGAAAATGAAAATATTCAAAATCTGAATAAAGATGTTGTGGTTGAGCACTAAAGAATCACGGAAGCACTACAGAGGTGTATTTGGGCAAAGAGGATTACTGACAGAGATACAACTTGCTACTGGTACTGCACAAAGAATACAAAACCAGATAAGGAAACCTGAAGAAGTCTTTTCATGACCCTCAAAGCTCACCTTCCTGTATCAGGGCTAAGCAGGCTTAATTTCTTATTTATAACAATCCCATGAGTGATACCTTGGTCACTGAATTAATTTATTTACATTGAATTTTGAGTTTTAGTCTGATTTGAAAGTTATGAACAATTACAGAATGTATCTCCTGGCAGGGGTGAAGCTGCTGAGAACACAGAGTGGTTTTAACCCCAAGAAAACATGGGGGTTTATCACCCCAGTTTGTAAAATAAGTCGTTTTTTTCAATTTTGCAAAGTAACAGAATTACCACTCAAAAGAAAGTTGTAAATTCCAAAAAATTTTCACTGACTGGACATGAAGCATCAAAAATTACTGCTGAAAACAAATTCCAAAGTGTAATTTTAAACAACTCAGATGATGTCCCATTTAAATTTTATTTTAAATAAAATTGATATGTCTTGTAATTTAGAAAGCCAAGTCTTTGTTCAGAGTTCTTAGCCACCTGATTCTGAGTTACAAAGCCCAAATTTCTCAGCCTAAACCCAAGCCAATAATTAGCAGATCTTGGTGTGAAATCCTGAAATGGCAAATTACTGACACTGATGGGGGTGAAGGAGTACTCAGGGTTTGGCAGCTGTAAATTGTTTTTCATTATGAAGTTCAGGGAGGAAGAAGAGTTGGTTGAATCTTCTATGCAAGTAGATTTACTGCTAGAGAAACATTTCTAAATGACATCTTCATTTTACCAATACTAGAACTGAAAGATTTTGAGCAGCAGTATAATAACATCATTAATATCAGACCTTCTTATAAAAAGCATGTTTTGACAGTTAAGTAAACAAACATCATTGATGTGAAGGTATTCTCCTAGGCATCTACACTTTCATCTGAAAAATAAAGACTTCATCCAAAGCCAGTGAAATTAAATAGATTATTTACCTGAAAGTGTTTTTTGATTATGGCATTAAATGAGAATAACATTCAAGAAGCATGTGTTTTACCTCAGAGCGCTAAATTATTACAGCTAAAAAGAGGAATTTTTTGCATATTGGGTTTCCACATATAACTGCTAAACTGCTTTTGCTCAACCCATAGGAAAAAGAACAGCATTATTTTAGACAGAAGAGAATACAAAGGGAAGATAAGCTCCTTGTAATCAATATGGTCACAACACTCCTGGCAGTTTCTTTCCATTGTTCTCGTGTCAGCCACCTTCTGACATGCTAACAATGGTTCTTGGTTACAACATGGGGGGAAAAAATCCCTTATTCAGAGCTGCATATATTACTGTGTAATATAACATCTTGGTAGAAGAGGAGAAATTAAGACTAGAATATTCACTGAAGATTTAGGTAGCTTGGTGACAAAATTCCATTAAGAAAAGGCAAGGGATTATCCCTTTACATGTCTGTGCACATGCCACCATCACAGCCACCCACTGGTGTCTTGCATACATTTGCCTTTTATAAAGTGTGTGCTCTTGGTTTTGAGCTACAGCACTTAAATTGGAGCCATGAGCAGAGACTTCTAAAGGTAGTTGCCACCCCTGGATTACAGAAGAAGCACTGCTCTATGATGAACAGAAGGGTCCCAACTATTATGTGTTGTGTAGTTTGCTGCAGACCTGGAAATACTCCAGTTTTTCCAGCACAGCAGTTGACTTTTTCAAAGATGTCTGGCTGCTTACTTGAATTAAAGTGAAATTTATAGAATATCACTGAAAGCACCATAAAATAGCAGATTTATTTGGATCTTATCCTACTAAATGCTAGCTGATGTCTCTAAATCTCAGCACTTTTACAGTTGCCTAATAGCATAGCATAGGCATAGCACTAACAAAGAAGATTGTACACTTGAACTATCCTATTCAACTAATAGAACAAAGGAAATTAGCAAAGCATAATTAGCTCCAATCTTACTCGAGGTAAGAGAAGGCAATGAGAAGTTATTATTCCAAATGTGGAATATTGAACGGGTGGTTTTACAGCACTTCAGATGACATCATTACTCTCTCCAGATAAGCGCCTAAGTGTTTGCCACATTAATGAGCCACAGGATGAAGATGCTCCTTTGAGCTCTACAGAAAGATCAATATAGAGAAGAGATGCTGTGCAGGCTCTTTGGTTCATTTGTGGAGAACCAGTCAGTTGACTTAAGAATGAGAGTCAAACTTTGACAAAGGAGCTTCATACAACCTTCAGAACCATCATAAACACTGCAAGTATTGCACATTTATCAGGAAAACTATTCTAGATAGGTAATGTCAGAAATTATGAAAAGAGAAACAGCTGCTTACAAATCTTTCTTTTTAAGTCGTGTCTCCTATAACAACCTCATGTGAAGACTTCACTGCTAAAAAATTGTCGTGTTTCACTCTAATGATGAAAGTGAATATATTAATGCTTCAGATCTGTTAAAGGATCTCCTAGCATTTCACAGTTATAGTGATAAAATCTTCAGAAGAAATGGCCTAGAGGAATTACTACGAATGTAGTCCCTGTTGCAAGTAGTCTTCCAAGAAAAGTATTTTGGAGATTTTATTCTCACTCTCCTCATTCAACCATGTGTGCATCTAAGTCAATGTTTATTTCCCATGGTAAAGAAAGCTGGGACTCTATCCTAATTAATGACACAATAGATGTAAGAAGAAACAAATAAATAAAATGACACAACAGACAACTCTGTTGACCCAAACTGGATACAGGACCAGTGACAGTAAGAGATGAGGGACTGTACTGGCAAGGACTGGCCTCATTCAGTAGTATTCTGCAGTCACCCTACCACTGTGGAACACTCAAAAAAAGCTAGGATGCACTGCATGCTTGTTCTTAAAATCAGTAATGGGCAACAAAAGAAAATATTCAATTTTTTTTCTTTTGTAGCCTTTCAAAACTACAAAAGCAGACATTAAAAGACCCAGAAAACCTCAGAAGGGATTTACAGGTTCTATACACAGAGTTCCTCAATAATCTCTGTCCTGAAATGATTAAAATATAACACAGCAAATCAACACTCAACAAAATCAATGGGATTATTCAGCCAGCTCGCTCTCCCCCAAATCAAACAGTTCCAGTTTACAGCCATGAAGCAACTGCCCCAGGTGAGTCTGACAAAATGACTATGATCCCCTGCCTCCCTTCATGTTCCATTCACAAATACCTCCCTCTTCCTTCCCTGGTCTCATGAGCTCCCCAGGCAGAGCTGAATGTGCGCCTGCTGCTCAAAATCTTTAGTGTACTGAAAAGGGAGCTGTGTTTGGTGTGACACAGGCTCGGCATCAGCAGTAACATCATTCAGATGAATCATTTTTTCAATTCTCTCATAATAAAAGATAATCTGAAACTAAAGAGCAGTTTAAAACCAGACTGAAACAAAGTCAGTTTAATCAACTGTAAACACATTCAGAAAATATGAGGCTATTTCATTGGAATCTTTTGAATTGGACACAGTTGTTTCTGCTTATCACAGATTTTGTTTTGTATCCTTTCTGAGGCTATAGAAAAGGCTTATTGTTAAACTGTTATGGTTTTATTCTCATTAATCTACCCTCATTTCCTTTTTCCAAATGCTTTTGATTTGAAGGGTCACATTCAAATGCCACTATCCCAAGGACTAAATGGAGAAAATTTAAGCACAGGCCAACGTATCACTGGGATTAGCAGAACCTTCTGTAAGGTAAATAAGGCCCTTGTGGCTTATCAGTCATTGGTGTGTTCAGCTCCCTAAACTAAGAGAATTGAGGGGATTAGTTAGAGGAGAAATGAAATGTACCTAATTAATTCCCCAGATCCCTGCAGATTATATGGCATGTTCGGAACAGCAGGAAACTGTGACTGAAATTAAAAATACATACCTACAGCAGTGATGCTGAGAAATGCAGCCTTTTCTCCTACTACTACAATATCAGTGATTTATTAATAAGGACCATTACATTTCAGGGTTTTTTTATCATTTTATAACAAGTTTTCTTGTCACACTTTTTTTTAAAAGTACATAAAAGAAAAATTATGGCAGTTTCAATTTGTTGAAGCGTGAATAATTTTTATATTTCAGCTCCTCATTCTAACCTACTTTGGAAGAAGTGCCTTAGTTGTCTCTACATATTCTTACTGCATAGTGGGGAAGAAAAAAAGTGCTGCTTATACAGCACATAACAAAACTTTTCAAAAATTATCTTCAGGAGAAGATTACAGAAATATTTCTCTGAATTCATGCCAGTGTCTTCAGAGTTCTGCTATTATTTATCTTTTCAAACCACATAAATTGAAACCAATATAAATGTTTCTGCAGGTCCAGTCAGTTTTACAGAAATGTTTGCCAGATGCTTCTTCCAGTGTTGATTACGGATTCCTTGTATTTTCCTAATGTGGAATATAAATAAATATCTTTCCTTGTTTGTCCATTCTTTTCTGTGGTCCTTCCACATGCTCTCATCCATGGAATTGAATATCCACTAAAGATGAAATTTATTTTTCTGTGGGAGCCCTTTACAATAGCACTGCCAGTAGTTAGAAATACTTAAAAGTAGAATTTCAAAGAAAGGGTTTTAACAAAAGAGGAGCTAAAGAGGAACATTTGCACTCCACTCGCTGCCAGACTACGGGACAGCACGGAGAAGGGATGGAGAATGTAAAAGCAGCTCTGGGAAACATTTGGAGAAATAGTCACAGATAGACAGGAAATCAAGTACTTTTTCATACATTTTGTAAACAAGAAAGGTAATCTGAACTGACCACAGAGAAGGACAAACAGGAATTCAACAAAACCACTGTGTGAAAAATCACTCAACTACATCAGTTCCCATAAGACAAAATGATTCAATTTGCAATCCATCAATCATTTGCCATAATAATGGAAGTAAATACATCATAAGAGAGAGCTGTCACAGGATCAATGTCTTCTACTTTCAAAATAAACATTTTGAGATTCCTCCAGTATTTATCTTCCATAAAAGAGATAATTGTAAAATAAATAATTGGGCTTACTACAGCATTTCAGTGTCAGCAGGAAACCATTGCTTTGCAACTTTATTTCAACAGCATTATGTCTAAAAAATTTAAAAAATAAGAAAGTTGAGTAGTTGTGGATGTGTCTGTCACATTCCATTTACCTGACCCTAACTACCAATGGCTCCATAAGAGCCACTGGCTGACAAATAATTTCATTAAAAGACAGCAAATTAACACAATGCAATTGTCATCACCTGCAGATTTCTGGACTTTTTGTATTTTAGAATGATATCACTCATATAAGACCTAAACACTTATTAAAATATCTCAAAATGTACAATTAATAAGCTACTTATATTTTGCATGTCAGCTAAAGCTTGCTGTGGAGTAGAAAGGTATCAGTTTGAGACATTTTTCCTAAGGATTATGAAGCATTTGATTACAAACATCAACAAACATACAGAAAACCTATACAATTGAAAATCCTTTCCTAGTTTCCTTTCTCTAGTATCATTACAATTCAATAGTTTCAATCCCTTGAAGTGTATGCCCACATTGTACACATTTTTGAGAAACACGGAATTAGTTAAATTTTTTCCCAGCTTAATTCCTGAATAAACTGAAAAATAATCTGTGTTTAATTAATTCAAAACTGCCACGTGATAGCAGATTTCATGTGCTACTCAGAATTTTTATCTGCTGGAACATCTAAGATTGATTTGTAACCCAAACTGAAACTCAAAGCACCTCAAAAAGCTCAAGAAATTTAGGTTATCATACCTAAGCCTATAAACCAGAAAGGAAAAGTACATGGGATCCTGCCTACAACCAGCACTTGCCAGTGGCAGACAGAAACTCTAAAAGATTTATCCGTTGTGAGAGATGGAGTTACCAGTCCAGTTCCTCAGAAATTGAATTCTCAGGTTTTGTTTGTTTGTTTGCGGTAGAAGCCTGAATTCTATGCTGTAATTCAGTTCTTGGCAGGTACTGCCTTTCATTAACCTTCAGTTCACTCACCTGAAGTCAGAGCTGTTCACATAACAGGCCAGGCCCACAATTTCATACACCTCTAGATTCTCTCAATGAACTGTTTGCAGAAACTTGCTTAAGCATCCACTTAGCTCTCATAAAGCACCTGAAGACATACCAGGCTGAGCCAACTATCTCCTAGAAATCTGCATAATAATTTAACAGTGCAAATGTTTTCAAAGGGGAATATATGTAGTATGACCAAAGTATTATGCAAATGTTGTTTTTACAATGATTTAGCCCTGCCATAATATCTTATGCTATTTTACAAGCAGTGCATTAAGCCATGTCATTGCTGACAAAGGCAGGCAGGAGCTGGACCAGATATCCTGCAGCCTCAGCCTGAATGTATGGATGCCTTGGGGGCACACTACCTATTAATTTAAAATCCTGAAACTAATTATGTATGTCAGGGTGACCTCTTTCTAATCTACATTCATCACAGAACACAAGCCTTCTGTCTCTGTTGTTTCCATAATAAAATAGCTGCTGATAGACTTATATAATTGACTGTATCTGAAGTGGACTCCTACCATGGTGCTACATTCAAATAGTATGTAATCCCACCTGAATAAAGATAAGCAAAAATAATCCAGCTATTTCAAGTAATTAACTTCTAAGGTTACATAGTAACATTGGAAAAAATTATTACCCATAATCTTAAAAACAGTGTAACAGAGTACATAGAAGTCACATTCATTGCTGAGCTACCAAGAAATTATTTGCAACATTTAAAAATGCGTGTAGTGTAATACATAGACATTTCTATTTACTTATCCCATAAATAGCTTGACATGTTCAAGACGTATTGATGAAATATGCACCTACAGGCCCCTCAACCTGACAGTGGGATTTTTAGAGATGCCTAAAAGAATTAAAGGCAAAATTATCACTGATTTCTAAAGGAAACCATACCTAAATCTCATTGAATTTTAAAGAAAACAAAGGAGCAAGCATGGTAGAGCTTTCATTCTCTGCTGGACATCTATGGACACTACAATGAAAAACAGAGAAAAAAAGAGGTGCTGCTGCCTTCTTCTCCAGCCGACCTTGGAGAATTCCTTAGTCACATTGCTTTAAGAGAAATCAGACTTACAGTCCATTCATATGCCCAGTTTAGAATACTAACAAGATCACATCCCAACAACCTTAAGTTCCCTTTTCTTTGGCACTGGTGACTCACAGGCTGGTGACTGAGGAAATTCCAAATGACTTGGAAATAATTTAGACAGTGGTTCTGAAATCTTTGAGCTCTGTAGACCTGCTCACTTTTGGGAGCAGTCCCACAATCTCAAGCCAAGTGACTCAGACACATAACAGTCTTCGTAAGATCATGTTTCTTCTGAAGATCTTTAAACCCCCAAATAACTTCACTCTATTGCATGTATGAACAGCAAAATGAAACTGAAAAATCATCATTAAAGGGAGATTGATCTCTGAAATATCCTGGCTCAACAACCACATATACTGCAAGGAGACCTCCTAAGCTGCAGTACAGGCAGAGGGACAGAATGCAATAAGCAATCAAAAAGCAAACATCGTAATAATAATGTAGGAGACATAACAGATACATCTTTTTTGAAGCATGTTCAATTTCTAGTGGTCAGGAACAGAGAGCTTAGTGAGGCAAGAATTCATCTGTTTTCCCTCTTAGACAGCAATTATGAGAACAGCTACACTACAGAAAACTATAATAACACGTTAAAAGATGTAAACAAGATCCAGCTTAAAAGTCAAAAATACATTTATACTTGGAAATTAATATTAACTCCTATTACCAGGAGTGCAGCAGATGTCCTAAAAATCACAAAAGCAGAAGTCTGTTCTGTATAAATGAGCTGCAATGAGGAAAGGAGATGGTGAATGCATTAACTGATCTGTGTGATATTGTACCATAAACATTTGATTTAATCAGTAACAAACATTAATTTAACATTTAATCATCAGTTAAAACCAAAAACATTAGCATTTTTAAAAAGTAGGTCAGAGTGCGCTCCTGTGATACATATCTGAGTTGTACATGTAAAACAGCTGTACACTTGAACCAAACCAAAGCTTTTACACTTCTATGTGTATCTTTACCAAATCAACTCTGCTCTGCAGCAATGTTACTCACTTTCTCTCTTGCATTTCTTAATGCTCCTGATTTCTGCAATATTTATTTATGCTAATAATAAAATATTAAGAGTTCTTTTTTCACTAGAATGCATTCATTTGCACTGTGGAGTGCTCCATTAGTATCCATCTCATCTGAAAATGATGGATACTCACTTTTTAAATGCTTCATGCTTTTCTAGAAGAGCCACTTCAGACTAATAGGTTATTTGGCTCAAGTAAAATGTAGCTGGATGAAGTTGTATGAATCTTTCATAGAGCACACTATACCATGTACCAGCCAGCTGTGAAGAATCCCGCTCACAGCTGTGAAATAACTCCTACAGGTCTAAAGACCTATGTACCCTACTTCAGGTAAAAATGAGAGGGTTTTTACCTCATTTTCTCCAATAGGTGCACACATGTACGTTCCAAATAAAGCTTTCCCCTGGATAAATTTTGTACATGGAAGAACAAGCACATGTCACCTTATGCACTGCTGGTAGGATGCAAATGCTACACTGACAGATGCAGTGTAAGGGTTAGGACAGAATAAAATCCACAGCACAGAACATCTTCCTGTAGTCCTTAAAACCGGACAAAACACTACTTTACAACTGAGGTTACTTTTCACACAGTTTAGCTGCCTATTTTGCCCATTTGAAATGTCACTCACTAGCATTCTAAGAAAACATGAATGCATTGTTTTTACTGAAAAATGCATGTGAACTTTACTGAATGCAAAGCTGAGCTCCTGTAACAATACTACTACATGGGACTAGTGAATCTGGGTTTGCAAAATTCCCTACTGAGCTTCAGAAGAAAACATGAAAGACAACTTACTTTGCCAAAGACTAGTATTATGCCCTCGCTGAAAGGAGGTTCTCTGTAGAAGTCACTTTTGATATTTCATATTTAGTGGTCTCTACAAAATCAAAAAACATACCATTTCAGGAAACATTCACAAAATATCAAGTACTAAAATAATTGAGAAAGTATTTCCTCAAAAGACCAGTCAGCTTATCTAATGCTTACCATTTATATTCTTTGTATTCTTACTATAGCTTCTACAAAGATGGCATTTCTTCGTGTGATTGTAGTACTTTATTTTTTAGACTTCCTATGTGCAAACTTACCCTTTTCTCAAGGAACAGTTTTATCTTCTTTGTGTGTCTGTTTGCTTGCAGCAGGATGTGCATGTGTGTGTGTGTAAACTACATAAAAATTTCCAACTAGAACAACACATTTTAATTTCTTTCATTATTGACAAAAACACTTCTAAGGAAAGATGCAAGCAAATGGTACATTTGTCTGTAAGGGATTTTTCAAGTAATAGCTAAAGAACAGAGCCACTCAAATCTTACAGACCTTTAAGATGTGCAGCTCCAGAACTGAAGTTTTGTTCTCATATTACGGAGCTTAGCTAGCAATCAAGAAGCTGAAATTCCAGACTGCAACATATTTGCAAATCACAATAGACCTCCCAGTCTTCTGTCAGTCATTTGGACAACACTGTCCCCGCTGAAGCTCTCAGGCATTTTCTGATACACCAGACAGGTTCTACAAATAACCTTATCGCAACAATAATAGGTTGGCTCCCTTCTTGTGAACAACAGTTGAGAATATAAAATTCATTATTTACACAATGCGAATGTTGTGAGCATACAATAGTTTTACTTTATTAACAACATGCTTCTACATTAGCAATCCTGGTGTAATTTAAGTGATGTCCCCATTAGAGTAGCAAATCATCTTTTCACTAATAGAGCAAGAAAGCCACCAATATGAAAATTACTTATTCTGAATCACATTAGGTAATGTACTTTTCAAGTACATTAGGGCTTAATTTTAACCTATGTATTGAGCAACCTGTGAAGCAGCACCTTCCAGGGGTATCACCATCCCAGTGTTCCCTCAGTGGCTTTTATTATTCTTTTGTCAAGAGTTTTGAATCATTTTTTAGCACTGCACAAAGCCCACATTTTTTTCCAGGTAATCTATCTATTTTACATGCACAATGTTGCATTTAGTAAACCCCAAAGTGCACCTATCTCTCATCATAGGTAAGAGATTTAGAAATGAAAGTCACCTTGAAACTTGCTAGAATTTGAGGTCCCAAGTAATTTGAATTATTTTTGCATCCTTTTTTTTTTAAACTAAACACATTTAGCACCTGTGCTCAGCACAGCATTCAATGAAGGGCACCAACTGGCAACCCCCAAAATCTCTCTTAACAATAATTAACTTACAATTCTCAACTTTACATTACAGCAATGACATACAATAGCTCTGTAATCCCCTTCTAAAACCAATCCCTCATTCCTTGCACGGAAACAGTTTTATAGTTTTGGGGCTGCGTAATGTGAATACATGGAAACAATAGAATGAACTCTTCACTTAATGTCTCTTCATCTCAGAATACTTACATAACTTTTCAGCATGCACTAGTACATGCCAGGCTAGGCAATGGGTTGGAATCAGCAAGCTTTTTTTTCGTATAAAGAACAGGATTCTTTTATTGACCTACTTTAAAACATGAGATTATATCTATTCTGATAAGAATTTCCTCCTAGTTATCACTACCCTTGAGGAAAGAGCATGGTAAGTCAGACGTTTACCATTCACTGCATGACAAGAAGGCACCTAATCTTTCAGAAGTTTTCTCTGGTTCAGGAGGCAAGTTTTTAATGTGGTCTGTGGCAATGACAACACCCATGAACTGCAGAAAAAACTAATCTGGACTTTTACTGTATGCCCACCAGGCTATCCAGAGCTGCTTTGTTCTCAAAGGTTTTTCAGTTTTCTTATTATTATTCACCTGTTCTCACTAACATAATGCCCAATAACATCTTAAATGAGGTTTGCATTGACTTCCAAAGCAGTGAGAAGTGAAAAATAATCATACTGAAATAATAAAGTGCCAAGCACCATGACCATCAGGGATTTGCATTATATTGTACTTTTGAGAGAAAAGAGTCATCATCAGGAAATGAAACTTCTGAACAAACCCCTCTATGCAACTGACCTGTTGTGATTAGAGTTCACTGCTGAGTCTATACACTAATTTCTCAGGACTTTGTCCTGAAGTTCAAAGTTATATTTCTTAGCACAAACCTTAAGAGCATTCAGAAGTGGTTACAAAGCTGTGTCAGTCCCTTTATCCATCCCACTGATAATATATCAGCAAGCTGCAACTCACTTTCAAACTGTCACAAGAAGTTCAACAGCAGTTAAAGAATTTTCTAAAGCACCTCTCTATAGCATTGGCACTTCTTTCATGCAAAATTCTTAACTAATTGAAGCTAGGAACTACATAACTACATTTTTCTCCATTAGGAAGTGACTGATGATTCCTGAAGAAATTACTGTTATGGCCCTTACAAAAAAATAACAAAATGGGATTTTGTCTTTTTCTTAAAATGGACAGTTCTTTACAAGTCCTAGTGTGACTTTATTTAAACCCTTTTGAGTGGAACCTTTTCATCTCCTACTGGCAAAGACTGTTCCTACCTTTTTCTTTTTGTGTCAGAGGAAGGGCTTTTCCATATGCTCAGTTGTGGCAGTCAGGGATAACTCCGGGTTTGTCAGTGATGAGTGCACAGCCTTGCAGAACAGAACAGCTAATCCTGGGTTGTGACTGATCCAGCTCCATCAATAACTTACACCTCCTCCTGCACTTACAGAGCCAATGCCATGCTCAAGGGATGCTTATGGTTGTCTCACTGAAGACTGTGGGATGATGCTTAAAGTTGTGCTAAGTTTGAACTGTTCGGCAGAAACCAATCTCACTTGCTTCTGCTTAGTCGTTAGCTTAATTACTATCAGTCAAAATAGCATCTCATGGAGACCACACTTTTGCAGGAATCGAGTGACGGGAAAAGACACATGTCACTACTGATGCTGTAATAAATCTGCTATTTATATGCTAAGAAGCTTCAGAAGTACCCATGTGTTTCATGGTGATTACACAGGGAGCTGTGGATCATGTGGAGCATGTGGATGACACATGGACGAACACAGGCAGCTGCTTTGCTACTGGGATTTCGTCATCTTGACTTTGCACTCCAACCTTACAGTGTATCTGTACCTTTACACTGTAGGAGATGACTGCAGTAATATCTGCTTTCACACCTCACATTTTAACAAATCAAAAGAAAAGCCAGGACTTGGAAAAAATTCAATTATCTTCATATCACTAATAAGTTATTCAGAGGATTCAGCACGTATTGTAGGCAACCTGTACAGTAATAAATTATGCCACATACTATACTTTCTCAAGTTGCATATTCTGCTGTAGGGGCTTGGTGTGAGAGCTAGTTACCAATTTTTCCCTTCTTCCAAGAGAGTGAGCCATTAAAAAAATAATTTATTGAGCTGATTTAAAATGGTTTGAGTAGACTTACAAGTTGATTGGCAGCAGATTTTTTTTTTTTTAAATAAGTTTATTCTTAAGATTCCCCCAAACAATGTATTTTTTCTTGTAATCTGCTATTTGTGATTCTGGGTGGACCACATTATAAATGTAGCAATAGTCACATATTTGGTATAGCCTGCTCACACAATATAATGCAGGTAGGAGCACAGGAAAATAGGTCACTAGAGCTTATCGATGTGCAGCTGTCAAACCTTTTATTCATCTCAAGGTTTGGTGGTTTCTGGACAAATGCACTATGATTGAAATCCCATTGCAGAAGTAAAGCTTTCAATATGAAATAGTATTTCATTTTCATTATCATGAAAGAAAAGAAGAACAAATGTCTGCAGTAGCAGAATACCACAGCAATATGTTAAGAATGGCAATTCTACAACACTGTTAAGTGTGAATAGAATGGTGTTCATGGCTGTCTTTTCCTTTCCCCCGATCCCCATTCCTTTCCTTTTCTTTCTCTGCACTCTTCCAGTAAACAGAAGTTATAAACAAGAAAGGCTACACCAAAAACATGTGCTTTTGAGACATTACTCACAGTATCACTGCCTTCTCTGGGAAAAAAAGCCACCGTTTTGTCTCAGGCACCTTACAAAGAAAAGCAGAAAATGGCAAAATAACCTTATTGTTACATATTAAGCAAACAATATTTTTACATATTAAAGAACAAAATCCCAATATTTTGTCTGGTGGTATAAATCAACTCTCTCCTGGAAGAAGGCTGCCCTCTGTCCTTAATCCTATGAATTTGTCACAGCACCATTCCCAGTACTGGTTTTCCAAGCACAAAAGGAAACAGCTGAGTATCTAGTGCAGCAGGACAGCAGGACTCTCACCACCAACCCTCTCTGCCCTTTCCACTTGGGTTAGCAGGGGCCTCTGGAGCTGTCAGGAACAGCACTGCCAGGCAACACCTATTTCATCACCAGATCTACCCATCAGGGCTCTGTACTGCAGCAATCAAACAACTGAGTGTGGGGTGAAAATAACCAGCCAGTCCCAGCACTGCCCACAACAAAGTGGGGATGACCATGGAGTGAACTATACAAATGATGTAGGCCCTGAATAAAGGATTTTAATTACTTGTAAAGAAGATGGTAAGATATGGCCATGTGGGAGGGAACAGCAATCATTATCATCCAAATTTTGGAAGCATAACCATTTGGAACAGAAAAGGAGGCAATGCAAAGGGCAGCAGGTTTAGATGAAAATTCTTCCCAGGGGTGATGCCCCCACCCAGATCTAATGGAAACAGGTCAAGCACTACACAGGGCAGGCACAGCAAGCCTGTGCCAGCTGATGTCAGGATCACATAAAGGTCCCCATTTCACTAAGCAGAAAAGAGTTTATTTAGTAGTACAGAGCAAGGCCTCGAGGATCTCTGACTGGAAGCCACCCTGGCCATCTGCAGTCAGACACAGGTGGCTTTCTGGCATGGACTTCCCTGCTGTCCCTGGTCAGCAGCAAAAAAAGGGCTGTTGCCACTGCCAAAACAGCTTGAAAGAGGCCTGTAAGCAAGGTGGTGCCTGGGGTCTTGCTCAGAGCCTCATGGAACGAAGACCTGATTGCAGCCTGCTTACTTAGGTTTTTTAAATTCACTTATACTCATCAGTATAATTTTTTTCCTCTGTCCTTACCATCTCCCAATTTATTTTTGCACATTCTACTCCTCGGGTGAGCTTGGTATCTCATTAGAGAGAGGAAGAGAACAGTAACACGGGCAGTGCTGCACCAACCTCAATACAGGGCTCTAGCATGAAGAAACTGTTCAAACAGTGTGCAGAAGCCTGGGAGCATGTGAGCTTGAAATATTCACGTAGGCAGCAGTGAGTGCCCCAGACATTACATTTCTTGGCTGTAACCAACACTTTATGGCATGCAGATGTTTACTACTACACAGGAAAAAGGAAAAAACCTCTAATTTTTACCCTTTCCATCAAACAGTGAGAACTCTACAATAACATGGCACCATATTATTAATGCATAGAGATGAATTGCTTGATATTACAACTAAACATCAGTGTTTCATTGATCTTTGAAAAGTATGGTGCTTAAAAAGCCAACAGCATCTCCATCATACAACAAACAGCCCTGTTCCTAGGAAAGCTTGTCTCTTACCTCTTAGATACATGGTAAAGGGTAAGCCTAAAACATCTGCCGCAAGATAGGCTTCAGAGAAATCTAATTAACACCATGTCCAGGAATGATGATAACAAATGTATCCTGGATAAAGTCACTGACAGGAGATCACTTTGTTATGCCAACACAATTTCAGTTTGGAAAGAAAAAGATTTGGAGAAGTCTCCATTTAAAAAAATCATATAATATTAAAATGACAAATTACAGCAAAGGAAGGAGAGAAACACACCTCATGTAAGAAAACTCAAAACTGCACAAGGGAAAAAGAAGCTGAGAGGAAAGACCCCATCCTCACTTACACTGGACCTTGCAACTGTGAAGGTCAATAAATTAAAAAATGGCTGCAGACATTCTAGTGAGCAGAGCAGTGCCCTGAGCTGTTATGAATGTTTTAGAGCCTGCTGAAGGTGTTGACTGTAATTAAAGCCCAAATAATGGCCTCAAAATACTGAGAGCTGATATCACTGTCTTTTCTGTTTTCATTCAGCAGCAAACCAACAGCTCGGAATCTGAATGACTTCATTGTTAACGTGGTCTAGGGTAAGTTCCCAGAAATCTACAATCAACTCCTCTGTCACCTAAACAAGAAGGAACGCAGCGCTTTTCTTTCGAAATATTGCCATCTTACAGCTTTGCAGATCCCTTAAATAAAAACAGACTCAGACCTGGTTTTGGGTACAAGTGAATAACTCTCATTATTGTATGTATGGCCTATGTTTTACAATGATTTTCACTTTATTGATTGGCATTGCTCAAATCTATTTCATTGCCTCCCCAAAGGACTGAACTCACAGAGGGAGATCAACAAAAAATATCAAGTTCATCATGTTTAGAATGGTTTCTCAGCATTTGCGCTGCCTCTCTTTGCAATGACCTTTCACTGATAGATTTTCAGAAGCATTTTCAGAATGACTGAAGAGAAGGAATGGCATCCAGGTTTGCTCTAAGTTTTGTGATAGGTGTCTGAGAGATTAATGTTTTGATTAAAAGAACCTTGATTGAATTTTCTGATAGAAAATTGTTCATAAGCACATGTGCCCCTTAGTTTTGGATCCTAGGTTGGTTTTCTTGCTTACAGAGACACTGTATGTAGAGGGAAAGAAGAGAACAGAAGTAAACCCAGGCAGTGCTCAGGCGTGTCATGGTTAAATGGTAGGTGGCACAAAACAGACTGTCAGGCTCAGGCTCCGCTTTCATTTTAGTGCCAGTTTGGACAACAGTTTTCCTCCTTGATCAGAGTTCACAGGTTCCCATAAATAAATAGTGACTTCATTGTACTGTCCACTAAATATTTCACTTGTGACAGGTCACGTTTCAGGAATGAAAACAGATATGACACAGATCGTGAGTAATACGCTCATTCATTTTGACTTACAATTAAAAAATTGTCACCCTGGTGTTATTAAATGGTTCCAAGGAGATTAATTTCTTTTTCAGGGTTCTTTTTGGTTTTGGTTTGGTTTTTGGGTTTTTTTTAAAGTAGAGACATACATTAGAGCAATCTTTTAATCACATATTTATGGAGTAAGTAGTGTGTCTAGTGGGCAGAGAGGAAGCTGGCAATGAGGCTTCCCAAATTTTATTTTTAAGCTAAGCCATTGATCTCTACATTGCTTTTGGCAAGTCACTTTTTGTGTTAGACTTGATCTAAGCATAATATACTGTAAATAATGCAGGTGTGCTGAAGTCTATTTAATCTCTGTAAATCATATTGCAGGATTTAAGCAAAGCAGAGATCCAAACACCCCTGTGGTGGGAGGGATATAAAATCCCAACTGGAGTAGAAAACCGAGTACTGTCTTTATTAAGGTTTCAAGGGTCAGTCTCAAAACAAGCATTTTTCAATTATCATTCACATACTACGTGCATCTCCTTGATTTTTTTTTCATTAAAATGTTTCCTTCAGCCACTGACCAAATGACAGATTCTGTTAAGTGCTAAAGGTAAGGGCAGCTGGACTTTTTTTTTTTTAATTTTTTTTTTTTTTTTTTTTAGTTTCATGCCCAATTTTTCCATCAATCTTGAATAGTTCCTTTATGTTATGATTTTACATTCACTTTGAACAGAGAAAAATGAGACTATGCAGTTTAAAATAGTGAAGAAGCAAACTTTTGATACAGAAATTTGAATAGTTCTACAACCATTATTTAGCTTTCATTTTAGTATCCTGAGATGGGATGGAAGCAGACATCCCATCTCCAGCATCCCATAATTGCTACAAAAATGAAAGCAGAAGGCTATTTTCAGTTGGTAATTTCTCTGCTGCTTATGTGTAATAGCAGTAGAAAAAGAAGAGATTAAGTTATCCATCAGCCTTGGAAGAATTCTCCATGCTCGTGAGAGAGTAAGAAAGAAGCCTTTGAGATGTTAAATCAAATACAGACATTGCCAAAGAAGAAGGAGGCCAAGCATGGGTAAAATACACACAGGTAGACAAAGGAAGCAAGTATGCTGGAGAGCTCTGAAATGAGTAAAAAAACTTGGATTTGCTGTTGAAGAAATACAGACTAAGAAGGTATTACAGAACGGATGCAGGGTGAAAAAAAATGCAGAGAAAAAGGTAAAACCTGGGGACAATATATCTTGAGTGAAGGAAGAGAACAGGCAGCAGATAAATTTTAAGCAAGAAGCAAATGCTGAAAAAGAGGGCTGACAACAGTAAAAACAGTGTAAAATAAGTAGAGAGATAAAAAAAGAGAAAGAGGAGTAAAATTGAATACACAAAGCATTGTTCTCTTTCAAATCCTGCCTTTTAGTTTTCTGATTCAACTCTTCTGATATTTATTCTTCACACCTCTAGTCTTCCATATCCTCACCCTTTCTACAACATTTAGCAAGTGTATTTCAGCATTCTGCCCTTCTTCTGTCCCCCATGCTCTCCAATGTTTCCTCTGCAAACACAATCCAGGCTTTATCTGTGATGCCTTGTCATTCTTCTCTATACTCCAGATCCACCCCTGCTCATACTAAAAGAGTGAGCTGCGTCTGTGATCTCTCCTCCTACCTAAATAACTAGGAGAGAGACCTTAAACCCTCATTCACCCCTAACATCTTCCCTTCTCTCTCCCATAAAACAAAGGGTCTACAATCTTCCCAGCATTCCTTTTCCATCCACTTCTTGGGGCTCAGGCTTTTCTTCAGACATCCAACCTCTCTCTAGTACCTCACATCCAGAACACACCAAACCCTTACAGAACTTTCCTGCACGACATGCAAAATATGTATGTAATTATGCCAACTTTCATACTAGTCTCTGAAAACACTATTTTCCAAACTTAAGAGTGTGTAGGAAAAACAGTTTCTTTAGGCACTTCCTCCTTTTCCTATTACCTCAAACCTGAGCTGCTCATTTACATGTTCGAAGTCCTTCTAACCCTCTACCTTGCTTGACTCCTACTGAATATCAGCAGGTCAACCCCCACCTAAGGTTAGACCATGACCCCAGCATCTTGTATCTGCTTGTCACATTTTTAAAAAGCACTTTCTCCGCAGCTGCTCTAACACAGGGAAGACATCCCATAAATATCCACAAAAATATTACATTATACATCTTCAACAGCTCTTTAAACCATACTATGATGCCCACAAAAGTTTTAACAATGCATAAGTAATTTATTTTATAAGTACACAGACAGCTAATACTGTTTCTTAATGTCACTGTACATCTAAATCTGTTGTATCCTACCAAATACTTAAAGGAGAAGTCTTTTTGATCTGTGTTCATACCATGTCTGGCATATACATGAATTTCCAGATGTTAGTACACAGAGCCACAGTTCCTATATGCTGTATTGTTAAACATACAAACAGGTACCTTAGTAAATCATGCAAGCATAAAGCCCTGTAACAAGTAGAATGAGGGCCTTGTCAATGAAGCCAAAATTGAAAACACTGGCTTCAAACCCTGGACTTTTACAACAGCTCTGTTACTATCATAGTGTAAGTCCTAAAAAAAAAAGCTATGACTGAATTCATTGGGAAGCACTAATGAATTGTAGCACAAAACACAAAAGCTTGTTGGTATCATTCATATATGATTAAACGAACATCTACAGTCATAAGAAATGAGTATTTTCTGCCTATCGCATGTTTATAATTCTTTCTCTTGCTAAAACAGGAAATGAGAAGCCATCTGAATTCTAATTTGGAGCAGAAAGTACTTCAGGGAGATCTGCTGTTTTTAAAATATCAAAAATATGCAGGATTCTTTAATTAAATCAAGATTTAATGCAAATAAATGAACAAAAATATTAAAGATTCGAGGGCTTCGGAAGCGCTCAGCTGACCAGAGATTCACTTATTTACCACACTTTGACATACGCTCAATTCCTCAAAGCCGTATTTTAAAATAAGCGAGAAGTCTGAAGAACCTCAGTGTTCTACATGAAATCATTATTCTGAAGACTGAACCTAATGCTGAGGTAATGTACAGTCTGACCTTTCCAAATAAATCTCTCTTAATAAATGTTCCTCTCTACTCTCAGGAACAATAGAAGTCTCCAATGCAGCAACAAAGTAGAAACAAGGGCAAGATGCAACAGCGAAGCAAGAGGCAATGTGATTTAAAGGTGAAAGGATTTGGACATGACCCTACTGGGCAAAGGGAGGCAGAGTCTACATCTTTCATGAGTGCCTAGGGCATCTTGTTTGCAGTCTGGACCTCTGGTGAACAGCTCACTGCAATTCTTGTCTTCTATTTTTGAATTTTATCAACTTGATTTTTATGTCAATGAGACAAGAGGTAGACTAGTTGCTGTACGTCAATTTACAGCAGGGAATTACCACTATGTATACCAGACATTCATAATACCACTAGAGGTGCTATTATTTCTACCAGAATCAGTAAGTTTTAATTCCCAGGTATAAAGAAGACTCCTTTTAAAAAGTTAGTGTAAATTTAAAATCAAATAACTGCACAGAGACCCTTCTTTTGGTAGGATGATGCTTAAATTTTCAAGTAAACCAGAGATAAAGGATTGCAGCAGAGGTGAGACAGAAATGATGTTAATGACCTAACTGAAATGAGGATTAAATAAAGGGGCACAGCAGGGGAGCCATCCAGAGTCTACAGGGCAGCACTAAGGACGAACTTAGGATACTTTGTTGGAATTCTTGAACAAATTGCACCACTTATTGAGTCCAGGGAAAGATCCTTTCACTTGTAATAGGCTGTAATGGCTCCTCCTTTGTTAGTCTGAGCATTCCAGACAAAGGAACTCCAGTTAAGACACTGGTTCTGCTTGGACGCCTGTAGAGGTAATGGCATTCAATGACACATCATCTGAGTGACAGGCCCAACACAAAAGGACTTTTCAATTGCATCTGGGATAAGGTTAAGATACACACACAAAATCACACCCAGCAGAAATGCTGACAGAGAAGCACAGCAGAAAAACAACTTGCTTACACAATTTTAAACCCCAGAACTATGTAGTTACCCTGAGATTTCAAAGTGATGCCCTCTGCTTTAAGTCATGCCAATTCTTCTAGAACATACCTGCTTTCCAGAGGAGTAGTAGTTATATACCAGTGAGGCCCCATATTGGCTGTTTACTCAGTCTTTACCTTCAGAGTTTATTCAGTCAGTTCATACTTAGAGAAAATTCTGGATGGATTTTCTTTTGCTACTTCCAACACTGAACAGATCCTTTAACAGTTTGCATACAAGTCCACTGCAATCTCCTCTAAAAGTCCTCCTAGAGAAAATATATAAATAAAAATTCTTGTGCATTTGGTAACTTTACTCCTATAGAGGACAGAGAGACCTATGCTGAGGTAATACTCCAGTTATGCATTCCTAGGTAATGAGCTTTATCTCTCAGGATCAATTTTCCATTAATAGCATTCAGTGCTCCATCCAACTTTCAAATTGATTTGACCTATGAACCTGGGGTGTTCTGATGTTTCTTTTTAAACTACTGGAATGTCAACACAACACAGAAAAAAATTATAGCAGCAAGACTTTAATGGCCAATCTGATGCTTATTGGATGATTTTAAGGCAGCTTAATGGCAAGTAGGCAGCCCAAATTCAGATGACAATTAAAATAAATAAGTAAGTAAAAAATAAAAACAGAGGTTTCTGCTCTTTCTACCTTAGCCATTAAGTCAGTAAGATAAGCAATTGAAAACTGCATTCTCCAGGACTTTCTGAGCAAAGAAAGAATGCTATGCTATTGATCTGCAAGAAGTTTATTTCTTCCACTCTGCAATGTTAAAGGAATCAATCTCTTAACTAAAGAAAAAATAATGGTATTGATAATGAAGATGAGGGCCTAGCTTTTGTGGGACAACAAGTGTATTGTATTGGTGGTGTAATAGCGTAACTGCCAGGTGAGTGTCTTTGACACACCAGCTGGGAGGTTATGACTACTGGAGTCAATTCCTGACAGTGAAAGACATCTCCAAAATGTTCAGTGGGACAAGCAAATTGTCAGGACACTGTCTGCATTAATCTCTCAGTGTTCTGCATAGCCCAGGTGCATTTTATTACTCACAGTCCAAAAGTCTGAGGACACATTCAAGTGAATGCAGATGAGCTAACAATAGTCAGTGGTGGCTTTAAGTACATTGATATACACATGTATATATATGTGGCTGTATACATGGGCTTGCATTCCTACCTGTTTTATTTAATTTTTTTCTTTCTTTTGTTTTTTTTTAAACGGGCATTGTTTTCGTTTAAAAATCAAAAACTCTGCTATACCAAAAAGAGAGTTGGTTGGAAAGGGGTGCTTAAGCTTCTAGAATTATCCCTTTTGCCAGAATCCAATACCTTGTTACAGGAAACAAAGATAGAACTGTTTCCACTTATCTGGAAGTGCACAGTAAAAAGATAAGAAATGCCAATTTCTTTCTTGCATTTTTAAAAAGCAAGCAAGTAACATCAAACATCAATAAACCTTTGGCATTGAGATTTTGGCTGTGATATGCAAGTTACAACTATTTTAAGAGTCATAGTTAAAGATGTATACCAATTAATTTAAACCTTGAAGGTATTGAAAATACCTGCTGTGTTCCAAGAAAAATGTTATCAAGGAAATAGTCTAGTTTATCCTTGAAAGGATATCAGTTTATCAGTGAAATGAGAAAGTACAGGCACACAGAGTAAGTACTGCAGATCTCTGGGAACTGAGGGCTATATAGAAAGGATAAAGATAGCAGGGTTATTATAGAAGAAGTCCACAGACCTTCAGAGTAACAATTGAGAAAGCCTGTCTTCTATGCAATTCATCAATGAACAGAGGCACAGATAACAGCCACTGAGCTTACAAGCATCAATCAATCCCTGACCTTTTCACTCCACTCTGACCCATGGGTAGTCACCTTCCTGTAGCCGTATCTGCGTATATTTTCATGGGAGTTTTTGGTAGTTATCTTGTTTTTTTGGGTTTTTTTCCTTTCCTCCTTTTGCTCTCTTTGGTCTCTTAGAAGGTGATACACACACTATTTTAATTGCAGAGATTATCTGTCTTTTCACCTACAGCAAAAGAGAAGAAATAGTAGGTCCTAAACAGAGTTAAGCCTAAAAAACCAACAAGCTGTGATTTCCAGATTAGGCACCAGCCACAATAGCAATGGAATCAGCTACTGGAGAATTCAGTTCACACCTCTAGGAAAGCTCATGGAATACTTGCTTTCTCTAAGATCTCCACAAAAATAAATATCCCTATCACACATCAGGCTAGAGGATTCCCACCAGGATAAAGGTGTACACTCTCTCTCCTGTCAATCATAGCATTGTACTGGACCAGGATAGCATCTGCGAGCTACCACAGAATGCTGCAATACATCTGTTCTGCAGGAAGGGCTGCTGTGTGCGCATCTAAATTGTTCTCTTGCATTTCCCAAATGTGCTTGCTCTTCCTTCCTCAGGGAAAGGCAGAGAAGGACAACCACACAGCAGGTGTTAGTCACATCACATGGCAGGATGTTTCAGCACTAACTGAAGCTCATCTTTCTCTCACTCCAGTGCAGAGCATGGCAAGTCATGCTTTACCAAAGAGACAATAAATTTAGCTGGTCACAACAAGAATCACTTTCTAAACTCTACTTCTAAGAGTTTTTTAGGTCTGTAGCATTAAAGTATACCCTCACATACTTGTTCCAGAATTTTACATAGTCTGTTTTGTTACACATAGAACAATCAAAGAGAACACTATGTCTGTTGAGGAAATTGAGCTAATTCTTACAGCACAGTAGGAAAAGATTAGGTTTCAGGTAAGTTTCAATTAGTTATTAGAATATTATTAAAAACACAACAGGAAAATTTGACATAGTAAAGCTTTAAATATAAAGTTCAGAAAATATTACAAAAAGGAGATATCCACGCAAAAGTAGAGTTTTAGTGTGTCTCCTTATGATAGCAGTTCCTAATAATAAATACAGAATGCATTAAAAGCACTACAGTAATTTAGCAGTTGTGTTTTTATGTCTCCATGGCACAGCAGGCCTCCACCGAAACAGGAGAGGATGTAGCTAAGTCACTTTTAACTTTTTCTGTGTGGTTAATCTTAGAAAGTTTTGGGTTGAATCTGATATAACAACTAAGGCGCGGACTGAGACCGACAGGGAATCTGAAACGTTTATTGAGAGAAACAAGCTGGTTTTATACACTTCTTCAAGACACAGTATTTCCTTATATTTTTTTTTTTTGTATTTTTACTAAGCGACCTATCACACATTGCCACGTCAGCAGCACACTTTCCCAATGTCCCTATATGGGGGTGATCACGCGCTGCCCACCCATCCGGCAGGCTCCAGTAGGCTCCTCTCCGCAGGGCTCTGCCGGCTGGCATCTCCTCCCCCCAGGGTCAGGCGGAGACAAGCTTCTCGGTTCTGCCATGGTGTTCTGCAGGTGTGTCCCACAGCCTGTAGCTCAGTTCTATCTTACCTCCCACCTCATGAATCCATCGTGGAAAGACTCTCAGTTTATACGAACATTTTGATAAAGTCCTCTCTGTACCTATTGAGAGCAAGAAATACATAGCAATTTTTAAGGTTTTTACATAAAATTTATAATAGTCACCAAGTCAAGCTCTTCAATAACAATTTTTCATAGCTGCTAATCTTAGTGGGTTTCAATGCACACATAAAGGTGCTTTGCTCCAACATTCAATATCATTTTAGTCCAAATATTATATGACTTAGAAATAATTCATTTCAAGCTAAATTTCACCTTAGAGTCAATTAAAAGAAGCAACACAAAACTAAAAGCATCAGAAAAGGCTTTAGTGAAACCCTGTCTTATATGGGGTTCATTTGTTACAGTTCCTGAAGATAATCTATATTCAGGAATACTGAGCCATAGCAACTGATTAATTTGGATCATTACTTACAAAGACCTAAAAATTCTACCACCGTAGACAAAACCTATGCATCTACTTAAATAGATATAATTACTCTGTCAAGTACATAAAATGCTATTCCACCCCACTAACTTTTTTTTTTTTTTTAAAAAAAAGCACTATGGTGATGCATTCATATTCTTCTGAGGTATCTGTTCTTTACTGAGTTACATTCAGTGTGTTTAAGGAAGATGGCTTATTTTGGCATTAAGACCAAGTTAGGATGTTTTAATGGGTCTTTGCCTTTCAGTGTTTCTCACTATGACAGTGGTGGAAAACACAATGTTTATAAAACCATGTATGCCCTTGGAAAGCATTTTTGTTGCAAAAAGCCCTTCTTAATTTCTTAACAAATACACTTCAGAATTTACTAAATTGACTGATTTTTGGCTGCACAAAAGTACATTACTCAGAGGTGTTATCAAGTAGACCAAACTTCCATTAATAACACTCAGATCTTAACTTATTAAATAAAACCAGCATTGCAGAGCTCAGATCAACTCTGTTCCAGAGACTGTCCCTTCATCATGTAGTCTTGTTTCCTGAGGCTTGATTTAGTGAATTTAATGAATATTAAATTTACTTAGTAGCCCCCTTTCCTTTGCCAGACAGCAAAATGGGATCATGAAGACAAAGTCAGCAAAGAGCCTATTAATGTTACAATTCTTAGAATGACAAGAATCCCTGAACTAAACACACCACCATCAATCATGTATCAGCCAATGCCATGCCCCAGAATGCTAACTCCACTTGACGATGAGGAAGAAGTCTGACTCACACTTCTTTCAAGTCTTACCTTTGCCTCTAATTCTCAGGGAAAGCAGCTAAAAAATACAGATACTGTCTGTACCTTTACATTGCCTAGTGCAATGGGGCTGGGGCCTCCAAGAGGCTTGCAGTGTAAATAACACAGAGTAAATAACAATGACATACTTTTTAACTGCAGAAACTCATCAACCATGCTAAAACGTACATCACACACTGCCACCGTTTCTCACTGTTCATTAAAGAGAATGAATCCTGAGGGAAGCATCACTGAATACAGATATGTCTCCAACACACCAAATCATATCCTGAGCCTCCAGTAAAGCTAATAAAACCATGTTAAATACATCCCAAAAGTTCCCTTGGCTTAGTCCAAGCCACTTGGGCAATTTATAATTTAAAGGAGAATATGAGATTAGAGAGTGATGAAAACAGTGTGACCTAGAATTTGAAACAACAGTTTAACTGTTTTGTCATACTCAGAGGATGTACTGATTTACTGAAATTTGCTTGTAGAGAACTGAAGGTCTCAGTATTTTCACTTTCAAAAATTGTACATACAGTAATGTTGGACTCCCAAATAAATGGTAAAATATACTACTTGTAAAATCAGTATAGTCAAACCCACTCTATTTTAAAGATAATGGGGTGCGACAGTGCTCACATTTATATTCTACCTACCCTAACAGTCAACAGCATCCTACACTCTGGGCTGATAAGGCTTTTAAGTGAGAGTGCCTGAGATGCACTCTCTGCCCTTGTCACAGTCATTCATTCCTAGCAGTTCAGTTCCATAGTGCACCTAATTTCAGTGGAAGTTACAGATCATAAATGCCCAAGAGCAGCACAAAGAATATTCACTGGGTCGACTCTCCTTCTCCCTTCATTCTTGCTACTCCAGACATTTAGCTCAATTCAATATCTTAAAGAAGCAAGGGATTCCTAAGAAAGAACTAAACTAAGAATGACCATAACAAATACTTGATTAGTTTAAATGAAGTGGAGAACAATTACTGAGATCATGAAGTGATAAAGTAAAATGAGTGAAATAATGTGAAATAATGAAAACAAGCTTCTTAGCTAATTCTATCACAGTTCTTATGAGATTCGGTTGAGTGTGTAAGGCCTTCTCAAAGAAAATGGCAGTAAGCTGCAAGAGAAATTTAATATGAAATTCAGTGATGTGAGTTTATTTTCTTATACAGCACCTACTTAACATCTAAAATCCCTTTCCTGCTATTACTGTCTCACAACACAACATTTTGCTAGCACATCACAGCTTCCAGACTGGAGTTAGCCTGGGAGAGGTTGAGGGACTTGGTTCAATTCTACAGCCTTTGGGATAGCAGAAATTCACCCAAACCAACACCCTTTGCCAAGCAAAAGATTCCCACCACTTCTGCAGTAACAGAAGGCTTCAGCCCTGCCTGCTTAGGTAATATTATTGACCCAAAGGAGAGACTAAAACTCTCATCTGCAGCACTTCCTTAGCAATAAAGAAACTCATCCCTGTGAAGTGGTTGCTAACATTTGCCTCATTATTGGTTCTTTGTGAGCTCTGCACAGCAACTGCAAATTTAGTTTCTGTAAAATATTAATCTCCTAAAATGCAGTGACAACAACTTTTCCTTTTAAACTTGCATTCAAACCTATATCCATATTCCCACATGAATGTGTGCTTACAACACAGCAAGGAATACAAACCCATTCACAATTACACTGCTGCATCTTGCAGATTTTTTTCCCTGAAGAAATCCCCCCAGGATATCAGCTTAGCATGACACATAGAATTGTTAAGACCTCCATCTATCCTCCTCCAAATCACGGAAAAGACCGCCAAAATCCTCTACCCCAACATTTGACCCTGTCAACTAAACCACAGCATCAAATGTCAAGCTCAGTCATTTCTTGATCACTGTCAGGAATGGTGACTCTACCACCTCCCTGGGCAGCCCCTTCCAATGCCTGATCCCCCTTTTCAGTGAAGAAATACTTCCTGATATTGAACCTAATCCTCCCCTGGCACATCTTAAGACTATGTCCTCTTGTCCTGTCACTGGCTGCCTGGCAGAAGAGGCTGACCCTCACCTCACTCCACCCTCCTCTCAAGGAGTTACAGAGAGTGATAAGGTCTCCCCTTTTTCCCCAGCCTAAACCCCCTCAGCTCCATCAGCCGCTCCTCACATGGCTTTACCCCCTTCAGCTTTATTGCCCTTCTCTGCACATATCCAGCACCTCAATGTCTTTGTTGAAATAAACGGCCCAGAACTGGACAGTACTCGAGGCATGGCCTCACCAGTGCTGACTACAGACATGATGTAAGATTTCACAGAAACTTCTATTTTAATCTCAAAGAATCATTCTTTTGCATAGCTTTGGTTATTTAAAAAAAAAATAAATAAACACACAATTATTATATTCTTTGCAGTTATATGACACCAACAAATCTGGAATTAAAAATAAATCTAAAGAAAGTATTCCATATCACTGTTGTGCCCTGTCAGCTTTTCATTTGTGTATCAAGGTGAAATATTTGACGCTTACAAGCCACAAAATGCCTAAAATGGTGTATAGTTGTACATGGACACTGGCACCAGTACATTACATTTTGTTTGTCAATGGCATTTAGAGCAGCTGGCTTTTTGAAATAAAGCATGTATTCAGTGGAGTATCATTAAGGGCAATTGAATTGCCCTTCATCTGTTTCTGGGGCTCTGAGGACTAAAAGGCAGCATCTGGAAGCTTTATGGGTATTATCTGGCTTTCTGTTTTATTCTGTTTAGGCAGACTTGTCTGGTTTTTCACACGTTAGACTCAAAGGCAAAAGGATTTCCAGCAATAACCTCCTTCTGATGAAACTCATTTTTATCTGCTGCTTCTTGTTTCTTAGCAAGTGATGAAAAAATCCTTTATGGGCATGAGATTACTTAAATCAATAGTGACTTGCCCATGCACAGCAGTGCTTCGTTGCCTGTTCATCAAAATGTTTACTGGCTGCACTGACTGTCAGAGGGAACACTCACCTGTCCAAGCACTTAGCTCAGTGCTATGGTAAACAGGGACACTAAATATTCCAAATATTCATGTTTTCAGGCTTACTGGTATCAGGGGCAAAGTTCCTCTATTTGTGATGGCAGCAGTGCTACACTTGAAGACAGCTGGCAGTTCCTAATAACCGGACAGCTTGTTGTCCCTATTGCAGTAAGTGCCACCTTATCATCCTTCCAAAAAAGTGGCTGGTACTTGCTTCCCAGGAAACTTCCCTGAGCTTGCAGGCTGGGCTCAGTCCCAGGTATGTGTCTGCTCAGCTGTCACTGGCCTCCCTGTCCAGACAGCTTGCATAGTGATTTCTACATAAATATGAATTACACACCTTGAACAGTCAGTTCTCTTTGGCAGCCACACGATCCCTTCTCTGTGCCTGCTGGCTCCTTTGACCTCTGCTCTCTGGACACCATTTTATATCCCACTCATTGGATATTTAACTTCTCATTTTCCTTGCACACTGCTCCAGACAGCCAGTCCAGTTCCTGCTGACTCCATCCTGCCAGCTAATCCCTGCTGGGCCAAGCTAAAGAAACCTGACATACGGGTAGCTGGCAAAAGAGATACAGGCACATTTTGGTGAACGTCTGGAGGGAATAGCCCAAGCGTAATGATTTTGGCTGGATTAAGAGAAGTGCTCATCTGTTATATCACTTGAAAAAGAGCTTGTTCAACTGGGTGTTTTCAAGGCCAGCTTAGCATGCCCAGACCACTGCAAAGAGCTCTCACTGACAGGAGGAAACACCAACTGGAGTTCTACCAATGCCCAGCTCTACACCCCTTCTCTAAAGTACCTGACAGCTCACCAAACATCAAAACCTTCCTTACCACAGACTTCAAGGAAAAAATGTCAGGCACATCTCCTACAGAGGTACAAATCACTCTTATCAGCCCATGGAATAAGCAACAAGTTCTATGGAATATCTTTGGAATATTTGCAGATGGCATTTCCTCCCCTGTGATCCCAGGAAATAAATGCAAATGTTCAGGAAGGCAGGAAAAAGCTTCATCCCAAGAATTGCATCCTGGGGGATTTTCTGCTATAAAAAAGAATGGATAAGAAGTGAACTATATATTGTTCATGTAAACATGTAGAGACCATGGACACCAGTGGAATGCATAACTTTTGGAGCAGTGTTGGAGGAAGGGAGGGGAAAGTGCCTCGTTTCCATTTTCTGTCCATGAAGGCTGAGTTTCTGTGGAAATAAAAGATGTGATTGACTGGCCCATCCTTGTCTGGGGCCTCAGACAGGGCATCAGTCTGGTCTCGAGCTATTAATCAAAAAAGCTTTACTTCATTAGCTTCTTAGCTTTCTCTTGGATCTTTTCCCACCCTTGACAGGGGATGCTGTGTCACACAGCAGGAATTTTGCTCAGGTGGGACTCCTGATATCTGCAAGTGGCTGCATTCACACTGATGCATCACTGCCCTCAGCAAGCCTGGCAGTCTCCCTTTGGAGAGAGAAATAAATGGGGAGCAAATGAGGGAACAAAAGTAGGAGAGAGGGAAGGAGACTCCAGGGAGCAGATTTCAGGATAAGCAACCTTAAAGAGCACTGGCTAACTTTCCATATGAACATTGAGTAAGGAGGGGTGCTATCTAAACCAACTTGTTCATTTAGATATCTGCTCCAAGAGTGCACATATAAAAGACAACTTGGGAAGGGAAAATAAGAGGCTTAATAGTTCTCCTGGTATGGGAAAGAAGGCTAAATTTTAACCTTGCAATTACCATTTTATAGCAGCACAAGTCAGTTTATTTTCTTATATTATTGTTCCATAGTTCAGAAAGCATTTATTTCCTCTAAACAGTCAGCAAGGCTAAGTACATTATTCATACTTTTTCTCTGTTTTCATAAAGTCCTGTTAATAGAACACATTCAAGAAGGCTACTGTCATTACCAGAAGGTTCTGTTACAATACCAAAGAGAGCAAGCAATCTACACAAGTGAATACAACAGCACCCTCTGTTCCCTAAATGACAAGTGCAAAGCACTATATTCTGATTATTTTGAACCAGCCAAAAAAATCAAAACCTTTTTAACATAGTCCATAAAATTAATCAGGCCAAAACCACTTTCAATTAGGTTAGCAGTCCTGTCATCCTCTGAATTTCAAATAATAAACACAAGAATCACTTAAAAATTCCACAGTGTCAGCATAACACACCTTTTCATCCACTGCATATGAAAAGGCCCAGGCATTAGCAGCTGACCATAATAAAAATGGCTTTAGGTGTGACAAGGATGTGGCAGTACTTGGTATCCTGGGCAGCTATCACTAATGAGCATCGTCTCTCCAGTTCTGCAAATTTGCATTATTTTACTTATATAATATATAAAACATCTATAATAAATATACTAATAGGTCCATTTTCACAAGTTCTCTTTGAGAAGGACAGGGGAGGTTTCATACCAGCCAAATAGCAAATCTACCACATCAGAGTAATCAGGTTACACCATCAGTGTCAGGAATAAAAAAAAAAAATAAATCACATGCAAACTGGAAATAGTCTTGATTCAGAAAGGCCAGAACTCAGCACTGTCCCAGACTCCTGGTAGTCCTGTATCCCATGGCCAGAGACTATCATTAACAGCTGTGGCACAGTCAAAAGGATTTCTGAGGAGTAGGATCATGGAGCATTCATAATGAATATATTTTTCCAGCCCATCAGAAGTTTGGTAATCAAATTTCTAGAAGATCTCAGTTTAATATGAGAAATCAAAATAGAAACTTTGGAAGTACAGAGGTTTTGAGACTTGAGTCAGACATAAAATTTTGGAATTTTTAGAATCCCCAATACAAAAGGTTTGTTTAATGGAAATCAGAGATTTAAAGGCCAGAGAAAAATAAGGGCAGAAAATGGTGATTGAAATGTAGGGGAACAACACAAAGAAGGAATTTTCAAGCTGTAAAACTGCTCAAATCAAGTAAGTTTTGATGGGGGAAGCCAGGTATAACCACCCCAGGCTTCATTACCAAGTCAATAATCTGAGCAACAC
Source organism: Coloeus monedula (assembly GCF_965178545.1). Lineage (NCBI taxonomy): Eukaryota > Metazoa > Chordata > Aves > Passeriformes > Corvidae > Coloeus > Coloeus monedula. The sequence goes on along the minus strand of NC_138795.1, from coordinate 13,052,559 downwards.
AGACAGGCACAAAGAAGTCCAAAGTTTCTAGAAGCACTGAAAACTTAAGCAGAGTGACTGTACAGGCAGAACCAAGGTATTCACAAGGTACAAAGGCAAACCTAAGCACTGTCCTATTTTTGTAAAAAGTCACTAAATTTGTGTACAGAAAAAAAAATCTGTAAAGTTGTAGACAAACCTCAATCCCAACAGAAAATATCAGGCAGAGATTTTCAAAAGCCTTGAGTCTGCAGAAGCTTTACTTGCAAAACCTTTCTGAAAACTTACAGAAATTTTGCCAAGTGTTTTTCCATGGGATTTATTTTCCATTATCATCTTATATAAACTTACCATTTTCATGCTGCAAACATACGGATAGTGTAGTAAGAACACTACCATTTGAAATGCTAGACTGCTTGAACATTGAATTCAAAGGATTTTTTCTAACTATTAACACCTGAAAGCCCTGACACACTTGGAGAAATGCCCTAATTCATAGAAGTTCTCTGATTGGTTAATGGAAAAATATACCCTTTTGCCCCCAATCCATTTTGGTGCGTGAAACCATAGACATTTCATTCCAATAGAGCATCAGAGCGCAACACTAAATTTTGGACACTCTTAGCATGATTACTTTGCAATTATGGCATATGTATTATGGCAAGTCCCAAGTAAATTATGAACTCTGTATATTACAAAGGCACTGTGAAACACTGATTGATTTGGACAGTTTGTAGTTAATTAAGTTCATTTCCAATTCCATCTCTTCACACAATTTCAAAGCATTCTGTGTTGAAAGCCCATTTTCACTTAGTAAGGAGGTTGAAACAAAAAAGTATTAATTATAAAAGTGGCAATCCCCATTTAAATCTTCATAGTACAGCAATTATTTATGTTAAGTGTTGAGAATCGGAGAGTTGTACTTGTCTAATACAATTTTTTCCTTGATATATATCTCATATATATTAAATCTGTACAAGTAGTGGCAGAGCATTTTTTAAAGTAAGGACTAAATTATTGCTCACAAACTTGTACAAAGCTCCAAAAGGTAGGAAAATGTCTGTGCTTGGCTCAAGTAAAATTAAGTGTCTTGGACTGATTCTTCTCACTGCTACTGCACTATTACCATGTAATTCCATTACTTGGACTAAAGCACACATTCCCATTGAAAAAGTAGTGACGGAATACTGGTATTAGTAGAACTTTATGCTGCCAAAGGAGTAGCCAAAAGAAGATACTGAGTTTTATTTTAAGTGTTTGATGCTGTTCAAAAAGAATAGGTCCAGGCACTTACCAAACTGCTTTTATAAAGAGGTACACACTTCTTGGAATATGACAAAAAAAAAGAAAAAAAAAAAATCATCCCTTAAATTGCCGATGTTATTCTTCTACAAAGCAGGTGTTCTTTAGCACATTAATACCTTTCTTCATGGGAGCCAAATGCTTCCAATGCCCATCTTAATTTGCTGATTATATTCTCTTCACCTCTATCAAAGACTGCCAGCCACAAACATGACACCAAAATGAATGATATGACATCAGCAGATGCACAGTGCTTTAAACCAATTTTTTAAACTCCATTTGCTGGATTTTGAACTGTCATCTACCAGCCAGTTGCCACTGACATGGAGCCCCTGCTCCAAAGCCAAGATAACTTCTTTAACCACTGGCAACGCTTCATGGCCTGGATCCTGGCTGGCTCATTCCCTCTGTCCTCTTCTCTGCCAGTTTGATAGCAGGCTCTGTAACCGCACTGCAACAGCGGAGCAGGAGGAAAATGACAGGCCTAGAAAACAGAAAATTATTCAGGGCAGGTAGAAGGACAGGCAAGAAGAAAAAATACAACCAAAAGGAGTTAAAGTAGAAAGTAAGGCTTCATGAAATGGGAAACTTAAATTAATGAGAAACAAAGATAAAGTCAACCAAATGCAGACAGTCTGGTAGCTTCAAAAATGAATGCAGATAAAAAGGAGGGAGAACAATACAAATCTTTTGTGTTTGTGAGCTGTCTGCAATATTCTGTGACTTTCTCAGCTATCACCAAGCACTCTAAGAGGGAAGAGCCTGTTCCTTACACTACAAATGTTTTAAGTGCTGCTTTCAAAATACCAGCAGATAATTTATCTTAGACAAACCTGGGACTCTGTGCTGAGGGTTTCAGACAGGGCTGGAGCTCGCAGTCACATAGAGACAAGCTGTGCCCAATGGCACCATGATAAAGGGCACAAAAGAGGGGTTTTGTGAGATATACTGCAAGGTTTCCTTGTTTTCTACTCTTCTGCTCATTTCCTTCGTTTGAAGTAGCGTCCAATTGAGAAAAACACTTAAACTGGTATGAAATGAGATCCATGGAAGATGATTTTTATCAGAAGCTTATTAGAACTTATTTCAAAATCTGCAGTTTACTCAAAGAGAATTATATTTTGTGTCATCTAAGTAGAAAATCTCATCAGTGGCAAAACATATTTTTTCTAAATCTAACTGTACAATCAATGAAACTACATATATTATACTGGTTTGGCCTTTTATTCTAATGAAGGACAAGTTATGCGACACAGGCAAGAATTTCTATTAAACACCCCCATTAGAGCTGCAAACATGCATAAATAATTTGTTTGATAAATCAAGAAAAAAATCCCTGTAATTTTGATACCCCATTACTACATCCTGTGGCATCTGAACACACAGCAGGTATAGCCCACCAGTACAACAAGTGCTCCCAGCTGCACGAGCAGCCTGAACAGCTGGACCCTGGGCTGGTCTGCACTGGTAACCTGACAGTGGTATTTGTGTATTCCTCCAACACAGGGGGCCAGAGACTTTTCTTCGGGAGATATTTAGCCATCAATTCAGAGAGACAGAGAGATGATCTTCAGGATACATAGGTATCCATTATTAGGATATATATATAGAGAGAGAGAGAGAGAGAGAAGATACTTATCCTTCAAAAAATTCAGGTGCAACTGAAATATTAATAATTAAAAGGAAGGAAGGAAGCTTTGATAAAAGCTCACACTTACCTAGTTTTGAGGGGTTTCTCTGTGTGTGTGTGCATGTGCTGCCTGCAGGAAGGAGGTATTATTTTTGATTTTTATTTTTTTAATCAGCTTCATGTTACTGATAGTGAGGCGGCCAATGGGTAGAGAGAGTATTTCTAGACTAGTTCTCCTTTAGGAAAATTAGGACAAAGAACAGCTGGCATAAAAGTATCTTAAAGAATTTTATATTTTTCACATGGAATTACCTTCCTCAGCACTTGACATGCATTTGGAAACTGAATTCAAAACAGAATGTTGCAAGAGACTTGTAAAGGAAAATCCTTTGGCCATTTAATCAGTGTTACAGGATATCTACAGGCTTGCCTGTGCATTTCTTTGGAAAAATCAAGCAGCTGGGGGGTGTGTGTGTGTGTGGGGGGGGGGGGTGTTTGTTGTTTTGGGGGATTTTTTCCCGTTTTTTTTTTTTTATTTTTAAAATGCAGAGTCCTAGATGGGCTGAATCTGCTCTCACAGTGTGTAATACTGCTCCAATTAGAATCACAGCCACTCAAACAATACCACCCTTGAGAAGAAAATAAAAAGCCACTGACTTTAGGGTCTCAGCCACCTTGTTCCTTGATTTGAATTAGCTCAAATCTGATGTGGAAAATCAAGAAACTTTTTAAAAAAGGAAAAAAAAGAAGAAAGAAAATAGAACAAATGGTTTTAAGAAGAGTCTGTTTGGTGACCATAAAAAAGGCTAAGAAGAGAGTGCTGAATACTGAAAAACTTTCTCTCAAAGGCCCAGATATAACACAGAAATTATCTGAAGACTCTACTAACTGCCCATCAATTTACCATTTTACATATTTATTATTTCCATATAGAAGTTCACATCTTATTTCAATAGTGAAATCTCAAACGTACACCTATCAAACAACTTTGAGAAAGAAAATAAAAGGAAAACACCCCACTGACATTCCAAATGCTGCAGCTGGAGCTCAGGCACACATTCCTGAGCCTGCTGGGAGGGTTTAAGATCGGCTGCCCTGCAGGGATCCTATCACTGTTCTGACCATGACCAGGAAGAGGAAGTGCAGATGAACAAAGGGGATTGGGCTGAAGGTCCCATTGGGTGGGCTGAAGGAAAATGGACTTGACCATGGGCTACACTGTCACAGGATCAGTAAAATACTGACTGAGCTAAGGTAACACCTCTTGCTCAGAAGGCCAGTCGGAAGTACAAAGCCCAGTATTACTCATGATACAGACTAAAATATTTTAGCCAAGGGAATCCTGGAAGTTGGCTAAGAGAAGAAAAAAAAAAGCCATGGTCACCAACAACACTGACTTTCCTGACCCTTGAATAGTCAAAAGTTTTCTTCCGAACAAAGTAGCTAAGAAGCTAAAGATGCTAAGAAACAAAAAATATAAACTTTCAATGCTTTTTAACAAACAGACATTGAATCTTTAACCAACATGGACAACAAACAGACTTCCAAGGGTATTAAATCCTAGCCCTTTAAAATTTAAATTAATATTAAAATAGGTACATTAAATTACGAAGCTTTACATTTCTGATTATTCAGATTAGCCACACTGGGGAAAAGTATCTTCATGCAAACAGGAGCAAATTCCTAAAGCTCTATATAAATGTACTGCTATTAGTGTCATTATACTTCTTATTCACAAAGGGAGATTTCATTCAGGACACCCAGAGCTTTAAAGTGAATTGGGTCATTCTCCTTTATTAGAAGATGGTAAATGTATTTCATAAGTATCTAAGTTCCCCACACTAAACATGGTGTGCCAGACCTGGGCACAAACACATTTATCAAGTGATAACCATGCTATCATGTGAAAGAGTTAAGGCCATTCCACATCCTACTATAACAAAGGTGAAAGTTTGTTTCCCTGCATGGCATTGGGCATTAGGCTCTTCCAAAAAATTCAGCAATCTTTCTTGAATTCCTACTTCTTTTTGTCCTCCCTTTCTTCTATGTGAAGATTTTTCTCAATAGCTCCAAAGCTAGAAACAAACAAAAAAAAAATCCCACCTGACTGAGCTCTGTAAAACTAAAGAAGCACAACGCACCTGTGTAAGTCCAGAGAACTGGAAGTACTGGTGCCACTTAAATCAACAGCTGAACCCCCATTAATGTCAGCAGAATTACACCTAGGCCTCCCAGTTCTTGACAGCCTCTTCAAAATAACAGCAGCAACAAGCACGGGATTGGGTTGACAATCATTTACATGCAAGTGTGACCTTTTTTACTCAATGGTGACATTTGTATCCTATTAGCAAAATACTGTATTGTATTTAAGCAATGATTGCATTTTCTATGGAGACAAACGACATGTAAATCAATAAATGACAAGGCTGCAAGCCAAGCACAGTATTGATTTTCAGTCATGTTCATCTCTGAGTTTAATGCTGAGAAAACACAGTATATGCTATGATATTTTACAAGTTACATCTTTTGGGCTAGATAGTTTTCTAAGAATTAAGAAATAAGAAAGTTGTTCTCCACTTGAGAGAGAAGAGATTAAAGGGGAGTGAGAATTTAACAGTTCTAATCGAAGTTAACACAGGATCTTAAAGCAAATGCTGAACAGATCAATACTGGTTTGTACAACACCCTTGTCATCTCCTCAGCTGCTATGATTAATCAAATTACACATGAATACCATCTGCATTAAACCCATGGTTAAATGTACCATCACTGAAACAAGCAGAAGGTTTACAGAAGTTTCAGTGAGAACCATTCTTACTGCTTTTGCCCTTCACAGGAAAACCAATTTATTCCAACCCCACCACAATGAGACCCTGGCAAGTGGCAGATACTGAGAAGGGCATTCCTGAAACATGAAAAGTGTGTTCCCATATTTGCTGTCATTTCCAATGACAACACAGATTAGAAATTTTAATATAAAACTAAAGAGAGAAGGGAATCATCTCCTTGTTTTCCTTTTATAAACAGATCCAGAAGCAGGCAGTCCTTTATTAAAGATACCATATTCTAACACTTAAATAAAAACTGTGGTTTTAAACAATTCATTTTTAGAAAACAAAAACTTGACCAGTTCTTGATTGCTCCTTTCTGTAACTGCAGAGAAAAAACAAGAAAAATCTGGAATGGATTTCCTAATGGATCAAAAAAGTGATCACTACCTGATCTCTGTGACATGTGCACAAGTGGTTGCTGGAACACTGGGTTCTGAGAATTTCAGCCTGTCAGTGCTGAGAGGCAGTGATCCTCAGAAGTACATTGTATTCGATCCAAAACCCTGGGAAAGGCTCCCTAAATTGTGTGATAACACTGAGGTTGTTGCTGTGTAATTAAAACTCATATCACTGGGTGGGATATGTAGAGATGTAGAAAATTAGGTTTAGGGGATATAGGTAATAATAGGTTACAATATGGACGAATTTGGGTGTGGATCATCTTCTTCTTCCTTTCTCCTTCTTCACAAATCTAGGGGTTATGCTATTGGGTCAAGAGTCCCACACTGCGGGACATGAAAAGTTAGCAATTGGATTATAAATAAAAACAAGTTACTTGGTATTTCATAATTGGTTAATTTAGACCTTAAAAAGCCTTGGAATTTAGAACTCACGGCCATTTTCCACCCTGTTACCTTGGAGGCATACTCCCGTGCAGCTGTATTACTGATAAAATACAATAAACAACTAAGTCTGAACAAGGATTCTTGGTCTCCTGCATTTTAATTCAAACTCTGAGTAAAAGAACTCACGGAACAGCAAAAAGAGAAAAACAAAAAACGGGAAAATTAATAGTGGTCTGCTTGTGAATAAGAAAAAAAACTTCAACACACAGGCAGCCTTGGCCATCTAGGAAGATACAAGCAACCTTTGCTACCAAAGGTACCAAGTCAGCACTGTGAATATGAGACAAGATGTCTGTCGCAGGAAATGAGAAATTCATTACACTCTAGTACATTATTGCAGTAGCAGCACTGACTTTTCTAAATGTCTTCCTAAATCTTTAGTAAGGTCATTGACTGAAAATATTTTAGGAGATCTAGTCAGACTGATTTGGGATATTGTTTCACATAACTATCTCTGTGACAGCCATAATTTAAGATCCTTGTGTTTTTAACTGAAACTCTTCTCACTGTAGCCCTAACACAGTGGTGTGAGGGATGAGTGAGGAATAATCCCACAATATTATTTTATGCTGATCAGACCTTTCTATACAATATAAAAGGAGCAGACACAGATGTTCACTTCCTCCACAAAGGCCAATCTTCCTTCCACTAGATGCTATTTTGAATTTGGATTATACAATATAAATGCAGTTGTTCAGTATGTAAGACTCCATAATATCCTACAATTGAACCAACAGGTTAAGGCACTTTTCATCTGACTGCACTAAATTATTGATCCACTGGTCCCTTTTTCAGATTTTAAATCACCTGAACAGAAGGAAAAATAAATGCATTAAGACTTTCCAGTCTCAGTGAGAAAATATATGTAGGTAGTTTGAGTCCCTACAGTAAAAATAATCACATAGAGTATCTTGCAGTAATCCATCTGATTTTGAATTAACCACTCAAAAAGCAGTTTATTTCAAAAAATATATTTTTAGTTTGCTTGGGAGTTGACTATATAAGCCCCATCTATCAATTCCTGCAGTTCGGGTATTACAGTATGAATAATATATGCCTTTGCCATGCGAATAAGATAACAGCCTTCACTCCTCAGTGCTCTACGTTTCTTATTCCAAATGTGACATAAAATACAATTTTCCTCAAGTAGCTGAAAAGGAATTTAGAATAAATGAATTACGAATACTTGAATACTTGAATGGAGATAGACGCTAATTTTGTAAAAAAAAAAAAAAAAGAATACAAAGCAAAACAGAATACAAAGCAAAATATCAAGAATTATTTATTAAATTCAGTGAGACACTGAGAAGGGCCTAAAGATACAGCTGAAGAGTGATGTTTTCTCAAAAAACACGCCTGAATACCTGCACATCTTTTTAAGTTATCACTTCAAAAGCTTCTTAAGCCCTCTTGAGCCTTTTTCAATAGCCAACAAGAAACGTGCCCCTTGACCACCTACAGCTGTGAATTCAGATGGATTCAATTCTAGTCACTTTTTCTTATTTTAAATTTTTTTTTGCTCTGTTTTATTTATTAGGGAGGCTCAGGTAATCTTCTCTTAAAGCATCAGGAAACTGCATCTGTTTAAAACAGGTTCCAGGGCTGGGCAGAACAGGGATATCACCCAAAGCCAGCTCCTGAGCTCGTGGTCAGCAGAATCATTATTTCTGTTTCTGAAACAATTCAAACAATATATTCAATATCTGGTGCACTGTCCATAATGCAGCACTATGGATCTGCCTGGATACTGACTGCACTCCATAGGGCTCTGGCAGTGCAAATAATCATGAAAAACTATCAACTGACGAGAGCCACTAATAAAGGATTATTTGGCACACAACATATGACTGAAATGTTCTCTGTGTATATTTTTGGCCTGTGGCCTTCCTCACCCCATTTTCTTTATGTTCTTAAAAAAATAAAACAAAGCCTTGGCTTTCCCATTTTTCACCACCCCAGACATATTACTGTCATTTCAAGCCAAAAAGGAATTGGAACTTTATTGTCATGGAAGAGTCAGGAAGAAGCCCAGTTCTTATTTGTTTTGGACCAGGAACAGTTTCTTTTTCTGACTTCTTTTTCCAGGTTTTTAATATGTGGGCACACACAGTTATTTGGACTGTCACAACAACTGTTTAAGACATCTCTCTGTTTGATGTATGGTGAAAGAGTCATAAAAAAAGACAGGAGTGGAAGAGCCAAACAATTACAGGCAAAATTTCAAGGGGTCATGGTGGGAGGCAGATGGAAAAGAAGAAAACAAGACTCCACATAGTAACAAATCCAAGAAGCACTGAAAACCTTAGAATTGTCAAAATTCTCAAAAGAAAGCATTTGGATTTTTGTTTTAAAATGTGTATACATCTTAATTTTTAAAGACTTAAAAGAGTTAAATGAGGGTTTTCAGAGGGAAGTGTATTTTCTGCTGACCCAAAATGATTTTCAAAATTATTTCTCTTTTCCTGTGCCTGAGAAAAACACAGTTTAGGATAACTCAGCAAAATGTTCTTGCTGCCTTCTCCTCTGGTAAAATCAGCAATCTAACAACATAATTTATTCACACAGATGTAACCAGTATCTCGACAGACCCACAACAGCAAAGCACTTTCCAAAAGCCTTGGGCTGGTGGTCACAATGAGAAAGCAGCCCAACAATTTAACAGCAATGGACTTGGGCTTTTATTCTGTTATGGGAAAAGAAACGTCTTTATGTCAGACAGAGAATTCCCTCTTCAAGCCTTCGCTTGACCTTTACAAATCACAAGGAACCCGAAGAAATGTCACGGATGGATAATGGTTAATGATGTTCACCAAAGCACAGTGACAGCATCCTGAAACAAACAAAGCCATCCGCCTGCACTCTCCTTTATCCTCGTTAGAAATGGAAAGTCACAAGCACTAAAGCAGATGATAACATTTGTTTTAAAGGAAATGTTAATTGAAATTGGCATGCTGCTGCTCACAGCTAGGAACAGGACCCCAAGGGATCAGCAAAAAGAAATGGAAAAAAAAAGGTTAGTTTTGCCAGAGGAGCAGTGACTCCCAGCCAGTGATGGGGAGGGCTCCATGTCTGATAATCCATTTTTAACTACAGCAGGATTAACTTTGACCTGAATAAAAAGCCATTTCTAAAGTGCAGAAAGCCTATTATCTGTTCTTTTAAGCATGTGAGTGGGAGTGGAAGAAAATAATCACGCGAGATCTACTTTTTCTTAATTATTTTTTAAAAAGATATTGGGACCTGAATATCTCAAAATAAGAAGAAATAAAAATATTCATTTTAATGCATGCCATGTAATACTTATCACTTAGTCACTGCAAAGTGCTGTCAGGTTTAATTACAGTCTTCAGTGGCCCAGCAAGATGAATAAGTCATGAATCTTAACACTCAAATCCGAATCATGAAAGTTAGCTTTCTCCTCCCCTCCCAGTGTATACTGGATCCCTCAGGAGAAAATAACATATATTAAAAACAGCTTCTAAACAGGACAACAAACTTGCCCAAATTAATTCTTTGTTAAAAACTGTTTTTATAGCAGGGACCAAAGTTTACTTATGGAAAAGAAATAACCTAAGTCAGCCTCACTCTGCATTAGTACTTGCTTAGTAAAGTAGGAGCTATCCAGGGCTGGGGGACCCTGTAAACACTGAATAGCAGTTGGAAAGAAAAGATTCAGGTATCAGTGGCTGCAGAGACTGAGCAGAGAGACAAAGCAATCTCAGGAAGCTCATTGCAGCAGCCTCCCAAGCCCAGCACTCACATGCCTATGATCAGGAAATGCAGCACTCTTCCCAGGCATAAAACTCCAGGGGGAAGACCTCTTCAAAGTTTTTTTCCCGTGCCGTGCTCCATCTCACAGGCATCCTGTTGGCATGAACTACCACTTAGCCTTCAGCTACTCATTTTCCCAGGAGCTTGTTTATTCATGAGCACCTCGATGTTTATCTCAGGGCTCAATACAGTCTAAAATGCACCAACACCTGAATGGTTTGAGGAATGGCACTTAAGAATCTGATCAATGAAACATTTTTCACTGACTTCAAAGAAAGCACAACTTCAGATAAAAAGAAACCATATTCAAGGTATCCAGCAACTATTTTCTCATGTTTTGAGGAACATGGTAATAATTTTTCTTCATTACTGTTTGGAGAATAATTTCTGGCCTTTGGGAAATTACCTGCTGGGCAGGCCTTACAGAAGACAGGTCTCCATGCCCAGTTTTCAAATTAGACTTATTCACATCTCCAGTCATGAGAAAAATCAATACAAGTACAAATTGAAGATTGTGTCAAAGTCACAGCCCCATGGCAGCCCCTCTTCATAGGGTTAGATCCCTTGCAAATAGAGATGGCCTTGGCAGCTGGACAATTCACTCCTTTGTGCTGCAGCATCACCTCTTTCCCAAGCACTGTAATGTTTTGCTACTTTCAGGGGCCAATACAGCAGGAATTAATCTGATCCAAAATTCACAATGTTCAGCAGGATGCCCTCACTTATTTTTAACTGGCTACCAGGGAGATTTCCCTGACTTTTGTTTTCTCCTTTGCCCTTCTGAACGGAAATAAGAAACTGCTCTCTGTGCCTTCTTGCCCTCTTTTGGCTCTCATTGGGTCTATTGCTCTCTCTAGATTACATCTTGCTCCAATGGTTGTGTGTATTTGAAAGGCCCCTTCCCTCACTGCAGTAAAAAAACCTTCTTACAACAATTGGCATCACCTGAGCCATTCTGATTGACTTCCAGTGACTGCCAGTGAAGATGAAAGTATGGTCATTATACAAATACACACACACACACCATCCCCAAAAAATATGTAAGAATACTTAAACCTAAGACAGTTAAGGTCTTGCATGTACAGAAATATAAGTGAATTTGCTGAAAACATCAAAAATATCAAATTCCTCTGAATATCAATATATGACTTTTTAAATTCTATTCATTACATTCAAGTTGATTAGTAGTTCCAATACCCATTGTTTAGAGAAGAGATGGGGAAAACTTTGCTGCAGCTCTTTTCTGACCTCAATGGGTTGTTGCATTTCAAATGTGAATACTCATTATCGTCTCTTTTCAGAGTTTTTGATTCAGCAGCCAAATGATGCTTTTAAGGAAAAGGAAAGCCTAAGGCCCATACTGAAAAAAATGGATACATTAGAGCTATGGAAATAATTTATTCATACCCTAGTGTGCAAGAGCCACTCTCAGCCAGATATATGCATGTGACAAAACTCTTTAGGAAATCAGCTTCTATTATAGAACATATTTGGAAAGGTAAAGCTGATAACCTATCAAGTATATTTAACAGGCTTCTTCCTTTAAGCTTTCATAATTACAGTATTAAATTCTCTGCTTTTTAATGCATTAGACACACTGAGGACATAGGACGCTCACTTAATTAACGTTACATAGAAAAAAAAGGTGAGGTCTTCACAAAAGAACTCAAGAGTAGAAGCATATTCTACATACCTGCACTGAGTTCCTTTCTGAGAAAAAGGAAGAAGAGGGAGAAACATTTGAAATGGAAAAGAGGATCACCTTTTGCAACATTAGGTCTGTTGACTGACACTCTTAAACACTACTTTTGATTATGTTTTATTTTAATGAATAATAAATGTGGCTCTGTAGAAAAATTAAAGTAGTTGATAGAAAAACCCCTAGCCCATAATTTTCAAAGCTGCATTCCTGCATACAGGGCCCTAAGCTTTGATACAGGCACAGAAATGGAAATTTATCCCAGAGCAAGAATTAAGAGGCTCCTGATACAGAATAATTAGAGCCTTGGGGAGGTACAGGTTGAGAATTCAAAAATGTGTGTGAGTTTACATGGTTTCCAAGCAGATGTAAAGTTAAGGGTTCTTCTATGAGTATGCCTTCTAAGATAGCGGAAACTTAGTGTTTCCTGCCTGTAATTGCCTGCAATGCATTTTATCACTGCCTTACCACCACCATTCATTTTCCTTTTTTATACAGCTCTGAGGGGAAACAGCAGTTTCTCTGGAGTACAGAAACAATTCATCCAGAGAATACAGGGTATGATAGTACCTTATAGAAAGACTGAAATTATCACAGCTCTCATCACCTTCCAGTATAGGGGGCAAAAAAAAAAGTACCTTTCCGAAGGTCAGAACAAATGCCATGTGCATTTCAAAAACTCCATTTTAAAGTTCTGTTCTGAAAAAAAGGGTTAACAGAGCACTATTTCTATTCTGTTTCTGGCACTTTCATTATGCCATCAGTTATTACGGTGACATCTTCTAATAGGAATTTCATCATGTATTCAAACTGGTGAGCAGAGTCATTCAGCAGCCACAACAAATTTAGCTCAACAGGCTTTATTTCAAGAACTACAATGGTGTCAAGTGGTCAGTCCTTCATTTTTAATTTCTGGTTATATGAGGTGCAAATGCATGATCTCTCATGCTAACTGCCAGCCATGGCAAACAGTTACAATTACATTCTAACATATCCTTAACTATGGGCAAACAACATTATCAAGCTGGGGATGGGGCAGTTTGAATCACAAAGAAAGAACTTATTTTATTATGGAAATTTTTAATTTATTTTCCTCTTCATTTACCACAGTCATGTCTTCCTAATCAGAAAAATAAATACCACAGTCTGTACCTTGATCCAAAGTAGAGAAGTCCAATAATTGCTAGATTTATTTTTTCCCCCTTTTTATCTACACCTGCAAATTTGAAAAGACTAAGTCATCTGTTACACAACCAGCTCTGTGTACCTAGGTCTTAAATGCTGCTTAATAGTGAAACACAATGTTCTCCTCCTATACACAAAATGCAGTGGCACCTGGCACACAGATATCTGTGCTCTCTGTCCAGCACAAGGGTGCCAGTGGTCCCTGCACACACTGGACACCATCTCATGATAGTCAATGTAATTGAGGCCCAACTCTCTCTGGAGTTCTGTGGATCTGCCTCCCTATTTGGATCAGCGAATGCTGGAACCTCACCAGTAACTGGCCCAATGAAATTAGTGAACATAATGGCACTTCCTTAAGGCTTTGAGGACACAACTGGGTCACTGGCAATTCTCAACAATGTAAAAACATAGTTATTCATTCAGTCCTTTAGCCAACAGCCTCTGTTCCAATGGACCTTATCAGTGATGCCAAATACTTTCTTTTATTTTAAGCTCCTTTAACTATTGACTGGTTTATTTTTATTTGTTGCTACCAAACAACTTCTGACACATCATATCTTTGAAGTCCAGTCTACTGTTTATACAGAAAAAGTGAAGCTGACTCTCCTTCCTCTACTTAATTGGAAAAACACCCAAACATTATAAATGAAGCTCCTACTTCAAATGCTGATAGGAAGCAATGCTGAAATTTGCTGTAAAAGAGTTGAAAACACACAAGCTTAACATCTGCTTTCTGAGCTGGCCAGGTCAGTAAAATCTTTAATCATGATACATGTGCTAAGAAAATTAAGGTACAAGAGATTCAATGTGAAAACAACGAAAATTCATTTAAATCCATGAATAATCATGAATGCTATCTGGAATTTTATTATTAGTTCTGTGTTGCACATCCATATTTTTAGGTGGAAGTGCATCCTGCCCTACAGCAAGCCCTATCTAAAGTCCTGATGAGCTGTAAACCCTTGTTTCTATTGCCAGCATGCCAAGCTATTGACCCATAGCACCTTAGGGTTGTTCTGATTTGGACACAATAACTTGAGGAACATGCTCACTTCAAATGCCAGCTCAATTTTGTTGTTTGCACATGGGAAGTTCTTCTGTGACATGAACTGGAATGATTGTAAAATCTATTGATGTTTGTAAAATCTAATGGAATGCAAAGGAAAATATCCCTTGATTTCATATTGCGATACTGTAAAAGGCAAGAATGGTTAATCCTCACCAGCCCTATCAATGTCACATATATGCAGTCTTATTTACATTAAATGCCACAGCAGAGTTTACTTAAATTAGAAGGTTACACATGACTAGATAAAATTAAAGCAGTCACTTCATGAATTTTTAATTTCCTCTGTAGTGATTTAATTCCGAAGTAATTTGAAAGAATCCTCTCAAAATGTAATATCAAATTACAACAGAACCTGCTTATCTCTACCTAAGTTATCTTTCATTGACCAGTCTTCGGATTCCAGGCTCTTTTTTCAGTGTTCTAGTGAACTCTAAAATGATTACTGAACAACATCTAACTCTTCATTCCTTCCAGACTGCACAATACAACTCTTTACAGCAGAGGTGTGTTTAGTGTTGGTCTCCTCCCCATATTACACAAAAAATAAGCATTATTGTTTGGGAGTCAGCCACCCCACATTTGTTCACCCACAATGTATCTTCAACAAAAGTCTAAATGAAGAAACAGACATTTTTTCTCATTTGCACTACCCCAGCCTGGATAAGGTCCTCCCATCTCACCCTCAGGCCACCGCCAGGACCTTGAAGAAGTGCTGTGCAACACTGCTAATTCATGCAACATCAATACAAAACTCAATCCCAACTTTATGCTAGATAAATTAAAAGTGATGGAAAGAATTTCAGTAAGTTGCCCAGGGGAAGCAGAATATTTATTTCAACAGTGCTCCAATTTCCAAATCGTCCTAACTAAGCCGGTTGTCAACACAGCAAGATTACACTGCTGGTTCATTGCTGTTCTAGCAGATGGTGAGGACCTGTAAAAGCCGAATGTGCTGCCACTTTGCTGTTCTAACAAATTAAAACTGAAGTCTTGAAAAGTAAATTTGCTCAACAGCAATAACAAATGTGAAGTTTAGACCCTTCATAACTATATACACAGGTACATATATAAGTTTGTGAGCACTTATCCCATCTTTTGAGAAACTCAGAGCTGTGAAATAGTTTTTCTGTGAAGATTTTGGATTTTGTTTTTAAACAAAATATAACCAGTCACAGTTAATTTATCATTTCAATATAAAGTCACTGTAACTGCAAATGTCTTCAAGTTTTGGCAGGGCACTCTAAAGCTCCAGAAAAGGCTTCCAACAAAAACATAAAATGGATTGTGAACAGCTAATTAAGTGTAATAGCCAGCCTTGTGAAAGAGAGAGAGCTATCTTTGGATGTGCTACATCATTATAGCTCTCTCTGGAATAATTTTCTTAAGAATAAGAGAAGATTTCACTCCCTGTCCCAAATCTCCAAAACATCAAAAGACAACAATTCTAAATGACATACGTCACACTTCATCTCTTACTCTCTTAAAATCATAACCAGGTTATCTACCGCCATTATTAGAGAAATTGTTGCTCTATGGCTGGAACCATTGCAATATTCTCACTGACTGACACTAGCTAAGGATGATTTCTGACCAATTCATAGACCACAGCTATTTTTTTTTTTACAATTACTGCATCTCTTACAATGTCTACACATCATACATGAAATGTTTTGTTGTCAGTGTGGACACTTCCGGTGAAACAAACAATTATTATCCACATTTTACAGATGAAGCAGAAGGATGATGAGTCTGGTTTGGGGTTTGAGGCATTTTTGTTTTGGTTTGTTTTGGGCTTTTTTAATGTGATTGGTTGGTTTGGCGTTTGGTAGGGGGGGTTGGTGGATTTTTGTTTGTTCTTTTAAAAGGCATTTGAATGCCTTCCGGCTCCACAAAACAATAGCAAGCACTTCATTAAACACTCCTGTTTTCACAAGCAAGTTTAATCAAGAAAGATGTTCTTTAACTAAGATGCTTTTGGAAATAAACTTTATAACTCAGAGCACTAAGCAGATTCATACTTTCAAATATGGGTTCTGGGAGTATCAGAAAGTCACTCCAGAAGTCACCAGCAGCACAGGGAAATGAACCATGGATTCAGCAGTCTGCACTCACTCCACTGAGACAGGCAGACTCTCATTGTTTAATCCCCCACCCACTTAATTTTCAGGGCCCTCTTTATATGCTCTCCTCTCTTACCCAGTCCTGCTCCAAAACAACCCACTTCACCTTCACACATGTCCTTGTTAAACCTTTTACCAAATTACATATTAACATACTTCTTATCATATCTTTTCCTCATCATTTGTCTTTCTGTATCCCAAGAGTGCCATGGAACTTGCTCAGCATTCCTTTGTGTTTGTACAGCATCTAGAAAACATCTCACTGATCCACTCAGGGGTTTCTTTGGTTACTATGGAGATAGAAGTAACAGCAAAAGGATTTAGGATGAACAAGTCTAATAAGAAAAATATACACCTATAAAAATTACATCATACTGTCTAGACCCTTTGACCACATTGCAATAGACTGATTGAGGTTATGTTTCTTCATTGCCTTATTTAACAAGGAAGGAAATCAAGATATTCCTCCCTGATGCACCTGACAACACCCTATTGAATGTCCAAGCTGAAACTCTACTGAGGTAGAAAATGAGGATAGGAAAGAAGATTCAAGATTGCTTGTGTAGTGAGGGAGGTTTATCAAGGTTTAAAAATATCCAATTAGCACATTATGAACTGTTAACCTAGATGGATGCTACTATTTGGGCCTGCTTTTAAAACCTGCATGGATTTGCCAGCCTTTCTGGCTTGTAAAGATCCATCCCTGTTAGATACATCACCCACCGGCACAAGAATTTCTTCAGCTGCTGTTCCCGCTCTGTTCTGCATTTCCTCCCTCTATTGCAGCTCCAAAACTTCTCTCTTACACTGCCTGGCAGAGTTAATCTCAGCTATTTAACTTTACAGAGCAATATTGCCCAAGGTAAGGGGGAAATATACAAAAAGTAATCACTAGAAACAGAAACAAAATTCAAAAAATTTCAAAAGTCAAAAAGAGCATGACTGCTATAGTAGCCATACATACATTTATTCACAAAATTATATATCTATTTTGTGCATACAGAAAATAGGCATACAGCTCACTGCCTCTACAAAATCAAGATGCCTACCTTGATAACTGCTATCAGCAGTTTATGTAAGTAAAATTTTTCCACACAGATGACAAAATTTCCTAAAATAAGGGTCTGTACTAGAAAATCAACGTTCAATAAGCCAAGCCAGCATGCCTGTGGCTGAGCCAGAATTCTGTGAAACCACGATTTAGGTCTGGGTGTAGAAATACCTACTGACAGCTGCACTTGCTGGTGGGTATGGTTTGATTTCACCATCTATTTCACAAACACCCACAAAAGTGTTTTTGCATATAAATATTCATAAGGTGCAAATTAGTGGTTTCACAGCTATTTTCCCTTTCTTTTCCTCCCACAGTCTGCTACAATAAAGCCTCATTTCACAGAATCACAGTTAAATGTAAGCAAGGTCTCTCCCTTGATCTACACTCAAGCGTATCACCCCTTGAGATTATTTAAAATACTGATTATTTAATTGTTTCTGATGCCTCTGAAGCAGGACATACATGTTGATACTGACTTTCAGCTAGTGAAAATAATTGGAACTCTCAAAATATTTTGAAAAAGGCTGAGAGATGATCCCAATGGCGAGTTCAAAACCTGAAAAGTTAACAAAGGTATCACACACAACAGGTCCTTCTTGAAATCACCTATCTCAATAGTATGAACTATAGACAGCAACCTAGTAGCAAATCACATTTGCTTTACAAAAAGAGAAGTGTAGCACGGAAATCATCAGTATGTTGTGTGGGAGGAAAACAACAGAGTTTCTAAGAAAAGAACAAAACAAAAAAACAACCAAAAACCCCAAAAAAAACCCAAAAAAAAAAACCAAAAGAAAAAACCCGACACCAGAAACCCCTCTCCCTTTTAAGCAAGTTACTTAAAACAAACTTCTATTAAGGTAATACAAAATATATAGGTCCAGTCCAGAGTCCTGACTCCCACAAAGCCTCTGTATTTGAAAACACTGATTCCTAGTCCCACAGTTTAGCTTCCTTAAAAGTTTATTTGATCTAAAGAGTAGAGCTCATTAACTTAACACTGAAGTCAGAAAACTCACACAGGATAGATCACATGGTGAGGAAATCCATCCTGATCCCAGGACTGAAGAAACATGACCTGCACCTACCACTGCTGCTGACACAGATCATTCTAAGGATGGACACATATGAAGACCATACACACAATATCCTCATCCTGAAGTCACTGCATTTTTTTTTTTTTTTATAAATACTAGCAAGTTTTAGGAAAAAAAAAACCAACTTTCTTTTTAACATGAAAAAGAGAGGTTTCAGTCCCAGACTCCTAAATTATTAGTATTTAAGTATTTAATCTGAACACTGAAGAGATGAATCCCTATCATTTGCTGATACACAGTAAACACATGCATGGTAGCTTATCTGCTTACAGCACTGCAATATTTCTTACAAGGATGAAAAGAATTCTTAAGGAAAATTCCACTCTGCAGTCCCTCCTCAGCCATCAGACAACACTGGAAGGTCAGAACTACAGGGGGTGGAGGACAGCACTGAAGGAAGCTTTCCACTGACTGTCTCAACTGTGAGACGTTCTAGAAGACTGTGGTATTTTGGTTTACATGCACTAGAAGAAATGCGGCAGAACATTTGCTTGTTTTACATTGTTTTCTTTTCTTCTCTTCCTCAACATTTGTTTTTTCCATCATCTGATGTCATTACATATATAAGAAAAGTTAAATATTTACAGCAGCTCAGGCATATATAGCAAATCCCTATAACAATTCCCCTGGGAAACCCATCTCTCTGATTCAGTTTTCAAGGAACCACAAGACAAGTATTTTTTCCTATAAATAAAGATGACACTACAGTTCCACATTGAAACTATTTTCCCCCAATTTCAAACCTGAATATACAAATTCCATTTGCTGTCCTGTTTTATTCCAATAAATGAAGCTTTACCAATGGATCTAAGCAGAAATGTCATCAGTGCTTGAGTGATTGTTGGATATTATTTTTTTGATATGAAATGAACACTGCATGAATTGGCAAATTAATCTGCAAATGACATTACTAGCTTAAATAGATTTAAGCTACTCCATGTCAAACTACAGCTTATTGTTATACAACTTTGATCACTGGCTAAATGTACAAAGCCTACAATGTACAAGGCATCAGAAATGATCTTTATAAAAATAAGATTAGAGAGTAATAAGAACATGGTGGTTGCTGGAGATACTGTTGACATTTCATATTAAAGCCAGAAATTGTTATGAAATTGAGTTGAAACATGCTATAACAGGGAGAAAAAGGTGATCATCAATAAATTTCATTTATTGGAGCACTCCATTATTGACATTTTATAAAATTAGAAATCATGAAACTGCTGCTTTCCACAAGTTTGACAAGGAGTAAGATCATTTAATAGCATATTAAGAAAAGGGAACCAGCTAGAAGTTACAGTGAGTGAAGCATTTTCTCATTGAAGTTTTAAAATATTCTCTGCTAATTCTTCCCCTCTTCTCACAGAAATTTAGGAACATGATTCATGGACGTGCATAACCATGTTCTTTCAGCCCCACTTGTTAGGGCAGTGCACAAGGCAGAGGGCACAGAAGGATGAATGCCCTGAACGGTATGAAGATGTGGGACTGAAGAGGTGAAAAGAGGCTTGGAAGGAACCATCTAGCACCCAGCTCTCTCTGCTGCTCTGTCTTCTCCAAACACCCTGACTGCAGGAGCTGACCATCACAGTTCAGAATTAAAACTGTAACCCTCTGTGAGATGCAATAGTCCAGCTTCCATAGTCAAATTTCTCTACTACTTTATTGCTTCCTAGCCAGTCAGACACAAAGCACAGCTCACTGCATTTTTGACCTGTTAGTTAAAGCACCAGTTAGGGTTCTAATTGCTCATTTATTAAATACATCTTATGCCTGTTTCTAACAGTAGGATATCCAAAAAAACATTGCTATCTACGCAAAAGAACTCACTATTCAAACACATATTCTGAATAGCTTCCCAGCCTCGATAATTTCCTCACTTGCAGCATTCTGTAGTTGAGACATTTCCAGTATCCAAATGTTGCCATTTCATCTTTCTTAATCTATTCCCAATAGAACCATCATAAGTTATAATAAGTAACTCTGAATGGCAGATTTCTGAGGCAAACACATGATTTATGATTTAGCTTTAAAAAGACCTCTTAGGTTTAACATTCAAACTCCTGTCAAACACACTTGTAAGTCGACACACGCTGATTGGGACTGCTGGAGCCTTATGTGAAAATGGCTGATAACTAACATGCCAAGGCATTCTTTTGTTTGGGAGCATTATTCATGCAGTTCTGAGGTAACTGGCTTGTGCCCACCCATCAGCCTCATCACCAGCTGCTTTCCCATAGAAGATTCCCAGCCACAAATAGGGGTGTTTCATTTGAATCACACAGTTGCTCCACTGGACAAAACTGAATCAATATCCTCACAAGTAAAATTAACTTAGCGGCATTTACAGCATCATTACATATTTCATCTTTACATACATACCCTGATAGGCCACTGAATTCACACCTCCCCTCACCCCAGAAATATTTGAAGAAATGTTTCCTTCAATAAGCATTATATCTGGAGCTTTTTATTTCTCCTTTTGCATTATAAATAGGTTCATATATCACAATTAACTCTTTCATTCTTCTTGTACAGAATATATAGTCTTATACAAGCTTACTCCCATAAGCTTTGCTTAGATGACTATATGACTACAGCATAAACTTCTGCATATTCTTTAACACACATATAGGACAAAAGTATGAATTAGAACTTTTTATATTATTTTAATGATATTCACTGATGATCACATACTGAAATGTGGCCCTATTTAAATAATTTATCAAAGAAAAAGATAACTTAGAAAAATTAATATTGACCTAAAAAGGCTAATTCACCACACCGCATGTAGGGAAAAATATTCTTCAGTTTAATGTAGACTAGCTAATCTTTTTTCCTGTGGTTGAGATGCATCTTTTTTGATGCTAGGTTTGTTTTACACCTTTGCATTCTAGCTTATGACACAGGTAAACAAACGAAGTGTGCAGGCACAACTGTACTGACTGAGCTGCTCACCCATGACCCTGCCGGGCCAGCTCCCAGGGTAGCAAACACAACAGAGCCCTTCTCCACCAGCACAGCCACAGCAAGCCCACACTCTCCCTGACTTCAAAATGGTTTTGCATCAGGACCATGTGGTAGTTTAAACTTAATTCGATGGACTGGTTGCTAAACAAATTAAAAAGTTGGTACCGCCTCTGCAATTCACATATTTGAAGGAAGACCAAGCACAGGCAGTTCCTTTTGTTCCTGTTTCCCCCCCGGGATGGCGAAGCGGGGGGCCCAAGCCCCGCGGTGCAGCAGCGCGGGGCCGAGCCGCTGGGGAAAGCCGCGCCGGCTCCACA
Organism: Coloeus monedula; assembly: GCF_965178545.1. Lineage (NCBI taxonomy): Eukaryota > Metazoa > Chordata > Aves > Passeriformes > Corvidae > Coloeus > Coloeus monedula. Next base: position 13,030,687 of record NC_138795.1, on the reverse strand, counting down.
AGCAGCCATGACCAGCCTTAAACAGCAGCGCAGCCGGAACCGCGCAGCGCGGCTCCTGGGGCCGCTGGGCCCCTTCCACGCAGCCAGCGCGGCTCGTGTCGAACCGAGCAAAAACATGCAGCCTACAACAGCGAGTTTTCCCCAGAGCAGAGCCTGGACAAGAGACAAGATCAACTTCTTAGCCGCAACTTAACAGGCACCAGCTTTCTTCCAGGTCAGAGAGAAAGGAAAAGCGAGATCATGTGAGATGAAGCCAACATGGCGGCGCCAAGGTCAGTAAAGGAAGGGAAGGAGAGCAGGAGCTCCCAGCGCTGGAGCTGAAAATTCTCCTTGCAAGCCATGGTGAAGACTATAATACAGCAGGGGTTTTTTTCCCTCCCTATAATTCATAAAATGAATTGGGGGGATGTAGAAATTCATGCGTTCATGAAAAATATTCATGCCAGAGTATATAGATGCAGTGAAAGACTTTTAGAAATTGAGAAGAGAGCCTTTACTTTCAGGCTGGAATAGCTCATCCTTAAAAGACTAAACCCCGTGTTATTTGTGACCCATGATGGCAGTGGGGGAAGACTGCAAGATTCATGGGAGGGATTTTTTTTTTTTTTTTTTTTTTTTTTCGCTGCAGCAGATTCCGGGCAGGCTGTTGTTTGTGAAAGTTTGAACCGCTCTAGAGAAATTCGCAGAGAGCTATCTCCCGTGGGAAGGATCCCACAGCACAGCAGAAGAAACTCTTTTCCTTAAACACAAGGAAAGACTATTAAGAAATGAAACTGTCAAACCCCCATGTTTGTTTCCCTTGTGCAGGTTGGTGGAAAGAGGGAGGTACTAGAAGGGAAAGGTATTCTGGGAGTTTGCTTTAATTTCGTATTTTTTTTTTTTTACTTTTAATTCTGTTAGTAATGAATTTTCTTATAGTACAACTGTTTAAGTGTGGACCTGTTTTGCCTTGAAGTTTTTCCGTTTTCCTCAATAGTCCTCATTTCACCTTGTTTTGTATGTGGTGCTTGGCACCTAACCAACGTCAAACCATGACACTGTGCTATGCTTTGGGACATCAAATTTTGTTTTACACATCTTCAGAAAGCTCCTGTCTAATTCGAGCCATTTGATACCATCAGAACTTGGCCCTTCTTTTATGACAAACCAATCACAAAAAGAGTTTTCACGTCTAAATTGTAAAGCAGTCTGCAGGAAATTAGCTGTAAAAGAGACAGGAGGCTTTTGTGGCACAGCTGAAAGCTTATGAAAAACAAATTACAGAAGAAACATTTTTAATAGACATGCTTAATGTTTTTATTGGTGAGAATGCTGAAGTGGCTGCCAATTCAACTTTGCATCCAAACTGTCAAACATAATTGCTTGTATATGTGACATAATAAAAATCTCCATTGTAAAAGCCTTAAGAACGCTAAGTAATGTAACACTGGCTTTTACAGCATTAAAAAGGAATAATAGACTTGTGTCCAGTTATTGTATTTAGAGAAATGCAGGAAACCCATTAGATTTCAAAGACAGACAAATTGTTAAATTGCTTTTGCCACTTTGATCTGCACAAAAGACAGAAATCATTCCTTGGGAACATTTTCAATTTAAACTTGTCTCCTTAAAATATGCTTTTCAAAGTGTGCATTAAAATAAAAGGTATATTCAAGTGCAAACACTCAACTAATAATTTCTCCATGTTGATAATTGTATTAATCGGGTAGCAATCTGTGCATCTGTGATATTGCTGTGACCTCTTCAGTTGAAAGCAGCTTGTAACCGGCACTCTGAAAATTCAAGAGTCATTGACCTGAGTGCAAGAATTTTCTATTTACAAAGAAACGTGTTCAGCTGGTAAACAGGAAAAAAAATTGTGTTGAATTCTCAAGACAATCTGAAAGATGAAGCAAACCTACTAGAATCAATTGAGGTATAATAAGAAAATGGAGCAGTAAGAACAATTTAAATGCTGTTCTCCTGCTGCCACAACCAGTCCAAGATGAAAGCTTAACTTCTTTCCTTAAGCAGAGAAAAGTCCTTTCCAACACTTTCCGTGTAATCCCAGCACATCTGGAAACTTAGCAAGGGCATAGTCTGTTTCCAAGGGGAGAGTCAGACAGGCAAAAACAAAACTGCCACAAAGTATACCTGCCACAAAGTAGACTGGAAAAAACTCTAGAAGGTAATGTCAATGGTTACAGAAAATAACGAAAGGGAAAACAGATTAGAAATTGTGAAGGTTATGGTGGAGTTTGAATCTTATTAAATATAATCTTCACCCAGGCAAGACCCCCTTCGATAACCCCAGGAAAAAGGAGAGGGAGTAAGACATGGATGATGTCCTCAATTGTGTTCCCAAACTACAAATCAACATAAGGGACAGTAGGTAAAAATAAAAGAGAAATTTCTTTCTTTTTTTTTTTTTTTAACTGAAAGAAAAAGCTGCTGAAGAAGCAGTCAGCAGGAAAAGGATAGCCTCATACTTCATCATACTTTGAAAATACAGCTTTATTTAAGCATTTCATTTATATTAGCTCTTTAGAAAATAAATCCCACATCAGCCTTTATGTCTTCTACAGAGAAGAATCCTTTCCTCATAAAAACAAATAATGTCCTCATAGCATACAGAGCTATGGCATCATCTTGAAAAGCAGTATTCTTTCTGCAAGTAACTGCCGCACAACCTTCCTCAACAGTCTTTTAAGGGAAAGAGAGCACAAGATTCTTAACATCTAATATTAAAGAATGTAACTTGGTTTGCTTGGGAAGCAAATCCAAGGAAGTTACATCAGACTGCCAGTATCAGTGCAAGAGCTCACCTCTGTCTAGAATGCCTCTGACTCCTTTTCATCTGCAATAGTAAAGGCATGAAGAAATAATCAGGTAAATATTACAAAATCACATGCATATAAAATAGAGCAGGCACTCCTCATTAAGACGAAACTAGAGAAAAAGGAGCTATTATTCACTAAACTATGTCCACCTTCAAGAGCTTTTTTCTTTTTAATCCTGGTCTGGTACCAACTTCCATATAGAAGCAAAATTGGAGACCTAAATTAAGACAGGATTCAAGAACAGATCCACCAAGCAGTATGCAGGAGCAGGTTTGGGGTTTTTTTATCATAAAAAGATAGCGATAGAAATGAAACGTATATGAGAATTGCCTTCTGGACATTACTGGACTCTACCATCATCAGTTTATTGCTTGCTTATGGATCTATATAGCCATTATTCTTAGAAAGAGCTTGTTTTCACTCCTCTCTGTGCCAGCTATTACTGTGAAATTCTAACAGTTCATCTCCTCTCCTGTCTCTTGATTTGATTTCCTACTTCCTTGAAGTGCTACTATCTTCCCTCCAAAGGAGAGGGGGAAAAAAAGAGAAACAATCTATACAAGATGCAGGTTTCAAGCAGGGCTTCACAGTATCTCGGTGGTCAAACTAGACAGGGATGCAATTTGAAGGATTCATAGAGATAGTGGATCAGCTGTACCTCTGTCATAGAGTAAAGCCAAGGCACTTCACTCCACACTGGGCAGATGGGCTGAGTTTGAAACTCTCTGTGGCTGTTTTTGTCTTCAAGTCCACACCTTGAATACTTTAAAAAAAAAAATGCTTATGACAAAAACTGGAAGAAGCTACAAAACTCTTCCCTGCCCCCTAATGCCTAAAAAGCAAACACAAAGCTTGGGCAGTGCCACCCTGCCTACCCCACAGGCTCCTCTTTACTGGTACACTTGGCCCATCACTGTTCCCTCAACAGGAGAAACATTTGCTTCCCTTAGTCAGTCTCGACCAGGCAGATCTCAAAAGCCTGAGAGTTTCTCCATGCCAGTCCTTACCCAAATGTTGCCTTTTCCAGCCTCCTTTACATCCAGTAGAGGAAGTCCTGTCCTTAAGCTCTACAGTTTAAATATTTGAACAAAGGTATTGTATTCTCTTAACACTCATAACTTTTATTCTCAGCCTGTATCTATCACATTTTGCTCATTAATCAGCCCTGGTGATTTGCATGTCCTAGTTCTGAATGAAAGCTAAAAACTTTTATGAGGAAAAGAATTTTAAAGTTGTAGAGCATAGTGATAGCATAAAACCTACAAATGGCAACTTCCTCAAAGCTGGCCTCTTTAACAATTACATCCTTTCAAAATACTTCTTTGCCCAAAACCTGACCAAGCCCCTTGGTTTTTTTCCTTATAGTTATTTAAATCCCAGCCCCTTGTCAATATGGCTCTTCAAGAAAAGAAATTTAAAAATTCAAGTCCAGATTATTTCAGCACAAAACTGCAGAATGGAGCAGCAGGAAAACTGATCCTACACATACTGGGATAAGATGTGAGAGCTACATAATATTTCAGGAAACATCATGTTATTTCCTAGAACTGCTCGCTTCCCTGGGTTGATTTTTCAGCTGACAGCAAGTAAAGGCTTCGAGAACCTAACACAACAGGTTTCTCACAGGAACTCTTTTTGTGGAAAGTCTTTCAGATTTCAAGAACTATGTGAAGAACTTCAAGTCCATCTTTCATTTGCTTAGCAGAGACAAAAGTGCCTTCTAACTAAAATTGGAAATATTGCAAAGTATCTACTTATAAATGGCACAGTACATTTGTATGCCAATAAATTTATACTTCCATGACACTCAAACAAGGGAGTACTGTACTGAAAGGAGGATTTCCCACTATTCTAATAAGTAAAAGAATATTATGAACTTCAAATTTTGCATGAGGACAACATGACATCATTAGCATGAGTTACATATGTAACTAATGTGTTTTAAATGAAATAAATATGTGAAAGGCTTAAAGAAAAGTGATGGGGTTTACCCTAACTAAGAGCTATGCAGTACACACGGATGTGTGCAGAGAGGAGCTGGGGCACATCCAGCTAAAAGGTTTTAGGCCATTAGGAGAAGGTAAAGGAACAGCAGACATGGCAAGCACCCCTTTCATTCTGGTGTTAAATAATGCTCTAGAGAACTGCAGAAGACATACAGAAAATCAAGATTTTAACTGGAACAGACAAAGAAATAATGAAAATGAACTCAGACACTTACAAAGCAGAATTGAACAGACAGGGAAATGAAACAGAAAGAGGAAATTCAAAATTATCGTGCAGGGCATCTTTGGATAACTAAGCATTTTAGTGCTATCCTGATGAGCAGAAGCTTCATTAATCTTTCGTGACAAGTGACTTGCAAGAAACAAAGTTGTGGCAATATTTCTGCTACTAAAGGAAACTTCCATGAACTGCAGTGGCTGCAACTAAACCAATATGGTAAAACTCACCAAGAACACAATAAAATTGCTTTAAGGAATTGCAAACATAAATCTCTCTCCTGCAATGTCATTTTCTTCCCCAGTGCTAGGCTTTATGGGGCATGTCATCAAACATAGCACTGCTGCAGTGCCATTGACCCTGGGGTCAACAGAGCTGCTGTGAAACTGCATCGTATCTGCCCCTCCACTGGGGTTTGTTTGCCCTTTTAATAAAGTATTCTCCTCCCTCACAATTCAGGTGCTGGTCCAAAATCAGAAAAGACACCTACTTGTATTCTGGAATGGTTTTTCTACCTTGATACTTTGTCTTCTCCTAGGGGAACACCTCCAAGATGGGGCTGTGATAGCAGCAGGGAAAGGCCTAAGGAAATCTTGCCACTCAGCAGTTTGAAGGAGACACTGCCTCTTAATCTTCCTCCTCCACCCCCATAAAACAGAACAGATGGTTTTAAGGCAAAACCTTCAGCCTGCCCTGAATGCCTGGGCTTCTCCTTGGACTTTGTCACCAGTGGGAAGGAAGAAAGGATAGCATGGAGAAAAAGACAATGTGGCTCAGACAACAAGGCCAAACATAGTTCCATGCCCTCTTTTCATGTGGCAAAGGAACAATCTGACTGTAAAATTCTGAAAGAACAGGTTTGCTCCATAGCTGAGTCATTAAAAGGTGTCACATTTAATTCTACGTCAGAGTCAAAGTTCTTCTGGACAAACCACTCTGCTCATGCCATAAATGTAAGCAGCAACTGGCCTCTCCCCTATGCAACAAAGGGACAAAAATTAAAAGATTTCTTTCATGGGAATGCACACAATTTGATCACAGTGACACTGATTTATGCAAAAGCTTATCTGCTTTCTTGTTTATTCCATTTCAAGAAAGTTTGCTTTCTTGTCTTAGAGCCAGCTCCTTGCTATCAGAGGTACAGGGATCTGGAGGAGAGAGCAAAGAGTCCTGCCCAGAGGCAAGAGGAGCCAAGATGTTGTCAGAAATGGGCCCTTTTTCAGGTTTTAAAGGCATTTGGGAGCTGTACAGATGTGAGTTCTCATTTTTATTGTTGCAGTGAGAGTATTATTCCCTTATGAGAAGCCGCCTGAGCTTCAAGCCACCTCTTGGTTTCATTAAATGGACCTTCCCTCCTCAGTGTGCACCTCAGAGAAGTTCAATTTGATCTCCACAGTCCCTAATGAGGCAACAGGGTTTTCCGTTGTGGAAAGGAGGTGTTCTATCAGTCCTATTTTGGGTCACTCCTTTGGTAACTAGGGCACCCTGAATATATTCCTGTCCCTTTCCCCCTCACAACCCCTAAAAGCAGAAACAAGCAACAGATTTCCTGCAGAAGCCATCACCTATTGCCTTCACTCCTTAAAAATTAAGTTCATTTTTGTTTCTCCAGATCAAGCTTCTTTTTTAGGAGATAAATCCCACATCTCAGAAGACCACACCTAAGACAGTATGGCAACTGGCCAATTTTCCCATGCTTGTCCCTAATAAATTATAAAAGTGTGTTTTATATTACTTTTAAATGCAATAGCAATTCCAACTTTATATTCTGTAGAACTTACACATCATGTCAAAATACAAACAACCTGGAGAGCAGAAGGATCTGAGTTTTCTCTTAAATTTGGCACAAACCCCAGTACTGAGTGTTTTTGCAGACAACTGGGAAGGGGGGGAAGCTACAGAAGAATCAGTTTTGACTTTTTTTTTTTTAATGAAATCAAAAGACAACAAACCTTCAAATTGAGACACAGTATAACAACATTGCCAACAGAGAGAAGAACCAACAGCTGCAGGCACCCATCCATTGCTGCTTTCTTATGACCTGAACATTCTAACTGCATCAGAAGTGGGGTCTGTCTAACTGTGAACACAAGTAGCAGGACACGGTGCCCATCTCAACTGAGAAAAAAAATCAACCTCTTAATACACCCAAAAAAAGTTCTTGAACAAAATATAGGTTTTCCTCCTTATAAGTATAGATTTTTACTTTGTAAAAAGCAAGGTCAGAATTGTGGGTGTTGCTTTAGAAGGAAAATAATATAATTAGAACATACTTTTTATTGAATTAAGTACAAGGCAGAGCAGTTCATTTAATTCAATAAATGCAACAACAAAGAGAGCTCCCAAGTATCAGATCTTTTTAACAACAGTGTTTAGGTTCACCCTTCACATTAGCAGCTGTAAGACAAATCAATCTCAAACTGAGAAACACTTGAGCAGGGTTGCCTCCAGGAAACCGACGGCAGCAGCACAAACACACGTTACACATTCTGCAAGGTTAAATTAATGTGAAGTAAATTCCTCAAGTTATGTAAATAAATTATAGTAATGTTGTCTGACAGCTCATATTAAGTGAGATTAATTCAGCAAGCATAAAATATGCAGGGGACTTAACACCCTCACGGATCCCTGTTCATCTTATGGCAACCAGGCAAACCTTCAGGCCTAAGGAAGATGCTGCAGCCTGGAAGCCACAGCAGCAAACCCAATACGTGGCTGCTCAGCAGGGGCAGGGTTCTTGGATGGCTCTGGGAAAGGTCACTGCTGAGGCTCAGCCCAGCTGATCTCACACTGCAGACAGTGCCTGCCTGCAGTGCTGGCGAGGAAGGGACACCCTGAGTTCCGCAGAACTGCTGAAAAGGGGAGAACCTTCAGAAGTGAAGCAGAGACCTCTGCCTCTTGGAGAGCTGTAAACTGACCACCAGGTAGGTAAGCTGTCCAATCTGTGAACAGACAAACCAGAGAGCTTCTAGATAATTCAGAGGAAAAGGAACTTGGTTTGCAAAATTTAAGGTCTCCCCTCCCTCAAGCCTTTTTTTTTTAAACAATTTTCTCTCACAATCAAGACCTCAAACACAGACAGCAAAAAATCCACCAGGAAACACCAGCAGAGGATCACTCCTCCATAATTAACACTGCTATCTCCATTGTTCTCTAACTTTGTGAAAATCTTCCTGACCCAAGTGAAATTCTTTCCTCTTTAGGGGGAAAATGATACAATTCCATCAAAGCCACCGTTAAAGGATTCATCTTTTGTCCTATTCTCCCCCTTCAGACGGACTTGGTATCCAGTTTCTGGAAGGTCCATTCTCTGAATCTGCTTTTACACACAAAAGAATGTATTTCCGTAGTGAAAACAAAGCACCACATAGACACATATACCCACACTGCTACAGAAAAAGGAGAGCAACTCACTGAACTCTGGGCTTTTGAAACTCAGCCCTAACCATTTTACCATAAAAAAAACCAAAACCAAAAGTACTGAAAAATGGATTTTATTCTAGTGATTGTGTATAATAGTATTCAGTTTATAGACCAATATAAAGAGGAAAATATTTTCATTAAAGGAAGAGTAAGTGCAAAAAAGGTTTGTTTGGAAACCTCAAAGTAACTTTAGCTGTGGATCACAAGAAAACTAAAGATGTGGAGACACTGAAAACAGCACTCTGTCCAAAACCATAAGCCATTCATGCCACAATATATTACCATTATATTAAGACTGACTTTATCCATCTATTCTGTGATCTTTTTGCAGGCGTGACTTGACTCTAGCAAGCAAAATAGTTCTGCTCTTGTTAGGTTTAATCTTACTTCTTAATCTTCCTTTCAAATTTCATCTTAAAATTCCTGCTTTCAAGTATCAAGCCAAATTGATTTGATGCTTAATCCTCGACAAATAAATAATGAGCCTTTGAATTAGCCCACGTGTGATAAGGCAGTGATCCCATTATTTCTCACATTCGTATAATCAGGCAGTGATTAAATTATTTCTAATGTCCTCAACATGAATGCAAAAATACACTAAAGAGTTCTTTAACAAAGCTCCCCACCATGTTTTTTTATTAAATGCTCTTAATTTGAGTATTTTATCACATGATTACACTAGCTGGGCCATAAGAGCTTATTTTAATGAGAATGGGAAGAGCTCAAACAGTGGGTGTTCTGCATATCTCTTTGACATCTTTACAACCATTTGCCATTTTGAGTGTGATTAGCTGAATAGCAACTATTAGGAAGGTTGATTAATACTTTTAAAATTTGTCAAATCTTGGATAGCACTCAGATTATTTTTGGGGAGAACAGACTGAAACAAAGACTTCCACTATCTCCATCCGAGGACACAGCAAAATGTAATGTGGGCAACAAAGAAAAGACCTCACACCCAGCTCATTGCCAGCAGCACTGACATTTCTATTTACAGAGACCTGGATGCACATATGACATCCAAGGACTTAATTAATACCACGTTCACATAAGAAGCATGAGCACGGTTCCAGTTAAAGAAATGGTGTAGGCAGTGTAGTTTCAATGGGTGCCTCTGGGACGTTGCTATTGATAGCAGACACCTATTTAAGTGCTAAGAATCAACATGAAATGCCATTTAACATCCTATTTAAAAAAAAAAAGTTTTTAAAAAATCCCCTCATATTGAGCTTGCACAACAGAACAAAGAAGCGCATTAAAAGCACTGATAAGGGTATTAAAAGGCAATATTTGATGTATGCATATCTAGTACATTCATATTGAATCTGGCTGTGATATGAGTTGCACTAGTTAAAATTACATATTTCTCTTTTTCCTCGAATCAGAGGAGGCAGTTACAGGAAAAAATCAATATCTAGAGCTTACAAAGCCAAAATCTTCTTTCCGTACTAAGATATCATAGTGATAAAGGCCATGAAATAAAGGTCAGAATACATAAAATAGTCATTAGATGCAGAGAGACATTTGTAACACACACTGAAATTAGTAGCGCCTTGCCCTTACAGAGGTTTACCTGAAATGCTGCTCCTGCCAGCACAACACACCCTCTTCTCCCCACAAGCCCACAGGGATGCAGAACTTGCCAAAAGTGAGTAGACTTTCCTGGACTGTGTGCTATGATTGTGGGAAAGAGATGGGGAGAACTGCACTGCTGGCACTGAAAACAACACAATTTTCTGTCATTCATGCTACTGTTCATCCCTAGGGCTAACAATCAACCAAGTGAAAATACTCCTCCAGAGGAGCTTTTGGATGTTTCAAGTCTCTGTAGGTTGCAAAAGAAATGGCTGAAGGCTTCACCGTTCACCAGTAGTTTCTGAGTTAGTGAAGCCCTTTGCAAACAGGTGAAAGACAAAATTCTTTGAAGATGTGGGATAGATGAAGTGACATGAAGCCAGAAAATCATATCTTAATGTGCTTTTCCATTGGCTATAGCTCATGTCCAGCATGGAAAAAGAACAAGATGGAAAAATCAGAGAACTGGCACTACTGATATGTCTGTGAGGAAGGTGTCAGTCTGAACTCCCTGCAAGCTCCTCTATGCCTGCCGTTTGCCCTAGTGTGCCTTCACGTTTAAGGAGAAAGGAGCAGAAAGCAAGACTGGAAGGAGGCCTGGAGGAAAAGGTGAAAGGAAAATGGAATAAGAAACAGATCAGTGCAAAAGAGAAGAGTGTTAAGACAGTAACAGAGATCAGCATGTGCAAGGCAAGTGGCTAAAGAGGAATAAAAGGAAATGGGAAGATGAAGCAAAACCTATTCATAACTATCACCAATGTCTTGTATTGCCTGTCTGAAGACTACAGAGCAGGAGGGAAAGGAAGCGTTCCCAAAGACCTTGCCTATTACTTCTCAGGTAGGGGTGGGTGAACTGCCTTTTAAAATATGTAACACACTTCCCCATTCCTGCTCTCACTACTCTTAAAAGAAGTTGTATTTATCATGACTATATGATAATTCTGAAGGAACAAAATTTACATTTTGTCCCCCAAGTGCTGAAGGTGACAGAATATACTGATGCAGGGAAAGAGGTTCATTTTTAAACACAGAAAATAAATGGAAAGCGTAGGAGAATGGAGAGAAGGTTACATTTACTTCTGAAAAATTAAGGAGAAAAATAGCTCATTTTCCAAGATGACCTTGCAACTCCTACCCCCTAGGGTCCAGCAGATGGGAGCATCAGGCATTGCTTTCTTTGGCCTGTGCTGGTACAGGAGCGATTTGTGAAAATGTCAGAGCAGCAGTGGAACCATGAAATCTTCCCACAAGTCGTTCCCTACTAGCATCATACCACTTTAGCTTTCACATCATCATCCCAAAAACTTTATCGAGCAAGCTGCCCCACATAACAGCCCCTGCAATCAGACAAGTTTTCCTACAGCAAAGCAGGTACTAAACAAAGAACCCTCCCTTGCTATGTGTGCATAGGGAAACCATATTTTTTGCAATCACTCTATTTTTCATGAGTGGAATAAAATGGCCAAAACATTTACTCTCCATGAAAGAGCAGTGAGCATGCTTGTCATTTTGCAGCAGGATGCTGAGCTGCCAGTGGAATGGCTGCTAGGGCTCCAGGCTGCATTCCCTCCACCCCGTTAGCATGTTTAAAGCCATGGAGCACAGAAACCACCACCTTAACAATTCACAGCTAAGTACATGCACTGTCATTTATTTTCCAGCGGTTAAATGAGGCCCTTTCCTCAAAGGTGATGCAGTGAGTGGTTAAATTGAGGGCACGACTTAAGAACATTCCCCCAGAAAAAGTAATGATATGCAAATATGAATGGAGTTCTCAATTTGTGGGAAGCTGATACATCTTTACTGTATCACCTGGCATGCAGTACTAGAGATTAGAAGACAGAAGACACTTCAGAAGTGGGCTGGTGCTACAGGCAGCAACAGATTGCTGCCATTAAAATGACATTTATCAGAACACTATCAAAGAGTCTTTAATTTCAACAGTGAATAGCTGGTCCTTGGTAAGATTCCGTGTCAGAAAATATAAAGAAATGGCCAACAGCCACAGTCATACCCACAGTACTCAGCTAGTTATTATGACAAGCAGCAGTTATAACAACAATCTTGTCTCGTTTCCTCCAAAATATAATCCTACCGCCATTAGAATTTGCTGTGTCCTGAGAGTGCTTCATATGAACCACTCTGCAAAAAAAAGGAGAGGACAAGCAGCATTTACCCATAGGACAAGATAAATCCAGTATCACAATCATTTAATGAGGACTACAAATCCTACTAAGTGCTTTTTCATTTATAAGCCCTAGATAAAGGGCAGGACAAAGTGTGGTTTCCCTCCAGAATGCTCCAGACAAAGACAATGCCAATTTTGGCCTCATGACAATATGTTAATACAAGAGTATCTGCAATAAAGCCTTCACAAAGAACACCACAGAGTATATGTTTTAGTGACTGTGCCACAAAACTGGTGTGGTTTAGCAGCATAATTCCCCATCATTATAGTCATGCTTCAGTGAGGTGCAGTCATTTTCCAAAGATAACACTCTTAACAGTATTATTCCATTTCTTTTATGCTGTGTAATAAACAGGAGTTTCAGTTACTTCATTTGGCAGATGCTAGAGCAGAACCAAGCCTGTTGTTCCTTACACTGAAGCTGTTATACTGCTTTACAAAACATTTTCGTGTGCTGTTTTCTCCTTACCAGAACACTCAATGGGACATTTCTAAGTCAATCTTTACATTATCTGGATCACAATAAAATACATTAAAGATAGAGGAAACAAATTAGATCAGAACAAACTATAAATTAACTCCTACACTCCTCTTGCCTAATCTCTTGGATTTGAGGTCCTGCAAAAACAAAGTAACTAGAGCTATTATTACAGGACACCGAAGAATCATGCTCTGCTCAGATCCAAAGATCTTCTCCAGGTTCTCTCACTAAGAAAACAACTTGCAGTATCATCCTCACACAGTGACTATCACAGCATCTTCAAATATCAATACGCACCTGGAGAAACAGAAACTTCTGCTGAGATAAATCAATGACAGAAACAGCCCAGGCTGCACCCAGCTGGCAGCACACGCAAGCTTAGATTCACATTCTGCAAATACAAATGAAGAATAAAATTACCTCCAGGTTACCTTTGCTTACCTCTCCCTCATGTCCCACCCAGACTCCTCCCTAACAGGCAGCCTTCAGCAGGAGCCCAGAGCACAGCCTCATCCACACGATTCCTTACCCATTCAAGGGTTAATGTCCTGCACTGAATGTTCAGCTCCACTGTGCTTCTGTAACTCATAGAGCCTTTCTAACAGGTACACACAAGAGTTAATTTTATACATAATTCCAAAATTAATTTCTAGTCTCCAGGATAGCACTGAATGAAGAACAAGAGTCCTGTTCATACGCCAGCTGTCTCGAGCAAAACAATCACATTTATTGCTCCCATTTCAAAAGGCCAAAAAAACTCCACTACCTTCTCTCAGAGTTGCTTACAGCTTTGCTTTCCTCTTTATCAGCTATGAAGGACTAGCAGCCAAACACATGTCCACCACTTAAGTTGCAGAGCTCCCGCTTCCCCTTGTTGGCTGACAGAGTGGGACTCAGGAGTGGAGGCTTTCCTGCTTCTGCACTTCCTTTGACCTCAATCTCCCCAGCAGCCACACCAGCCCTGGCCAAATCATTTAGATTACAGAAGCAGGGACCCAAAATCAAGGGGTATAGCTGTAAATTTAAGAATTAGGCAAAATGGTCTATTTTACCTGCCAGTGAATGCAATAATAAGAACATTTATCTGCATTTATCTGCAATTTCCCCATTGCCAGAATCTGCCAAGAGGAATCAACTTGTATGAATATTGTCTTTATTTAGATTGACCTGATAATTCTTCTTGTGCCTATAGCCCATATCTATCTATGTACCTCCAGTTCCCTGTACAGTGCTCCAATGCAGAGAGAAATAACTTGCTAGGAGCTTTAACCACACATTAGTTTGCATTATCAGCACAGACATGCTGAACTAGTGAACCATGGACACTTACCCTCTCAACCCACTTCAAACACTGCAAGACCTGATAAGAGACTTGCCATCCAGACTGAGAGACAGCTGAAGTTTATTTCCCGTCTTCCCAATGCAATAGCATAGATTCTGTTGCATTTAGCCGGGTAGTGCAGTGTCACATCAACAGGACACGATGAGGGGCAGTGTAATGGCACTGCAGATGGGCAGCTGGATTTGTTGGTAATCCCTATTCCAGTGAGCCCTCCAAGGGGATGTCTGTTTAACATCTACACTCTCTCCATCAATTAGTATCACTTTGACAAAGCCATACATATGCATATGTGTATTTTCTTTCTACATATGCATGCCTGTCTGAACTATGTGCTCAGCAATCAATCCTCCTTTAAAGTTCCCCATTAAATACAAACTCCTACATCTTCACACTCTGCTTTACCTCATCATGACTACGAAAATCCCTGTATGATGACTAAACTGGCCTTTTAGCAGAACAGTTCATCTGATGGAGGAGGGAAGGGGACATGAGGAAGACACCAACAGTGCAAGTCAGAGTTAGGAAACAGGAAGTCTTTGCGCCCTTTAAAAAGGTTGTTAATTATAATAAGCCATCCTCAGCACTTGAGAATTCTGAGAAAAAGCTTATTACATAAAAAGTGCTTGACAAACCTGGTATCTCAGGTTTCCCACTTAAAGGTTTCAGAAACTCCCATCCTTAGAGAAAAACTGAAGCATTTCACCCTGATTTTTCCCTGAGACAGGGAGTGATAATATGGCTTATGTGGTTATGCAAAGATACTCTGATTTCTTAAAATCATTTCTGTAGATTTGTCAGTACAAAATGTTCCAGTAGAGTGAGAACATGGAGGAAAATACTATTTCCACATGAATGAGAAACACATCACTGAATCTGCTCAAACTGGCACAAAGAAGATGAAAGGGCACAAAATCTGGGGTGAAGCTTTTTTCCCCCCTGAATACACAATTCCTGTATTTCCTGAAATGCCATAGACTTGTAACAGGCTTACAAAATTATGTCCAAATTTTTGTCCAGCTTGAAATAAAAAGCCCTGATTGACAGCAAAAATAGGTCTTTCCTAGCAATCAGCATGCTTTGTTTTTCAGCCTCTCTTCATTTTGTGGACAACAGCCCAGATTTTGGCAGATTATTTCATTAGGGGAAGCTTGCAGTTTAACTAAACGTGGCTTTCTCGTATTTTAAGCAGACTTGATGATTCATCTCCAGGAAATTTGTATGAAAATCTAGAGTTATGGCTGATCAGACAAAACGAAAGGTGCACATCACTTGATTTTTACCACTGACACTATTGTATCTTTACACACATACAGAAAATTTTAAAAAAACCCAAAAAATCTCAAACCAAGTCTGTTTCTTTACTTATTTTCTTCCATCTTCCTTCATGACACTTACCTCCAAAGACATGCACTGCAGTCCACTTATCTTCAGAAAGGTAGGAAGAATCCAAGCTACAGTCAAGTACTATGACTCAGCTGCTGCTTTATGAAATTTGATGTTTTCCATTCACAGTAATTTTGCATAAACCTTTTTGTGGCTGTGTTTCAGCTCCCAGCATCCTGCTTAGATACAGTGGGTCTGTACAAAACAGTCTATTCTTGCCAGTGGCAGAGGGTAAAGAGAGGGGAAAAGAGTTTTATTAAAGAATTTATAAATAGTTCAATACTCAGTCATAAAGCCAGGCTTGCCAAAGCAACTGTATTTGTTCAGTGTTTGATTGTTGGCAACATCTCAGGCCTCAACAAACCCTCATATGAACAACTTTAGTTCTCTAAACTCCAGTGAACTCAATGGGGCAGAGGGCAAATTTCTCCCCCAGAGTAGTTTTAAAGAGACCTTGATCTCTTTTCCAACTTCAGTAAATACATGATACATCTCTAACCCTACTACATTATTTACCAATTAACTGGACCTATATTTAGACAATTTGCTACAACATATGCCCTAGGTAAATAAATAACTTTACCTGAATTCTCCTGTTCTAGATGCCCACCCAGAACTTAGGGTCCTGTATCTCCTCAGGTGTGAGGCACAATAGGAGAAAACACTTCCTCCCCCAACCTGGGCTTTAAGAAACAGGTGATTTAAATGTAATCAAGCTTAAGTGCTATTTCATGCCCCACACCTGATCACAATTCTTTCATTTGCCCACAAAGTGGAGCAACATAGTGACTCCATTTGAAAGATGAGGTTTAATTTGTTCTGTGAGAATTTTTATTCTTTCCTAAAAGAAACAAAAGGGTTCTCCCCACCCTACCATCTGCAATTTTCTTTGTAGTCACTGCTTTACTTAGTCAAGGCATTGCTGGGTCAGACAGTCACTTTAAAACTAGAAGAAACCAGGTGCTTTTTATATAAACATAATTAAGCAATTTAATGAAAATCTGTTGAGTCCACCTCTCTCTGAGAATATGCAGGGCTCAGCTTGGTTTATTTCTGCTCGTTTTTCAATGCATGCTGCACTTAAATGTAACTTTGCTGTCACCAACAGGTTGCCATGAGAATTAAATATTTTTCCTTTTTTTTTCTTTAATTTTATACCTCAGGATAAAAATACAAATGTGACTCACCAGACTTGCTCTTACTGAGTATTGTTTTAATTTGTAAGTAGACCTGTTAACTTTGATGCAATTAACTTAGTAATCTTTGACTAAGAGGGATAAATGTAGTATGGGAAGGCAGATTGAAGTTGCTGCTGTTCAAAATACTACAGACAAAGAGAGAACATAATTAAATTATCTATCTGATTTTTCAAATTGTAACACAGAGATGCATCACACAGTATGTAACTTCTGGTTTCTCAGCTTATTCTTCTTTTATTATGAACAGAATCATCTGTATCCACTGCATGAGACAATTGATTGGTTTCAGTATAACTGGATGTTTTGCCAGCCTTCACCGTGCTCCCACTCAATATGTCATGTAAAATAATGTGCTGAAAACTGGCTGACCTACCTGTCTGCTTGGTGTTTATAAGGAGTTTGTCTCCATGGTATTTCAGTTCTTTATCAGAAAACAAAACAGGAGATACAGGAAGCCAAGGAAACCTTGAAAGGAAAGCTATAACAGTGATAAATAAGATTTGATGGCCCAGACACAATCCTGAGAGGCTAATGGCATGCCAGTGCTCTCACCCCGCTTCCTGAGCAGTCCTGGGAACACCAAAATTCTCTCCCTGCTTCCACCTTGCTCAGGGCATTTATCCTGCTCTCCCCGCATCATAAGCACATCACATACAAGAAGGCTGAGCTGCCAAGCGCTAGGGGAGAACAGAGCCACGGTGGGACCCAGCATTACCACCTCCATCAAAACTCCACCCTGTCCAGCCTGCTTCCTCCAGGGTCATATCCTGGTTTTGACTGGGATTGAGTTAATTTTCTTTTAGTACCAGGTATAGTGCTGTGCTTTGAATTTAGTGTGAAAATATGTTGATAACACAGAGATGTTTTGTTCTTTGCTAAGTAGTGCTCACACTCAGGGATTTTTCAGGTTCCATGCCCTGTCAGCACAGGTGTACAAGGTGGGAGGGAACAGAGCCAGGACAGCTGACCTGAAGATAAGGCAAGAGGGATATTCCACACCATAGAATGTCATGTCCTGTATATAAACTGGGGGAGTTATCTGGGAACTGGTGATCACTGCTCAGGGATGGGCTGGACATCCATCAATGGGTGGTGAGCAAATGCGTTGTACATCACCTGCTTCTCTGTCTTTGATTTTTTTTTCTCCTCCCCAGAGGAGGGAAGGTGGGGACTGAGCAAGTGGCTACGTGGTGTTTAGCTGCCAGCTGGGATTAAACCACAACAGACATTAATACTACAGACACAAAATGCATCAGCTAAATCTTGAAATACTTGCAGGAAGCTGCCTGGTAGGAGCTGTGTACAAGAGATCAGTCAGTGCACTGGAAAGCTGAAGAAACAGGCTGTGTATGGAAGCAGACATTAGAGAGCACTGGGCATTGAGATCCAGGGCTCCACATGCTACTGTTGGGGCCAAGTTGAATCACTTTTAGGAATTGTATCCTGAATTCGTAGCTGGGACAACTCCATTTGTCTTGAGTTAGCCTGGTGTTTTGTCCAAGGCCTAAGTACCTTTTGTACAGAGCGCTCACTTTATCATGCACATAAGGGCTGAAGAAACATAGAAGCAAAATTAAAAGACTGGAACAGAAGACTTAAATTCTCACTTTCTTTACTCTCTCATTTTGCATCTGATCCAAGTTCAAGTGAATAATAAGGTAAACAATTACTATATTCTGTAGTAAGAGACACAATCTTCTATATATGACTTTGTTTCAGCAGTATCTAAGGGCAGCAGAGAAGAAAGAAACTTTATAAAATCTGGGCTCATATGTAACTTACCTAAGAATTTTAAACCACTTGCTTGGATTCTAGGGGTCTAGCACATATTAAAATATAAGGAAGTTAGCCTTATGGGAATTATGTGTTCCTGCAAGTCTCTTTAAAGGCTCAAAAGTCAAACTGGGATCAGAGGCCCACAGACACCCAGACTACACAGCAGCTGCTTCTACTTCTGCTCCTCACTGGCCTCTCTGAGTGGTGGTGCTGTGAGAGTCCCTGCAGAAGTTCACATGATGAACAAGAGGGTAATGTCACAGATGTTGTCAGAGTGACAGATGGCCATGAAGCAAATTTTTTGATAAAGAAGTGGAGGTATCCAAGGAATGTGCCTGATTAAGAGACTTGCTGGAGGGCTGAAGCTCATTCCTGTGGCACCTTCCTACACACAAGGCACTCTCCAAAGCAATAGAGCAGGCTGTCTTCTGCACAGGTGAGACCCAAAGCATCCCTGGAGCTTGTCAGCAGGGCTCGCAGCAGGGAGTCCAGTGGATCTGTCTCCTCAGATGGCCTTTAAACCACAGCACTTGATACAGAGTTTTTATAGTTCTGCAAAACCAAAGAAATTAGTGCTGTCTCTTGCTTTTCACGACCCTTAATCTACTTTGATTTGTGTTGGCTCCTTAGACAGCTGTCTCCTCTGCTTGCCCACTCATACTGTAACCAAGTTAGGGTGTAATTCCTAAAATGACACAGGTCACAGTGACAAATAGGCCTTTAGAAAGCACCTTATACCATAGGGCTTAGTCCTTTTGGCAAACAGAAACAGGTCATGGAATTGAAGCGTGTGTACACCAGGTTAACTACATCTGCTGCCAGGTCTGTGAGGACAGAAACGATTAAGTGACACCAGTACTGCTAAAGTGGTACAACATTTATGTTTAGACAAGGTTGTAGAACCCTCCAGCACCTGCTGCTTAAAGGGGCATCAGGACAAGAACAAGAAGTAAACGGGAGTAGGTGAATTTCAGAGCTGTCACGTTAAAATGGCCTCACTGCTGCAGCAGCTCTGTGCTGCAAGCGCACACAGCTTGGTGTGCTTGGGAAACAGCTGAACACCAGACAGAACAAAAACAAACAAAAAAAAGGAATTCACTCACCACCAGGAAGCTTTTCCCTGGTGTCCTCAGCTAGAATGTTAACCTGGATGTCTTTCAGGATAAATATCTCAAGAGTTATTTGTACACAATGCTGCAGTGTTTACCTTTTGATTACAGATCTTTACACTCTGTCCATTATTATTGAATGCCAGGATGAAAGGCAGCCTAAGGGCCTGAATGCAATGTTTTGTCACAAAGAAAATACAGCGAAAGTAATGGCAGGCTCTGAAAGTAGAGGTATATTAGGTTGGAAAGAAATACGAGCACAGTTATCAGCGTTTCTTTTGCAGAGTGTTTGGCTTTTGGTTTAAGATTCATGCAATTTTGCCTTGACAGTGACATGTAAAGCCTGGATTTGGATATAAATTGAGGACACGGGTATAAAATTCTCATGACTAATTTCTGCCTCTTGCATTTGTGTCTGTACAAATAAAATGGGAATTACAGGGGTGTTATTCTACATGTCTTTCTCTCCAGAACCACAATGAACATTAAACTGTGCTTTAAGCTATCTAGAACCCTGATTTTTAAACATCCTAATGAAGTTTAATTTGTGGTTATACTGCTCATGTTTCAAAGTACTCATACAAATATCTATGATTTTTATTAATCTTCTCTTCTAGCACTGGAATATAGTTTACTCCTTAGTCTGCTGCAAGAGTCATACAACTTGTTTGCAATTTTTATGCTCATGTTCCAGCAGTCCAGATTTGGATTTTGAAAGGCCAAAGCCTGGGGCCCTTTTCAGAAAGCATTTTGATGTGTCACCTGATATAGATGATTAATATTTTCAACACGGTCACTTGTGAAGTCTAGACAGCAGCAGAGGTGTGCAAACCTCTCTTTTAAATTGCATTGTGATTACCAGATGGTAATCAGAACACTTTCTTCCACTGGCCAATTTTTGGCATGATTTTTAAAGAAAAACCTTTACACAGCAACTTATTAGTGTAACTACACTGACTGGTTACCTGTAAATCTTGAGTTTAAGGGAGTTTTTTTTGTTCTCTTTTACAGCATCTCAGTGCTTGCTGCAATACTTCTAAGAATACCAAACCCTCTAACTACACTTAAAACATTCTACCTGTTAGATCCACTTGAAAATCCTCCTGTCATAGGCCAGTTACGCCTATACCACAGCACCATCTGACTTCAAAGGACAAGAGAAAAACTGACCTCAAGTAAATACAACTGCTTTACATTTAAGGGTAGGAAAGCAGGCAGTAACAATTTTTCATATAATCTTGCATTAGATTTAATTCTTATTAATAAGAAATTAGAGTCATTAACACTATTAAAATCAAATTACATTAGCAATTTTGTATCAAGTCATATATGAGTAGTTAAGTATTGATATTTGTTTTTCCTAACGGGATTCAAAAGTCTAATTAAAAGTCTTTCTTTTGTGGTTATAAAGGAATGAATCTTTATGAAAAACAAGATACTTCTAGTAGTCAGAGATGGCATATTCCCTTAAATATCATACTTCACAACTGCGTTCCTCTTCAGCACTTTAACCAAAACAGAAAATAAAATAAATTTACTTGGTGCTGAAAGAGCACAACTCTGAGTCCCTTTCTCCTCTTCTCATTCCCCTCTCCATGCCCAGTTGTTTTACAGTTTGTAAGAACTGAGTAGTAAGGACAGGTATAACAAAACCTTTTGACTCTTTAAAATAACACTAAGAGCAGGATTTTGCAACATTGTTCAGTCATGTTTATGAAAGCTTTATTGTGAACAGAGTTGCAATGGAATAAATTATTCCTCTCAAGAAATTGAAACAAGAAAGAGCAAAAAAACCATTTTCCAGACAGCTGCCCCACACAGTTTGTCAACACCCTATGTTTCAGCACAGCTATTGTAGCAATATTTGGCTAGATTAGGCTGGTCTCAATTCTACTTTCTAAGCACAACTGGTAATAGATTGTAAGCTAAAAATTTCCATTGCCACTGGAAGCTTCCCTGCTCTAGAGAAACACACACTACCTTCAACCCAGTTAACATTTCTGAGAGACGCCTTACCCTTGCTTCTGTTGAGCATTGAACTACATCTGTGTAACAGAAATGACTGGTAAGGTGAAGAGAGATGGCAGAGGTAAGAAAGCAAAAACACCAGATATTCAGGACATTCAGGACCTCCAAGAGCATCAAGAAAAAGATTAAGTAATTATGTGAGTACAGCGCACCAGTAAAATCAGCCATTCCTTAACAGCCTAGGACTTATATTCCACCTGTGGACTGAATCATCAGTCATCCTATCCTGAAAGAAGCCTGTCCTTCAGTTATGCCACTTGTTTTGCCACTGATGATATATGGCACTGAGTGTTGCTGCTTTATTCTTCAAAAATCAGAGCACTTTACCACAAATTGCAAGTATAAAGTGCTCCTCAGCATGCTGGCTTTGCTTTTCCTTAACATGTACAAATCAATGACAGGTTAATGCTTAGTTAACATTTATTAAGAGCAACATGGTTTCAGAAAATTCAGACTAAAGGTGTCAATTAGATGACAGATCCTTCATGAAAGATGAGAGAACCTCTGTGTTGGGCAGATACTCTTACGCTTTGCTGTCAATGGTTTATTAGTTACAAGGTCCCAAGTGTCCAAGCTTATCAGGAATAAGAAAAGCAAGTATGAACTAAAGGGTACTATTGATCCTTTATTTCACAGAATCTCACTAATGATGAATGGAATCAAAATAGTCCAGAAATTACCGATTCACACAGCCTTACAGTGACTACCACAAAGTAACATAGCATAGAATGGTTTGGGTTGGAAAGGACCTTAAAGATAATCTCATTCCAAACCCCTGCCATAGGAAGGGGCACGTTCCGCTATCCCGGGTTGCTCAGAGCCCCGTCCAACCTGGCCTTGAACACTTCCAGGGATGGGGCAGCCACAGCTTCTCTGGGCAGCCTGTGCCAGGGCCTCACTACCCTCACAGGGAAGAAGTACTTCCCAATATCCTATCTAAACCTGCCCTCTGTCAGTTTGAAGCCATTCTTCTTTGTCCTGCCACTCCAAGCCGTTGTCCCAAGTCCATCTCCAGCTCTCTTGGAGGCCCTTCAGGCACTGGAAGGGGTTCTAAGGTCTCCCTAGATCCTTCTCCAGGTAAACATCCCAAGCTTTCCCAGCCTGGCTCCAGCCCTTGGAGCATCTTCATGGCCTCCTCTGGACTTGCTCCAGCAGCTCCCCATCCTTATGCTGTGGCCTCAGAACTGGACACGGTGCTCCAGATGGGGTCTCACCAGAGCAGAGTAGGAGGGGCAGAATCTGCTCCCTTGACCTGCTGCCCACGCTGCTCCTGATGCCCAAGACACAGCTGGTTCTGGGCTGTGAGCTCTCACTGACAGGGCAAGCTGAGGTTCTCCTCAACCCACACCCACAAACATACAAGTTCTCCTCAGACACAGCATCAGGGAGTGAGCAGTGTGAGGGAAGCCTGCTAAAAGCCTCTGGAAGGGCAGCCAATCTATATTCAAGGTCACTCTACAAATCAGAAACATCAATGTTGATTACAAATTAAATTCTCTACTGTCTTTTATGTTGGTGCAGACACAGACTGTGTGAAGTGGCTGACATCCTGTACATAATTACTGCTAAGTCTGATTGAGAGAGAGTCATACACTTGAGCAGTGTACCCACTTGAGCTTTGTGACAGGACAGCAGAGAGTTAGCATGCTTGACTAGGCAGAATCTTACACCCAAGGGTTTTCACATTTTTTCAATTTGTGAACTCTCAACAGTTCGCTAGCACAGGTGTAAACCCAGTGTAGCTGCCTGAAAATGCTCTGGCTTTACCTGTTTGTGCCCTGGAGATCAAACCCCACAGCACAGATGTGTCATTTTGTACAGCTATGAAGGGCTGCACAAACCACAAAAAGTCAGCAGGAACCCAGATATGCAAGTTTAATCTGAGTTCAGCCTTTAGTCTGAATTTTCAAATAAAAGCATGCTACAAACGACAGTCAATATCCAGAGTACAAATCCATCAAACACAGAGCAGTTTTAGAAGCTTCATGCTACCACCTTACAAGGAAGAACATCTTTGTAGAAATGACCCATATCTTGGTGTGGACTGACAAACAGATATGACTCTTGCCTCCAGTAAGACTCACTAATCAGTACCTCCAAAACCATCCCTTAAATAAATATCACAAAATCTATGTTAGAAAAGACATAATGCAAAAAATAATTTTTCCCCATCTTCTTTTTGTCTGTTCCAGACTCACTTTCTTTCACGGCAGAAGAAGTAATGATGATAATCATCCTAAACCTGCAAGAAGATTTCCATTACATAGATTTATTTTTCAGTATGTACAGGACTGAACCTGACCTTAGTTTATCAAAACCAGGAATGTTAGGAATCCCTTTTGGTGTGGGAGATTTGTTCTTTTTTAATCATTACCCATCAGTAGAAAAAAATATCCCTCAGCAATAGAAATAAATCAATAAATTGGACTGCCAAAATTTTTAAAAGGGGAGAAAACCAGATCTTTTTGCAAAAACAGGGACTGTAAATTCTTTTACAAAAAGGTACTACCAGAATCTCTTCTGCGTCTCAATCAAAAGGCTGCAAGCTGCAGCCTTGAATTTCAATTGGTAAGATGACATACAATTAATATGATTCTATTCATGTAGTCTAATCAAAGCATAAGAGAACAGGAGAAACAAATGTAACATACTGTGTGTCTTCAGTTTCAGCCTGGGATGCACTGAAAGAGACCATTAGCATTTCAGTACCAAATTCACATTAATTTCCCTGCATCTGCAAGTGTTCCCTCCTTTCTCAATATCATCATGCCTTCCTGAGCCAGAGGCAGCTCTTATCTCTGAGGTGTTTACAGAAACTGCCAAGAAAACATTTTGTTCCCCTCTGGAATGCACCAGATGATATATCAGGTGTCAGATTTTTCTGGCAAAGTTTCCCTAAGGGTAGATCATAAAATCTTCTTTGTTATATGTCACTCATCTTATATTTGACTACCCCCTTCCCCTGCTCCTCCATTATTCTTTGTGAAAAAAAAAGCCAAAAAATACCTACTGGAAGAACAATGTTTGCTCCTGATCACACTCTGATATCTTCACTTTGTGTCTCTGCATCTTCTACAGACACAAAAACCTTCAATGCTTCCCTGCTCACCACATGCACCTGACTAAAATCTCAGCACACAGTGCTGTGATCCCGTTCTTTGTTACAATTTTGTTTCATTGCAGTGACAATGGATTTCTGTCCATCTGGATTACTGAAAGCTACAGAGAACAAGGGGAATATTCTGCAGGGAACAATGGTGCTTTGGTAAAAAAAAGAGAGGCATTAAGATGACTAATAACTCTTTTCTATACCCTATAATGCACAAGCGTAGTTACTTTTCTTAAATAGCTCCCTTTCTTAAGAAGCCTGTTCTTGGCATAATAGAGCTCTGCTATTAGCTACCCAGCTCTGATATATCACCACATCAGGAGATAAAAAAACAACAGCCACATAACAGTGAACTGACAAGCAGACATATTTCTGAACATAAAAGGAACACATTTATGTATTCTGATCTTATATATATAACTTGTGTTTTAAACTGGGATTTGCCTCAAAAAACAGAAAAAAAAAAAACAAACAAAAAGATCTTAAAGTGAGGACAGATCTAAATATGTTGAGAGAATGACAATTTACTACTTTTTTCTCAGTATAGCACCATATTCATAGAAACTATTGGTTTATTGCTCCCAACCTTGTCTATTTTTTTCCTCCTAATCATTTTATTATACCAATTGATTTATTTTACTGTACTAGAGGAGGTACCACATGTCCCTACGCTCCTTTGCAAGGTGAGACACAGGTGGATACGTTAAAGCCTCAAAAGAGAAGCTGGTTTGCTGCACCAGCTGCTGAAAAACACCACCAGTTGCTGGTTTGATGGAAGAATTGTCCATAAAAGCAATGACCCCCAAAAGGAGCCATTTCTTCAGCTCCAAGACCCTCAGACTGAGCGCAAAAGACACCCAACGTTTCATGCAAATTAATTTCATTCATTCATCAGATGGCTCGAAGACTGGCATTACAAAAATTCATCACCATTTACCAGAGCTGGATCTGTCTCTGTGAGGATCCAGCCACAACCAGCATTGTGCTCAGTATGGGGCTGCTAATACAGAACATTAACAGAGCGTGGGTAATGGTCTGTACTACTGCTCAGGCTGAATTCCATCCTTTTAACTGCATGACAGGTCATTTGGTACTGCTTCTACTCCCCCTTTGCATGAGAATAATTGTGTAAGCTCTCAGATCAAAATTGTGCCTGTTTGAACATGCACACCAACAAAATCTTCCTTCTCTGAACCTCCCAAACAATATACAGAAAGAACTGTTAGATAATGCAATAACATACTCCAGTAGTAGCTTCTATAGAATTCTTCACACAATATTTTCCCATAATTTAGTCTGATCTGTCTGTGTCTGACTTTGTAGCTCAGCTCAAAAGTTCATCCATTCTTAGTGGCTTAGTCAAAATTAATTTTCATCCTATATGTGAAATGAAGACCACGAAGGCCGTTGTGCTGTGAGACATAACATCCTTTTACATCCACTACAGTTGTTACTCCTACAGAGTACAACATATATATACAACAAGCATGTAGAATGTTAAATGACACATGAATGAATAATTCTCCCCCTACACTTAATTAATTAATCAATTTTCAAGCATATAAGTAAATGTTAATAGCAAAGGTTTAATGTCAGTGCATAATAAATAAACTTAAATATCACTGGCATATATTTTGAAACATCAAAGGAAGGAAAGGAAAAAGGAATTGTGAAAGTGAACAGTTTAAAAGAAAATGAAGTTTAGGTGACCTAATTAAAGGCTTTTCCTCAGCTACAAAAAGACATCAAAGTGCTGCTTCTGAAGTTCTTTTGCCAAGCCAACAGCCTCAAATTAAAAGACTGCATTAATTTCAAGGAGTGAGTCAGAGAACTACTACTGTAAGAGCTTTCAGTCCCTCTGTGTTGCCACAGAAACAGAACATTATGGCTAGTTTATAATCCAAGTGCCCCATTTATATAAGAGAATTTATTTTTCATTTTCACCTTTTCATTTACTCTTTCAGATATATAAGAAAGCCCCTCAGAAATTAATGATGCTTCTCCCATGACTGACAGCTGGAGTTTGGATGTCAAACAATGCTGGGTTTACACTGTTTTTTCCTAATGGCTTTCTGCAGGAGCAACAGTGTATTTGCACAGCAGAACAGCCAGACTGGTGAGCCTCTGGCAAAGCTGGGCTGAGGTCCTCTGAACCAAAGCCAGGATCCAGAGAGTGACCAGAGCTCCAAGCAGCAATGTCCCTGTGGGTGTGCAAAAGGGAGGAAATGCTCCCACTGCAGGAAACATCCTGCTGGCAAGCCCAGATGTCACCAGGAATATTTAGGGGACGCCCTGGGCTGTCACCCATGTTTGAGGCACACTGGGCGCAGTTCAGAGCACGCCTCTGCCCCACACATTGCTTCGGCCAGTGAGATGATTTTGCCACTGGTGTTTGCTGACTTTACTGCCACGATGTTGAACCTGGCATAATCCAGCTTCTAACACAAACAGAGGAAAATGGGGATAGATGAGCTGGTGAAACTCCACCCAAATAGTTCCTTTCAGGACAAAATTGACACAAGCTTTCATTCACTCATCCTGTGTACGCTTTGCTGCAAAGGACACAAACCATAAATTCTACACAAATTCAATATATATACACTATGCTCAAAATACAAGTTAATCAGGTTGAGTGCTACCTTCTTGGAAACAACTAGCAACATGTCTTGTTTCTATGGCTTTTAATGAATATTCTAAATTGAAGAAATGCATAAACATAAGGGTAATTTACATTGCTAAAGTTAATCAGTTTCCTTATACATTTTATGCATCCGCATGATTTTTCATCTGTATTGCATAAATGCATCTTCTCAGTTTTAATATGCATATGTACATCCAAACACTCTACTTGTACCTATTTGCTTTTACAAATTTCTAGAACCACACCTGTCTCAAGATTTAAGAAGTCTGTGGTTTACAGGAAAAATTATCAGCAGAAGGTTGTAAAATAGTTACAGATTCAAGGAGGCATTTAACTTAGATGTGAACTTGCCCTTTTGTAACTCAGTTTTTCTATCAGTAAAATGATAATAGAAGAATCTCCTCCAGAAGCTGGCATATCAGCAAACGTCCAATACAAAGGACAACTCCATTAAAGATGGTAAAATGTTAGGTAAGAAATTTGACAAGGGTACAGAAAATCTTCACTGATTAGCATTTGCAAAGGTCCCTGAGATGCAGAGATGAAAGGTCTTCACTATGAAACAAAATGCGTATTTGTTATTAACATCATTCTACATCTAAAAGCTACCAAGTCCACCCTAAATAGATACTAATGAACCTTCAAACATTTCTCTAGTTCATTCCAGCGCAAAATCAAGGTCTTGGCAGGGTCAAGAGAATTAGGTACCTAACAAAACAACTTATGGTTGTTTTCTCAAAAGGGTTGACCTTTACCTAATTTTGTTTAAACCACTATACATCCAAGTCAAGTCCCCATAACTTTACACAGGTAGAACTAGAAGCAATATAAACTTCACCTTTTAATATGCAACATTTCCTTATTTACAAACCAACAAAAGAGGTTTAATAATATAATTTGGGAACTGAAGCACACCAGCTAGTTGAAGGGACTTTTATATCAGTGAAGCTGCTATTAAAGTGCCATCAAAGCATTTTTGACTCCATAGAATTAATCACGAAATCTGTTCCTGCCAGCTCACTTATCATATCCGAAATATTAATTTTGAGCAAAATTAAATTGGACACCTACCGACAGCAACATTTTGCCCTTCAGAACTCCCCTTCACATTGATTTATTAACGGCTGCCAGAACAGTGCACCAGAGCAATTTATTACTACTTTCTCGATGTTTCCCTGTGCTTACAAATAGTTCTCCAGAGTGAAAGGTGCTACCTGACATCATTCTGACAAGGTTCATTTTTCAATTTGCATAACGTTCTTCAGATTTATTAGGATGTAAGGAAAGGTATTTCTTTTCATTATCAATGGGAATGGGTGATTCACAGAGTGGAGATTCTGTGTTGAGTTGCTTTCCAACAAAGTAGACCCAGCATTTCCATTAGTACTTGATGTGATTTTAGACAGAAGAGTCAGCAAATTCTTTTGTTTTATTCATCAGCATCACTTTCTTTGCTTGCAAGACAGCCAAAGGAATTTGTACTGAGCAGTAGGTAGAAGTGGGTCTGAAGATGCAGCATTAGCCCAAAGAGAGATAAGGACATAAACACACACAAGCCTTACAGCTTTTTGAAAAATATCATGTCAGAAAGGCACTTTTCATTGGGTGAAAAGCAAAAAAACACCCACCAAAGTTCCACTCTGACCAAACTGAGGTTTCTTTCCTCTGCAGCTAGAAGCCTTGGGATAGATCCACATAAAACACGAAAGTTGGGCATGGGGTGTTTTAATTTGACACCATACAAGTACAGCTAATAGAATGGACACTTCAGACCTTGGTATGCCTGGTCTGTGCTCAAGTTACTACATCAAGTGGTCAGCCCGATCCAAATCCCTAACTTTCAAGTGGGGTCTTCAATCTTTGAAGTATTTAGTGTCTGGCAGAAGATTCTAATTCAGTGGCTTTTAATTCCTTTCTGTAGAACTATTCCATCCTTCCTCTTTCTTCCATTTCTGTGGCTGCACAAAGCAGAAGCAGTCCCACTGTTAGAGATACTGGTTCATGAACTTACTGCCTAAGAGAAAGACAATTCATAAATACCGTGGCTGCTGTCTGTTAATATTCCTGGCTCCAATCCAACTCTTCAATCTATGTGCTTATTTTTAAGCGTGAATAGTCCCATTAATGACAATTGGTCTGCCTGTGTTCTTAAGTAAAACAGGTGTTTAAGCACTTTGCTGCATCAGAGCCTGTAAATGCACATCTGCCATCTTCTCTGGCTCAGTTAAAGGTTCCTTCCTAATTATTATACATTTATCCAGGAATTCCTCTAGTTTATACATGCATACACACATTCAGACTGCAACAGGCTACTTGACACATTTAAAAGCAGTTGTGTTTGTAATCAGAGGCAAAACTGTCTAGCAATATAAATTTGAATATATATGTTGAGGGAACCCACGTAGCTGAAGGTATAATGGGGAGAAGAATGCACGGTTGGACATGAGCGGAAGGGAAGTTTCCAGTAATTGACTGGAAGGCAAAACAAGTTAAACATGCACAGCACCAATTAAGACACTCCAGATGGGGCTAGAAAAAAATGTCACCAGCATGTAGCAGAAACCAGTCTTTTAAAACATGAACATTAGAAGTAAAATCTGTTACTGCTCTTGTCAACTCTAAAAATTCATTAAATACAAAACTCCTGTCCTTTCTAGAGCCACCTATGGAAAACCTGCTGCTAGCACTTATTTGCATCATTGTATGTAGTCGAGGCCAACATTTCCAATTCTGTGTGAAAATGGAACTCCTTTTAAATAAAACATAAAAATTCTGTTTTGTCCCCTGCCATCATGCCCCTGGGTATATATGCAGCATGCTATGATGTTTTATACTCTACCCTGATTGTCATTAAGCGGTAAAGATCCGTCTTGGGAATATTTAACATGGTTTTTTGCCAGTCTTGGACAGCCTACCAAGAGCCAATTTCCTCGTAGCCAAGCTGCCTCTCTCACATTGGGCAGTTTGGTATGTCGTAGCTTGAGCTACTTGACATTGTCCTTGACCTCTCAAATAAAGATAAAGGAACACAGGTACACCCCCAAAGTCACATACTGATGTACCAAAGGTTACAATTCTGCCCAGGAAGTGCTGATGTGTAGAAGTGACTATGGCAGGAAAAGGGCTGGCACAAACCAATCTCTGGGATTTCCCCATCTGCTCCTGAACGTGGCAGACAGAAATCATGCTTCTAATAGAGGAAAAGACTGAATTGAAGTATGCATTTCTTAAAACCTGCTCCAAAGCCTCATGGATTATCTTAGTTTTACAGTGGAGCTCTCTTTTCCAGTCTTTTGATTTGTCTTTTGGAAAGCTATTTCCTATTAAAGACTTCAAAGTTTAGCCTTTGGAGTACTTTCTGCTGTAATCATATTGTCAACAACAACCCTAATTTTGTAGACTTCACCAAGTTCAGTTATTTCAGACTTGCTAATCTTTCAGAAAAAAATGACGTCACAATAAAAGCAGAGTGAACATTATGATGGTACAGAAGTGCAAAGGCTTTAGACCGTCGCACTGCACTCAGTATTAGGAACAGGATGGGCCCTGTCTGGTTTATCCCCCTACCAATTCCAGAATTCATGCCATGTTGTACTCCATGCTCCATTTCAAAAATTATTAAACCCACTTCCACCCTCAAGTTATTTATACCATGTAGAATAATTTAGTCATTTCTCTGATAAATATTGTTTGATTTCTTTTTACTTTTTGTTTCATAGCACCCATTATTCCTACTCATAGGTTAAGCAAGCTGTCATGTTTTCTAAACAGAGTTATCCTTCAGTGTTCTCAGACATTTATTACATAGATGTTTTATCATCATTTTGGCAAATTATTTATTCAGTTTACTGGTTTTTTCTATATCAGCCTTTCTAGTTCTTTAAGCAACCATTTTTGCTGAAGTTTTCTCCTGTACCTTCACTTTTGGTAACCGATGTCAACTTTTGATGTGTGTAAGAGATCAGTATTGCCAAAGTAGTACTTAGAACTTAAGACTCAAATATATCAAGACAAGGTTAAAAACACAGTGCTTTTAAAAAAATACTTGAATTTCCATAAGAGACTCAAAGATCACAAATGCCTTAAACACTGTTTAAGATCACCAGAGGACTTTGCCCACTGTATCAAACAGTGCAAAGAAGCAACTGCTCGTCTGTGACCACCAAACTGCCCCACCCCTGAGCACAGGACATTCACATTCCCAGGTAGGCCAAGGGCATTCATCCCTTCTGAAGGAGCAAAACAGGCTCAGCTATGACAGGCAGCTTTCATATCTTAGAAAGTGTCATAAACCACCAAGGACCCCCAAAATACCCTCAGACTCATCCTCCACCTAAGGCCTGCACATGACCAACAGTGTTACAACAGATCCAGAGTGCTGTAAAAGACAGTGTAAAACTTCTCCCAGTGGGTGTGTTTGAGCATTCCCAGGTACACCTGAACATATAATAACCCATTGAACTCTGTGTTTTCTGGGACCCCCACCACCGAGAAGCCCAGAAGAAGAGGACTAACAGGACACCACCTGGAACCATGAGCAGTGATATCTTTCTACTAAATCTGTCTCCCTCTATCTCCCCCACTTCCTGCTTTTTTTTCTATTTACTTCTATCTCCACCTCACATTTATTGTTAAAAATAAAATCTGTACTACTGACTTTGGCCTCATTTGCACCTTAATTCAGGCAGAGGCATATCTCTAATATAATCAACGGGTTTTTTTACTTGTCTTATGAGGTAATTCTTTTACTTATTTAAATGCCAGAAGCTAAAAACTCATTGAAAATAAAAAATGAGACTCTTATAATAGCATCAAGAACATAGGAGCTTTCAAAAAAGAAGATACTAATGATTTCGAATTTCTTTTGCCAAATCCACAGCAAGTCGAAGCAAGTGTACGAATTCAGTCTTCACCATTATTTTACGCCTAGTTTAATACATAATAGTCCTGTAACTATTCCTTGACAATCCCTTCCCCATTATTT
Source organism: Coloeus monedula (assembly GCF_965178545.1). Taxonomy (NCBI): domain Eukaryota; kingdom Metazoa; phylum Chordata; class Aves; order Passeriformes; family Corvidae; genus Coloeus; species Coloeus monedula. The sequence continues at coordinate 12,998,407 of NC_138795.1, read as the reverse complement.
CACACACATTTCACATTGTAAAACCATACTGTTTCCACTATTTCATCTCCTTCGTGTTGAAGTATTGCTCTCTTATTACATTAAACATTAGTTTCTCTATTTGCATACTTTCTAGATGACATTATTTATTATTTTCTGTCCTATTTCTAACTGCAGGATCTTTAAGTTATCATCCAATCTCACAGCTCTTCCAAAATGTAATACAACCTGTGAATTTGCCATGCTGCTTACAGTACCTTCTGGATTATAAAGGTGTTAAATAAAACTAGGTGCACCAATAAACTCAGAAATATCTCCCTATAACTCAGTGCATCTATTTACCAACTTTTGTGACAGATAGTGCTCATTTCTAAGATAATTTAAACTATTTTTTCACAAGTACACTACAGCAACCTATGATATTAAGTTTTCCTGGATGTTACTATGCAAATACAAAACATAAAACCAATGTAGTCTATGGGGGGATCCGTTTTGACATAGATTTCTCGAGTAACCATTGCTGTTGATCTTCTCTACATTACTAGACCTATACATATTTTATAGATAGACCTATAATGACACTACGAAATCTGTTCTTTCCTTAATAGATCTAAAATACATATTGCTCACAAACACATTTATACCCTATTGGGGTCCCTCCCCCCTGCTGTGGGGTCCTGGGAGAGGGGCCCTGGGGGGGAGGCACAGGGTTTCCCCAGCCCCTGGTCAGCCTCACTCCCCATTGGTTGTTTTGTGTCCCCCTGCGTGGGCAAGGACCCTCGGGTCCCGTGATTGAGCAATTCCTCGGCAGAGCCCCGGCCATGCGGCTGGGGAAATAAACATCTCTGAAACATCTATCAAGAATCGGTCCATATATATTTCTTTCCACCGGCCTCGTTGTCTGATACATCATGCTGCAGAATCCGCACTGTAACAAATGGTGGATAATGCAGGCAAGACACCAATCCCTAAGGACAGAAAATTCGTGAGTAAAAACCACTCTAGATCTCTCTCTTCTTTCCTTGGTTTGGATATTCTCTCTGGACTATGGAGGAACCGTGGAAAGACTCTTGGCTCTCAGAGACGCATATGGACATTTATCTTAAACTTGAAAAGATTCTTGAACGATTTGTAAATTTTAGCTTAATTCAAGCTCAAAAGGAACTGAAACACTTCCTTTCATGGTTGCTTAAGAACTTCTTCTATGTTTCTTGGGATTTAATTCTTACCAAAGACTTTTGGAACACCGTTCGGACACAGTTAATTTCTGAGTCAAAATATATGCCGATGGAAGAATATTTTCGTGAATATTATTTAATTACCGAGACTGTTGAGCAATGTCAGCTGTGTCTTGGCGAAGGGAAGCCTGCTTCAGAGTCCGTGTAACCCAGGCCACATGGACCGAACCCTCTGTGAGCAGCAGCGAGGCAGTTCCTGCGGGCGGGCGGAGCAATGCAAGCTGCAGTGTCGGCAGCAGAGCGAGGCGCAGCAGGAGCGGCGCAACCCGGCGGTGCCCGCCTGGCCCCGCGCAGTGCGTGGTGGAGCGAGCCCCATAAACATCCGACCGAGAGGGGCGGCGCGTGGGCGGTGCCCAGCAGCGGAGCGGAGCCGTGCCCAGCCAAAACGCGCGCTGGAGCAGGGCACGGGGGGATCGTCGCTCAGGGGCCTGGCCAAGATGTGGGCGCGGCCCCAGGCAGTCGCAGTGCAGCTGAGAGCAGAGGCAGTGGCACGCAGGGAGCTGAGCAGCGCGGCCCGGCCTGGCCCGAATGCGACCCTGGGAAGAGCGTACAGGCACGAGCAGTCCTGGCAGTTACAATGCGGGAGCAAGTGAAAGAGAAAGCAAAAATGCAGTGAGACAGAAAAAGCAGCCACTCAGAAAAAGGAAAAAATCACCATAGCTAAGGTTTTAGGAATAGTAAAATGGTATAATGTTAAACAAAATTATGGTTTTATAACAAGATGTGACAACCAAGAAGACATATTCGTTCATAGAACTGCTATTAAAAGGAATAACCCTAAAAATTACCTGCAAAGTGTAGGAGATGGGGAAGTTGTACAATTTGATATAGTACAAGGAAAGAAGGGTATACAAGCAGCAAATGTTACTGGGCCTGGAGGTATTCCTGTCAAAGGCAGCCGTTATGCACAAAATTATAAACAATATCCATCCCGGCAGCTTCCCTACCCACAACCTACTTTCCCCTTTTACCCTATACCCAATATGAACCCTTTCCTAAGTTTACCCCATCCCCAGTTTATTCCTAATCCATTTTTCACCCCATGGCTTCCCTATACAATTCCCTTTCCCTACAATTCCTCTCCGATGCCGAGGGGGGATGAAAAGGGGGAGGGAAGACATTAAACCCTCTCGTGCCTCAGTTTCCCCACAAAGCATGCTCAGAGAGTCCTGTGTCCCTTCTGTCAGCCTTAAGATGTTCCACAGAATCTGTTTGGACATTTAAAGGCTCAGGAGGGTGGCTTGTTTTGTTTTGAAAGTGTCCTTGTTGTTTTCAATGTTAAGTTTTAAATCTCTTTTTGTTAAAAATAAACGGGTTAAATGTTGGGGCCCTCCCCCCTGCCATGTGGTCCTGGGAGAGGGGCCCTGAGGGGAGGCACGGGGTTTCCCTGCCCCTGCTCAGCCTCGTTCCCCACTGGTTGTTTTGTGTTCCCTGCGCGGGCAAGGACCCTCGGGTCCCACGATTGTAACAGTTCCTCAGCAAAGCCCCAGCCATGTGGGTGGAGAAATAAACATCTCTGAAACATCTATCAAGAATTGGTCCATATATATTTCTTTCCACAGGCCTCGTTGTCTGATACATCATGTTGCAGTATCTGCACTGTAACAATACACTACTTTGACTAAATTTATCAGAAAAATATTACAATATGCACGTTAACAAGACACAAATTAAGAGCTTATGATCCAAAGTGTACCACTGTCAGAAATAGTGAAAGAATACAGTAACCATGGGGGGAATAAAATAAGCCCAAGTGATCTATTTTCAATGTCTTAAAGAATGAATGAAGGATGAGGAAAGACTCCAGTTCAGCACAAAAAATGCCTTCATCCTGAGGTAGGAAGAAAATAAGTATTCTACACTGCCTAGTCCTTCTTCCCTTCCGTGAGTAAAGCTTTTTGTGCTTTGGTCCCTCACACGTCCATCAAAATTAAAAATAATCAAGCCAGGATCTGTCACTGAGAAAGTCTTCTCCTTCCTTCATTACAATCAAGCAACTGCTCGCCTCCCTGCCTTAATGGACTCTGCTGCCTTCGACACCGGTGGAAAAAGCCCTGCCTATCTTGTTTCAATCTTCTGTAAGTTCCTGGCTTCAATTTACTCACGGGGATGAATCTGACTCGGAATCCCCCTCCCCCAGTTCTTATCTATTTATCTTCCTTAAGAGAGAGAATTTTTACTGGAGAACCGATCCTTCAGCCCAAGCTGAGCAGTGCAACAGTGACATCTGATGGCTGCCTACATTAGGCTCCAAAGAGCTTTCCTGACTTGGCAGTGGCCTCCCCTACCTTGGTAAAGAAAACTGATGATGACTGAATATTAGCTGCCCTAAGAGCATTTTATCCATTCACCTCCACATTAAAACTACCTGGGCAGTTTCCTCCATGTTTCCAAAACACCAGGAATTGTCTTCAGATGCAGCCTTAGATTCAGACTTACTGAGCTCTCCTTGCACTGCATGTTAAGAAGGCAGACTCAGGAACAGACAGGTGTGTAGGTGTTCTTATCATTCCTCATTTATGGCTGCAAGGGAGGTGCATGTGAGGTTTTTTTGTGATGAACACAGCTCTCAGGAGTCTGCTGCATTTTTTCCTATATCGAAAAGGTAACTGGAGCCTAATAGAAACACTGGAAGGCTGTGTGTGTGTACAGCAGTGTTCTGTATGCAAAGGGAGTGGAAAGGTTATGAGAAGTATTAAATACAGAATTGCTATTTAGTTCAAAGGGATCCAAAATCTACATTCCTCAGAGACCATTCCAAGGCTAAGTGAGCAAACTAAACCTGAGCTTTTCATTGCTCTTTTCATAGAGTCTGCACTCTAGATTTGTCTTAATACCTGAAGTGATTGTACCTGAAGTGAGGAATAGCTTCTATAGTTTGATGGCAATGGATTTAATTTTGCAAATTTTATTATGTTTGTCTAATTCTGCTTTGCAATACAAGGACTAAACAACTTTTATTATCCTTTCCCTTGCACTAAGAGGACCCTATTCTGATGTTTCCCAGGGTGGCTGGGGACCTCCATTGGCCTTACCATGTACAAATGCTCTCATATTTTCTCTCTACAGACATAAATTTTTCAGTCTTAACTGAACGGTTTGGTAACTTAAGTATCAAAATCTTCCTCAACACAAGATAAACCTGACACAATGGCCAAACAGGAGCAGCCCAAATAAACTACACTACACACAATCAGAAGGAATGCACAACACAAAGCTGTAAGACAAAAGAACCAGTGACTATCCTGATCCAGTATTCTGTATTTGCGGGCAACCATCCAATAAGTTTTTAATTCAAAATATTTACTTCACATGCTCCCTAAAGCACTTCACAAGCTAAGCAAGTCTTGAGACCAAAAGGCCACAAGTCACAGGTACATTGTCTCACAGGTGGAGTCAAGGTGCAGCTCCGTTCTTTGTTGTTAAAGCTCTGTTTGTACATGAAGTACTAAAACATATGGTACCTTCTACTCCATCCATTTCTATCAGAAAAAATGTTAGTTGGATAAAGCTCTGTTATTAAGTAATACAGTAAGTAGCCGATATTTTTTAAAGCCTGAAACATCTACAACTGTGTTCTCTTTATAACTTGTGCCTATTGTGTTCGTAAGGAAAAGTCATCATAAGGAACTGCCACTCTTCCCACAGACTTTTAAGAGGACTGTAAGCCATGTGTAACTATCCATTTTTAGTCTAAAGGCTCTCCTTTGTGTGCAGAATGCTTTCCAATTTACACAGACACACTCCTTTCAAACTTAAAAAAACAAAACCCAACCTGAAGCGAAGGAATTTTGCCATTTTCCTTTTTTCTTCCTTTTTCCCCCTTTGTGTTGTCTACTTTATTCAGTTTTTTCCACTAATGACTCTTACTTGGCCCGAGTCTTATTGTCATTTTGTTGAAACTATTCAAAGTGCCTCAAGCTGCTAAACAGCTGGCAAAATACACGAACATTTAAGACTTTAGTCTGAATATTAAATCATGGTTTCCAGGAGAGAATAATGTTGTCCTTTCTGATTTAATACCTTCTTTTGAACTGTATGTCATTTTTGCTTTCAAATTAATCTGAACATGGAAAACAGGTTGAATATATTTTTATTAGAAGACATTCCAAATATTTAGACAGTCATTTTAATCATGTTGTGGCAAAATTATTGTGCTTGTCAGTCTGAAAACATACAATTTCCATATTTCCCTTACATTAACTCTCTTTAACAAAGGATTAATAAAATCTTAAATGCTATTTATTCTTCTTTTCCCCTCCCTCTCTGGCATGCATACTTAAAAGAAGCCCTAATAAAATATTTGGGCTGCATTAAGAAACATCTGAATTGCAGTTACAATTCTAGTGTAGTCACAAGCTTGTCATTAAAATGCATAGCACAGTGCTAGTGCAGCTGTATACAGCTTTTATTATTCAGACTGCTAAATAGATGAAACATATTTTAATTCAATGTAAACTGTGCAACTGGAAACACGAGAGTTTGAGGCTTTTTTATTTCCTCAGGAGAAGCCAAGATCCTTGAGCTCAATAACTTCTCTTGGCCAAGGGCCAATCTAGATTTATTGCAAGAGTCCCTGTACTGCCTCTCCAGACACACATTTTGTAATACATGAAGAAGCTGGTGGGAAAAGCAAGCTTTCAGCCTCCACCACCTCTTTTTAGTAACATGTACTTGTTAATACTTTCAGGCTCTAACTCCATAATCCCTAGGCAGGATACAGGCAGCCACCCTCAGACTGGGAATCTGCTCTGATACCACAGGAGTCAGCTTACACAGGGGTGCACCAGAGCCCAGGGCCTCACTGCTGAGTTAGAGAACAAAAATGTCCCCAACTCTGCAGCTTTAGACACATGCCAAACCTTTTACTAGTGTCCTGAGGAGTTCATGAAAGCTTAAACACTCTCCTGCAAAGATTGAGTCAATCCCTATCCTGACCAAATTCTAGCTGACCAGTGCATAAACAAGCTTTGATACAAACCTCATGTCTCAAGCATTAATCTGTATTACTAGCTGCTAAACATCAATTATTTATAATCACGGCCTGTGAAATCATCCCTAATTTTTATTTTGAATTTAATATATCAGAACAAAAATAAAGCAGAAGAAAAGCCCCAAAGCTCACACACAAATCTTTGGGAGTAAGTTGCTGAAATGACAAGGAAGAATCATAGAGGTACAGTAGAAGACCACGCAGAAGAGACAGCAGCAAAGAGTTTGGCAGATACATCCCTCTTTAAGTCAGTTGTGCAGCAGAAATGCAACAGAAGAAAATAGTGCAGGCTCTAAATAACAGTGAGCAGAGCCCATGAGCCACATGAGCCATGAGTGTGAGAATTAAAGGATATAACCCTAAAAGGAAGCAAGTCCTTTGCCAGATTTCAGCCCTCTGTAAGCTGAGCAACAAGGAATTTTCTGGCCCATTGTGTGCCCTTCTATTGAGGTGGCAGCAGAGTCTCATTATCTCCATGGGCTGTAAAAGTGCCTCTAATTAGGTAGTCACCAATGCTCTACCAGAGGGTATTTTGGAGTAGATATATTCTAATTGTCTCTGCTGGGTGTCTACAGCGATTCCATAGAAAACAACCTTCACACAGGGTATGCTCAGCTTGGAGGCATTCCTGCCTGCTCTTTCACTCATTCACAGCATTTTAAGCCTGGATGCCACATAAAGCTGAGATGGACGTGCTACGATTAAAGACAGAATAAAAATGAAATGAACCAATAGTCCGAGGTTAAAAATTGGAAGTAGCAACAGTTAATTAGTTCCATAGTTGAAAAGAGAGAAGCCATGGTGCTTCTGCTCAAGAGGCTAGTGCTGCTATTAGAATATGCTGCTATTAGAATGTTCCAGGAATGGACTTCTACATTTCTATTATTTAAAAAGTACCATGTATTTTATTATTGATTTCCAATAGCTAAAGCTTCTGTATTTCTCTATTCTGTCTTCCTATAGCAATTTGTTGCTCCTCACTCTGATATCTACAAGGGCAGTCAATACCTACTTCTCCCACACCACAAAAGAGGGCTCTGTAATGCAAAGTAAAAGAGAATATTCATTAGCTATGACAGAAAATTATTTGACTCACAGTCTTCATCCTCTTTTCCTCTGCTCTCTAAAGCAGCCATAAACATTCAATTGACTTTTATCCCTTCCTTGTAATATTGGTTATACAGATGTTTTCAGGCTATAACAGGCTTTCATTCTGTCACCTAGATCCAAAGGTTCAAGTTTTCCTGATCCCACACCTACAGGACTAAGAGAATCCAGACATGTCTTACTATATATATATATTTATGGAGAAAGACAAAAAATGGTTACTTAGAAAAGCCCTTATGCCAGCCTATTTTCAGAATTTGTAATTTCCAAGGATCCTAGTGATAGGTTCCTGGGTAACATCTTTTGAAATGCAAATTATTTCACATGATTCACACATTTGCAGTAAAAAAAAAAAAAAGCTAAACAAAAAGTCATATATATGTACAATACAACATGTAAGTGACTCAGATTCCAGACATTTCACTTAAAATATGTTATTGTCTGCCTGCTGACAGCATTAGTAGTGCATCTGAGAAGAGTTATCAGTCTTTGTCTTTTTTGGTGTTGTTTTTAAAGCAGACAGTGCTTCTCAAAGCAGTGGCACTGGACCTCACTGGCCACCAGACCAACTCCAGTCTAGACCAGTTTGGGCAACAGAAGTTTTGGTCCCATGACAGATTCATTTGCAACATCATCAGTCTGAGCTTACTGGCCCCCAGGCAGATATCAGCCACTTGTAGCATTCGGAAGTTTTCACTCTGGTGGACGAAATTTTACTTTTCTAAGTCTGCTTCGTCATTCCTCTATCCTATAATTATCACTCAAATTTTTAGATAGGAGCAAAAGATCACTGAATAATGCTGTCACACTAGAGGCTCAACATGCACCAGTAACCTCAGTGTGTTTGTATTAATCTTGGCTACATATACGTGTCACATCCAAGAGTATTTCTGTTTATAGCACGATATTCCCAAAAGCTTTCTCATTTTCCATGCAATTCACTTTTTTTTTTTTTGTTGGTTGTTTATGAGAATATTTAATCCACTTTCTTTAAGTTTGAAGGTTATTGGAGTTGCCATTCACTCACATTTCACAGGCTCATGCATGACTTATACTTTTGATCATGAATACAAATCAGCAGCATATTTTCAGTTTATTGCTTTTAATCAAGAAATAGGCTTTCATATCTGGAGACTTATCTAGATACTTCATCACTTAAGTAAGGACACACCTTAATGAAAAATCACGGGATGCCGACAACACCGCTTGAAAACTTACTATTTTATATGAACACGGTGTTCTTCCATCCCTTCTCTAAATCCGCTGTCTGTATGTCTAACAATAAGAACTTTTTTCAAAAATATCTAAGTTCCCTTCAGCTCTGTTTTGGTTGACTGAACAAATTACTTAATATAAAGCATACACAGTCTTCTCTGCCTTTTACTCCTTTTAATCTTGCTGATATGTTATTTATGTTCTGTTCAATAAATAAAATCAAGATCAGAAAGTTGAGCTGCCTGAGGGCAGTCTTTGCTAACAAAGATTTTCAAGTGTACAGCTTGTTTTCAACTTTTAACAACATCCAGAGTGATACTTTGTTCTATAAGCTACCCATGTGATGTGTGCGCCTAATCAGTGAAACTCCCAAAAATTAATGACATTGTCTCTTCTAGGTACCTGCCATCTACTTTTTGATTGTTCTCTGTGATCTGTATGAACACTCCACTCTAACAGCACCTCACCAGCTTGCTGCGTGAGGACCAGGAGAGCAGAAATTCATGGTATGAACATAGAGAAACCCTCAAGGAGGGTAAGGGTGACGAAGTAGTGTTTAAGAATTATAGAGCTGATGCACCTCACCAGCAGAGAACAGGGATCAGCCTCTGGGAGGCACACTGGGTTTTTTGGGGGGCCTATATTGTGCATGGCCCCAAGCTGAGTGGGGTATGTTGCCAGACCAACAATTGTCACTGTTTATTATTTTTCCTCAACCAGTGAAGTGAAAATGACAAGAAAATAAGCAGTTGTCTGAGAACAGAAGCCACCAGCGAGCAGTCCTTTGCAACAGCATGGAAAGAGAAAAAAAGAGCAGCCATTAGCTTCCTTAACACAGCTGGAACTGGCACTGGCTCTGCTTCTGAATTGCTGCAGAAAGCAATGGAAAAGCCCAATTGAGAAAGAAGCAGCTGTAGTACCTAAATTGCAAATGGCTTGGAAAGAGGCCTTTTCAGCTGACGCATTCTTCAGCAAGATTGATATGACAAATGGTGCACTTCCTTCCCAAACTGTGGGTTAACTGTGCAAGAAGGACCTTGTGCAAAAAGTTGTCCATCAGGATTTCTACCCACTTTCCCTCTTTTGCCTAGATTCTGCTGCTTCTCTCAGCATGCTGCAGTTCCCAACCCAGAGATCTGTGTCCATACGCCTTGTGTCATACAAAACTTGTGCTGGTCCTCTCTGTAGTATATGTATGCCACAGGTCACCATCCTCTTCCACTCTTCATGCCTGACAGGGACCAATCTGACTTTTATTTATGTCTCAAGATACGTTATACAGGAGGTAAGGGATTCCTATTGTTATGGTTAAGTTTAGGAAAGTTGGCTTTCGCATTTAACAATAAAAGTTGTTAATCAGTTTGTTAAATGTTTTTGCAGTTGAACAGTTACGCATTGAAGTACTTGTTGATCCAGTTGATTCGTTTACTATCGGATTTAATTGTTGTAACCGATCAAGGTTAAGTTATTCATTGATCTGTTCATTATGCTTATTGTAAATAAATTTATTATGGGGATTGTTGTACAAAATGGAGAACTGCAGAATCTTCCAGAATATCTATAATGTAATTATAAGGAGAGGGTTTCAGACCTTATTTACATAAAGGGAGAAATAAAGGACTGTCTTTGGATGTTCACTGGACCAGTAAGAAGACCCTAGACAACGGCCAGATGACAACGAGCCAGTAAGAAGATCCTAGACATCAGCGAGCCAATCGCAATGCTCCGGTTGGGTGGGGAAAGGGGCGGCCGGGAGGCAGGGACTGGGGGTATACAATATATTGCCCGAGGCTGCGAGAAGAGTCTCTGATGTGTTCTGTCCCAGGTCAAGTTCCCAGTGCTGCACCTTTTGTCCTGTGTATGGCAGATCGCTGCAAGAGGTCTCTTATTGTCAGTTAAATTTGTTCTTGTTAATAAATCTGTTTAAAAAGCTCAGTCATGAGCCCATTTTTAACAGTTTTTGGGAGCTTGTTGGGGATATTAAGCTTTGCCTCAATGACTTCGAAGGAAACTCAGGAGAGGAGTGTGCACCTGCTGGATTTTCGGCAGCTCAACTGGGCTTCTTCTTCGGTGTTGACGACGCCTGATAAAACCCCGGATGGACAAGAAGAGACCCGCGCAACACAAATGGCAAGGAGAAGGTACCACAGACTGCCTCAACTTAGAGGATAGCCCTAATCCTGTGCACAGACATGCTTGCAAACAGGGGATTGTGAGTAGCTTGCGGGGGCGAGGTGAGGGCAAGGGTGAGCGTCTGTGAGAGTGAGACGTGGACTGGGCAGCCTGGACCCGCGAAGCAAGTTTGGACCCCTTATAGCCGCGGTTCCAGACTCCCGTGAAGGGGGGAAGCGATAGTAAAGAGGACTGAGTGAGCCCTCAGGATTTTTTCTGTCAGTCGGGTTGAGGGGAGATCATCCAAGAAACCTGAGGTAATCTAACTCGGTCAGGTTGAGGGTGAGTTTCATCCAAGAAACTCGAGGCAGGGTCCATCAGTTGGGTTGAGGGCAGGACTTCGAGAGCTTGCTATAGGTGTGAAAGGGGAGTCCTTTTCCAAGAAACCTGGGAAGTTCTCATCCAAGAAACCTGGGGCGGATTCCTCAGACAGGCTGGGTATTCCGGACTCCAGATTGGAGTGTCTGAAGGGGATGGGGAGGGAGCCAGTTTCCTAGGTTGGTCCACTAGTGAAACCACAGGTTGGGAGGACATCTGTTCCCAGTTTTTCCAGGATTTGTCCTGAGGCAGGAGATTCAGAGGTAGAGCACTGGCTCGTAGGGTATGTGAGAGTATGAGCGAAGGACACAGTTTAGGATTGGTTCTTGTCTGCTAAATTGGTAGTTGCAAGTGGTGTGTTGGTTTGTATTTTGATTGGTATCTTTTGATTTCAGTTCTTGTACTGTGTTCTGATTAAGAGTTAGGCTGCATTTTGAGGTTATAGTCGTGTTTGTCCTTCGTGTCCTTGAGGGGAAGGGTCGCCATTTTGTGTGCCCTGTTCTTGTGAATTTCGGTGGGAAGGGCCACCATTTTGTAAATTTCAGACGGAAGGGCCGCCATCTTGTAAATTTCTGTGGGAAGGGCGACCATCTTGAATTTTCCCACAGGAAGGTAGCCATTTTATAATTTTCCCACTGGAAGGCTGCCATTTTGAATTTTCCTATGGGAAGGCAGCCAGTTTATCATTTCCCACGGGGAGGTTGCAGGCTTATTGGAGGTAACATACAAGTGGAGAAATAATAAGAGAAGCAAGATTTAGAAGAAATGGGACAAAAAGGCAGTAGATTGGAATGGAGAAACAAAAAGAATAGGAAGGACATTGTGGATATTCCTCCCAACAGTCCCTCGAGGTCAGATTGGTAAATTGGAGTAGGGACCCCCTTACTAAAGATAAAGCAAAGATAATACAGTTTTGCAGGTTTGATTGGACAAAGGAGGAGATCAGAAGGGACAAGATTTATTGGCCAAGGTACGGGTCTACCGAACAGTGGATATGTCAGGCTTCATATGCATATGTAAACCTGAGAGAGCCTCCAGATCAGGAAGAGATAGAATATGCTGCATGCTGGTTAGAACCAGACAAGACAGTGATGTCTGAGGCAAGGGTGTATAAGGTGTCAGAGGTAATTGGAAAAGAACATGGACGTGAGGTGAGAAAAAGGAAAAAAGATGGGACCCATTAGAGGCTTTAGCTCCCCCGTATGTTCCTAATCCAGAGACTGCGAGAACCTCAGGAGAGTCTGCTTCTGAGACAGTAACTCTACCCCCTGACCAGACAGTTCCTTCTACCTCAAAGGAAGGTAGTCATGATAAGTCTAGTATCAAGCCAGAAAGTTTGGAGTCCCCAAAAGGACCTCCTAAGATTACTAAAGCCTCTCTGGATAAAGAAGGGCCATATTTAAATACCAGGAGTAAAAAGGCCCAAACACAAGGAGAAGAAGGGAGAACAGTATACTCACCAGAAGTTAGTCTCTTTCCTTTGAGAGAGGTGCCTATGGGTGGAGCTCAAGGAGGAATTGGTTATGTGAATGCCCCTTTAACATCTTCGGAGGTAAGGGGATTCAAGAAAGAGATGAAAAGCCTGTTGATAGATCCAGTCGGGTTATCAGAACAGTTTGACCAATTTTGGGGACCCAATATATATACGTGGGGTGAACTGGACTCAATATTAAAAAGCCTCTTCACCCAAGAGGAAAGGCAGATGATAAGAACAGCAGGAATACAGATACGGGAAAGAGAGAACCAACAAGGACCAGCAGGGGAACGTATGATGCCAACAGACCCCCCCAAACTGGAATCCGAATGATGAGAGGGGTAGGATGAATATGAATGATTATAGGACTTTGATCATAAAGGGAATCAGGGAGGCAGCACCTCATGGAAACAACATCCAGAACGCTTTCTGTGGGATGCAGGGTAAAGAGGAGACTTTGATGGACTGGTTATAAAGGCTGCGGTGGGATATTCAACTGTATTCAGGTATTGTACTAATTTGAAAACAAACCATTGGGAGGCACCAAGTCAGAATAACAATTTAATAGGGAAATTTAAAAAAATAAAGGCAGAAAACCCTGGGGTAAGCTGACAGTCAGGATACAACCTGACACCCTGTTAGTCAGGATGGTGGTGGCAGTCTGATAAAATGGTGGCTTCAGTCCTCCTGAAGTGATGGATGTGGTTCTGTCAAAGCAGTGATCCTGGAGAAGGGTCTGCTCTTCCTTGGAAGGTCCAATGGTGGCTACGCAGCTCCTGTCCTCTGGGAATCCAGTGGAAAGGTCCCTGTGGTGTTTGGAATCTCAGATTATATCCAGGATACATTGCTTGGTTTCTCCCTCTGGGTGGAACATCTCACAGTGGGATGATGAGTCATGAGGCCAGGCGTTGATGGGCTCATTAACAGAAGATAGTCCGGAGGGAGTTATCTCTGAGTCATGCGGCAAGGCATCGATGGGCCGTTAACAGAAAGATAGTCCGGAGGGAGGAGGCAAGGAAAACACTGCCCCACCTGGTTTCAACAGCTCATGGGGATGGTAATAGAATACACTGCAACCCAGGACAGGTATAGACCCTGACAGTGGGACAGGTGAAACCTTGCTAAAAGTTCATTTTGTTACCAATGTGTGGCTGGATATTCACTGGAAGCTGGAGAAATTAGAAAACTGGCAAAGGAGAGGTTTGGAAGAGCTCCTGAGGGAGGTTCAGAAGGTGTATATAAGGAGAGATAAAGAGAGGATGAAACCCAAGGCAAAAGTGATGATGGCTAGGGATCACCAATCTCCAAGGAAGATACCCAATGAAGAAGAAAAAGAGGGAGAGGAGAAGTTAGTGACCAAAGGAAAATAGAGTGTTACAGTGGGGATTCTGTAACACGCCTATATCAAACCAGGAGTCCCGTGGAAAAGAAATATATATGGACAGATTCTTCGTAGGTGTTTCAGAGATGTTTATTTCTCCACCCGCATGGCGGGGGCTCTGCTGAGGAACTGTTAACAGTCACGGGACCCGAGGGTCCTTGCCCGCGCAGGGAAACACAAACCAACCAATGGGGAACGAGGCTGACCAGGGGCTCAGGAAACCCCGTGTCTCCCGTCAGGGCCCCTCTCCCAGGGCTACATGGTGGGGGGGAGACCCCGACATTTCACCCGTTTATTTTTAACAAAAAGAGATGTAAAACTTAACATTGAAAACAACAAGGACACTTTCAAAACAAAACAAGCCACCCTCCTGAGTCTTTAAATGTCCAGATTCCGTGGAACATCTTAGGGCTGACAGAAGGGAGACAGAACTCTCTGAGCATGCTTTGTGGGGAAACTGAGGCAGGAGAGGGTTTAATTTCTTCCCTCCCCCTTTTCATCCCCCACTCGGCACTGGAAAGGGATTTTTGGGGAAACAATTGGCAAAAGCATGGTTTTGTGAGGGAAACCATGGATGAAAAAACAGATTGGGAATACACTGGGGATAATAGGACATAGGGTAAAAGGGAAAGGTGGGATTAGGAAAGGGAGACTGTAGGGGGGCTTACAATGGAGATATTGTCGAACATGACTACGATTTTTTGCATATATACTGCCTTTTACAGGAACACCATCAGGCCCAGTGACCTGCGATGCTTGTAACCCTTTTCTACCTTGTACAATTTTGAATTCCACCACCTCTCCATCTCCCAAGCTTGGGATGCATTTTTCAGGGTTATTCTTTTTAATAGCAGTTCAATGCACGAATATGTCTTGCTGGTTGTCACACCTTGTTATAAAACCATAATTTTGCTTAACATTATACCATTTTACTATCCCTAAGATCTTAGCTACTATGATCTTTCGCTTTTTCCGAGTGGCTGCTGTTTTCTGTCTCGCTGTGTCTTTGCTCTCTCCTTTGGTCGCTCCCGTGTTGGAATGGTCGGGGCTGCTGGTGCCTGCGCGCTCTTCCCGGGGTCGCGTTCGGGGCTGCGTGGGCCGGGCCGGGCCGCGCCGCTCAGTTCTCCGTGCGTCGCCTCCTCTGGTCGCAGCTTCGCTGCCGCTGCCAGGTGCTGCATCTCGGCTGGACCCCCGAGCGATGATCCCCCCGCGCCCTGCTCCAGTGCACGTTTCAGCTGGGCGCGGCTCCGCTCCACTGCCACCAGCCACCACCCGCACGCCGCCCCTCTCGTGCGGGTGTTCACAGGGCTTGCTCCACCACGCACTGCGAGGGGCCGGGTGGGCACTGCTGGGTCCCGCTGTGCCTCGCTCCGCCACTGACACTGCGGCTCGTGTGGTGCCTGTGTGCAGGAACTGCCTTGCTGCTGCTCGCAGAGCACTCGGTGCACGTGGCCAAGGCCGCACGGTCCCTGAGGCAGGCTTCCCTTCACCAGGACACAGATGACATTGCTCAACAGTCTCGGTAATTAAATAATATTCACGAAAATATTCTTCCATCGGCATGTATTTTGACTCAAAAATTAACTCTGTCCAAGCAGTGTTCCAAAAGTCCTTGGTAAGAATTAAATCCCAAGAAACAGAAAAAGTTCTTAAACAACTATGCCAGGAAGTGTTTCAGTTCTTTTTGAGCTTGAATCAAACTAAAATTTACAAATCGTTGTTCAAGAATCTTTTCAAGTTTAAGATAAATGTCCATATGCGGCTCTGAGAGCCAAGAATCTTCCCACGGTTCCTCCATAGTTTAGATATGGAATAGCAAAGCAAAAACAAGAAGAGGAATCCAAAGTTTCTAGGGTTTACTCACACAAATCAGTCACTTAGGGATCAGGGATTGTTCTGCTCTCAGTTCACCACCATTTGTTACAGCGGGGATTCTGTAACACGCCTATATCAAACCAGGAGTCCCATGGAAAAGAAATATATATGGACAGATTCTTGGTAGATGTTTCAGAGATGTTTATTTCCCCACCCGCATGGCCGGGGCTCTGCCGAGGAACTGTTCCAGTCACGGGACCCAAGGGTCCTTGCCCATGCAGGGGAACACAAACCAACCAATGGGGAACGAGGCTGAGCAGGGGCAGGGAAACCCCGTGCCTCCCCTCAGGGCCCCTCTCCTAGGGCTACATGGCGGGGGGGGGAGACCCCAACAATAGAGGACAGTAGGTCAGAAGTTTGTTATTACTGTAAGCAGGAGGGACATTTCAAAAGAAACTGTCCAAAGTGGATTAAGGATCGGAGAACCTTTCAGGAGGTTCATCCGGAAGGACCGGAGGATTAGGGGTGTCAGGGGCTCTACCTCCTGGGGCAAAATTTCCATCAGGAGCCCTTGATAACCCTACAGGTAGGACCCCAGGAGGAAGATTATGAATTTTTGGTGGACACAGGGGTGGAAAGGACTTTTTTGGGAAAAGTTCCAAATGGCTGCAAGTTTAGTGGGGAAACCATGAGTGTTATACGGGCAAAGAGGGATCATTTTGCTGTTCAAGTTACCAAGCAGGTAGTCATTAAAGGAAATAATAGGGAAGGGAAAGGAGATATTCTGTTTGCACTGGGAGCAGGGTGCAACCCTTTGGGGAGAGATTTTCAAATTCAGCTGAAATTAGGAGTTATCCCAAAGGAGGGGAGGATGGCGGTCAGGATTTTGCATATGAAATCTGAAGATGAGTAGGCAATAAATGATCAAGTATGGTCTGGGGCTGGGAACTGGGGAAGCATGAACCTTGCTCCAATAAGAATAACTATCATAAATGAGAATCCCCCGGTAAGGGTACGTCAGTACCTGATATCAGTGGAGGGCAGGAGAGGACTACAACCAATTATAAAGGACCTCCTAATAGATAGTATCTTGGAACCATGCCTGTCACCGCATAACATCCCAATCCTACCCATAAGGAAATCAGACGGGAGCTATAGATTGGTGCAAGATTTAAGGGAGGTGAACAAGCGAGTCCAAACCAGGTATCCCATGGCAGCAAATTGATACACACTCTTGAGCAGAGTCCCTCCACGACACTGTTGGTACAGTGTAGTAGATTTGAAAGACCTTCTTGGGCGTGCCCCTTAGCTGAGGAGTGTAGAAACATTTTTGCTTTCAGTTGGGAAAACCCAGACACGCTGGACCAGGCTACCTCAGGGGTATGCTGAATCACCCACCTTATTTGGTCATGCCTTAGAAGAGCTGTTACAATCTTTTTCAACCCCATCTGTAATCCAGGTGATACAATATGTACCTGATATCTTACTATCAGGAGAGGAGGAAGATATAGTAAGGAGGAGCACCATAAATTTGTTAAACTTTCTAGGGGTTAATGGGTTGAGGGTCTCCAGGAATAAACTGCAGTTTGTGGAAAAGGAGGTTTGGTATTTGGGCCATATAATAGGGCAGGGGAGCCATCAGCTGAGTTGTGAGAGAGTGGCTGGTATCCTTGCTATTCCTCCTCCAAAGACAAAGCGGGAGGTTAGGAAACTTTTGGGACTAGCTGGCTATTGTAGAGGGATGTACTCAAATAGCAAAGTTCCTCTATGAAAAACTGGTTGAGGAAAAACCTTTGAAATGGATGGGGTTAGACTGGGTGAGTTGAAAGCAAAGTTGGCTTCTGCTCCGACCTTAAGCCTGCTATCATTAGAAAAGCTTTTTTATTTGTATACAAATGTGGAGAGCGGTGTGGCTCATGGAGTGCTAGCCCAGGAGTGGGGCTGAATTAGGAAACCAGTCGCCTACTTATCAAAATTGCTGGATCTGGTTACTCGAGGTTGGCCCACATGCATCCAGGCGGTAGCGGTCATGGTTATCCTAATAGAGGAAAGTCAGAAGTTAACCTTTGGAGGAAAGCTGATTGTCCACACACCCCATGCAGTGAGGAATATATTAAGCCAGAGGGCCAATAAATGGCTAACTGACCTGCAGATATTGAAGTATGAGGCTGTGTTAATTCATAACGACAATCTAGTTCTAGTCATGGATAAAAGCTGTAACCCTGCCCAATTTTTGTACGGTGAACCTCAGGAGAGATTGATTCATGACTGCTTGGAAGTTGTCAATTTCCAGACAAAAGTAAGGGAAAACCGATGGATCAACCCCTTCCTGAGGGAGAGAGAATATTTATAAATGGGTCAGCTAGATGTATCCAAGGGAAGAGGTGCTCAGGGTACGTGGTAGTGGATGGGACCAAAATGACAGGGATAATAAAGGAAAAGTTGCCTTCTCATTGGTCTGCGCAGTGCTGCGAATTGTATGCATTAAAGAAAGGGCTTGAATACTTAGCTCAAAAGAAAGGTACAATCAATACTGATTCCAGGTACGCCTATGGTGTAGTGCATACATTTGGAAAGATTTGGGAGGAAAGGGGATTGTTGAATTCGAAGGGAAAAGGCTTAGTACATGAAGGATTGATATTGGAAGTGTTAAAAGCATTAAATTATCCCGAAGAGATCACAGTAGTGCAGGTGAGAGGTCATCAGAGAGGGATGGCATTGGAGATCAGGAGCAACAACTTGGCGGATAGGGAGGCTCGAGATGCAGCAGAACGTGGCAGTGAAAGAATACTGGCACTGAGAATAAGTGAAGAAGAGGAAAGGTTAGAAAGTTCCATCTTTTAGTGAAGCTGAGGAGGAAGCATTATGGAAAATAGGTGGAAAGAAGGATGAGACTGGGAAGTGGGATGTCCCTGATGGGAGGCAAATGTTGAACGAAGTCCTGACTAGAAAACATTCATTTAAAGACTCATTGGGATACCCAAGCTTTATGTGATCATTTCCTAAGGTTGTATGGATGCATGGGCATACATGAACTAGCCAAAAGGGTTGTATAATTTGCCAGAGAGTTAACAAAAAGGTAATGAGGAACACGACACCTGGAGGACTGGGGCTAGTGGTGAGGCCATTTCAATTCATGCAAATAGACTTGACCAAGTTTCCTCAGGTACAAAGATGGAGATACCTGTTGGTAATGGTAGATTATCTTACTCACTGCGTGGAGGCAATACCAACCACTAAGGCTACAGCCAATGCAGTAAGCAAAGCCCTTCTTGAACAGATAATCCCCAGGTATGGACTGGTAAACAAAATTGACTCTGATCGAGGAATGCACTTCACCTCTCAAGTATTACAAGTGGCAAAATGTCTGGGAGTGGACTGGAAGTTACATACTCCTTGGCATCCGCAAAGCTCAGGGAGAGTAGAGAGAATGAACCAGACAATAAAAACTACATTAACCAAGTTAATGCTGGAAATCAACCTCTCATGGATCAAATGCCTACCTTTGGTATTATTGACAATACGTACCCAACCTCGATCTGACTTGGGGATCTCCCCTTATGAAATGATATTCAGATTACCATTCCTAGTCACCAAACACAAAGTGGCCACTTGCAAGGTAGGGGAGACCAGTGTTAATAAGTATATACATACCATCTCAAAGAATTTGAAAGATCTGAGGGCTCGAGGACTGATTCCCCAGACTACCCCATTGGATTTTAAAATTCATAACATCAACCCTGGGGACTGGGTATTAGTAAAGGCTTGGAATGAAAAATCACTAACCTCCAAATGTGAAGGTCCTTTTCAGGCTCTGCTGAGAACAGAAACCGCTGTCAGGACCAAAGAGAAGGGCTGGGCACACGCAACCAGAATAAAAGGGCCTATAATACCACCAGAGACCTGGACCGTGGCCTCTATGCCGGGTGATATGAAGATCACCATTCAACAAAAGAACTGAGGACTCCTGAGTAACAGTTGGAACAAGAGTCAGAAGTGGAATGTATGGGGTTAACTGAGTTAAATGAATTAATGGTTATAAGGTTAATTAAGTTGATGAATTGTTAGAAAGTAATTAAGTTAATGAATGGTTATAAGATTAACTAAGCTGATGAATTTTTATAAAGTAAAGTAATGAGTGGCTAAAGTTAGCTAAGCTAATGAGTTGTAAGTTCACAGGTTTATCTTGCTGATACATTCCCTTCCACATATGTTCCTGTTCCGGGGATCCCTGATTTCTGCATACTCACCTCTTGGCAATCAAAACGGTATATCCTGTTACTACCCCTTTGAGGTAAGCAAGTGGGTCAGAGAAAAACAAATAAACTTCAGTATTGTTCTGGGTACGAGAAAGGAAGAAATAGCTGGAAGTCAGGTGGAGGTTGTTCCTGCCTCGTGACTGTCCCCTCTGTATGCGGCACTCCTACAGGAATGGAAGGAGGAGGGGCACCCCAACCCAGACCCCTAAAGCTTTTCCTCTACCTACTGCTGGTTCTCCTGCATGGAGTAGATGCAGATACCTGTCACAAGTGCTACCAGACCATATACACAGGTACTGTAACCGAATCTGTTCTCCAGACCCACACACACCTGGATAGAGCTTGCTTTTATCAGTCCAAAGTGGAAATTTGTGAGGAACGAGGGCACGCCTACTGGCTGGCCGAAAATGTGGGAACATATGAACAGAGGGGGAGAAGTGGGTGTGTTTTGAACATAACCCTGGGTATTTGGAAATTAAGCCACATTACCAAGATCTAGTCAAAGAACAAATGCTGGCAGAAGAAAAGCCTAAGGAAGACCCACAGCTTGAAATGGGCCATTCAGACGAATTATTGATGAGTGGGAAAAATTTGTTTGTAGAACTGGGGGAAACAATTAGTAGAGAATTAAACGCGTCAAATTGCTGGGTATGTGGGGGGACCCTCATAGCTGCAAAGTGGCCTTGGAAGGGAAGCAGCCTAGGTCCCACTGAACTTAAATGGAACTATTCCAGTCCTGGTGCACGGACTTTAAGCACTCCCACGATTGGAGAAGAATGTATTTGGAGGATGGGAAAACAATTCACAGATGAAGTAGGAAGCACTTCTTGTAAGCGCAACCTAGTATCAAATGGTACTACCACCTGGTGGATTCCCAAGGCACCAGAGTTACATTGGGCAAAATAGAAGCGCAAGGGAAACAAATGTATTTATAAACATCTTGAGAAACTGTTCCTATGCCATGCCCCAGGTAAAAATCCCTATTCTGAGATCCCTGAGGTGTCTAAGTATTGGAAAAGTGTAAATAGCAAAGACCCACAGTTTTGGGAGGCTCCAAATGGCTTGTTCTGGATTTGCTAAAACAAGGCTTATCCTACTTTACCTACTCGCTGGCGAGCAAGTTGCACATTGGGTATAATCCAACCAGGATTCTTTTTGCTTCCAGGAAAGGAGGGAGACGATCTGAGAGTACCATTATGTGACAACATAAGGCGGGATAAAAGAAACATAATCCAGGGATCTCAGAAGTAGGGGGACGAAGAATGGCCACCAGAAAGAATTACAGAAACTTATGGACCAGTGACATGGGCGCAGGATGGGAGTTGGGGTTACTGAGCTCCCATCTATATGTTAAACCGCATAATTCAGCTCCAAGCAGTGATGGAAACTGTGACTAATAAAACAACTCAAGCTCTAGAGCTGATAAGTCATCAGCAGCGGCAGCCTTGGGCAGCAGTCTACCAGAACCAATTGGCATTAGATTATTTGCTAGCCAAAGAGGGAGGGGTATGTGGAAAATTTAACACCTCTGATTGCTGTCTTAAAATTGATGACACTGGGGAAGCAGTTCTGGAAATCACACAGAACATTAGGAAAATCGCCCATGTCCCTGTCCAGAGGTGGGAATCCATTTTGAAAACTTCTTGGTTGGATAATTTTCCTGGAACAAAGGAGAAGAAGAAATTGGGGGTTTTCTTGCTATGTGCTGTAGGCAGGTTATTATTTCTACCTTGTTTAATCCCGTGTTTTATCAGGCTCATTACCAGTGTGGTTCGGGGTATGCTAACCACTACTGACCCCGAGACCTTAAAGGAGATCAAGGCCAGCAAAACTGGAAAGGTAATGATGATAAAAAGGAAAACAACCACCCGGGATGTCTCCGAGGAAGCTAAGTTGATATATGAAAGACATGAACGTATCAGTAAGATCAAGAAGGAATGCAAAAGCCAAATGGTTTAACAAAAGAAGAAAAGGAGGGATTCCTATTGTTATGATTAAGTTTAGGAAAGTTGGCTTTC
Source organism: Coloeus monedula (assembly GCF_965178545.1). Lineage (NCBI taxonomy): Eukaryota > Metazoa > Chordata > Aves > Passeriformes > Corvidae > Coloeus > Coloeus monedula. The sequence continues at coordinate 12,976,438 of NC_138795.1, read as the reverse complement.
GCATTTAACAATAAAAGTTGTTAATCAGTTTGTTAAATGTTTTTGCAGTTGAACAGTTACGCATTGAAGTACTTGTTGATCCAGTTGATTCGTTTACTATCGGATTTAATTGTTGTAACCGATCAAGGTTAAGTTATTCATTGATCTGTTCATTATGCTTATTGTAAATTTATTATGGGGATTGTTGTACAAAATGGAGAACTGCAGAATCTTCCAGAATATCTATAATGTAATTATAAGGAGAGGGTTTCAGACCTTATTTACATAAAGGGAGAAATAAAGGACTGTCTTTGGATGTTCACTGGACCAGTAAGAAGACCCTAGACAACGGCCAGATGACAACGAGCCAGTAAGAAGATCCTAGACATCAGCGAGCCAATCGCAATGCTCCGGTTGGGTGGGGAAAGGGGCGGCCGGGAGGCAGGGACTGGGGGTATAAAATATATTGCCCGAGGCTGCGAGAAGAGTCTCTGATGTGTTCTGTCCCAGGTCGAGTTCTCAGTGCTGTACCTGTGTATGGCAGATTGCTGCAAGAGGTCTCTTATTGTCAGTTAAATTTGTTCTTGTTAATAAATCTGTTTAAAAAGCTCAGTCGTGAGCCCGTTTTTAACACTATAGGGGCTGTACACGTGCTGGCAGCCCTGTCACGGCTTTGTCTGACAGCCGATCAGGGCTGAGAAAGCTTCCACGATCGGGCTGCAAGCAACCCCCCACCTGCCGGTGGGGCAGATGCCCGGGTGGCCAGGAAAAAAAAAAGCAGGAAGTGAGGCCATGGGAGGAGCTTTAGCAAATAAAAGCAGTTAACTGCCACACAAGCAGGGGCCATTTTCTTTGGGTTTTTTGGTGGGAGAAAGGGTTCGGCTGGCCCCATTGCTTCCCCCCCGCCTCGCCTTTTTTTCTCTGCGGTTCTGCTTCTTCCCTGGCTGTCTTCTCTGTCTGCACCTTCCCTTCACCCTGCTTCGCGACGGCCTAATGCTGTGCTGTTTCCCTGGTGGGGCGGACGCTGCCCGCAGCCATCCCGCAGCCGTCATTCGCCGATGACCGAGACGCGCTGCCGCCGCTCACAGGAGCCGCGCGGGCTGCCCGCACCCTGACCCTGGGGGCCTGCAGCTGCTCCAGGAGTGCGCCCGTGGCCACGGCAGCCTGTTCTCCGCCGACGGAAGGGACACGCAGCCTGCTGCTGTTCGGAAATCGCACCCAGCCCGCCACGGGAGCCACACAGACTCTTCGCAGCTTGCAGCACGCGCGCTCCATCTGCCGAGCTGACGCCACAGAGCGCCCGGGGTTCTTGTGGTAACGATCTGTCCCAGTCTTCTGTTTATCTCTCTGGCTCTCTTTTTCCCCTCTCTGCTCCCTTTTCTATCACCCTTCTGTAGGAACACTTACTCTTCTTTATCAGTAAGCAGCTCTCAGATATAATATTGCCGTGTTTGCACTTTATTTTCGTGTGAGAAATCTATCAGAAAGGATGCTCCCCGACTCCCGCTTTTTGTAGCGGGACAGGACAATGCCACCGATGTATGTGAAGCTCAGGAAGCACATCTGAGAGAGGGGCACAACTACAGGAAGTGTTTCAGAATTGTCCTTGTTGGTTCCTCCTTGACAGATAACCACAAGACTGACGTCGTTTGCTTTCTGAGGCCAGAATGGCTCCTGACAATTAGATACACACCAATGTCCTCTGTCCTCAGCTGAACAGGATTTTAGAGCAGCACCAGGACACCGAGGAGGAGGTCATGCAAACCATCTGCTCCTATCCCTTCCTGGGAAAAGGGTTTCTTCCTATCATTCATCTGTCTCATTCTTCCCTTTTCTTCTTTCCCTTCCCCATTAGTGCAGTTACAAGAAGAAAGTTGTAACCATGACAGTGCTGCACCTCAGGAAAATGGGAAATGGCACAGGATTACTTTTTTTATACCGTGAAGTGTCCAAGGCTTAGGGACTGCAATGCTCATAAATACCACTTTAAGCAATTCTACTAGAGGTCCTTAGCTCATTATGACATAATTACACTCTTCCAGGTGCACTACTTAGCCTGCAACCATTCCAGAGAATTGCTAAAAATTAAAACGGAGAAATAATTTAAAAGTTCACCAGCTCACATAAAGGTTCTTACTTTAAAAAATAGCACTAAACTTTACTTTCATTGGGTATTCTTCAGAAAAAGAATCACCAACTGGCTGAGATCCCATTTATCTGTGTAAATGTATAGAAAGAAACAAACTGAAATTACTACCAAATAGCTTCTGAAAAAATGCATTTTACAGACATCCAATCTACTGTTGATTCCTGAGGACTTACTAAGAAGCTCCAACAAGTATCTGAAATCCATGTTCTTGACCATATTTCTCAAAATACACAGCCCTCAATCAAAACTTTGATATCAAAATCCAGTTAATTCTGAGGTTTTCCTTTTTATACATCATCACCTTTTTCCTTATAAGGAGAATTTCTTTAAAGAGATTAAAGCCTGAATATTATATTTAATCCCATAATATCTAATAACTGACTTATTTAAATGTTTTTTTAACAGTGAAGAGCAAGGAAGCTTCTTGAGAAGCAAGAACAAAAGAAACAAACAGCAAATAAAAGTGATCAGCCACATGACTGTCTGGAAACGATAATTCATCTTTCTATTTTTGAAACCAGATGACAATCACCTGCTGTTAGGCCAGCTAGGAACTGTGAGATTTTAAAAAGCATAATTCATTAGTTCTTCTTAGTAATTACCTTCACAGAACTCTTCCAATTTTCCTCTGTGTCCCACAATTCAATAGTGCCCCAGCTTATCTGCTTCATTTTTTGTCTGTGAATTTTAGTAGAAACTAATTGAGCTTGATGAGGGTCAGAAGGGCTGACCACTCCCAGTTGCAAGTAGGACCAGCCTCCACATTTATCTGAGTTTGGTTTTGGGTTGGGCTTTTACTTCTTGAGGATCCTTTCTCCTTTGGCTCCAGTCAGCAGATCCCACCAGCACTCAGAGACGAGGCTTTCTCCAACCACCTCCTGAGCCAGGCTCACAATAGGCCTTATTCATCCCACGCTACTTTAAATACCAGTGAACTCATTTTTTCCTGTCTTCAGGAATGTTTTTCCTATGAAATAAAACTGAGAGATCTGTTTCTACTAAATCTGTAACTTTTTCCCATCTGGCTCCACACTCCAGGGCTGGGCTTTGCCAGTGCTCCCTTGCAGGGTGGGGTCTCCCTCTATAGGCTCTTGCTGAGCTTTCCCAGGTCACACAGCATTTGTCTCCTTTGTCCCACGATTGTTTCCTTGCCATCCATTTCTTTTATCCTGTGTACATGAAGCAAGGTGTCATTTAAATAGACCGCATCAGCCATCAACATGATTTCTTATTATTCATCCAGCAGGATGAAATTGTCATACCCCACACTGATATCTAAATATTTCCTTCAGATAATGACTGAATAGTCCTTGAAATTGTACCCATTATGCTTCCGACCCCCATTTGCCACCTGCAGTCATCATCTTTGTCCATCTGCACTCATCGTGGCTGTTCATCTTTGTCAAATTTACAGCAAACAGTCTTGGAAGGAACAATGCACCAAGCACAATTGTAAAAATGACAAACCAGACAGGGAGTGGGGGTTGGGGGTGTGTCTAACAAAAGTCAGGTGTAGAAGTTATTAATTAACTGCAGAGATATCGCACAAATTATTCAAAGTACAATTTAAGTAATTGGTACGATGCATTTGCTTGATAACAGCTGTGAATTATGTGCTCCTACCTTTTCACTAAAGCACTACAGAACATAAAATTATTTAGGAAAGCATGTTCATTAAATTGTACCATATTGTGAGAAGCAAGCCTTAACCAAAGCATTTAGAATAAAATATTCATATGTCAGGTGATACAGGCAGTAAATTTTGACAGCATCCAATCTCAGGGACTGCAGTATCTATCTATACTCAAGGCCCCAGAGTAGTTGTGTTAATTGTTTCTCTTTTAAAGCAGTACTTAAAAAGAAGAGCTTTAATTTGATCAGATGAAACTTAATGAAGGTGATTTAGCCTATAAAGTTAATCATCACTTTGGTGTCACTTTCACAAGATTGGAGACTTTCCATTCTAAGGCAGGAATGCAAACTTCACAGAAAAGAGCACATCCGTGTTTTCTCCACTATCGGTTCTACAGGTAAAGAAGAAGATGCAGTGTCTGATTCACAGGCACACTGGTTTTCCCAATTGCTTTATGATAAATATAATCTTCCTCTTCTTGGACTTATTTGTAGATAAGCCTCTATTCCACACACCTATCTGTGTGCTCTCCAGGCTCCCCAGTGTGTATTTCTGCGCTTTCTAGAGCATCTTAAAGGAAGGAAGGTCTATTAAACCCTCATCTGCTGGGCCAGGCTTTCCCCTGCACTCTCAGAGCCTGATCCAATGTCCACATTAAATCAACATGAATGTTTCCAGTAAATGCAATATGCATTCAGTCACATCCCTGATTACTCACCTCTGTCCCCCATTATTCGGCCTGCAGAGGATACAAGCGTTATGAAGGCCACACACACAGCTGCAGTAAGGACAAATTATTTTCCCCATTTTAAGTTATCTTCCTGAAGTAAATGCAGCCTGGGGCTGTAGGAGCCAAAAGGCCTGTCCAGAGATTTCCATGCTATTTCACTTTTTTTCTAGCAACCAAAATCACCAGAGAGATCATGAGGGCTGAAACTATGATTAGAATAGCTGCATACTTTAAAACTTTTTTCTGCATCATGTCCAAAAGTAGATTTTTTTTCATTACATTTGCTTTGGTAATAATAAAGAGAAGATAAGGTCTGGTGCCAAGGTAGATTATCTTGTTTCTGTAGGAGAGAAATTTGGCTTTGTGAATGCAGCTACTTGGTATCATACACATATGTGTTCACAATATTCTCCTCCCGCCAAACAGGCCAGCATGAGGGGGCACCAAGCCCAGTATTATGATTAATTAATTAGCAATGAACAGTAACTCTTTAGGAGTACACTGTAGTCACTGCATTGAGAACATACAAGGCAATTCCTGCAAAGTGTTTGAACCCACAATACTACATTTAGATAGGAAACTCAGTTCCATGTTGACCTTTCTCATGTTTCCTCTTCTTCTTCTCTGTGACATGTTTTCCACTGCTTTACTACCCAGTAAAATTAACCTGAACAGAAACACAGCGGCACTTTCATCTACCAGATCCAGTTCAAAGTTGTCAGATCTCAACTTAGAATTCTTTGCTTTAGCTCATTCACATTTTATCAATTGCCAGCAACTAAAAGTGGGGGTTTGTGTATCAGGCAGCTTTTATTTGTGAAATATATAACATTTTGATAAATACTATAATTTTAAATGTTTCAAAGCCTACTTTATACTGTTAATGAGGTCATACAATAAAGAAATGGCAATTACAATGATTTCTTTAAATCTATTTTGCTTAGAAAATAAAATGCCTGCACAAATTTGCCAGTTAAAAATCAAAATTGTCATATACTACATGTAAGCCTTTAGTACACATAGAATTTCTGACAGATTTATATTCAGGATAAAAGAAATGTTACCTGTCAAAAACAGCCATAAAAAATTAAATACCTGCGTAATGTGAGGCTTTAAGTATTGCGAATGTAACATGCATTATAATAAATACAGTAGTATGATCTAATTATGTATTCTGTACTAAGTTTGTCAGATAACACAACTTGAAAATGGCACAACTAAATCAAATATGTTCTACTTACCTATTGAGTGTTACTGGAATTGCACATAAAAAGGCTTCTTTACAGTCAATTTTAAGATGCTGCAACTTTGTGACAGGTTTTATTTTATTTTAGGATTTTATCATCAGTTTGCTAACTGGTATTAGAGCTTCTTCCAGCATGAGAGTATCGTCATATCCAAACACAAATAGATGAGTTGTTGTATGAATTATCAATCTCATTAATGTTTATTTTCATCTCACACACGCTGACCAAGTGTGCTCATCTATTACAGCTGGTGATGGGGTCAGTGGCTCTGACCCAGGAGGAGGTGACCGGTCCGGAGAGATGGTCCTAAAAGGAATCGCCTTCCACCCGGTGTCTTCCCCCAGCTGCTGGCAGGAGGGCCTGTGCAGAGGCTGTCAGTTCTTTAGTGATTATCAGCTCGTGATTCCAGCTCAGCTCTGCAGGGCAGCCTCCAGGCCAAACCAGACCGGAGAGAGAGACGAGAGGCTCGTGTGGCTGGTTCCGCACGAAGGGAGCTTTATTGTTGGTCCCCTCCGGCGAAGGGGAAAGCCAGGGACGAGAGCTCTCCTCGCAGGGGCAGAGGGCTTAGCTTTTATAGGGATACAGGGGATGGGTGAAGACCAATGGGTTACAAAGGATCTGCATAGGGTCTCCTAAAGGATTGTGGGTCTGTCTTTTCTCCATGTGACCAAAGAAGTGGTTGTCTTTCCAGGGAGTCCTGCTGGGCGATTACGCAATTTCCTTATCTCAGCAGAGATCCCTCCAGGGCACGGGCTGGGCATACCCTACACCCATCTTTTTCCGCTATCCTGTGATTCACAATTTAGACAAAGGCAAAGTAAGTCTTTACAAAAACCATATAATTGAAATAGAAAAGCAAGGCAGGAATCTGAAAGCCAGCTTGCTTGGGTTTGGGCTGGGATAGAGTTAATTTCCTTCCTTATAGCTGGCACAGTGCTGTGTTACCCCACCAGTGAGCAGGCTGGGGGTACACAAGGAGCTGGGAGGGGTCACAGCCTAACAGCTGACCCTGGCTGACCCCAGGGATATTCCACACCACATGGCATCATGGTCAGTAAATAAACAAGGGAGAAAGGGGCCAGGGGGACACTGCTCAGCAGTGGGCTGGACATCACTCAGCAGGAGGGGAGCAATTGCATTGTGCAATGCTTGCTTTCTGTATTCTGTTAATTTTTATTAATAATAATTATTGTTATACCTTCTACTTTTGTCCCATTAAACTGTCTTTATCTTGAGCCACAAATTTTACAGTTTTTTACCCAATTCTCTCCCCTATCCTATTGATGTGGGTAGGGAGCAAGCAGACAACTCTGGTGTTGAGCTTCCTGCCAGTTTAAACCACCACAGGTTCCAACATCAGCATGATTGACTTCAGGGACAAAAAACGTGGTTTGTACCATACCTCTAAATAAAAAATAGCCTGTCCTCTTAAACTAAAGCAGTGGTAAGAAACTGTAAGAAATACAACTTTCTCATGAACTAGAGAGGCAGAACCAGGGCAAAATTAAAGTAACTAATCTTTCAAATAACTTTTCTTCAACATTACAAGAGTTTTACTTCCATCAATCTAGTCCCTAATATGGATCCTTGGGATGTCAGATAGGTCTGATTTTTGCTTTCTACTCAAACTCCTATGCCTTTGACTGTTTCTCTCAATAGCGGTGGAAAAACACAACTTCTGCTGTCTCACCCTTCAGCTGGAGTAATTTTCTCTGGAATGATCCCTCCCCTGCCTCTCTCCAGTATGGATTTGCCCTCACAGCCTTGTGACACAATGCTTGTTCATCAGGTGCATTTTTAACTGTTCTTCAGAAATCAAGAGCTACACCTGCTGCCTGGGGTGGTCTGAATTTTCTACTCCTTCCATTGCTCCCTCCCTGAAAAGTCAGGTTTTGATCATTCCCTTGTTCTTTGGCTCCCAGCTTCTTTCATGTCAGTCTGAACATATTCTCACAGTGCCTCTTTATACGTTATGATGTCTAACTGGAGCATCTCAATAGGATTGGAAAAACTGCGTTAACACAAGGAAATAGCCTAATTATGATCATCATCATTTCCATTCCTGCTACTTGCAAAACTGGTCCTGGGGTGACAGTCCCATTCTATTTGACACACATACACAAAACATTCAGCCAAAAGACCATCTCTGTTCAAGAGGCTGTAAAAATGGGTTCTGAAAAATCACTCTAGGTTCTTCTTGATTTAAAGGAAGATGTCTCATTTATTGAGACGTTGGTATTCAGGCTTTCTCCTGAATTTTTTGAACTTCTAAAAGCAAATTTATATCAGTTTCATGAAAAATAGGGCAAACATCCTCCTACATGCATAAAAAAAGGTAACATAAGGCTGTGAAGGTACATAGAAGAAAATGAAGGAAACTGAGTGTACACACACATGTAAAAGTTATTCACATAAAAGCTAATATTTACTTCCAAATCCCAATTCCATTATGACCATAATAAAACAAACCTAGGTACAGATATCTATGAGACACAGGCCACAAGCGTCTCTTAATACCTACTGCCCACAAAGCACAGTAATACAACTCTTCCAGTCAAAGGAAATGCTGGGCTTAAACATCTTCAGAAAAAAGCACCCAAATTTCATCTTAGTAATACAAAACAAGAGACTAAATTATTTTTTCCTCAGCATTCACCCTGCCATGATATTGGTGAAAAAGACTGAAAAATTAAAAAAAAAACCAAAAACTTCAAAAGTATTGAAAAACCAGAAACTGTCTTCATAATGTGGCAGCTAAATTATGAATTAAAATCATTCCATTATTATGCCACACAGTTGGGGCCTACTGGGGAAATTTTGGCATGAATTAAGAGTTGTACTAATACAATTCTTGATTTCTCATACTTAAAATTCTCCCCATGGTGATTATGGTAAGAATAATAATAATAATGTGTAATAACAGTAATTAATGTAATTAGTTCATTAAAATGATGATGACTATTAACACTAAAGGTCATAAATTAAGACAAGACCTTCTCTGAACATTAATAGAGATGAAATATGTTTTCCTCTGCACAGTGGACAAGGCACCAGCTGCTTCTTTGGTGAAAAAAATAGCAGGATGATTATCTGAAGATGCAAATGGGAGTTTCTTTCACTACCCACTGTGAAGGTTGAATATCAATGACACAAAAATAATTTTTCTTCAGCTGGAAAGGGAACAGTCACAGCCCACTGCAGAGGAAGGAGAACTTTTCATTTCCCAGTTCAAGGCCTATGACCTGGCAGCACTTCCCCTGCCCTAATGTTCCTCCTTGGTCCCCTTCCTCATAAGAAACTTCCATGTGAAATGCTATATTGATCACTAAACTTTAAACAGTACATTTGCTTGCTCTCTATAATACATTTATGGTGTTTCATTCATGAGCTTTTGGGTATTTATTTGTATGCATTAACTCTACCTATGTGAAACATCATATATGATAATAAATACATATCTTGGTATGTGAAGGTGAAAACCTTGTGCAAAGTTGCAGAAACATATGATAAATCAATTATTTATATCATTTTTATTGCCTTACTGGCCGGATAATTCTGTGTTCCCTGGAGCTTTAGCATTCCAATCCAGTGAACAGATTACAGCATCCATCATTTGCTTGAAATTCACATGCCAAATAAATATTTCTTCCATCTGTCTCTAATGTGAAATGTCACCTCTTTTCTACAAGCACTGGTATGATTCAGTCTTGAAAGAGCTCCAGGTTTCCCTGCTGTAAAAGCTTCAGAGTCTAACCCAGGCCAAGGAAAATGATGCCATCAAGACAGGACATTCCAGTGCCCTGCTCACATCTACTCCAAGGCTTTTGAAGAACCCAAATCATCTTCCTTGAAAACAGGGAATTCACATACAAAGTATTTTGTCAGAAATACATATGACTGCAATCTACCCTTTCCTGGGTCTCCCAGGAAAATGTATTAGTGCAAAATGCCACTACGTGAAGCTCTCCATGAAGGTTAGCCTTGTGTAACCTAAATATTGCCTTTGTCTTCACAACCCAGGGCCAGCTGGAAAATGAGATCCTACAGGGAACAGCAAGACAGAGAGAAGAGCAAAGTGGAACCTGTAGAGAGATTTTGCCAAATGACAGAATTTGTAGAGATCACAGAAGAAAGGTCACAAAAAAATGAAATCCTCTATGGCTTCTGGGTTAGCAGACCTGTAGTTGACTTCAAGCCCAAGTGACCATTTAGCCTGTTTACACAAGTTACTTAACAGAGGGTTTGATTCTTTCATAAACAAGTATTCTATTCAGAAACTATGTTTACTATATCCTGGCTTGCATCCTTCACACATTTCTACTGGTAAGCTTCAAAAATGGGCGTTCTATTAATAGACAGACAAAGGCCTCCTTCCCAAAGCAGCCCCTCTGTAACATGGCTACTCCTTCACCAGCCTCCCAGATAGGTGCTTTGGGATGATAAAATTTTGAATTCACTTACTTTGTAATTTCCTATCCTAACAATTGAGGTTAATGTCGGTTGATACAGACATGAGTGAACCAGAAATATGACCAAACTCTACAATCTCCTTATCCAAAAATATAACATGATAAAAAGAAATCATCTAAAAACTTGTAAGGAATTACAACAAAATTGCAGCTGGGAAATGGCATCTGATTTTGCTTTCAAATATAAACCCAGAGAAGGCACAAAACATGTAACTCTCAAAGTATGACAATTAGTAAGAATTCATGGACAATGTCTAGGCATGGATTTTTTTTTTTTTTTTTAATGTCCAACTTCAGTGGCAGTCTTAAGTTAGAAAAAAAATGGTTATTTTCTATGCATTTTTAAATGAAATAATGAATAATTCAATTTTAAGGAAAGAAGCATAGGAAGAATTGACTCAATCTTTCCTTTTCACTGTATTATTTATGCTTTATTTCCATAAGAGGTAAACCTCTCTTTAAAGAACTAATACTTCTAGAATAAAATTACAAAATCTCAAAACATTTTCCTAGGACTGAGTCTCATTTTGTGAAATAAGCTTGATTAAAAAAATAGGAAAAGACAAAAAAGCCTAACATTTTAATAAGGAACAATAACAATTTTGGCCAAAGAGTTACAGACTATTAGCAGTTTTCTTCCTGTGAGCAACATGTTCTATTTACAGGAAGAAAAATGCTGGTCTGTGGAAAACGGGAAAAAATCCCAACCTCTGAAAAAACACAGAACTTTTAAGTATTCTGCTCTATGCCATCATTTTCCTTGGCCTTACCCTTCCCAAAGCCTGGGTGCTATTAGAAAGGTAAAATGAGATGGAGGCAAATGATTTCTTCTACAATTCATGATTGCTTTTCACTCTGCTTTATATTGTTCTTAATAAGCCAGCTACAGTTCATGCTCCATATACAGTGTACTACAGTTCTTCCTTGTAAAGAAACTCAGTAATTATGAGAGAAAAAAAAATCTCCCTCTCCCTCCAAATTACAAGCAAATTGTTATAGGTCTAAAGATCTTGCTTCCAAAATAATGGCTTTGGTATTCACTCTTTTATTTTCCTTCCTTTTTTTTTAGTTTTCTTTTTTTGTATTATGGGTCATGTTTTCAACTTCTCTGGAACAATGAGAAGCAAAAACAAATATAGCACTTTAAAAAATGAAAGCTGGCTCTTGCAAAATACTACCAGCCTGGCAACTGGAGCTTTATAAATAATATCAAATATTGCAAGGAAATAAAAATTGAGAAAATAATTGTTAGAGAACATTAAAGGCAAACTGCCTTAGAAGAGAAAAATTTTGTCAGCAAAACTAAGAAGTTGAAGAGGACCAACCAGCCTCTTCCTCTTGTCTCACAACCTGCACTTGTAACTTCATGGTTATTCTTGGGATTTGCAAGCTGGTCAGCACTACTTGCAAGCGTACAGAAAAATTGCAGAACCTTGTTCAAGATCCTATTTTTTTAACTCTAGTATTTCCTGTCTGCATCTTCAAAAAAATACTAATATCCAGGAGAGATATTGATGAGGTCTAAAAATCTTACCAAAAAATACCTGTGTTCTCTTGGAGAATTTTTACCTCCATGACACTGGATACACAGGTATCTTTTACTGGAAAAAATAAGTTCATTGAAAGTTTATGCATAAATAGACTTCACTTACATTTTTGTAGGTACAGTGCCCTCACTGATGTTACAAAGACAACAGAATGTTCCAGAAACAACAGCAAGAGCTGATTATAACACCTTCAACACCATGATTTCCTCAAGGCACCCATATCTTAGAAACACTGCTGGCAGGTTTCCCTTTGTTCCTCGTGTTCCTGCTGAGTCCAGACGTTCGCCTTTGCTCCAGTCCAGTCAGAAACATCACGAAAGGTTTCCTGATTTGCTCATGGGCAGAGCTGTGTAAGCACAGCTGGTCCAGCCCAGTGACACAGAGCCTCTGGCCCCAGGGGGGAAGGAGAAATAACTGCCGAGCTCCATTCCAATGACTGCCAGTCACAATTCTGCTGCACCTTTGAGTGAGGAGCTGAAACACTTTTGAGCCTGTCTGGATCATCTGCATCACTTCAGATCACTCAGTGCAGGCCTGTGCCATCACAGCTACACTACACTTTTACTGGGTAGCTAGACCATCCTTCTTCTATCCCATTTAAAAATATTGCCTTCAGTCAGGACTTTAACATGAATAAGAATCTGGAACCCATGTGCTAAGAATTTACAATGAATTAAGGTTTTTTAAAATGCAGGTGCTCAGCACTTTCTAAGAATCTTGGAAGGATACTTAGGGTAGGTACTTCTGAGCACAAGGCAGTTCAAAGTCAGTGGTCAGAGTTTAACCCCGTATCTCTCATTTGGAAAAGTAATGCGGTGAGGAGTTGTCATATTCCACTGCTGGAGCTGCAGGGATCCTTGGCACACAATTTCAAGGCTAAAGCATGGCCAGCACAGGCACCTCTGGGGCTCCTGCACCAGCCCCATGTTCCACTGCACTCCCTGACAGCTCAGCCCATGCAGCATGTTCAAGGAAAGTCTTCGTTAGTTTAATTTCAGGGCTGAGCAGGTCATTCTTTCAAGTCTACCAGGTCCTCGATTTTACTGTGTGCTATAGGTACAATTCTTTGTTGAATCCTGTGGGGCTGAGCATCTGCTCAGACAGAGAAGGAGAACACCTCAGCTAAGGTCTGCTTCTTGGCCTAGTGACACTCACGATTAGATTAAGTTCTGATGTTTGGCTGTCAGAATTCATTCTGTTAAAGAACACTGAGTATAAATTGCATAGTTGTGTCACTAATGATAATTTTTTTAAATGAAACATTTTTGCATATAAAAAAAGTTAAAAAAAAAAATCTGCATTTTCTCTGGCTTAAAACCAAAACATGAGTTATTTCTCCTGCACTAGAAACAAATAAAACAATTAAAAGGAAAAACAACTTTGCTTCTGGGAAAAATTATTTCTTTTTCTTAATCAAATTCATGAATTTTAATCAGTAAGTGCCTTAATGTGTGAAGGGAAAATGGCAATTTTCAGAGCTCTTCTCCCTAGAAGGATATTAAATTATATATTTTCCATTCTGAATGTCCCAGACATATTTTACAAGTGCCTACTGATACTTTAAAGTTAGGATTGAATTCTGTATTTAAATTGCAACCCATCTCCAGTTTCAGGTCACTGAGATACAAAAGGTCATGATATTTGCCTTTCATTTTTCTCCTCTCAGAATACTAAAACTTGAGATTATAAAGGATGCTGCATGAAATATAATTTCTTGCCAATTGCATGAAGAATATACAGTGATTAAGTAAGTAGTTTGACCTGAGTTGTTTAATCCTATTCACCTAGGATCACCTTCAAAAATTTGGCTTCTCAATGCAAGTATGAATATTTTAAAGAATACAGGAAAGATTAAAGGTGAAAAAAGGCCACAAAAGATGAGAATCTGCTTCATCTTTGGGTCAAAAACATTGTCTCTGAATAAAAACAATGAAAAAAAGATATAAGTGACTTTTCTTTTACATACAGCAGAGAATATATTATTTCCAATGTGGGACCTGAGAATGTAAAATATGAAAAAAGAGAATCTAGGCTAGATGGACTCTCTCCTCCCATCCCCAAAAACTTGAAGACAGGTTTTGGAATAAAGCTTTCAATCCTAATTCCACACAATCCCTTTTTACTGTACTATTAGTGAAGAAAGTAGACAAAGTTAGTAGATCTTGAATCTGCTTTAAGCTGCTTAACACCTCCAGATGGATGTGAAGACGTCACAGTGCAAATGACAGTCAGAGGCAGCATTTCTACTGAAATTACTAGATTCACCAATTTATAGGAACTGAAACGGACCATTATCATCATCCAGTCTGACCTCCTGCATCTTGACAACCATAGTCTTTTACCAACTTATTCCTGAAGTGAGCCTGTAATATCTATTCCAGCTATCCTATATCTTTTGAAATATGCCCATTTTGATTTTGGCACATTATGGAATGAATATTCTGTCTCATTTCTCAGTAAATTTTCGATTGGGCAAATCAGTCTCACTATTAAAATGTAATGCCTCAGTTCGACAACATCAAGTCCCTTATTTTTCATGTACTATCAGTACATTGGCAGAACTTTGCATATCACTTTTGCCAAGCACATATTTATGCCTCAAAACAAAAGCTGGCTTTTAGCATCCCATAGCAGGGACTCCTCAAACTCAAAATAGTCCATAAAAGATACTATGACAGGAAGTACAAAGACAGTTCCTCCACAATTAACTGCTCAGTAGCCAAGTTCAAGAGAACAGCTCTGAGGGCCAGCTGCCATAGGAACACTGTGCCTCCTGTGCTTTTCACCTCCTTTTCCTTTGCTCATGTCAGGGGCACAAGGCACATCTCAGAGCTTCATTATATGCAGAAATATACAGATACATCCCAAAAATATGATCTTGTCTCAAAGTAACAGCACTGACCACTCCCATCAGACCCCCAGTGACCCACACCAGATCTCTGCTGGGAGCCATCTCATTCTCCAAACACTGAACACCGAAAACGCGTCTTTCCTAACACTTCCCCACACGTGTACATCCACAGTATCTGCAACCCAAAAAAGCAGCTCAGAGTTGTGATACTTGTTCCCTTTCCCTCCCACTTCATCCCTTCAGGTGTGCTGACAGGCCACAAGGCAGTGTCTGAGCTGGTTGAGCTTCCTCCTTTTCCTCTCTATCTAGCTCAGAGGTCAGAGAGCAGCCGTACAGGGAAGGGAGAGAGGGGAGGCTGCTGGCAAGAGGGAAAGAGTAGCACAGGAACACCTGGCCATACACAGGGTCTCCAACACTTTCCCTCTGGCAGCATCCTGGAGGTGGGACTCACCCCAGGTACCCACAGGCACAAAGGAACAGAGACAGGGCTGTGACCCTGCCTTACGCAGGGAGCCAAATTGATATCAAGCCCAGTGTAGGCAGTCACAAAATCATGTCAGAACCCATCAATTCCATTAAGAAGCTCCTGATTACCCTTGGAGGAACACATCCAGACTGCACTCCCCAGCCAGTAAGGGTTTTCTATTTACACACCTGTGGATCTCCAAAGATAACTTATTTTTTTTTAATCTGCTTCTTTTGAAGAGATAAAGTATTCACCAGGTTGATAGAGCTTTCAGCTGCAACTCTCTTGCTTTCTCACTCTTAAGCCTAATAGCTCATCAAGATGCAGCTTGCCAAATCTGCTTTGGCTCCTCCTCCCCCATAATTTCCATTGTTCTTTTCAGTATACAGAGTTTTAAAGAGTTTCTGCTTATGGGGTATAGAGGCAAGACACTCACAAGTCTGCTGATAATGCATCATGTTACTTACTGATTTTTAATCCTGAATCAGCATCTTCTCACTTTTAAATAGAAGTTGTATCTTTACCAGCTATTTTTTTTGTAAAATTTAAATTTGACTTTGTGCTGTGACTGCTAACCTAGTGCCTCCAACTGCCGGAAAGCACTTCATTCTCTTTTCATAAACATCATCTACAAATATCTATTTAACTTCCCTGAATATATTATCCAATCATCTTGTGCATTTGTGATCTTACTTTTATGCAGAAGCTGCAATTTATTACCATTAAAATCTTGTTACAGAGGATTATTTTCAATTTGTTGAAATTTAGCTTCTGTACTAGAAAACAGGGAAGAAAGATGGAAAGCAAGATCATGATGGACTTATTTTCCAGGATGCTTGTCTGCATTCATGCTAAGGGTATTAAATGGATTTACTTCCTCAAAGAGTAGTAAGAAGGGAGTTAAAGAGAAAAGGAAGAAGATTAGTTTGACACTGAAAGACTGAGAAGATTTATTTAACAGTATTTAGGAAAAAAAGGAAAAATATAAAACCTAGCTTATGCCAAAACTTCCTCCCACCCTTGGCTCCAGTGTAGGTTATATAGGAATGCTAGATTTTCAACTAATTTATTATTGAAAAAAAAATGCTATTAATTTGTTTTCTCTTAAAGAGATAAAACACATAAATAATTCTCCATCCTTTCACTTTGAAGTGTCAGGTGTCACTTTACAGTGCAAAGTTTGTCAGTCTTGAAAGTCTTTTTCTTTTTTTCCTTTGTGCTACTGCTCTTTTTATCGTGTGTCACATTTATGGAAATTTTAACTAACATTTCAGAGTGCCCTGTTTATACCACAGATGGTGTATTTTTAATTTATATATTTTTATTTACTGTTTTCTCTTTTCTGACTCAGAAATTTAATGAGCTCTCCCACACCTCATACCCAGGGGAAGTAAGAAGACTGAAGAGGCAAGTAGTAAGCAGGAGCTGATTTTATAGCTGTTAAATGTGAAATATGCTATTTATAACAGAGAAGCCTGTGGCCACTATAAAAATGCTCAAAGTGAGGAAAAGATGCCTTTAGTTGTGGGGAAGAGTAACTTCTTCACAAGTCATCCTACTAAATTTAACAGGAATAACTGAGTGTAAAAACTGAGTGACTACTACATAGTAACATATCATAAAATCAAAAAATGGTTTGTGTTGCAAGAGACACTAAAGCTCATCCAGTGCTACCCCCTGCTCTGGGCCGAGACACCTTCCACCAGACTAGGTTGCTCCAAGCCCCGTCCAACCTGGCCTTGAACACTTCCAGGGATGGGGCATCCACAGCTTCTCTGGACATTCTGTGCCAGGGCCTCAGCCCCCTCTGTGACACCCTTTTGTAGCATTCACCACGTTAACTGGATGTCACAGGTCAGACAGGTATTGCTCCATACACACCTTTGCAGTCCTTCCACTGCAATACCGTTATTTCTGCTTCTGATTGCAGAAATGTTGATCTCAAGCATATTGTGGCAGACAATCTGATGTGCCTCTATTTACACAACAACTGGGGAAGGATGCCTTCTGTATTACTCAGTTAACTTTGCAGCTATTTCCATTTTCCTCCTATGGCTTCAAAGAAGTCAATAAGCAATTGATAAATCTTCTGTTGCCCAGGGCAGTTAATGGGAGTTACACAGCATTGACTGCATCAGTTCTCGTGTATGTGAAAAGCAAAAAATTGATTTCACAAATTTACTGGTGCCTATTGATTTAGTGTCTCTTCCCCAGGCTATTCCCATTTAGTGCTTTTGTGAGGTCATTGAAAAAAAAAATTCAAGACTGTCAAATAAAATCTGTTTCTTCAGAGCTCTATCTGTTACATTATTTTGCAAGTATTTTTAGCCTCAGCAATATGTTTTCAGGCTGAGCTTCAGGCTTGTAAGATTTTCATAATCTAGAAAGTAAGCATAAACAAACTGACCCAACCAACCATTAAGTGAAGGTGTTTTGAAAGTTCAGGGTCCTTTTAAAAAGCAAAAATTCCACCTACAAAAATCTTTACTGAGACTTCACAGGCTCAAGATGAGTTTACAGACAAATCAAAGTACTTGCGTATCTAACCATCCAATTTGCATCTGCATGCATCTGATTGGCAACTGAATACCATGAACATCCATAAAAACTGTTCATCCAAGCAGCCAGATTTGTTCCTAGGACTGGGCTTCAAGCAGAGGATCCCAGAGACAAATGCAGCAAAGGTAAACTGAATGTATCAAAAAATAAAAGTCTTTTGGGAAATTTGTCCTCATGCACCTGTAGCTCACAGCTCATCACCCACATTTGTGAAGGCACAATAGGCAGAACAGCAAGGAAAAATTACTTTTCTGGGTTTTTTTTTTTAGATGTTAACTCATTTTTGTTAAAGATAACATTGAATGGGAAGTCATTTGGTTCTGCATCCTCTTTAGTCTCACCCTCCTTCAGGCCTTGCAGTCAGCAGTGTGGGTTTGATCTCACTGTCAGCACAGTGATACTCTGTGAACTTGTTTCTTTCCTGTAGAGGCTCTTTCCTAGAATCTCCTGTCAGGACCAACCAACAACCTCAGGTTGATGCAAGGAGCAGCTAAAATGAGATTTAGAAATTCTTAACTAGATACCAGTCATCCTCTTTTGCAAAGGGATGACTTACCCCCTGCTCTTCAAACATGGAAGTAAATTAACATTTTTTCAACTTTTTTTTTTTAAAGGAAATAATTTCTACAGGATGTATGGATGTAAGTGCTGTGCTGAGCTGTGAAGGAAGTGAGAACAAGAAACAATACGGTTCTTACCTACTTTGAAAGTACAGTAGACTGTCTTTTGGAACAATATTGCATCCAGAATTCAAAATCTCTAGTCAAAATCTAAGTGAAAATTTGCTTCTATGGAAGTGAAGCCTATGTGCGTGATCTGATACACACAAAAGAGTAAGGTAAGAATATGTCTGCAATCATAACCTAAGTCCACCAAAATGGATCCCTCCATGTGCAAGTGCCAGCCTTATATAAATCAAAAGGTGCTTCAGGGTCTCTGGATGCATTAAACTTGATTTGTTCCTCCACCCCCAGGCCATCGTACCTTTGCTTGCTGAGTAAGGCACCAGTGTCTGCTGAGAAGCCTTTGCTGTGCCTGAGCACACATCAGGTCACACGTGTTCCAAAAACCCACTTGGTGCAGTGGCTGTCCAGGGCTTAAACAATCTGCACTCGGTATCTTCTTCTGTGAAACAAAAAAAGGAACAGATTTTCAACAGTCTGGTTTTTATTGCCTGTGTAGAGCAATGAGATCTCTGAAAAATGAAATGGAAACTCAGAACACTGTTATTTAAAAATACACGGTAAGTACTGAGGTAAACTTTAACATGTGAACTACAGTAAAAGAAACCAGAAATAACAAAAAAAATATATTTCAACTGTGTAAGTGGTATCAGAAACTCCATATGCATATATCAAAATACTGTGAGAGAATGATCAAAGTAATTTTTAATAGGAACTAACAGGCTGAAATTTAACAGGATAACTTGTCAGCTTGATATCCACCAAGTCAATGATCCTGTATCTGAGTAAGGACAACTAATTATTTAAGCAGCATTGTTGTAGTGATACTGTCAATCCCATAAAATGTTTCCATTTTTCATTTGACAGAATAAAGGATCCCTATTTTTTCTAGTAATGACTGCCCTTGAACGATGACAAAATGTTCTCTGAAGTATTTCTAAAGGAACAATAAATAAATAAACAGTTACTTGTTCCTTATGTTGTTTAATAGTTGCACTTTAACACCCATTGAAAATTTTATAAAATAATATTTAATTCCTTTTTAAGTACTTATTAAGAAACACTAACTTGCTACTAGAAAGATCTTTCTCAAGTATTGAAATGAAAACACAAATAACCATGACAATATAACAGAAATAAAGATTTTACAATGACAGATACAAGCAAAAGAATAGGCACTGAAAAAGTTGAAAACCGTGAGAATTGTATTTTGAAGTTTATCTAGAGATGAAGAAGCTTCATTTTTTCCAAAAGTTGCTTTGATATCTTTACAAACACAATTACTGTTTCAATATAGTTCTTTTGTCTGGACTGTCCTTGCTCTGTAACTTACCATTCTTACTGTGAATATGACTTTTATAGTTTATAAATGTGTCATTTTCATAACATTACAAATAAAAGCTGCATAGAATTCTGTTTCACTTACATAAAGAATTTGCAAGGGCCTATTTTACTTTAATAAAGAAATACAACCTGCTGATTTCATGGTTACATTGATAAACAAACTGAAAAACTCAAAAGTACATGTTTCTTATTTTTCTTTATTTTCTCAAACAGATGACAAGTACCAAGATAGAAAATGGTGGACAAGCTTTACAAACACAAAGGGTATTAAGAGTCAAATTAAAATAGATGTTAAAGATGGATATTATGTGGGAGGCAGCTCCTTCTTCTGTCATCCCATTAGAGAACTAAATAAATAAAGCTTAAAAAGTAATATATTAATGAATCAACTTTATCAGCAACTTCACTACTACAAAATTCTAAGCTGTAAGATGTGGGGGTGCAAGTGGCTCCAGCCACTCTGTCTCCTGAGGAGAACTCAGACAACCACCTGCGGTGGCCAGCAACCCAAGTTTAGCATGTAACTCCCAGTCATGGTGACAACCCATGATTCCCTTGTTATGCCTTTTGCATGTTTTCCCCTGATCAGTTAATGTTTTCCCAGTCCTGTTTTATGTATGAGGTTATGTACATTCATTTCCCTGCTTTAATGTGTATCAGTTCTAGAAAGTTCTTCGTTCCTCGATGCCCCATTGGATCCTTCCCTAAGTCCCTCCTATGTGTTGTTCCCATTGGTTCCCTTGCTGTCAACCCCGCCTACTTGCCCCTATCCCATTGGCTGTGATCCCTTTCCCCGCCTATTCTGTACCCAGTATAAAATCCCTGGGTCCTCCTACCAATTGGGCTCGTCATCCCGTCTTTTCACTGGAATAAATCTGCTGGAACACATATGAAGAGTCCCCTCTC
The DNA here is from genome assembly GCF_965178545.1 of Coloeus monedula. Classification (NCBI taxonomy): domain Eukaryota; kingdom Metazoa; phylum Chordata; class Aves; order Passeriformes; family Corvidae; genus Coloeus; species Coloeus monedula. Next base: position 12,955,875 of record NC_138795.1, on the reverse strand, counting down.
TTTCTTCTTTGCCTTCAGCTGTGTGCCTGCTTAACAGAGACAGGAAGATACAGCCCCTTTTGGGTGAGGAGCTCTATCCCTTTTTATTGTGTGTTGGGCACTGAGTGCCGCCTGCCAGAGGAATTGCAGCATTGACCTCCGGGCTTCTTTCTGTCGGCACACGAGGGGTAAAACCCCTTCTGCCAGCTCACAGCTGCTGCAAAACCCCTCAGTAAGGAAATAGCATAAACTTGTTTCAAACTATCATACCTACTAGAACAAAAGAATATTTTACTGCCATATATTGTAATTTATAGCCCACTAAAGGTCTAATGCCAAGCCTCATGTCATGTAGCACTTCACTGTTACAAACTTCAAGTTCCTTGGATTTTGGTGGATGCAGAGTTGAGAGAGAAAAGGAAAACCTGTAGTTCTCACCTGTCACTTCCACACGCTTTGTGTCACCTGCCCACACCATCTACATGCCATCAGCCACTGCTGTACCCCTGCCAGGTGTGACTGATGCAGCATTAGTGACCTAAGGCAGCAACACGGGTGGCAGATGTTGAAAATGCTATCAGATCACATTCATTGTAGGCAAAAGAAAGATTCAGACTGCTCTGTGGTAAGAAATTCACCCTGGAAAACAAAGATGCTGCCCACTGTCATTAACACAGCTGTGGGTATTGGGCTGTTCAGAAAGCAGATGAGCAGAAAGCAGATCATTATAAAATTTCCAGTGTCAGGAGATTCTGTTTCCCAATGTAATTTCCATTTTATGCTTCTAGTTTTTAACTTTTGGACTCTTCTTGCCTCCACACAACAGATCAACAAAGAGCTGGTAACAAAAAAAGTTTAATACCACTGTGGTCATAGACGGGATTTGTGCCAGTCAAGAGAAAAGGCTTACTGGTAATGATCAATTCAATTTCAGAAGTTCAGAGGAAGAATTCTCAAAAAACTAACAAAACAAAAATCCCAACCAAGCACTTTCAAACTGCATCCCTGCAGTAATGATGGAAATAAAATCACCTGTTTGAATATCCACTCTTTGTTTTAGTCTGTATTGACTGAAGTTATTACAGGATGCAGAACAGGAAAGAAGCATCATTAAAAGCTGCACACCAAAACTTGTGAATGCCTTCCCAGGAAGAAAGATTTAATTCTTTTTGAAATACACATCTTCACCGGTCCTAAAAATCAGAGCACAACCCAGAGCAGGACCATGGGCTTATGGTCTCAGCAAATGAATCAGCATTGCTATCTTGATGAAAAGAAAATTAACATCAGGCTGTATTATATCATCCTGAATTTATAACTACTGAAAGTAGCCAGTTGCGTTTAGGGGCCATACATTTCGGAACTATTTACCAATGAAAAACTGTAAGAATTGTAGAACTAAGCCCACACCCTTTGTGACATTTAAAGCCCTTGCTCCCATTGAAATTAAACTCCTCAGTGCCATTTCCAAAAAGGATTAAAATGCTCAAGAAACAGTCAAATAATTGGAAAATAATTACATGCTAAAACTCTACCAAGAACAAAGAAAAAGTATGTTACACCTATCATGTAATTCACTCAGAGTACAAAAGAAATTACATTTTAATGGTATTACAAATATTACATTTATTCAGTGTGTATGATTTATTATTAAAACAGTAAAATGAAATATTCTGTTTAATCAGATGTACTCAAAGTAGCTTCCTTGGCCAAGAATGTAACACCCAATTTTCTTTTTAGCTCTCCATGGAGATCCTCTCCCAGACAGGGACTGTGCCTGTGCTCCATGGTGAGCACTCCAGCTCTGTATGGCACCACTTTCCCCTGTGCCCAGCAGCTCCTCACTCTGCTGCTTCTGCCCCCCAGCCCAGCTTTGAAAGGGATCTAATTTGAAACCCACTGAGCTGAACAGAAAGATCCGCACTGATTTGTCTGAGCTGTGGACCATCCTTCTCCAAACAGCAAGCAGCAGTACCAACTGAGATGCTGATGCAGACATCACTGTTTCTGGAACTTAAGTTTTCCATGTAGTTCAGCAGTCTTAAGAAGCAACTCAACCTTTTTTCATTTCAGAAGACTGTATTTTCTATGTAAATCAAAATAGTTGAAAAACCTCTTTATTCACAAAACTCCAATAATAGATTTAAAGAATCTCTAAGAATAAATGCAGTTTTCAGATTTTTTAAAATCTCTGGAGTCATTTTCTAACAGCAGTGATGCCAAAGACTGAGAGAGTGTTTTTTGACTAATGGACACCTCAGCCAGATCCCAGGAGCCAGTTAGGAACAGAAGGAGCAACACAGCCACATCACTGTGGCATCCCAAACAGATTCCCTCCAGGTAAGCAGATCACCTCAGGCGGACCAGGCTCTTAAGTGTCTGACACTTCAAAGAGCTGTTCAGAGGTGATGCAGGTAACTGTGGACATGCCATGTGGAGCTGTGCTAAGATGGGTTGCTGCTGCCAATGTTAGCATCTCCTAAAACTCCCTTTGCCACAATCCTCTTCATTTATTCCTTTCATTCACCTTTTCCCTCCTCTGTCTTTTCATGGCCTTCAGCTGAGGCCAGCCCACTTCATCATTATTGATCTTACGTTCATTTTTCTATCTACAAAGTCTCTGCAAGGATATACTTTGTATTGTGAAAGGAGAAGTCTGCTTGATGTGTAAAAGGAAAATGAAAACTCTCAATTCTGGCTAAAAACCTTATCAACATCAGATACTGAACTGTCATTCAACTGTTAACCAAAGTTCTAGTAAACATCGGTAAAAGCTGTTTTTTTAATTACGTTGGTACCTTTCAATAATGTATTCAGTAAAAGTGAGAGTATATTGTACAAATTTAACAAAAAAACCAAAAACCACAAACAAGCAAACCAACACAAACCCACCAAAAACAAAGCACATTTTAGGGCTTCTCCTTCTCAGTAAAAAATTGGGAGTTGCTACTTCAATGGACATTCTTTGTCAGCAATTTAACAATTTGTTGTCATAGGAAGAATATATGAGAAGTGGATTGCTGCAGAGTTAATTTCAAAAACAAAATGAAAAACATGCATACATGAAATGAAAATTCTAAAGAACTAGAGAATTAAAAAGTAACTTTAATGCATTTTTTTTTTTATACTGAGTATTTTCCAAATGAAAGATTCAGAGTATTAATATTGTTGTGGGAATAGCTAGGTGTAAATCAAAAGAATGAGCTACTGCATACCACATCAAGTAGGTTAATTTTCCACTGAAGTAAAGTTAGTGATTTCAAGAGCAGCGTGAAGTCTGACTGTGTTAACAGCAATTCGGTTATCAAACTGTTCGATTACATTTTGGTTGTTGTTATGAGACTCCATCTACATATTGATTTTATGTGGTGCTTGCAATTGGTACTCCCCAAAACAGTCTCATGTGCATTCTTCACCTGTAACAGCTCCACTCGAGCAGCAGGAGCCCCCGAATGAGGAGGAAGATACTCCCTGTTACTACCCAGTCGCTTTTATTTCGCTTTCTTTTGTGTTCTATTATACAAACACAGAAAATACAAATACCCATGCCCATCTCACATCATCCTGCCACAGACATCATCTACCATACTTTATTTTCTAGTCCATCCTTTAAATTGACTGTACTGCAGCTGTTAAGGTACTCCTGGCTGCTGTCTCCTGCTGTAGAAACTAGAGGAACAGGACTCGAATTTAAATTCAAACACCAGTTGAGTAAACAAAACCCATATAGCCTAACACTGAATATAACGGTTCTTTAAGTATTCTGTAAAACGTCTTTCATGGACCAAACATCACTTTATTTTAAGTTTTTCCTGACAAGAAAAATAGACATATTACTGTTCTATATCCAAAGTTGTACTGAGGGAAAGGTTCAGCCCTCCTTTAATACATCAAGTCCTATACAATAATAAAGCAAAACCTCTTCCGCAACAGTTTCAGAAAGAGCTAGTAAGACTGCCTAGGAACTGACAGTCCCTATCCCAGCCTCTCTTGAATGTTTCTGGGTTTTTTAGGTTGGATTATCTAACTCTGCTCAAAGCCTACCTGAAGGTGCACTAGCCAGGAAAACAAGAAGCCCGGAGGTCTGGCTGCACCCTCTGCGTCCACAGCTCTAAGGGAGAGAGTGAGCTCCTCACCCAAAGGCGCTTGTCCTGGGCTAGGCTGTCGGGGCACACAGGCGGAGGCAAAGAATGAAGAAGGGGACTCCCTGTATAGGTTCCACAAGCAACTTTACTGCTACTGAAGGGACTAGGGATGAAGAGCCAGATTTTGAAGAGGGTCCAGGGATTTTATACTCAGGGCAGGCAAGGCAGGGATAAGGGATCCAGCCAATAGGGTAAGGCAAAGGAGGCAGGATTGACAATGAGTTAACCAATGGGGACAACTCAGAGGAGTGGTCACAGAGGATAGCCAATGGGGTATCGAATAACACAGACACTTCTAGAACTGATGCATATTCAACTAAGGGAAATGAATATTTACAGCCTTATACATAAAATAGGACAGGGAGAACAAGAACCAATCAACATAAAGTAGGCAAATAACTGCACCAAGGGGCGGTGGAATCTCACCCTCAATGCGAAGGCAGTCTTTAAGCAGTGGTACCTGACCACCAAAGAGTGGATTTTGGTGGTTCACCTGGGGTCAGGGTGGTTGCAGCCACTTGCGCTGCCACACCTATCCAGTTGAATGTAGATGTCTCTTTTTACTGGGCCAAGGACAAAGATAAGTGTTAGAGTGTAGTGGAGAAAGACATCATGGTTAAAAATTTTGAAAAGAAATCTAAATGTTATTTTTCCTGTACTAAACCAGCTGATTGTAGTTCCATCAAACTCTGAGAAGCAGCACTCAGTGTTGGGTCATCATTATAAAACCTCCCCTTAGTAAAGTAAATCATGTAGCAATAATCTGATGAAAATTGCTGACATTTGGGTTAAAAAGTAGGAAATATGTTAATTCAAAAGGCAAACTACACCAGAGCTTGCCTGAATCCTAAATAGTTCCCATCAGCTCTAAGGAACTAGAGGCCTAGTGTATTGCAGTTCCTGTTATTGTCTACCTGACTGTGATTAAATCTGTAGTCATTAATTTCACCTAGAAAAACAATCAAGTTTTCTGCTCCTCTGCGTTTCCTCGGGTGGGAAAGGATGGCAAACCAGACCCTGGGGTTTACTTTGTGTATGACACTTGAACCACGTGATGCATGTCCTCTCCATGATCAGTGGATAAGAGAGAAACCATCCTGTCACAGCTGTTGCACTTGTCTCTCTGTTCTGGCAATAGGTGTCTTATTTTCTAGATATTGTGAAAAACATGTTGGATCTTTGTCCTCCTATAGAAAGTAATGGCAGTCCCTACTGTTACATACACAAAATAAGAACCTACATGAGTTATAAGATGTAAATATATTTTGTCCCCAGAAACTGATCTTTTTCCTCTAGTCAGTCCTTGCTTTTCTTGTATATAGAGTCAACAGGTTTTTTTCTTTCCTATTTTTTCTTTTTATTTCCTCTATCTCCATTTTGGCATAGACAGTCTCTTCATTAATTTAACTTTGATAACATACAAGTCTGAAAAACATGTAACCACAGATGGCCATGTTTTGGTTTCTGTGATAAGAGAGAGTCTCCTAGGCTTCATTTTAAAAGGAACTTTCTTAATGAATTTTGTAGCTTATGGTTTTCATGCAGTGCTTTTCTTTCAGTGTTATAACAAATGCTTGTCAGTAAGGGGAATTTGCCACTGAATCCTTGATAATGCCCTTTATTCTGTAGTTCTCTGCAGATTTGGAGTAATCCAGTTCTGTATTTGTTCAATTAATGCTACTGTGCATTTCATGCTGGTCATCCAGTCATCTTAAGCTCCTCAGTGAAATAAAAGGAGCTTAATTTTCTATTGCCTTAGGATTTGAAGGCTTATGAATGGAAGATAAAGACTTAATCCTGGTTGATCAGTTTAGTGAAAACTGTTTTTCTTTACATGATATCAATCCCATAATTTCTGCAGTTTTAAAAAATATTCAAATCATGGTTCAGCCTAAAGTCGTGGGAAAAAACGAGAGGTACAGGCACACTTTGCGTAAAAACAGGGGAACAACTATTTGTTGAATGGGAGAGCTTGGTGAGGTTTTGCTTTGCTAAAGGTAGTGTTTGTCCAGGAACAAGGTAAATTTTGAAGAGACAGATAGATATCGATTTTATTTATTTATTTATTTACTCAACGTTGGGAGAACCCCTAAGCACGTTCTGGCTTGAATCTATTCCCCAGCACAGGGCACAGCTGTTGATGTTAATGCAAACAACACAGTGTTCAGGGTCATTCCATACTGTTCCAACAGTCCCCCAAAAGAGCTGTGCCTATGGGGATTTAACCAAATCTTACTGAAGTCAGCAGCAGCACTTCCAGAGATCAGGACAAGTTCTGTGCCAGTTCCATGATGAAATGAAGCAACACTGCCACCCCTTTTGTGATCTGTATCACAGAACTGCTTATGACTTCACTGTGCCTCCTAGTGATAAACAGCTGCTCAGGAACAGCAAAAACAGGTTCTTACAACTGAGCTCCACAGAAGGTACAGCACCATGGGAAAGTTTCAGCAAAGTAATACATAAACCAGCAAGGAGATTTGTGACTTTGTGTTTCAAGTTAAGATATAGCAGGGCACTTTTTCCTTATAAGGTTGCTTCTGTGTGCCATTGATTTTGCAGTTTATTATTAAAGTGTCGTACAAGAGAAATGGCAAGCAGGTTTGACACTGGGAGACATATTAATGGCATGAAACCTTAGAAAAATGGGCATTCTGATAGTTATTAATCAGACCGAGCTAAGGCATGAGACTCCCCTTGCTCCCCTTTGCTTTGACAAAGAAGCAAATCCTCTGGCATCCTCCAACTCATTTTAACAGTTCCACAACTGCAGATTTCCCTTCTGCTCATGAAACAAACTGCTTCTTCAAGAACTGTCACTCTGATTCCCAAGCAGCACTTACACCTCATGACTCTACAATAGCATAATACATTAAAAAGTAATAAAAGCTTGTTCCTTTCTTTAAAAAAAAAAAAAAAAAAAAAAAAAAAAAACAACCCAAAACCACCCCAAAAAGTTACGTTCCTGTAGTGAGCAGTGATTATTTCTAATTGAGGTCTCTGGAGGAGGACATAGCATTTAAGCCAATTGAGCCCCTCTATTCAGAAAGGCTTATTCCTAATAGCATTGAGGGGAAAAATTGATTCTTTTGATCTTGTATTTTAATCTTAAATTTTAGTTTGAACCATAAAACTTTAATAACTGTCCTCTAGGTTTCAAAGAGAACAGAACTAAGTATTTTCTGCACACTGCATATTACATGTGTAAAGCCAGATTCCTTTGTATCTACAGGAACTGTGAGGGCTGCTTATTAAATTAGTAATGACCAGAAGTCAATGGCTTTCAACCCCTCAGAGTGCCTGTTGTATCTTAAGCCAGGAAAAATAAAATCACTATTGTACATGTAGAGCCCTTATTTGCATAATCATCATGGCATTTTAAAATAATTATGCGTATCGACTTCATACGAGATTTGGAAAAAATGCAGGATTTCCCTAATGAAACCTACCAGGTTTCACAAGGCTGAAATGCAAAGTGATTACTTGAGTCTTTCCAAGATGTAAAAACCTGATAATTAATTTTATATGTTACAAATAAATATATACCAGCTGGTGTAATAATTTCACCATACAGCTGGTAAGCAACAAATTCTCTAATATGAGCCCAAGAGGAGAAACAGTGAGTTCTGTTAAAAGGCAGTTACTGCAACCTGAACAGTTGTCACAGCATACTTAGAAATGACCAACAGCTCTATTTTGCAAATCAGAGATTTAATTTTTATCTGAGCAGGAAGGGAACACTGTACTTAAGTTCTCCTGGCAGAACAACTTCATAAATTGCAGTCATCTATGAGCCAGCTGACTTGGTGTAACATACCTGTCTGTTCTGCCACAGGACAGAAGATACCTGTAAGAAGCATGCTGCCTTCTGCAGCATATGCAGTTTACACCAGCTTATAGACCCAGACAACACCTTTGGCTTTTTCCACTTGCAGTGGCAGCAAACATTATTCCCACTGATGGCATAATTACCCAGAATAGAAGCAACCACAGAAGAAGTTAAACTCTGCTTCATTTTACAGAATCAGCTGTTTGCCTACAGTTCGTTGTTTGAAAGGCCAGGAAGGTTTCCAGTGTTTGCAAAATGTGCTGCTATGAGGAGGTTAAGGCAAAAAAAAAAGGATAATTCTGAGGCAATAAAGACCTCTTTCATTTCAAATTCTCTTTAATGTAGTTTCTATTCATGAAGCAATTGCCTTACATTTTCCAGACAATAAAAAGGGAGTGAAAAACATTTTGGGTAAGTGATTTTACACCTGCATGCTATTTTAAAATAATTTTTGCTTGTCTGCAAGGTAGGACAGCCTTATAGAAGGCTCATACTTCAGCCAAATTCAGAAAGTATGATTCGTGCCAATTTTTACACAGAACTATGGTTTTTTTCTGTTGTTGCTATGGTGTAAGATTAGAAAAAATACTGATGGTGTTTAAAACAGGGTGAAGAATGACGTACAAGCACATTACTGAGGCTTCTTATTGCTGTATCTCCTGTCTGTATCTCTACCACACCACCAGCACAGCACTTTCCGTAGTGCCAGTAACACCAGTGTTCTCATTCCAGCATCCTGGTGTCAGCTTTTATAGAGGTCAGCAAGAGAACAAGACTATGGCTGCACCTTCTCATCTCCTTCAGCCTCAGAGCAGATCAAACCATGCCTTGTTACCCACATCACTGTGAGTATTACTGCATAAAGCTGCTGGAATGCTACTGCAGGGACATCAGAACTTCCAGATGAAAAACTGAGTCAAAGGCTAAATGAAGGCATCTTTGGATTAAAAACATACACTTAGAATAGTAAGTTAAAATCAATCTGTTGCCTTTTATAGTTCTGCAAGTAAAGATGGCTTATTTCTGAAGTAGAACAGTTTACTTAACTGCTGTTCTGAGATACAGCATATACATTCATCTCAATATATCGTATTAAGAGGCTTGCTCCTGAGTCCTTCTCCTAGCTCTTCCTTTGGATGTCTAGGCAGAAAATACCCAGAAGGGAAATTTTTAAGACACTGTAAGATGGTGTTCTTTGAAAACAGAACACACTATGTTGTCAGGAGATGGCAACTAATATTGTTAACTTTGGTAATTAGTTCACATGAATCAGAGCCCAAGTGAAATGGTACCATTGCTAGGAGGCCTGTTGAAAAAATAGATCATAGATGATACCCTCCCCACACACACACACTTCTCAAGGTGCAACCCCTGTCTGCTGAGAAACACAAAGGGATTTGGCATGAGTATTTCACTGAATCCAAGGGGGATTTCTGAGAGGTACCTTTACACACACAGATATGGATGTACACATCTCTGTGTGTGTGTGAATTTATTATGGTATGAATGCTGTTACCGAGAATCTACAATTAAGTCACAGTTATAATTGTAGTAAATCCTGTTAAATCAGTTTTTAAATATAAAATTAGTCAATGGGTAAGTGCTGCTAAATCCTTTTGAATCCTCACCTCTTGTATCCATGTCCGTTGCACCTTTACTCTTTTTCAGCCTGTATCCATGCAAACCATTCAAAATTGATTTTAATCCTTCCTTCCCGTGCATGATTCATCTATGCAGTAAGAAACAGAGTGAACCTTGCCTCTGAACTCTGTTAAGTTGCACTTCCACAAATTTACAGTGATTCTTTAAAAGGGGCAGATCGGGTAGGAATGTCTAAGTACTGGAATACTGAAACCAAGCAAGACCTCCAAGGGTGAGAACTGCTGATCTAAGACTAATGGACAAAGACAAGTTTCCAGTTGAAAAGTAGTAACTGCAAACAGGTAGGATTGTGTAAAACATTAATTGTTGAATTCCACCCCAGCAATCAGCAGCAGAACTCCTTGCTGTTGCTCTCCCCCTCCCTGTGATCCTGTGCATTGTGACAGACTGGCTGTGCACTGACAGAACACCTGCCTGCAAAGGGAAAGCTTTCCAAATTCAAAGCTTGTCAAAGGCATCAGTTATTGCCTGTACACATTTGATTTCATTCTGTCAAAATCTTAGGCTGATGTACATTACCTGGTGCAGCGCAACACTGACATGAAAGCTGTCACTGATTTTCTACCTTCTCTTATGCTGATTTAATTATATTGTATTTAAGAACATGCAGCTAACATACTCAAAAAATCTGGATTAATTAATTTAATCAAATTCTATTATCAGAAAAATAGCTTTTATTTTTAACCAGTTTCAAATAGGAATTCCTTATTTCTAGGCTAAAACACTGGTTTTTTTTTTTTTCCAAAGGCATTCACACTGAGAGCATTTTAATTTTCCACACTATAACTATGTTGACCTTCCAGACCTTGCAAAGTAAAGTATTTATGATCCCCGAGTTTTTTTATGGTACTGTTTCAATATTTTTGTAACATTTGTATTTCTCGCTGATGTTTTTGGCATTAAAAATCACTCAAGCTGTGCTGAAATATAATGATATTCACTGAACCATAGTATGGAAGGATAATTCAGTTCAGGGAGGTTATTCTAGCTCATCATGTACACAAAGGCTTGAAAGAAAATGCAAAGGATTCTCCGTTCTTGACATGTGCACTATTCAATCTCTCTTTAAAAAAAATAATGTGGCACTGAGAAGACTTCACTTATATATCAAAATATGCAGCTTTTGTCTGCAGAGCCAGGCAGGCAAAACAAGTATCCAAAATGCACACATAAAAACACCTTTTATGGTCTTCCCAAAAACACACCATCTTTTAGATTCAATTGATCATGGAAAGCTCAAGTCTGTAACAGCTTTCTTTTTCTTTTCTTCCAGTAGCAGAGCCTGTCACCCATTAATTCATTGCATCTCAAATTATTATAAGCAAGTCACAAAATGTCACTGTGTTAGTTCTCTTACAGTCTATGCTGTGTCTTACATTTATCCCCATTTTCTTTTTTTTAATTCCTATTATCCATTCCCTCTTTTGTCTTTTTCTTGTCTTTCCTGTGGTCTTTAATGGCAGAGGTGAAACTCATGTTGAGGAAGACAGTTCTGCCTCATCTTGACCGTTTTGATGCTTCTGTAATGCCACGACTCCACAAACTTTATTCATAGTCTCTCCTGAAGCCAACAATTTTGCAAACTCCAAGGGGACCAGTGTCAGAAAATCAGACATAGATCTCTGCTTTTTCAGGTTGGAAAGCCAGTTCCACCTTCAATATGCACAGCCTGAGCTGCTCAACTGTATGTCAGTTTAATACAGGCTTTCCAGTCTTCTAATAATCTCTGAAATGAGACTACATGAATGCAGAAAATCTCCTATTTTGGCATCAAGTGCTATGCAGACGATTTGGAGTTTACAGTGCTATGAGGCACAAATTTGAGCCTTTATAGCAGTTAACCCTTTCTTTTGATTGAGCACCTGGTCACATCAGCCTTCTCTGGATTTCTGAACAATGCTTTTATATGAAGTGCATGATGACCAGTCTGGAATATGTAAGAAGACAATGAAGTAATCTATAAAGATTACAACATGGCATGAGTTCAGATGATTTATTGCTGTGATGTATAATATGAAAAGCAGATAGTGAACCGTAGGTGAGCATGGGTCCTAAATGCTGTCATTCTATTTTATACAGGATGCTTTCAATAGAATTTCTCTCTAAGAGCTAAGTTTCAGTAAGAAAACCTTCACTGCCCCCCATGCACAGGATGTCTAAAATAAAAGAATTAAGAAATATTTTAGATTCCTCTGTTATTAATTACATTTTATAATGTTAATATGTTCTGTTTCTGAAATATAAATAGGTATACAAGAATAGGATCAGGAACCCAGTGGGTGCAAGAAGTCAGAGCATTTGCAACATTTTAAATCATTAAAAATGGACTCTGCACTAAAATAGATCTATATTTTTATGGTTTCCTGTGAGACATATAATTAAATTCTCATCACAATTCAAAAATTTTAATGAAAAATATAATCATAATGCTGGATTCCCAACTCTTCAAAGGAATTTGATATATTTATGAATAAGGATCCATCATAGCAAGCAGTAGAAACACTGTATGCCAAGGTTTTTTATTTCTTTTTTTTATCCCAGTCAAGCATGATTTTCTCATGCATTATGATTGCAAAAATAGTTAATACATTACAGATAATTTCCATTTCCCCTCATGAGTTTTTATGGATAAATTTTGCAACAATTACAGAATCCTATAAATTGTGCAAAATTAGCTGTTCAGCTACCAGTCTAAAATAAGCTGCCAGTAGCCTTATCTTACTTTGAGACTTGATACAAAACCTTACTAGGGTACAAATATTTGCCTTTTTTTTTGGTTGGTTGGTTGGTTTTTAAAGCCTGGAGATACAATAACATTTGTTGAATGTATGCTATGAATAGTCAGTTTTTTACATCTACATACTACACACAAAAATTGTTTTGTACCTTAAGTACCATAAAAATATCACTGTGGGGAAACCCCGCCAGTCATGATGCTCACAACTCCTTCATATATATGTAAAATATTTGGCCGGCTTTTTTAATAGCTTCCCTTCCTACATTCATTATTTTCTGATTTCATTTAGTAAGTGGGCTTCTTATACCTGCTATGAGAGAGAATCTGGGAAACAAAACAAGATAAATTATTGTATATATATTCATTAAATATCAAGGCTTTAAAATAATTTCATATTTTAGGCAGACATGAGCCATGATTTTTGAAAGTTTGAGTTTGATCACACTGCAGGTGACCTTATGATGACTGACACCTGCTCTGTTCTACAGGGTGCCTGTCCTTAGGAGACAACCAGCTCCTTCTCAGGGAGCTTCCGCTTGCATGAAGTAATACTGCTCCAAAATTCAGCCTGAGAAAGTCATCATGAATTTGCATTCAAATCACGTTTTATTTATTTCATTTTAGGGCTCTGTTTGAAATCTGAGTGTTGGTTTTCCTTCATGCCTTCTGTAGATCCTCCTGGAATCAGGATCTGTAGAAAGGACCATCTTCTTTACAGATTATAAGGTCAATAAACCTAATCCTGCTTTTAACTGGTTGCACATGAGCTGCATTTTTCTTGCAAATCCACAAGACCAATGAAGTCTTATGGACAAAAACTTGTGCTCAAAGAAATCACTAGTAAAAGAATGGTTTAACTGCCGTTGTGTATTTCAGTTTTCCAGCTGGGATTTGGTTGGTTTATCATTTATGATAGAACAGTGAAAAATGGTATTTATTATGTGGAGAAGTAAGACTGCTTTTCTTTGTAAACTTGGCTTTGTTATAACTATGTACCCATTTGTTATGAGTAAGATTTCAAAGGGACCATCAAGCTCAGCAGCACCAGCAAATCCAGGTTATTATTTTCAGTCTGAAAACTTAGGCCTAGCTTTAGTATAATTCAAATAATGTCCACTTTTACGACAACAGTAAGACCTAATCACTGGTTGACATTTTTATCCAAGTATTTATCCCCAAGGATTCTGGGGACTAACAATTTGCCAAAAAGTCTATAGCTTCTATCCAAATTCTTCTGGAGGATAATTGGTGTTCATTGTGACTTTGTGAATCTATTTTCTATGTTAAGAAACATGTATGGACCTATTAATCACATATCTCTGTTCTTCACCTATCTAGAAAACCTCAGTTCTTATCTGCAAATTCTCTAAATTTCTACAGTGCTATCATTCCTGAAATTCATAATCTCTGTGTTGAGTCTTCACATTTCTTTTGAAAATGAAACTGAGGCTTTCACAGCCTAGCTTTAACTTTGGGGATTTCATATTCCCTGATTCTCTTCCATAGACAACAGAGGAAGATGATAAGGAAACTGCCTCAAGTTGCACAAGGAGAGATTTAGATTGGATGTTAGGAAAAATTTCTTCTCTGCAAGGGTTGTCAAGCATTGGAACAGGCTGCCCAGGGAAGTGGTGGAGTCCCCATCCCTGGAGGTGTTGTGTAGATGGGGACATGCTTTAGTGGTGGACTCAGCAGTGCTGGGTTAACAGTTGGGTTTTGTGATCCCAAAGGTCTTTTCAAAGCTAAAAGATTCTGAAAATGTATGATTGATGTTTTCTGAACACCTCCATGAAGGGATTTCTGCTGACTGTAACCAGAACACAAGGGCATTAGCTTATCCAAGAAAATGTACACCTTGTGTGTAATTTTCTCAAATTATTCAGTCACACAAATGCTTTGGAGTACTTGGTCCACGCATCCTCTCCCTCACTCACCAATAACTGCTTTGGATTTGTACTTAAAAATCAAAATTGTTGCATGTATAATGAATGTCACTGATCTCCTGTCCAGCACCTGTTCACGGAACCCTGGTACAGGCTGAGTATGAAAACCACTTATGCAAACACACCCAACAGGAGTAACTTTAAGATTTATGCAAAAAGACAGAGCAGTACTTCCAAGACAGCAGTTCCATGGCTTAAGTGTTCCTTCAATAGGATTTTCATAACCTCATAGCACAATTGCTGCTCAGTTTCTATGTATTTTTTGGGAAACACTAAGTGAAAGAAAATCGCCATTTCAAGGGGCCAAGTGAATTCACAGCCATACTGGAGCTTTGTAGGTACATTTAGGTACTGTTTTAATTCAGTCAAAAAGGGGCTAACAAACTTGCCATTTTATAAGGTTTAATCTGAATACCTGCCCCTTGTATTTCTGTGCTGGGAGATATTTATATTATCTCTTCAGCACTACACTAACCATCAGGCTGACTGTTCCCTGCAGCTCTGCTGACTCAAAATAATGACTTGTAGGGGAGCTCTAATGACAGAACAAGGGGCAATTACAGACACAGCATGAGCCTCGGAATAACTGCGTGATGCATTTTGTGCAGTTGATTGACCCTACGTTCAAGTTCATTTGTGCTCTGCTGCTGTAGATCTGGCCTATGCCTGAAGGTATATGGCTTGTTAATCTCAGTATAAGAAGACAGAGCAGATTAGATCAAATCAGATTGTTCAGACAAAAGCAAAACTGCTCCAGTGCTGGGACAATAAACGATAGCAAAAATATGTGTCTCTGAAAGCAAATATTCCTTTGCCTACAGACAGAAAGATCTGAGGCTGCAAAACCAGATTATTCAGCCATTTTTAAAGTTGGTCTCCATGTATGAAAAAAGAGGTGACTTTTTTCCTTAGATAGTGGAAAAGACTATCAGGAATTTTGAACGGTCAGAATAAATACATTTATAAATTAAAAAATCTCCCATGAGAATTGGTCTATGAACCAAGGGCAAAACCAGTCAGACTATGTCCCTTCATGTTCTTGTCTCTCTGAAATACAATCGTGCTGCAGTTGCTCAAGACAGAAAAGCTTTTGTGATAATTTGTCATAATCCCAAATCCAATAACTGCTGCTAAAGAACAGAGAAGAGGAAACTGTGGGTGGTTTCTCACATCAATATTAGTATTTATCACCAAATCAACTACAGTTATCCAATGTTCACATGAAAAAGAACCAACACAAGGAGACATGTTTCTGAATGCTTCTGAAGCACTTTTCTCAGAAACAAGGCTTGGATTTTAAACTGCTTCAAAACTAGTGCTTCTCAAAGGAGCTTTTTTATAAGCAGTCCCACCCACCTGTCTTTCGAAATGACTGTTAATATTGATATTAATATTTAATATAAACGTAAAAAAAACCTATAGGAGCAAGTTTGTTACAAGCATGTGCATGAGGAAGGAGCTACATCTGGGTTGTGCAAACACAAAAATGTTTCTAAAAACATTGTATTCCAAAAGTATCCCCTCTCACACACATGCTTATGCTAATTTGTGCTAAGAGGTGGGGTTTTTTTTAACATCTGTCACTGTGAAAAACTTAACGCTAGCCTATCATTTCTACCTATTTTATGATCTCTTTAAAATGCCAGAAATACGTGAAATGATCTCATCGAATCACATGGAGGAACACAGAATTCTGTGCAAGATACAGATTACGTTTCTCTAAATAATAGTGATGTTTGACTAGTTTACAGTAATTTACACACTGTGCCAGCCACCAAAGTGCCTAAATGGTTGTGTATATGACAGATAGGACAGAAAACTTGCATCCAAATATAAGGCAGCAAGACAAATGCAAATCTTGGATGTGGAAACCTCCAGTGAATACACAATCTTCCCAGGCAATATAGTTACATGATTTATCATTTTTGTATTTACTATTTAGGTAGTTGAACATGGAAATAAATTTACTCTTGGCCACACTAAATGCTACTTTGAAATTTGTTTCGATTTTTTTTCCAGAAGAGCTTTACTTTGATCAAGCCACACTTTTAATTTCTTCCTCTAATAAGTGCAGTTAAACCCCCCTACATTTGAATCCAGTGGAACTGTCACCACAAGAACAGGCCCTCATAACCCAAACATTTAAACAGAGAAGCAGGATATTTAACCTGAAACAAGGAAAGCACAACAGTGAAATGAATTATTCAAAACATAGGACTACACCAACCAGAAGACAAATACAAGTTTTCTGTTTAAATGCTCAGAAATGAGCTTATGACTTAGCACTTCCAAGTTATCAAGGAAACAGAACATCTGCCAGGAGGAACTGAAAAGGTCAGGACTTGGAGACAGGAAAGTCTTCCCTGGGGAAGATCATGGTTAACAAAATTCCTGACTGCAGGACCCTTCTCCCTCAAATCTTAAAACACTGGACCTAGGAAGAGCCCATGAAAATAGGAGGGGTTAAGAACAGATCACTGATAGTAAAGCTAAGATTCTTCTCTCCTTAGGATTTTAACTTACAAGACAGTTTCTTACATGAACTAGAACAGTAAAAGAAGCGTGGGACATTTGACTTTGTCCTTTATATCTTGTTTTAGTATAAATATTCCCAGGCATTGTGCTCTATTACTTAAAAGGGCATTTACACCTGTAGAAAAGGAGCAGCACTACTAAGAAACGTCTTCAATATTTATTTAAACAGCAGGTAGCAAAGCCTCCCTTGAATCTTTCCCAAAATTCATACCAGCTGTTCAGGGTGGTTATTTAAAGATTAAAGGATCCATGTTGCAATACAGAATAAATTATCTGGAAAGGAATGTTAGATACAGCAGCCTCTGATTACCTGCATTATGAAATCTATGCTTATTAGCTGACTTGACATTTTACAAATCAAAAGAACTAGAAATAATATACTATGCTGAATAAGCTAATAAAAAAATAAATTACTTAGATCTCAAGTGTCACACCTTCCATTTAGGGACACAACTCAGATCAACATTTCAGCATAGGAGATTTACTACAAATAAACTACTTAAAAATAACCTTGAGATTACTCCATTTTAAAAAACAAAAGCACAGATAAGGGAAAAAACAAGTTAAAGGTTTTCTGCTCCTGAAAAAAAGCCTCCTACAGCAATGCAGGGCCGAGGGTCTGTTCTAGAGCAGACTGAAAGCTGCTTTCTTCCTTCATCTTATGCACTAGGATGTGTTACCCAAAATGAGATTTCTTCCCAGTTAATGAAGGTAAGATCATGAGATGTATGACTAATTTAGCAAGAGATCATATCAATACTGGCTGGCAATTAATGTGAGGCGATGTCATCTTTTCTGCTTTGCTGAAAGTCTGACTTGGGTCAATCTTATCTTTTCATTTTCAAGACTAATAGATTTTGTTATGTGATTCATCTTTATAAAGTCAGACATATTCGTCTTTATAAATAGACAGAGTAAAAAGTAAAAAGAGCATAAAAGTATCTACTGCATTTTTGGTAACAGTAAGCCCCTGCACATCCTGGGCGCAACATGGGTTGTCAAAAATTTTGGCATTCCTTTAGAGGATCAAATCTCTTCTTTTTGTACATCTCCTTCCCAAAAATAAACAGTAAGCTGCAGTTGTGTCCATTCTCTGCTGAAATATCCATGTACATTTCAAAACAGGAGAAACAAAGAACTTCCTATTGTTATTTTTATACCTATTTATATTTTTAATATATTCACTTATTTATATATATATTTATATATACCTATTTTATATCTATATTTATACCTATACCTCCTCTAAATGCTTTTCAACACATCAATGTAGATGATGGAGAGGAATAAATGCTGCCAAAGTGCTCATGAATGCAAAATATATTTTGCCACACTCCTCTGTGGAGTCAATATATTCAAAGAAGTGAGGGCAAAATAAAGGAATTTAAAACCAAACTAGTGGAATGCAGCATCACATCATATGGGCTGCACTGAGAGCTTCAGTAGAGGTAAAGCTTGGGATAGTTTTTCCCCAATATTTCAATAATTTATTGAAATAATTTTCAGAGGATGTTCAACAGTCAAAAGCAGTGGACTGAAGCATTGTGCACCAGCTCAGAATGGAAATTCCAGTTCTCTTTGGTTGCTGACTGGTGCAGTACAAGAGAGCAGTGACTAATTTGAGGCTGGAAATGGAAATGGGTAAAAGGCAGATGTTTCGTCTTGTAACACTTGAACATGAACTAAGGAGATAGAGAAGAGAGAAGGTTCCAAAACATCCCACAACTCTGCTCAGTGTCAGACACAACAGCAGGGTAACAGGTTTCTCTTGCTTGCAAACATTAGTGTTGTTTTGGGAAGAAATCTTTCAGAAGATGAATACCTAGAAAACACCAGGTACCAGCTCCCAGCCCTCCCTGCTGCACCTTCCATCCCTGCAGAGAGATTTCGGAATAGCCATGGCACGCTGGCGTCACTGTCCCTGGAGTGACGAGGATGTCCCTTTCCCTTTTAATGATTAAACAGCCCAAAGGAAAGGCAAAGGACAGATACATCTTTTCATCCCATTTTTCCCCCACAAGCTTTTGCTCTAACAGCTTCAAGGAGGTAAAAAATAATTACTTTTGAGACTGTCTGGAGAAGACCAATTTGCTCACTGATCATCTTGCACAAGTAATTAGTCACAATTGCTATGAGGAGGGGATAAAGAAAAAGATATAGAAAGCAAATTAAAGAAACAAACCATAACAAATTCCATTAAGTCTCTGCAAATGTCAAAACCTTGTCAATCTTATAATTGCATATGTAAATATCCAGGTTTTAGTCCCAGTGGCTTAACAACTTCCATTTAAGTAGGAAATAGCTGAATATATAATTGCTTGTTCATTTTACATGCACTTTAGTTCATTAAAATAAAACCCGTACTCGGCTGGATATCTAGTACTTAACAGTGATTTTACAGCACATGTAGATGATAAATTTAGTTGACAAAAACTGACTGAGGATATATTTCAAAATCTATTGGAAATTTAGCTTCTTCCTTTAATTGAGCCAGTGGTAACTAAGAGTAAATATACCACAAATATAAGATGGAGGAAGCATTATATTTTCAAGCATTGCTTACATATGTAAGAATAACCCAAACAGTATTTTCAGACGCTTAGGCAGCTCGCTCCTGCAGAAATCAGGAATATAACACAGTTTTGTACAATCAGTGGGTCCAGTAAATTCTTTTCAATTCCTTCAGCAAAAGAAGTCTTTTGCCAAATTGTTAGTGGGGGGGAAAAACCCCAAAAAGTGTTTCAATGACAAACATAGAACACCAGTTAAATAGGTGGAAGTGACAGCATTACCAATATCAGTGTGACCAAGTTATATTTGAACAGATATTTAAATGACTGCAGCTTGAAACTGAAAGTTTCAGTTCTCTGTATGGCAACTGAATTCTTTTCCTCTCTCACCTCCAGTACTTGAAACCCTTTCTCTTCAACTAGAACCTTCAGCTTCCTCAGGGAAGCAGCGATGGCTCTATGTCACAGTCCCACACTTACACCTGCTCCTTTCCCTCAGATCCCTGCATGGAGTCGCAGAGAATGATGATGACACATAAAAAGATGATAGAAATCAAATGGTGTTACTTCAGCACCTCAAAGAATTGCTTCAGGTTAAGAGTTCTGGGGAGAAGATTCTTAAAGATCCAGGCTTTGGTCAGGTAGGCAGAACCCCTTTCTGCTCTCTCCATTTAGCACTGTGGCCTTTGTTTTTGCACACAACACAGAGACCAGTACTTCACACTGTTTGAAATACTTCCTTGCACATCACCTTCCTTTTCTAAATATAAAAAATTTGGCTCTTCGTTGTATCCACTGCAAAATAGCCACAAGTTGTCAATTGGTTTGATTCATAGGCATAGACCTAAATAATTCAAAGAGCAAACAAAACAGTTCAGCCCATACATACTTCTCTCAAAACAAGAAAAATCAAATAAAATAAACCCACAAAAAAACTCCCCACACAAGAAAGTAGACTACAGTCTTGCAAAAACACCAATTCAATGTGTATCTGAAACTTCTGATTAACGTATAGTAACACTAAAGCAGTATTGGCAGAATACAGTGTTCTGATTTCAGATTAGATGCCAGCAGAATAAATCTGAGCACCAAGTCTGACAGTCATAACATTTTAAAAGTTTTTCACATGCTCATTACTCTGCCAGTGATCTGACACACCACTGACACACTGTCATGGCCTACTAAGCAAAAGATAGGGAGGGCGGGGGACTTGCAGGAGGTCTTGTCTTTTTCTCCCAGAAAGGAAGTGGCAGAAAGAGGCAGTTTTTCATAAAACTCAGGCTTGCGTAAAACTACATTTGTTCAAAAGTGGAGTGATGCATGGGTTCAGAGCCCCTCAGGGAAATCGTCATTACAGAGGTGGGATGTACACTGACATCTAAAAATAACACAGCTTTGGTGTCAGATGCAGGCCCTCTTTCTGAAATCTGCCCCTGCTTTGCCTTCAAGAGAAAACATTCAGATCCTCAAAGACCTCTCTCCTGAGCTCAAGAAAATCTCCATTATCATTTGGCAGCAAGAGATTTGACATTCTCTCTGCATGTTCCTGCTGCTAGAGGGCATGAACATTAAACCTGCGAGCAAAACACACGTATGTAGAAAGGCAGTAACAAAAAGTGCACTGAGGGGAAAAGTTGTATTTTTAACAAATCTCCCATGACCTATTTTGATATCTCATTGAAAATTTTTATTTAAAAGTTGCCGGGGCTGGGGGGGGGGGGGGGGGTAGGGGGGGTGGGTAGAGGGCAGAATGCCAATCCTATCTCAATTAAAACATTTCCTGCAAGGTATCTGACCTCATCTGTTGTTTCAAAGGATGGATGGATGAGCACTAAAAGTCAGAAAGTATTATCAGGGCAATGACCTCTGATGCTTTATAGATTCACAACAAAGCAGCTTTATTGATATGATTTTAAAGAGCTCTCAGAGGCACAAAATGCAGTTGCTATAGGAATAAATAGCAGACATCCCTTTGAGAACAACAGATGGCATCCAAGGTGACTTATCTCTCAAACAGGTAAGCACTCACTTTCACTTCTTTGTAGATAGCCATCATTTATCCTGGTCTGTTCAGTGGGTCCCAGTGGTGTCACTGCATCAACAGCTGAAAGAAATGAATGACAAAAATAAAATGCAAAAGTGCAAGTTTAACTTCTTTTGCCCCTCCAGCATATCTGAGACCTGAAAGGCTACATAAAGAAACCTGTGAAAATAAAAAGTAATGGTACTCTTGATAAAAATTATGGATTCCAGTAGATTCTGAATACAGCATCGAGGAATCCTAATGTCCTTTCTTTCCTGCTGAGATTCTAGTATAAAAAGAACTTATGTCACTAGAACAGCTGGCTAAAAACAAGTTTTGTAAGTAGCCTGGATATCAAGAATGAGCATTAATGGCTTAAGTGGAGATGCACAGCTGCAAGTTGCTTATTAAAATGCTTTATCATTCATTAAGTCCCAATGGCAGAATCAGAAGAGCTGGAAGACTTTCCAGGATGCTCTTAGAAAGTGGTTCACAATCAGCATTAGAGGCAACTAAATCAAAGAGGAATCATGTCTCAACTACCACCAAAAAAAAAAAAAAGGCACCAAAACCCACACACAAACAAAAAAACCACAAAACCAGACCTTGCTGGCAGACATGTCCCAGACTGGTGCAGAGTGGTGCTCAGCTCCTCAGGTAGGACTGCAGAATGGTTTGACCTCTAGAAGCAGAAAGGTGTCCACATTAGCACTGCACTTTGGATCAGCAGGGCCCTTGAGAAGCAAAGCCCTCAGCTGTCCCGCTGCCGTGACACCTGGTCCTACAGCATTGTCATGGGAGGCCCTTTCCAAGGATGCTGAGGAGAAGCTGCTCCCTGACACCAAGCCAAGCACACATGGCTACTAGATGGCATTTAGTCTATACAACCAGAGCAAAAGTAGTTTAAAGCCACCTCCACCCCACTCTTGCCAGGTCATTCCTTCTCTAGAGATCTGCTCCTGCCTGCTAATACATTTATTTCTAGAGCACTGAAGGATCCCACATTATGTTACTAAACTGCAACATCATTTTTCACAAACTCAGCAATTCTTCTGATACAGCTCAGCACTGGTGAGGCCACACCTTGAGTGCTGTGTCCAGTTCTGGGCCCCTCCGTTCAGGAAGGATCTTGAGATGCTCAGACACGTCCAGAGGAGGGACAATAAAGCTGGTGAAGGGCCTGGAACACAAGCCCTAAGAAGAATGGCTGAGGGAGCTGGGGTTGTTTAGCCTGGAGAAAAGGAGACTCAGAGGTGACCTTATCACTCTCTACAACTTCCTTAAAGGTGCTTGTAGCCAGGTGGGGGTTGGTTTCTTCTCCCAGGCAACCACTGACAGAATGAGAGGACACAGTCTTAAGCTGTGCCAGGGGAAGTTAAGGTTAGACGTTAGAAAAAAATTCTTCACTGAAAGAGTGATTGGGCACTGGAATTGTCTGCCCAGAGAGGGGGTGGAGTCGCCGTCCCTGAACGTGTTTAAAAAAAGACTGGATGTGGCACTGAGTGCAATGGTTTAGTCGATGAGGAGGGCATAGGTTAGACTAGATGATCTCAAAGGTCTTTTCCAACCTAGTTCATTCTGTGATTCTGTGATTCCTCAGCTTGGGTGAGACCCTGTTCCAGTCTAGGTCCCCTGGTCTGTATTTTACTTTTTTGAGGGTATTTCTAGACCAGCCTTTACAAGTTCTCAAATAAGATGCACTATTTCTCAGATACTCAGTACCTCACAGAATTTGTAATCTTTAAAGCTGATGACTAACTACATTTTTGGGAAACAGTATTATTAAATGGTAGAGCAAAATACCACTTTTCTTATATCTAAGGAATAAACTAGTGATCAGATTAAAAAGCTTAGTTTTTCTGTTGTCGCACCTTCAGTTCTGACAATGAAAGACAAACATTACCTCCCATAAGATTTTTTCTTCTGTAAAGTCTTGAAAGACAATCAGGGAAAGAAAGGAGGAGAAAGGATTGTGACTATTTAGCTCAGTTTTGCAAACGAAAAGGATTCCTTTGGCTGCAACAACTTCAAATTGCTACTCCCATTTGTACAGTTCATAGAGGTTTTGTTTCAAGTTGATGCAGTGGGATTTACATACCATTCAGTTATCTCAAGCCTCTCTAGCAAGGCCATTTATATTTGATTTTGCGTTCAGGTTGCATGTCTGGGAGGAATGAAAAAGGAAACAGGTTTGATTTTTCCTCCTATTAAAGGATTTCCACAGAAACACACTATCACAATTCTGTCCCATGGGCACAGGGAAACCCACAGAGAACTAACCAAGAGGAAATGCTGTGCAGCTACACCAGGCAGAAAGGACACTCAGTGCTGAATGTCAGTGAAACTTGCAGGAGCAAGAATGGGCCCACAAACAGATGTTTCTCCACTGTGGAACACAGCTAACGTCACACAGAGCTCCCTCATCCTGGCCAAGCTTCACCTCCGTGGCCACCTTGCAAAATCACTGCTTGTTTTCCTATTTCCAGTAAAATAAAGCTAATCTCTAATTTATTTCTGAGGACCCCTTAAGTGTTTATTTCTCAGATTATTGCAGTGTGAAAAGAAAAATCACCCTTTACAATGAAGAGAAGGACTGGGGGTATTGAGGACTTGATGTGAAGTAACAAAAGACATCCTTCAGCAGATGAATATTGCCCTCACAACAATGCCCCAACCAGCAGCAGAGCAGTAAAGATTACAGAGAAGCGTCATCCAGCCATCAGCAGTGCCACCACACTGCTAAGTCACACTCCAAATTTAGATTCCTCTCCTCTCTGCTTTTTGTACAATTTCTGAACAGAGAAGGATGAGAAAAGTGGCTGTGTACAAAAGAAGCAATGACAGAAAAACTTGCTTTTCCTTAACAAATTGTTAAAGAGAGCTGAAAAATGCTCAAAGTTTACCAATATGAAGATGTATTTTGGTGATAAGTTTCCATACTGAAGACAACATCTTCTACCCTCCCTTCCAAAATGTTATTCATGAAATATTAGCATTCAAATTCATCTGTCAAAATGATTGTTGATGTAGTATAGAAAGGCTATATTATCATCTGCTCTGCAGTTTGCCTCAGAGCAATCTTGATTCAGATATTTGCATAACCAAAGATTATGACATCTTTTCCAGCCCTTTTGATGCGTCTGTCAGCAAGATGTCAGTCAGATTAATTCTTTCCGGATACCCGAGAATAGTTGTGAGGCATGAAGCAGCCATTTTGCCAAGGAGAAAGTTTGTTTTCCAAAAACCCCTGACAAATCATTTGAAGCAGAAAACACATTTACACAAGAGTGGAAAAACGTGTGCTTTATTATCCTTGATGCCCAGGATGTAGTGGATTTGAAGACAAGCATGATCACTGGTAGAAATAACTTTAAGAATATCTTAAAAGTACTAAAATATATCCTATATCTTATATCAAATATCTTATTTTTTTATTGCTAGTCCTTGTAATATAGTGATAGATGCAAACTGGGGAAAACCAAATGCTAAAGGACATAGAACCAGCCAATATTCAGACAAATCTTGCAAAGCTCAACTATTTCCAGATAGTGTTGAGACTTGTCAAGGTTCATAGGTCACACAACTTAAATCTCCATACAACTCCCCCTAACCCCCCCTCAAACCTTACATCCATTTTGCTTTCCACCACAGTAAAAAAAATGGAACAGAGCTTGTTGACATTGATGAAAATTGTCTTCTAACTTTTCACAGCTGATTCAGGTGACAAAATGGGCAAAGACTCTTCTTTTTGTCAACATTAAGGCTGCTTTTTGCAATTGTTGAGTAAGTGAAACAAGATGGTAACAGAGAAGAAAATTCTCATAAAGGTCAATATCCAAGCACAGAATGAATTGATGTAGAGTAATTCTCTACTAAGACCTTACAGCACAAAATATAAAAAACATTTAGAGAGAATATGTTTGTATATAAATTTATGCTGGAGTTGAGGAAAGATTATTGAGTAAATAATAGAAAAATGTCCAAAAGGACGGGTTAAAGGACCAGATAGAAAGATAAGAAATGCAGCAAAAGAAGGATTGGCATCTTACACCTTAGCAAGAGGAATACGAACAATCAAAAGCAATGCAGCAGATGACCTAACAACAAACTAGATCCAAATCCCAAATTAAGTCTCTAGAAGAGACCAAATGAAGAATCAAATAACTCACAAGAATTTCTCCAAGCCTTTCATTCGCCTCTTGCTGCTAGTGGGTGAGTAAATGGGGTGCTCTTTACTATCAAAGGCTGGATATCACAGACTAGTGGTAAAAGTGAATTTGACTTACAAACATTCTCATAGCTCAGCTTTACAATCCCAAATATTTTACACTTTCCAGATTGTTTTGCAAAACTTCAAGTTCTTCCAGAACACGTGTCCTGTTTGTCTAACATCTCTCAGTGCCAGGAGGAGGTTACTGGGCAATGACATACTGGATACAGGACGTCAGCTGACCTTATTTGCTTGTCTATTGATAAATGTATCATAGTAGAGATAAAACTCATAGTCTACAAAGGCCCAAATTAAATACCATCTCAAGCATTCTTGCTCTCAGAATACAGTAACTACTGTCATTTCCAATCACCTGTTGGCTCAACTGTCAGGTTGAAATCCTCCTCTGTAATTTTAAAGCTTTATTCTCCAGTGTACAGCACTTGACGTTATATGAATCATACAGATGAAAGATGAAGGTATCTGACTGATATTAAATGCTGTCACTCAGCTGGGGCTGGGTGGATGCCAACTGGTCAAATTCTCCAAAATCTTTGAACAGATGCTGTGGCTATTCCAGTTTTATTTCAATTTCACACTCTTCCTATCTATGCTGACAGCTGATTTTGACAGTCTGCTCTCTTCTTCTCAGCTCTCATGTCAGTCTCAGACACATAATAGCTGGATTAGAGCTTAAACAATAGTGATTAGATCAGGTAGAAGAGGAAGCATGGTGGCAATAAAAATAAGATGCTTCAGTAACCCTTCAAACTCTAGCCATAGCCACTTCATCTGAAAACAAATTTACAGAAACTCATCCAGAAAGCCAAAAATTATTCAGAAGAGAAGAGTAGGAATTTATCAAAGCTTGGGGATATTTTGTTGGTTTTCTGAGGTTTTTTAAAATCACATTAATATTAATTTCCATGAAAGAGTTTCACTGAACAATTCTATTTTCACAGTCTCAGTATTTAGATGGGTCAACAGGTTACAGTTACGTCACCTTATCCTTGGCAGTTCTCTGTGAAAAGGCCCTTCACCCTTCAAGTCATTTGATGCAATTTAGCCCTCATTAAAATAATGAAAGCCCTTGCCTTTGTAAATCATTTTAACATAGGTTAAATATCAAATAAATAATCAGAAGAAAGAGTTGTGGATCAGACCCCATCACATTTAAGCATGCCAAGGAGCGCTGTATGCTGTCAACAGTAAAACCCAGCATGTAAACACTGCTCTCCTCCACAGTAGGAACAGGGGTAATATCGGAAATGCATTTTTGCCATCTGTTAAATAATTCACACAAACTAGAACTGAAGATGTACTTTTTTTCCAGAAATGCTGGCTATATATTTAAAAAGGTAACCTCTGCAATCCTCACATCCATAATTAAGTTTGTGGCTAGACTGAAGAAAAGAATTCCATTTGCAGAAAAGCTCAACAGATGGTAATTTGTATTAAAGTAGAAGCATGTGAAAACTATTTGAACAAATGGCAGATGTGTCTCTCAAACTTCTCCTGTGCCATTAAAGATTGGCATTTAGACTATTACTCAGACTCCCAGAATTTCACAAAAGTCCTCTGAAGCTTGTGCTGGCTAAGGATCTTTGCAGGCCCAGAAATAACCAGGCAGGGGAAAAAAAAATTGTGGGACTTGCACGTCATATAGGTTGGTCTCCTTATCCAGTCCCACTCTCAGCTTCTTTCCAAAGCCCCTCTTTGACTACATAGAAGAAATTGCATTTAGCTGAACTTCAGGCAACCCTGAATGACTGACCATTATGGCATTTTTTTGGGGTTTTCTTCCTATATGGCTGAATGAACTGCCTGGGTTTAACCAGCAAGGGGCAACACTGCTTCAAGAAACATTTTCTTCTATCTGGACTCTTCTGCAGTGGCTTTACTTAATTAGAGCTCATGAAAAGTATTCAGAGGAGAGACAGGGCAGTACAAAAGAACAACCTATTAAAGGTTCACAAGAGGTCAATATTTTAGGGATCTGTACTCTAGCACATGAAATGTAGGTTTTCTCAGATGGTACCTATTGGTAATGCACCCTTTTTTAAAAAACACATTGTTTTTGCAAAAACAGTGACCTGTTTTATATCATAGTCTGTGTAATCTGGGACCACTGAAAGTTCATGCCTCTGAATAAATACACTTCATGTGCATAGACTTTCTCCTATATGCCTACACCTGCTACTACTGAAGTGAGGCAGGAGGTTTCCCATTCATATAGCAAAATTAGAGGTGCCTATTCACGGAACCAGGAAGAATAAAAAAATTTGTTCAGTTACAAGAAAAAATGTTGCTTAAATGCACATAATGTAAAGGACAATCTGTTTTACTTTGAAAAGCTCAGATAATTTTATTTTTAGGAATACCTTTGAAAGACCCAAATCCTCTCTAAGCAGCAATTGCCAAAAGCAATGAAACACAACAATATTTTCAAGATAAATAGTCCATAGTTAGCTGTTACGGATGCTAATTCTTAATTTAGGCTTATCTTAGGCTTTTGTTTACCCAGAACACACAACCTATCTTCCCCAGGGAAGAACAGAGAGCCTGCTAGCTAGTTCTTTCTGATTAGCAAATAATCACAGCCTGTCTCACACTCTAGGCACCTCCTGGTTCCAGTTCTGTCCGACCTGCAATCCAGGCTCCAATTCTGCGGATCCCAGAGACTCTTTTAAGAGTCACTTCCATTCTATTGAATTCTCTTACTAAGAGAAACCTTGCCTCGTTGAAAATGAGAAAGGGCCCTGAGAGCCAGCATGTGTTCAAAATTCTTTCTCCTTGTTCATACGGGTTTTAAGAATCTGGATGGGAATTCAGTGTCAAAGGGAAGAGCCTGTCTGATGCTTGGGAGGCAGAACACACGACCATCACATCAACTGCATAAACCCAAGGAATCCCATTATAAACATCAGGATGTGCAAGAGTCATCTAGGCCAACAGGGAGAAGTTGCTGCACTGCCAGGGACAGGAGTCACAGCTCCATGCAACACAAATGTAAATGAAAGGCAGCTGCAGCCCATGGAACATCTAGAGAAAAAAACCAAACACACAACTGTCCTCTCTTCACCCTCAGACCTAGTGTATTTTGGGAGCATACAGGTACACTGAGTGCTCTTTATGTAACCCTCTGCAAAAGTAAATCCCTTTATCAAAGAAAGCGTAGATGAATGGATTCCTCAAATTCACAAGCAGAGTTTATGCAGAGAGCCCTTCTCACTGATAATATGTTCTGCATCTTCTGAACTATTGGCAGACAATTCCTGCAGATTTCTCCTACTTTACTGCATCTTCCCACTTTCACGTACTCATTGGAGATTAAATTCTAATTTTGAAGAACCAATTTCTTTAATGGAGCTTTTTCTCTTCGATTTCACATACACTTACTTTCTGTTATCAACTCTAGCTACTTTAAGGAAAAGTGTTTAGGCCTGTAGCTAAGTGGGTTGTTTTTCTAAAGAGTTAATTCTGTACAGATTTGTGCTTTCTCAGCAGGCTGCAAAGAAAATGGATGCACAAATGGGCCTGTAAATATAGATTAAAACATTGACATCACATCCTTATCTTAAAATGGAGTATATGGAGTTTGCAATTTTGCTTGTATTTCATAGACTGTATCACTGAATAAGAGAAAACCTTTTGTTGCTTCTATAGCTTAAGTTAGTCACAAAGCAAATAACAGGTAAGTGCACCAACCCAAAGATCACACACAGCAAAATTAGTTTGCATTGACTAAAAGGGTTTGCATTGTTTACACTAAAGCAAGTCTTTAAGTGAACACACAGGATCAATTCATAGCTCTAAATGAAGATCCGCAACTAACCAGGAACACAGCAGTTTCAGAAATAAACTGCAGTACTCTCAGTCCTGTTGTTGTGTTTTGGGGTTTGGTTTCATTTGTTTTTAAACAGAGCAGACAAAATACTAGAAAATACACTGAGAACACCTTCAACTTCACCACGTACCTGCAGCTCCAGCTGGTCAGCAGCACTGCTGTGCACTGAATAGATTGGTACAAGAGATGGTACAACACTAACTGCTATTAGTAAGAGAATTGTTCAAGTACAGAAGATAAGTAATTTCAAAAAGCATATTCTCAAAACAATTTCTTGTTGCAATTGACCTTAGAACTTTTTGATTTATCCTCGATGATGTCATGGCTTAACAATCAAATTATAAAAGAATGAAATACTGATTGCTAACTAAGAGCAAGGGAAGTATTTTCAGGAATGCACATGGCATGGCTGGAAGATGTTATTAAACCTTGCTGTTTATCTCTGTTTGCATTTTGAATTTTTTTTCTTAGAAGAAATGGCTTAACTTGCTAATATGAATGGTTAAAAAAGCCACATCAGAGCAAAGCATAAATTGTATCTTAGAAATGGTTATCTTCTTTGCCTGCACTAAACATGTGCCTTTCTCCCTGAAGATTCAGTGCTGAGCGACACTAAAACAGTGCAAATACAGCATAGACAGAGCTGTTCCTATCCAATGAATTAAAAAAGCAGTTGAGAATTAAATACTTTTTTCACCAATTGAAATGATTGAATCAATTCTCTACTAATGGTCATTATTTACAGGTTCATGTTACATCATCTGGACAGCCCTAAATAGAGTTGATAGGAACACCAGCAGTAAAGGAGCCTCTGACAAACAGTGAAATGCTAACACAGTTCTCTGAGTGAAATCTGCACTGCCACTGCTTGGGTGGGCTGGAGGATTTTTTTGGAAGGAGATTACAGTCCTAATTGTTATCAATCTCCTTCCTTTCATTTGTGTTAAACTCACTCCAACAAAATAATCCAACAAACAAAAAATCTTCTTGCCTCCTACCAATCAAAATCCCAAGCAGGCTGTTCAAGTGAAATTTATTTTTTGAAAAATAATTACATTCTTATTTCCAAAACATATTACATTTAGAAAAGCAGAGTGAAGAAGCCATGCCTCTAACTCTTTTACAAGAACGAAGTCCTATCCAACTATTTGTGACATGACTTATCTGCTCAAATGGAACTTAAATTATTGTCACCTTTATACCTGTGCAACATGCCACAGTGATGTACTGCACACTGACAACGTTTGGTTTTGATGCTGTTTTTTATACTAAAACCCACATTACACTGGTTATTGATCCAGTGAAAAGCATGATTGATTTCCTACTTGGCTTTGCCATTAAAGAGAGAAAGTCCCAGCAAATGGCTTTCTTTGTAAGGTGTCCTACTACATGAACATCAGCGCTTACCCCTTAATTGCTGACAGATGGCTAAACTCTAACTACAAGCTATTAGACAAGTAGGATAAATGCTCCGGAGAGCTGACATGGATTGGATGCAAACTTAACATACCTTCTGATAAAGTTAAACCTTTTAAGAGGAAACATTTTGGGTGACTGAATTCTTATCTTCCTATTCTTGAATCTTCCGTATTTAATCAGCCCTTGATACATAGTTTTAAGACTTTCTGCTATATAATATCAATCAGGCTGCTTAGCTATTCTCATCTTTTGATGCCATATCCCTCTTCAGATTGTCTGCATGGATGTACACTGAAACCAGAAGTTTGACACTGAGAAAAACTGTTTACAGTAAAACAGATTTTACTGATGATGTGAACAGAACTCAGTCCATATGAAAGACTACTACCTGACTACTTGAGGAGGTTAAAAAAAAAAAAGAAAAACAATGAGATATCTCAATGAAAATAGAATCATGCAATTACATTTTTACACTGTCATTACATTCACGCTCTACTAAACCTCAGTTCAAAGTGTCACATCAGAATTTACTGTCCCTTCTCATTTACCTGTCAACATAAGAATATCTTAAAGCCACCGCCAAACAGCAAACAATCAAAGACAGAGCTAGCCTCATGCAGCTAAACGTAAGAAACACACAGTGAAGCCTAGAGCTGATGCGCTTCACAGAACTGGATTATTTTGCTCTAGTTTTTCACTATAATATGCAGT
This sequence comes from Coloeus monedula, assembly GCF_965178545.1. Classification (NCBI taxonomy): domain Eukaryota; kingdom Metazoa; phylum Chordata; class Aves; order Passeriformes; family Corvidae; genus Coloeus; species Coloeus monedula. The sequence goes on along the minus strand of NC_138795.1, from coordinate 12,924,325 downwards.
CCTTTCAGACAAAAAAAATAATGGTTGTATGGGCATCTTTCAAGTAGCATTTGATTATTTTAATAAAGCCTTCTCAAGACTTGCAGACCTGCTTCCTGTCTCCCTTCACAAAAGGTGTTATTCTGCCAGGTGGTTTATCCAGACTCCCTCAAGTTTTAATTATCTCTTTACTTAATGAATACAGTAGCTGATCTAGATTTATTGCAGTAGCTAGAAGCTTGTGTGAATAAAATATCAGCTCTGTTTGTGATGTGGCAGTTATCTTTGTTTGCAGACTCTTCTAATTACTTCCAGGTCATTAAGCCCATCTCCAGCAGATATTTTACTGTCATTAGAAAAAGTGTTATAATGACACTAAAAAAGTCAATGAGTACAGAAAAAAAAAAGTCAGAAAAGGTCAAAATAAAGCTCTAACCTGTTAATTCAAATCTGGATTGCAGTCACAGAAATCACGCAGATAACTTGGCACATATCGTATGAGACACCATAGCAATCAATAGGTTACACTGGGCATGTTTCAGGGCAGAATTTCAGCTTACAAGTTATCACATTAAGGTTAAACTATAAGAATAGGTTAAGTTTCTCATTAGTTTAAACACTGACTTCCCAATACGCAACATGTGGAGGAAAGGATATATACACTCAAAAATACATATTCATATACATACACACACGTGTCAGAACTGACATTGAATAAATTAGCAAAGCTGTCTGTACTTGACCAATCCCATCACTGGACCAGGTATAATTTTTTTTTCCCATTTCACTCCTGAACATTTTTTTTAGAAGCAGAAATCCAAATATACGCATTTGTCATGTCTTCACCTGTCTCTTCCAGAGACGCTATTCACTGAGGCAGAAACCCTGGCTCTAATTGCTTGATCCACTTGTTCACTGAAAGATTACCTCCATTGCCAACATTTTCTTGTACCAAACCATCCACTCCCCATCCTTTCTTTAGTTGTTTGTTTGTGATGTATTTTAAGAAGGTGGGGATTTCAGCAATAATTAGATTCTACCACTTCAGCTATCCAGTCAATAGCTGTAATTCCAAAGGAAGATATCCAAAAGCAATCCAAGAGAACATCTAAAAAAAATGCAGTTTAACGTAAACATTCAATTGACCACTTATGCTGACAGTCCTAATTGTTCACAAGTGGACAAAACTATGCATTAAAATGTCTTTTGGCACTGTCCTAAATCAAACGATGAAGTGGATTCAATCATCATGTTTGTATTCGCAAACTAATTGCATCTCTTCCCTTTTCTTTCAAAAGTTGTTCCTACAATTTAAAAGCCTTCAAAGACACTGTTGGAGAAATACTTCTGTCCTTAAAAATAAAAAGGCATTATTCAATATTTACAAAAAATGACCACAGAGCTTCACATTCATTGTGGATTTTCAAGAGGTTTCTGACCTCCCTGGCAAAGTGCACAGTGTCGCTTTTCATTTCCTATTAGCTGAGTATGGGTAGGAATAGTCTGTAAGGGTGAAAAAAACAGAGTTAATACACATAGCCTGCAGCTTTGGAGTAAGACTTAAGTAAGGAGAACTGAAATAAGATTTAAAGAGCAACGTCTAATAGAAATTGTACCTGCATATTATGCCTGATCTCACAATTGTCAAAACTCATCACTCAAAGAGGGTACCAGAGGGAAAAGTTTCCTGCTAGTGTTTGCATTTCATCTCTAGTTTTTCCTCCAGCCCCTCCCTATTAGGCAGGTGTCACTTTAAGCTCAAGATCATACATTTTTCTCTTTTGATCAAAAAAATATTTCCAGTGATAAATAAGAAGCCTAGTCTGCATGGTATGATCAGTACATTTAGTCCCCTAGGCTTATTTTTCAAGGTATGTTTGTGCATATTTCCTCTTTTATTCATGTAGATTTGGCCGAAAATCATCACAGTAGCACAAATTTGCCCTTTCTCTAGCATAGTTCCCATTCTGTTTCGGTATGTCTTGACAGTGTACACTGGTCTGTCTCTTGCATTCGTTGGATTGTAGCTCCCTAAAATGCTGCACTGGTAAATGAATGATGGCATGCACCAGAAACCAAACAAAAACCCAACCCAACCAACCAAAACAACACAGCTACACACAAGAAACAGAATCACCAAGTGTAGTTACAAAAATGCTGTTAGTGAGGATTTTCTTGTTAGTTTCTAAGTCCGTGAGAGATTTTTCTCTCTCACAGAAGAGGTAGCAGGGAATGTAAACAACCAAGCCACCTGCAACCTTGAAAAGTCTTGTTTATGGTACAGTAGAAAATATTTTGATAATGGATGTTTTAGGATTTTGGCCAATCACCCCCAAGGGGTGGCTGGTCCTTTGTCCAATTAGACTATGAAGAAAAAACTCTATAAAAGAGTTTGTAAAATAATTAAATCAATCTTGCTGCACAATTCCTGCCTGCTGGATCTTCTCTCCTCCTCCTCCCTATGGCTGTGGGACACGGTGATATACCATAGGAACCAGGCCTGGGGTAATATTTGGTGCTGCCCAACGTGATCTGCACTCTCTGACATGTCCTGCAAGCTGTGAGCCAAGCCGAATTCTCTAGAGGTACGCTGTTCCCCTTCCTCCCCGGGACCGGGAAGTCCAACGTGACTGAGAAATGGCGAACAGCGGCTCACAAACCGACGCTGTCGTACTGGTCTGGAAAGGTGTGTTTAGCATATTGCGCACCTCCATTCCCGAAAACTCAGTACAGGAATTATTAGACTGGGCTACTTTAAAAGGGATTTCCATGGACAGAGATACTGCCCTGGACTTTGCCTTGTGGCAGGAACTTGGCTGCGCTGTCCAACACGAGCTCCCGTCTGGGAACCCAGCAGCGTTAGAATGATACAAAACCTGGCGTTCGTTATTTTTTCTGCTGACAGACCTTGACTGTGATAGCAGGGCTGAATCGCCTATTTCGGTGATGAGTGAAGGAGGAATGTCCGAGGGTGACCCTGCTGACTGGGCTTCCGGGGCAAATGATGGTGGATTCGGAAAACCCCCCCCGACTCCACAGGCAGAGCCTGTGCCGGCTCACCCTGCACAGTCTCAGGACTCCGCAGCCCCCAGGGACCCCGCGCCAGCAGAGGCGGGGGGGTCAGGGCAGCAAGAGGGCGCACAGCCTGCCTTGCCGTTCGGCCGGGCGGCGGCCACGGCTTATCCAGGGCCGCAGATTAGCGGTTTAGCAACTTGGACCCCCAGAGTGGCTCCTAGCTCGGTTCCCTATGCACCTGGATCTAACTTCTTAGCGGGCGTAGCGCCGGGCGTGCCTGCCCCTAGCCTGCCTGGGTGTGGTCCGCTGCCCTCCTTGGCGCTGGACTGTTCTGCGCAGTCGCAGAACCAAGCCATGGACCTTTTAATACAGCATCTGCCTTTGCTGACAGAGCTACTGAACCTATCCCGAAGGATGGAGGACCTGCTCAGCCTGCTAGAGCGGCGGATGACCGAGCCCGCGCCGCCCGCGCCCCCCCCCCGCCAGCCACAGGAGACGCAGCTCCGAGCCAAGAAACGGCGCTGCTGGCAGCGAAACCGGAAGCAGCGCTGCTGCAGGAAAACCCAGAAGCAGCGGCGGCTGCGGAGCGGCGGGCAGAGGCAGCGGCGCCAGGCACGGCCGCAGAGAATGGGCCAGCGGCAGAGCCGGGCACGTCCGCAGAGCGTGGGCCAGAGACAGCGGTGCAGAGTGCGGCCGGGGAGCGTGAAACAGCAGTGGAAGCGGCGACCGCGCCAAACGCGGCTGCTGTGCAAGAGACAAGAGTGGTGCCGAGCGCGGCCATAGCCCCAGAGACGGCTGCAGCAGTCCCAGTACTGGCTCGGTCAGGACTGGCCGAGACGGCCTCCCGTAAAGAAACTGCTGTAAAAACTGCCGCACAGCCAGCTGCAGTCTGTGCTGTCTGTTCTGCCTCTAGCGAACTTAGCCAAAGTGTCCCTCTCCGTCCATTTCCATTCACTCCCAGCACTGCAGATTTGCCTTTGCCTGATGATTCCTCGTCAGGCAGTGAGGCAGATGAGGTTCTGGCCCCAGGTCGTCAGGCGGCTGTAGCCGCGCGGCGAAGAAAAAGGCTGCGCCAGTCTTGCCCCTGGACCTTTCAGGACTGCACGGTAATAGTGCGTCCAACCCATTACAATCGCTTCTTAGAGTCTGTTAAGATGCGAGCATTGGAGGAGGGTGACTGGAGGTTATTAGAAACACTTGGAATGCCAAATAGATCTGAGGATTCTGGGGGTAACCAGGGAGCTGTTACGCTCCATCCACAGGCTGTGCCAGAAGTTCAGGATGGTAGTGGTTCCCCAAAAGAGATCCAAGCTTTCCCAATGTATAAGGCTCTCCCAGATTCAGGGGAGCATGACAAGTATGAGGTAATTGCTTGGAAAGTTGCCCAGGACCTCCAATCCAAGATGGCACAATATGGGCTAGGTTCTGCTGAGGTTATGCAGATAATAAGGGTGATAAATACAGATTTGCTTTCTCCATTTGATATCAGACACTTAGGTCAAATTCTATTTCAACCTGTACAATTTACAGTTTTTGAGAAAACCTGGAGGAAGCTGGCTGGCAAGACTGCATTAGCAAATATGCAGCTCCCTGCTGCTGATCCTAGACAGACAGCAGGAATGGATGCTTTGATGGGGACTGGTCCCTTCTCTGATCCCAGTCTACTGGGTAACTTGTCCTCTAGCATCCTGCAGCAAGCTCAACAGGTCGGGATGGCCGCCCTGTTGAAAACCATAGAGTTGTCAGCACCCAGAAAGCGATATACTGAAATAGTTCAAGGCAAATCAAGAGTCATTCCTCTCTTTTGTAGAGAAAGTCGCTGCTTCTCTCGAGAAGCAGGTTGAGGATGATGGGTTAAGACAGTTGTTGTTAAGGCAGTTAGTGAGAGATAACGCAAACGAGGAGTGCAGAAAAATCATAGATGCCTTACCAGGGGATCCTGAGGTAACAGACATGGTTGAAGCCTGTGCTAAGGTGGGATCTGGGAACCAGAAAAGTTCTGCTTTGGCTGCATTCCTGCAGCCTGTTCACGCATCTTCTGGTCCTGAACCAAAGCAACCAAAGCAGGTGAAAAAACGGAAGCGGCCTAAGCCGAGCCAAAAAGAGAACCAATCCCCCAGTGCAAGAGGTGTGGCAGGCCAGGGCATTGCTCAGGCTACTGTAGATCCCAGACTCATGCCGATGGTCGGCCGTTGTCGGGAAACTTCTGCTGGGGTGCAAGGAGGGGGAATTGCTCTCCGATGCAGTCGCTCCCCCAGAGAGTGGCACAGGTACAGGCACAGGCCTACCCAGCAATCCTAGAGATGGCACCCAGGGATCAGACGGCACCCATGGATCAGACGGGTTTGACGTCCACACCGCAGCTGCAGTCGTCTTAGACTCTAGTGGTATTTATAAGGTTCCCTTGGACGCATATGGACCCTTAGCCCAGGGATCCAGTGCGATGCTGGTGGGAAAACCTGATGTTGCCCATCAAGGAATCTTAGTGCACTCAGGAGTTATTGATGCTGACTTTAAAGGTCAGATTTGCGCTATGGTCTCCACGCAAAAACCCACTGTAACTATTCCTGAGAAGACCTGCCTTGCTAAATTAGTGCCTTTTAAGTCTTGTGTCCCCAGGATAGAACAAACTCACGAAGATAATGGCAGTGGATCTATGGAACTTCCGCAGGCCTTCTGGACTGCAGACATCTCTGACCAAAGGCCACAGATGACATGTACCCTGATCCTGCTGAACGCTCATCCGCCCCAGACTCAGCTTCGAGGTTTGATTGATACGGGTGCTGATGTAACGATCATCTCCTTCTCTGCATGGCCTCCCTCATGGCCTTTAGCCCCAGTGGGATCGGCCATCGCAGGATTAGGAGGAACCACACAGAGCTATTTAAGCGAACGGCCTGTGGTGGTGAAGGATTCAGAGGGGCACACAGCTACAATTAGGCCTTATGTTGCTACCACTCCCCTTAACCTTTGGGGACGGGACATGTTGGCAGCTTGGGGGGTATGGACTGGGACAAATTTTTAGCAGGGGGCACTGTGCGTAAGGGTGCACAGTATCCTACACTGCCTTTGCAGTGGTTGATTAACCGACCAATCCGAGTCAGACTCTGCTCAGTTAGTTGAATTAAGGGCTGTTATCATGGCTTTTCAACGATTCTTACAGGAACCTTTGAATTTGGTTACTGACTCTGCTTATGTAGCAGATATCACCCAACGCTTAGATTGTTCACTTCTGAAGGAGGTGAACAATGCGGCTCTGTTTTCACTATTGCAAACCATGTGGTCTGCAATTCAGGCTCGAGTGCATCCGTATTATATTCTGCACATTTGAAGCCACACCAATTTTCCAGGGTTTCTAACAGAAGGCAATGCCAGGGCTGACATGCTGGCCAACCCTGCATGGGTAGGGCCTCAGCCTGACAAAATTGCACAAGCCAAGGCATCGCACGGTTTCTTCCATCAAAGTGCACATACCCTGCAGAAGCAGTTCCATTTAACGCCAACCGAGGCGCGTGACATTGTCAGCGCTTGTGCTGACTGTCACGGACTCGCTGCGCCTTTGCCAGCGGGGGTAAACCCCAGAGGGCTAAAAGCCTTGCAGATTTGGCAAACGGATGTAACACACATCCCCAAATTTGGTTGGCTGAAATATGTGCACGTGTCTATTGACACTTTCTCCTCGGCTATGTGGGCTACTGCTCACACTGGAGAGAAGGGCCGTGATGTCATTGCCCATTGGAAATTGGCTTTCTCAGTCCTGGGCGTGCCAGCTTCTGTGAAAACCGATGATGGTCCTGCCTACGCCTCGGAGAAGACACGGCAGTTTTTACACCTATGGGGTGTAGACCATACCTTTGGTATCCCACATTCTCCTACTGGCCAAGCCATTGTCGAACGTGCTCATGGTACCTTGAAGCGTGTTTTGGAAAAACAAAAAGGGGAAATGCATGGAGAAACCCCACAGAGCCGACTAGCAAAAGCTTTGTATACAATTAATCACCTTACAGTACCACAAAATTCAAATAATCCTGTTATTCTGAATCATTTCCTCTCGTTGCAGTCTGCAGGTGAGACACAACTGCCCCGGGCAAAAGTCTGGGTGCGGAATTTACTTATTAACCAGTGGGAAGGCCCACATGAGCTTATCGTTTGGGGTCGTGGATATGCTTGCGTTTCCACAGATACTGGGGATACGGTGGCTACCTTCAAAATGCATTTGCCCTGACCTACGGCACCAGAGGCAGAACAGGCAACCTCCAAATGATGACCAGAACACCAGCCAGCCAAATGGCTACCAGAATGTAGATCATCAGCCTAATGACTCTTCTGATGATGACCAGGGTGCCGACCATCAGGCAGATGGTCCCTCTACAAGCAGAGACTAGGATGGTCCTTCCACAAGCAGAGACTGAACTTTAAATTTCTTGTTATGGAGTCAGATAGCTAAAGCCTTAAGGACATCTTTAGAATTAATAACTGATGTAGATTTCTATTTAGGATTAACAGTAGGGTTGTTATCTTATAAAACAAAAAGGGGGAATTGTAGATACAAAAATGCTGTTAGTGAGGATTTTCTTGTTAGTTTCTAAGTCCGTGAGAGATTTTTCTCTCTCACAGAAGAGGTAGCAGGGAATGTAGACAACCAAGCCACTTGCAACCTTGAAAAGTCTTGTTTATGGTATAGTAGAAAATATTTTGATAATGGATGTTTTAGGATTTTAGCCAATCACCCCCAAGGGGTGGCTGGTCCTTTGTCCAATTAGACTATGAAGAAAAAAGTCTATAAAAGGGTTTGTAAAATAATTAAATAAATCAATCTTGCTGCACAATTCCTGCCTGTTGGATCTTCTCTCCTCCTCCTCCCTGTGGCTGCGGGACACGGTGATGTACCGTAGGAACCAGGCCTGCGGTAATAACCAAGTAGCAGATTTCAGAAAACAGAGGATGTGATCATTAAACATACTGGGACAGCATGAAATTCTAACTGTAAAATGAGTGCTCTTATGATTTCTGAATCAGCCCTCTCACTTCATCACTGAAGTGATCATATAAGGATCACTAATACATGTGAAGCTATGGGAAATACTGTATATTATTGGTACAGTGTGTTAGACAACAAGGTTTTACAGGCTGTCAGGTGAACCCGAGGTTGGGAAATGGAGAAGAAGGAACTGCATTTTGGGGTGACTGTCAAACAGGTAAGTCACTACTGCACTAAGGAACTTCATGTCAGTGTTCCACTGGAACACCATACATTTCACACAGTCTTTTCTTCACAAAGGCCAAAGGGAGATACAGATGCATTGCCTGTTCCCCAAAAGCAGCAGCAGCAGCCTCAGAGCTTTGCTCTTTCTTTTCCTCTCCATCTCCCGAGGCCTCAGGCAGCCCAGGGCTTCAGAGCCCTGACAGACCCCCCTGCAGTTAAAAATTCACTGGCAGCCATTTAAGTTCTTTCTCAAGCTTTACCCTACAGTTTCAGATTTAACTCAAAATCCTCAGAATCTGAGCAGATTGTATTCCTGGAGACACTTCCTTAGACCTATTTCTTTTCTTTGCAGTATTCCAAACAGGAACTGCGTGATAACCTTTTCTGTTTTTCCTTTACTACTATAGGTCACTAGAAAAGAAGAAATGGTCTCCTCACTAGACACTGTTTTTGTGTCACAGACAAAATGATTCTTCATTACCTAGGAGTACACTGGTCTTTCATTTGTCCCTGTGGCAGGACATCCCCTCTCTCTCATGGCTGGGGCATTTGGAAGAGATAACTCAGGCCAGATTAATAGCCCAGCAAGGGGTCAGAGAGCCCAACAAGGGGTCACCTCCAGGCAACTGAGAGTCTGAGCCCCAGCCCTGAGTATACATCTTGGTATGAAAGCAGACGTGGAAAGAGATAAAAGAAAATAAACATCAGTAACAAAAAGACATGGTTCTTATATCTATAAAAGTCCACATGAATTATCACAGAGGCAGAAGTCTCTTACACACTCTTTTGGAACATGCGAGATGATTTCTTCCCGAAGCTTGGATGCAACTTTGTGGTTACGGAAACTGAGAGAAAGGATTTTGATGTGTGCCTGTTACAGTGGGGATTACTGTAACACACATTTATCAAACCAGGAGTCCCGTGGAAAGGAAATATATATGCACAGATTCTTCGTAGATGTTTCAGAGAGATGTTTATTTCTCCAGCCACATGGCCGGGGCTCTGCCGAGGAACTGTTCCAGTCACGGGACCCAAGGGTCCTTCTGCCCGCGCAGGGGAACACAAAACAACCAGTGGGAACGAGGCTGCCCAGGGGCAGGGAAACCCCAAGCCTCCCCTCAGGGCCCCTCTCCCAGGGCTCCATGGCAGGGGGAGAGACCCCAACATCTCACCCGTTTTATTTTAATAAAAGGAGAATGAAAACAACTGGATAAACATAACAAGAACAGTTTCAAAACAAAACAAGCCACCCTCCTGAGTCTTTAATGTCCAAAAAGATTCTGTGGAACATCTTAGGGCTGACAGAAGGGAGACAGAACTCTCTGAGCATGCTTTGTGGGGAAACTGAGGCACGAGAGGGTTTAATTTCTTCCCTCCCCCTTTTCATCCCCCCCTCGGCATCGGAGAGGAATTGTAGGGAAAGGGAATTGTATAGGGAAGCCATGGGATGAAAAATGGATTAGGAATAAATTGGGGATGGGGTAAACTTAGGGAAGGGTACATATTGGGTATAGGGTAAAAGGGGAAAGTAGGTTGTGGGTAGGGAAGTTGCTGGGATGGATATTGTTTATAATTTTGTGCATAATGGCTGCCTTTGACGGGAATACCTCCAGGCCCAGTAACATTCGCTGTTTGAAAACCCTTCTTTCCTTGCACTATATCTAATTGTACAACTTCTCCATCTCCTACACTTTGCAGGTAATTTTTAGGGTTATTCCTTTTAATGGGAGTTCTATGGATGAACAAATCTTCCCCTGTATCATCTCGTGTTATAAATCCATAGTTGTTTTTTACATTGTACCATTTCACAGTTCCTGTGATTTTCGTTGCTATAACTTCTATCACGTGCTTGCGTGTTTGTCGTGGCTGCCGGTCCCGCGTGGCCGCTGCCTCGCTGACTCCGACGTCTCGGCCGGGCCCCCGCGTTGCGGCTGCTCCGCCCCTCTGACGGCGCAGCTCCGGCGCGTGTCTGGGCTCTGCGCGGCCCCGCGTTGCCATCGCTGCTGGCTCTGTGCCCTGTGAGTGGTTTCGCTCCGCCAACTCCACGCTGCTTTGAGAGCAGCCCTGTTCTGGCTCAGTGCTGCGTGGCTTCTTGTGTCACTGTGGAAACCACTGCTTCTCCCTCCACAGGGCTCTCCAAGCCGTGTGCTCAGAGCGGGCTTCCACACCAACCTCCAGTTCCTGGCCGCTCGTGGCCCACGGCACCCGCGGCGCCTGCGGCATCGCTCCCTCACTCGCGGCCGCGTGGCCGGGGACCCCGAGACAGGGATGGGGTCCGCGATAAGGCACGGGCTCCCGAGGGGGCCGGGCGCATCCAGCACAGGCACCTCCGCCGGCACGGCTGCAGTCACGCGCCCCTGGGATGGCGGCCGCGTGGCCTTGGCCGTGGGACTATGGCCATCCTCTGCTCTAGGGGTAATGGGACCGTATAAATGCTCCTGAATAGCTTCACTGACCATGACGGATCCACGCAAAGATTCAATCACTAATGCATGTTCTGTTTGATCCTTCATCTCCAACAAGATCTCATACCAAAAACACCTGTGACAAGCCAGAGGAACTCCAGGAGGTTCAATATCAAAAAGTAAGTCTCAAGAAATATAGAAGATATTTTTGAAAAGCCAGTTAAAAAAATGTTCTAGATCTCCCGGTTCCAATACTTTCTTGTTTTGCTGTTCAAGGATTCCTTTAACTTCTAGATACATTTTTTTCTGTGGCTCAGAGAGGCCCATTTCCCACAATTCTTCCATAGTCCTGAGAGAATATCCAAACCAAGGTCAGAAGAGAGAGATCTAGAGTGGTTTTTACTCACAAATTTTCTGTCCTTAGGGATTGGTGTATTGCCCGCATTCTTCCACCATTTGTTACAGTGGGGATTACTGTAACACGCATTTATCAAACCAGGAGTCCCATGGAAAGGAAATATATATGGACAGATTCTTGGTAGATGTTTCAGAGAGATGTTTATTTCTCCAGCCGCATGGCCGGAGCTCTGGAAAGGAACTGTTACAATCACAGGACCTGAGGGTCCTTGCCCGCGCAGGGAAACACAAACCAACCAGTGGGGAATGAGGCTGACCAGGGGCTTGGGAAACCCCATGCCTCCCCTCAGGGTCCCTCTCCCAGGGCTACATGGTGGTGGGGAGGAGACCCCAACATGTGCCCCTTCAACAGTTTGGTGGTAAGAAACAATGGATCCTAAGTTATACTACTTCTTAGCTAGCTGTAAATTTCATGGTACCTTTAACCCCAAGTGTATTACTTAGTTGTGAGAGATTGGTTACGTGAAAAGGGACATATAGATTCGGGATATACAGATTCTTTGCAGCTTACTGATCTGAGAAGCTGGCTACGTGAGAACGGGCACATAGACCCTTGCAGCTAGCTGAGCAAGGTCTCATAAGACAATGCACCACACATCCTGTGTAACAACTGAAGTTACAGAATATCACATGTATCTTGCTCAGTAACTGAACCACCATTGAGTCTTACTGCTGAACTATGGGTTTATTTGCAGAGCCAGCAAGATTAGGTTTTGGCAGCAAAACAATGGACATCTGTGGTTAGAAGGCCAGAGAAAAAGGCAGAACTGCTGACCACGAAAGGGGGTCTAAGGAGGGGTTTAGAATCAGCTTAGTCGACGTGAACCACTTAGAATGTGCCGTTACGAATATGCATAAAGCCTATTATTGTTAGTATATAAGGAGTTCTGGTACAATCAATAAATCGGATTCCTGCTGATCACTCATATTGAGCGTCTGGGTTTCCCCTCTATCGCGACAACTAGTATTCCCTTTTGTCTTATTCCTATGTAGTAATAGTCTGTTTTAAGTCTTATGTCTGTTCGTTTTGTGTCTATTAATAAATAATTCATTCTATAATAGACCGAATCAGCCATTATTAAAGAACTTGCAAATGAGAATGGGTCTTTGGGTGCTGGACACCTCAATAATGTGACTGCCTGCTGCCAGAGGCCTGGACAAAAGGCAGGAACTTATTTCAACTCACAACATCCATTCATAACAGTCCAGATACTGAAAGATCTGTTTTCTCTTTTGAGGAGATGGGAAGGATACTAAAAGCACATCCTTCAGCTCAGGATGCTTAAATCAACTCAGTTGCAGTTTTGTATTCTTTATGTGTTCAGTCACTTGCAGGCTGCAATGACTATAAATCAAACAGCATCACATCCAATTGCACCCCAAAGTAATAATTTAAAGGATAGATACCATATCTGTTTAGGATCATCTTAGAGACGTTGTAAAACATAACATTTCCATGTCATAATGAGAGATGACTTAGCAGTGAGTGAAGGAAGTCTCTCTCACCACAGGGTTTTAAGAAACTATTGAAATGTTAAGTAACTCTTCCTGGGAAAGGAATTATATAATACAATCTGTATAATACCAGGGAGCTGTCGAATCACTCTTAGATTGCATGTATTCTCTTCCTGCTTCAAAACTAAATAAGCTTTAGAAAAACAGTCACAACATAGTGTTATTAATAAAAAGAATTCTGTTTCAAATAAAATTTGTGTCTGTATTCCGATAGATACAGCAGATTAGGCAAGTCATCTCCTTGGCAAAAAATGTTTGTGTCATTAATTTCTTCTTTTAAATATATAATACTATACATATTTAATAACAGTCCATAAATCTTAGCAGACACTCCAAAAAGCATTTAATCCACAAAGAACTCCCATTTTGCAAGTGAGCAGTAGCTTGAATCCCAAAAGTAATCTTATAAAGCATGATAAAATCCCAGTTATATCATCTATGCAATTTCTTTTGCAAAAGCATCCAAGAAATAAAGTATTAACTACAAAAAAAGTTCTAGAAGGTATAACCTGTGTTGCTGACCTTGGGCTTTCAGTAATTGCCTTAGCAGTAAGACCGACACCTGTCCTTGAACTAGTTTGTGTTACATTTCAAGATTGGATTTGCAATATCACAGGATCCCATGTTAGGGAGTTTTCACTTGTACAGAATTGGACGTCAAGTTCTTCTTCATTTTCACCCATTTGCTTTAGACCAACAGGAAGATCTTAGGGCTTCACAAGCTAAAACTAACCATTAAATTCCAGGTGGAAAGACACCAAGAGTAGGGCACAGGTACCATGCTGCTCTGAAGGCTCTCTGCAGGGATGAATTTCCTTTTTTTCTTCATAGTCTCAAATACTTCTTTAAAAGTGCTGGTTACAAAAGCTGCAATGAATGCAGAAAAATCTTTGACAGAAAGTCAGTATTCAACAACACCCCAAATCCCTAATCCTAAACTAAATAAAACAGAGTTGCTGTCTTTCTCCTATTAAACAGTAGCTCCATCCCTAATGCTGATTCCAATACACCAAACTGGGTTCTAAATTGGAAATATTTTAAGACCTGTTTCAACCTTAAAAAGTCTGATATAAGCTACTGACTTCATTTGAACTGAAGCTCTGTTTTCACTGACTCCACTTTATGTGTTTCTCCAAGATTGACATCCACTTCTTAGCAACTTGCATTAACCTCTGCAAAGCAGGCTCACTCTGGTCAGTCACAGGAAAACAAGCACATACAGCACTGAAACCATCTGCACAGCAACTGACTGTCTCCAAGATCTTCTTTAGATGGTCAGAAAGAGGATGAAGGATTAAAGCAATGCTTGCTGCCAGTTGCTTCCAAAAAAAAAAACCCAACAGAAACACCAGAAAACTCAAACCTCAAGTGGGAAAGGAGCCAGGCATATTTAGTGTCTAACTTCAAGCCATTATTTATATGCTGAAAGGGGAAGGACTAGCTGCATATCAAAGAATGCTGCTCAAGTGCTCTAGAAAAGCACTGATTCTGCAAGGGTCCCAGAACGTTCAGTCTCCTAACCTGAGCATCTAAATTAGATTCTTACTTCAAGCCCTTGCTGTCACACTCATGTATAGCACTCACTCAGTGTGCTGGCACATATCTCCATGACTTTCCACCATTAGGAGTAAGTATCTTAAACCAGCAGTCAAAAAAAATCAAACCGAATAATTAGGCAATCAAGAAGCTGTCTAACCACATGGTCACAAAGAAATTGGGTGATTTTTCAAATTGACAAAAAAATGCAGTTCAAAAAGTCACTTGGCTCAGAACTTTGTGGTCCTTAATAAGCACAACCTTCCATATTGTGGCTAGAAGTGTTACATATCATAAACAAATTATTATTGTTAAAAATACATAGAATCCTGGAAAAAAGGCTCACACAAAACATAACTTTACAAGATCAAATTAATTCTTTATTGTTAGTAAATAGCTCTGAGGATTGAAGTGACTAATTAGACTACAATTATAAATAATTATTACACCATATTATACATAATGCTTGCATTAACAATACATTTGAATTAAGTCTTGTAAATAATTGTATCTATTATAGGGTATGTAACATAAAGCTATCCAGAGAAAACATTGAGAAAAGGATTTCAAACACTCTGTGTTTGCATTTCAATTAGAATAAGTTCTTTTGTCCCCACTTAAATAACTGATTGGAACCAGTGTTTCAAAACCCTCCCTCTTGTATCCTACAGATGTTTCATCACTTGCATATCATTAGTTCCTCAGCCTTTAGTAATGCTAAACAGGACACACTGTGCTCACTGATCTATGATGCAGTACAGAAACATTGGCCAGCCAGTTTTGTCTGATGACTTCAGTAAGTCCATCTCCTTTCTCTTCACACACCAGCTTCACTAAAGATCTATGAATCAATCACTTCTCCTTCTAGAGTTATTTCAGGGAAACTAGATACAAAATACATGATTGAAATGGTTCAGAAATGTTGTTTTCTAAATTTCTAGGTTTTCTATTGTTTTCTCCTTTTGATTGCTAGCATATTCATATACATATCATATACATTACACACCAACACATATCAAAAGTAATCAAGAGCCATAGAATAGATTTTATGCTGAATAACACATTTGGGATATTATTCCAGAGAGGGAGAAGCCAAATCTGAGTTTGTATTTAGAGATAAGATTGGGGTCATATGGAATGAAAGTTTTGGTTGAAGCACAGCTATAGTAAAACCTTTTCAGAGTTCTGCATCATGAAGTTTCCCATTTCCACCCAAGCTGAGTTAAAATGACCCAGAAATGCATTGTCTATGGAGACATACTGCTTAAATATGCAAAAGGTTCAATCGGACAAATTACTGAATCGCATGGATTTACTTTTCTTGCACAGGGTGTATTAGGCTATTGCCTTTTACAATATTTAATTGAACAATTCTATCAATTATCCCGAGCAAATATGCAAATACAGCCACAGCTGCTTCATGCAGTTTTTTTTGACTTAGCATTCATTAAAAACTCTGGTAGACTGTGTAGCACATTAAATTCATTTTGCAAGCATAGCAATTGTCTTACCTGAGAAAACTGTTTCTTTATAATTAAAACATTTGCTCTTATTTGGCACTTTTCCCTCTGTAAATTGAATTCAGAAGGCTCCCCTGCAGTATCAGTATCTCGGGGTGGAAGCACACACTCAGGGCTGGGTTGAGGTTTATTTGCCCCCTGAATGAGAAAGCTCTAATTAGCCATCAACAAAACTGGATCTTTCATTTCCTCCATGCAAGAAACAATAGTCTTATAAGACCCATTACCAGAAAATACAATTGGGATCAAGGCCTATGATACACAGTTAGACTAGATACGTACACCGAAAATGAGAACTCTATAGTGGCACAGCTAAAAAAAAGGCAAGGTTTTTGGAAGGGATTCAAGTTCCCTTGTCAGTGTAGTTTCTCCCAGCACTGTTCCAGGGCTGCCTGTGCCACAGTACATCTAAGATAGTCCATGTTTAGGATTTATCTTGAATTGTACATAGCCACACTGCAAATGCCCTTCCATCTACATTTGATAAGGACTATCTAATGAATTCATGCACTATTTCATTTTCTCTGAACCCAACATAAGGGAGCATTAGGTGTATCTACATAAAAGTAGATCTCTCCTAAGCATCCATCCCTGTGGACTCCTTGCTGCAGCATCCCTACAAATTTGATTTCCTAAGGGAAGAGAGTTTGAAAGTAGATGACAACAGATCTACATTCAACTGAAAATTCAACATTGAATTTGCACATACAGGATGAACTGCTGGCAAGATCTGAGTTTTGAGGCTTATAGCTCAGATACTTGGCAATACAAGCTTAAGAATAACCTTCCTTTTCCAAGACTAGGTTCCATTCCTGGAGATGGTATTTTGGAATAAATCTCCAGCCAATACACTCCTGGTACAATCTAATATAGCCATATAGAACACAGCACCGTTTATGGACCACATTGACACTTAAGACTAATCAGGAGACAAAATGCTAGAAAAATTCTAAAGAAATTATCCAAGTCAAACTAACTTACTAAGACACATCACCTTCAGTTGGTGTGGAGCAGGTTTGCTTTTGTTTCCAATATATGTTAAGGGTATTTTTTTTTTGTCTCAAGGTAAATCTGTACCTGGATAAGAAGGGTTTTTTTGAAGAAAAATTTTTAAAACATTAGAAGTGTGAATCACTTTTCTAAGCAGTTTTGAATGGACCTGCATTTTACACAGGGCTACTGGTTCTATATTTATACAGTGGCACCACTGGCAACTGATTAAAGTACAATTTCATCCTGAAAATGTTTACTGGCATACCTTCCTGAGAATATTAGTGTTCATAGATGAAAAAAACATTGTTTGACTTTTTCAAAATTGGTTACTAGTAAAATGTGTTTACAAATAAACACTTATCAAGACACAACAATTACAGATACTATTTTAAGAATGGATCTTACATGCATAAACAGCGTTTCTACTGTTAAAAATAAACATAAAATTTTAAAGCAAAATGCATTTAAGGAATTCTTCTATTTTTCCTTCTTTTTATAATGCATAGCTGAAAGCTAAAATAAAAGTACAAACCACTACAAGCATGAAATCATATATTGAAACTGCATCCTGAGCACCCTAAAGCCTTTGCTGGGCTATATTTGATACATGACACATTGTCAAAAGCACTTCCTGTTCTTATCACAATAGCTTTGTAGCTATTTAGGGAATTAGCCACTCGAGCAAGTCTTTGCACATAAATAAAGAGTGGGAGCATGAAAGAGAAGGCATTTTTGAGGCTTTTAAAAGAGATAAGAGATTAAACAGAATGCACTTCTCCATTTTATGGATTCTGTGAACAGAAAAGTAGTGTTACATCTTTCTTTATAGGCCAATATTTGTGTTTGTCAAATTAGAAGGTAACAGTAAGAACTAAAATCCTTTATTTTTTGAAAATTGTCTGAAACAGTGCACTTCTGACTTCTGTCTCCTTCAGATATTAAAATCACCAAAAGTCAGTGGAACAAAAATATTTACAACACTGGACTTTGGATTACAATTTACAAGAAGTTTCCTTTGAGTGTCACTTGATAATAATTTTGATCCACTGATACTTTCCACATTCTTCCTTGTATTATGCTTTATTACCATCAAGTCTCTACAGTAATAACAAAAATATTCAAATATAATCAGGTATCGCACTGCTAAAATAGTAAAATTACCTGATTTTCCCCTTGCTCAAGATTATTATTCTTGTGTACAATTGTTGGGGTTCCTCCCCGTTGGTGTGGGGTCTGGGGGGAGGGGGACCCTGGAGTAGAGGCATCACCTACAGGGTTTCCCTACTCCCCGCCAACTCTTGTTCCCCATTGGTTGTTTTGTGTTCACCTGGGCGGAGAGGACTCTGGTGGTCCCATGATTGTTACAGTTCTTCAGCAGTCGCCGGCCACGCGGCTGGAAAATAAAGATCTCTGAAAACATCTACCAAGAATTGGTCCATATTTCTTTTCCACAGGCCCCGCTGTCTTATGCACGTTGCAGTAATCCCCGCTGCAACATACAATGAAAGATCATTTAGGCACAACAGCCATGGTGCACGTTGCCCTTTTTAAACTTCAGGTCCTTGCAGGAAGGCACACTCTTAAAGGTGGTATTACTCCTAGCCAACTTGCAGTGTTACCAGATTGCATATGCATGCCAAAGAATTCACTCAATTAGGGCATTAATGTTTTTTTTTTAATCATCACTTGTACAGTGGGTGATATATTAGTATTTGCATGTGTAAATAAGTTCAGTTAATGTGTTAATTGCACAGAGACATGAATATTAGTTTAATCAAGTCAATTAAATCATAAACAGTTCAGAAATAAGAAAGTAAGCTTGTAATGCAATTAGTGTTCTAATATGCTAGTAACTTTAATAAACAGTATCTTAATTATATGGCAGGTCAAAAAGACAAAATATTTTAATTGATATAAAAAGGAGCTTTTTGCTGCTACACTAGAGTCTAGCTGAGTTTAGAGAAAATGATCCATGCTAATGAGATCAAAATGCTGTTATCTAGAATAAAAATAAGGATTTTTAAATAGAAATTTATCTCCAAAGTAGTTCAGATGACTGAACTAAGCATTACTGACTGCAAGAAACTAATCATGACAATCTACATGTGATTGAATTATACATTCATAAAGTGCTCTCCCCAAAGCTTTTCAGAATAATAAAGCAGAATAAAATATTTGGTAATATTTTAATATTAATCATAATAAATTAATGTTATATTAATACAGTGAACAGCACTGCTGCTCAAAAAGCAGTGAGTTGTGGAGAAGAGATGAGTCATGAAAAAGGCTATTCCTCTCACTAATGTGTAATTGTGTGTTAATTTATGGGGCACTGGGATCCATGAGCAGCATACCCAAGGTCAGTGAATTCCAGCCCTGCACACCCAGAGTGCTCTGCTAGAAGGGCTCCATGCAGGGGCTAAGCAGTGGACTCAGGGACCCCATCAGCCGCGTTCAGCTTCACTGAGGGTATGACATAATATCTTAAATGCAGCAGATGGCCTTTTTATTCCAAATTAAAGGACAACTAGCACATATTGCTCGATCAGTTAATCATCTGTACTCAAGAAAGGGCAACAAGGAAAAGCCTTGGATCTGAAGCAGAAAAAAAAGTTTATCCATAGCAACAACTCAACGTGATAGCTGTAAATTTAAATATTAAGCCTACTACTCTAGAATGCTGTACTGCTCAGACTTGGAATAGGCTACACATATGAACCAGCACCTAAAAATGTGAGTCCCCCTAGAGGGAAGTCCCCAGTGCAGACTCTGGCACGCCTGGCATTTTCTGCTGTGTGCTGGGCACAGTGCAGTGGGAATGCTGTGCCACCCCATCCCATCCCACTGCATTGGCAGAAGAGCAACTCCATTCCAAAATCCTGATTTCTCACACAACTTCGAAATAAAAAGGCACAGTAGGGGCCATCTGCATGATCAATCAGTTAAAATGTTAATAGCAACTCTTGTGAACAGTTAATTTGCACATTGAGCAAGCAATAGTTGGCTCCATATTTGAGGGATGCAATTTCAATCTAAGTAGCATGAGACAAAACCATTATTTGCCTGCTTTTTAATTCCAAGAAAAATCTCTAATATTTATTCCTTTCTTGAATCCACAGTCCAGTAGTAAATTAATTATTAGGTTTAAAGGAAGAAGTGGGTAAGAGGATATTCCTAAGAAGTATTTGCCAAGGGTTACTGTAATGAAGTCTGAATGGAAAGAAGTGTACAGAGGGAAGAAACTCTTTTCCTGTTTAACATATTTATACAAAATCATTATCATCTTATCTTGTGACACATGATATTCAACAACTTGATCATAAAAATCATCCCCCGAGCTAAAGAAACGCAAATATTGCCTTTAAAAAAAAAAAAAAACCACACAAACATAACACAAAAAAAACCCGAAAGAAACCCCAAACCACAAAAAAACCCAAACTCATCCCCCCCCCAAAACCACACCAAACCAAACCAACCAACACCAAAAAACAAAATCCCAGTCCAGAGACATAAATGGCATATTTTAAACCTCTCCTGTTTTTTAACAAAATCTTAATCTACTGGGATTTTCTATATGTCTCAAAATCTGGTCCTAGGGAGTTCCCTCTGGTCCCACAGTAATTAATCATTCTGAACTGTCATTTTTGTACAAGTCATTTTAAAAAAAATAAGTTAAAAATAGAAAGAAATTAATGACTTTTAAAAAAATATGCCACACTTGCTATGATTGTATTTGCTTATGTTTTTATGATTTTACTCCCTAAGAAGGAAAAGAATAGTTACCTGTTCCCTCAGAGGTGCTTCGAGAGAACAACAGCAGCCCAGGCAAGTAGCCTGTCACTCCCCCAGGAACTCACCATCAGAACAAATGGCACAGAGACTCCAAAGACATTGAGGTGAAACATCTATCTGTCCACTCTTTCCTTAAAAGAATGGCAGTAGGATTGGGATTTCAGCCTGGGCTGGGTGGGATAGCAGGCTAGGTTAGGAAGGAGGGCATTGAAGAGAGGAAAAAGGGGTTTGGTGCTGCTGTATCTGTGTGACAACACAGCATTGCTGACCTTTCAGATTCTGGTACCATGAACAAGAGCTGGACAATGGGTACCTAAATTTGTCCCCTTGAAGTCCAACAGGGATGAGCATTCACTACTCCAGTGAATCCTCAGTGCTCTAGAAAACCCAGCCTCCTTGCATTTCCTTAGAGTACTTCATTACACCCCTGACATAAATCAGAGCATGTATGTGCTATTTCTGTCCTTGCCTGACTTTGAAATCCCCTGCATCTCTTGCAATAAACATTAACTATTGTTGGGTTTTTAGGAGTTCCCCTTCTGTTTTCTTTTTCTGTTAAAAGAATTTTCCCCATACATGTTGCCAGGGGGACAATTTACTGGGTGCTTAAGAAAAACAAAAGACCTGGCGACAGGGGGAGGGGTCCATCTGGCTACTCTCTTTCACCTGGGCTTGTGGGCTGTTAGTCCCCGGCATTTGGACAGAGAGGGAGGCTGGAAGGAATTCGTCAGCACTGGAGACTTCTGCTTTTCCAGCTGCCTTCCTTCTACCGGAGAAACCCCGGGATCCCGAGCCCGCCTTCCCTGCCCCGCTGGGAGCCGGGCTGAGGCCGCCCTGCCCCCGCCATTGCTTCGAGCCTTCGCTACTCTGTAGCCCCACCACACCCTGCCTGCTGAGACCTCCGGGGGGTTCGCACTGCAGCTCCGGAGTTCGATACATCTCGTCTGCTGCCCAGGATTTGTGCTCGTCCCTGCTGTTCCCGCCTGCCGTTCCCGAGGGTCCGGCCAGACACCGGGATCAGCTGCCCAGGGGGTTTGTGAAGCCTTTGTTCCATCCTTCCTTGGCAGACACCTGTCTTTCAAACCAAGACAGCTATAAATGGCTATTCAGCAGCCTTGTTTTTTACACTTCCATGCAAAGAGGTGCTGCCAGGGGTGGGAGGAACATGATGTACAGCATCTACTTTTTCAGCTAGAAGTAGTTTTTTCCTACGCTGTACTCTAGTAGAATTTTTAAGAGCTCCCTGAACATCACAAAAATACAGGAAAAACATATAATGAACACACTAAGTATTTCAAAAGTAGCATTTTTAAACACATTCCTGAAGCCTAAGCGTTTTCCAGAGGTATTTGGGTATTTCTGTGACTTTATTAGCATTACTTACTACTAGGCTGCCAACTGAGGGCCTGCTGCAGAGAGCCACCCACCCCTGGACACAGTGATCAGACCCACAGGTCTAAGTGCCCTCCTGGTACTTCCCATGTACCCAAACATGGGAAAGCAACACCTGAAATAAAATTTACTCTTTGCTCTCAGCAATAACTAATGCTTATCAAACACTCTGGTCAAACACAACAAAATCACACTGGGATAGTGTTATGATCGAGTTTTATTAAGGTTCTTTAGAAATTCCTCTGCCCAAATTAAGGTGCAAACGAGACCATATGCCAGTGACAATAATCTGGGTTTTATTGTATAGTAAATGTGAGAGAAAGAGAAAAGGAGAAAGAAAGAAATAGAAAATAGGTGGGGGGACGAAGCATGACAGAGACAGAATAAAAAGAATATCACCACTCCATGGGTCCCACTGGTGCCTCGATGATCCTCTTCAGCAGGTCTTCCCGGTGGTGTAGGTCCCCCAGAAAGCACAGAGTCCAATGGGTACATGTGCTCAGGCTAGGTAGGTGTGTCCGAGCATGTCCCCCTGGGGTGGGGGGTCAGTCTCTCACAGCAGACTCTGGGTCTGTTGCATCACGTGCAGTCCTGTGGGGCAAAGCCTCTCACGTGAATGTCCCATGGATGTGGCCTATGGCGTTGGGGGTTCCACAGCTGGGCCGGTTCGTGTAATCAGAGGATGGGTGTTTATTGCCTCCCACCAGAGGCTGCACCATGCACCCAAAACCTCTTCCTCCACCCTCGGCTGGGGGGAGTCTGTGTAAACCTGGCTTCTGTAAGTTGTGCTCTTCCCCTACCCCAAACTCAGCCAGGGATAGTTGCAGCTGGTGGCTTTGGCCTTTTGTGGATGCATACCTTTCCCTCAGACTGAGATGACTGAACAATGGGTTTTCCTTTATCTAATCAACAGTTTGACTCAGTTCAAAGTCCCACTCTTCAGGGAGGCTTCTTTGGTTGTAGCTTCTTTATAATGAGCAAAACTTTATATCAATGTTTGAGGCATGAACTATTTTCAGTCTTGGACAGATAGGGAATGGCTTTTGCAATTGATTTCCAAGTTTTCACTGATGAAAAGGCATTTTAGTAACATCTTCATTAACCTGCTTGTCTACAGCAACAATCACCACTCCCCCTTCAAAATGGCTGGTTTTAAAAAGCCAGTATCTTTGTTGGCAGAAAGTAATAGAATGAAAGAAACCATTGGTGGCATGTTGTGTTGTAAAAGGAGGTCTGGATGCAGATATTGACAATTAGCCATCCCTTGGAACTGCCAAGCAGCAGCAGCATGCTTTGTGCAGCCAAAGCTGCTGCATAACAGATCAGCACGGGCTGGGCAGGAGACTTCATCTCTGAATTTCTTTGTGCTTCTCCTACCTGACTACTGACAAAGCCTCACACAGCACAGACCTGGCTCATATTTCATCATCCCCGCTTTCTGGGTCAGGGACTTAACAGTGACCAGCAGGATGAAATAACTGAGCTCTGGAATTTTTTCAAGACTCCCAATTATGTCAGTCAGTGACAAAGCAGACGAACTTATAAGGGTCTTAAATACTTGATGGAAATAGATCCAGAAGAAGCTGCACTTTCACACTGCCTGGAAAAATACCTCAGTATGATGAACCACAGAGACAGCAAATTCACTCCCTTAAACCAGTATTTAGTTTTTTTCTAAACTATTTCAATTAAATAAATAAATCATGGTCCTGCCATGTTGACAGGACCAGGTCCACAGAAAACTTTGGGCCATACCAGATACCACTGCCTGCAAAGCAGGAAAATATTCTTTAGCTACTAAATAAATACAAAACCCATTAAGAGGAAGTTCCATTCTACTCTTGCAGGAGAAATAACTTTAAAAACTGTAGCCTTACATAATACCACACAGTCTGTATTCCCCTTCTAATCCCCATACTTTCTTCCCTGAGAAGGAAAGTGATCTTTGAATAACCCATCTCAAAACCCACAGAGATCCATCTCTACTTTACCAATAGAGTGAGGTACATTTATTTTGACATAGTTTTCTGAGAAAAATGAAAAGGCTAAATTCCGCATCTCAGATGTGCTCCCAAAGATTGGCAGTCCAACTCCAGAGACCCCAACCCCATAATCAAGAGGTTTTTCCATCCAGCCCTTAGTTCCAGTTCCTTGGTACCAGCCCCATCCTCTGCAAATCCTTTTGGCACGTGTCTGTCCAGCAACCCCCACTTTCCAGCTCACAGAACTGAAATGTTTGCAATGACAGCCATGTATACGCAGCTGGATCTGTGACAGACTACAGACTTAATGGAAGGTAAGGCTGGAAAATTCAGTCCAGAATGAGCTCTGGGTTTCTCCTGTTTGATTTCAGTCTTTTGTCAAGACAGTTCAAGAATGTCCAGCCCAGAATCACAGTTCCTGTGTCTGTGGATGGCTCTATCCTGTCATACACAATCCATTTTGAGCTCAGAATCAAAAAAAATGGAACCTAATTTAATGCTACTAATTTAAAAAATATTGCATATACAAACTCTGTAAATACCTCAGATTCTTAGTTTTGTCCAGTTCACATGAAATATGAGAAAAAACCAAGCACAGTAAAGATCCCAAGAATCTTCATTAAAAATCATACTTTAGTTTCTGGTGCCAAATTTCACTTTAAATGCTAGTTTGACATTTAAAACATCTTCTTGCACAAAGGGCACTGTTCATAATACAAAAAATTAATTAACTAGATCTCACAAGCTTTTATGTATTGTAATTCATGGATTACTGAGATTCATAATTGAATAATATGTAGATGTCACCTAGAGGTACTAAACCAATTCTCTTACTTGTAATTGCCTGACTAAGTAAGAATGACACTAACTTTAGCATTTTCTCTCTGATTAAGGCTGCTATAGATTTGTGGTTGCCACTGTGTAATATAAATCAATAAAGAATAATTTTCCAGGCAGCAAATCAATTGTCAGTTCACAGACCCTAATACCTCTGTGCAGGATTTACTGAAAAAATGAATGGCAGGCTTGTTAGTGGATGTACAACACGCTTTGCAGGCACATAATGGTGTAGGGCCCAGTCCATTCCATACCCTGGCCTTAACTCCTTCCTTGCCTGACACAACTGGTGAAATAGAAGAAAAGTGAACAGACCTCCTAACTGGACGAAAGGAAATCAAAAAATTGTATTTGCTTTATACTCCTCCATTTTAGCATCTTGTCTGGTGTTCTACTGTCTTGGTGTTCCCATTTCTGCCGTGAGATTTTAGGGCAAGTATGCCACTATACTGCCTGAAGTTGTCAAATGGCAAGTCATATAGAGCTGAAACTGCTATTTTAGGAGTTGAGCTATCTGAAAAAAGCACCAACAGGATGAAAAAACATTGGAAAACACTACCCTGATTACATTTAAACATTTTGTATGCATCTTTTTGCCAATTTTTTTTAATTAGATGGACTCCTTTTCTGTATTTCTCTCCTTGGTTTTTACACAATGCTGCTCTGTTACAGGATGCTCCTCCAGACCCAATGGATCTCTTCCTGGATCCATCCTGACAGTGTTTGTGTTGCTACTTGAAAGTTAAATTTTTTGGTCACCAAAATGAGTTTTAATACATCTCGGTGCCAAAATCAACATGCCACATGGTAAAGGACTACTGTAAAATTATATCTAGAAAGACTGAAGTGCCATCTATCAACCTAAAGCACACGTACAGTTATAGAGCTTCCACGCAGACCACACTCCAGGACTAAACAGAGTTTATCTCCTTCCTAAGGGAGGTAAATGCATCCTAAAGATACTCAGTGAAAACACAGTTGTCATTATCTAACTGTGAGAAATGAGACAACTCTTAAAAAGATTAATTTATTGAAAACAGAAAAATTGAAAAATTACAGAAATTAAAAAAAATATAAAAATTTGGGATCCTATGGCTCGGTAGATGGTATGCCCCAGGAGCGCAGGGATATGAGATCTTCTGGCTGAGACAGCACTAGACCTCAGGTAGAGAAAAAAAACTTGCAGTGCTGGGTTGACTTAAAAAAATTACTAAAAGCCCCTTAAAAGGGGTAAGGCTTTTAATGCCCAGCACCGACATCTCCCACAGCTAGTCTGGAGAGAGCAAGAGGGGAAGAAAGAAGAGAGCCCGCCTCTCGGCTTCGTCCTTTTTATAGCTTTTGCTCCGCCCCCAGTCCACCCACAGCCCGCCCACAGCCCGCCCCTTCGGTCCAAGGCGATTGGTGCTTTCCCTTTGATGGATCATCTCTGTCCACCAATGGCTCATCGTTGTCAAGGGAGGGGTGGTATCAGTTAGAGATAAGGGAATACAATACCTTCATTAAAATTCAGGTTGCCATGGAACTTGCCTGCAGAGTAATGGCTGTGGCTAAAAATAACTGCTGGCTATTAAGACTGGGTGGGGTTTTGGCCTTGGAATCAAAATGCAAGTGAAACACCTACAAAAAGTATTAAAATACATCCAACACACCTCAAAACACTTGTAAAAGTATACAGTAAACACAGGAAAGGTAACTCTTATGGTGTACCAGTGGTTTGTAGCTTGAAAAGGGGCAAGTTTGTGATTTTTTACTGGGAAAAATTTTAACTGGGAAGGGTGCAACTCTATTAATAAACTTTAAACAAATGGAAACACTGATAATGGAACTGGATTTTTGTACCTGGGCTGATGGGTTAATTGTAACATTAAATTTAAAAATAATTAACTCAAAATTAATTACTTAAAGCACTTAATATGCAAAGACCAAGCACAAATAGGGATTTCATGTATGACACTAACAATGAACAGTAGGCACATTCTTTATCAGCACAGGAGGAATATGTTTGGCCCCACCTGAAGTGTGACCTAAACTTAAAAATAAAAAGTAAATAAAAAATAAAATTAATACACCCCACACCCCAGGAAAATTGCCAGGAAAGAATTTTAAGAAACAGTTCACAAATCTCTGCTTTGACAGTCAATCTGTGTCACTCTAATTCACTCCCAAATCACTTAGCACTGCCACTGATGTCACCTTTAAAAATGAAAGGTATTTGAACTTTCCTCTATACAAAGAGCAATGGTTGCTCTCTTTCTTACGAAGCAGCACAAAGAAAAAGTAAGATAGAAGCTATACGCAGAATTTTATGCAGAGAAGGCAAAAATTATGCCTTATGCCAGACTATTATGGAGAAAGAACTTCTCATAAATTCAAACTAGGCTCATTCTCTTACACATAAAATAAAGGTTGGGTGCAGCCTTCAAGCAAAGGAGACAGAAAATGTGCAGGCATTGTAATATCCACACTCTCCCACAGTGCTGAGAAAATAGGACCTTAATTATCCAACACTGTTGTCACCTAAAAATAAGAACTAATGCTCCCCCACTGGTTTCTGAAAATCCATTCCACCCTCAATTCAGTGGAAAGCCCACGCTGCATAATCTAACTTCTCACCCTACTTTCAAGGCTTGCATTTTCTGGTATTGTGAATTTCATATCTTTGCTGGGAAATACCAGAATTGGACAAAAAGTAGTCATTAAACCTCATTTCTCAAACAAAGTGGGCCTTCAAAACGAATATTATCCTCCCCCTAATTCCTGCAATTTCTGCTGACACTTTTCAATACAAGAGTTAGATACTATTTAAAACCAGTTTGTGGATTCTTTTCATTAAGGGGAGATCTGTACATCTCAAGTGAGAGAATAGATTATATAGGGCCTCTAAGAAAGAAATAAAAGAACCCCAAACATACTATATTCAAAATATTAATTAATCTATATTTGTCTTTTTCTTCTTATTTAAAATAAACAGATTTTCTTGCAGGCAAGTGCTTTTCATTCTTCTCGTCACACAAAAAGTCTTATCAGCTAACCCTAGAATGATACAGTTTAGTTTGGAAGGGAAGTTTGGAGTTCTCTAACCCACTCCTGTGCTCAAACACGTCCAGTTACTTCAGGTTGCATAGGATCTTACTCAGATAAGTTCTGAGTATCTCCAAAAATGATAATAAAAACCTTGCTCTTAAAAACAAGTGATGGTTTTTCACAGGGCCTGATGTACAGGGCAAAAATATGTTCCTACTAACACAAAGCTCTGAAGTTAATTTGAGTAAATTTGGCTAATTTCTGTTATTTTAATCATACTTGAATATTGAGCATGATATTAAACTGTCTAACAGATTCAGATATCTGCATGAGTTGCCTGTGATACAGTCAATATTTTCTTTTTAATGAGTTTAAATGTCTACAAAATTCTAC
The DNA here is from genome assembly GCF_965178545.1 of Coloeus monedula. Taxonomy (NCBI): domain Eukaryota; kingdom Metazoa; phylum Chordata; class Aves; order Passeriformes; family Corvidae; genus Coloeus; species Coloeus monedula. Next base: position 12,896,319 of record NC_138795.1, on the reverse strand, counting down.
AGCTTTTTTGCTATAATAGGCTCATCACTAACAGTAACCCAATTTACCATTGTTTATGTATGTACATTATTTTTAATACTTGATAACTCAAAATAGATCAGAAATTAGATAAATGGAAAGAGATCTCATCTGCAAAACTCTTGTTGCAAAGACATCCAAGCTCACAAGGGATTTGAACTCAAAAACATAATGTAACATAAACCTCAGGAATGCATTCACGCAGAGCTGCATTTAGCCTTATTATATTTATCTCTAAGGGTTTTATGCATATTCTTGCCTACAGTTTGCACATCATCTTGTTCATTATTGCAGTAGCATTTCAGTACATGTCTAATCAAAATAATTACTACAAATTGTTTAGACCTGTGAAGCATGTGGGACTAAGCCTGCAGTTCAGAAGTCTATATAATCACACAGAGAGCTGTGCTAGAGACTTTCTATAAAGTAATCTAATTGTGAAACTTAGCAATGCAATTGATTTTCTTGTCAGAAGATCTACATCACTGCCTGGGATGCCAAACCGCTGATGAGAAATTCATTCACCTACAAGCCTGGGAGCAATCACCCACCTACCAAAACATTTGAAGAGGTGGGGGGTCTGCTTCAAATGAGTCACCTAATTACCTGTGATGCACTGGTACAGCACGACAAGCAACACTGAGCAATATGCATTTTACTCAACAGCTTCTTTCTTTCTCATTTCTTATTGGCACTTCTTCCTTCTAAAATAAAGCCCCTTCTTTCACGCCACGTCAGAGAAGACATATGATGAGTTGTAGCGTTCAATGAGGAGCTGCTTCATTAACAACTGAGTTATGTGACATCCCTTTCATACCTTGCTGTGTGACTGCAACATCATGTAAGACAAACTCTAACACAATGCATCAGCCGAGGTTGATAGAGAGATGCTGCTTTCAGAAGCCCGCTGTCAGGATAGGATTTCTTTATTTTTTGTTCTGTAGGTTGTCCTCACTGAAGGCTGCACAGGTCCTTCAAATACATCTTGGGAGGCCACACGCTGATTCATACCTCCCACTACACCCACTAATGAGTAGTCATATGGCACAGAACTGCTAGAAGTAAAATTGTGGACAGTACCACAGTAGTGTACACCAACTATTATTCCTTCTCAGCTTGGGCTAATGCACTGTTTTGGGGTTTGTCTTGACAAGATGTTGCAGTTATATAGCTCACAAAACCCATTCTCACACATTTTCCACTGACTCCAATATGTATAATTACCTGCTTTTTCAGACAGTTGATTCATCAGACAAAAGTCTTATAGATGAGCCTTTTGTTTTCTCAGCCCTTATGTACATACTGATTAAATTCCTCTCCAGTTCTCTTTGATAAAGAGAGTGGACTGCAATCCCTGAATCCCTCAGCATAATATGTATTTGAGTTTGTTCTGTGGACTTCCTCCAACAATTCCGTACCATTCCTGAATTGTGTATTTTTTAATAGCCGCTGTATTCTTATCAAGTAGTCTTTACTACTAGTAATATTTTCCTTGTTGAAATACTAGTAATTTCTTACACTTCCAGATATGGGCTGATGAGACTAACATTCAGGCAAATCCTCCAGCTCTTGAGTTTGAGTCCTTCCCAGAACAGTTCTCTGCCCTAGAGATAAAACTAATTTTCATTTAAGCACATTAAAAACCCATTGCTTTCTCATATGCTCTTTTTCAAGTGAAAAAAATAGCTCTCTTATCAGCAGTTCCTGCTGTTATTTACCATTTTACAATTGTTGGGCCCTTTGTGAATATCACCAGTGTTAATGCTCTCTTTCAGTGGCTATTTCCCTTCATTCCCTCTCTTGTTGCCAATATTCCACTCTGACCTTCCTCCCATCCCCACAATCCATCCACCTACCTTACCTGAATACCAAAGTCTGTACCAATAGAGCACAGCCTAAACAGGTTCCTCTGGCTGTTGTAGATGTGTATTCATATTCTCTCAAACTGTTACAGTTTCTTGCCCAGTGAGCTACCATTTTAACCAGTCTTTTCAAAAAAAGCAATTATTGGAACAAAAGAGGTTCATTCCCAGCTCTGCAAGATGATGCCCAACCTGAAGACAACTTTTACAAAGGCTAAAGCATTTCCTGCCTTTTTTTAGTTACTGTTCATCACAATGCAAACTTTCATGTTTTTTCATAACTACTTTTGTTACATCTTTCTCTCACATTCTCATTTAAATAAAGGCCCTGGAAACCTATGGTTTCATAGCTTGCCCACAACCCACAATTTATGGATGCTACTTGCAACTTTCAAAAGCTTTTAAAAATAGTGCTGAATCTATTATTGTGAATTACAGTAATTGTAGCAAAAATGTAAGAGGCACTTTGAGAAATTTCAATTTCATGGTATGTTTCTGAACCCACTTCCTTGGCATCTTGGGGAAAATGCAGTTATTTTTTCTGAAAGAGCTTTTATTCCTGCCTTTTCATGGAAAATTCCAACTGAAACTCCAGTATCCAAAGTTTTCTTAAGAAAAAGAGAGTGCTGAGTTTCTGATTCCAACACTTGGCAACAGAGACCAAGATGGTACAAGACTAGAGCCTCCCCTCAGCTGTTTGAGAGCAACCAGAAAGCAGCTCCATCGATAGAGTGCAGCCTTTGGGATCTCAGTATTCTTCAGCTTTCTAGAAATTTCTTTTTCCAAGGTTTCCAACTGAAAGGCCTGATGTGGTCAGTATATTCTTAGATGAACAATCAAAACCCAAACTGGAATATGCTATTCATGAGAACATTAACAACTTTGGGCTGAAGAAGTACAACTTCGTTGATATATACAACTGGAAGAAACATTGAAGGAGCTCTCCAGCTTCCCCTACACAGCCTGCCCACTACCAGTACTAGATTACTAGTACAATACTGTTAAGTTTTTCAGCTTTAGATTACCTCCAGATGGTTTCCCTTAAATTCAGCTTATACCACCTCTCTCACTGAAGTTGTAGCATTACATTTGGTTTGGAGGAAAGGGAATTACATTTTTGCTTTTAAGTAAAATGGGGGATGAATCAAAAGCAGTAAGTTCCTTCCATGCAACTACAGTGGCAGTAGCAGAGTGATGCAGCAGCAAAAGTGTCTTGTCCCCAAACACAAGAAACTTTTAGGAGGAAAAGAAGTAATCATTAGAATCATTGGCTTGGCTTCTGATTTGTGTGCTACTTGCAAAGCAGTTTCATTGATGGCTCATCAAGTTTTAAATTACTGATCTGGGAGCAATCATGTTGTCCACATACCAAGAAGACTAGCTATTACCATAGGAACAAGAACTGAATCTCACTCTCCTGTCTCTCTTCCCCTTCCCTCACACTACAAATACTATCAATGCTCATGTTTGGAACAGCCTGCAGAGTCTTGCTAATACCAACTTTCAAATAACAGATTCACACAACTGCTCTACTGATAAGGCTCCAACACAATGGCATGCATTAGTTGGTGTTAGACTTGGTCTAAATTTTCCTCTTCAGGGGGTTTTGAAGTGACTTCCCTATCTAAATTGTACTGCCATGATCCTGAATGCTCTCCCTTCTCTGAAATTGCCAGCTGCAGGGAGGACAGGACTAAACCAGATGAGAACAGACTCTGGACCTCTAACTTTGTCTTCTATGCAAATGAAGCAACAAATGAAGGACCCTCTTGGTTCCACTGAATTAAAAGAAGGCTTGCAATCCTTCTAGACACACAAATAAAAAAACACCCCCAAAAAGTAGGTTATTTTTTTTCCTTAGGTGATGAAACAGACATGAACCAGAAGACAGGATGGGAGCAGAATGGACAAAAAGTTGTGGAGAGCAGGAGAGAAACATGCTTAGGATGTGTTACTGCTTGAACAGTAAATGCAGTGAAGTCTATGACATAAAAGAGAACATGACAAACATTACCACTCTAATCAAATTCTCATTACAACAGCACAATAGAGGGATTCCTTCGTCACCCTCATCTCTCCTTCATTTCTTTGACTATGAGCACAAGAGAAATAAACTTGCTTGTTTCAGAGCTGGGCTGGGCTGCCTCTGTTACTCTGACACACAGACTCCAAGGCATACCAGCTCCGAAAATGTTCTTCCTCTACTGCATTGATCTACTTCAGTGTTTGCTGGAGCATGGCAGGGGTCATTGAATAAGCTCTTTCTGAAGAAAAACACTTTTAACAAAGCACATTTTTTCCTCAAGGTTTGTTGATTTTTCTTCTCCTTACTGCTCTCCTAATGAAAAAATAACTACATTGCCCACATACTGTAAATACTAGTAAGTGCTTCTGCTGTGTTTTGTATGCCTCATATTCATGTAAATTTTGACAGTGACAAGCAAGCTTGCTCTGCCCAATGGTAGTTTGTCATTTTAATTTCTCCAAATGATGTGAATTTTATTGTATTTTACCATCCAGTGGGCTTACTTAAAAGATCCCCTACGGAAGAAGAATCTGGAGACCCCTCCCCTGCCTTAGAGTAGCTTAAACTACAGGGCAAGTCTGGTTTTCTCAGCACAATTTCTTTTTTTCCAAGTTATGGGACAGTGGGATGTATAGTCAGAAAGCTGCAACTTAGCTGATTTCTTAAGCAATGTTCCTCACCTACAAATATTTGGTTTTCAATGGCCTTACTCCTTCCTTGATAGCGATGTACTACAGAACCTGCGGCAACATTCTTCCTTTCAGAAACCAGCCATCAATGCTTTACAAAGCAATTCTGCTGCTGAATCAATATTTTCATGGTCTCCTACTACTAGAAATGCCAGTATTTTTAGAGCTGCTGAAACACTGAAATGTCATTTTAAGATCAAGGCCTAGATCGTGATCTCCATTACACCTGTATAACTACACATCAGCAGAATCACTCAGGATTTAGAAATGAAACTGCTCAAAATACAGCCTCATCACCTTGTTTATTTTCTGCGTTTTCTCTGAAGGCATTATTTTTAGAACCCCTGATCGTGAGGGAAGGTAAGAAGCCAGAGACCTGACTCCTATTAGGAGAGCCATTATTGGTTCTTAATGCTCCACTGATCAACCTCCTTGCGGGCTGTTACAGCTCTGCTGCAGCAAGGGGGAGGAACATCAGCAAAAGAGTAGATGCTTCAGCTGGTCTGCTGACTAGACACTCCTCTCAGCAAACTCAGTGCTCCTTTGGATCTTATTCCCTAGCTTTCATTCTGCCATTTGTTTTCTCCTCTTCCTGTAATATTGGCCCACTTTCTGGCAATCAGCTACATCCCTGATAGGGGTCCTGTGACTTTCTGAAATCTCATAGTCCAGAGAACAAATAATTTACTTAGAAGTTCATTTTTGACTCTAGTGGAGATGTTTTTTCATCAGTTCATACCTTGTTACATGGTTGCACATCCAGTAAAGACACAGCTTTTAAATGATGACCACTGACTCTGCAGGTAGTAGTGAGAAAGAGTGACCAGAATACATCCAAAAAGATAATGACTAACGACCAGATAAAACTGAAAGGAGGTAGGGGAAGGAAGGAACAAGTAATTATTTTTTTCCCCCCACCTGTCTATACCCTACCAGTCTCATCATCATCACGAAGGATCATGGAAAAGGAATGACATGAGCCAGAGAAGAGCTCTTGCATAGAGTGAAGGCCAGACACAGCTGGATCCAACAAGCTAGGCCACAGCCTCTTGGGTCAGCAGATAACAAGCAACTGAAGAGAGCTAATTAATATTTTTGGTGCATGACCATGCTCTTCAGGTTTAATTGGTGACAAGTGAGCAACCAAAGAATTGTAAGTGGAATTTCATTTATCTGTATAGAACAGATCAATATTCACTCAGCATGCAACAACTCCTTGCATCTCAATGGGATGAAATAAATTGTCAGTCAGCAGCATGCTTTAGTTATTGGTGGAATGTTTCCAGCTAAATTATTCACCTTCTCAAAAGCCTATCTGATAAATGTTTATTTCTTCATAATTGTGCTGTCTAAGGCTGGGTAGAGTTAATTTTCTTCACAGTAGCTGATATGGATTGTGTTTTAGATTGGGCTGGGAACAGTGCTGATAGCACAGGGTTATTTTAGTTGTTGCTGAGCAGGGCTTGTACAGAGTCAGGGACTTGCCTGCTCCTCACTCCACCCCACCAGCAAGGAGAATGAGGATGCACAAGGAGCTGGGAGGGGACACAGCCAGGAGAGCTGACCCCAAATGGCCAAAGGGATATTCCAGACCATGGCATCATGCTCAGCAATAAACTGGTTGTCCAGGGGCTGCTGCTCTGGGACTGTCTGGGCATCATTTGGTTGGTGGGGAGCAATTGTTTAATGCTGGGAGGAGGAAGGAGCCAGTGGCTGTGTGGGGCTTAATTACCAGCTAGGGTTAAACCACGACAGTCCTGCATTTAACATCTTCTGATTCGTGACACTTGCGATGAACACAATTTAAATTCAGAGCAGGGCTCTAGGAAAATAGTAAGAAGTACAAATAGGAGAGGGCTGCAGGAATTTATTTATTTTTCTCCTCTTCAGATATTGCAATGGCTTCCCATGGCATAAGGGGCACTAATTGAATTTAAAGATATCATAATCGGAAGTTCTCCTGCTCACTTCATATCACAATGAATTCCAACTCAACAGCACTGGCAGTAGCAGCAGCACCAGAACAGCACTGTGGGGCTGTAAAGTTCACTGATGGCGTTAGCTGAGGTCAGTCGTGGACAGCAGCAATGAAAATTTCATGGGCACTCTCTTCAAGAGGGTACAAAATCAGACTATCTCTTTTGCAAATAATAAACCTCAACTGATGTTATTTTTCAGTGTCACAGAAAATTCAGATTTCATTCATCCCTTGTCAAAAACTTCAATTGTGTATTTCAGCAGTATACTACAACATCTAGAATCAGAGTCCTGGAAACAGATAATTACAAATAATATTTCTACATTAAAGAATTTCAGATCCTGAAATATTACCATCTCATGAGTTTAACTTCATTTTTACCAAAACATAAGTATTCTCTGTTAGTTTCAGTTCTGTTATTAGTTTCAGTGTTGAAGAGCATAATGCAAACATGCATAATTCATGTTATGAAGAGCCCATAAGACACACACCTGCAAACCATGATTAAGGCCCTTAGTGTGAATTTGACTCCACGAGAACACAGAGCTTAAATCTTCAGCAGGTTCAGAACCACAACAGGATCATAGGGGTGATTCAAAGTATCAACAAACAAAAACAATTTCAGGAGATCAAGGGGAAGATTCTTGGAAATACAGTAAGATTAAATTATTATCCAGGGAAGTTAAATGTTTCGCACTATTGAGTTATCTTGATTGAAACCAACACTACAGAAGAATTTCCTTGAAGAACTGTTTCTCAGCATGGATTTTGTATGATAAGTAACACTGAGATTCCACACAGAAAACCTCCAAATAGAGTAATATGGCAGAAAGCTACAGTTAACTGGCAGAAAAAAACCCAAGAAAATTGAAGAAAGGGGCTATGACCATTAATAAAGTAGAAAGACTGTGAACAATCCAATAAAAGATTATATAAGAAAAGAAACTGAGTAGCACAAGATGTAAACAAGATAATACAAAATGAGAATGTAATGAGGCATAAAGAGAGGGTTCATTTAGGGGAAGGCATCATAGGCAGGATGTTCAGAGCTGTTGCATTTTCATATACATTGGAAGAGGGGGATATAGCTTTGTTTGCAGCTTGCAAGGTTGCTGCAGTAATCCAGATGGTAAGGGATAAGACCCTAGTTAAAAGTCCTAACGGTAAAGAACGGGAAAGGGTAAACAAGCTTATACTGCCCAATTTTGAATGTGGCACATTTCTTGTTTGATTCAAATGCTGCTGAGTTTACCTCATATCAGAGGCAAAACACAAGCATAAGGAGCAAAAAAGAAAACTCTACTGAGGAAAAAAAATCCTTGTGAACATGGATTAATCTCTGACAATTATTTTAAAAGTCAGGCAGAGAAATACAAATTGTGTATCAGTTGTAATTTATGTTAAATGCAGCTTTAAGTGCCACATCTAATATGTCTATATCCTCAGAAACAGAAAAGGGAAAAATAACAGATGTTGCTGCTGTAAAATATTAGGCAACATGAATGACACCATTTGTTTTCCTAAATAAAAATAAAAAAGCAAGATAAATGAACACTGAAGACTTAAATTCATAAAATATTCAATACCTCACTTAGCTGATGTAGTATGTGACACCCTTTCTTGCTGCAAATCTCACAGCTACTGTGGTAAAAGAAAGGAAGCAGAGAAATGAGAGTTAGTGTAAAATGATGGGGCTTTGACACAAGTTATGACAGAGATGAAACCTCTAATTTAGAAGCTTTCAGGAAATTTGGGGGTGCAGAGCTTACCGTGATAGCCTCAAAGAACTGTATAGGGTTATGTTATACAGGAGGGAAGCAGCACAGCATTTATGTCTTGACATGGGAGTTATCTGGGAAAAATATCTGAAGGCTTTTCAGAAAACATTCAAGACCTTTGCTAGCTGAAGAACTTCATTTGTCCCAAGAGATTCCTCTGAAGGGCTCAGTAAATAAGATAGGAGTTTTACCCCTCTCACCTGCAAACTGGTGAGAATGTTATTTGTATTGCAGTGCTGGCAAGTGCCCTTGCAGCAAGTTCTGAAGTCCTTCTCTCTCAGCCTAATGACACCTTGCCCATTTTACTTTCCCAGGACAAGGCATGTCTAGACAGAACAAGGATTGCAAAGAGCAGGACCGTAGTCAGTCAGTGAGAATGGATACAGAAGGAGAAACGAAGAGGAATACACAACCTGCCCACAGCGAGAGCCTGGGACACAGCACTACCTCCAAGCAGATGGACTCTTTTTTTAGGTAGGAGGGGGATTTTTTGTTGGTTTTTTGGGGGTGATTTTTTTGTTGGTTTGGGGTTTCTTACTGGGCTTTCATGCATTTTTGCTGTTTCTTTAGCCCCCACAGTTGCTCTGATTACTATTGTTTGCTCTTTCATTAATTTGAATTTCTCTTTGCAGAACAAAGGCTCCCTGACTGCTCCAGTTTCCTCACTGCATGCCACTCACTCCACTGACAGAACATGAAAAGAAATTACAGACTGTGGGATTGAGATTCTGCTTTCACCTCTCCCAAGATCTGTGGGACAGGGGGTAACAAGAAACAGTTTTGTATTTCTGTGCTTCCCCACAACTCAGACTGCTTTTACAGGGAAATTTGAAGATTGCTGCCTCATTTTTATCCCACATATTTTCTTCTCCATGCATTTTCCTTTCCCTGAAATCAAACTACCAAAAAAACTTTGTAGTATTACATTTGTGCCATTCAGCAAAATCTAGTAAAAAAACCACAGCAACTGCTGTGAAATTTTTCACTTTTTCCCCCAACAAATGAAATTCCTGCCTGCTGCCTGCACATCCTCCCTCTCAACTGAGCCAGTGCACTGTGATAATTACACCAGTAGCATTCAGATAGAGATCAAGTGATGCAACCAGCTCTATCTCAATTCTGACTTTCAGCTTCACATTTTACTTGGATGTACATTTTTTCCTCTAATGAAAACTGCTTTTAGATAACAGCAGAACTACACCAGATTCAGATAGGAAAGGAAGGAGTCTAATCCATCTAAACACAGGGAAAAGGGTTTGCTGGGTTATGCTGTCCTTCTTAATATTCTCTTTAAGAACACTGCTAGAATCATTTAAATCTCAAAAAATTTACAGCTCCTTCCAAGAGGGCAGTACAGACTATGCCATTTCTATCAGCCCTTCCAGTACTGGCTCCATACTGCTACAAAACCAGTCTTGCCCTGTACCTTATACATGCAGTCAAATACTGAATACCTACAAAACTAATCTGGAATATGTCAGATACCCAGAGGCTTCCTGAGCTATGGCTGTGACACAGCTAAACACAGGTAAATAGGAAAACAGCCTGAAATACAAAGGCAAAATCTGGGGTTCACTTTCTTTTTACACCTGACTTAACTAATCTGACAGTGAACTTTCTGTCTCTTTTGGGTTTTACTTTAAGTTTGCTTTATCCTGGAACCCTTACAGAAGAGGGAGCACTTGGGTTTGGTTACTACCAAACTAAAGGTACCACATCTAAGTTTTCATGGAAGTTATGTGTGGATACCCATAACCACTGCTCTCCTCATCATTGCTCTGTATTTTATCAAAAACAACTTTGATGATCCTGGAAGAACTCACTGACAATGCAGCGTCTGAATAAGCAAATAGCTATTAACAGATCTATTGACTTCAGAGGGGCCACTTGTGTAAGAAGCGATTCTACAGCCATGACTTATACAAAAAACACATCAATATCCTCTGTTTCTTCTCCAACTTGTCCTAGAGGTTGAACCTGCCAACAGTCACAACCTCAGTTATATAAATCAAGTTTAAGGTAAGATACGCCACCTTATTGCATTATTGTTACAGTGATTGTCTCCCTGAATAACCATGGACAGAATTCCAGGTTTCCCTGTAATCTATAATCGAGGGCTATAAAATCGTACTCATCCATCTCATGCTGCATTTATTGGTATGAATACTTATAGAGTGCCAGTACACTTAGAGCAAATACATCCCCAAATGAAGAAACAAATCAGCTTATGCTTCAAAGCACAGCCTGTACCCTCTGATTCACTGCCTGCTCTCCCTCCTCTATCATAACAGCTCAAACTTGGCTTCTAAATCAGCTGCTGAAACAATGATGCTGGAGCAGTGAGAGACTGAGGGAACCAGCTCTCTCCCTAGAAATCCAGTCAATTAAATTTTGCCCTGAAGGGATCCAATCTAATATCAAAGATGCTGCCATAAAGGTAAGTTCCCTGGAGCACAGGGTTAATGATTCAGAGCATGTCAGGCTGGTCTGGAGCAGTGGAAAAAAAGGCACACCTAAACTAATAAATAAATACATAAGGAAGCAACCCAAATAAATACCAGGAGTAATGAAAAAAAAAAAAATTGCTATGGAGACATACTGCTGTAGTTGGCACCCTATTTAAGGGATATTCAAACTTCCCTGAAATCTCACCTTAATGCCTGAATATTTTATTTCCCAAGATCACTGATACATGAAACACCAAAGAGTCTGTTAATACCCGTGAAAACCTCAAGCATAAGTCAATCATTTCTGATAGGTATTGCAGTTCCTGCTAGGAGCAGGTGAAGGATGTTTTCACATTCAGAATGGAGACTGAAGGTTGGCTGTCTTTGCATCTTGTAATTCATCCTTATATATACATTATCACCAGCACTAAAATACAAGAACTTGCATAATCTCTAAAGTATTTATCTGTGAAATCACACTGAAATAAGGTGTCTTTGGGTGACTTTATGATGTGTATCCCCTATCGCCTGCTCTACACCCAGATGTGAATCCTGTGCTTTCTGTGCCTTTAAAACTGAGTCTGAGAGAAGGAAGGAAAAGAAAAAGCCAGGCAAACTTTTCAAAGCAGTTTTGTGTTCAAGGACACGGAGCTTGCTGCTGCTGCTGCTGCAGAGCAGAGCCAAGTACCTTCCGCTTTTCCCAGCTCTTGGCTCCTTTTCTCAGAAGAGAGAGATGGAGAGTTAAACTCCTTTGTTTTCCTGTGACTTCAGTTTCTTCATCTTCTCTTCTGGACTGTTCAAAAACACCAGAACACACTGGGAGACCTTACACCTCGACCCGGAGGGGCCCAAGCCGACCCAGCTCCGAGGAGGAGAAAGCCACACCCACAGAAAGGACACCAACAAACCACACCCACTGAAAATTTACCAGGTTCTCTCCACAGCAAGAGGTTTCATTATTTAGCATTACTCTTGCGCTTTACTTGTTAAATAAATAGTTTTTTCTTTTTCACTTTCCTCTGAGGAATTTCTTCCCGAACCTGGTGGGAGAGGGGCAGCTGAAACCTGCCTTGTATCAGAGGATATTTTCCTCCAATTTGTCTCAAACCAGGACATAAGGGTATCTGATGATATGAAGAACAAGGTTTTCTAAACTTAACGTTCCAGACCCAATAGTAGAGAAATTCACATCCCCCTCTTCCATTTGTTCCAAATTCAGTTGCTAAATTAAGAGATTCATTCATTTTGTTCCCCAAAACCAGAACACAATCCCCCTTTCCTTTTTTGTGTGCACTACTTAATAAGATGTTAAAGCAAGGACCATTTCCCCACTAGAATGAGAATCATCAAAAGCTGTGAGAGGATATTCTGAACTATTGTCCTCAAGCAGCAGAAAGAACACACCATACAAGTGCTTCATGTGCTTCTAATGCAGAACACCAACAGTCACAAAGAGGCTGAACTACTTCGGAAGACAAAAATGTCACTTGTCTTTACTTTAACAGCTGTGTTTGATGATTATATATATGCAATGTATCATTTCTTTATATATATAGTAAATTTTTACCTTCTGCAAGACAACTTCTAAATACATTTGGCTAAGAAGATTTAGAAACCCCCAGTTATGTTATAAAGCAGGCGATAGCCATGTTCCTGTTAGCCTCGTTCTAGCTGAATTACCTTCCCCTTTAGAAGCTGCATGGAATAAGCTAAGTGACTGGAATTAGTTTCCAGGATCATTAACAGACTGTGTTAAAGTCACCCAAATGAAAACTCTTTAAGTTAAAAAGTTAAGTTTAAGTTAAGTTTAAGTTAAGTTACGTTTTAAAACTGGGCAAGTTTATGTTCATAACGGAAAAATATTTGGCCATTTTGCCAAATTAGTTCTGTCATCAGTTCACAAGAATATTGAATATTTTTGCTCTGTCAAAAAAGTATTTGCATCCTTACAAATAGGTCTATGCAAAAGCCTTGCTGTAGGTACTCCCCATGCCATAATTTGTAGCAAGTTAGTTATTTATGCTACTTAGGCAGTCTGTATTATCTAAGCATTTTAGAGCTTCAGCACAGTGCTCTTGTGCCCAGCTTTAGCTGGGGGTACCACACAAAAGAGGTTCCAAAGGAGCTTTCAACTAGTAAGATCAAGGCCCTGAACCCATGGTCTCTTTAAGGGGGAAAAAAAGATACAATATTTCACAAAAAGTAGTTGGAGAATAAATTTCTATCAGAGAACTGCTAATAAAAAGCAAAACCTTATTGATAAAGGACAGGACTTAGTGACTCCTCTTTCTGTGTGATCAACAGCCCAAGCTGGATCCTGTGACATAAACAATAAAGCTGAGCCTTCAGGTGCTGTGAGAGAAGGTCGGATGCTGGAATAAATCAGTTCTATGCTGTTAAGGGAAGTGAATACAATGGTGATGGGCAAAGTATAAGAAAATAGAAGTCAAAACAGCAACAGAACAATCAAGTGGATAGATATTTGTTACCATAGCAACCCAACAGCATATGCTAGAAAGCATATATGCTAGAAAGAGCCTCTGAGACATTACAAGGAGAAATGAGAGAAACTGCAACCCAAACAGGGTTTGGGCTATGCTAGGCTTGAAAAGTAGTCCTGTTCCTTATCTATGCCTAAGGTGATTTGCAGACCATAGGAATGATATTACCTGGTGGGCAGGTCCTTCAGGAGCATCCACGGTGCAGGGAAATCATGTTCAAGTTTGGCAATGAAGGCATAGTATGAATGGAGAAGGAAAAAGGAAGTCTAGACTATCAAGACAGACTGTTCAAAAGACATTGCTGTATCCCATTTGACAAAAATCTCTCCTTGGGCCTGTAACAGATTCTGTATAGAAGCAAAACCAATTCACTTCTATTGGTATCTTAGTGCCACATTAATTCCCAGTTAAAAATCCAGGTATGTCTTGTAAAATCTCTATTTACTTCTAGTACGTGTCACATGGAAGATTAAGGTCTAATTATTACATTTTTACTCTCTCTCTCTCTCTAAGAAGTTTTACAAGTTCTACAGGCAGTATTTTATGCTCTTATGAAGCATCAGCCAGGAGAAAAGGCACTGCTAATCTTACTAACACATCACAACCTACATCACCTCAAGTCTCTTCCACGCCCAGCTCATTAGTTGCTGCAGGTTTTTGCACCACAGATCAGCCAGATATTTTAGCTTTCTGCAGGTAGTCAAACAGGCAGAACTTTTATTACCTCTCCTTTTGAAGAAAGGGAGAGAGAGAGAAGCAGCAGCCAAGGGTCGTTTACTTTCAAGCTGTACTTCCAGGTTGGATATTTAATGTTAGCAGTCATATTGTAAGCTCATTCCTTTAGAAAATTCCTAGGGGAAGAAGCTGTACCAGAAATACTGGCTGAAATAGTAACCCTTCGTCCTTAGGGTCAAAGGAAAACCTCTTCTTGTAAGCTCAACGAAAACCGATCTGCTGGATATGAATGAAAGCAAAAAAAAAAAGTTACCTACTGTATAAACACCTCCAAAGTAAATAAAACCCTTGAAGGGAAATGACAAAGTTACAGAGTCAAGGGAAATAGCAGAAAGGTAAATTATCTCAGGAAGCCAGATTCACTCCTGTGCAATACATCAGTAGCAGGACAAAAAAAAAAAAGATTGAAAATCATGGCAGGTTTTAATAGATTTTAAAAAAAAAGGTATGAAAGTCTGACCTAACAACTGTGCCTTCCCCCTCAAAGCCGAACAAACACAAAGCAACAACAAAAAACCACCTGGAAGACAAACCAAAACAACTTTAGAGGAAACCACAATTTTGGAAATTAAAACTAATAACTTCTCCAACCATTTTAAGTTACTATGCTTGTGACAGGGCATTTGAGGTGTTCATTTCAGATTGGCAAAGCAGATAAAGATCCCACTAGAGAAATAAAAAAGATGCCCAAAAAAAGAGCAGAGTAAGAAAGCTCAGCACAAGCACTGATGGAAGAGAGCCACTAGGCCAACCCTCTAAAATCAAAATGCTTTTGATGGAATAGATCTGGATTCACAGTGTTTAGCTGAGTGCAGTATATGGATCAGTTATCATCAATTTGAAAGGAAATAGCTCATTTAAGAAAGCAGTAGCACAGGAGTTTGCTGACGGTGAGGAATATAAACACCAGAAATCTCTCTGTTTCTGTGATGATACAGAATATGCACAATTATAAACACAAATTGCTAAGGAAATTATTTAATAACAGTATATATGAGTCCCATTTTATCATTATACCCTGCAGTATTATTTTGTATGTAAATTTGTACAGAGAAAAAAGCACTCCAAAGGAAATACAGCCAGGGCACAGGACCAGGAGGCCTGCTTTTTTAACTCTGTCACAAACTCACTCTGATTAATCTCCATTTCCTGTTACATGTATTTGACCATAGCCAGACCCATCCCTCTGGAGATACCCTGGGTATGTCCTGCCCTGTGAACATCGTTTAAGTGGTCACTAAATTGTTCTCCATGGAAATTTCAGGAGCCATCCCATCTGCTGGGAGGGTTTTACCCAAAAAGGCAGTGCTCTGATGGCAATAACGCTGCTGCCATCACTGCAGGTCTGTTTCAATGAACACCTCTGTGCCCACCTGCGCTAAGCAAAGCCTGAGAGGCAGCCTCACACAAATCCTGCCATAGGCTGGTACACGTTCATGCCCTCAGAGAACACTTTCTGGGACATTTTCAAGTACACAGTTAGACACAAGTTCTTGTGTCAGCAAACAAGACAAGGATGAAATTTTCACTTTTTGCTTCTGTTCTAACCCTTTTTTATACCCTTCTTAGGAAATGTCAAAATTCTCTTTTTATATGCTATTAATATCTTGAAATATTCTCCTTTTGTTGCAAAGCTATCATGGCAATGTACAAAACGGAATCTAGTTCAATACCAGTCAGACTCATGATATGATAGGATTTAAACAAAAACAGCTCCTTCCAGTTTCATTTTAAAATATGACAAAACCTGTTTATCAAATACAACAAACCCATCTATCACCTTCTAACTGGAAGCGTTTTTTGCTAGCATGCCTCTTGCCTCACTAATCTGTACACAACTTAATACGGAAGTTAATAAATTATACAAGAGAACTAATTATACCTATTTGTCAAAAGATGAGATAGTTAAACTGAGGAATGAGCATTTCATTCTAATTAGTTTGACCTCAACTTTGGGGGGCAGGGGAAAAGCAGGATAAATTTTTCTGACTAATCTCTGAGTGGTAAGAGCTATTATCATACAGACAATACAAGGCTGAAAGGGCCACTGTTTCATCAAGCACAGGAACATGCATTTCTTTCAACTCACAGTGTACCATCCTGACACCAATCTCCCCAGCTGTCCAATCTGCTTATGGTAGAAGACCACGAAAGGGAAATTAAGCCATTTTATCTACTTCCCCTCTTTGTTACTCTGAGGTTGTTTGTGCTCTTACACTTATTGAAAATCTACCTTTGTATCTTCCAGCCTATTGTTAAAAACCCACACAAACAAAAAAAATAAAAACAAAGGAAGAAAATCTAGGGGACAAAATTATTTCCTCTAAGCATATATAAAACAGGTCTAGGTATGAAAAACTATCTGAAAGATAGTCATTACTGGAACAGAAGTGGTGCTGACCAGCTGTCATGGGTTAAAAAGCATAGTCCCGGAAGTGACTTTCTTGCAAAGAGGTGCTTACAGCTTCCTCTATGACCTAACAGAACCTATCAACTGGCTAGTGTGAATTTTGACAATTTTTTAAACCACTTAAAATTTTGACTGCCTCTGTGATCCACATTAAAGAATGGACAAACCCTGGGAAAGCTCTCTCTTGCTTCTGGCTGGGGGACAGGTGACTGGGCTGGGCCCGTAGAGGGCCCAGCGGGCCCAGCCCGGGCCCTGCCGGGTCCAGGCCAGGACCTGCTCGGCCCGGGCCCGGGCCAGGACACAGCCATCCTGGAGCCGTGCAGCCCTGTTCCACCTGCGGAACCCCCCACAGCCCTGCTCTGTGCAGACAGCTTGGCTCCCCCCCCGCGTCCAGTGCAGCCAAAGATTCAGCTGAAGCTTCCCCGCTGCCCGGCAAAGATCATGTGACCAACAGCGATAAGCAAATCCCAGCTGTGGGGCCAGGTGAGATTAACCCTTTTAGTGCAGTAAGTTTCCTCCAGAACAGATGGAGCCTGCAGACATTAAGTAAAGAAAGAAGAATTGAAATCCTGAGGGAGGAGAAAGAGGAGATGCTTAAAGCTGAAATTCTGTTGTAAAGCTATGGTGGTGATGGACTATGATATATCAGAGTACCCATTGTAATTTCATGAAAGCATGGGCCATGGAGCGTTCAAACTGTACTTGTGAGCAAAAGCACCTGTGCTGGAATAAGCAAATGATGAAGCAGCTGTAATTTGAGGAGAAGTTTGAACAGGGAGAGATGGAAGCGATGAGGACTCTTGCTCCAATCAGAAGGAGAAGACCTCTGTTCCTAGAGATACTCCCAGAGATAGTCCTAGAGATGAAGATGATGAGCACCCTTTATCTCCCAGGGAAGGGGGAGGGCCTCCATTCTTAGAGATGAAGATGCTCCCAGAGATGGGTGAAGAGAACTTTTGTTTTTGAACAGCTCAACCTTAAAATGGTACCCCAGTAGCTCAAGATTGGGCCCTCAAAAGCAGTTGTGGGAAAAGCTGCAAGTCAGGGGAAGGGACTCTCACATGTGAGCAGAGAACCAACCTGGGCAGCTGCCTCGCTGTGACATTGAAGCCATGAGAGAACCTCTTGTGGAGATGTCTCCACAGCATGAGCAAGAGGGACTTCTCTCCCTAAATGAACTGAACAAGGTTATTATGGAAGTGGTAAACTGACTGAAAATCTCAAGGGTTGTCTTTTTACAGTGGGAGAAGGGGGAAAGTTGGGGGGAGGAGAAGTGTTCTGAAGGCTTGGTATGATTTTTTTCCTTCTTTTAGGTCTGTTAATAAACTTCTTTATATTCTTTTAAGTTTTGTGCCTGCTTTGCTTTCTCCTAATTCTTATCTCACAGAAGGTAAATAGTAATGAGTATTTTGGACCAAACCACTGCACCAGCAATAAAAGACAAAGCACAGAATACCTGACAAATGCACTCAACACATGGCCTGCATTTGGCTTTACCTGCTTGTCGGCTGTACCCTGAGTAGTACAGAATTCTCTCTCTTCAGGTTGCATCACCATATGTTTTTCACTCCTCCTGTGCTTAAGGCGGAGGATCATCAAAAGAAACTGACAATTCATGCATAAAAACTATGTAGATGTATTTTCCAAATAGAGTTCATATCTAGGTGAACCCTCTTCACCACAGCTTTGCTTTTGCAAGGCTAAAACTGCTTTTATAATGAACTCTGAACCTTGAGTTGTTATGCAACACCTATGGCTCTCTAGTAAAGCACCTCTAGGGACAAAAAGCAACAGTAACGGTCCATATTCCAAAAGAAACTGACAATTCAACATTCTAATATTAGGATAAAGTATCAGTATAAGCTGCAGAATCCCAACTCTCTGGTCTAAGGTAAAATTTTCAGAAATCATTTTTACAAGAAAAATATGAGAAGTTGAGAGCCTGACTGTCACAATGTCAAATCAAAAGTGATTAGAACTTTTGTTGATTGAAGTTTTCAGCCATATCCCAGGGACTGTTTCTACAACTCTTGCACTGAACAGCAGCGTGTGCCAGAAGCCCACTGACATCAAAGGAGTAGCTGGTGTGTGTGCTGGGCAACATGGGCAGGCACAGTGGAACTGGATTCTGCCACATAACGTACAGCAGTGCAAGCACGAAGATATACTTGCTAAATATTTAATAATACCTGTCTTAGTTCTTCAGTTAACTAACCTTTTAGCTCAAGGAAGCCCAAAAATACATGTTTTACTTCTGCAAGCTACAGATACTGTTAAAAAACCTGTGTGGATTGAAAAAAGGCCTGCAGGGAGTCTGAGGACCTGAGCCAAAGCCACCAGAAGCTGACAGTTTGGGCATTTAATTGAAAGCCAAGTTTCAAGTACACTTTGGGACAGTCTGAACCAGCAGTGCATGAGGTAATTCTGCCCCTTTCCCATCCATTTTGTTTCCATTCCTGTCTCACTCACTCATCCTGGTGCAAGTGTTAGCCCAATGCAATGGAACACAAGGGATGTAACTGGCTGAAACAAAACTGAAGGTGATGGAGGGCTGAAGAGGAGAGTAAAGGTTAGCTTTAACCACACAGATTTTTCCCAGTTCACATTACCTCATAAATCTTTCCATCTCTAAGAGAAGGAAGACAGAGACCATCAACCAGAAGGCAGGTAGTACTAATTTAAATCTTCTGACCATGTGTCAGTGCAGCCCTACTAAGGATATACCAGGCTAACTTTGTAAGTTTTGCCACTCTGTTTTCTTACAAAATGCCTATTTTTATCCTTGTTCCCTGCTTTTATTACAACCAGAAGGAGAAAAACATGTTTGTATGCAGAATTTATTTATGAAGTAAATTCCAATATTTCCTACTAGCAAAAGGTATAAGAACTTTTTACATTTAAGAACACAAGCCTTGCTTTTTAATGGAATCCCAGGACTGCTGATCAGTTTCTAAAGAGAAAGATTATTTGTAACCAGAAATAGGAAGAAATTGGTATTCTCTCCCTTCAGTCATTACAGTTCTCATCAGCTGTTTTTATAACTTAACCTTTACTGGCTTACATTAACCAGACAAGTCTACATTTACTTTTTTTGGAGTTGGTTTTGAGGAAGAAGAGAGAGCAAGAGGAAACAGATGATATTTACTGCACAATTTTAAGATGCAATCTGGATGAGTCAAAACGAGTCATCTCCTGAGCCAGGAAGTGTATGAGAAAGTTTAAATGTAATTGAAAAATTCTTCATTCAATTCTTCAAAGAAAATTCTCCTTCCAGCATAGATCAGTCACCGACAGTCACAACCCTTAACTATTAGTTGTGATTCTCTATAGATCCTAAATCACTTTACACAGGAATATCATTTAGCCAAATGTTTCCATGCAGGATTTATTTAGGTAATTCACCCTGCTAGGGTAGTATTGTCCCCCAGATCATTTTGAGTTCTGTACCTGTTTCCCCATGTACTGTGTTCCTTCTCACTCTGCCAGGGTTGACAGACTCAGAAAATACTCTGCATTCTATTGTCCAACTCATTAATAAAAATACTGATTAATATGAGTCACAGAGTATTTACAAGCCCTCCTTGATATGTTAGCATGTTCTGATGTTTGGCTAATTATAAATATTCATTTTGGGGTTTTTTTCTGACCAGTTCTATATCCACCAGGCAGTAGACATCTCTAGACTACTTTTTCTCATCTGACTCAAGAAAACACTACATGAATACAGTGCAAGAAACTTGAGCCAATCAAGGTATAATGTATCTAATGCTTCTCTCCTCACCACCTGACCTGTAACACTGCCGTACAAAGAAATTAAATGGGTTTGTCACGATTTGCCCTTGAGAAATCTGTTTACTTGGTAACAGATCTTGCTAACTGGCAGGGGCTTAGAAGATGTCTATCCAATTATTTCTTGCTATATTTAAGCCAAACAGACTGGTCTTTAATTACCAGCTCATCCTTTCCCTACCCCCTCCTAAAGTAGCATATTTGCTTTTCCCCAGATACCACTTTCTTCCCTACACAGCCAATTCTTTAAATGCCCTAAAATTAATCACATCAGGTCCAGGTTCCTTGAACACATTTAAGAACTACACTTAAAGCTAGAAGACTTCTGCACCTTTTTTCATTGACATAAATCCCTCAGTACAGAAGAGTCCTCTGAAGCAACTAAAAAAATGTTTTCAAAATACATAAATCCTAAAAGAAAACACAAAGTGGCAATCATGTGGCTTAAGAAAATGTTCTTCCTATTCAGCAGGCATTAAGATCAAGAGAAGCAGTGGCTTGTACCAAGAAAAATACTTTATAATTTTGAAGCAATTGAGACCCTAACTCTGCACTTGGGTCTCAAGGTATTTTAGATGTGTATTTCTAGATCTCACTCCCAGTACTTGAGTTTTATTGCTCCATTTTTGGAAAGTAGACCATAATAGCAATGCTTCTACTTTGCCACCCTGAGAACACTGTTTTTAGGGGCCAAAATAATCAAGGTGCAGTTAAGAGAAACTTGGGTTTAGTCCTAGAACTGTGTCTGTAACTCAAGAACTCAGAAATTCTAATCCTTGTCTTTGCTTTCTCTGACTGGTGACGTTGGTATCTCGCTAGGGTTGTGCGCAGTTTTGAACCTCACAATGAGAGGTCACTGGGTATAGAGGGCCTTGTTTCACATCTAAGGTAGGACATGAACCAAACTCCCTCCTTCTCTTTCCCCTTGTAAAAACACATCTGTTCAAGAAGGAACAAGCCCCACTAGAACAACAAAACAAATTTCTGACAGCCTAACACCTTCTCTAACTATTGCAGCTACTCCTTACTGGATTACACATGGTCACTATGATAAAGAAATAATTCTTGGCAAGTCCCTGCTACCAAATATCCAGAGATGGAGATGTTTCCTTGTGGGAGCTACACTGTATTTAACCTCTCCATTTGTTCTTCACATATTACTTTATTGTTCACAGCAGTCCTACAGATGCCAGAGCAAATGACTCAGCCCTTACACAACGATAGTTGATTGATTACCAAATCATTACTCTGAGTCTCTTTTTTCTTTTTTTTGCCAAAGTTGCTGTGGTTTGAATATCAATTTTTTGCTTAAATCAGCTTAAAGGTACTTAAACAATAGCATTCAGTTGATCCTAATGGAAACAATCCTGAAGTATTGCATTAAGGACATCATGATATCACAGAATAAACTCTAACCCATATAAGACAAATACAGCTATTACAATAAACTGCTCTAAACTGCCTGAGCCAGCAGAAGGGTTAAGTGTCAAAGACCTGAGGCAGTTATCATTCTATCCAGGAGACTGCTATACAATCAGTAAGAATAGAAATCAGAAGAGAACACTGGATTTTTTGTTTACATACCTGCTATATAACAACTTTAAGAACATTTGCAATTAAGGATCACATTGTTTAACAGCTAAAACAAACAAACAAAAACACCACCAAAAAAAAAAAAAAAAAAAAAAAAAAAAAAAAGCATCAATTCCATTTCTAAGGGGACAATCTCTACCTCATCTATCCAACATGAAGTATTCCACTTGAACTTCAAGCATCCCTGCAATGTAGAATATTTATTTTTTGGTATTTTGAAAGAAACCAACACAACCCTTCAACTAACTACTAAAAGGAAAGACAAGCTCATTTTTCTAATTATCTTTTCCCAAAGAAAATTCCCCTTATTACAGTATCCAACCCCAATATCCTCATCTCTATAATTGTTATTGAAAAGACACTTTGCAACTGGGATTCTTAATATTTGCTGCGGTTATTACAGATTGCATAAATAATGTAACAGTGTATTTCTCATGGAAAATGTAGAACTAGTTGCTTCAGCCCTCTGGTGAATGTCTGGTGACATATTCTCCTCACTTGACTCTACCTCCCCAGCAGACAGATGCATTTTTCTTACAAGGAGTACTATTGTCTGGAGAGACCAGCACTGCCCCAGCTAGAAATTCTGCAAAATGCCTACCATTATGACTTTCTTCAGAGAAGTGGAATATCACGAGCTTGACAGGGAACAGGAACTTCTGTTCCTGAACTATCTTTTGTCACTACCAGTTTAAAAATATTTCAATTGAATGTAGCCTAGATTATGGAGTAAATGGCAAAGCAGCAAACCTATTCAGGCCTTTTCTCCTACAAAGAATCTGCAGTGCTACTTATGTTGCATGCAGTAAATCCTTGCCTAAGTATCCACATACTATTTAAAAACATATCTTCAAGAGGAAGTAAGCAATGAACAAAAATTGCTGCTGATCTCAACCCAAAGACTACAGATGTTGTAAGCTCTGAAACACACCTTATGTTATTCAACAGCTACAGACTAAGGCTGGTGAGGTTTACAGTAAAGAGAGCAAAGAAAATAAGTAAACAGAGTAATAAATAGCTTGCCTGAATAGTGCATGTCTTTCACATCAAAGACATAAAGGAGGGACAAAAATACAGAGATCACTTTGTCCTCAAAGTGAACACAGCACGTGACTGGAGCTCGTTTCTCACTGATACATGCTCCTCCTACTTCTGCAGGCAGGTGTAAACAATAGGTGAAAGCTACTGAGCCATTGTATTAAAGTTCTGGCTTTACAGTCTACTTTCTTTATTAATCTATATGCTTAATTACAGCCAGTTAAAGAAATGTAGTGCGAGTCTGTAAACAAAGCTTGGTCAATTTGAGGTAATGGATAGTAGGTCATTTGGAGCTAAATGAGATTTCTACTCAACTATGTTCATATGTATGTTCAATGTTCATATGTAGCATACTCAACATACTCAATATTACAGCATGATATTCCAGAGGATTCTTGAAAGCTCCATGTGGAACTGGTTTCCAAAACAATCTAAAAATTTGTACTTCTTTAGACTGTCAAACAATATCCTTGCAACAATGGACTTAGAGAAACTTGATGCAGGACTGCCCTAGAAACACTCCCTCAAATAAAAATCTCGGTTCACTTAGGTGAAGTTTCACTCCAGATTACCAGAAGGTCATGCTGATTAAATAAACACAGTATATCTGAGGAAAACAAATTATATCAAGACTTCTACTAAATTTACAAGAGGAAAGTGATAGGCATCTGTTAGGAAACAATTTGGGGTTTCCAGTGAAAACTAGTCTCTATGGAAGCACATTCCACTTCCTGCTGCTTGAGATCCAACTCATAACACTGGAGTTTCCTACCCAACTGAACTCTGAAAGTCCCACAGAAGAGCTGAAGGAGGGAAGGAAATTATACTGAAGGGGTAAGGATCACTTCCTTCAAGCACTTGGACAATAATCATCATTGGATTGCCCCTGAAATTCTGTCTCCTCACACAGTCCTTGGGCTGTAAAGTTGATTAAACTCATTACCTATTCAAGGTACAATTCAGTGCTTACTTACAATACTTGCTTAGTATTGCTTACAATATAATCAACGTCATCCTCTCCCAGACATGACAGCTGATGTTCCAGTCTCTTCCTTCACTGGCTATTCCTGTCCCTATCCACCCTACAGCTTTTCTGAGTTTCTCTGGGTATGAAACTAATAACTCACACTATTTATTACTGCTTACTACTTTGTTTCATTTTCTTTATTAGAGATCAAAATACTGCTCTCCCAATAGCTCTGTTTGAGTCCACATGTACCATTTTAACTTTCCCTTTGGACAAGTGCAATATGCTTTAAAGTCATATTAAAAAACAGATCTTTCAATATAGCCTACATAATTACTTTCTGGGACAGAAACACAGTTTCAGTCTTCCACAAATCCACACATATCCTTAAGCACTTGAGCTAAACAGAATGAATCTTGGTTTGAGAACTGCAATCACTGTTCCTTGTTAATCCCCAGTGTAAACTCCTAAGCACTCAGCCTGTCCAGGAAAATGTGTATTGGTCCAACAATTCTTTTTCAACACTAAGACAGCTACAGGCAATGTTGCTTGAAAAAGCACACGGTATAAATGGAATGTTGGCTGATAAGTTTCCATTTATCAAATCAATTTTCTTCCCCTAGAACATACTCGGTTAAATCCTGAGGAATTATCCCATATATGGTACTGTAATAATATCCCTTTCTGACCTTTGTGGTATGATACTTGAATTCAACATGGCAGCATCATGTTTCAACATTCAAACTCACATATTTCCCATTAGCCAATAAGTCAACAGATTATTAATACATTTTTCACGGTGAGAAAACATTATTGCCATTATTACAATCAAAGCAAATGCTTGGCTATTTGTTTAAGAGCCTGCCCACAAGTGCTGGAGCCAGTGCAGGTGAGCAGCAGAGAGAGATGCTCACAAAGAACACAGGAGTGCAAGAAGATCATAGTCATGGCACATTTTGAGATTTGTGCCTTCCCCCCCCCAGCCTGCTCCAAAGGCATTCATTTTATTCTCAGCTGAGTGGTGCTGCAGCAGTTCAGAAGTGGATCTGACCACTGCCAACAGGGCTGCTGCAGCAGAGGGAGCCTGATGGAGCAGGCAGCTCAGCTTAAGTTTTTTCCCATGAGGAAAGCAGTGTTCCACTAGTTCCTTCAGATTAAAAATAAATAAATAAAAAATAAACACCTCAATATTATTAACTGAAGTTCACCTAAGACTGCACCATCAAATGCCCTAAATTTAAAGTGCTTGTTGATCTCACTCTGCTTGCCAGAACAAAGTTCTCAGGAATATAAACAGCTGGTTATTTTTCTGATTATACAACTTACTAATATACAAAACAATTGCATCTTTAGGTGTTAATCTGCTTTTTCACAGATCATCACTCAGTTTTCTTTTGAATCTTGGCACATTTTCTCAAATCCACCTTTGCTGACAAGTTGTTATTACTATTTAGTAGCAGAAGTTTTTCAAACAGTAGATTTCTGTCTTCTTGTTTACACCTACGAGAACATTTTAAGGTTATTTTTCAATTGTTAAGATCTACTGTTTTATATGTCTCATCACCACACCCTTGAAAAGTCAGACAGACTTCATGAGTTCCTTTGGAATTTTGTTTGTCTTTCATCATCAAAAGCACATGCTGCTTTATATAGATATGCATAACATTTTTCATTTTTTCCCCTGAAAGTTTGCAATTTTCAGAGCTGCCATTTCACAAATGGATTGAAAAATACTATCACAGTCTTATTTTTAAAACTACAGCAAGGGTTTCACAGAGCACTAGGCATACACAGGTGGGATGACTGCAACAGAGTTACACTGATAAATTAAGGTCGTTTAGAACCTGAGCCTTCTCATCTTGCTTGAAAACTCATCTGCACATATGTGAACCTAGGCATACCCTCTATCCTGCCTGTACCTTGCTTTGTGCTAAAAGTCACAGACAAGAAGAAGGGGAGGATCAGATTTTCTGATGTGTCCATGTATCTAACTTGAATTTAGTGTACAGAAATCCACATTAGATTAAAGCAAAGCAGTTCATGCAGGAAAGCAGTTAAGCTGTAGCAAGATGGTAATGAAGGATAAATTAGCCATAATAAAGACTTCTGGAGTGATGTCTTAAAAAAATTACATCCAGTACTCAGCTGATCTCTTTAGTTCATATGCAGTATACAATATACACATTTTTCTTGTCTGTCATAGGTTATCTGAAACCTACAGAAAAAAATATATTTACAAAGGGGGACAGTATATATAGCCCATTTTGCCCATTACTACATCTTTCATTCCCAAGAACTGTTGCATTAACTTTCATGTTTTAAAAAGGCCCAAAAAAGCAGAACATGCCAATATGACCCTGTAACTATCCAATATTAAACACTAAGACCACACTCTTGATTTTACAACACAAAGATTTCTACCTCCTTAGTATCGTGGCAACATCTAACCTTAGACATCTTTGTCACCTTTTGTTAAAGACGTCGGGGGGGAAAGGAAAACATTCAAAGCCTTGAAAATGTAAAGAAATAAATTAAGGTTTCTGTTTTCAAAAAAAACACTATTTATTTCCATTCCCTTTAGCCAAAGGACATGGGGAAGAAAACAATCTTTTAGACAGTACTAACAATTCTTTAATATATTAAATTATAGGAATGTTGAACATTGGTTCAGCTTCTCTGGAAGTAACTTGGGTATATGCAGAAGGAAGATAATAACCACTGAAAAAAACACAGGACACTGTGGTATTGACATATTCAGATTCCCTCAAGAAGAAATTCAAAGGTAGCACAAAATGGTGTCAAGCCACTTCAAAATCTGGCAAAATTACATCAGCTTTAGGTTCAAGACAGAGGCTTTGTCTGACTTTTTTATCGTGTCAGAGAACTGCAGACATGAAACCCTCTGTATTAGGTAGCTTTGGCTTTTTGCTTTTAGCATTTTTAAGAGCAGATTAATGCAAACCCAAGAGGCAGAAGGAGCTGTATAAAAGGCACAACAACAGCATAGGACATCGATAATAAGGATATGACTGAGACCTGTAAGATTAGCCATGATAAGGTCTTCCATCAAGATCACAAGGTTGCAAGGGCAACAGAAACTGGTAGAACAACATGGGGCTCCAAAGAACAGTAAGAGCATTGTCCATAGGAGCAGATGTTTATCCATCTGGCATCAAATTGTAGCCCTCCCTGAGCACTGGCCACGTGCAGTACCGCATTCTATCTGGCTCACCATGAGAGCTGAGCTCATGACACACCTGTTTGGTTAACAATTCTCTGGAGTCTCAAAAGCTTTACACCTTCTTGGGTGGACTATCCCAGTGCACCAGCAACTGCCAACTTGCATCAACTAACTTGCACAATGCTTTTTGTCCAGCCAGTCTTATGAGTTCTCATCATCAGCTGTCCCCGTTTGGCCCCTCATCCACTCAGATGGTGCAAGCCTGCCTTCAATGTGCAAACAAGAACATTTACCTTGCAAGAAATCATCTCTGGTTTTGCCATCTGTCATGGTTTGACACTGGCCTGATGCCAGGCACCCATGAGAGTCTCCCGCTCACCCTCCCCTGCCACAGCTGGGCAGAGGAGAGAGGGAAAAAAAATTAATGAAGACTTCACTAGTTGAGATAAGGACCGGGAGAAAACACTTCAAAGGCAAAACAGGCTTAACTTAAAGTTACAAAGTGGATTTATTGCTAACAGAATCAGAGGAGGATAATAAGAAGTAAAATAAACACTTAAAACACCTTTTCCCCCCAGCCTCTCCCTCCTTCCCACCAACAGTGCAGGGAGACAGGACATGGGGGTTTGGTCAGTTTGTTAATGAGATTCTCTTCCACTGCTCTGGGACAGGAGTCCTTCCCCTGTGAGACTGTGGGGTCCCTCCCACAGGAGACAGTTCTCCATGAACCTCTCCAACGTGGGTCCACTCTCACAAGCAGCAGTCCTACTGCACCTGCTGCAACATGAGTCCCTCCCACTGCTGTGCTGTGGGTCTCTTTCCACAGGGTGCAGTGCTCCAAGGACAGGCTGCTCCAGCCTGGAAGCAGGGCCCTCTCTCTCCACTGGGTCTTCCACTGGATCACAGCCTCCTCCAGGCACCCACCCACTCCGGCACGGGCACCTCCCCCACGGGCTGTGGGTGGATCTCTGCATCCCCCGTGGATCCCCATGGGCTGCAGGGGCACAGCTGCTTCACCATGGTCATCGCTACGGCCTGCAGAGGCATCTTGGCTCTGGAGCCTGGAGCCCCTCCTGCCCCTCCTTCTTCACTGACCTTGGTGTGTCCATGTTGTCTCCCTCACATGTTCTCACCTCCTCCTCTTCTCTGACTAGCAGCAAAACCACCCTGACTTTGTTTGGATTTTCTTCTTAAATATGTCATCACAGAGGTGTTACCAACCTCCCTCATTGGCCCAGTTTTGGCCAGCAGCATGTCCATTTTTCAGAGGCATCAGAGATTGGCTCTGCTGGACATGGTGGAAGTTTCCAGGAGGTTCTCACAGAGGCCCTCTCTGTGGCCCCCCTGCTACCAAAAACCCAGGCTGAGCAAAACCAATACACCATCATTATTTAGAGGGCTTTGCAGGGAGAGGATATGATCGCAGTATCAACACGGGTTAAAACTCCTCACTGTCCTTTCAAAAAAACACTATGTGTCTCCTTTGGTACAATTGCACATATTGGGAAACAAAACTGTGATGATGGCGTTGCCTGTGGAGGAATGACATGTGCTGCACAACACTTTTCAGAGCAAGATCCTAAAGCCTAAGCATGCAGAGGTATTACATAAGAAGTACTTAAAAGGATCAAGTAACACATGCTATAGTTCTAATTTTTATGAGAATACCGGCAAGAACACTCAGTGGCTGTCTCTCTTCCTCTTCAGGAGGAGTCTCAAAGCAGTCACTGAAATGCTTTTGTCCTGTTTCAGGTTTAAACTTACAACAGCATCAGAAAACAAAAATCTACAGTGCTTTCATAGCCACATACTCAGTTTAGAATCCCCATCATTGATCCCACCACTCCTTCCCCTTCTGAGCAATGTCAGAAGGCTGTCCATCAGCCACAAGGTCCTCTGCCTCAGACCAACACACCTCAAAGATGGGTGCTCAGAGTGCTGTATTTCAGACAGCACTTGGCAAACCTAAAGGAAGAAAAATCTGTTATTTTGGTGAGACTGCAGTTCACAAAGCTAGAGTGGCACCAAGTGGTGAGAGGATGAATTTGGGTCTTAATTATGTGTATTCTTTCAATCACACTAGAAGTCACACTTGAAATACTATAAGTTAAAATAAGATGGTTCAGCAGCTCACTTTTACTGGGGAGCCCAGGTTTTTAAGAAATCCTACTTAATCCATACACACACAAAAAATAACAAGGGTAGAACTTCCCACAGAGGACTCTTAAGTGAGTAAAGTTCAGAATTACTAGTTAGATGAAAAGCATCTGAATGCCAGTAATGAATAGGAAGTGAAGAAAGATATCCTAATTTTCATAATCAGTTACAGCCACAGTTTATCTGACCATTTGACTTTTCACACTCAAGGCCACCCTATCCTCCACAATGGAGCCATTGCATCTCTTACTACATTCTAAAAGCAGAACCTTTGTATTTATTTGCCTCTTTTCTACCATCTGCGACATGCAAGCCACCTCCATTCTTAAAATGTCTTGCACGCTGTCACTTCTCATAACACCTCAGAAACAAACGAACAAACAAGAATGAAACAAAACAAAACCAAAACAAACAAAAAGCACCAAAACCCAAGCCACAAAACAGCCCACACCAAGGAAACTGTGTGCCTTCAAAGATCATGTCAGGAAAAGAATATTCCCCTCTGCCCAGTGATAATAACCATACACTTCATCTCACTCTTCCCCCCAAAATACACCAGACTTGTAATCAAACCCAAGGAACAGAAGACAGATGAGTAGTTCTGTGAATAACAGCTTAAAAATCCCCAAACCAAAAAACTAGTAAAACACAGACATGTCCCTACCCCCCTTTCCCATGCTGTTCTTCTCAATAAAAAATACCCTACAGCTATTTCAAGGGCATCAGTGCCTTATTTCTATAGAAAATGAAAGATTGTTTTCATCATGCATTTGTACTGGCTCACACGTAATAGGAGCTATTATTTACCCAGGCAACTGACAAAAGTGGTCATTCACATGGAACAAAGTATTTGATGCTAAACATTTGTTGGCTACTTTGGCCCAGTTTTTCAAGTAGTGAAAGGCAATTTCACCTTTTTGCTTGGTTTAACTGATATGCTCAGGATAGAAGAGTCATTGTCATTGAAACCGTAACAAACCTAAAACTGAATGAATATGCTCACAAATCTAAAAAAATAGAATGTGATTACTATTGTGACCAAATCCTTAAAATGATATGAATAGGAGGTACATATAATAAAAAAATCACAGACAAGGTCAGTTAAGTCATTCACAAGTTATTTCAGTATCTACAGAAAAACAAGTTCTGGAGAAGTGAGGAACTGGAAAGTGAAGCCCTCTTAAAGCAGGTCTTTGTTGCACCTAATGCATCACAGTAACCATGGGCAGGTTTATAATATACCACTAATACAAAGACGACAGCCCAAGACTGCAGCTGGGGTGAGACTTCACTTAAGTAATTTAAAAAACAGCAGAGGCTCTGAGGTTCAAACAGCCAGAAAAGTGCCTGAAACTTTTGACGCCCTTCAGTTGCACAGGTTGTTAGTAACATGATCACATTAACAGCATAATCAGGTGGTTTTGACTTCAGGTAGCAATCCTCACTTTTCACTTCAAAAGAGAGATGATACAAAATTTGAGCTATGAAGATTTCTACTACTCAAAACCACTAAATGTCTCTTCCTGCTTTTTAAAATTTAAATTCAAGGTCAGGTGGTTACATTTTGTGTGTGAACATCCCAACTGCAAATTAATGCTTTGTCCATAAGCTCAGCTTTCTTTCTTTCTTTTAACAGATGGCAGCAATGTTGATCTACACATTAACAGCAACTGACTTCCAATTCCAAAACAAGAGAAATGATCTTTGTATCATTTCCTACAGAGAGGTAATTAATGGATATTTGCAAGCTGCTTGGAGATCTTCCAGTAAGGGGGTTTTTTTTGTTTGCTTTGGAATCCTTTTTGTGGTATATTTTTTTCTTCTTCTAACTGCTGTGCAATATTTATAGCCTGTATTTCTCAAAGTATTGCACAGTTTAGTTTTGTGGGATTCCTCAATCATTTCATTCTCTCATTCTTAAAAGCAAGCTTCACTGAGATTTGTTGCATCTGAGGCACCACCACCTTCACTTCCTGTTCCAGACGAAACAAGTTCCTCCACCCAAGCCCAAACACTTCTAAAAGCCAGAGAATGAAGACTGAAGCTATGCTGAGGGCAATTCCTCCATCACTTCCCCATCTTCCCCAACTCCAAACATTTGTCCAGTTTCACTACTGACAAGTTTTATGCTTAGACTATAAAAACTTTAGGAGTAAATTATGAACTTCATTGGTATTTGTACCAAGCACAACAGCCTCCCAATCTAAAGAGCCACAGTTCCTGCTAATTTCTATTTATTATGAGAGCTCTGAAAGAAACAAGGCAATAGGAATGTGTTGTCTGTAAAGACACAGCTGCCCTGGTTGCTTCTATTTTGGTCACTATAAAAAAATGAGGGGGAAAAAAAAAATCCTAGTGTCCACTGAGGTTAGTATGGAGTCCTCTTGTAAACTGTACAAGCATAGCTATGCTTCCTTGGAGAAGCAGAAACTCATATAATATTTTTATATCTCCTTGGAGATACGGCCACTGGTAGGGAAGTGTTTGAGAATAAAAAATACTACCTACCAATTTATTGTAAATGAGAAGTTGCATGTTGTGCTTTATTTTGAATTCTTTCATGAATGTGTGTTTATTCTGGCATAAATGGATATGAATGAATAGCTGACAAAAGTACCAACTGCTTTCTTAAAAGAAGAATTATCTGAAATCAAATCTTCTTTGTTGGATGAAACTTAAATTGCAGAGGGAATATTTAACCATGGAAGGAGAAAATTCATCGATAAGGTACCACAGACTACACTTAGCAAAGCTAATTGTCTTTATCACTTTCTTTTTCACACAAGTTTCTAATTGAGTGTTTTGTCTAAATAGCAAAATACACTGTCCTTAATATCCTCTGATGCAGATTTCTTGACACTTAGGCTTTAATGATAACCAAGTGCTGGCATTTGGATTTCTTGGCAGATAAAACCTGTGTTTGCTCAAGAGACCTCAAGCCAACTTCACCCTTTTACACTAAGGCAGAAAAACCTACTGTAAATTGCTCAGTGGGTTTAGCAGCATTTTTGACTGCAGCTGGTAATATTGACTTCCCAGACTTTTATGATGACTCTCTTTCAGGTCAGGCAGACTTATTTTGTCATATTTTTTTTCTACTTTCCTCAATTCCCATTTTATGGTTTTATTCCAAGTTTAGAGTATGCATTCTGACACCACCACAGAGGAACTGACAACTGCATTCCAAGATATTGTTTACCATGAAAAATTATACATCTGTGTTACATATGCTATACATAACCCACCTTTTACATCTCCTTTAGCTAATTGCTGGGAAAAAAACCCTTCATTTTTGCTAATAACCACTTTGCACAGATACACAATGCAATGACTAAAGGATAGGAGAGCAGACGGGGTCATTCCAGTTACTGCTGTCATACATAACCATGCTTGGTTTTATTTAATTTGCTTTCAGAGAGCATTACAACTGGCTTAAATACCTAAAAGGCTACTAATTATCCTTCTTGAAAGAAAAGAATTATAATGAGTTTCTCATAAAAGTCCATCTACTTCTCTTAGTTCTGTCTAATCACTTGCTACTTGTCTGCAAATGGATTTGGTCTCATACATAATAATAATAGTGACAGATGTTTTTCTGCCAGTCAAACTTAAAATTCAAACTTCAGTTGATTATTATGAGTAATCTACAATTTCCTCCATAATTAAGGCTTCAACTTTGTTCGCATTAACAAGTTCAATTTTGACCTCCCACTCACATCTATTAATGAAGGAGAACTTCAGTGATATGTGAGAATCATGGCAGAAGAAGAATTTTCCTTCCAATTCAAAGTGAAGGAGGAAATTCCAATTTATGGCAATGCCACATAGATATTGCCACATATAGTAATCTGTCACTTTACTGGAGAGAGAAGAAGAAAGCAATAGAACTTTACTGGACTCAAAGCACATTCTCATGCCCAGAACTGAAGCTGAGAGAACAGAAGTCTGATTTTAAATCTAATTGACAGCTGCTTTACTAAGATCAGGACAGACTATGGGCTAAGAAATAACAGGCAACAAGCACTGTAGTTATCTTTGCTCTGCTTTTGCCTCATTAAAACAAACTACCTTCCTTCAACCACCACCAGTAAGACCCAAAGAAAAGCAGAGAACTTTCGTAACACAGCAGAATTTATTTGGATGAACTGAATGCAGCCCAACGGTAACTGATTTATGATGTTCCACTATAAAAGATACTCACTGAATTTCTAAAAATTCCTCTTTGGGCAGTGTCTAATGGAGAGAGAAGGAAAGTGAGAAGACGTAGTTTAATGGATTTATCTACTGAAAATCTAATGCACACAGCCAATGTTTTGTTACCCATAGTCCAATTTTAAAAGTTATTAAGATTTTAATAGGCTCACAAGATCACTATGTTGACTCTGACAACCTAATTTAGGCTCACTGGCAGTTTCAGAGATGCTGCATTAACTGCTGGAGCTGGCCAGTTTATTTAAACTCCTTACTTCAGAACAGCCACAAACCAAAATAAACTCTGCAGAATAGCTCAGGTTAGAAGATTTGAAAACAACTGAGGGACCTGAAGAGGCAATATAGAGCCAGGACCCATAATGAATTTCTAAACAGACCTGTGTTTGCTATGCAGGACAGAAGACACCAAGGAATAGCCTTTTTGAACCACTTAAGGGGAAAAAAGATTTAAATCTTTGTTTTCCTTTCTGCATGCAACACACTGAGTAGTAGCAGGGGGACTCAAATACAGCTGAGGAAGATATATTTGGATTAGGAATTAGATTAGGAAGATTAGGAATTTTTTTTTTTTTTTTATAAAAACCTCTGGTTTACTCCAGAACCTGTGGTTACTCAAAACTCACAATCATTTTTCAGATAGAAGCCAGGAATTAAAATTTTGGTTGCTGAAATGACTCCTATGCAGCTTTTACTTTTCAATAGTGAAAAAAAAAAAAAGAAAAAAAAGAAAAATTACTTTCTGTTTGTGGGTTTTATTGTCTGACTTTTTCCTCTAAATCGTTTATTTTTCTCTCACCAGCAACAAAATAGAAAGGAAGAAAGTAAAACAAAATCTTGGTATGAAGATTTCAATAGCAGTACATTTAATTCCAGCATTTTTTTTATTTAGGAACTATATAAGTTTACAACTGGGAACTGATGTTGTTCAAGCTGCTAAAAACCATTTAAGAGTGATATTTATTACAACAGAACTTAAGACTGTTCATTTATCAAAAGGATAATTTACTCCCTCACTAAAGGTCTTTCTGAATGCTTGAGAGCAGCATGAACATCTCTAGCAGAAGCTTTGGAAAATAAAAGAAACTGTCAAAACACTTTTCCACTACCTCTTTTACATCAGCAGCTGTGAGGTTTTTCATTGAGAAATCATTTCTGGAAAGACGATGTGCCAACTCAAAGTTATCATTAGATAATAGTACTTATTATTCATCTGAATCTACTCTTTGCACATTACTTTTAATTGCTTTGCATTTCACCCTGACAGAACATCACAGTTTCCCTCCTGTGAACACAAGGCAGAGTAAGATCTTTAGAAAATGCTAACACAGCTATTTCTACCTAAACAAGATCCAAATACTTACAAAACAAAACAAAAATAAATAAAAAGTCAAACAAAAACAAAAAAGTAAGACCACAAACCACAGTGCTGAAATGCTGGCCCCCAACACCAACCTGCCCTCCCTCTTACTGTGGAGCTGGTGATTAATAGCTTAAAAGGGGTTTGCTTTCAGCTCTGTGAGACATTGAACCTGCTCAACAAATCATGTTAAGGGCTACTAAGTCATTTGAAATAATTCAAGACCTGTCTTTTTACCTTGAGCACTTTGGTCTAACCCCATATTTACTTGAGTATTCTTAGTGTTTAGGAGTCCCTACAAAACCTCAATTTTGTTGCCAATACTTCCTTACCTCTTCCCTGTTAGTTGCTGCCCCTGGGTTCACAACTCCTCTACTGGTTTAAGGGCATCTGCTTCATTATGTTTACACATAACATTTATTTGCAAATAAAGTGAAAGAACCAGAATTTTCCCTGGATGTCTTAGTTGTGTCCTGACTTGCCAAGGGAAAAGAAAATATGCATTGATTGGTATGATACACCAAAGCCCATAATGTTAAATCTAGTGGTAACAATGAAAGCTGACAAATCCAGTTAGATGCACAGTTGTCTTAATCCTGTATTTTCATTTGATCACAGGCCAGTATTACCAATGTGAAGCTGAAGAATTTTTGAAGGAGGAAATTAAGATATCAAGGTTCCTCCCAAACCCTAATGAAGACCCAAGGACACAATACTGATCCCTTCTACAATTCCACTTAACTCTTCCAATAAATACCCTGGTAACTCTGGATGGTCCTGTCCAGCCTGCATTCCCTGGTATCCTGCCATCTGGCTTCAGTCAATCCTGCTGCTCATTGCTTCTGTAGCAGTGTTTTGTCTTCCTCAGACCATTGTGTTCTACGGTCCTTACACAATGCTCCCCTGGTGAGGGAGGCTCAAAGCCATCACAGTATGCCACCAGTACTGTCCTGGGGTATTTGACTTCATACCATCTTTCCTTACTATTGATTTGAATTCTTTGTTTTGGGCTGTGTTTCCCTTGCAACGTTTATCTCAATGAAGACAGGAATAGGATGACAATCCTAACATTTATATTCTAGATGGCAAAGTTCAGAGGAATGCCTTATCTTCTCCTTCTTGTTGGTAGTGAGGCTTCTGCCATCTCAGAGTTCATAATGCATATACTGAAATGTGAATTCTGCTTATTTCACCTAGAAACCCCTCAGGTGAATTTGAAGCAGTGGAGCCTAAGATAGACACACTTACCTAAGTTCACCCGGTTTTTCCATTGAAGTTGCTGCTTAGCAAGAAGTCCATTATCAGCATGTGCCAGCAGCTGGCAAAGCTGTGAGACACCAGAGCTCCAGAGTGAGCTCCAGCCTGCAACATGCACCTCCAGCTAGATAACATTGACTTTCACTGAAACGACCCATCAGAGGGACTGCTGCATTTATCAGAGGAAGGAAGAGCAAAAGGAAAGGCTGGTGTCCTCACAGCAGCAGCTCAGAACTAACACATTATTATTATTATTATTATTATTATTACTATTATTATTATTATATGCAATATCAAACACAAAGATTTGCAGCTTTCTTGAGACCCACAATGAAATTACTGAAGATGATTTAAATTAGCAGATGCCAAGTTGTTCAGCAGCAGAGGACCAATTCCATCTTCACACGTTTAAGGCACATCAAAACTAAATCACACCAAAAGCCAAACACTTACTCACATATTAGTGATTTGATCCAGTCTCACACTCAAATTTCAAATGGCACTCCAAAGATACACAAAGTCTCATTTGAAGTACAACAATCTGCATCTTCCACTTAATTCTCCCCATCTCTCTAAACAGAAAACAGAAATTACCAAACTCCAGAGAGCTCTGTCAAGTCTCTCTGAACAGGGAACACTTTATTAACCTCATCAAAATATCTCCCTTCCCATGCGTAGTGTTCAAATCCACATTTTATCCTCCTCTTTTCAGCGCTGAACTACAGCTACACTCCCCTTCGTTCCTTAGCACTACAGCTAATCTGGATACACCAGCCCATTCAACAGCACCATAGTACTCAGAAATTCACTTCTCCCTTGTGGAATTGCTCTGTCCCTTGTAATACAAAGAAGTCACACACCTAAATCTGTCCAAACCACATGATACAGCAGATGAACAATATTAATACTCTATATAGTCCTAAACCAACTTGACAGGGTAGGGGCAGTAAGCCACACCTCTAAAATTGTTCTCAGGGAAGAGACATGCCCACAAGTAACCAGTCCAAGTATTAGTTAAAGTTTTTAAACATCATAGTACTGTCACAAAGAAAAAAGAACAAAACTGCCATCTTAAGAAGCCAAAACACCAAGTAATTTTATGTGGCTTTGAAATTGGTATTGCCTGAAACACAAGTATTAAGTTACTGCTTGTTTGAGAAAAAGAACGATCCATGTATGCATGACACAACTTCTTTGTATGAATCAGTGAGAAGAGATGGACATTTAACCTATTTCATCAGCTGTGCAGAGTAGATATCCTCCAATTGCAGGAATGGTGTGTATTAAGTGGCAGGAGGGAAGCTCCATTTCAGGCCTCACAAGATCCTTGCATTGCAACAGCTACAGTAAGGCAGGAGAGCTTCACGGGACTGGCAGGGGGGGTGCTGCTGACCCACATCATGGATGGACCATGAGCCTGAATTAATACCAACGCTCTCACATTCACCTTGTGGGCAGGCACATAAAACATTTCCATAAAAATCAGGTTCAGAACAAAACACCACTATGAAACAGACATTTTAAAGTAACTACTGGCTCTACTCTGCCAACATCACAATACGTCTCTCAAAAGATCAGCTTTATCAGTCTAATTAGTAACCTGTATCATCATGATGATGAAAAGAACATAAACCATTGTATGTGTATTACATGCACAAAATATATAGATCTACTTTCAAATCCCATACAAACGATCTGTCACAATTAAGTCATTCACTGTAAGAAGCTGATATACACTTACATACCTTTTTTTAAACTAAGATAATGGGCACACTGCTGCTAGTGGGCAAATCCTGACCATACATTATATTGCACTTCCAAACAATTTTGATGAAAACTACAGGTGGAGACAGATTATAACGGGAACATCTAATTGAAATTCATCTCCCTTTTGCCTTGAATGGAAGACACACTGCTTGAGCCCTGAAACATATCCATTTCATTCAAATTGCATGCAGATTTTCAGGCAAAATTGGATTAATTAAAACAGGATTTAGAGACTCCTGAAAGATTTCAGAATGCTGACAATGCTTTGTAACTGTGTTTTTGGCATCTGTGATTCTTCTACCTTCAGGAAAGCCCCTTGCCAAAACAAGGAGAAATGTAAAGCCCACAGAGGTCTATCCTTTTCATAGGAGTGACATCTTCCACTGACATGTTCAGTCACTTCAGGTCGTTGTGGATTCATTGAGGTATTAGCTCTTATTCAGTACGATTCCTTCCAACACATTCCCATCAAAACCCAGACAACTCACCTGCCTTTCCCCTTTCAAAATCGTTGTGTGACTCAAAGTAGCAGCTTGTGTGTTTCGCAGAGTTTTTTTTCCTGTTTTGGTGTTTTGCAAGTGAGTAGATTCAAAGCTGCCAGTTATACAGAAGATTTAGAGGGGAAAAAAACCAAACACCACCACAGCATTCCCCTCTCCTCCCACTTGGATACAATCCAGAAGTAAACTACATCTTACAATAAAAACTTATAGCAAACCCAACTTAATTGTGGACAGTAATTGTCTAACCCTCCATAAAGAATAAAAATATTGAACAAGACATTTGGAGAAGTATTTACAACAAATAGTAGCTAACATGGCCTTCCTCTTCCTGCTATTTATTGATATAATCCCTTTTCAAGTTAATTCAATGAAGAGCCTGCTCTGTCATGTAAACTGATCATTAATCCAATTACATGATGGAAATTGATACTCTCTTACTTTTGCTATTGTCTCTAAACACCAGGCACAACAGAAAGCAGACATCTCCTCTAACCATAACATGCACATAAAACCCAGCAGCTCTGAATACCAGGACCCTGACCTTCAGTGCCATGACTGCAAAGTCAGAGTGCAGGAATATGGAAATTAGGAATGCTGAGAAGTAGTTGACCATGTGATCTTAGCCCACATTCCTGCCCACTGCTCAAAAGACATCATCAAAAGAAGATTTTATTTTTGTTTTAACCAAGATTAGGCAGAGAAATAAAGGGTTACTAGAAGAAGACAGAAATTTAGAAATCAACCTCATTATATCAAGGGATCCTGGATTCAGAGTTCGGACATGTCTTATTATTAGTGTTCAAGCATTTGTTACTGCATTTTCTTTTAATGTATACACACAAGGAAGTACTAAAGCTGTTACTTTTAAGAAAATATAGGTAATAGAAGTACTTATCACTGCTTGAAAAGACGGTGACAAACCTGCTTTCCATCAGTGTAGTTTTGGAATGGACCTTCCCTTTTGCCGTTTATGTTCTCTTAAAAAATCAAATAATACAGAAGGGGTTTACTCCTCTTCCCTGCATTTAGGCAACAATCATTAAAGTAAGCTGAAAAACTCTTACACTTAATTTCCACGTACAACTCCTCATGAGAGGAAAAAGGTGGGATGGCTACGGCAACAGCAGGCCAGGCCAACTAACACAAGTGCTGCAGGCACTGAAATCTGGCTCTGAGATAACTCTCAAGAAAAGCATTTCTCAGAAGCTGGTAGAAGATTACAGGACAATTCCAAAGAGCAAAAATGAAGAGAGATGGAAAAATTTTATACAGTATAATACCCATATGACAGGACATGCAGTCATCCAGCTCTTCTGGTGTGGTATCCTGAGCCATTTCTTACCTTTAGTAATAACTAGCACTACGATAAATATACAGGTACTATACAAGGAAAAGGGTAACTGATATAAAATATTCATTTCTGATGACATTGAGACCCTTTAGTTGCCCAAAAGGGTATTGGCAATGCACACCTCAAAGATAAGAGCAAAAAGTTGCTTGATGTACACACATATGAATCATTGACACTGGGAAACCTTCTGTACAAGAACCAGTGGGAATCTCCTGGAAGCATAAGCAGTCAGAAAACACATTAAACTGACCATCTGTTCCTCTCTGATAACATGAAATTAAGTAATTTATTTATTCAGCATTTAAACCCTCTCCGTTCTCTTCGTATTAGTCAAGGATGATTATGCTAAATCCAGATGTAGTTAACATATTGTGCGCTCAAGTGAGCAATGTCCTTTCAGCCCAGGACTTGCCTTCTGGCCACCCACCCTCAGAATCTCAGCAATGTTGCCCGAAGACCCTGTTTGCCTGAAGACCCTGTTCCAGGCCTGCAGGCTGGGCAAGCATTAAAGCATTT
This sequence comes from Coloeus monedula, assembly GCF_965178545.1. Lineage (NCBI taxonomy): Eukaryota > Metazoa > Chordata > Aves > Passeriformes > Corvidae > Coloeus > Coloeus monedula. The sequence goes on along the minus strand of NC_138795.1, from coordinate 12,856,187 downwards.
TGTACAGTGATTAACTGAACAACACACAGAACTACAGTCTGTCCTGTGGGCCATGGTAATCACACACCCCTGAGCTCATACACATATCTGGCTACAGCTCCTTCCTTTTACAGAACACAGCTCTGTTTATTTTAAACCTTTGGCTTGGTGCAGTTTTAAAACAAGACATTTACCATAGTGTTGCAGAATTTTCTGAGGTGGGGTGTTTTGCTTGGCTTGGGTTTGGGGGTTGTTTTGTTTTAAGATGAAGAGGCTGCATTGGGAAGAGAATATTAAAACAGCAGCTCAAGGCACTGCAGGCCTGCATCCCATAGTAATGGATTTGGAGTTCCAAAAGCCTCCAACAGAAAACCTTTGCACATGCTGGTGCTGCACACAGACAGCCCTTCCCTGGAAAATTTTCAGGATGATGTTGTAACCGCTTGACTCTGCCCAGCAGGCTGCAGCTTCCTGAGAGCACAGCCGGGGTTACCTAGGGCCGTGTGACTAGTCACATCCCGGAGTCCATTTCGGACAGCCCCTCGATCTGGCTCCTGCAGCTGGCAGCGTTACAACGCAGTGGTGATGAAGGAGGTAGAGAAGGGTCTCCCATGTGGGTGGTAAGATGGCTTTATTCACATCTTGTCCCGCCACCCTCAGAGGCAGAGAGACAGACCTCGGTCTGAGTGCGGGGTGGTTTTGTCAGGGGCCCAAGGGTGGTCCCTGGGCGGGGTTGGGGTACAGAAGCAAATAGGGAGAAACCGGGGGCATGGCCAAGGCTAGGGCAGGGAACAGGGGGAACATGGCATCACAGAATCAGGGGGTTAATGGGCTACCACAGGATGACACATTCTCATCTGCAAAGGCTTTAGGATTAGCCTCCAGGAACTCATTAGAAAATGAGTCCAAGTTTTCAGTGGACTAAAGCTTTTTGCCATAAAGGTAGATATGATACAATCGTCTTTTAATAGCAGGTTCTCTGTATTTTTCCAGGAAAAGAATGCCAACTAAAGATATCCTGAGATAAAGTCAGCCTTTGTTTTGTAAGTTTGATTTATGACATTTCTCCAGCCTCTACTGGCATTTCTTTGAGGTGACAAAAAGCCCTTGATTCTCATATATATTTAGCCTTTTTTCTATTTGCTTTTACTATTAAAGCATAAAGGCTGGATTGAACTGTTCATCCCACTTGTAAACCAAGAATAACAAAGTCCCATAAAGCTCAGCAGCTTACCTTCACTTGTCTTGCAGACCCACACGTCCCTTCATATCAAATTACTGCTCTGAAAAGTGAAGGTGTGATTTATACCAGCTAACTAAGGGCATTTTTCACATGATAATTACTTAGTTCCAAAAACTGCACATCAAAACCAGTTTTTAGTATTTTACCTGCAATTTAGCAGCATATATTGTTTCTGCATTGTAAACACTACTGTAATTTTTCACTGCAAATCCACGATTTACCTCAGATTCACCTGAAACTTAACCATGATTTCTAACTAAACAGAAAACTGCAAAAATTCCAAGTGCCTCCCCACTTTTAGCAGTAGCATTGAATGAACTTGGGTAGGATAATGGGAAGTGGAGAAAACAAAACAAAACATTTAACTTCAGTGAAACTACAAGGTAAGGTTTTAGAAAACTTGAAGTTTGGAAGATTAGGAGTCCCTTACCTGGGCCTCTGGTAATAAATCCAAGAAATATCTGTGTTGACGTTAACATTTTAACTTTCCCATTTCTTGATTCCTCTGATGTGAAACTCTAGTTGTACAGAACAAAACACATACCGCAGCTGAATTAATAAAAATACCCTCAAAAATATAATGTGTTTCATTTGTATGTCCTTATATTGGAGAGGAGTGGTAAAACAACTTTATATAAATATGAATTTCAAAGTAATACACACTACTGCCATAAACAAAGATTCTACTATATAGTATGAGGAACCTATCAAGATGGTACTTTTATGGGCCATTTGAATAGAAATTGATGCAGCATTCGAAGCAGCAGAAAACTCTCAATATAAAAATATGTACTTTATTTTCTTCTCACTCCACTTTAATGTTCCTATTTGTTACAGGTTAGTCAGGTTTGGAGTTGGACCTCTTTCTAATCAACTAAAATCATTAAAGAACACAGCAGTCAAATAAAAATGCTATTAAGCAAATTAAAGTTTATATGCAGGTAGAGTCAAAGACTCTGGGTCTATAATAAATTCTAGTTTTCCAAAACTTTTTACTTTCCACTTAATTTTGCTATGATTTATGAGTCAGTCTCCTGGGTGCTAACTGTATATAAAAGAAACATTAACTCAGAAGAGGCAACAGTTTGTTTTTTAATAATAAAAAATGCATATTGTTTATACCATTATTGCTTAGGAAATTAGATAAGATCCTTTCTAATACCCTGCACACAGGATACTGTAGCAAACCACTTAACATGCAATAATAGAGTATTGATGGGGAACAGGGATAATGCAAGTCAGGGCTCCCCCCAGAGCAGACAGTCCCATGCTGTTAGAGCTTTGTAGTAATATGTTTGTTCCACATTAACAAAAAAAAATTTTGAAAAGAGATTACCACCTCTAGGGCATAAAAAGATCAAATTTAAGTGAAATACTTTGTGGTTATTTCATAATAAACACTGTTCATAAGAATCAGTGTTTATTTAATAAACAAAAAATTGTACTTTTTTTCATCTTGTCTGGACAGACTCTGTTACTGGGGTTCTGTGGAGTGCTGTATAAGCATCACAAGAAGACAATACAGCATTTCCCACAAAAGGCTCCCAGAAATAGATGATCATCATAAGGCCTGTGCAAAGCTTTCTGCCTGTTTTGAAAGTCTTCTTCAGTTTTTCCTGCACAGATGTGACCAGGTATATGTCACAAGAACAGGACAGCTGGGGTGACTTGTTCTGCAGGCACAAAGCCCTGTCAGCAGAGCTCAATCCACAGGAAAATGTACTCTCAACTTCCTCACACCAATCTGAGCTGTTTCCCAACTTGTCACCACACTTGTTCACTTCCAGCATAACACTGGCTGCACCTGGATGTTCAAGAAGGCAAAAGAAACATATTCCCAGGGCCAAAGAGCATCAGAAATAACACCCCAAATCCTGCTCCTTGAACCAGCACCCCAGAAGATTTTCATCAGTGCTGCCACTTCAGGGTTACAGCATGAAGAGATCATTGGGACACCTTCACTCCTCCCACTCTCCTGCAGCAGTAAAACAGGCAAGGCTAACCCTTTAGGCTTCCCTCATCTTCTCACCACAAGCACAACTGCCCCCTCTTTATATGGAAGAGCACAACTGAGTTACTGAAAATCTGTGATTCAGCTTGGGGTTGACTCTTCTTATAGAAACATATCTGGGTTCAAATATCCAACAGACACATAAATTGCAAATAATTAATTACCCCAGTCTTTCACATGCACTGCATCTCACTCTGCCTCTGAAGTACTGCTTCATTAAAAGAAGTCACATCTTTTTAGAAACAGCTGTACATACTAGTAAGAAAACAAAAATCTCCACACAAAGCAAAACCATCTGCTCCTTTCAGAGGGAGTTTACATTTGCTTAAAAGGACAGAGACAATGTGTAATTTTGCCAGAGTTTGGTTGGCTGGGATTTTTTATTTATTCATTTATTTTTTAAAGTATAGTTAGAGGTACTTTTCTGTACTACATTCACCCTTGAGTCCTCCTGACAGGGGTTCTTCATTTTCAAAATCACTGCTTTCTATTTTTTCTAAATATTTCTGTCTCCCAAGCCAGCACATCAAAGATACATAGAGAAACCCACAGACGGCTCACTGACATAAAGGAGAAATAAATGGCTGTAACTGCCTTTGCACTGAACGCTGTCAAATGCAAAAAGTGAAAAAAAATAAGAAAAATGCTTTCCAGATGCAATGAACTTGAAAAGATTAAAGAAGAGTACTACCCATAAATGTTGAAGTAGAACTGTTTGGAGATCAGAGACAGAAGAGGGAAAGCAGCAGTAGACAAAGGATAATTAATATTCTGGGCATTTTTATCCTTTTTTGGAGGTGGATAACAGTGGAAGAAACAAAATATTTAACTGACAAATTAAAATGTACCGACTATTTCTCCCACAATGCACGAGGTGTTTAAATATTTGCAACATGGGAAAAGCAGTTAGCAGAAGGGAGACGTGAATCAACAAAATCTCAGCTCTCATGAGACTTCAAAATATTTGTATTTCCTGTAGAAGCATTTGGAGAAAAGGGAGAGAAAGCTTTTTCTTTTCTTCTTCCTTGTTAGAAAGGAATATGTGAAACAGGTCACTTGACAAATGGTTTTGCTTTTCTGACAAACAGTTTTTACTGAAAGCAATTTTTCGGGTCCAAATTTTAAACTTCAGATCATGGATTTTAAGCTGAGTTCTAGAACTGTTCCTTAAAAAATTCAGCTTTTAACAGGAAAAGGGACTGATCTGCATAAAGGCAACTTTTACTCCCATGTACATGCAAGCTTTGTTCCCCCCTAAAACACCACTACATGGAAAAAGTATAGATCAAGGCATCGAAGCACTTTCCATCATGAATACAGATCACAAAATGTAGCCTTGTGCACATTACCAGAACTTACCAAGTAATTTTACTTAAATTTTTTTAAACTATTTTAGTATCTGTCCCATTTATAGCTATAAGCTGAAAGTCGCTTCAGTTTTATATAGACCAAACCTTAGGGTATATGCAATAATGATGACTTGAAACACTTGCATTGCAAAAATGTTATGAATCCTCAATGAAAGGGATTCAAAGGTGTCTTGGGAGAAGAATCCTTGTTCCATTGGTGCTGACTGCAAGACAACCCTCAAGTTCCAAATATCGTAATCAAGCTTGTTTTGACATCAACAGCCATAATCCACATGAAAAAGACCTAGACAAAAATAAAATCACTTGAGAATATGTGTTTCTGCACTCATACAGCTGCATCCCAAACTCTTTTAATATCACATTAGCCAAGGGAGAAGAGGATACAGTGAGCACCTGCTTGCTCTAAGGCAGCCCAAGGCCCTTCACTTGGTCCAGGCAAACACCCTTACAGTGTTCTTTTCAGATGAATGCAACACAGCTAACAAGCAGGAGTTTCGGAAGAAAATTTCTCTAGTATTTAGAGTCATCTGTGGGTTTGACCTACTAGAGTTTAGAAGACCTCCCTTTCTCCAGTGCTAAACAACTAAAAATATTTTATTTAATTACATTAAATAGTAAATTAAAAATTATATTGATGAGATTTAATTTTTGGTCCTTTTAGTTACCTAAAACTATGTCAGGAAGACCTTGTAAATGTGAAGACAGACATAGGAATGCAGCAGTCTCAGTGAGGAAATGAATGGTTGAAGGCCAACTCCCCAGGACGCAGTGTAAAACGTAACTTCTTCCTATTTCCATCTCAAACTTCATCTTCCTGCATACTGTAAAACAAAACACTTAACCCTTCTATGTCTCAGCTCTCCCAACAGCTACACTTTGGGGTGTTGTACAGCTTATAATATCTGTGAAGTGCTTTTCACTTCCTTACTGTGTATCAGCTGAGAAAACCAAAAATCGCACTGCAAATAAGAAGATATTTTTACTGATTTCTTTGGAGAGTGGCAAGTGGGGCATGAATGAAAAAAACACATCGATGTAGAATTAACACAGATGAAAATCTAAACTTAACAGAGGTTGAAATACAAACACCTGCCAAACAGACAGTGTACAGCTACTCAGCTATCACTATTTAGATTCCACATCTGGGGCAGTAGCAGCCTACAGAAGAGAAAACTCTCTGCAGTGAGTAAAAAATAAATCACCTCTCAGGGTCAGTCAAATTTTGAAAGTAACCAACTTTTTTCAAAAGCCTGCCAATCAGTCTCACGCTACAGAAATAATGCATCCCTCTACTGTCTATAGGTGACAAGAGCTCTGATGAGGTATTTCATTTGCCAGCACTGCTGCTGCTCCAAGTGAAGACAAGTGGGACTGTGCAAACTGAGCTAATTGTCAACACTTGATCAACTCAATTAGCTCAAATCAACCCAAGTGTTTCTCTGTCTGCAGTTACAGCTCAACAGGGCTTCAGACAGGCTACAATGACAAATTACACGCAAGGAAATGCAGATTTGCTCTGCCTACTCTCCAAGGTGGCCAGATGTTACCTGGTTTGAGAGTTCCACAACTGCGTTAGGAAAACACCCTGCCCTGCTGACCTGGCCTACATAAATCCTTGGCTCTGTCAACATGAACTGGGAATATTTCAAAGGAAGCTATTTTGTTCATAATTAAACAAAATAGGGAGGAACAGCACAATCAGTGCCAGTATTCTAGGAAAAATTTCTGCACAAAACCAGAGACTATTCCTGCCTTATATAAGTTGCAACTATTTCTATGCAACAAGATAGAACAGCTTTGTAGAATAAGAGAAATCCATCTTGGATAACCTTGTTGAATTTGTCCTGAGACTCCAAGGTGCAATCTCAGAGGAAATGAGAGGAAACACAACCAGCTTGTCTGGTTGGCTCCCCCTTCTCTCTGCTGCCAAGAAATCATGCAGGCCACTGAGACATGGACAGATTACAGCACTGACGAGTATTGGTGATTTTATTGATGAGGCTCTCAAATCATTATTAAACCAAAATAAGTTGTCCCTCCTCAGCTAGTGAAATGGACTGATGACTATTATCTCAGCCATGGCAGATGATAAATGAGGCTACCTTACCCAGTCAGGTCCTTGACCCAAATTCACAGTTAGTCAGTGACCTAGCCAAAACCTTGGAGAGAATTGTCTAATGATGCTTGTCATGACTCAAACTATTTCTTGGAAATTCTACTTGCAGCTTATCTGCCAAAACAGGTATTCTTCAATAATCAACACAGCTGCCAGGGCACCCTACTCCTCCTCTTCCCTGTTTGTCCTCCATGGTTAATACACAATTCTTTATAGTTCCACCAAGTGCCTCAGTTTTCTTCCTTTGGTGACAGAACAAATGGTGCTGCTTCATGCAAACTCTAAAAAAGAAAACAAAAAACCCCTCACACTGGTTTCAGTCAAGTTCTTGTAACAACAACCCAAATGCCTATCTGAAATTATCCTTTTACTGCACAAGGCACTGTACAAACATACAGATGGCAAAATCAGATTTTGAAAACATCCAAATTGGACAAAGCTGAAAAATTACCATCTGATTTTAGGAGTGAGGTCAGGGAAACATCAGACTAAGATTCCTGCTAAACATGCAGAAGAACTTGACACACCCACAAAACAAAATGATTTCTACGTTCAAAGATTGAGTATGTTGTAGTTTGGGAGGGTGGGGTTGTTGGTTTGGTTTTTTAGGGGTAATTTTTTTTTGGTGTTTTAATTGGTTAGCTTTCAGTTTGGTTTGGTTTGGGGTTTTTTTGTTTTTCTTTCTTTGAGGAGGAGGGAGGTTTTGTGTGAGTTTTCTTTTCTTGAAAAGTATTTCCTTTCACAGCTGTGGCAGTCTGACTCCTGCAGGACTACCCATGTGTGTAACAGCACATTTCTATTCAGCCTTTAGGGACAGACAAGTCAATATTCCATATTGGAGGCAAAATGCTGGGGGGGAGAAAACATGTAACTGAATTCCAAGTCTATACTGGTTTTGGTCAGGGTAGAGTTAACTTTCTTCGTAGTAGCTCTTACGGTGCTGTGTATTGGATTTGTGCTGTGAACAGCATAGACAGAGGCATATTTTACCTACTGTGGAGCTGTGCTCACTTCAGCCTCAGGGCCTCCTCCCTCTCCCACACTGCCCCACCAGTGAGCAGGCTCAGGGTGCACAAGAACCTGGGAGGGGACACAGCTGGGACTGCTGACCACAGGTATATTCCAGAGCACATGGCATCATACTCAGCAATAAAAGCCAGAGGAAAGAAGGAAGGGGAATGACATTCAGTTTTGTGGGGCTTGTCTTTTTCATGTCACCTTTAGCCCTGCTTTCCTGGAGATGGCTGAACACTTGCCTTCCCATGGGAAGCAGAGAATTAATTCTCTGTTTTGCTTTGTAGTTTATTCAGTTTTGCTTTACCTATTAAACTGCATTTATCTCAACCAACAAGCTCTTTCACTCTTACCTTTCTGATTCTCTCCTCCATCCTGCTGAGAGAAAGCGAGTGGCTGCCAGCCAGGGTTAAACCAAAACAAAACCTCAAAACAAAGCACCAACTACAAATGCAATACACTACTTTATGTTTATTAATATTCAAGCCACATATTATTATCCTCCACACAGTCACCCAAGCAGAAACAAACTGATATACCTTACACAGGTGTTATGAGATTAATTAGTTAATACTAGAAAACAATTTGAAGGTGCAATGCCATGTTACTGAAATGCTAAGTACCATAACATTATATATGTAGAAATGAAGGTGAGCTTGCTAGAAATCTCGAGACTGACTGCATACAGAGTAATTACAGGAGCAGTTCAAGTTATTTTCTTGCTTAATATAACAATCCATGTCCCAGCCCATCAAACCATTGTTTCCAATGAGTGAATATTGAGTGGAACTAACAGCTCACAGTAATGGAACTGTTCTCTGGAGAACACAGTATGTATCACTACCTCATAAGAGATACAACTGGAACAGAGCAAACTTCAAATGAGCACAGGAACCAGGGTGAAGCTATTCTTTTATCCATGCCAGGACTAGAAAAGTTCTAAGAGAAGCTTAAGAAAAAGCATCCCAAAAGAAGAGTTAATGCCAGTGCAGTGCCTATTAACCTCACTGTACTGAGGGAGTTCAGCATTAGCAGGGATGCCTCAGAACCTGCCCAGAGCACTTTAGGAAGGTTTCCTTACACACATGCACATACATGCATACACTAGAAGTAAAGGCCAGATCAGGCCTCAGCTTCAGCAGATTTAGCTCAAGGAATGACAGGAATTCCATAGAACTAACTGCAATTGTCAAGAATGAAATCATCTTCAAATCCCAAGAGGTCCAGTTCTGAGTTTGGCAGTATCCAGAGCAGAGCCCAGATCCAGTTCAAGCCAGTTTTACTACACAACAGTATTAACTGAGCTACAGAGTAACCTTTGAGAAGTGAAAATGATGATGAGGCAAAGAAAAAATTCAAACAAACAAAAAAATATATGCTCACATTACTTCATATCTCTACATTCCTATATAATTTTCCAGCCATGTCTAAGTTGAAGATTCCTGTGAAATTGTCCTCTTGCACACTTCCTGATACTATTGTGTAACTGAACAGTGACATGATACTCCTCAAATCTGCACACTTAGTCACACTCATCAACCAGCTCACCTTCAATTAAAAAGAAAACTCAATTTTGGAAGGATGACATTTTAGCCTTTATCAAACTCTCTCTACAATCCTAACTACACAGCCTCACAAGATCAATGTTCTTTGAAGAAGAATTCTGCAAATTATGTCTACCAGGTATGTAACACACACATTTTAGAAAAAACCAGTTCTGGCTCTCCAGTATTCAGAGACACACATGAATGTGGGAACAAATGCCTCAGGAAATAAAGTCAGCATCTCCCACACTACTTGGATAGATGGTAACTGAATACTCTGTAGTCCAGGAGATGCACAAATGTGATATTACAATGTGAATAACCAGAGGACAGATCTAGAGCTCACCTCCTGGACAGTGAATGAGAGGAGTAACAGCCTCCTCATCTCAACTGACCAAGGGATGGCCGGGATGCACATCTTGCTGGGCATGGTCCCTTCGCTCAGCTATGCATTCCAATTGTCCTCACACTCCAAAACTGCTGCAGGAGATGAGAACATCTTTCTTGTCAAACCACATTCACTGAGATCAGGTCTAAACAACAAGCAGTCTCCTACTGCAGCTGTGAACAGCTGCTCATACTAACCCTAAATTAAGGGTCCATAGAGATTCCTGCATAGCCATTTCTAAAGCTTCACCTGAAAACCTAAGCCGAAGTAAGTGGTAGTATTTAATATTTAATTTTAACTTTCCTCAGTGCTTTCTCAAATGCTTATCTTTTTCCTTGCCATTCAGTTTACAACTTAAATGTTGCGCATTCTCATAGAAATTTCCAAAGCCTCTCTTTGCAAAACCTCTCTATACTAACTAGCTTTTACCAGGTTCTGATGCACTAATCTTTTGACAACTCCATGACCAGTGTGGGAAACGTTCTCTTGAAGCCAAGGACAGCAGAGACTCAAACCATGAAAAGGTAATGGGCAGAAGACAATCTCTGAGAGATTACATTCCATAAAATTGAATTGGCAACATCTGCTCAATCTACTGTAGATAAACAGTGAACTATTTTCCAACTCATTAACTCAGAGGATAAGATATTATATAAACCCAGGGGCCTCATGCTTTGTTATCACATTTGAGGCTTGTCCCAAACTTGCCAAATGAGTTCTCCTGTACAAGAGAGAACCTAAGAATTGAGTTGCAGTTGCATACCAAACACATACCCACCTAAATCCCTGGATGACAAAAAAACCACCCCTGCTTACTCTGTGTTTCTAATTACTAGTCACTTAGCCTAAATTATTAACCATGTCCTCAGCAGTGATGTATGGTACATGTAAATCTCCAAACAGGATTCTAATAGAATTATCTAATTCTATTAAACCACAAACAACTATTCATTAAATATTTATTAGAAAGCTTGCATTCATTTAAAATAGATTGGAATGTCAGCAAAACACTTCACTAATCCCTTCTTTGTTTCAGCCTTCCACACTAAGGGTTCAAAATGAGCTATCAGAATCACACTTATTGATTTAGTACAAATTAGCTGGCTAATCAAAGTCAATAAAAATAAAAAGATCTGAAAAGAATTTACGAAGTAGACTATGGATTTCTCTGAAAAATACACTCTGTTTAAATAAACAAGTTAGTTAAATTCCAAATTACTTGATTATGTAAAGCTTTTTAGCTCATTCTACCATAGGGCGGAGGTGGTAAATTACAACTAATTCAATTTTATTTGTAACACCAGTGAGATACATTTAAAGAAAAAAAACTGTTTCAAGAACTTAATTCAATAGTGTTTTAAGTTCTCAGTGCATTTGTTAGGTTGGATTTTTCTACAGCTTACTCAGTCTAACCTGGAACCAGAGCAAACGCAGTATTTTAAAAATCAAAGGGACAAACAACTCAAAGCATTCAAAATCACAAACAACAGCACCTATTCACCTTCCAAAAAAAAAAAAAAAAAAACCAAAAGAAATGAACAAAACTCCACAAAATCCAAAAAACCAAAAAGTCAAAGAAATGAGGACAAGTAGAAAGAACACAGGGCACAAGTAGCCAGATGCCACGTTATCACTACAGCGTTATGAGTTATGCAAAGCCAATCTTTATGTCATTAAATTTTGTGGCAGATCCCGCTTTGATCCACACAGTTTTACATATATTTACATACACATTTGAGTCATTCCAACAAAATCCATGCTGCTTACTGCTGAAGTGTAACCAGCCCCTGGTGACACACATCCTCTAGAGTCATCCCCTCAGAAAAATGTAAATCAATATTAGCTGAAAGAATAAAACTAAAAAAATCGTCATGCAAGTACTACAACATGCCTGTCCCAAAAGTAGACACAATTTTGTGTTCTTGAGGCCAGGAATCATATGAAAAAAAGGTAGTCTCTTCCTCCTGTCTTGCTTTCTCTAAGTGATATACTTTTCCATCCCTCTCATGACATCTGGAACTTCTCTCTACATGAATCACCTCCATGGCGAACTCCTCATCACATGTAGTGCAACTGTTCTAAGGACTGCTACCATCCCACAGGGGACACTGGACGCTGCTCAGGATCAGATTGGTTTAAAATGTGGGCGGGAGGCTGCACATTTTGCAAGGCGGGGGGAAGCAGAAATCCTGGAACTTTTCCATGCTTAGATGAACTGTACACCAATGCTGAACAACCTGGAGAGGCATGAGGCAAATCAGACAGATCATAAATTTCTCCAAATTTCATTAAGACTCCAAATTATCTTTCATTTCAAAATGGTGGCTGTCCACACACAATCAGAATAAAAGTGCTTTTTTGAGTTACCTTCATTGTGAATGCTGCCTGAAAAAAATCCCACTCTTAAACAATGCAGAAGAAAGCTACTGCTGACATTTCAGACCAATTAGTGAAAATGAATAAAACAAAAACTAAGATTTCCTTTACTTAACACTCCAGAGACGTATGAAAGGAGCTCAGTTAAACTCAAGTCCTGCAAGTGAAGGAGTTCAGCTCCCTGCAGAGCCTGACTGGCCAAGCAACTCCCAAACAGGCTGGTCCACACTGCATCCCACAAGTGTCCAGTGAAAGCAAAGCAATCTGCTGCTGTCTTCACTTCCCTCAGGCTTTTTTGGAGGTGGAGTCTTTTAGACACTTGCCCAAAGTTCTTGCTGTTTTCATGTATTTTTTGATGGGTCTTTGTTATCAAGTACACTTCCTTTTGCTGTAAGAAAAGCAGGCTCAATCCTGGATTATGTGCTGCTTTTTGTGGTCTTGTATACTGGGCACAACACAAGATAGAACTCCATCAGCTCATAAACAGTAGCAATTCACAACCACTTGGCACATGTGTAAGTGACTGCAGAGAGCACAAGATAGGGACACGAAACCCTGATGAGATTTTACCAGAGATCAAGGCAAGAAGAAATTGGCCCTAATTTTTGTACAATAGCCAGCACTTTAGCTCTTCACTTGGAAACTTCACAGCTGTGAAACATTTACGGAAAAGGAAGGCAATTACAGAGCACTACCACTGGAGGAGCTTAAATTATTTAAGGTTCACCATGTCTCTGATTAATCTTATTTCATTTTTTCCTCAAGATCAGATGCTGTTCATTTTAACGCCCTGAATTTCCACATATTGAGCTGGGATTATCTATTCATCTAAATGTATGTAGACTACATATGGATTTTTTGTTCCAAACACCTTTCTCTCCTCAGTTCTGCTCCAAGCCAACTCTCTGATGCCAAATTACACTGTTAATCCACATTTCATTCCATGTAAAATCAGTGCACACAAGAACACACAAACCTGTCAGCTTTAATGAAGACAACCCTGAAAGTCCAAGATAAATAGGTGGTTTGGTGGGCTTTTGTTTTTGGGGGGTTTAGTTGGTTGGTTTTTTAAATGTTGCTGTAAAATTTAGAACTTGATACTGGTTTTTGAGTTATCTTCATTGTTGAATGCTGCCTGGAAACAATCCCACTCTTAAACAATTGGTTTGATAATGCAAAATTCCATCAAACCGATAGCTTCATCGGCCAAGTCCTTACCAGGGAAAGGGCCTGTTTTGGCTGGGAGGGAGCACGGGTTAGGAATTGTAAATCATGCACAATAAGCAATCATACACAGTAATCACCGGCCATAAAATTAAAACACAAAAAAACCCCCACACAAACAAAAAACAAAAAAACCCCACCCACAAAACAAAAACCAACCAAACAAAAAAACCCCACCACCACAAATCCATGGAAACAAAACCACATCAACCAAAACAAAGCAGACACATCTAATGGCGAAAGCTAACAACCTGTAGTTCAAGTTCTCACTGCACCTCATATCATGTCCACCTTCTGATTCTTAGTTCTCACCTTTCCATAGCACAGCAAAGGAAGACCGATCACTGAAGCTAGGATTCAAAAAGTAATCTATTTGCTTGTGGACTGTCACCTATCCCCAACAGGTTAGTTATTGTTCTAACTCAAACCTTCACTAAATAAGCCAAGGTAACAAAAAAGTAGGAGTGTTTTATTTATGATAAAGACAATGGTAAAGACAGATTAAAAACTCTGCACACTGATCACAGAAATGATTCCCCATGTGCAAGTGTGTATCACTAGCCAGATTTTAGACCTGGGACTGCAGCAGTAACTCCCACAAAGATCCAGGAGAATGATGAAACATGGAAGGGCAATACGTAACTGCTGGCACAACAGCAATAAAAGCAAAACCATCAGCCAAGGACTGTACAAAACTTGATTCTGAAGTATCAAGAGAGCCAAGGATTTGAGTCTTTGTGAGATATATCAAAAACAATTACTGCCAATTTAAATCAGTGTAACTCCCCAATTTGTAAAGTGTTTTCAAACTTAGGACCCTCAAGACCTGCCCTACCAGCAGAAGCACCATGTCACAAGTATCTACCAAACGTGCTGCTAAAGAAAATGCTACGAAAAGGTCAAAGAAACTGGTCCAAAAAGTCAACTCACTCATAAAGTACCATTAACACCCTGGAGCCTCAGTGTCTCCTTGTGATACATCACACAATCTTAAAAAGTCTGTATAGACTCACAACTTACAGAATTTAAACTATGGATTTAAGTGATTCTAATCCAAGTAAACCTAGAAGATGACACATGGTCTAAAAGCTGAAGTCTTGATTGCTCAAGCAAAAGAGTCAGACTCATAACCTTCAGAGCCACACATTATCTGACTGCCATGAGGCACGAAGACTGATACTCCTATAAATCATTTGGAATTATTTGAATAATAAAGGATAGAGTTCTGAAATGTCAAAATCTGAACTACTGCCTGTTTCTTTTACAGAAGAAAGTCTGAAAAGGTTCAAAGTCTTTTGAATGCTCTCTCTTTAAAGGGAGCAAGAACCCTAGATGGCAGCAAGAGTGATAATAGGTAATGCCCTGCACAAAGCTCACCAAGTGCAAAACAGTTCCCAAAGATCTCCACTCATTGAATTCTACTTGCACATTTTTTTACTTCTAAGTTACAGCAATATTCTTATCAATGGTTAGCTTTAATCCAATTTTAAAAGAGTAACATCAAACACATCCATTTCAATTTCTTAGGACGTTAAATCACCCAAACACCCTTGATTACCCAGACTGCCCATCCCAGACTCTGTTAACCCCTGACACATAACAACCACCTCACTATATGAGAGTGCTCTGAGGAATTCCATCCCAGTTTTCTTCTTAAGTTTTTTGGCTCCTTTCATAAACACTAAAGCACTCTCAGACTTCAGATATTTAGTTACTAGGAAAAGTTGGCAATAAACAAGCTATTTATATTTCTGTAAATTAACTCTAGCTAATACTTTGTGAATTACTGATAAAGCAAGTATCAGTAGGTTCCAAACCACTAATATTTAAAAAACCTCATGAAGCAGTGGTATATACTTTTATGCAGTGATAAGAAAACAGATTAATAATAAAGTATGCACAAAGGTATTTAGTTCACTTTATTAATGAGTTTTACACCAGTAATTTACAACAGCCCAAAAAAAACTAGCAGAGGCACAACAAAAAATGTTCTTGCTCCAAGCAGAAGTTAGGAGAGTGAACTCATAGGGTGACCTCTATAAACTGACATGTAATCAAACTGAAATCAGCAGATAATTTGTCTGAACATAGAAAAGGAAAATGTGCAATATCTTTAATATATGGATGGTTGGGTAGACTAAATGACTGTCACACAGAAATCTTATCTGTAAACACTGCAGAAAGTCTGACGATTTTACCACAATAAATGACTGGTTTCAATCAAACTGCGAAAGTAAAAGGCTTGGCCCACAGGAGTAATTACCAGTCCCTTGTCTGAAATAAAGGGCAGTTACAGCAAGCTCAAATGTGCTTACAATAGCTGAGCACTTGATTATAGAGTACTGCAGCAATCAGCAAGAAAGGGCTATTGGAGGGTGGGTGCTTATGCATCTGTGTCCCCCACTTAACAGCACTGTCTTGTGAGGGATCGCCACCATAGAGCCTAACTTAATGTAGTGCTTAAGTTGACTTTTAAAACACAACACAAGTCTTCTAAGGAATTTTGAATATAGAAGACCAAAAAAAAAGAAAAATCACAAGGCAGAAGACGGGGAAGAGAACTCAGTGTGGTCTTGTCTACATCTAGTGTAACTGTGTAAAAAGCTGTAGAATTCCTGCTGCAGACACTAACACCACATGGCAGAGCTGCACTATAAGTACCACGCCTACAGTCATTCTCTTCATTATTTTCAGGTTTTTCTTCATGGCACAGAGCTGAAGCAAGGCTAGCAGAGCTACATTACTGCACTGAACTACAGAGCACTAGAGGCAGTTTCACAAAAAGCAACTCAGGCTACTTTTAAAGCCAAACAAGATTTGGCATTGCGCCTTTCACATTGCAAATCAGGATTTCAAAAATTTCTGTCACCTCATTAAAATCTCCACTGTGGCAAGACTAGGGGAGAAGACAACTAAGCTGACAGAGAAGAGCTCTTTTTTGATTTGGGTAATCTGCAATGTGCAGCTACCTGAGGAATGAGCATTTGCCATACTCAGCACAGGGATTTGCTGGAGCACCTGTGTTGGTTCCACATGCTTGCAAGAGTATTTCAAGTGCCCACACACAGTACCACAGCTCCCTCAAATTCTAATTCCACCAACTAGCTTATACTATATTAGTTATCCTTTGCAGAACTCATCTTCAGACTTACCAGTATTTTCTTCAAAGCACCACTCAAACATTCAGATTCACCATGAAGAATGGACCCAGCGTCTGTTTTGGTTTTACCACAGTCATTCCTCCTTCCTAAAAGGCTGGCAGAGAGCCCTGGCACAGAAAGACCAGTTAATGGAAGGCAGGTCAGAGGCTGGTGGTGGTAGAAATCACCAAATTGCTGTGCTTCATGAGGCAGAAATTCAGCCAACTCCAGTGTTTCACCTTTTTGCTAAAGGTCCCCAGAATCACATGCAGCACTAGCAGAACATGCTGGTGCACTGTATACAAAATAGCAGAGTGCATAAAAACAGTACTATCCTCTTGCAATTAGAAGATGTACCAGGGACACCAGTCACAGCTCCACAAAATGCTCAGTAGTTTATGCAAAGTTGAGCAAAGTCAACTGCAGAGACTGAAAATCGTTTCCCAAATGACTTGGTCAATCCAGGACATTCTCTCATAGATGTGGATTCTAAAACTCTTATGGCAGAGGAAGTTATTGTAAACCTCTTCCCTCTCATACAGGGTATAACACACAGCACTTAATGTATTTTTCTCCTTGGCTTCCTTCAACTTGTGTTCATTTTACTTTGATCAATTCTATATAAGCAAAAAATCATTCCATCTCCACTAGAAAAAATGGAGCCACAAAGACTGAAGTCCCCCACCCCATAAGCCACAGCCTTTAACTATGAAACTTGGCAAGGAAGAAAAATGTTAAGGAAAAAAAATCTGATTTATTGTTTGTGGTCCCTGGCATCAGCCTAGTCAAACAGCAAGCCTAAATGTCCAAATCAGGGTGGAGACTATCATAATTAACATTATCATCCTTCATGACCTTTTCAAGTCCATTCCCTGTAAATCCTCTGACAGTCTAAATTATTTTAGTTACTTAATTCATTTTGGAACAATAACAACAAAAAAGTAAGTGGGAAGAATAAAGAAAAAGATAAACAAGATAACAAGATGTAAAACATAGTACTAAACTAAATAACCTAAAGATAGGCAGCAATCTTCAGTTTGGTGGGTATTTTTCCTGAAGTTCACTATGCCCCTGTGAAAAGGCACGTTCTGTCTTTTGCAAATTATCCTATTGACATATTTTAGAGCTGTTCTTCTCTTCATATTTAATTAGATTTTCAGTGACATGAGAAAATGCAGTGAGAAAAACCCCTATTTTTCCATTAATTATTTATGATTGCATTACACTGCAGTACTAAGTATTCCTGTGATTACTGTCCTTCACTCCCAACTCCCATCCCGAAACTGAGAGAGTTTGGCTATCCTACCACTCCTGTTCCACATCATTTAGTTGGAACTAATATAGATCAAACTTCACAATCAAAATCCATGAAGGATGTGCAGGAGTCAACTTAAATTTAAAACGATAGCAAAGTAAGAAAGTAAAAAGCAAAAGAAAAAAAAAAAAGAAAAGTCAAGAAAAATGTGGTTTTATGATGCTAAATTCAGATTTGTTTAGACTCAAGATTACAACAGAGCAACTAAACAGTGAACAGGTAAAGACAGAGTATGGCACAAAGCAAGTGGCATCTAAGTTGAAATTAAAAATATTCTTTGTCAAACTGTTTTATTCTCACTGCATGTGCTGCTCAATCTCTTTAGCTCATCATCTTGAAAATCTACCCATGTAATCAATAGATGCCAACACATCACAAAACAAAATGAGCTAAAAATGAAAGAGCAAGTTACTCACAGGTAGTTCTCAAGCTGTGGCCTATGTTCTTCTCTTTCGTATTGCAGACATACAAAACAATACACATCTTTTCAACATACAGACAAGAAAACATGCACATACACAGAGAAAAACACTGAAATGTCAAGTTTTCAGCTCTTAAAAAGCAAACTTAGGCAACAACAGGACATTCCTCAGCTTTTTCACTTCACAAAATGCTGAAGGTATGCTGAACAAACTCTGGATATATTTTCAGACTATTTTTTTGAGCTCAGCCCCAATACTGAACCTTTCCAGACTTCCTGGCTATCGGTTGCCGACGTTTTTTATTTTTTAATTTCAGTGATATTATTGTGCATCAGTATAAAGACATTTAAATTTACATAAGCATATCATAAATAGGAGGCAGCCAGAAGAGATTCTTTCCTATACCTGGGTATTGTCTGTGTGGCTTGTTCATTAGTAAACTTGATTGATTTAACCTATTTCTGAGCATTTATACACAAAGGATATCTGGTCATATTGAATCTGTGACTTTTATACACAAATGCATTAGTTTTTTCTTGAATTAAGAGATCAAAACAATTATCCTGGAAGGCAGTAACAGTCTCTTTCAGCAGCCCAAGAACAAGGGAAACAAATTCCTGCAGCAGGTCAGTATGGGTGGTATTTATTATGTGGGTAGGGCTGACATTTTCCCAGATGCCTTAGGGATCTGAATGTCCAGTTCACATAGTGCAAACAATTAATTTTAATAGTAATGCAACATCTGCAGGCTCAATCAATCTTGGTTATTCAGGCAAAACTCCTCATGAAAATGAGAAAATATGAATAAGCTTCCATACAAATCCATTTGCTGAATTAACCTCTGAATAACTTTCACTGATCTATCTGTTGATTCATTCTACTCTCAACTGCCTTTGAGTACTCTCCTTCTGCAGCTGAATATCTGCTTACTAATGCTTAGCCCAGGCTTACACTTAATATCCCTCTCTTCTTCCGTGGGTACCACACTTTCACAAGTTCCCCTTATGTTCACTGATGTGATCTTTTCTTTCAGTTGAACAACACTGTCCTACAGTGTCATCATATCTTCACTGAACAGCAGGATAGTACTATATTACTGTATCCCGCAGCCACAGGGAGGACAGGAGAGAGACCCAACAGGCAGGAGTTGTGCAGCAAGATTGATTTATTTAATTATTTTACAAACTCTTTTATAGACTTTTTTCTTCATAGTCTAATTGGACAAAGGATCAGCCACCCCCTGGGTTGACTGGCTAGAAATCCTAAACATCCATTATCAAAATATTTTCCTACTGTACCATAAACAAAGCTCTGCAAGGTCGCAGGTGTTCATAGTTTATAGAACTCTGCAAATATCTTCATGAGAGAGAAAAGTATCTCATGGGCTTAGAAAGAAGCAGGAAAATTTCTTGCTAACAGCATTATTGTATCCACAATTCCCCCTTTTTGTTTTATAAGATAACAATTCTACGATTAATCCTAAATAGAAATTTACATCAGTTATTCATTCTAAATATGTCCTTAAGGCTTTAACTATCTGACTCCATAATAAGAAATTTACAGTTCAGTCTCTGCTTGTAGAAGGACCATCCCAGTCTCTGCTTGTAGAAGGACCATCCGCCTGATGGTTGACATCCTGGTCACTGTCAGAAGAGTCATTAGGCTGATGATCTACATTCTGGTCACCATTTGGATGGTTGGCATTCTAGTCACCATTTGGAGGTTGCCTGTTCAGCCTCTGGTGCCATAGGTCAGGGCAAATGCATTTTGAAGGTAGCCACCGTATCCCCAGTATCTGTGGAAACGCAAGCATATCCACGACCCCAAACGATAAGCTCATGTGGGCCTTCCCACTGGTTAGTGAGTAAATTCCGCACCCAGACTTTTGCCCAGGGCAGTCTCACCTGCAGACTGCAATGAGAGAAAATGATTCAAAATAACAGGATTATTTGAATTTTGTGGTACTGTAAGGTGATTAATTGTATACAAAGCTTTTGCTAGTCGGCTCTGTGGGGTTTCTCCATGCATTTCCCCTTTTTGTTTTTCCAAAACGCGCTTCAAAGTACCATGAGTGCGTTCGACAATGGCTTGGCCAGTAGGAGAATGTGGGATACCAAAAGGTATGGTCTACACCCCATAGGTGTAAAAACTGCCGCGTCTTCTCTGAGGCGTAGGCAGGACCATCATCGGTTTTCACAGAAGCTGGCACGCCCAGGACTGAGAAAGCCAATTTCCAATGGGCAATGACATCACGGCCCTTCTCTCCAGTGTGAGCAGTAGCCCACATAGCCGAGGAGAAAGTGTCAATAGACACGTGCACATATTTAAGCCGACCAAATCTGGGGATGTGTGTTACATCCGTTTGCCAAATCTGCAAGGCTTTTAGCCCTCTGGGGTTTACCCCTGCTGGCAAAGGTGCAGTGAGTCCATGACAGTCAGCACAAGCGTTGACAATGTCACGCGCCTCGGTTGGCGTTAAATGAAACTGCTTCTGCAGGGTATGTGCACTTTGATGGAAGAAACCGTGCGATGCCTTGGCTTGAGCAATTTTGTCAGGCTGAGGCCCTACCCATGCAGGGTTGGCCAGCATGTCAGCCCTGGCATTGCCTTCTGTTAGAAACCCTGGAAAATGGGTGTGGCTTCAAATGTGCAGAATATAATACGGATGCACTCGAGCCTGAATTGCAGACCACATGGTTTGCAATAGTGAAAACAGAGCCGCATTGTTCACCTCCTTCAGAAATGAACAATCCAAGCGTTGGGTTATATCTGCTACGTAAGCAGAGTTAGTAACCAAATTCCTGTGAGAATCGTTGAAAAGCCATGGTAACAGCCCTTAATTCAACTAACTGAGCAGAGTTTCAGCACCAGCCATTAAGATCCCTCCTTCGTAGGATACTGTGCGCCCTTATGCACAGTGACCCCTATCAAAAATTTGTCCCAATCCATACCCCCCAAGCTGCCAACATGTCCCGTCCCCAAAGGTTAAGGGGAGTGGTAGCAACATAAGGCCTAATTGTAGCTGTGTGCCCCTCTGAATCCTTCACCACCACAGGCCGTTCGCTTAAATAGCTCTGTGTGGTTCCTCCTAATCCTGCGATGGCCGATCCCACTGGGGCTAAAGGCCATGAGGGAGGCCATGCAGAGAAGGAGATGATCGTTACATCAGCACCCGTATCAATCAAACCTCGAAGCTGAATCCGGGGTGGACGGGGGTTCAGCAGGATCAGGGTACATGTCATCTGTGGCCTTTGGTCAGAGATGTCTGCGGTCCAGAAGGCCTGCGGAAGTCCCATAGATCCACTGCCATTGTCAGTTTGTTGTTCTATCCTGGGGACACAAGACTTAAAAGGCACTAATTTAGCAAGGCAGGTCTTTTCAGGAATAGTTACAGGGGGTTTTTGCGTGGAGACCATAGCGCAAATCTGACCTTTAAAGTCAGCATCAATAACTCCTGAGTGCACTAAGATTCCTCGATGGGCAACATCAGGTTTTCCCACCAGCATCGCACTGGATCCCTGGGCTAAGGATCCATATGCATCCAAGGGAACCTTATAAATACCACTAGAGTCTAAGATGACTGCGGCTGCGGTGTGGACGTCAAACCCGTCTGATCCGTGGGTGCCGTCTGATCCCTGGGTGCCGTCTCTAGGATTGCTGGGTAGGCCTGTGCCTGTACCTGTGCCACTCTCTGGGGGAGCGACTGCATCGGAGAGCAATTCCCCCTCCTTGCACCCCAGCAGAAGTTTCCCGACAACGGCCGACCATCGGCATGAGTCTGGGATCTACAGTAGCCTGAGCAATGCCCTGGCCTGCCACACCTCTTGCACTGGGGGATTGGTTCTCTTTTTGGCTCGGCTTAGGCCGCTTCCGTTTTTTCGCCTGTTTTGGTTGCTTTGGTTCACGACCAGAAGATGTGTGAACAGGCTGCAGGAACGCAGCCAAAGCAGACCTTCTCTGGTTCCCAGATCCTACCTTAGCGCAGGCCTTGACCATGTCTGTTACCTCAGATTCTGCTGGTAAGGCATCTGTGATTTTTCTGCACTCCTCGTCTGCATCATCTCTCACTAACTGCCTTAACAACATCTGCCTTAACCCGTCATGCTCAACCTGCTTCTCGAGAGAAGGAGCGACTTTTTCTACGAAGGAGAGGTATTACTCTGATCTCCCTTGAATTATTTCAGTATAGTGCTTTCTAGGAGCAGACAACTCTATGGTTTTCAACAGGGCAGCCGTGCCGACCTGTTGAGCTTGCTGCAGGATGCTAGAGGGAAAGGTACCTGGGATATTGGGATCAGAGAAGGGACCAATCCCCATAAGAGCATCCGTCCCCACTGCACATCTAGGATCGTCAGCAGGGAGCTGGATATTCCCTAATGCAGCCCTGTCAGCCAGCTTTCTCCAGGTATTCTCAAAAACTGCACATTGTACAGGTTGAAATAGGATTTGACCTAAATGCCTGATATCAAATGGAGCAAGCAAATCCGTATTTATCACCCTTATTATTTGCATAACCTCAGCAGAACCAAGCCCATGTTGTGCAACCTTGGATTGTAGATCCTGTGTGACCTTCCAGGCAATTATCTCATGCTTATGCTGGCCTGAATTTGGGAGAGCCTTATACACTGGGAAAGCTTGGATCTCCCCTTTGAGGGAGTCACTACCATCCTGAACTACTGGCACAGCCTGTGGATGCAGTGTAATAGCTCCCCAATTACTCTCAGGATCCTCAACTCTGCTTGGCATCCCCAGTGTTTCCAATAAATCCCAATCGTCTTCCTCCAGAGCCCACATCTTAAGTGACTCCCAGAAACGGTTGTAGTATCTCAGACGCACTGTCACAGTGCAGTCCAGGAGGGTCCAGGAGCGAGACTGGAGCAGCCTTTTCTTTCGTCTCCCGGCTACAGCCGCTTTACGACCTGGGGCCAAAGCCTCCTCTGCCTCACTGCCTGACGAGGAATCATTGGTTAAAGGACACTTTGAGGTGCCGTGAATGAAGAGAGGCGGCCAGGAAGGAAGGGGCTGACCAGAAGAGAAACTGGCAGCACAGGCTGCAGTCGGCTGAGCTGTGGTTTGAACTGCAGCCTCTTTCCGGGATGCGACCGTGGCCAGTTTCGACCGATCTGACGCTGGAGCTGCTGTGGCCATCGCCGGTGCTGCTGCCGCGCCCAGAGCTGTGGCTGTCTCTTGTGCTGCAGCAGTGCCCAGCGCCGCCGCTGGCCAGGGCACGGCCGCCGCAACCGCCGGTTCTGTCGCTGGTCTCGGCTTTGCTGGCGGCTGGGGAGCTGGCACAGTGCCAAATGCTGACACCGCGGCGGGTCGTGGGTTTGGAGCTGCTGGTCACGCCACTTCCGTGTTCGCCATGTCTCTCGCGGGGGGTGTGGGAGGCACGGGAGGCAGGGAAGGCGCAGGCACGGTGCGTCCCATGTGGAGGGGCTCCTCTGGCCGCTGCAACAGCTGCTTTTGCAAGCTGAGCAGTTCCGATAGCTGCTGTGATACGTTCAGCAGCTCTATCACCAAAGGCAGATGCTGTATTAGAAGGTTCTGCTTGGTTCTGCTTTTCCACAGCGGTGTCCGGCACCGCGCCAGCCAAAGGCATCCATCTGGGCATTCTCAACGCAGCAGGCGCCTGCGCAGACCATCTAGGAGCCGCCATGGGCATCCAAGATGCGAGCCCACTAGACCACGGCCCTGAAAAGCAGTGGCCGCCGCTGAGCCAAACGGCAGGGCAGGCTGTGCGCTCCCCGGTGCCCCAACATCCCTGCCAGTTTCTCTGCCAGCGCGGGGTCCTTGGGGGGCGCAGAGTCCTGCGACTGCACAGGGTGACCCGGTGCAGGCTCTGGGGCATGCTCCATCCATGGAGCCGGGGGTGGGGTTTCGGATCTGCCACCACACGCCCCTAGAGCCAGGTCAGTGGGTTCTCCTTCGGGTATCTGTCACTCGCCACCGGAACAGGCAAGCCAGCTCTGCTGCCACAATTACAGGTTATTAGCAGATTAAGCAAACCCCACCATGTGCGTAGTAATTCCAGCACTGGCAGATCCCCAGATGGGAACTCATACCAGAGCGCAGAGCCGACTTCTTGCCACAGCCCGAAACCCAAGGCGGTGTCTCCGTTCGGGGAGATGCCATGCAGGGCAGCCCAGTCCAATAACTCACAGAGTGAATTCTCAGAAATGGAGGTGTTCATTAAACTGAAAACACCTTCCAGACTGTTAACACAGCGTCGGTTTTTAAGCCGCTGTTCGCCATTCTTTCAGTCCCTTCAGACATCCCAGTCCGGAGGGGGGGAAAGGGAACAGCGTACCTCTAGAGAAATTTGGCTTGGCTTGCAGCGTACAGGACACGTCGCAGTGTGCAGATCACATTGGTGTGCACCAAATATTACTGTATCCTGCAGCCGTAGGGAGGACAGGAGAGAGACCCAACAGGCAGGAGTTGTGCAGCAAGATTGATTTATTTAATTATTTTACAAACCCTTTTATAGACTTTTTTCTTCATAGTCTAATTGGACAAAGGATCAGCCACCCCCAGGTTGATTGGCTAGAAATCCTAAACATCCATTGTCAAAATATTTTCCTACTGTACTATAAACAAAGCTCTGCAAGGTCACAGGCGTTCATAGTTTATAGAACTCTGCAAATATCTTTGTGAGAGAGGAAAGTATCTCATGGGCTTAGAAAGAAGCAGGAAAATTTCTTGCTAACAGCATTATTGTATCCACAGTACTATACATGACTAATCGTGAGCTGTGAGATAAGTACTTGTAGATGCTAAAAGAGCTGGAAGAGAGATTTTCCTATTTTTAACAGCCACTTGTGAAAGTCTCCTTTCTCACACAAACTAGCTTGGAAAACTGTTTGAAGTTTTGTAAACTATCTCACAGGTGCGCAAGTTGTTTGTGTTTTGTTTTCCACACTGGGAAAAATATTTTGGAAATGGGTGTTATGCCATTCAGCCAATCGCTCTGGGACACAGATGCTCAAGCATCCAATGGTGTTATGCCACTCTTGCAAACAAAGCTATATAAGCTGATTTATATAATTAAATATAGCCACTTCTAGCCTTTGAACCCGATCCTGGACTGTGTTGTTCTCGGTACAACAGTGTAGATACAAAAATGCTGCTAGCAAGGATTTCCTTGCTATTTTCTAAGTCCGTGAGAGACTTTTCTCTATCACAGAAGAGGTAGCAGGGTATGTAAACAACCAAGCCACCTGCAACCTTGAAAAGTCTTGTTTATAGTAGAAAAATATTTTGACAATGGATGTTTTAGGATTTTAGCCAATCACCCCAAGGGGTGGCTGATCCTTTGTCCAATTAGACTATGAAGAAAAAAGTCTATAAAAGGGTTTGTAAAATAATTAAATAAATCAATCTTGCTGCACAATTCCTGCCTGCTGGATCTTCTCTCCTCCTCCTCCCTATGGCTGCGGGACACAGTGATATACCGTAGGAACCAGGTCTGCGGTAATACAACAGCAACAAGTACTCTCTAAAAGGTTTTCGGTTTTTAAGTGTTGGGAAAAGGCAGCAGACAGAAAGAGAATCTAAAAGTTCTCTGGCAATCTGAAAGATAGATGCAGCATAGGCAAGGATGGTGTCAGCCTTCAGATACTGCCCCTTCAGCCTGCCTGGATGGTGAAATGAATGGGCCACTTCCCAAGGAGCAGAGACTACTTGAGCATCTGAATACCAGCAGTTTGAGAGCTCTCTGCTGAGTCTGCTGACAACAGTACTATATGGTGTGGATCCAGTGTTGGCTTTGAATTAAACATACCTTTCTTGTGCAGCTGAAGAGCAGGAGGACAGGCAATTTTATCTGGTCTTAACACTGACACCCACCTTGAAAGAACTTGATCAGTATTTCCAATTGCCTGCCTCGAGTCTTTTGTGCTTTTCTGAGCAAGCAATGGTGCATGTGTAGCCTTCACACCTTACCTGAAGGGCCACCAAGTTTCACAAAGCACATGAGGGAGAGAAGAGTAACAAAACTTTCAGAGAAGGTTGCTGTCAGGCTAGGAGAAGGGATTACTTGTTATGGACCATAATTAAATGAAAGGCAGAGGGAGGAGGATATGTCTGTGTTTGTTTGCATCAGACAAGAAAACGTACATCCAACACCACACAAAATTAACATTGTCACTAGAACACCAGTTAATCACTTCAGACACCTTATCTGTCTCCCATACCTCCCTGCCTCAGATGTATCATCATTTACACTGTAAAATGTTGCTAACTAAGAACAATCTGGAGGCTTAATGGACCACAGATCAAGAAGCTTGACATGTTAGTGTTGTTTCCCTGCCCACTGCCTCTTTTACACAACATGTAAATAATGCTGGTCCATCACCAAACACTTGGTAAGGATTTGGCTTGTCATTCGAGGATACAAAACACACAGGTGGCCAGTTACGAAAGGGGACCAGGAGAAAAACAGTTTGTGAGGCTGCAAGACACAGAAAGGGCACTTTAAGGGGTCTGCAGTAAGGGAGAGGGACCCACTCTGATTTCACATTGCACTTCTGCATGCACCTTTTTAACACAAAGGCATTCATGAGGGAAAGTCCAACAGTCAAGAAGCACATCTGTAGTTCTGCTGATAGCAAGTGTGTAGAAACAAAGATTAGAGCACTCTTTAGGGTATTTAGCTGTCAGCTAAAGCTTCAAAATTCTCCTTTGCAAATGGCCTAATAGCCCCAAAACTGCTACAAAAACCACTCTGAAGCTGATCAGTATGCAGGAGCAGAACAAATTCACATGGGTAAGTTTTGCTATAATCAGTCCATTAAGCTTTTACTTTGCATCCATAGTCTGGCATCAACTCTTCAACAGCCAGAAAGATGCTTCTTCAAGAGTAACAAGACTGTATAAGAGGTTTATTCTTTTTCCCAAGCGATACACATACTTCAGATAATGAAGTGGCCATCTGGAAGGACAGATAAGTAATCCGGAAATCTTTGAAAGGTCAAATATTTTTTGACATTAGTAGGAATTTTATAAATCTTAGGGAATAATGTAATTTTTTTTGTTATTATTCGAAAGAGACTCAATGTATAAATACCTCTGAAAGCATTGAGAACCAGTCACTCTGCAGATGGCAGCCATTCATGTGAAAATCCTTAAGTCCCAGTATCATTCAGAAGGAAAAAAGAGGAAACAACAGCAAAAAAAAAACCACAACTCCCTCCACTATGCCACACATATGAACTGCTAAAAATAATAATCCACAGTCTCATATTGTTATGAAAATGCTGTCCAGCTGAGTCCCCTAAATTGTGCTTTTGATTTGTCTGTTATTTAAGATTTGTCTGTTTCTTTGTTCAGACTGACTAAAACACTTTAAGTTGGCAAAGCCCAGCTCCCAGAAAACAAGCACATTGAATTATAAGTTATTCAATGACAATTCACATGCTATCCCTTCAACTCGATTCAAAATCACTATTACAAAAAAAGTAAACCTAGATGTTTGTTTTATTGCCACATGCCACAGACCAGGAGCTTTATTTTACATAGTTTGGATTACATAATCTAGGGGTGAATCTGAAGAAGGTATCATCTCTGATGTACTGTTCAGCTACGAGGTGTCTGGATTCAGTTTAGAAATAGGTTTAACCATTTACTTAATTATTTAGTTATAAACCCAATCAAGAGCCTCTACATCAGCAAGCAGCTGTAGGCATGGGACCCAAGGTTACAGGATCCATCATGTAGGACCACTCTTCCCTGCTCATCATGGTCAGCCTCAAGCATGGAAATCTTCATTCCACATATGAGGATATTTGACTTAACCACTGCTTGAAATAATTTCCACTGTAACACCATGGAGCACAATGGGTTACTTCTGCTCAGTCTAGTATCTAAAATATATAGGTCTGAAAGACTAAAGAAGAAGAGAGAAAGACTTTGATATGTTTTTCCCATGATTCTCATCTCAAAACTATTCCTGTGAGTAAAATTGCCTAAGGTTTTCTTGAGCAGAACTGTCTTAGATTAAATCTTTTCTCTGCTCACTCTGTTCCAGCAATGGCATCATTATGGTTCTGATAAGCTGGCGTTAGACAGTGTTGTGGTTTAACCCCAGCTGGCAACTCAGCCCCAGCAGTCATTCACAGTCTCCCCTCACTGGTAGGATGAGGGAGAGAATCAGAGCAGAAACTCTGAGAAGACTTGGTGATTGAAATAAAGAAAGTTTACCAGGCAAAGTAAAGCCATGTACACAAGCAAAGCAAAGCAAGGAATTTATTCACTGCTTTCTATGGCCAGGCAGGAATTCATCCTTCCCCAGGAAAGCAGGGCTCCAACCTGTGTAACAGTGATTTGTGAAGGCACATGTCACCATCCCAACACCCCCTCCCCCACTCCTTCCTCCCTTTTCCCCTGGATTTATATGCTGAACATGACACTGTATGGTCTGGGATATCGTTTTGGTCATTTGGGGTCAGCTGTCCTGGCTGTGTCCCCTCCCAACTCCTTGTGCACCCAACCTCCTCACTGGTGGGGTGGTGCGAGAAGCAACAAAGTCCCTGACTCTGAGCAAGCACTGCTCAGCAATAACTAAAATATCCCTGTGTTATCAGCACCTTTCCCACCACAAATCCAAAACACAGCCCCTATCAGCCAATATGAAGAAAATTACCGAGCCCAAACCAGCACAGTTGGTATCTCACTTCACAATCCCTTTTGAATATTCATTTATCACAGAAGAAATTTTTTCCCCTCCTTCACTGTTACACAAGATTAAGCTGTCAAGGCAAAGTCCAAAGAATTAAAATAATAATTTAATATATAGTATATAATTAATATAATATATAGTAATAAAAACAAGGCATGGAGAAATCTACTTGTGCAACAGACTTAAGTATTTGCAGAAACTTGAAACAGTACTAACTAAAAGCAGTATTCTCCTCCTCCATCCACATAGAGGGACACTCTAATATCTGTCTTCCAGAATAATATAATTCAGATGTTTCCATTCAGGATCATACAATCACAAATGTCAGAAGCAATGACCCTGATATGGCCTTTACTGTCTTTCTTTCCATAGGCCTGGATTTCTAATCTCTTTAAAACATCCAGAATTCCCAGCATTATATTAGGGAATGGGTTCCAAATCTCAGAGGAAAGGAGTAAATTATTCAGACCATATTCCAAAGCACTACTTTCCTTTGATACTCTCAGTCAAGTATTTGGAAAGAGGCAGGACTTGCATATGGGGCAGTTGTGCCATAAGGCCAACACTCTCTTCCCAACCACGACTTGTTCTGCATGTTCTCCCTCAAATCACTTCCTGAGTTTCTGCAGCATCACACACAGAACAGTTAGACCTCCTGAGTCATGGAACAAGTAATAGTCTTTATACTATTACCCTATAAGATGGGTATGGAAGAGCACAAGAGTATCAGGTTTTCCTCCCAGCTTCCCACACAGTACCCCTTAGAACACCAGCCACTGATAAACTTTGCTGCTTTACACATCAGCCCATCAAATTCAACTTGACCAACCTTAACAGAAAGGCCTACAAGCAAGTGAAAATGAAGTTCTAGCTGCTCCTTTTTTTCTGGGAGTAGCCTCCCACTCCTAATGAAGCATATTTTAAGCATGTTGGTAAAACAGTACAGTAAAAACCCCAGAACTTCACTGCTTGCTCCATGGCTAATTAAGCCATTTACTTGCATTGCTGTCAGTCTAGGAACCACCGACTAGAATCAAAAGGGGAAGAGTAAGAGATTTCCCATGGTTTTAAAGGCATTTCATTAATGCATATCTTTGGTCATAAATTACTGTTTACCTGTCAACTGGGTTCAGAACACCCACAAGGTGTTCTTTGAAGTTAACTCTTGGATTTAAAGACTTTTATACAGTTGTTGAGAAACTGTTTGATCTGAAAATATGAGTCTTTTGAAGTGGAGAGCTAATGAAAGATTATTCTTTTTTTGACACAGATCAAGCAGTTAATGAGATAAAATGATGGGAAGACAGGCTTAATAGAATATGTGGATGCATCAGTGTTACTTTTCTTTGTACGGATTAACAGAAAACCCAGACGTACTCAGGGCCACATGAGTCAAAATCATAACGAAGAAAAAAATTAACTTTAGTCAGACACAGCTCTTAACCAGAATTAAAGGTATTTTGGGACTGTACTCTAAACTCCCTCACCAATACATACAGAATAGAAAATTGAGCTATTAGGGATTTGGCCTGTGCTGGTTGTGCATGCCAGGATAGCTGGTCCCTGACACAGGGCTAATACACCAAGTAAAGGGCATGGCTGAACAAAATGAAGATCCAGTATAAATGAACTATACATGTGCTCTTAATGTTTTTAAAAGCTATCAGGCACATAGTTTTTATAATGCCACAAACACGCCAAGGAGTGACTTTTGAACCCAACAAGTGAACATTTTGAACATTTTATTAAAATACAGTGCTTCCCCATGGAAAAGCTAATATTAAGGGTTTGAGATACAGAAACATTCTGCTCTTTTCAAACAAAATCCACTGACAGTGGAGTGCCCTAGTTCCATGTACCACTGGCAGAAGTTATCTGTTCTAATTCACATGGGATACAGCACCAGAAATACCAAGACACAAGAAGAAAAGTCATGCAGTTCCAGGACAAAATTTAAGCTATGGACAATAAACCTAAGAAGCAAAAAATTAGGTAGAAGATTAATTCCTTATATTAAAATACAAATAGCCAAAAATCATAGGTTTATTTACTTGACATGAAATAAATTCACTTACCAGCTGTGTGTATCTTGGTCTTCATTTGGTTTTGTACAAGTAATTTGTCTAAGTCAGAAAAAGATGTCTAAAAATACAGAAAATATTTTTAATACCTTTTTAAGTAAGGTCATGTTCTACAAAGGACGGATAACAATATCATATCTTTGTAGACAAAAAACAACCCAACTTGCTTTCCTCTAAATTCTTCAGAAGAATAGTAGGAGCACTTCAAGCCTTTAAAAAAATAGGCTACTGATACAATCCACATTTATTTGTGTCTTTCTTTAGCTCAAGCACAGTGTTTCCCTTGAAATCAACACCTGAAGATGATGAATCAGTCAAAACAGTTGGTGAGCAAATAAAATGCTGAAATGTAAGGAAAACAGCCCTATAAAAGAACTTGCAATCCAGCTTGATAGCTTTGTGCAGTCTACTTTAGCCTTCAAAAGTCATGGTAAAATGGCAGAGGATTTCAGTTCTGCATCCTCAAACCTGCAATATAATTGATAGAAATGACAAACAGAAGCCATGGGGGGAAAAATAAGATACTTCAATTGCTTTTTGTTTAGTACCTTCTGTTCTGGGGCAGCAGTGCCAAAGTCACTTGTAACAGAACTGTTACATGACCTGAGCAAACTAGATAAAATGTAAATACCCACCAAAAATATTTTTTTTTAAAAGTAGGAGAAAAAAAGCACACAACTGAGAAATCAAATTACAAACTGTAAATACAATCACCGCTAAAGAAAATAAATTAATTTTTAATTGTCTTCCATTATTTCCGAGAAATAACCTAATAATTGCTAACTAGATTTGTGTGTGTTCTTACAAATCTTCCCTGATGGCATAGTTAATAATGTGAAACCTCAGCCCAAGACATATTTCTACCCTTTGATAGACTCGCACAACCTATGCAATACCTTTGTTGCCAATATTTCCAGAAAGAGAAAAAAACTGCAAACCCCACAACTATCCAATGCTCATCTAATCCAGCCCCTCATCTCTGATAGCAAACAATACCAGATGTTTCCAGAAATACAGGGAATCACAGGATATTCTGAGCTTGAAGGGACCCACAAGGATCATCGAGTTCAGCTCAAGTGAATGGCCTGTACAGGGATCCAACCCAGGACCTTGGCATTATTAACACCCTGCTCCAACCAAGATCATCTCAAGAAATCCCAAGACAAACCCATCCTAACACATAAGGAAAGATGTTTCCTTTTCTCCTTGAGGTAAATATTACTTTATGCTCAGTTTTCTCTGACAACCACCATTAGCTTGAATTAAAGTACTGAGGAGAGAGTAGCTGGATTATCAAACAGCATGTTCATTACAATTTATTTCAGGGTTGCAGTCTCCAATACCTCACCTTGACCACAAAGCAGCCAGTTCAGTATTCCCCATAAAGAGGAAATGTAAGACTATTTGAGATGTGATGGAGAAGCAGGAATCGAGTTCAAAGTGCAAACCGCTACAAGCTGGTTGGACTGATCTGCTTTAAGTGCTGGTGAGATCTGCTATTGCACTGAACTTTGGCAACTCAGTTTCACTTGAGCCTGTTGTCAGTGAGAAAGGAGGTGGTGAGAAGAAACATTCATGAATATGCATGCAAACTAAAGCTGAATTTTGATTTGGCTGCATTCGTAATCCATTTATATTCATTTCTGTGGATGATCAGATGCTAGAGATTTATTAATGAAAATGAACTGAGCACTCAGTCACCAGAAGAGAATTCTGAGCAGTATTTTCAATGACAAGCCCTACCAATGGCTGGTGAACTATACAAGTCACCTAATCAAGCAAGGAAATAAGCAAAAGTAAAAACAAAAAGTGATCACCAATACTCACCATGAGGTGTTCACAGAGAAGCTGTTCATCAGTACCTGTTCTGAGGAATGGAATTTCAGTGGTCTGAGTTCTGACCTGGATCCATCCTCGGGCAATGTAAAGCAGTAATAACAATTTCTGTAACTAAGCATTTGGAAAGCTACAAGTAAGAGACATGAGATAGGAGATCTGGCTATCAGAAATAAACCAGGAAACTGTACAACTCTGTTCTGTCCTTTCACAAATGAAGCGCAACAAAAAGGAAAAAAATAGCCAATTATTTGTTATGACAAGTTGCACAAACCTAAAAGACAGCCTAGACAAGGACTCAAACACATTATGATTTCAGGTTAACTGAATATCTGCATACTGCTAAGGCACAACCTAACTGTCCTCAACAAAGAGACTATCTCATCTGTTCTCTCATATAAAGACCCTCTTTGCATGCTGGACACTTTCTAAGCAACACAGAATATCAGATTGCAGCAGGGCAAATGGCAACTTGGCTTAGCCAGAAGCCATCAGGAGAGTTACATCACACAACTTTCTTCTCCAGATTATATGGAAATCCAAGACTGTGCTACAGAAGATTTAAGTTAGAGCAGCACAGAGCCTCAACTGTAAGACTGTTACATTTTGGACTTTCAAATTCTTAAATTTGCCCTTTACTTTAAAAAGTCAATGATTTCACCAAGAAAGTTTGATTAGTTTCTTTTACTTTCTGTAATGAAGTGCCATCCTTTTTACACTTGAAAGGATCTTTGTAATAATGCAACATTGATCTTTTGAATACAGATGAGCTAACCTAGATAATAGGATTTGGTACCCGAAAGAAAAGGCTCTGAGTGTATATACCTAAGGCTTCAGTGCCATCAAGAGGATTTTAAAGATAAGGCACCTGTTCTTGAGCAAAAGCTTAGGTGAGGCATTGTAACAATACTCTTGCATTTCCATTATATATGTAGGCGATCTTTCATTGCAAATAAAAAAATTCTGTGTGATAACTGAGAATGTAATAAACACACCCACATGAGGGAGTGATCATGCAGAACCAGCTGGCAAGCAGTAATGCAAAGTAAAAAGCAGCCATCAGCAACTTCCATGGATAAAGTTTGGAGCTTCTCTTCTCTCTGATATTCTGACTACACAATGCTGCCTATTTCACTGGCTGCAAAAACATCTTCTGGAAAGAGGAAACAGTTTGAAAAAAGTGTTAACAGCAACTTCCTGGAAAGAAAGGAAAATGAGGAATTTTTATTTCTTTTTAATATACCTGTTCCTCTATTTAAAATGGAGTTTCACACCAGAAACTGTACCAACAACAGTGCCTAGTGGAAACCTGACAAGTTATCAGCAATCCTAACAAGTCACCTCTATATGCAACTTTCTTAGCATGCCGAAATACAAATCAGTCATTGCCAGCAAACAGAGCACAAAACTGGGCACCAAAATACTTGCGTTTTCTTCCCAATTGTACTACAAACTTATTGCATTCATTTTCTAGCCAGCATAACAAATCTACACCTTTACTCCTTCATCACTTTCTTCCTTCTGCGCATTAACTTTCACAACCACCATGTGATAGGAGCAATTTCTTGTCATGTTCTCATAACACACTTTCATTGCTAGGTCTGTTTCATAATCTATAATGATTTTATTTAATTCTGTCATTTCCAAATACAGATTGTGTCTATTCTGAGAAGGAAAGCCATGCTGACAACAGTCTTAAAATAATCCATGATTAATTTTATGTCATCCATGACCTGTAACACAGAAAAATGTTCAGCACAAACCCAATCATATTAAGGAAATAAAAATAAATAGATATTTAAAAAATAAAGCTACTTGTGCCTCACAACACCTTGTTTAAATCTAACAAAATTCAAAACCTTCCCCTCCTCCTCCAAGAAGAAAATATAGTTTCTAACATCTCATCCAAGCTCTTGCCAGGCTGCTAATGGAGCAGCTAGAGCTGAATTCAAACTGTGCCTCAACACTATTTTCAAATACAGTTCTATTCCCAGTGTGGGCAGAGCCTCTGAGGAAGATAACATCAAGAGTCATTTCAGCTCACCTTTTTGGAATCTTTTTATGATATAGCCCACTAATAGGCTTATTGGGAATGCATTTTGGACCAGAAAGATTTGTATTGGTCTGAGTAACTTCAGTTGGAGTTTTTCTACACAGAGCAATCATTTTGCTGGTGACAGCACACCTGTGCCTCCATTTCGGCTTCAGCTCTCCAGGCTCTCAGACAACTGAAACACAATCATCCAGTATTCAGAACATCAAGTGCTTCCGTTAGTCCGTGATAGCAGCAGGATATCTCCCAATCTTTTCCTTTGCAAGTGCCTTCAGGCAGCACCTATAGATTGGTAGCTTAAGAAGAAAGACAGTCTGAGCCATGGCTTTAACTTGTAAACAGGATCTTTGAAAGAGCAAAGGTGTGAGTTTGTTTCCAGTAAAGCAAACTTGCTTTGTTGTTTGCTTTCAGCATTTTTGTGATAAATCTACAGAGTAGGAATGGATTTCCTGTCTGCCTCTGCAAACTTCCCTTACCCAGCAAAACTGCCAGAATTTTATTTCCAATGCCATCATGTGTCAGGGTCAAAGACAAGGGGTCAAAAGTGCATTTCAAGATTAGGTGCATTTATTTCAATACTTATGCAATGTGCTATAGTAAGTGAAAACTAAACACTAGGATTTCCAGGGTGTCAAGAGACAGAACATGAAGGCCCTAGCTTTTGGTTCCTGCCTGCTTTATTAATGTGCTTCTGTCATCATGTATGAGTAACTGACACTTCCAAATGAAGCAGATGAACACTCCATTTAAAACAGAGAAATTTCACACATTGTGAAAAGGAGATTGTTTATATTTAAGCTAGATAAACAAAACTAAATCCTGTAGAGTTTTTCCCACAGTATATTTTACAAGAAAACACTCAAACCAATTGTGTTCAGGATTTTCTTACCAGTTGAGAAAACTACAGTGTAACATCATGCTTGATGGCACACAAACTTTCAGACTTTGGGCATTGTTATTGCTTCTCAGCCATCCAGCACAAAAAGAGCAAGTAAACTCATTACCACACACCTCCCCAAAAAATGATCCTATTGCCTCCAGCCATTCTACTTTGCCTGTAGAAAAACACATCTGAAATCTTAATGACAAGTTTGGCAGGTAGCATCCAGCAAAGTGATGTGTACTACCAACTAAATATCACCTATTGTACAAGCCGTGCATCAGCAGGGAAACGAGCACCCTACTCACACAATTAGCACATGTCCATCAAATTGACAAATGAAGATAAATCAGTTATTTGGCTGCTTTCATCAGTGTAAACACATGAAGAAATAATAAACAGTATAAATTTTTAACTGCCCATCTTGTTCCAGCGGCAAACGCGAAACTCCCTCTGCCTTCAATAACCGGGAAGGGGCTCAGGGGCCGCGCCGCACCGCGCGGGCAGCACCGCCCTCCGGCGGCCGCGCTGCGCAACTGCAGCCCCGCGCCCGGGGAACTGCGGCAAGCGGGGAATTCAGCCCCGGCAGCCACCCGGCACCGGCCACCGCGGCGTGTGGACAATCACCCCAAGCGGGGAATTCAGCCCCGGCAGCCACCCGACACCGGCCACCGCGGCGTGTGGACAATCACCCCAAGCGGGGAATTCAGCCCCGGCAGCCACCCGACACCGGCCACCGCGGCGTGTGGACAATCACCCCAAGCGGGGAATTCAGCCCCGGCAGCCACCCGGCACCGGCCACCGCGGCGTGTGGACAATCACCCCAAGCGGGGAATTCAGCCCCGGTATCCCAGCCCGGCACGGACCGCCCGTGTGTTTGGCTAATTGAGACAAACAGGGAATTCCCCAACATCCCATTCTTGTCCCTGGTTACTTATGTGTTTTGTTAACTGCCGCAAACACGGGAATTTTACATATTCCGTCCTCATCACTGACCACTGGTGTGTTTGGCTAATGGCCATAAGCACGGGAATACTCTCCTCGTCACTGAGCACTGTTGTTGCAGCAGTACAAGCAAGCCCTGGTCACAGGCAGGGGCTCTCGGCCTCAGATAGATTTTGAAGTCCAAGCAAACACCACCACAGCTCCCAAACAGATTATTGAGCAAGTTGGCAAGTCGAAAAGGAAAGGTTGTTGCAAACCATCTTTGCTGCCTTGCTTCAATTTCAGTTTATTCTCTTTCACAGTGCACAGAGAGCTTTAATTAAACAAGATGACATCCCAAACAAAGCAAACAAAAAACCCAGAAATGAACAGAAACAAACAGAAAAAGAAACAAAATAACAGAATCAGGAACAGCCCCCCAAAAACTAAAAAACAACAACAACAAAAACCAAAACCCACAAAAAACAAAAACCACAAAACACATGAAAAAATACAGCTTTTTCACTAGATAAGTGTTTCAGATATTTATAGGGATAGCAGATCGTCCAGAGTAGGCCGGTCTCAAGAACAGGCTTTGGGAATTCCTCCAGGAATAGCTGTCCCTGCTCTTGCACCGGGGCTAGGCACTTGAGTGGGGTTCTTCCCCAGCCAGCATCTGGAGCTCACTCGTCCTGACCTACTGTAGTTGACAGACAGGCTGCTCACATCGTTTCCACGTGTTAAGCTCCACTACTTAATGCATTACTAGAAGACATTAGCATCTATCCTGCATCAATTCTTCCTTTTGTAGGGAGAAAGAGCAGGCTCAAAGAACAGCTACTCCTTTTGAAGGCACTGCTGACTGCATTTACCTTAGAGAACACAGCCAAGGGAAAGAGGTGAGGTTTTTCCCCACGGGAAGGAAGCAGTTAGGATGCTCATCACTCTCCACTCTACAACCTCTTCCCACCACAAAACCAAAATATAAGTAGCTTCTGGATACTTGGCCTTCAACTATAAAAGGGGTGTAACTACAACCCGGAAGCTTCAACCACAGTTTCATGCACATCACCTGAAGCACTTAGAACTCTTACAGGTGTTGCTGGGTACCGACATCATAATGACCCTGAGCCATACCTAAAGTCTTGAGAAATGTTACTGGTTTTATTCACCCGGTCTAAATAAGGGTAAATGGAGGGAGCAAGCAGATTAAATGATCCATTAATGGAAAACACCTGTGAAAAGGAGTTATGGAACCCACTGCCCACAAAAATAGATGGTTCAATTAGAAAACACAATAAAACACACGGCCTCAGACCAGCACACGCATTATCTGGAATACCTGCAAGAACTACACTGTTATAGCAAAGAAGGCAGTGAAGCACTCAGAGGCAGAGCTGTCCCCTCCTTCAGCCCCAGCTGGCACCAGAGCAGACCTGCACCACAAGGAGCTTAACTCATCCATCCGCTCAGCTTGGGAAACTCTGAAGTATTTAAAGATCAGGAAAAAAAATCCAAACAACTCCTCAAGACCACTTTGAAGTGATCAGCTTAAGCCATTATACTTATAAAACCCCAAACAGACCACAGCATAATACCTTAAAAAACAGCAATTCCTCCCTCGGCCGGGCGGCGCCATTTTGAGCCGCTTAGCATCACTGTGTGAGGGGATCTGAGCCTCTCCGTTTTACCCTCAGCTCTCACACCTCTCCTGTGCTGGTGGTTGTGGTGCACATCCCAGGGCTTCATTTCCAGAGGGGAAACATGGGGAAAACAGCCATACAGAGTTGCTCTATTTTAACTCACAGCTGCAGTATGGTTTGAGGGGCAAAGGTGCCTCGGGCCTGAGGGTGGGTTTGTACAAAAAATGTAGTTTCGTGTAGGGAAATTATTGTAAAGCACAACTGGAACAGAAGTGATCACCATGTTACAGTCTGGGAAACACAAAGCAGGTAGTGAGTGCATTTAAATATTTTATCTCAGTGCCAAAAGTACCCATGAAACAGCTCCCTTAAGAACTAGAAAAGGAGGCTGTCACCTGTGAAAGGTACTCTGACCATTTTAATTCCTCTGTGTAAACTGGGTGAAGCCTTCAGTGCAGAATGAAAATCAGCTTTTGAAGTGACTTGAGTTATAAAGCTCCAGCTGGTTTTGGTCACTGAGGAGTGCTGGATACCTGCTCTGAAGTGATGGCACTGCAGCAGTAACGCCATAAATGTGCCTTGGGTGAGTGTCTATAACCACTCAACCTGGAGATATGAAAAACACAGTAGATCCCAATCTGTGAAGAGTTTTCCAGCCCAGCCATATATTCTAAAGTGAAAATGTCCTTGCTCTGCTCTGAGCTAAGTTCTAAAATGTTTCATGTAGAATAAAAGTGAAATCATAAGAATGGCTGCTGGAGATGGAAATGAAAATTAAGGTGGAGGCCTTCAGAGTTGTCCTAGATCCTGTGCTGTCCACCTCAGAATTAATGCAACATGTGGTCTTGAAACAGGTTCCACCACATCCTAAAATAGGTGACTTAATTACTGCCACGGTCTTTGATGCCAGGCCGGACCCCGTCCTGTATTGTGACTTGTGTGACAGTGGATATTCACAGGTGAATGCCAAGCCTCTGCCACAGAAACTGCTGCCATCACTCAGGTTACATTAGGACAGTCCTAAAGCAAGGGGGGATTACTTACATGCAATTGGGAGAAACACAAAGCCTCAGGGATTCACTAAGCAGTCTCTGAAAATCAGATGGGGAATTTTTGTAATAAAAGTGTTACATGATATTTATACCTGTTGTCTCTACCTGCTGTAATCCAGTCCACCAGCTTTCTTTTCTCAAACTATGTTTATGGACTTTGAAAATGGGTCATCTTTCAGTTTATGTAGGATTAAGAAATTTCCCCTCCTGCTCCATAATCCAGATAAATGATATCCACTCTAGCTGTCCTGCCTACTCAGAGCTGCCAAGCACATTTATCTTGACTAATCTTCTTTTCCAGGATCCATGCTGACTCCCCTTAAGCAATTACATATATCTAAATGTTCTGTGTGCATAATTGCTCTCCATGCATTTTTTGCCACTGAGATCAGATTTACAAGCCCGCAGTGTTCTCAATCTTCTTCTAGTCCTTCTGCTTATATTAGACACTCACTGGTGCCTAATGCTGTACTTTGTCCTGTAATAAATTATCAGTAAAATACACACTTTAGAAAGAAAAAGTCAAAATAGACACTATTAAGAAGGGAAACATTTTAAGTTGGTTCTCTGATCTCACCCAGCCTAGAGGCCTTTTCTTTCCTTTCTTACTTTCCTGGCCAGAGAGAAGCCAGAGGAGCTGCCCATGGAGTAGGCAGGCTGAGCTCCTCATCCACTGGCCACAGTCGTTCCCCAGCTAACAGGGAGAGGGGGCCTGGCAGTGACCACAGTCAGATCTGGGGGCAAAGGCCCAGGGAGTTTTCCCATGGCTCTTCCCCACTGAGCTTCTCCTGGCAGCCCCATCCTAGAGCTGACCCCATACTGCAGCCAAGTCCAGACCCAGGGAAAAGGGGCTGCAGGGCCAGTGGCCCCCTCAGGGCCCTGGCATCTATCTGCACTGTACCCTGGTGATCTTAATCATGTCTCTGAGTCTCACTTCACTGTTATAAATGTGACCTTGCGTTTTTCATATCTGCTCACTATTTGTTCTGTTTCCTATATTGTCTCCTACAGTCATTTCCATACTCTCAGCTTTCTGTGTTATATCTCTTCCTACTGGAAGTCCTCTTCAAAAATCAAACAAGAAAGAGGCCAGTCATAACATGACATCTGTAACTAAAATAGAAATTAAAGAAAACCTGAATAAAAAGGGTGATATTTTGCGGCACGTCCATTCAACTCCACACATATTGCCCCAAAGAGAGGAGGAAATAAAAGCCCTTTGCTGTGTCTTGAGAGAGGCCCAGTGCCAGTGTTTTCATAGTTCCCTTCCTTTTGTCTGGACTTGCTGTTTCTAAATCTTTCTCTTCTTTTCCTCTGCATCAGTTTAACATTAACCTCCAGAAGTGAATCCTCTAGATCTGTGGGACATGTAGGCACTTACAGCAGTGCCCCCATGCCACAGTTGGGTGAATGAGGTTTCCAGAAGCTGAAGAAGCTGTACATTTCTCCTGATAAACAAACGAGAATGGTTCTCAGCAGGAGGGAGGAGAACATTGTGCAAAACTCCCCACTTAATTGCACAGAAGATAATGAGGAGAGGGAATATCAAAAGCACGACTAAATGTTCAAACTAGTATTGTGCATCCAGTTTCCATGGACTGGATATGTAATACTCCTTTTGTGCTTTTAGAAGTCAGGTTGAAGTGAGTAGTACTCTTAGGGAGTGTGCAGGCCTCATGTAGGCTGAGACAAGCACTGCTGCTGCAGAGTGGTTCCAGACAGTGTGTGAGGGAGATTTGCTCTTACAGTATTTAGGTCTTGTTTGCATGAAAAGATAAGATTAATATTACACATTTTAATATTTTAGTTACTGAGTTAAGCATATCTTCATTTACACTAATGTATTTGTTTTCAGATGGAGGACTTTTGTTTATGGGTACTGGTTATCTTGTACTTTAACTGTGTCTCTATGCTTTTCTTTTTTTCTTCCAATATTTGTTGCCTTTGTGTATCACTGTCATCAGTGTACACAGTTGCATTTTTGTTGGAGCTAACTAACCACTAAAGACTTGAAGCAGTCATGCACAGGCTTGGTCCCTGTTTCTTTTTCCTTTTGCTAATCAGAGATTGTCCCCCAGGATGTCTGATGCTCTATGTCCTCAGGGAGAAAATCGGAAGGTACTTAACCTGTGACAACCAAGCAGCTTTTCATATTGCCTCTTTGATACTCATACACCTGGGAGGGATAAAAAAATACTGCTATTGTCACTCATTGGGCTGTGTTCCTGTATTGCCCATTCTTGCAAGAAACAGTAGAACTATTGCAAGACCAATGATTTACAATTTAGATTAACTACTTTGAGAAAATATACAGAATATCACACAGAGGAATATGTTCTGCTTTAACTTGGACCCTTCTCCTATTCACAAATTCTTCCCTTCCTGCCGTCTTCATTCGCAAGCTGAATTTGGGCAAAATAAAGCCTCTTTATATACAAGGGCATGTTGATT
Source organism: Coloeus monedula (assembly GCF_965178545.1). Lineage (NCBI taxonomy): Eukaryota > Metazoa > Chordata > Aves > Passeriformes > Corvidae > Coloeus > Coloeus monedula. The sequence goes on along the minus strand of NC_138795.1, from coordinate 12,814,450 downwards.
AATTTTCAGTTCTTTAGACTTAAACTCATTTTTTGAACCTCCACTGTTGCAAAGCATTTGCTGCGCAAAATACTTCTCTTCCCACTCCTGCTAGAATATTGAAATATATAATTCATCTTGACCTTGTGCCTTGTCAGCTTTTAATAGTTCTAACTGACCGTCTGCTCCAGCATAATCATAAAACCTTTTAACATCTCACTTACTCCAGTTTCCAAAATTTGACCTTCTCCAACCTTTCTCATTAATCATGGGCCAAATAAATTCACTTAGACTACTGCCAGTGTCTGTTCAAGTTGTTGTTGAACTAATTGAACTTACATAGGATATTTGTGCTACCTCTTTATATTTCCTGGGTCAACAGAACTAAGGGGCTAGGACTGGTATACAAATCCAAGCTTCTTTTTTAATGGATTCCTTAACCTTGACTCCTTTTAAGCCTTTTTTTCCATACTTTATTTGTCCATCCATCATTCAGGACTTTCAAAAATACTGTCTGATTTACCTGTATTCTAATGACTCAGAATTTGCAAGACACTCAGTATTAGATGATGATCAGTAATTCTGAAAATTAGACCTTTTGCTTGTTGAGTTAAAAATACACCAGTTGAATCAACTGGCAAGACAGGCAAGAATAGAACCTGGTGTTTGAAATTGTTAAGTACTGGGTTGTTTTGGAAACTTCCCACAAGACAGTGGCAAGAAGCACAACCAGTTGTGTACCAAACATACTAGGCAAATATAGCATATATCTATATAAAGGAGGATCAGAAGCTCCAAGCAATTAAAATTTCTACTGATGACTAAGAAAGATTTGTGTGCTGGAGTGCTGGCAGAAGGAGGAAGAGCATAGCAGGAGCTGGGAAAATGTTTTTATGTACAACCAGGCGTTAAAAGTACATCAACCCCAATATTTCAAAGAAGCTTTTCCTGGACATATCTGCCAAATGTGTCTTTTCTGTTTTCTGGAAGTTGGCCATCTTGGAGGACTCAGAGCCTGTTCCCACAACTGCTGACCATGCAGGCTGCTCCCTTTGCTCAAACAGCAGAGTCATGGCTGTTGGTCCAAGAGAACTTTTTCCCACACAGTGTTTCTTTAATGTCTCTGCTTGACTACTAGTCACTGTGAGCAGTTAGCTTTCCCAGATTTCCTTAAAGTAAAAACTACAAACTGTTCTAGCCCCTCCTTTGCCTTCTACCGACACAACAGCCCCATAAAATGCAGTATAAGCCCTATTTGCACACATTCGTACTTGTACAGCATTGTCACTGGGACTGGGGTAGGAGCAGTGGCCTTGGGGATCTCATGAGGTCCATCCGCTGTGATTGCACTCACTGCCATCACCAGTTCCTAGACTTCAATGAAAAGATTTGCTGCACTCTTTGATACCAATTTGAATTACAGTATCCCCAACAGAGTACTATCAAAAATTAAAAATACATGGAAGTCCATAATCTGTATCCTTATTCACCTCTCATCAAGGTACTCCCAAGCATTTATGCTTAGAAGTTTCATCCTGTGCTTAAATGTAAGCATGGTAAGGAATCCTACTGAAATCAGTGGAATATTAAGCACAGAGAGAAATCTTTCCTGTAATAGTTTTCTTAATGTAATTCCTAATCCCTGCTTCCTACACACTTTTTCTTTTTCCATACTTATTAATGACATTTTTTCATGCTGGCAAATGCCCTATGACATTACACAGCAGTCATTATTTTGGAAGCCAGTGTCACTGAACAGCCATTCCTCCTCACAAGCCCTTTTTCAGGTTATAAAGAAGCCATTTCAGACAGAAGCCTCACTTCTCTAAAGTTCTAATTAAATACTAATTCAGGCAAGTAACTGAATAAAATTTTTATAAAGTAAACAAGCAACACTGCAAAGCCACAAGTTCCCTGAGCTCAAAGCTGCAACACAGGGACCCTCAAGACAGCGCTAAGCTTACCATTCAATTTATCTCTGAAGTCCAAAATCTCATCAAAAACAGTGGATATTGTAGGAGGCTATATATTTCTATCTTGTTATACAGTTCATTTAAGTTCCTGTTATACTGTAATCGCTAGATGCACAAGAAGTTTCGTATGTGAGTGACTGGTTGTAAAGTTAACACACGAAGCAAATAGCTTAAATAAAGATGTGCCACTTAAAAGAACATCCAGTTTCAAATTAATTACAGAGTATGTGGGAACAGAATGGTTAAAAACTTGAATAATTTATGTCATTAGCGAGTTAATGTAAAACAGCCTCATGTAAATTAGGGCAGAAATGACTAATATCATTTGAGATTAAGTTACCTGCTCTGCCAGGTGCTGCACAGGTCACAGCTCTGCAGGTACCTCCAGCAGGTACACCCCGGTGCTTTGGAGCAGGAGTTGTTCCCCTGCTGCCGTCATGCTCTCCACAAGCCGGTGCTTCCTGAGCCTCCTGGAGAGATGCGCAGTCCCTTCAGACACATACTGGGCAGAGAGTGTGAGGGGTGTCATTGGGGGAATCCTCCTTAACAGACTTACTTATTTCTCATTATATTAATCACTGAAAAAATGGTTTCAGCCAACTGTCCTAATTCCCATACCCATATTTGCCTCTGTGGCAGAACAGACTTGAATTCAATGCACTGAGATAAAGGCTTATGTATGTGAACGATGTTATAGGGGGATGATGTCAGGCAAGGCTGACTGAATTATTTCAGCTGTTTCTTAAGAACTTCAGCACACAGAAGAACTTCATCCCGAGGAGTATTTTTTTAATTAAGTTTTTCTTCACAGATTCAGTTGCAGACCCTGTAATTCACAACAGCCTTTGAAACGCATCTTTCTCGAAGGCCCATGGTGGGTATGAGAGAGACAAGCTCCTGGTCCAGCTGCCTCCTAAGCCAGCTGTAACTTGACACATCAGTGTATTACTCTGGAGTGGACTGCAGCCTGGCTGCAGCCCAGGGATATGGACATCAGAACGTCCTCTCTTTTTGATCAGAGATGCAGCATGTGGTGCACTTCGCTTCTGCCTTCCTTCAGCTGTAGTAATTAAAACCTGCAACTGACAGGTGCACTGATCATCACTTGGGCAGATCCTTTTCCAGACAGCAGATGGAAAAAATGCCAAAATGCCATTTTGTGACTTAGAATTCTCTTTGTGTGATGAGAAATGTCACCAACTTCTGTCAACCTGCTTTTATTTGAAATCTACTGTATAACTTAGATGTAGTGGGTTCAGTTTGTAAACCAGGCAGAAACACCAATTAAGGGTAGTGGTTTGGTCCAAAATATCCACTACTTACTTATTCTCCTCCTGTGAGATAAGAATTAGGAGAAAGCAAAGCAGGCACAAAACTTAAAGGAATATAAGGAAGTTTATTAACAGACCTAAAAGGAAGGAAAAAAAAGTCAGACTAAACCTTCAGAACACTTCTCCTCCCCCCACCTTTCTCCCTTCTCCCACTGAGAACATAAGAAGACAACTGTTGGGGTCTCCTCCCCCGTCATGTAGCCCTGGGAGAGGGGCCCTGAGGGCACAGACACGGGGTTTGCCTGCCCCTGGGCAGCCTCGTTCCCATTGGTTGGTTTGTGTTCCCTGCGCGGGCAGAAGGACCCTCGGGTCCCATGACTGGAACAGTTCCTGGGCAGAGCCCCGGCCATGCGGGTGGAGAAATAAACATCTCTGAAACAGCTATCAAGAATCTGTCTGTCCATATATATTTCCATTCCACAGGACGCCTGGTTTGATATATGCGTGTTACAGTATCCGCACTGCAACATAATGGTGGAGAATTGTGAGCAGAACGATCCCCGATCCCTAAGCGACTGATTTGTGTGAGTAAACCCTGGAAAACTCTAGATTCCTCTTCTTGGTTTTGTTTTGCTATTCCATATCTAAACTATGGAGGAACCGTGGGAAGACTCTTGGCTCACAGAGCCACATATGGACATTTATCTTAAACTTAAAATGATTCTTGAACAACAATTTGTAAATTTTAGCTTGATTCAAGCTCAAAAAGAACTGAAACACTTCCTGGCATGGTTGTTTAAGAACTTTTTCTATGTTTCTTGGGATTTAATTCTTACCCAGGGCTTTTGGAAAACCGTTTGGACACAGTTAATATTTGAGTCAAAGTATATGCCGATGGAAGAATATTTTTGTGAATATTATTTAATTACCGAGACTGTTGAGCAATGTCAGGTGTGTCCTGGTGAAGGGAAGCCTCGCTCAGGGACTGTGTGGCCCAGGCCATGTGCACCGAGTGCTCTGCGAGCAGCAGCGAGGCAGTTCCTGCATGTGGGCAGAGCCACCCGAGCCGCAGTGTTGGTGGTGGAGCGAGGCGCAGCAGGAGCGGGGTGACCCGGCGGTGCCCGCCTGGTCCCACAGTGCGTGGTGGAGCAAGCCCCGGGAACGCCCAACCGAGAGGGGCGGCACGCGAGCAGTGGCCGGCAGCGGTGGCGGTGGAGCGGAGCTGCGGCGAACCGAAACACGCGCTGGAGCAGGGCGCGGGGGGGTCATCGCTCGGGGGTCCAGCCGAGATGCAGCGCCTGGCAGCGGCAGCGAAGCTGCGACCAGAGGAGGCGACGCACGGAGAACTGAGCGGCGCGGCCCGGCCCGGCCCACGCAGCCCCGAACGCGACCCCGGGAAGAGCGCGCAGGCACCAGCAGCCCCGACAATTCCAACACAGGAGGGACCGAAAGAGAGAGCAAAGACACAGCGAGACAGAAAACAGCAGCCACTCGGAAAAAGGAAAAAATCATAGTAGCTAAGATCTTAGGGATAGTGAAATGGTATAATGTTAAGCAAAATTATGGTTTTATAACAAGGTGTGACAACCAGCAAGACATATTCGTGCATTGAACTGCTATTAAAAAGAATAACCCTGAAAAATGCATCCCAAGCTTGGGAGATGGAGAGGTGGTGGAATTCAAAATTATACAAGGTAGAAAAGGGTTACAAGCATCGCAGGTCACTGAGCCTGATGGTGTTCCTGTAAAAGGCAGTATCTATGCAAAAAATCGTAGTCATGTTAGACAATATCTCCATTGTAAGCCCCCCCTACTGTCTCCCTTTCCTAATCCCACCTTTCCCTTTTACTCTATGTCCTATTATCCCCAGTGTATTCCCAATCTGTTTTTTCATCCATGGCTTCCCTCACAAAACCATGCTTTTGCCAATTGTTTCCCCAAAAATCCCTTTCCAATGCCGAGTGGGGGATGAAAAGGGGGAGGGAAGAAATTAAACCCTCTCCTGCCTCAGTTTCCCCACAAAGCATGCTCAGAGAGTTCTGTCTCCCTTCTGTCAGCCTTAAGATGTTCCACAGAATCTGTTTGGACATTTAAAGACTCAGGAGGGTGGCTTGTTTTGTTTTGAAACTGTTCTTGTTATGTTTATCCAGTTGTTTTCATTCTCATTTTATTAAAATAAAACGGGTGAGGTGTTGGGGTCTCCTCCCCCGCCGTGTAGCCCTGGGAGAGGGGCCCTGAGGGCACAGACACGGGGTTTCCCTGCCCCTGCTCAGCCTCGTTCCCATGGGTTGGTTTGTGTTCCCTGCGCGGGCAGAAGGACCCTTGGTCCCGTGACTGGAACAGTTCCTGGGCAGAGCCCCGACCATGCGGGTGGAGAAATAAACACCTCTGAAACAGCTATCAAGAATCTGTTTGTCCATATATATTTCCATTCCACCGGAGGCCTGGTTTGATATATGCGTGTTACAGTATCCGCACTGTAACAGACAACCCTTAAGATTTTCAGTCAGTTTACCACCACTATAATAATCTTTTTCAGTTCACTTAGAAGAGGAGTCTCTCTTGCTCATGCTATGGAGACATCTCCACAAGAGGTTCTCTCATGGCTTCAATGTCACAACAAGACAGCCACCGTGGTTGGTTCTCTGCCTGCATGTGAGAGTCCCTTCCCCTGACTTGCAGCTTTCTCCACAACTGCTTTCAAGAGTCCAGTCTGGAGCTACTGGGGTACCATTTTAAGGTTGAGCTGTTCAGAAACAAAGGCTCTCTTCACCTATCTCTGGGAGCATCTTCAGCTCCAGGAACAGAGGCCCTCCTCCTCCCCTGGGAGCAAGGGTCTTCATCACTTTCATCTCCCTCTGTTCAAGCTTATCATCAAATTACAGCTACTTCAACATTTGCTTGTTTCAGCACAGGTACTTTTGCTCACAATTGCAGTTTGAATGCTCCACCCTCCATGCTTCATGGAATTACAACGGGTACTCTGTGATGTATCATAGTCCATCACCACAGCTTTACAACAGAATTTCAGCTTCTAGGCTTTGAAGCATCTCCTCTTTCTCCTCTCTCAGGGTTTCAGCTCTTCCTTCTTCACTGACTTTGGTGTCTTTATGGTGTTTTCTTGACGTGCCTTCACCCTTCCTTTTCTTTTGACTTGGGAGAGGGTTGATGTCTGCAGGCTTCATCTGTTCTGGAGAAAACTTACAGCAGTAAAAGGGTTAATCGCACCCAGGCCCCGCAGCTGGAATTCACTTACCGTTATTGGGCACATGATGTTTGCCGGGCAGCGGCCTCAGGTGAATTTCGGCCGCACTGGGTGAGGGCTGGCCTGGCCACGCCATGGGGCCGCCTGCACGGAGCAGGGCTGCGGGGGCTCCGGGGTGGCTGTCTCCCGGCCGGCGCGGCTTGCACTGAGGGGGCTGCACCGGGTGTCCAGCGAGCAGAAGCAGCTGAGATCTCAGCCAAACCGCGCCGAGCAGGGCCCAGCCCGGCCCCGCTGGGCTGCGCCGCGGGCCCCCAGGCACCTGTCCAGAAGCTGGAAACAAGAGAGCTTTCCCGGCTTTGTTTGTTCTTAAATGTGGATCACAGAGGCGTGTCAAGCTTCTTAAGTGGCTTAAAAAAAGTTGCCAATATTCAAACTAGCCAGTTGATTGGTTCTGTTGGATCTGGAGGAAGCTACAAGCACCTCTTTGCAAAGAATCACTTCTGGGACTGATGGAGCCCTCTTTAACTAAAAACCCAAACTATGCTAAACCATGACAATAGAGTAGGAAGTGAGAGACACTAAAAGACTGGTTTGAGCTGAAATTAGGTTTTCCTAGAGATTTTAATGTAAATTTCCAAAAATGTGGCTCTTAATAACCAAAAGGATTTCAAGCATCATCTGATTTTCCTGTTTCATTTTTACCCCATAAACCATGAATCCCAGAGTACTAAAGCAAAATGGACATGTAGAGCTGTGACAATTTTTCTTTCAGTTTTTACAGAGCAAATATTAAAGTTTGGAATTTAAAGAGAATCTAGAACTCCAGAATCCAGGTATGTCACTTAATACATTTACTTTTTTCTTTTTTGTTTGCAAAATCCTTAGCAAATTGGAAATTTAGAATGCAAGGAGGCAGTTTAAACCTTAAAAGCAAAAACAAACAAAAAACTCGAAACAATGAAAAACTGGCAACAATTTGTTTTATAAATCTAATGGGCTTCGAAGTCCTGCTCTGCACGAAAGTCCTTGGAGATTACCTCACTGGCACTTCCACAGTTTCTACTGAAAAGCAAACACTTCTTACACTTGGGCTTCCCAAAACAACCAAGAAATTTGCTCAAATGATTCACTTGTGGTTGCAAAGAACAACGAAAGTCAGAGGGTCTGCAAAAGTTTACAAGGTTTTATTAGTGAATTACACGCTTGGCATGGAAATTGATACCAGTTAATCCCTAACCTCCTACATAAGCACATAGCAGGGGGTTTTACATAAAGGAGTAAAGGGAAGGGAGAGAGAGGAGGAGAGAGGAAGAAAGGGAGAAGAGATCACCAGTCCTGGCTTCAGAGCTGACCCAGTTGATGGGGTGCCCAGGGTTCTGAGCTTGGTGGGGGTACCTTTCTCTAGGTAAGTTTTCCTTGCCCTGGAGATGAGTTTATCACTTTCCATGCAAATTAGTTATCATGCAGTCCTGTCAGGTTTAGCGTGCTAGCTCGAAGAGAGCCCAGAGGTCTTAGCGGCAACCCGACTGGTCCTAGGCGGTCCACACAAAAAGAGAGGACGCAGGAGGGGATAAGCTCCTCACCCGAGGGAGCCATCTGTGAGCTGTGTGTGAAGGCATGCAGGCGGACACGAAGAAGAGAGAATGGGGACTCCGTATAAGTTCCATGCAGAAGGTTTATTTAGGTGAAATGATGTGGGGAGGAGATGGCGAGGCAAAGATCTGAGTGTATCCAGGGATTTTATAGTGGGGATAGGAAAGGCAGGGATAAGGGATACAGCCAATTGGATACTTGACAGGAGGTGGGGTTGAGGCTGAGGGAACCAATGGAAATAACACCAAGGAGGGACTTAGGGAAGGAACCAATGGGGTGTTGAGTACACAGAACTTTCTAGAATTAATGCATATTAACTTAGGGGAAATAAATATTAACAAACTTATACATTAAACAGGAAGGGGAAAACATGAACCAATCATACAAAATATGTAAACTGCAGAACTGGGGGATTATGGGCTCTCACCCTAAATAAGAATGAGGCATTAAACCTCAGGGCCTGACCACAACAGTTTGGTGTCTGTTGGATCTTCAGGGGCCAGGGCGGCTGCAGCCACTTGCACTGCCACACAGCCCATTCTTCCAGACCTTTCTGGAAATGGGTCAGAAAGCTTTGGGGTCTTTTTAAAAAAATGTATGCCCACTTCTGGACCACATTCCTGTGCTTGTGCTGTATGTGTTGTGTATATGTCCAGCAGCCAGAACAACCAGAACAAGGACATTTGTCCCAGAAAAGTGCTGTTCAACCCACCCCTGTATGGCCCCTTCACCAGACACCAACAGTCCTTGGCTGACTCTGCAGCCATCCAGCTATTGGTGTTTGAAACACACATTAGCCCCTTCTCTGCTGAGCTTCTACACCATCATTGCAGCCTGAACAGAAAATGAGACTTTAAAACCAGTGACTTTTCCCCCTCTATGCCCACTGCTGACAGATAGCAATGAATAAATGAATATAAACCTCCGATAACCCTCAAATGAGGTCTCACGCAGGACTGTGTATTGCCATACTTCCATCACTAACCCGGCAGAAATTGGCACTGCTTCTGTAAAAAGAGGCCTCTCTTTCCTCCCAACACCAAGACTGTATCTCATGCAATCACAATGGTTTTGACCCTAAAAGGTTCCTGGGCCCTTGTTGATGAACACAAACACCTCCAGTGCCACAGAGCCAGAAACAAAGCCAGAGACAAAAAGGGAAGAGTATGGCAAGTTCTTTCAACAGCAACACATCTTTAAAGTGACTGGAAAATGACAGTTCCACTGCCTCTTGCAGTATTTATTGGTGCTGTCTCAGATTTCTAAAACCAAAGGAGGGAAATGTCAGCCAAGGTGTCTGTCCAGTAGCAAAGTGCCTCAAGACTGCAGTCTCCAAGGGGGATGTTGAGGACATGGAACCCCTCTGACAGGCTGTAACTGGACAGTGGAACTTATTTGCTCGGTGGGGAAAAAAAAAGTTCAAATATTTCGATTTTGTCCTCCCAGTAAAATACCTATCTCATCTCAGTTAAGTCCTTTACCTTTGGGAGAAAAGTCATCCTTTTTTCCTTTCTGGTCAAACTGCTCCCTGCAAGGGGAAGGAACATAGAATGTTCCTGATCCAGCCCTGAGGCCCAGGACATTACAGGCTCATATTTTCAATGCCTTCTGTATCTTTTGTGTGTACATTTATCACATCTCCAAGGCAGTGACACTGACAGAGAAACTGATCCAACCTAATCTAACTCTGGAAATAAGTCTTGAATTAGAGAAAAAAACCCTAACACTGAAAGGGCACAGAGATTTCAAGAATTGCAAACATTTATGATTCAGATAAATCCTGATGGTAAAGAAAGAATCAACAACTGTTTCTCATGCTGGCACTATATATTTATTGTAATTTTGGAGATAGGTTACCATGTGTGTATCAGGACTTCAGAATAAAAACAAATTTGGATTAAGAATGCTTAGCATATGCCAGTTGAAATGAAATGACTAAACGTAAAGCTGACCCTTACAAGACCTTCAATTGGTCTATTTTTGTGTGTGTCTCCCCCACACAATTAAAAAAAAAAATCTGCACATCTTTCCTTTCCCCTTCATTTCAACCTCAGAAAAATAAATGACCATCCAATTGCACCTTTACTAGCTTTACTAATAATCTGCTAGCAATATCAGAACATTTATATTGTTGATTCTGCAACTTCAAAAGGAAACAAAGCTTAACAATGTTCTTGCTCCATATTATCTGGCTATTGAGTCCAGCTTTAAGACTAGACTTAAGCAGACTAAAGACTGTCTTATATTAGACTATTGCAGTTCCATTATTATGCTGCAAACCTTCACCACACACACTTTGCTGTTCCAGAACAAGCCGCAGCAGTGCCAGGTCCAACAGTCTGTGCAAAAGCCGCTACAGTGCTACAAATTCTTAAACACCTTTCCTCTCCATCTCCCATGTACTGACTAACAAACATCTTTCATTAATTTAGCCAGTTGGAAATGCTGTCCCCAAAAAGGGAAAGATGAAGATATTTTGTGCTTTCATACAAAAAAGAAACAACCACCCAGTCAAAAAGAAAAAAAAATAATTAAAAAAATCCTCCAATTCCCCACCCAAAAAACCCCTTGGTCAAAACTATTGGTTGCCCATCGTCCCCACCCTCCCCTAGCTTTTATAAGTCACCATGAAAACAAATGCATACAATGTACTGTACAAAGCTGCAGGCATTCAATTTACAGAACATTCTGAAAATATTTCAAGCATAAAAAGTACACTTGATAATTGCAAAAATAAAGTTTCACTTTTTTAAAAAACATTTTGATCAGAGCAAAACAAACATTTAAGGATTCCTACTTCAGCTTAACTCTCTAAGAACACCACTTTCAGAAGTTAAAACCAAAAAACTCAGGTTTTTGGCAATAAAGTAACTGACCATGTCTTTAATGGAGAAATGGTATATACAACAATGGCACAGACCTTAAGCATCAACAACATATTTCAGCCAAAAGTAAGTCAGCAAGTGATCTGAGTCATTCTTAGCATCACACAGTACTGATTACTAAGAATCTCAACCCACCAAGAACAGATATTAAGACTGGTACAAATGGAAGGAAAAATCCATGACATCACATAGGCTCAGTTTTTGTCACTGAACTTTTTTTAGGCTAAATTTCACTAGTGCAAGACCATTTGTTTACCCAATTAAATGAAAGCTCATAAATGCCACAATTTAAGAACACTCATACAAAACTATTTTTTCTTTTATAAAAGTGCCACATACCATACTTTACTAAAAAAGTTACAAACTAATGGAAGACTGTCTGTCTCCATCTCTTGTCAACAAGGAAAGGCCAAAGTGATTCTCTGATCCCAGCTCGAAATGGCGTTCTCTGACCTATCCCCAGCATCTCCAACTTGGAGCAGTCCAGCTGAGCATTCTTCGGACGAAGAGCACCCACAACTGGACTATCAGTAATCTGAAAACAGAAGATAAAAAAAACCCCACACCAATAAGTAATGAGACAGAATACTTGTATATATATACATTAGAACTTTTTCTTCACAGTTTTCTATATAGGCATGTTCCCCTCCTCCCTTCCAACTATTTTGTGGGGGTTTTTTTGATTGGGATTTTTTTGCTATTTGCTTGTTTTGTAGTTAACTTTATTCCAACATGTCAGGCCAGGTGAAGTGTCTTAAGGCAAATTTTTCTTACTCAATTACTGCTACTGTTTGTGTTTTTCTACATTTCATTCATATTTTCACTCTATCGTTATTGTCACAAGGTAAGGAATGCTCCAGAATGTTAATGGAACCATGTCTTGATCAATATACTTGAAGAGAAATAGAGCTGGGCAGAAAAAATTCAGACTAAGTGTTCTCCATTGTTTTTCTTGCCATCTTCCAAATCACATTTCAGTTCCAGCGTTCACCAATTCTGAATTCTTGGAATTTTTTTTGTACATAGATAACATCTTACTGACATGTTGTATTCCCACAACATTATCACTATGTCTTTAAGAGTAGTCTCAAATGTCAATAAAATTGCAGGAGACATGTTTTAAGCAAAGCAAAAATAATTAGTAGTTCTTAAGTGCATGTGTTCAGAAATAAATCTGGACATTGCATAGCTTTTACAGAGCCCTACCTTCAAGTTAATGTTCTATAAATCTGTAACAAAAAAGTATGGATTTGCTTGTGACTCAGGGGAACTGTTCAGCAGAAATACCATTACACTACAGACTGGGAAACTGGTGACTGACTGACTGACTAATTTTTCTAATTCAGCAGGTCAAATAGCTGTTGTTTTCCTGAGCTTGATACCAGCCAGCCCCCTGTGACACTGTGTGTCAATTCCCCATGCTTGATACCAGCACATCCAGCTGTGCTGGACGTGCACAGCCCATCCTGACGAGGAAGATCACTTGTACAGCCAGTGGGAGACCTGCTACTTGCAATGCCCAAGCACATCTGTCTGCCTACAGGTCCAACAACATATCACTTACTGGCCTCAAGTGGCTGCTGGGAAGGTTGAAAGCATCTGCAATTGCACATGCCATCTCATACTTAGTCATCTGTTCATTGCCAGACCAGTGAAATGTTCCTTTTATTGATGGGTCCTAAAGAAGAAACAGGAAACACAGATGAAAGGAAGCAGCCACCTGGCCCTCAGGCTAATTCCTGTGCAAGAACTGTGCAGCACTATCATCCAGCAAGGCCCTATCCCAAAAGGCACCTTACAGCACCTCAGTGGTGTTCTAGAAACGTCTGTACCCTTTCAGAGAACACCCGACCAGGGACTGAGACTGGAAACTCATGTTACTTCTATTTGACCTGACTTTTCACCAACAGCTTATGTTCTGTAGAATGAAGAGGAGGGAAAGGAGCTGCTCACCAACTGAGCAAGGTCAAAGAGCTGGGGAGGAGGAACTCAGCTGTTCACTTAAAAACAAAGGCAAAAGGCATCACACGCATTCTGAATGTTAAACTGCAACCCCTGTACAAGTCCAATCAAACCGACTGCACCATGTCCACGGTCCATGTTCTCAAAGTTACCATGTGAAAAAATAAAGGTGGCTGTTTCCTGTTTGATTCTGTAACCTTGCAAAGATGGTAATCTGAAGATGCTCTGGTGAACAAATGCAAAGAAGTAATTCGGTCCCGTGGCTTTGTTTTGCCACTTCAGTGTTCTTAATACAATAAACCAAGGGCATCTTTGAGAATTACATTCAACCACCATGGCTTTTTTTAGTTCAAACTAGCAATTTGTAAAAGGCGTATCAGAAAAAGTTAGGCATTTCTAATTCTCTCCTCTATACCAGAAGACACAAAGCAATTTTCAGAAGGTTCTGTCCCATCCCTTCAATCACCTTTGTTTCAAAGACCACAATACCCCCATAGTCATGTAAAGATCCTGCAGTGTTACAGCCAGTTCTTTCCTCCCTCCCAGCATTCCAGAAATGCAAATAGTCCAGGTGATGTGCAGTTCTCAGTTGTTCAGAAGCAAAGCTGAGAACTCAAACTGTTTTCACCTTGCAGAGGCTCATTTCTTGTCATTCTTACCAGCATTCTCTTCTCTGCTAGTTGTCTGCAAACAGCTGCTACATCCTTGACATTGGTAGGAAATCTCTGTTGCCAGTGGTCCATGTTGGCAGATTTATTACTGAACTGCACTTTATCAAACATAACCGTCACAGCACTCTCCTCCAGTCTTTCCACCTCTCCATACAAGACAGGAATCCTAAGTACTGCGGTTTCTAAAAGAAAGAATATTTTAGTTCATGGGTGGGTACAAAGGCTGCAGCATAATCCAAAAAGTGGTTTGGAAGCGTTAAGAAATATGTTGATCATATTAAGCATCTACAAATCACAAATAAAATGCAAGTAGTATGTTGGCTCTCAGAATATAATTTTAATTTATATCAAAACCAGTTTATAAACACCATGATTATATGCATTTATTTTTACTTATGCCATTGATTTCCAGAAAGTTAAGAAGCTTTCATTAGCAGCATAAAAATGCCTGTTTGGATTAGAACAAAAATTAAAAATTAAAAAACCCGACTGCTCTGTGCAGTTACTCCAGCACTCCCCATCCTCACTGGGTAAGAGCAAGGAGACAAATTCTCACCAATCACAAGTCATCAATTCAGCCATCAATTAAAAGATTTTTCACCCATCATGCAGAAGCCTCCTTTATAAAGGAGGATATTATTTACCAGAAAAAAAGACATGAACCTTGAAATAAATAAAAAGGTTGACAAATAAGGAATAGGTTCACAGAACACAATAGTAAATAATGTTAGATTCCAGGACAGTGATTTGAGAAATTAAATTAACAAAATGCAAAGAGAAGCATATTTCATGATGGAATACATCATAGTAGTCTATCTCTGTCATGAAGACTCGAAAAGCCTCTGAAGAGAAATCCAAGGCTATGACAAATTATTTAAAAGTAATAGATAGTTTTGCTGAAAGAGAAAACAAAAGTCAGACCTGAAATTAGAAGTTGAAGTCATCAAAACGTTGCAATTCTTAATATATTTGGAGAAAAATGCTATAGTTATTGGCAAAACAAACAGAAAGAGCTAACACAAAAATTGTTCTCACAGAAAAGTAAACCAGAATAAGTACTTAGACAGGAAAAACAAATAGAAAACCCAACATGACACTTATTGCCTGCTGCTCTAGAAGCATTTATTTGGTCACTCAGCAGGTATGTTCTTCCTCTCTTTAAATACTGGTTGAAACATCTCTTTTTTAATTGCTTTAGAAGCATTCATTCTTTGAGAAGACAATTGCCTTCCTTTTGTTCTCAGCTCTCTGGGACATGAAGAGGATCAGCCTCATGAGTAACCTCCTGAGAACCTCCTGACACTTTGTAGTTTTATAAGCATTACTATACATACATATATTTATAAGCATGTATTCCCTTCTAACCAAAGTAAAGTATCTTTGTGAAAAATTGTTAAACCCACTTACTGGAGATTTTTGCATTGTACAACAGAAATGGACAGGGCAGTTCTTCACACAACTACAGATTTGACCAACAGAATTCTACCTACACCATATCAGCAAATTACTGGTTGGAACACCAGTACATGGAAAATACTTATATTTGTATGAATCAAGAGAACTCATATTTTCAAACACTTTACTCAACACCACCTCAACACTCCTGCTAATAATACCACTGCTGCAACCCAGTGCTGCCTGACAGATCCTGCTCCAAAAGTTTACAAAACCAAGCTGCAGTGTTGAGTTGGGGGAAGGGTCTAGCAAGATACCCACACGTTCTTGGATTTGGTAAAGTCTTATCTTCGTTAACAATCTAGAAGAGGGAGCAAACAGCATCACAGTCAAATTTGGAGATGGTATTTAATCTAGAGGTGGAGTGAGTAACTTGTCATTTAAATTTATTTTTACTTAAATAAGACTTTTCCTATCAAGTGTTTTTTTACAAAGTTTTTTTCTTACTAGTAATGACAAATCCATCATACATAGCATATATTTACTTACCAGAAGATCATCATACTAATTTATCAATAGCTTGTTTCTCTGGTTGGGAAGCACAGAAGCACAGTGTCAGTATCATACTGACATATCAGAAGCCTCTTCTGCATATGCACTGAGATTATTTTCTTCAGAATTTTTGATAAAAGTGCTTCTGTCCTTATAATCTGTGACTGGATACTGACAGTGCACTAACTAGAAACAGCCATATCTCTCTTTTATACAAGAAATAAATCTTAAATTAAAGGGAACATACTGTTTTCCCTTAAGAAGAATTTTTAAAATTATGTTTGTTTATTTTGAATGCCAAATTTTCATTAAGAAAAGACTTAAACAAATTTTAAAAATCCTGTTGTTTAAAACCATAATATGTTATTAACCTTTTAGAAAGTGTTACAAGCAGGAATCTGATGTGTGCACGTGACTAAAACCAAAATGGGTGGCCTGTTGGCATATGTAATAGAGCAAAACCCAAAGAGTAACAAGACTCCATGTTGATTTGAGCTGTATTATTACTGAATCACAAGTCTGGTTTTCCCTTTAAGTAAACATACATTGAGAACACTTGCAATACATCTCCCTAAATAACTGCAGCTATATATTGAATGAAGTATTTTACCTTTCCTTAGGAACAGCAGATTCACAATAGACAAAGGCTTACAAATGTCCATCAGGGACAGACAAATAACATTAATGAAGATCGGAACAGGTAAGAAATAAAAGCTTTAGTTAAGATATAAGCAAGAGGAATTGCTCATGAGCAAGGAGACCAACTCCTAATCATACTCTTCTCTGAAACTCATTTCCATTGTTTTTCAACTTCACCATTGACTTAAGAGTCTACTAAGCTAATATAAAAATAGAAAGCCTGTATTAAAAATGGTTGAGTGTCTTACCTTCATTGTTTTCCAGAACTGCTTTTTCACCCTCCAATTTGGTTTTACCATATAAATTCAGGGGATTTGGTACATCAGTCTCTTTATATGGAGGGCTTGTTCCATCAAATACATAGTCTGTACTAATGTAGATCAGAAATGCTCCAACTCCAGCTAGGAAGAAAATGTTTATAGATAGTTTATATTAATTTATGCCTTCTTTGAAATATCAATAGACCCTTAAACCAATCTCCCAAGGATCTCATCTTCCATCACATTAATTCCCGCTGCTTTGTCTGTTCCCTGATCCTTCACAGAGTTGTGCACGGTACTCATTGAAAACAGATCAACAGCACACTGAGGGCAGAAGTGACATTCACACTTACACTACTTGTATTGATGTCCCTGTATAAACAGATGCAGGACTTTAACAAGACACCAAATCCATGAGATGGTCTCCTTACCTGCCTCTTTTGCTAAGTTCGCTGAAGCAGCCACATTGAGCTGAGAAGCAGCATCTGGTTGACTTTCTACAATATCTGGCCTTCTCTCAGCAGCACAGTGCACTATAACATGAGGCTGGAAATTAAAGACTAATTTTAAACAACCAACATGTCAAGAGATGGCAGTTACACCCTAACTCTAGCGATGACACCCCTCAGGCAAAACTAAGTAATAAAAAACAGCATTGTTATCTTTAATTACAGCATTCTGAGGAACACCTTTTCCTTAGTATTTTTTTACAATACAGACATGCTGTTACAAGACACCAAAACCATTTATCATTAATTGTGCAATTATGGTCTTCAGTAGCTTTGATTTTACAGCAAGCTTGAAGTTGTGGGGTTTTTTTCTTTTTAACTCTGTATAGTAAAATATATATTAATATAAGACATATCTCTCACACACACAAGGGTACTAAAAATTTTTAGGTAAGCTATTTACACATGGCTTATTTGACATATGCAGATTATTAAGATGACATTTAAGATTATTTTATAGAATAGCACCCTGTATAATGTATTTCAGGTTTTACATATACCTCTTGGCACTTAGACTGAAAAAGCAGTGAACACTGCACACTACACCGAGTTACTGCTGCTGTATTCAAATACTCCTCCACTTCCCCAGAACTGTGTATTAACACATTACCATGTCAATAACCCACACATATCTTTTCCTTTCCTTTCCAGTGTCCTGGCATGTACAGCTGTGCCTGCAGCCTAACTGTAGTGACCACAGCAAAGGCCAGAGCTGTCTGTACCTACAGAGCAAACCTCTGCTCTGGGTGGGGCAGAACACACAGCCGCCCCTTTGTCAGAGCTCTGCCAAAGCACTAGCCCCACTCATGCTCCAGAACTCAGCAGCACTATCAGCTGACTACTGGACCCCTCCCATCCACTTTATACTCCAGAAACTTACCTGAAAATCATGGATAATGTCATGAACTGCAATAGAGTCCAGAAGATTAATCTGTTCAAATCTGGGCTGAGCTCTCCTGTATCCACAGCCAACTGCATTCCAATTATTTTCATTGAATTCTTTAAACACAGCTCTGCCAAGAAGTCCTGTAGCACCAGTGATCAAAACTCGCCTACTGGGAATGTCAACATCTTCCTAGGGAAATGACAACAGGAAAAGTTTTGTTTCTAGTGTAATTTTTCACTGTTTTTTCTTCAAAAGTATGCAAGGCTACAGTCAGAGGCTACTGTATTAAAAAAGCTTCTCCTGAGTCTTTTGGAGTGTCTCATGGAACACCAACGTCTGGGAACACCAATACTGCAGCCAGTCAGCTATTTAACCATATATTCAAAGATAATGAAAACAAAATTTCAGTGAGAAGCTCATTTACTTCTACAACAATCCAAACCACTAGTGAAGACAGAATTTTAAGTTCATTCAAAAGCTGGTAACTTGGTGCAATCTGAAAGGAGGGAAATAACTTCTTTAGAAAATGGACCCCAAAGATGTGACATTTAAGGTCCAAATCCTACAACAAATAATTCTGGATAGACTGTGCCTATTAAAACCTGCAGCAATACAATATAACTTACTGTAGTAATTAAAGACTTGAATTTTATTATTAAATAGAAGAGTAATTCATTGTTATTCAA
This sequence comes from Coloeus monedula, assembly GCF_965178545.1. Lineage (NCBI taxonomy): Eukaryota > Metazoa > Chordata > Aves > Passeriformes > Corvidae > Coloeus > Coloeus monedula. Next base: position 12,795,984 of record NC_138795.1, on the reverse strand, counting down.
CACAATAGTCTAATAGTAAGTAAAACCAAGATACAAAATGCATCTGGAAGTGATTTGACAATTTCAGCTCTCAATCTAAACAACAAACTAAAGCTGTACTTCAGCTGCTGCACATTTTGGTACGTGGGACAGCTGTGAACATCAGCATACACAAACTTCATTCCACCTCTCACTAGAACATACCAGTTTTTCAAGACAGCAAACACAAGACCCATGTCTGTCTCTGCAACTTTATTTTCCTTTAATGCTTTCTGTCTGTATCTGCCAGGAATAAACCCAAAACCTGCCTGCTAAAAACAAAAATGAAAGCATATCTTTACCATGCCTGTGCAGAAAAAACTTTGGTTGTGCAGAACCCACAAATCTTGCATTTCCTGACCACTTTACACACAAGGACAATTTGTGGCAACTTACCATAATTCTGGACATCACAGAATGCTTTCTGCTATGCAATCTCAGCAGCCCAGTAATTTCTAAGCATCGTACCAGAGTATTACTCTTTGATTGCAGCACAGGAAGCCACAGCACTCCCAAATTACTGTCTTTCACCCTTGAAGTTACAAAGCTTTTGTTCCATAAGGGTATATACAGAGGGGCCCGATGGAAACAGCCTACCCCAAAACAATTGTTTCAAGTTCCCTGCACAGCACATGCATTTTTCTCAACTCTAAACCTCCAGATGAAGGCTGACTTATTCCCATTAGTACTGGAAGAAAATTAGTAATTTACATCTGGACAGTTGCCAGAAAATGACAGACTGCAGCAAGTGATGTTTCAAAAAGTTGCTTTTATCCTTAAATTTTACCTGAGAACACAAGCTGATTGACCATTTTTAAGACTACCCTGGCTTCTCAAACAGCACAAGCAAGAACACGCAACTACTATTTTCTTCAGTACTTCTTTTCTTAGCAAAGTCTGCACAAAGTGTCACAGAACCTATGATCAGGGCTTCTACAGCCAATAAATACCCGCTAATAAATATCCAACACTTGCTGCAGAACAGAGTCAAAAGGTTCTCTAAAAACGTCACTGAACATCTTCAGTAAGTAGAAAGTGACCAACACAAAACGAAGTGTCATTTGCAAAATCTGACGTTTTTAAGCCTCATTCATCTAAGTTTATTTTACATATCTTAAAGAGGATGTTACATCAGCAGTACAGCTTGAACTAGATACAAACACAGCTTTCACCAAGCACAGCTTGCATGCTGTTGCTGTTATCTGCAAGACTAATTGATTCCAGTCACTTGTTTCTGAAAGAGCAATACAAATGATAGATGTTTCTCATAAATCCAACACCAAACAATTACCAGTTTGAACCTCTTCTTGCCAGAAGTTTTAACAATCTGGTGATACAAAACCTGCACAGATGAACTCTTTCTGTGTATGCTACCTTGCTCCCTCAAAGGACATCACCCAGCTGCAGGACCATTTCTGTGGTCTATAGCACTACTGAATCACTGTGCAATTTTGAGCTTTATGATGAACCATCCAATTGAATGTTATCTGATGTCCATATTCACCAAGAATAATAAAAAAGTATTGTGTTTAGAAGTCTCATTCACATAAAAATAAACAAGCCACAGCATTATCAGATTAAAAAATAGAATTTATGAGACACCAGATCACTTTGCAGACACTACCGAAATATAAAATAACAGTATAACTTATAAAAAGAGCAAAACGTGATGCATTTCAAGTTGAAAACCAAAAAACAAGTACTTATAAAGTTTTTCATAAAGATTTTCAAGGTTTATATTTTTATTTAGAAAATCATTATGAACTCAAACCACCAGTTTTAAGGAATGGCCACTAAAACCCGGAAGTTACTGGTATAACAGATTTACAACATAATAGGATGAGATACAAGTCACTACAGGGAAGGGAGCATGAGACCGAACTCTCTCCGCTCTGACATCCTCTGCAGTCACAGAAAGCAAAAGGCAAACCCTGGGGCTTTCCAAAGGCTCGCAATGACAAGTGAACTTACATTCGCGTTGCCAGAAGTTGTTCTGCCTTTCCCTACACGCCCAACCCTCACTGCTGCGGTAGCTCACGTACACCTGTGGGGCACCACCGACACCGCCCGGGACAGCAGGCAAGGACACGCCTCCCAGAGGATTCTCCTATGTGGAATCACCGCATGGGGTCTCTATCACCGAGCCCTTTCCTGTGCCACGGGCCCACCGAGACCGGAGCCGCGACCCCCAAGCACTGCGGGCTGCCGAGCACAACATCTCCGTGGCCATTCCGGCGACGCCGTGCGGATACAAAATGACCCGACTCTCGGAGCCCGCGGGCGCTCCCAGCTGCGGTTCTCGGGTACCCGCGGCCCCTCAGGGCGCAGCTCCAGCGGCCGCAGCCCCCCAGGCCCGGCCCCGTCACGAACGCGTCAGCGCTCCGGGCCTGCCCGCCCGGCCCCGCGCTGCACAGCGGCACAGCCGCCCCACGGCGGACTGCCGGCTGCGCCGCCCTCACCTCCACGAGTTCGCAGCGTCCCGGCGCGAAGCGGATCCTGAGCTCCTTCTCCCGGCCGACCATGGCGGGGCCGGGCCGGGCCTGGTCGCGCTCCGCGCCCGCGGCTCGCCCGGCGCTGCGCGAGGGAGGCTCCGCGCCCGTGCTGAGCGCCGCGCGACAGGGGGCGCCCTCGCCCCGGCGCGTGCGCCCGGCGCACGCGCCTCCGGTCGCCGCGCACTCATTGGCTGGGGCGTGCCGGAGGGGCGGGGCCAAAACGGGGATTTAAAGGAGCAGGCGCAGTCTCGGGGCTCAACAGGGGCCCGCGCGTGGCGGAAACGGAGAGCGGCGGGAAGCGCAGGGGGACAGTACAAACTGTGAGGGACTGCAGCAAGCCCGCCCAGTGGCTCAAAGCCTCAAAGTGTCTTGGCAACAGCGCCTAGCATTTAGAAACACAGACGCTATGCCCACTCCTAACGCTTCTGGCCTCAGGGCGGAGAAGGGAAGCAGAGGGAGCCTGTGGTCCCGGGGCACCACAAGCGCCGGGATGCCGTAGCTGCAGCGCTGGCTCCTCTTTTCAGGTTCATGGTGCTTTAAACAATAATAAAAGTTACTGCAGCAATCACATGTGTCGCTGAATTTTAACACTGGACCAAAGTTCGCCTATTGAAACTGTGAACTTTCTATTGTGATTTTTGATTTGTGAAAAACAAAGTGAACTGCAGAATTAGACCAAAATATCATATTACCCTGCATATAGCTCCGTCACATATTCACTAAAAATTACTTAATTTCTCTTTTTAGAATGGTGGAAAACAAGCATTTTCAATTTGCCTTTATCCAGAGTTAAATGTAAAAGCAACTGGTAAATCCCACAGAGAAGGGGAGGGTTGTTTTTGAGAAAACGAGCACTGCTTACAGTACTCATCCTACGTGTATCATTACATGCTTACAAGGTGACAGATTTGATTTCTTTTAATACAAGTTTTGAAGGTAACAGGATACTGTATACAAAGTGTTACTGTACCATTTCTGTCCCACAAATGGAGAGACTGGGCCTAGCATTTTTTTAGCAGGAGAACTTAAGTAGATGCATAAAAACTACCAGCCAAAACTCACTGTAGCTACATTCACATTTGTATCTACCCCGATGAATTTATTTCAACTTGACTTGATTAAAAGAGTTTTAATTGGTAGTACTCAATGAAGAAAAGCAGAAAAGTCTACCAAAATTTAATAGCATCATACTAAATTTCATACAATATTGTAAATTACCTTTATTTATGGCAAACAACTAACATTTAAAAGACAAAAAGGTGTATATATATAAAAAAATTAAAATAAACCACTTCAGCTAGTTTCTGCCTTCATGGAATGCAGATGCCCTTTTTTCCTCTGTAACAAGCTATTGACATTTAATTCCCTTCCATTAACCTTAGAATTCTATTTCAAAATATCAGTAATTCATAACTTGAAATCAGGAAGAAAAATCTACAAAGAAATACCAAACTGTTTATCAGCATGGAGGTAAGAACTCCCAGTACACCTGATGTCACATCTCCTCCCAACACAGCCTGGAAGAGCTCCCTGTGTTCTTAACAAAAACCATGATGTGGAAATAAAAATTTTGTCTTCCAGGCTCAGAGCAGGAAGAAAATAGCAAAAGCATGAGCCCTGAAATCTCAAGCTACAATCATCAATCAGCCTGTAAAATATGTCACCAGAATAAGTTAAATTATATATAGTTTTTGTATCTTCATTATATAATATAATCTATTTTTTCCTCAAATATTTACCTTGAGTTCTGTAGTGTTCTACCTATACTTTCAATTTCTTTATTATTGTCACATTCACTTTGTGAAACACTATGATTTCATGGAACAGCTAAATAAAAATGCTATTGTTGTCTAGCTCACAGTCAGTTAAGCATAATGCATCCGTGGGTGACTAAATGGACCACTCATTAAATTAACATTTCAGACTGTAATTCACAGAGACTAAAGCATAATTAAGTCTCTCTCTCCCTCTCTCATCCTCCTGTTTGCTTTTCCCTTGATTTTGTAATCAAAGTGTGGTAGCAACCTGTTAATGCAAATATCCAGAGCCTTACCTGCTCCATTTCCAGCAGCATTTCAGGCATTGCCAAACCACAGAGGGAATTACCAGCCTAGGAAATCACTGCAGTTCAACTGTGCACTTATTCCTTTGCTGTGCCTGCAGAGAGCACATGGACTGAGAGCAGCACTGGCTCTGCTGACCTATGAAACCAAAACACAAATCCAAGCCCTACATCATGTGTGGCTCTGAATCCTGTTAAGCTTTTGGTCTGGTCCCAGTGGTACCATTTAAGCAGCTCAGTATGAGCTTAAATTTTTACCTCATAACAGCCAGCATGAGCAAGCACAGCCATTGTGTGTGTAAGATCCATTCAAAGCACTGGCATTGAGTCTTATACAGTTTGTCTTTTATAGCAAACAGTAGGAGGGTTCTAATTAGGTCAGGCAGGTTGAGAATTCTAAGAGCTCTTCATTTTACATTTTAACTAAACACAGCCCAGCTCTTGCTACAATACAGCAAGATGAATGATCAGAGAAATAACTTTGTGTTAAATCATGGATTTTTCAATTAAAAAAAAAAATCTTCTGCAACATGAAAGTAATGGATTCCTGCAGTGAATACATAAGACAGTTGAGCTACAAATGTCAAGGTTTTAGTTTTTAATGCTTCATTGCATATGTGCATGAAAGTGGTAAAGCCTCCTCGAACTGAAGCTGAAAAAACCCCCTCAATTTCCCCTTGACTTCCACCCTTTGCTTCTCTCCCCACTCTGCTCCACATGATTTATCAATGTTTTAAAGCTCAAAGATCACCCTTAGCTGTAGGGCTAGCAGAATTATTTGCTGGAGTTTCCTTTTCTTCTGGCAATATAAGCATACTCATGCCAGCAACCAGATGTAGCAACCCTAAAAGCCCAGTCATGTGACACCTGCCATTTTTGGCTTCCCTTGGCATATTTGTACCTTCTGTCAAAAAACTCTTGCTAATTTGACATAGGACATGTCAATCACCAAAAATTAGTCAAAAAACAAACAAAAAAAAAACCCCAGAAAAAAAAAGTACCTTATCTTAGTGTCTCCATTTTTATGTTTTGAGTTTGGTGGAACCTTTCATTAACATTCAGACAAATGCCTGTTTCCTCTACAATTTTTTTACTCCATTTACATCTTTCAGACAAGAAAACCTTCATTTTTTTTCTCCACAAAAAGACAACTCCAGTATAATATACTTCTAGCAACTTCTTTATCAAAATGTCTCTCAACACTTTGGGCTGCTAAATTGAATACCAAGTGCTCTTTTAATTAAAACACTTGAAGCTAATCCTCATCCTCAGTCTTCAGAGGATCAAGTAATCCAGCAAATACACAAAGATGACATTAACAGACAACATCTAACAACTTTGTTCCTTGGACTTAATGTGCATTTTTTGTATATAATTTCCTAGGAATTATGAGGTCTGTGTAAACTCACAATGTCAGCATAAATGGCAATAAATTCTACCAGCTAAGCTTTGGGTACTGCCTCTGCAGCACCTCTGTGCAAGATAGCTGCACAGACATAACAAAAACACAGTTCCACCTTTGACTTAAATTCAGTATTTACTTCTGTATTAAGAAATAAGAGAATTTCAGGTTGTATATGTTGTACAGTTCAGCTAAATAACTTCCCTAAGACTAGAGAATATGTATGTAGTTTTTGAAGCAAGGCTGACACTGGGCTTTGTTATGAAGACAAGACTAGAAAAAAGAACATTAGATGAATCCCATTGTAATGTAATTTTGGGTTTTATCCCTGGTTTGCAAAGGAAATGGACAAATCCTTTCATTTAAATTTTTTATTGTGCTAAAATAGTCTTGATTTTAAATGCAGTTAAACAGATTCTTTCCCCCTTGCCACAGTTCCAGTCTGTACAATGCATGTGAGTACAGTGGATGTCCTCCCACCCAAGTGAGACAAGTTTGGTTGTTATTCCCTGTCACTGTAGCACTGATCACTTACAACAACTGGCTACAAAGATTTTGTGGCAATTTAAGAGTCCAGTGGAAACAACATTGCTCTTAAGACACTAATCTTAGTCACAGTACACAAATGTTTAGATAAATGCAATCAATTTGACTTTGACCTGAAAATGCTCTTCTGAAGATCAATAGCTGCAACACCTAGCCCCAGGATTTAAATTTGCACATACTGAATATAGATCCCACACAATATCAAAATTAAGCGTACAGTCTCATTTTCTACACTGGTTCTATAGTATGTAGGCCACAGAAGTAGAAGGGTCTCTTGGCAGTATTGTTGCCATTGGTACCAAAGCGGCTATAAGCAGCAAAATTAATTTAACATAGAATTGTATGCATTAGAAAAAAAATTTAAAAATATATAAAAATCAAAAAACTTAACTGAAACCTGATTTCATTTGTAATCTTGTTCTCCAGTGCTTATTCACCTTTTCCAAACTTTAAATGCTTTGTTCAAAACTGAACTAAGCAGCTTCAGCATATCCAAAAAGTGCAACACTGAACACTTTTCAGAATTCATGCCTGCAATGTTGTTACCAGGAGTCAGGAACATGCATTCATGTGTTGCTTCTCAGTAAAACGTAGTTTTTCTAAAAGTACACAATTTTAGATCATTTTGCTAGGGCTCCTACTGATTTGTATTATATACAGCATCCAAGTTCACCTTGAAGAAGCAGCCTGCCGAAGTCTCCTGTAGCACATGAATTTATGGGTGATTTATTTTCTTAATACCAAGAAGACTTCAAATTTTGTTTTTATTACCTGTAATAGAAAAATGTTATGACATTTGAGTTTTTCACTATTGCTCCCACCACATGAAATAATTTCTTGTCTCCTGGGGCACAGAAGGTCCTACACTGAATCTTACAGGTAAGCCAGGATTTCAGACCTTGGAACAGACACACTAACAAAACTCTCTCCCCTACCCTGCTTCCCTTGGTGTGTCCTCATGCGCTCCATCTTTTCCTCCACTCCACATTTATCTGCAGACCTTTTGCATCTTCCCTTGACACCTGCAGTGGTGTAGGGTCCTGCCAGGTAGCAGCTAAAGAACCAGGGTGCAAAGGTCTGGCTGAGCCACTTGTACCCCATGACCTGTGCAGGAGGCACTTCCTGTCACCTCATCAGCTGTAACATGTGAGCTGGTGACAGAAGGAAAATGGCTCTGCTGTCTGACCTGGCACACCACCGGCTCCTGTCAGATTGTAAGGATCTGGGCTGGAAGGCACAGTAGCAAACTGTACACTGGGAGTGCCCCATTGATGCAGCCTCCAACATCTGCTGTGGAACAAGACATGCCATTCACCTCCCCCAGACGCAGCAGACTATGCAAGACTCTCATACCTTCTTTGTTTAAGCTTAAGAGGCACAAAGGCTACATCAATATCAAACTTACCTTCTTTTAGAGGTGTTTTTGGAGGAATATTTTCCTTGCTATCATGCTGGAAAGCTTTGGAAGGATCAAAACGCTTAATGCCCTGTACTGCACACAGCTGCTCCTGAAGATGTCTGTTGGTTTGCTTTTCCTTGGCTAGCAATGCACGCAGTTTTGAGACTTCCTGGAGAAAACAATGCTTGGATGTTAGATGAAGAACAGGAGAAGAGGCTGCTTCATCATTTACTGAGGGGGCCATTTTATCTAATGCTAAACATACAGACAATGACTGGTGGCATTAAAACCCAACCCAAACATACAGGTGTAGAGAAACCAGCAGCAAGGTACAGGTACAGCGTAACACCACTAAGCTATATGGCAGTCTGAAACTTTCAGCAGACTGTTTACGTCTAGGACCCCAAAAAAAGGTATGAAAAGCCAACCAAACTAAGAGTAGAGGTACTTATTTGTACTGCTGATCCCTCTTGTACGTTGTAAATTCAGTCAAAAATTCAAAAATGGATTCTCTTGGCTTTTCTGAAGGCTGGTGGTTTATTGTAATCTGCTTCATGCAGGGAATTTAAGCACAGAAATAAGTAGCTTGCAAGATTAGTCTATAAATATTTACAGCAACAAACAAAAGCATCAAGCACATTAGTAACTTGCAGATTTCTAATTTTTCATTTCACAAACCTGCTTCAGGTGGGCATTGTCTTCCTTCAACTTCATAACATGCTTGATTTTTTGCTTCATGTTCTGGTGGCCAAGTAGTTTAGCATATGCATCACTCAGTTTATTCAGTTCTTCTTGGGCTGCCCCATGCTCCTCCAGGAGCGCATTCTTCTCAGCCTCAAAAGCATCTAGTTGTTGCTGAAATACATTTGAACGTCTTAGAAATCTTTCAACTAAGCATAGCTTTTTACTGAACTGAAATCTACCAAGGAAGATTAGTTTGGGAAGGGGAATAGCTGGCTCATTGGATAGTAACTTAGGAAACCACTGCAGAATAAATGCCTTGGAATGGGAAGTAGCATATTTACTTCTCAAGAGTAGAACTTGAGCCAACTGCAAGAGTCTTATGTCAACAGATACTAACAAACACCTCCTTCACAACACACCTGAAAAGGCTTAACTTTGTTATGTAAATCTTCATACAGTTTACGCCAGGTCTTGATCTCTTTCTTTAAGCTAGAGGTCACATCTTCACTTACGGTTTTCCTAAAAAGAAGTGGAGTTTCATTATGTTCCTTGTTAGCTCTCAGCACTTCTTCCCAATAAAACTTGGATGTGCCATAATATGCAGTTCTAGTTTGAGAAAGTCACCTTAATCTTTCTGCTTCAAGTTCTCTTTTCAGATCTTCAGTTTGCTCCTCAAGTTTTTCCTGAAGTTTAGTCATTTGAGCAAGGCAAGACTCTTTTGTTCTCTGTGTTTCTGCTTCTTTTAGTGCAAGCTTGGTCTGGACTTCTAAAAGCATCCTGAGGAAAATACCATAATCTCTTAATGAGCCCTTGATTTTTATTTTTTTTTCCACTACACTAAATCTAAAACCCACAAGTAAATAAGGTTGAAAAGCTGTTAGTAGAACTGAAATAAAAATTTGCACAAACAGTGCCACAAAGAAAACAGTAGTACAGAAGGCAATTAAGATGAACAACATTTTTAACTTTTCCTATAAGCAGTCCTTTTGAAGCACAGAAAGATCATATTGCTCATTTAAGGTTGTTCAACACCAGCAGCTTTTAGCAGGGATAGTTTAGCAGTTAGGCTTTACATGCAGAGATTTGCTCAGCAGGAACTAATCAAGACTGTTCAGTGTGGATGTATGCAAGATTTCAAAAACCCTACAACTAAAAGCACCGACCCCTCTTCAGCCCCAGCTGTTTGTTGCATCCCTTCCCTGCCACCTCAACCAGGAAATACCTCTTCAGTTTTTCTTTTACCAGCTCTAATGGAAACTGGAGACATTAAGCAGGTGGGAGGAAAGAAAGGGGAGCATCTTAACCAGCACAGAACCATAGGGAACATAGATCACTGAACTGCTGTTAGACAGCCAGAGAAGCACGTCCTCAGCTACTGGCCTAACACAACTTCTTGGGTATTATTTCACATCAGCTGCACTGTGGTGCCTCATATTAGGCAGAGAGAGAACCTCAGTATACATCATCACAGTGTGGCAATTTATGGATGGTTAATTGGCATTTGCTTGTGAGCAGAACTTGAGGTGACATCATTCAGACTGGAGTGGCAAAGAGTAAGTTCTGCATTAAGTATTTGTCTCCCCTGGGGATCTTACTTGCAGAGCAGTCACTGCAACTGGTATTTCTGAAACAGACTATTCCAACATATTTCATTCAAGTATTTTCCTCTTCCTCTGTGTTCCACATATAGACAAAAGTCAAAATAACTGATTGGACAGACCTAATGCATATAAACTTAGTAAATTTTGTCTGTCAGTATTTTCAACCTTGTGCACTGGGAAAAGCAAGAAACTACTGCTTACACCAAATACTGATCTGATCTTGTAGAGCATCACATGAAGTTCTAGTTAGAAAGCCAAGTCTTAGTTTGTGTTCCTTAGCTTATGGAAAAGTTTGTCTGTGTAGTACCTTGCACATTCTTCATTTGCTTTGTTTTTAGTGTATTCTGCTTCTTGAAGCAACTGCAGATTCTCTTGGCCTACTTTTTTTAGGTTGGCAACTTCTTCTCGCAGAGAGGTATTCTCCAGTTTAAAATTGCAAATTTCTTCAGCTGATGCTTTCTTGTAGCTGGTATTACAGTACAAATGAGAAAAATCTTATTACTTCAGGCAAAATACAGACTGACGTGTTTATACCTTACAAGAGCAATACAAGTTCATGCTAGCAAGTATCAAGGATTTTATACTCTGAAGATATGGCAGCATACAGGCACTGATAAATCCAAAGGTAAGAAAGAAACCACAACACAAAGTTCCATAAAGCCATAAGCAGGAACACTACAATGAATTCTATGATACAGATACTACCATATTTTTGTAGGTATTTTAAAACAAAAGACCTACTCTATCTGAAGGTTATTTCAAACAGCAAAGCTCCTACTGTCTGTAGCTGGCATTGGCAAATATCCCACAGGATCCTTCATGGGTGAAGGATCATGCATACCTAGTAGTAACAGTATCACTTTTTACATACTTTCACAACCTGAATATTTTAAAGTAAAAAACTTGCAGTAACTGTATGAAACTATTCTCAATTCAGTGCAAATTTTGATTCTAAACAAGACTTTTTGCAAGACATTTCAGTGCCAAGAACACCATCACTAGTTACAAATCTCATTGTGATTTAAAAGCACTTAACACCTCCAACTGGTTACATTTTGGAAGAAGAAATATCCAATTTCCTGAACTAGACAGTGATACTGTCACTCTACTTGCCTAGTGCTCAATAAATAAATTCTTAATGCCACCAAATACCATCACAAAATCCTCTGCTCTACTGCCATGCCAACTCTCATACCGTGTGAAGTACCAAGGCACATAAATGAACAGTACATTTTATTGTCATCTTAGAGATAATCCCTGTCCTATACATTAATAAAACTTAAATACCTTTCAAAGTCAGCAACAGCGTTTCCAAGTTTCTGCAGTGTATTGCTGTGCTCTTCTTGGATTTGCAATACAGTACTGCTATGCATTTCCTTGATTTGCTCCAACTCTGCATTCTTCCTGAAATAAAAATTCAGCATTGCACACTGGAGAGAAGTATGTCTGAATGTATCACCAAATGCTGCTATCAGTTACAGAAGGCTTGAAGCAACAGCAATAAATTCATTGTGACAAACCAGTAACTTCTCACATACTAAAGCACAAACTTCACAAATAGGTATTATTAATGATTTCCCCTCCCCTTAACTTTCCAAGGGAGTTATAGAATAGACTGAAGACCCAATAGTAAACTTAAACAAGAAACAACTGGCTTGAAAATCTTTTTGTCATTGCCTTCTCCAGGACAGAAACAGCCAGTACAACATGCACAAAGCTTACCCAGCACAGCAAGGTCAGAGCACTACAATACCAGCCTTTCAAGCAAATCCCAACTGCCATTTTTTTTTGTGTGTGTTAAATTACAACAATGTAAAACTGACTCAAGTTACTATTGACACTGACTCAAGTTACTACTGCTAGTGATTAGATCTCATCACTATTAGTAATCAACAATCAACAAGAAATAACTTCAGATCTGCTCAGGCCTCTAAAACCTGAATTGGGCTCAGAAGCTGTTTACACTACTGATTTAACATTCTTCCTTTCAAAGCTTTAGAATCAGAAAGTTTCTTTCACAAACCCTGTCAACTTTTCTTCCATCTGTGCAAGTTCAAGACGCTGAGATTTGATTTCTTGTTCCAATCGCTTCACCAACTTTTCAGCTTTCTTTTCCTTTGCATGCAATTTATTCAGCTCCTTCATGGTATCATTCAGCTCTTCTTCCAGAAGATGTCTCTCACTTGTTACTTCCTCTTCAAACTCCAGTAACTTCTGCTGCATTGATGCAGATGACTCCTGCATGCCAGAGTACCACAAATTTTAAAACTACCAATACTTTCTGGGTAGTAGAGGGCTAGTTTTCAGCGTTTAAACTTCAAATCTATGGGAAGAACCAAAACCTCCATCCCACCAGCAATGATTCTCAGACCTATTAGACCACACAAGTTACTGCAGGCCAGTACCCACTTTGCCATGATAACCTAACTGTGGAATGCACATCTCATGCGTAATCCAAACAAGAATTTTTAGTGCCGATCCTTGAGATTACAACCTATTTTTAGACTTATTTATAGTCTGTATTTACCTTCTCTTGCTGCAGCTGAGAGATGACCTCCTCATGTTTCTGAAGCAGTTTTTCGTGTTCTTGTTCTGCCAAATCAATTTTTTTTTTCAGGTCTTCTATTTCAGCATTCATACTCAGGAACTGTCCTTTGGTCTCAGACAACTCTTTCTCTACACAGAGAAATTGTCAATAAAACACAAATTCTCTATCTTCAAATAGGTACAATTTTTCATAATACTTCCATTCCATCTTTAGTTTGTTTGTTTTTCCCTTGCCTAACTACCAAAAACACAGAAAGAAAACCCCACACAAAACAACCCCATACCTTAAACCCATCTGGAAACTCCTCAAAATTGGCTCGAGGTATACCACTTTAAAATTATTTTAAACAGCAGGAGTGTTTGGACCAAGCAATTGGCCTTCACCAGAAGAGCATATGGCTGGGGAAAACAACTACATGAGTTCCCCAAAGTTTCTTCCACAAACTAGTACACAGAAGGCAGCTGGTACAGAAAACTGAGTACACATCTCAGATTGCAGAGTTGCTGGTGTAGGGAGAGGAGTAAGGAGGTGAAGATGGGATCCTTGCCATATTCCCAACACCTCAATGACCCTGTACACAAGCTGTTAGCAGTGAATTCACACATTATACTGCTTCTCAACGAAGAATAAGGAACAAGAACTTAAGTGTTCACCTTTCAGATTAAGGCCACTCCTACAATTTTCATTGTGTACTATCTACCCAAGTTACCCTCCATGGAAACACCAATTCAGATTTAACAGATGTCAGATGTGAAGGGATTTCCCTGTTGTTAAAAATATGCCTTGGTGTTTCTAGCTGGAGCTCAGAGACTTCTCATATGGAACAAACCAGTCTAAATTGACATTTGAGAAAAAACCTATTTGAGATGCTTTAAGGCATGTGAGTGATCCCACATATGGAACAGTGTACAAGAACTAACAATTACCTTTCTCTTGTTGAAGCAGTTGACACCTCTCATTAAGTTCTTTTATCAATTTACATGATTCTTCCTCTTTTGTTTTGAGGGTATTCTTCAGGATCTCAATATCTTGGTCTTTCTTACTCAGTGTCTCCTCCATCTGGGCAACTTCCAGTTTGTATTTCTCAGCTGTTTCTGCAACACTACTGTAGAAGAAAATTCAGGCACTTGTTACCACTAAATTTTGTTCGTAAGCTTACACATCAACACAAAGGAAAATGCTTAGGATTGTTGGTTTCCAAAAGGAAAACTAACTTCTTGAGAACAATTTGTTGTTACCTGAGCTCTGTGATATATTCCAGAAGTTTTTCAGTGTCAGACTTTTCTTCAACTTTCTCTCTCTCAGTAGCAGACCTAAAACCAGACAGTTTTTATGACAGATATATTTAAACAAATTCAGAGTTAATTAGTAACACACTTTCATCTCCCAGTTTGGCTGAAAAACTGATATTGGCTCTAAGAGGTGATTCTTCCCTCTTTTCATACCTGTTCCAGACAGTCTTCTCATTTGTAGTAAAGATGCTAAGCCGTATTTTGCCACGAGCAATATGCCACAAACATAATGCATTAACATAATGCAGCTTTTGTAGCAAATTATCATCTCCTCCCTTTGTGACCTGCACTACCTGCATTATTACCTTTGTGTACGTTAACAGCCAAGTTTGTGCTGCAGTGCCAGTTGTGCCAATCTGACACCAAACACAGCTTGGAAGTTCATTTTTCCTAGGTCACTATCCTCAGCAACAGGCTACACATTAGTGCACTGTTCCTGTACAGCACATGACATTTTTTGGACAGAATAGCAAGTGCTGTGTTAGAACTCACTCTCCATCTACACAGAGCTGCTGAAGCTGAGACTCCGCAGTTGCCTTTCTTCAGAGCACATGTCTACATCAAAGCAGCTCTGAAGGCACCACAATGGCTCTTCAATGCACTCCTCTGGAGAGCATGAATGCGTTTATCAAATCCATGCCAAATGCCTGGCTGCTAAATTAGGATTTCAGCTCCTGCTCTAATGCTTTTCTATTCTTGCTTATTCCTAACTTAGTAGTCTAAAGAGTCAGAAATATCCTATCCATACAAATGTCCTCCTCCAACATGAACCACAATTCTGTTCTAAAGACGTATGTCTTCCCTCTCCACCCCATACCCAAGAAAACCCCACCCATACCACACTGGAAGACAAAGGGTTGACATGATACAGTTTATCTTTTGGAAAAAGATTAGACACACTAGAGAAACAATGTTTTTAATGGTTGTTTTATCAAACCGCAGCAGCTGTTAGAACTTCATTCCATCATATTTATTCCAGATGACAAACACTAATAATGTCTGTTCCTTCTCAGTAGGGAGGACAGCCTGTATTTTGGTTACTACAAAGGGTAAGCATGGAAACACAGCTAGGTCATCATCTCATCTAATTCCCTTCCTAGCACTTACAGTTTTTCTTGTAACTGTGCTACTTTTCCTTTTGAATGCTCTAGATTTCTCTGCACTTCCTGCAGCTTCATTTCCATGTCTTCCTGCTTTGCCAGTGCAGTCTGAAAAAAAAAAAAACAACCAAACCCAAACTACATGTATTAACATTAAAATGACATTTAATAAAAAAAGAGGGCATTGTGGAAGAGACAATGGTAAACTGAAATTTAATTCATCACTACAGTTTAATGATAGCACCTACTACTGTGCTAAACGGGATTGCAAGTATCCCTCTGTAAAGATATCAGCCACTTATTAAACAACAACCACCACCAAGAGCTTCAAACTATACTGAGGATCACTGGTTTTGTTCCTGAGCAGCTCAGAATTACTGTCCTGTGCAAATGGTCATACCTTTTCCTTAGCATCCCTCATGTTTCTGAGCTTCATCAACTCCATGCACAGGCTGCTCATTTTCTTCTGCACACCATCTTCAGACAGCTTGTTAGAAAAGAAGATAAAACCACTAAGCATTATTCCTTTGTATGAATTGCTGTTCACACAACCCTTCCCAAGCTGTTCCCCTTCCACTCTGTGTTTAGACAGGCACAAGATCCCAAACCAGACATGCTCTATGTCAAAACAGATGCTGATCAGCAGCTAAAGCTTCCTTTTGCACAGGAAGCTCAGTAACAGCAAAGGCAAAGCAAAGATGTATTTATTTGTCTGAATACCTTTGACTTCAGTAGTTCATTGCTTCTTGTTAGCTCCAAAAGCTGTTTTTTCAGGCATGCAACATTTGCCGAAAGAGAGGTTTTCTCCTGAACTGCAGCACTCAGCTTTGCTTCAATCTTAACAAAATCTTCATCCAGAGCCTGAAGTTTTTTATCCTGCTCTCCACGTTCTCTCACTAATGCACGGATCTAAAACATGAGGTATTTTCTTTATTTCTTACTATCATTACTTTAGCCTCTCCAAGTAAACCACAGGCATAAGTATCCAAACTGTATTTGCTTCCATTCAGAATATGTATCTGTAACTCTCATTCACAGGAAGGAAATAACAGAATCACCACAATTCTCTATTATTACACATGATACAATAGCAATGTTTCTCCTGACTTATTTTATGCTACTGAGCCAGTACAACATGTTAAAATGAGAATAGTCTTAGCTTTAATACACAACAGAAGCAAACTCTCCTTTTTGGCTGTAACAGACAAAAAGGCAGAATGTGACATTTGAGACACAAGGCACCAATTAGCACACAGAAGTGTGCTGATACAATTTAGAGTGCCTCTTAAGCATTAAAAGTATGACAATTAGCGAGCAAAAAATCTTAGCTAGCAACAGTTAAATGAAACAGAGCCTTTATGGGGTAGCCAACAGAGGACTTAGTTCTGTTTTTGAGAAGACTGACAGAATAACTGTTCGCAATCAGCCAGAATTAATGCAATTCCATTAGCTTTGTACATGCATATCTGATAATCTTTCTTTTGCACAGAGCCATTTGTAAACACTTGTATGCTGTGTGACGCAAAAGAGGCCAATTCTACCAGCTTGTATTTTTTATTATGGTAAGTGGGAAACATGACAGGATTTCACTCACATAATGTATTCATACCTCCTTCTCCAGTGCCTTCTGTTTCTTTTTCTCTTTCACAAGCATAAGATCTTTTTTAATCTTCACAATCCCATTAGCCGGCTTTGGAAAAGAGATGTGTTAGAAATCTCTAGCTTCATAGTAGCTGAATACAATTAAATACAAGAGTGGGTGCTTCATATAGACAATACTACAAAGATACATACCAAATAAAGAGCAAACCTTTGTCTCTTCCAGACAGAGCAGAAAAGTATCAGGTTAGGATGGGGTTTTTACTTTCTCATCAGCATTACTCTGAAGGGACAGCTCATAACCACAGGGACAGGAAGGAGATTAACAAAGTTGGAGACTTTAGCACCCACTAAGCTTCATAAAAACATTTTAATATCTTCACCTCAGGTTTGTTTGAAGAATTTTATCCTACATCACCAATACTTGTAAACTTAAGTAAAGTCAGGGCTATCATTTTTCAGCTTGTTAAGATACGAATCTTGAAATCCATATCCTTGCATAGGACACTGAGAACCTGTACATGCAGTACCATCCCCTCCCTGTTTCTTACACCACCAAGTTTCCACTCTGCCTTGCCCAGCCCATGAAAGAAGGAACCAAAACACCATCTCCTTAAAAAGAAAGGATCACACCGTAACTACATGGTGAGCAAGAGGAAAAGAAATCCCAACAGCATAGCACCAAATATAACAAGTTGCTCTGTAGTCCCAAGTTAATTATCGCACAATTCCCAAGGATGCAGCAATTTCATTTTTCCTGCTTAGTTACTACGGAACACAGACACAACAATATGTTCCATAGTTCACTTGGGTAGGTTAATGACAATTGTATGAAGAGGCTGTATTGTTTAAGCAGTCAGAGAGATTTAGCTGGGATTTAACACTGCTACAGACACCAGAGCAGAGTCTTACCGTTGATCCAAGAGATACGAGTCTCCTTGCAGTTACTGGGGTGGGTGCACTCTTCTCACTGCTCAGATTTGTCTCACCTGAAGAAGGATGCAGAAGAGAATGGTGAAGGAAGAGAGTGCACATGCACAGAGGGGGAAATGTAACCAAACTACACAAGGTTAATTAACTGTGTACAAAAGACAACATTCCACCTGGTTGTTAGACTATCAACTTGACAACCCCGTACCAGCTGCTTTTTTACTGCAATCAGACAGTTCAATATTAGTCATCTGGGCACTTGACAAAGTTTAGAGACAGACTGCCAGGTGACAGACAGTTTTGGTATTTCCACTTCTGCCAAGTTTCCCTGCCATGATCCAGATCCATAATGTCAGTTTTGAACTGAGGGATGCTTTAGATACTAAAAATGCATTTAAAGTATCTCTAAACCCAAGGTTAATTAGTAGTTTATTTGACCTCCAGAGGCCCCCCTAATTAGAAGTAGTCACATATAAAGCTATTTTTGGAAGATTCCAACAGATGTTTTTACAGCTGCTTCTTTGAGTCAGAAGGTAGACAGTGAATCTCTGCAACAGAAACCAATTTCTGAAGAGCAGAGCAGTAACAGCACTAACAATTGTAGCATCTAAAGATATCTTATCATTGTGTTCTGTGCAATTTTTACTTACTCTTCTGTTTCCTAACCCCTTGGCATGCTTCAGAGGACAGCAAACTTCTCGCTCCATCTGATGGCTTAACATTACGGGATCCTTGCAGGGGGGTACATGCTAGAAATGAGATTTTCAGAACAGCAAAGAACAATGAAGGTAAATTACAGGGGTTTCAGCTTCCATGAATTGAGGCTGATAACATATCTAGGGTAAACCTACAGCCAAAGTCTCACTGTGAGAGACTCGTACATCAGAAAACACTCTCGCTAGCATTGCCTCGGCCGTGACAAGCCCTGCACGTTCCTCTTACAGCGCTGTACTACGGAACTAGAGGCGAGCAAGACTTGGCACCGCTTTAGTTACTACGTAAATTATACACGTTCGCTACTGTATTTGGCATGCTAGGGCTAGACACGAAGTCGGAACCTTCTACCTTAGAAGGGGACCCCCGCGAGAACCCAGAGGGTCCTCAGGCACCGCGCTACGGGCTGCTCCTCACAGGAAGGGAGGCCCTGAGGCTGGCCCCTGGTCCCTCGAGCACCACCGAATAGCTCACCACCGAATAGCTCACCACCGAATAGCTCACCACCGAATAGCTCACCACCGAATAGCTCACCACCGAATAGCTCACCACCGAATAGCTCACCACCGAATAGCTCACCACCGCTCCCTCCGTCCCCTCTCCTCACGTACCAGCACTGCCATCGCGGTGGAGATGGAGCTGACGGCCGAACGGCGCGCGCGCAGACGCCATGGCAGCACTGGGACCCCGTGGCCCCGGCGTTCAAAGAGGCCAACGGCCGCAGCGCGCGCCGCCCAGCCAATCAGCTCCCACCGTCCCGCCCGCCTCGGCCAATCGGCGCGCCCGGCGCGGGGCACGCGCGCTGCGGGCCCGGCGAAGAGGCGCGGTCGGTGGTGCGCGTGCGTGGGGTGGGCGCTCCCGGCGGGCCGGGCCGGGAGCGGGGCCGGGATCGCGGAGCCGGGATCGCGGAGCCGGGATCGCGGAGCCGGGATCGCGGAGCCGGGGCGGGACGGGCCGCTGTGCGGGACTGTCTGTGCGGTTCGGTGCGGATCGCCGAGCGGAGCGCTGCGGTCGTGTCCCATGTCGGCTCCGTTCGAGGAGCGCAGCGGGGTGGTGCCCTGCGGAACGCCCTGGGGCCGCTGGTACCAGACGCTGGAGGAGGTGTTCATCGAGGTGCGCGTC
The DNA here is from genome assembly GCF_965178545.1 of Coloeus monedula. Classification (NCBI taxonomy): domain Eukaryota; kingdom Metazoa; phylum Chordata; class Aves; order Passeriformes; family Corvidae; genus Coloeus; species Coloeus monedula. Next base: position 12,776,475 of record NC_138795.1, on the reverse strand, counting down.
CCGCCGGGCACCCGTGCCAAGGACGTGCGCTGCAGCCTGCGGAGCCGGCACATCGCGCTGGCCGTGCGCGGGCAGGAGCTGCTGCAGGTACCGCGGGCAGCCCGGGGGGAACGGGTCGGCGGCCGCGCTCGACGCGGAGGCCGCGAGGCGCCGGGGGGTCACGGGCTCAGTTCGGTTATAAAATACCTTTGAAATCATCGAGTCCAGCCTATGAGCGACTGTGTCAGCCGACCGTGGGCTTTCCTTAAACAAAGTCCCCTCCAGGGACTGTGACTCCGCCACCTCCCTGGGCAGCCCGATCCAATGTCTAATCACACTTTTCTGTGAAATTTCTTCCTGATGTCCAACCCAGACTTGCCTTGGCACAGCTTAGACTGTGTCGTCTTGTGCTGTCATTAGTCGCCTGGGAGAAGGTTTGCACACCTGGTGCCCTGTGGTGGCTGTTCTTTATCCCAGGTTTGACATTAAAAATGACATTCCTTGGAAAACCTGCACGAGGTTTTTCAGATAGTGCATGTACTCCAGTACATGGAAAGAGAGCTGGAGAGGGAGTTCTTACATGTAGTGATGGGACAAGGGGGAAGGGCTTTAAATAGTCAGAAGACAGTGTTATACTGGATGTTAGGAAGAAATGAGTGAAGCCCTGGCACAGGTTCCCCAGAGGAGCTGTGGATGCCCCATCTCTGGAAGTGTTCAAGGCTGGGTTGGGCAGAGCTTGGAACAACCTGGGATAGTGGAAGGTGTCCTGGCCCATGGCAGGGAGCTGGAATGAGATGAACTTCAAGGTCCCTTCCAACCCAAACCATTCTGTGATTCTATGAAAAATAAAGATACAAATTCACATGGATTTTAACGTGGATGTGGGCAGCATTTCAGTGCACAGCTTAATTGCTCCAGAAAGCCAAAAAAAAACCCCAGCCTAAAGACAGATTTACTTTCACATTTATAATGAACTGCTCATACTGTCTGTATCCTGCACCAGAGCTAAATGTTACTCCTGGCAAAAACACTTGCATTTTCATGACAAGAGTATTAAAAATGGCATTACCTGCTGAGAAACACAAGCCTTTTCAATGACTCCAGATACTGAAACAATGACAGATATTAAATGCTTCATTTTTTTAAAAATTGCATAACAAGCAATTATATTCTTTGACAAGGCTATATGCAAGTCTGTATTTGTAGGGCCAGATCACTCTGTTCATTTTCAGCAGAATAGAAGGTGGTTAAGTTGTGAGTAAAACTTCATAACAATGTGAACTAGATGCTGAAAACGCTTTACTGATTTTTAATATTGTACCTATTTTGCAGGGTAAGCTTTTTGACTCTACAGTAACTGATGAAGGAACATGGACCTTAGGTAATAACCTACATCTGAAGTGATATAAAGGCAGTAAAACTTTCCAATAGACACTGCAGAATAGTTTACCCCCTCTTTATCAGTGGAAAAGATTACTTTCTTCCCTGTTCATAACTTTGTAAAAAGGCAATCATTATTGCAGGATTAAGGAACTGAGGTATTACAAAAGCACTTGAGACTAAGGTTAATGAGAAAATGCCACATCCTGGAAGGTCATAATCGATGCGTTACAAACATCTTCATATAGTGAGAAGTTTTTTGCAAATCTTCATTTAAAGGTAAACAGTTACGGTACAGTTGTGTGGCCTATGAATCTCCATAATTATTACTTTTTATGCATTACATTTTTTGAATGAGTGTCAAAATCTACAGTGCAAGAGAATCAGAAAGAAATTTAAAAATCACACTAAGGTGTATATATATAATGAGGAAAAAATGTATCTGGCCATTGTATCATAAACACTGTAAAGTATTCAGAATATTTTGGGGTTTGGCAATCATATTTATGGACTGTGCTTCTCATTGTTTTCCTATGAAGGATTTTCTTTTCCGTTCAATATTTATTTTAAATTACTAAATAATCAATCAATCCTTAAACTAGAAGTGTTAACACACATTGTGAAGTGAAGCCCAGTCTTTTTCAGTATGTGAATGATCTTCAAAATACACTTCTAATGCTGTATTTATTCACTTCAGTAGAACTAAATACCCTGCACATTTACTTTGAAACATGTTTCCAATATATTCTCTATGGGCATACACAGTTTTTAAATAATCATCTGTTCATATGTTGCTAAAACTTAGTTCTAGCTTCTGTTGGTAATAACTCTCTGTAAAGCCTGACCTCAAATTTTTCATTATTGCCTTAGCAGAGTTGTCTGTATTAATAGATTAAATCTTTTCTCTGTTGTGAACCTCTCCAAGAAGTTACTCTATGTTTGCAATAGAAGTACTTACGATCTGTGTTTTAATCCCTTAAAACAGCTTCAGCATTTCACAGGCCAGAAGGGGAGAGATGACAGTACAGGCTGTCTTTGCTTTAGCCTTTTTTTTCTTATTAATGTTTATTTATTTATTTATCAAGAACCAGATTGGCATTGGCATTAAGAATTTAAATTACTTCACATCTTGTGCTTGTTAATGGTGAATTCACCAAACCAAGAAAAGAACCAGCACGTAGGACTGAGTTTAAAGGTTGTTCTATGTTTTTTCATTCAACAGAAGACAGGCAGCTGATACGAATTGTTCTAATGAAGACAAATAGAGACGCTGGAAATTGTTGGACATCTCTGTTAGAAAATGAATATGCTGCTGATCCTTGGGTGCAGGACCAGATGCAAAGGAAACTTACACTGGAGCGATTCCAAAGAGAAGTAAGTTAAAGGACCATAATTACTCCTTATATTTTTTGTTAGCACACAGAGGTTATGGCCAGGAAAGCTGAGCAAATGCAATGGAAATACATGATTTAGTTCAATATCTATAAAATGCTTACAAGGTTTTATTACTGGGCTTTGAAGAGATTATTCTGTCTGCACTCTGTCCGTAAGGTTTGTGAAAAGTTCAGGTGAGTTTAGAGGCTATTGCTGTTTTACTTCATCTTCCTAACAAGTCTTCACTTTTTAGGCTACACACAACTTCTACTATTATCTAGAATTATGACATAGCCATATTTACAGTAAAGTTTGAACATCAAACTACTGGATATGCTTGTTTATAACGTAAGATGGAGTAGAATAGTTAGCTGGGAAAGGTGTTTCCTTGTGCTTTCACTAAAAGTGCTTAAATTGTTTTGCTATACCTTTAGCAGACAACTATTCCTGTACGTCTGCAGAGTTGTAGAATTACATCATTTTACTTAGCAGCTGAATCAGCACGCTATGTACTGCAAAAGAGAACAGCAGTTTTATGAACCTTGTTATCCATCAGGGCATGTATGTAGATTTTCAAAAGGCAATTCCAAAGGACACCAAAAGCCAGATCTCTTAAACTTTCCGTAATACTTCTTTTCTGGGAGATCTGCTTGCGAAGTCAAGAACAGCATTATAAAGTCACTTCAGCAGTAGGCAACCAAACTATGGCAATTCAAAGTTTGTTGACACATTTTCCGAGAATTTCAGTGCTGTGATAAATGTATGACAAGTTGGTTGTTACATGTTCTTGTTAACAATGGCAGAATATTAACAAGAAGCATTTTAGGGTTTTTGTTTGTGGGCTGAGATTTTTTAAAGCATTTTTATTCTAAACAATTTTTAATTTTACCTCCATCAGAACCCTGGATTTGACTTCAGTGGGGCAGAAATTTCTGGAAACTACAGCAAAGGAGGACCAGACTTTTCTAGTCTTGAAAAGTAAACTTTTTGTATGTGATGCTTTAGGCAAATTACATTTTACGGTTAAGGACTGGAATCATGTAACTATTGAAGACTTCAGTGATCTCTTCAATGGATTGTTGACAAAAGTAATTATTTCAGTGAAGAGAAAGAAGATCTTTTCCAGCAGAATGAAGACAAAATGTTACCAGCTGATTTATAAGCTGTGCTAACTAAGGCACAAACTATAGAGGAAGGTGTACATAAAAAAGTAACGTCTTTAAGCAGAATGTTTTGCTTGGGTGGTTTTTTTTTTTAGGAACACCATAGTAAACCAATCAGTTATAAATCTGCCACTTGTCTTTATGCAAGGATATCTTATTCATGCTTATCTACACTTGGGAAGGCATCTCCGCATGCACCAGGCTGGGGATGATCTGCTGGAGGACAGCTCTGTGGAGAAGGACCTTGGGGTCCTGGTGGACATTGAGCTGTCCCTGAGCCAGCAGTGCCCTGGGGGACAAGAAGGCCAATGGTATCCTGGGGTGAATCAAGAAGAACATTGCCAGAAGGTCAGGGAGGTGATCCTGCCCCTCTCCTCAGCCCTGGTGAGGCCACATCTGGAGTGCTGTGTCCAGTTGGGCTCCTCAGGACAGGAGGGACATGAACTCCTGGAATGAGTCCAGCAGAGGCTGTGGAGGCTGTGGAAGGGAGGACATCCCTACAAGGAAAGGCTTTGGGAGCTGGCGCTGTTCAGCCTCAAGAGGAGAAACAGCTGAGGGGACCTCATCCTTGTCTGTCCCTGTCTGCAGGGAGGGCTCAGAGCAGGGACCAGGCTCTGCTCTGTAGTGCCCAGCAACAGGACAAGAGACAATGGGCACAAACTGATGCCAAGGAAGTTCCACCTGGGCATGAGGAAGATGTTCTTCCCTGTGCAGTGACTGTGCACAGGAACAGGTTTCCCAGAGACAGTTTGGACTTACTGGGGTTAATCAAGAAATGTCTGGATGAAATCCTATGTCATGTATTCTGGGATGACCCTGCTTGAGCAGGGAGGTGGGACCAGCTGATCCCACCCATAGTCTCTTCCAGCCTGACCCATTCTGACCCATTCACTGTTGAAGAACAGATATTATAAGATACTTAACATTTTCTCATGTGGTTGTCTAGCTGCTCCTTATAAAAATAAATTGGAAAAAAAATATCCATTATATCCTACCTCCTGCCTGGAAATTTTTCTCCAGGTACAAATCATGTTTATAGGCTTCCTACTAAGATGTTTCATAACAGACAAGAAGAAAGCTACTTAGTTAAGCACATTTCAATGTTTAATTTAAAGGTACATATCTTAATATTGAGACAGGACAATGAGAATTGCACATTGCATCCTCTCCCCATAGCCTGACCACACCTTTGAATCACTTTGCACAGGTCAGCACAATGCCCAGGCAGCACTGGCAGGTGCAATACCCAGTTACACGTTTTGCAGTGCAATCACTCCCATGAGCTCATGAGAAGACTAGATTTGTCCAGTAGAGAGCTTTGGTACAGAGTCTCCTGTGACTGTGAAAGCTTGAACTAGTTTGAGATATGCAAAGAATGGTTTCCACCTCAGCTGGTACCATTACAGGAAAGGGTTGGCTGGCTAACACCTCATCCCACACTCTGATCTCTCCTTCTCCACTCCATCAGTCCATATGACAATCAGGTTTAACAGCCTGTTGCCAACAGCCCCTGCCCCACAGTGATGCAGAATTCAAGAGGACATTAGCAACACTCTCCCAGACCCTCTTTTTATCTAACATACAATAGTATTCTTATCATTCACTTCCTTGTTAGCACTAGAAGCATGATATGCCTCAAATACTGACCTGGTCTTCAGAATAAACATTAAGAGATCAGAGTTGAAGCAATCTTCAAAGTTTCTCAACTAGATTGCTCCTAAACAAAGGCCAAGATGGGCAACTAGCCCTGCTCCTACTGTACCTGTAACAATGTGCCTTTTCAGCATCAGCTTTTAGTACAGCAAAACTCTGGAAAACTAAAACCAGATTTAGGGCATGTGACCCAGTTCTTTCGCTTAGTCTTCATTAGGTATCACAAAGTTTTTACACTCTATGAGGTAACTTGTGGCATCAGTAAACCACAGCTCTTACAAAATACTGCAGTTACTGATGCTTAGTGACTGCCTTTTTTAAAGGAACACAGTAAAGTTTCTCTTTTCTCCTGCTCTGCCTACTCGACATGTTCAGTGGGTATCACATAGGCTAATGTTTAATGTGGTAGGAGGCCAGTGCCCATCCCAGCAGGAACACGTGGACACAAGGTACTGCCCAAACAGCACACCAGGTAAGCTGGCAGGTATTTGCTGTTGTCGTCAATATTGAGTGGGATTAGTCTTTCATTTCTTAACACACTGCAGCACTGCATTATTGCACGTAAGATTTTCCTAGTATTGCATACTCCCCAGAAAGTGAACCAGGTTTTAAAAATTAGTATCTAATTCAGCACCTGCAGTTACTGTAAACCAACGTTAGATTACACAAGCTGCTCTACAAACTATAAGGTGTTAAAATTCCTTGTATTGGGATTGTTATTTCACTGACTAGGAAACAAGTCTACCAAGTAAGACTGAAAACTGACACCACATACTGTTGTATTCGTCATTGAAAGAACTGGTATTTGCTGGAAGGATCTTTAGTCTGAAATGTTACATATTCTTTCCATGAGTTGAGTTCTTCATTATTAAGATCATGGTTCAGACTGTTTCTCAAATATTTGTGTGCCTGTTGACAAGGTCACAGGATGGTCTTCTTATTTTATTGTATTCCTGTAAAAAATCCCAAACCAACCAGTCAACTGAAGTGCTTTCTACAAGAGCCAAACAAAGCATGAGATCTTAATACAACAAGACAACAGGAAGACCGTGGTTATAGAAAAATGTGTAGCCTCTGGAAGTAAAGTCTAGGTAAGGAAGTAGTTCACCATTTTTGCAGAGTAAAACAGTAACTGAAGTAAAGGAATAACTGAATTACAGATTTTAGCCTTGACTAAACAGTTATACAAGTAAAACTGCATAAAACTGTCTATTAAGTGGCTTAAGTGAACAATTACAAGAAACTCATTCTAACAGGCTGGTTTTCTTCTTGGGATAGGAGCAAGGCAAGTTTTTTTTCCCCTTTTTCCCAGCTTTACTCCACATTTTAGTGTGAATGAGATAATTTGTCTGTAGAACATTTCTGCTACCACAACACACATCAGTTCTTTCTCCAATGTTCATACATTAATTAGGTTGTCACTTCTTTAGGTACAGCACTGGCTTAAGCATGAACACAAGAACAGGCCTACTACACTTATATTACATGATTCCAGGAGGTAACTATAAGGAACCTGCAGGTAGTTACAAGCTAACTTTACTTCTACATTATCAGAAGTTGATTTTACAAGATCAGAAGTTGATTTTACAAGGAGTTACCTATTATGAGGTGGTCTCTGGAATGGTAGGAAGGTGTGTTATTCTGTAGTAGCTATGTTTAAGCTGCCGAGCTGTACGTCCAGACACAATCCATTTTAATTTCTGCACATTTGGTTTGGAACACTTGCTTGAGGAATATTCCATAAGGCACTTTAACACCAGCTCCTTCCAGAAGGTCAATTCTCTGTTATTTATCTACATAACAAGACAGAATGGCATATGTTAATAACTAATTAGATCTTTACTTTATACATGTACTTTCAGCTTCTTCAACAAGACAGGCAGCCAAATATCCCAGGCCAAATGACAAAAATCCAAAAAAACCCACAAGAAAGCCACAAAAGAAACCAATTTGCCAATGCACCTGTCCCTTCCCCATTGTGTAGACCTTTCCATGTGTTTTTTTTCCATCCTCCCCTGAAATTTTATCTGCACATACCTTGGAATGTAATTGCAGAAATTCCAATGCCTCCATCAACTCCAGCAGTTTTTGTTCTTCTATCTCTAGTGCCATAATAGACAGTGCCAAGACAGAAGGCTGGAGAGAGAGAAAATGTTTTTAAACACTGCTTTGTTAAGTTTCAGCAGTTAATTTTTTTTTGAACTTTCAAGATGTTTACCTTGGCTTTAGAAAACATGATTCTGCAGTGACAGGCCTTTAGCTGTGTCTCAAGTCTCTCAAAATTAAGGTATTTTCCCCTGTAATAAAAACAGATGAGTGAATCTAGAGGAATTCAAGATTGATCAAGGCAGCATCACTCTGGAAACTCAGAGAAGCAGCAAGAATGTTAATTATCTAAACAAAGGCCTCATTTGTCCCAGAAGTTCTAGGGTTACATTCAAACAGGTGTTCAGTTTTGGCAGTCCCAATGCCAAAAATAAATCTTGTGTTACACCGGGGAGAGTTGCATTATCAAAGCAGGCTTAACAAGGAATTTCAGTGCTTACTAGCAAAAGGAATCTTTCTTGAGCCAGATTTTGCAATCTTTACAATGAGGCAATACTTCACTGCAGCATAAGTAGAGATTTATTATACCATCATTATTGAGCAAGTTTGGTTTTCGGCTCAGAGAGCAATACTCAATTTATGCAAACAATATTTAAAATTACAGTAATACTAAACCACAGATACTCACATTTATGACAATTACCAGCAAGGGGGAAAGTTTGTGGGATTTTTAAAGTATAGAAAGGTCAATTACTCAAGCAACTTCCCTGCTTATTTTTCTACATTCTACATTTCCCGATCATAGGCAGTTATAGCAAAATCAGAATCAGTTATTGTACCTTTCACAGCTTAAATTCTCATGAATGAATGAATGATAGAGCTGTAGAAATTGGAAGGCTGTTGTAGCTTTGATTTTCCAACACAATTTCTCCAATATGATTTTCTCCATTCTCATCATATCTGAAACAGTGAACCTATACTGGCTTATTCGAATTAAGTCAGTGGCTAAGGGCACATTTCTCTCTTCTTCTGATGCCTTCACAGCCAAGTAGAAGCAGCTGAGTCCAACACAGCCCAAGTGTTTAGGCTGTACCTAAAGAAAAGTGAACTGTTGTTATTTTCAAAAAAGTAGGCCTCTGATCAGCTATTACCACATGATGTATCAAACTGTAGGCACAGATCTATTTCAGGAAAAAGTTATTTGGGGGGGGGGGGCGGGGGGTTGTTTTGTGTTTTGGAGATTGAAAACTAAGTCTTTCATCATATATTCTTATATTTATTTAATCAAACCAGAAAACAGTCCCACACCGTTAAGTTGCATCTCATTCATCTAAAAAGCAAGACTGCAGAGCAATTTTGATTGAGGTAGAACTGGTTTGCTAATGAGGTTCTAAAACAGCCTAATAAGAACCTTTTAGGACTTAGTATGTTGTACATACTAGGTGATAGTGAAAAATGGGGATTTCTAACTCTTTTTTAAGTATATATATGTACACGTGTATATATTAATTGTCTTATTTAATCCATAGACAATGCAGTCCCCATTTTTACTGCTTATTCTGGATTCAGAAGTCTTTGAAATCATCATTTTCCCATCCATTTCATCTAGCTTTCTCATTTTTGCCTGAACACACAAGGAAAACAAGCTTTTGTTCTTGTCCAAATTGTACAGTGTAAATCCTATCTTGTTAGACAATTAAAAACGGCCCGGTCAGCATGTCACATCTGCACGGGAGAATGGAGTGCTAACTAATGTTTGACCAGATTTTAAGTGTTCGACAGCATCTTGATATACACAAGGCTTATTGACAGGTGGAAAAGGCAGTTAAGAAGAAGTAATTTAAGATGTTCTTGTATCTATGCAACAGGACAGGCAGTCTGTCTTGGTCTAACTCGTAAACACGTCCTGTGTTTCCCAGCCCCCGGGCATCCTTTAGTTCTTCCTTCTCCAGAGGAAACACCTTTCTTAACAATACCAAAATCTGAACGGAGAACACCAATTTTTAATTGTGCAATCAAGAATCTCTGGAACGAGCTTAACCTTTTTCTAAACCCAAGACATTCTAGCTTCGAAGAGGAACTAGGCTGGCAGCTTATACTATAAAAAGCCTTACCTTCATTTTTGATAAGAATCTATCTAAGAAATTCACAGCTAACGAGAACGTCTCCGTGTGGAAGCCAAAGAACTGAGTTAAACTGAGGAGATCTTTCACTTCGAAGTCTCGCAGCCGTGCGGTCATTCGCAGGCCATTGTCGTGGGCAGCCTCGAGCAGCCTGAGGCCGGCGGCCCGGGGCTGAGCCCGCAGCTCCAGCTCCAGCATTGCGGGGAGCTGGAGCAACAGGTCCCGAGCCTCGCCGCTCGCCAGGGTATCGATCATCTGCCACGAGAAACAACGCCAGCCAATCAAACAGCTAAAACGCGGAAAACTCACCAAAACCCTCACAAACTCTACAGCCAAGATGCAGCAGCCCGGGCACACGCACGGAGCGCCCCAGCCCCGAGGCACCCCCGGCCCCGCAGCCCAGATTGTGCGGGGCACGGAGGGGCCACGCAGGCGGCGCCTCCCGGGACATGCCCGGGCCTGTCCCACGCTGCCGCAGGGCTCTGCCGGCGGACGAGCGACGCGCGCGCTCCGCCGTGGGATGCGGGGACAGAGGGACAACGCCCACGCCACGGAACGGACGGGAGGGGACGGGACGGACACGGCACGGGGAACCCAACCGCGCAGCCGGCGGGACGGGAGCCGGCCTCGCGCCCTTACCTTGTCTGTGCAGCCCCGCTCCCTGCCCGAGAGGGGAGGGCCGGGCAGGCCGGAGTGTCCAGAGCGGGGCCAGAGTGTCCGGAGCGGGGCCGGGCGGTCAATGCCGGGCACCGTCCGGCCCCGCGGAACCTGCGCGCGCCGCGAGCCTGCGAGCTGCCGCCCCGCCCGCGCAGTGGCGCCCTCTGGCGGCCCCACCGCGCCAGGCCCCGCCCCCCGCCTGCTCCTGAGGCGGCCGTGCGTCTGTGCTTCCATGGCCCGTGGCCGGGAGCGTGCGGGCTCGGGGCGTGCGGGGCCGGGAGCGTGCGGGCTCGGGAGCGTGCGGGCTCGGGGCGTGCGGGGCCGTGTTCCTGCCGGAACCAGCCCGACCGCCTTCTGCCCCCAGCGTGAGGCCCGCACCCCCCGGTAAGGCCCGGCTCCGCCGCTCCCGTCCCAGGCCGCTGTGACAGTCTAGTTCGTTGGGGCGCTGGGAGTTCCCCGAGCGTGCACCCACCTCTGGCACAAATGGCATTTAAAGTATAAATGGCTTCTAAACTCTTGCGATGGCTCCTGGCTGGGTTTCCAGGCCAGGGCAGATGTTGTCCCCCGGGCTGAAGGCTGGCAGGGTTCGGTGCGTTACTGCTCTCACCTCCGGCACAGCTTAAACCTCTCAGGTACAAGGCACTAAAGGGTTCATGTCTTTAATGCTTTCGAGTCCCCCGATATATTTTGGTATATTAATGGAAGGTGAGATTGTCACCAAAACTGCGGGAAAAACAAAAACCTTCTAACAACATTTTTACTGTTGGAGAATCAAGGCATTACTTTATTCTGGCCATCATGTTGTTCTGGCCAGGATGTGCAACAGAAATAATTTCAATCCACACATAGCCCGGGCGTGCAGAGAAAATCACTCCATGACCCATCCAACACTCAAACCAGCATTGAAAACTATTCCAGGAGCTGAAAATATTCCCCTCCTGAACAGACTTTAGGCAAGTAAAGGAAATCGCTTAGTGTAAAGTGCTTCTGTTTTGGGCATGCTTGCAGCCCAAGGCATTTATTTATTTAATAAATGTTCCAAAGTGATTACCAGTTCCTTAAAAAGACTGAACCTTGGCTGAAGAATCCATTTTGCAGACCTTTACGATCGTATTTCAATGGGTTTAAGGTACTTAAGTTTTTTTCTTAGAGGTGTTATTTCTACTTCAGCCTAAAACTTGCAAGATATCTTGTGAGGGTTACTGTGAATTGCTTGAAAGGCTTAAAATTCTCTTTGAGGAGTGAACCGACCTTTTCTGAAAAAGAAAGGTTTATAGGAAGGCAAACCTGTTAGCTGTATTTGATCTTTTCCATCTTTAAAGAAAATACATGTTTGTATGTCACTAATACATGAAGTGATACACACCTCTAAACTGGTTTTATCAGTACTGATACAGATATTGAACACATACACATCTTGCTGATAGGAGGAAGTATTCTTCATCTCAGGAGGGCATGGAAGAGCTCAAATCCAGGTGGATTTTATGGTTTTTAGAAATTACCTTAGGAAGACTAAGATTGCAATAAAGCCTAGGTGATAATTTTCCTGAGAAGAATGCTTTTTTTTCAGTGAAGTCTATCAGCTTGTTTGATGTTCAGAAACCTTTCTGAAATGAAGGTTGAATGATATATTTAGCTTTTAGCCAGCATTTTTGGCACCACTTTTTTGCTAGCTCTAGTGATAATTGACACCTGAATGCACAAGCCAAGTCATCCCATGTAGTCTGAGAGTAGGATTTTTGTCTCTACATATTCTGCTTTTGAGATGTTCGTTTTGCACTTGCTGTAAGTTTTATTTCTCAAGTGCTTTATGCCTTCCTTTGAAGCAGAGGAAGGTTGAGTTGCACTTTAAGTGGTGGCAAATTGCAAACACCCAGCACGTGTTCCAGGCAGTATTTCACACTCCCCTATAGCACAGCGTTTCCTTTTAATGGTGAGAACATGAGAGCTTGTTGCATGTGCCAGGGGTAAAGGATGAATTAAAAGCTCTCTGGGCTTTCGTAGAGGCATGTATCCTCAAATTGAGACAATTCAGCTGACAGATGTGGTAGCTGTTACTGCAGTTGTTCAAAATATGGTACTTTTGTTAGCCAGGAATAATTCCAATATAGATGCACCCGGCAACAAACTATGAATGGTGTAAATAAATTCTGGTCCCCTCTGCCTGAAATGAGCAGCGTGCTGGATTTGCTCTCTGAGGGAGGTCTTTGTTTTATAACTATGGGAAACTGCAGTTGTTTTCATTATCATTATTCTGTCTTGGAGTAACGTTGTTAATGAAGCTATAGGGTATTTTTGTTTAGCAAAAGATGTTCATACGTGTGGGGTTTTAACTGTTCGGAAACACTGGCTAAATACTGGCAAGGGCACTGCGTGTGTTTTCACAAGAGTGAGAACTCCCCAAAGCAACGGCTTGAGTTGCTTTGAATGCGGTGATCGCAATTGGCTGTTAAAAGCACTTGGCACATCCTCTCTGTGTTAATGGATGTCCTTACCAGTATTCATTGCTCTGTTGTCACCCAAGGAGGGGATGATGAGAGAGCAGCTCCCTGGGAAGCCTCTGCAGTCGTGCTCCTTCCTTAGAAGGACCGTAAAAGAGGGACTGTTTCATGCATCCATGAGCTTTATCACCTTACTTACTCATATGCATCAAAAGTGATATTCATACTAGTTTCTCATATTGTACTTATCGTGGATTTATTGTTGGTTTATTTAATTCTTCCTATCACTTACCTGTGGAAATTAATTAAAATTTGTTTTATTGGAAGAATCCTTCAGAACACCTTCCAGCAGGCAAGACTAGAAGGAAGTGCAGTTAGAGATGCAGAGATTATAAAGAAAAGCGAGTTTTGCATAGCAAGTGCTTGGATTTCTGGAAGGCTCAGTGGAAGTCAGCATCAGGGAGCCCTTGGGTGTGAAGGTGAAATGACCAAATACTGCGCCTGTGCCTCTTTCCCCTCTGAAACGCCATTCACTTGCATGAAATCTAACTTCTAAGTTTCTACTTGCTGTCCATTTCACTTCCTCTGTCAGACCTTTGCAAACTACTGGTAGAGAGAATGCATCTAAAAGGCACTGGTTTGATCCTCATTATAATGTCCTTGATTTGAGTGTCTATTAGACAAGAAAAAGTAATTTGTTAAGAAAATTAAGAGTGGAAGCATCAATCCCAGGTCTCATGCCACAGCTCATCTGAGAGAAAATGAATTGTCTTTCGGTGCTACAAACTCTGTAAATCAATCTGTTGCTACTGGATGACATTCCCATATAATTGCCCATGAATGCAAACTCAAGTACTTCAAGTATTCACAGATGCTGAACATCAGAAATAAAGATTATAGTAAATCAGATGTCATGAATATGGATATTTATGTTGCCAGTAAATAGTCTGAGTTATCTAAATTAAAATTCAAAATTATATACTGCAAAGGAAGTGTTCTTCTTTTTTTTTTTTTTTTAAGAGTTGGAAAACATTTGCAGTATTCTTCCTGTCATTACTATGCACATAATAATCATGTGAAGCAAATGATACTTCTTTTCATGCTGCTTGTTTTAAATAGCTTTTATTTCTCAAATTGGTCTTAAAAATAGACTAAGGGAGTGCTGTAAAAAGCAGTGGGCCATGGATCTGGTTTGAAGCCACTGACCGCCAGCAAAATCGCTGGCCTGTTTTCTGTTGTGACAGTAAGGATTCTGGACTGAGGCAACAGCATGGAAAAACAGTTCATGTCGATTAAATGTAACATATAAGTTAGGATTTAAAAATGTTTTTTGGGCTTAGGCACATGGCAACCAGAAGCCCTAAACACCTTCATGGGGCTGCTGTTGTCACTTGGGCAGCAGCTTGAGAAGTGTCTTGCTCTAAGCTGCCAGACTTTCTGCTGGAGTGGCTGAAGCAAGTGCACATACTCCATCTGCTCTGCTGGCTGATGTGTGTGGGTAGAAGATGCTTCAAGAGAGGGGCTGCAAACAGTGAAAGCACCAGGAGCTTCTGAAATGCATTGCAGCTGTTCCCTTGTAGCTCTGGCAGAGGTGAGACAGAGCATTAAGACTGGAGAGTAAAGATGCTGCATCTTCTCTCCTAGATATCTGTCCTGCCTCTTCAGAGGTTGTCATGCCTCAGACAAGGATACACAATTTTCTTGTGGATTGGTTTGATAGCTGAAGGCACACACTGCTCCCAGTGTCTGCATCTGTGCCAACCTGAGAAGTGCTGGGAGTGCTTCAGGAGTGGGTGGTGAGCCTGCCATAGAAGCAGAGTGGATAGCTGCAAGAGTGGTATCTTCACCTCTTTTCTACTTAACCTGTGTTAAAAGTCTTTCAGAAATCTGTGTCTGTTTAATCCTCACTGCCACAGTCAGCACCTGCAGGGCTTAATTACATGCATTGGTCTCACCTGAGACTTCTATCCATACTCCTTGCTCGAGAATGCAGGAGCCTCACTTAAGCTCAGGGCTGTGGTCCAGGAAGGACTGTGGTCAGCCTTCTCCTCTGCTTGGCCAGACTTGTTTATTGGATTTCCCACATGGGCCCCTTGGAGTTGCTGTGTCCCCTGGTTTGTCTGGTGATGACAGTGCAGCCTATGGCTGCCAGCAGGCTGGCTCTGCTCCTGCCTTGGGGTGGTGGCTTTGTTGATGAGGTTCCGCCCTGCCTTTGCCAGAATTGGCCTCAGCTTTTTTGGTACCTTCTGTGGAAAAAAACTATATATCTACTGGTGTGAAGGCCAGTGAGCCTACAGTACAAGGAACAAAGAGAGTCTGCTGGTGAGACAATCCCTGGTACCAGAGAATCCTCCCTAGGTTAGGGTGACCAAAAAGACTTCCTTCAAATGCTTTGCCCTGCTATGTTAATAGCATAGTATCGTTATGCTCCCTTGGTTGGCTCGTGGCCGCTCCACCCCCTTGCTACCTTATATGTTTCATACCTTAGAAGGTTTTCCCCTCCCTGTTCTCCCCATTGGCCTTTGCCCCTCACCACTCCCCCAGAGCTTCCCCATTGGTCCCCATTCCCTAGTCCCGCCTTTGGACCGCCCTTATGCCCTCAGCCCCACTCCCGTACTTAAACCTAGACCCTGCATTGTACTCTATCTTTGCCTCTACAACCCTTCACAGTGTGGAAACAATAAGCTGCTCCTGTGGAAATCTATGCAAAGACCCTTCCTGCCTCTTTGCCGTCGAGCCATATTACTGAAGCCATCCGCGTGTTTGTGCGTGCACATGTGTGTGAGTGTGTGGCTGATCCTGCCGAGCGGCTTCGCTTTGGAGACGCTTTTTACAGAAGCTGTAGAGCTTGAGATAGTGATATACTGGCACCCCATTCTCAAGACAACTAAAGAAAGTAATGCTGGGTTTTCATCCTTCACTGTGTGTTCTATGACTATAGCATCAAAATGAACATAAAGATTCTTAAATTTTTTTTTTTTTCTGGGATTTCAGTTAAAAAAAAATTACTGTAACAGCTGGAAAGGTTTCTCCCTGCCCCTTCTCTTGTGTTTGTTCCCTTACTGTAATAATTGTCTTGAGTTAGTTCATTAACATAAATGTACAGAAGGGCACACGAGAAAGGCAAACAAAAGGAAAGAGGTGAAGCTTCCCAAGTAAATGTAAGATCCTATAGGAGATTTGCTTTGTCTGCTGTTACTCCTTTACCGATTCTCATTATATCAAATATGTCAGAGGAGAGCATAAAGCTCTCTGAGATGGGTTTAAGTACAAGAGCTTGGGAATACAGGTGCAAGGCAAAGGAGACAAGTCTTCTAAGTCATTTGGACCTGCCTTAGGGAAAGTATGTTCATAATATTAAGTGTAGGCTCAGGAGAACGGTGGAATTCTGATTTCAAAGGCCCCCTTTCAAAGCTTGCAGAAATCCAGGTTCTTGAATGTGTTTATGCATCTAAATCTCACTCTCCTTAATGTAAAGAATTTAGATGTCTAAGCTTCACTAAAGAAGAAAGGTCATGGAGACCAGAGGGGGCATCAGTTAGCCCTGGCAGTGAGTGATTTGTTTGAAACTTAGATCAAATGAATTCCAAAGTTTCTTGTGACTTTTTCCTTAAATTGCATTGTTCAGCTTTTAATCAGAAAAATTCTACAGGCCAAAAAGAAAGGGACTGAGCTCTACATTTCCTTGCTATAAATCGAGAGAAGGACTCTTTGTCAGAACATGGAGATTGTAAAACTTTTCATAAATACCAAAACCTGGAAAGGATTTAGGTGTTGCAATTACCTGTTGATATTCTTACACTGATCTTAGTCAAACATCTGCTTTATGCTTTCTTCTCTATTTTCTTAAGAATTACATGGTAATAACAGGATATCTTCTTTTTCAAACTAGAAAGCTTATTTCTGTATACTGTGTGAAATTGCCAGATTGAGGAGACTGTCAGAGGTTTCTTTACCTTGACTGCAAAGATAATGCCCAAACCCCTGTGTTGGATAGGGATAATGGCAGTCTATTAGCTCTTTATTACTGCATTGGAATAATATGTAATCTCTGTGCTGTCTGTATCTGATCTATATGCTTGCTTATGTGATCTCTTTGAGCTATTTTTGTGATGCATTGATTTTTAAAATAATCTTTTACCCCAAAAGTATTTATATGGAAATCACTCAGGAAAATCGGGGAACACTGCTTTCCCCCCGCCTTTGTTCAGAGCATCAGCAAGCATTATGAATAGGACTGGTGTGTAGTTAGCTGCCCTAGAAGAAGAGGGTGTGGATGGGGTATGAAATCGTGGATCTGCAGTGCAAACTTAAAAACTAGCAGCAGTCATGTACTCTTCATGGTTATATCTTCTAAGCTAATAATTTTCAGCCAGGTATTTTGTCCTACTTTGAGAAGATTCAGGACTGCTTTTCTGGGAAGAGTCATGTCATCTGGATTTGGAACACAGGGTAATTTGTTGAACAGACAGGGAAAGCTGAGACCAGGCACTCGTGATGATTAATAAGCCTGCTAAAGTGTGTGTGTTTTTGTTAATCACCCTGAGAGGAGCAGTCTGGGGGCAGCGTCAGTTTCCTTCAGAGAGAACTGTTAGAAATACTTGAGTCATTACAAGACAGTACAAAGTCATGTTTCATGTTTCAATATTTTAATTTTTTTTTTGCTTATGGACTGAACGTTTCCAATGGTTGTGTGGGTGCTGTGCATTTGCTTTAGGCTTACTGATAATGAACTCATTGTTTCTGACTACTCTGGAATAACAATTGGTGAGCCCTCTAAGCTGAGACTTGACATGATGGAAACACATGGTTTGACTTTTTTTGTTACGAAAAAATATTAGGAAGTCAATCACTTGCATGCTTTTTTTTTTCTTTTAAAGAAATCAAATTTTTGATAAATCCCAAATGAATGCAATTCGAAACACTAATTGAGAGCTCAAGAGCTCTCAATGGTTGAAAACAGTTTGCTAAAAGCTGTACCTGAGGATCTTTGGCACCGGGCTTCACTGATGAGTCCAAAGAGATGGTGGTGTGAGCTAGTAATTTTTGTTTGATGTATCATGTAGGACTTGGAGATAAGCAAAAATATACAGAAAAGATGGTTGGGGGGAGAAAAGTTGCAGACTCTGGAAATTGCAGACATTATTCCTGCCACACCCAGAAGCAAGGTGATACCTGGTCATGGGAATTTGCCTTGGCTGGGTTTGTGTCTTTTTAAAGAAGAAATAGTTTGTCCTGCTATCTGTGTCTTAGTTTCAAGAAAAGAGGGTCTGCTAATTCCTAATGTGATGTACCAAATGAGTTAAGTAGTTCAGGTAGTAGTTTAAAAAATCAAGAGTTGAATATCTTTTTCTAAACCACAGTTTTACAGTGCAGCAGTTTGCAAGTCAGTCAGTATCCATGTTGCTGTGCCAACTCTGTGGTTAGAGCTCGTCTCAGAATATGAAGCATCAAGATATTTCAGTTCGTATGCGGAACTACATTCTTCTTTTCAAAAGCTGTTTCAGGAGAAAAATGGACTGGTGTTCACAAAGGCAGAGCTGTGATTAAAGGACAGGCTGCTTCCCTGATGGCCCCTTTTGGTTTTAGTAGAGATCTTCAGATAACCTAATGAAATGAATGTTTTTCTTGCAGTGGGAAACCATAGCAACCTGCCACTTTAGAATTCACAGTATGTAATCTGTCTGTCCTTCAGATAGTATTTTGCAGTCCAGAAATAGTCATCGTTTCCTAATGTGTGAATGTAAAATGTCAGACAAATGTAGCTGGAGTGACAGTGTTGTCTCTGAGGTAAACATGAGCCCTGTTGTGCTGAGTGTCTGGTGCCACACATTTGGAAAGCGGGTCCCAGAAGAGGGCAAAGGAAGTCTATTTTTTTAGTTTTTCATTTATAGGTTAGAGAGGTGCTGTGAAATTTAGTAATTGAAAGAGATGCTGCAGTCCCCCCACTGCTACTCTTACCTTGCCTTCCAACCTGTACATGCCCCTACTTATTTTTGTCATAGTTTTCTTAAATTATGGTATATAGAGTTCTAAGATTTTTGGTCAGTGGTCTCTCTGTTTGGAGGCTCAAACAGCCCTAGAAGTATAGAGTAATCATTTAGTGGGGGTAAGTGCCCTGCAACCTGCTCACAGCTGGCCAAAGCTGCTGGCTGTTGAAAACATGGAAAACATTCTTCCTTGGTTAAATAAATATATGCTTGTGAGCAGCCTCACTGACTTCTGCCTGTGTCACCCTCCCACTACAAGATCTGAAACAGCTGAGACAAGTAATTTCTGCAGAAACCAGCACTGATTACTGAACAGTTAAAATTTAGCTTGTGAGCCTCAGAATTTGCTGCCAGTTTTAGGGACTGGGCTACCAGTCTGAGAAGGAATGACTTAGCTTTTTTTTTTTTTGTGAAAAGGGCCAAATGAGTAGTGCATTGAAGGAATAAACAGGCAAATATTTGATGATACTGCTAGGGATTGATTTAGACTAAACAGCTAACTAAATATTTTCCTTAAAAATATTATCATGACTCCAGCTTCTATAGGGAGTATTTAAAAATCAACTTAAATGGTACAGAATGCTCTTTATGAATGTATGCTTTGTGGAATAGATGCATTTCAAATAGCTTTTTTGCTATAAATCAAATGTTAACAGCCAAAATTATTGTTTAATATGCTGAATTATTTTGATAGGGCTGTGATTTACTTAAGAGGAGAGCAAAATAATGTTTGATCAGTGTTGGTTGTTTTTTTGTTTGGTTGTTTGGGTTTTTTCTGTTTCTCTGTCATAGTGGGTCAAAGCTATGAGATTCCTTCTGCTCCTTTAAACTGATCTGGCTCCTTATTATTTGTGACACATCGATTCAGTTTAAATTATGGTTAATTAAACTTTTCTTGTCACGACTCTATTTCCCTGCTGTTTTTGGAAGTCATATCTGTTCAATAGCAGTTTTTGTCCTTCTGCCCCCTTTAAGTTGGTTTTTCATCCACCTTTGAGTAGTTATGCCTTTATAAATAACAGCGGAGCACATTTAAGTTATTCCCATTGTCACTATTTTTTGTTCTATTAGCTCTTTCTATTTGATCTGAATCCCAGTTGTTTTCAGCTTTTGATATTTTTGCACTGCATATTTGGTTGTTCGCATTTGTATGTAGATGGATTCGGCACTGAAATCACTTGTTATCACTCGTGTGGAAGCAAATGCTGTGGGTTTCTTGGTTTGGTGAATTTTTTTGTTTGTTTGCCTAGGTGTAATAGCAGGTTTTTCTCCTTGTCTTGCTTGGGGATCTAAAAGGAATCCTTTGTTGAGAGAGGACCCTTACAGTTGAAGGAAAATGTAAACAGTATGTATTCGCATGTCTGTAGTATCAAAACTAATGATACAAAGTGGAAAATTAAGAGTCTTTCCCAGTAGAACGTGAGATTCAGTCTTCTCCCAGATGAGGGCAGTGGTGGCTCACAGATTGCACAGTCCCTGCTCATGTTTAATGTAACAGTCATTACAGACTGTGAGATTTGGTGTATTTATATTAGGAGTTTCAGCGAATATGTTGTGGAATTACTTTTATAAATTCAGTGCTGAGAAATACAAGAAAAGAATGTGAAAGGGAGATATTTTTATAAAGAGGACTTTCAACTTAACCTCCCCCAGAAGGATTTTTGAGTTTTGAAGAAAATCAGAACAACCTGCTGAAGGGAGTAAGATGCATTCACTTGACAAATAGAGTTTGCAAATCTGTATCTAGTTTTCTAGATAAAGTTTTCTAGATTTTCAAATGATCCAGTTTTGCAAGAATGAAGAGTAATTTTTGCTGAAGGATTACTTTCCATACACAGTGTTTCAATTTACCATTTAGTTTGATACTCACCAAATCTATTTACATGCACTTAAATCTTGTACTTTTAATTGCTACATACTCATGTGGCTGCTTTGCAGCAGGTATGGAAGATTTTGATGAGTAATTTCCCCTCCCTTTGCCTTAACATAAGACCCATCATGTTTTTTTAATTGGCTTTCAGTATTGAGTAATATAAATGGATTTGAGAGAGAACAATGTATGTTGTTGCAGGTGATTGAATGGGTGTTGTATTTTGATGTATGACTTCTCTACCAATTGAGAATTTTTTGATAGGGCATTTAGTGACAAGGTTTTTGGGGCAGTTAATGTAGCAGTGAAGATAAGATTGTAACCAGACAGATAGCTTGCTGAGGTGGCACAAGAACTGGATTGAATAATAGAATTAATGATGTAATTGGGTGTTACGGTTTTGAGAATCTGCTGATACTATGTCCAGTCTGCTTTTGTTTGTTCTCTGTGTCTGCTGAGCTTTACATAAGCTTCTGCTCCAGTTAGTCTGGCAACTCTGCAGTCAGAAACTAATAATGGTGCAGAACAGTGAGCTGAGGTCTCTCTGCAGAAGACTTGGCAGATTATTAAATGGAGTGAAAGAATAACTCCATGCAAGCACAACTGCTGCTGCCTGTTGAATGGCGGGATGTTTGTATTTATGTGCCTGCTAACACCGCTGTACATGATGAGTGTTTCCTGTAGGCTGTGCTAGAGCAATGTGAAAGATGGATATCGAATCCCTGGTTGATGAAAAGTGGTAGAGTCACTGGCTTTGAGGTGACAGGGAGCACATCCACATTTCAGTTCTGAGTGTTAACTGCTAGGCAGAGCTTTGATTTTAAGCTGAAGAACAAGTTCAGCTTGCACATAATTTTAACTATAATGTAAGAAATTTATCCAGCTAAATTTTTCTTTGTTGGATTTATCTACTAGTATGCCAGTGGAGTCTTGTACCATAGAATAATGCTTCCTGCTTTCTACACATGGTAAGCAATGGCATGGATGGACCTTGGAGGTGGGAAGCTAAACTCAATCTGTATAAAAACATAATCATGTTTTCAAAGTATGTAGGCAGCAAACTGTCGGTATCTCTGGCACTGCAGCTTCTGTGCTGGAGCGCAAGGTGTTGTGATCTCTAAAAAGCGTCTCCAAAGCGAAGCCGCTCGGCAGGATCAGCCACACACTCACACACATGTGCACTCACAAACACGCGGATGGCTTCAGTAATATGGCTCGACGGCAAAGAGGCAGGAAGGGTCTTTGCATAGATTTCCACAGGAGCAGCTTATTGTTTCCACACTGTGAAGGGTTGTAGAGGCAAAGATAGAGTACAATGCAGGGTCTAGGTTTAAGTACGGGAGTGGGGCTGAGGGCATAAGGGCGGTCCAAAGGCGGGACTAGGGAATGGGGACCAATGGGGAAGCTCTGGGGGAGTGGTGAGGGGCAAAGGCCAATGGGGAGAACAGGGAGGGGAAAACCTTCTAAGGTATGAAACATATAAGGTAGCAAGGGGGTGGAGCGGCCACGAGCCAACCAAGGGAGCAGAACTGGGGTATATTAACATAGCAGGGCAAAGTATTTGAGGGAAGTCTTTTTGGTCACTCTAACCTAGGGAGGATTCTCTGGTACCAGGGATTGTCTCACCAGCAGACTCTCTTTGTTCCTTGTACTGTAGGCTCACTGTTTTCTACAGCAAACTTCTGATGAGATGAGAAAAATGTTGGAGGAGTAGGTCTGTATGCAGTCCAAGGAGTAACTGCAGGCTAAATGAACTGTATTTTGTGGCCGCTGCCTTCTCAATGTGCAGAAGGAGAAAGTGGCACTTTCCAACGGAACTTTGCACTTTTGTGTGGGAATTTGTTCATAGTACAAATGTAGCTTATGTGCTGGAGGTGCCATTTTGGCACCTGCATGTCTGCAGGCACTCTGCAGATGTTCTCCTTGTAAGAGATAGGGTGAAGCATCCTTGCTGGTCACTTCTTGTGCCTCAAGTAGTGGGGTCCACGAGAGACTGGCTCCTTCCTTTGAGGCCACTGATATGTGCATGGTTAGAACAGAGTGGTCAGTGACAGGAGTTTGGGAATCTCATCTTTTCTAGAAAGTGGACAGGGAAAACACCCCTCTCCTGTTTTGCTGAGTTTCATGACTGCCTGGAGAACCTGTGCTTCATTAAGCACACAGCTGTAAATTGTCAAGCTACCTGAAACAAAACCAATATTGATTAGTTAAATATTTATGGACTCCTGGCTGGCTGTTTATTATGCTGTAACATAGTATGGTTTTCAGGTTAAAGCTGTGAAATAAAATTTATTCTGATCTTGACTTGGGAAGCCCTTACCTAGGAGGCATTTACACTTGGCTGGCTGCTGATCTGAATCTAGCATGAGTCTAGGTCCAAGGGACTGCAGAAGCATGGAGAATTATGATACCATTCTGTTTGCAAACCTTCTATTTAACATTTATTGTGAGGTTTGCGAATATGTATAATGGCCAGGAAGCCTAGTTCTGTGCTCCATGTGCACTGGGGGTCTGTGGGAGGGAAGGCTGCATTTTGGAGCTTTGACGGGTAATCTGTGTGCTGAGGTTTCAGAGAAAAGAGGCACTGCCCTTCCTTTTCATTTTGGGTAGTCTTCATTACCTCTGAGAAACACAATTTGCAAATTAAAAGGCTGTCTGTCAAAATGCCTGCTTTGAATAAAGAGAGTTTTCCATAAGGTTAAATTTCCATGTTGTTATCTATCTTGACAAAATTGCTGTTGCTTCTATCAGTTTCTTAGGTGTCACTTCTCCCTTTTTGATTTGTTGCTTGCTTCCTGTAAATGAGCTTATACATTATGCATCTAGTAGTTATTTTTCTGGTATTCCTCTACAGAATAACTTAAAATATACGGAAATCAATGCTGCTCAGAAAAACTGTCATACTTCCCAGACTTCTTGGAAGGTTAAAACCCTGTAGCTGACTCAAAGGTGATAGCTTTCACAGTAATGGATTGCATAGAAAATCAATAGGAAAGAACTATTGTTTGAAAATGTTATTACAAGCTAATGTCAAATTTAAAAATATATCAATAAGGCTTGTTTTGGCTGGTGACATGAGAATGTGTGGTTTATGCAGTTACTCTGTATGCAGTTTCATTTTTCTTTCAGGGTAATGAGCATCTTTGCACTTCAGTGTTTCATGCCT
Organism: Coloeus monedula; assembly: GCF_965178545.1. Classification (NCBI taxonomy): domain Eukaryota; kingdom Metazoa; phylum Chordata; class Aves; order Passeriformes; family Corvidae; genus Coloeus; species Coloeus monedula. The sequence continues at coordinate 12,752,633 of NC_138795.1, read as the reverse complement.
TTCTTTTTCTTACATCTGATTTGATTTAACTGTAACGTGGAACTTTTTTCAGATTGACAGAGGAAAACCTATAAAGGCTCTCTTCATAATCATCACAGTGAGATAAAGACCTGCAGCATGTGAGATGTTTTTCTTCTTTTCAGTGCTTGCTTACTGAGTGTCTGAGTTCCTCCTGAGGAAAATAATTTAAGGAAAATATGAATTAGCAATTACTGCTTTGTTTATCCCAGTAGATAAACAGATAAAATGTGTTTCTTGCTTGTCTTGTAAAAAAAAAAATATGGTTTTGTTAGGAAGTATTTTAGAACTTTAAGCAGAAGTCAAAGGAATATCAACAGCTACCTCCATTAACTTGGCATTAGCAACTAATGTCTTGATTTACCTAAGAAAAGGACAAGTTGAAAAATGGGCTAATAGAAGTAATCTGAGTGTTTTTAATAAACCACAGACAATATATCCTGTAATTTCCAAGGTCTTGTGGTGCTAAATTTCGCCATCTGGCAGGACTAGATAGTCAGGATGCTGTACTATCAATTTCTTTTGTCTCTCCTGGTCCAAGATTTCTTTTCAACCTCTTGCCTGTATTTGTGATTTCCGGTGCTTGCTATGCTGATAAATCTTCATGGACCCGTGTGCCTCAATCAAGAGCTGCTTTGCATTGTAGTGAAGGCCCATCCTGCTGCTGGGAATGTGTAAGGAATTTCTGCTCTGCCAAAGATTTTCAGGTCTACCTTTTTATTTCCTTTCACCTTGAGCTTTACCCAAAATCTGCATTGCTGATTCTCTGCTAAGCAGCAGCATGTCCAAGTGCTAATGAAACAATTTGTAACTAAGCCATAGATAATGAAGAATTTACTGAAGGAAACCATTTTGGGCACTTGTATTCAGTTCTTCCCTTTGCATAGAAAGTTATGAACACCCTAGGATCCAGCCAGGAACTATGATACTGATGTCTGCAGTCCCTGTAGTCATCACTGCACCAGGCGTTGACTAGACGTAATGCAAGAACTCCCAGCTTTAATAGCTGGTAACCAGTCAAAGCTTAACTATGAGTGAAGGGAAAATGGCAGCTTTTTTGGTGAATCCCTAAATCCTCATTCAGTATCTTTCATCAGAAGCATGCTTTTCTTCTCTTTTTATTTTTGTCACTCTCATTTGGAACATCTCTGAGACAGCACTGAAAACCAGTAGATGTCATAAAGTACTCCAGAGAGGTCCTAAACTCTAATTCATCGCAGTGTTTACTTTGTAATTAAAAAGGCTATTCTTGATGGGCAGGTAAAAAGGATTTAGAAAGGAAGATATAGATTTTATTTATTTATTTATTATATTTAAAAATAAAACTCTTTGAACAGAGAACTACTGATCTGTTGAGAAAACTCAAGTATTTTCTCCATGTAATAGAAATGGCATATTTACAACAGGTAGTTATTGGAACTACTTTTCCCCAATAGGTCCAGAGAACTGAACTCCCTGGCCTTACAAATTGTGTTTTGTACTTAAACACTTAAGAAACAGGAAAGAAATGCTTTTTATACTGCCTACCATGTTCTAGATGGCCTCCTGCATGCTTTCATGTAACTTCTCATGTATTAAAAATAGTATTTTAAGGATAAAACTGACACACTGTTCAATGTGTTGTGGATATATGCAAACAAAGTATTGCAGAAGTACATTTTAAGTACCTAAGTGACTTGTGCTTTAATGGAAACAAGACAGCCATCTTTGGCTGGAGAAGAAAATGTAAGTTCTTGCTTTTTATACCTATAAACCAGGAAAAAAGAAAAGGTTTTACTGCAAGTCATGCAGAACTACATTGGCTTTTAAGGTATATTGAAATTCCCACATCCTTATTCATAATGTTTCAGTTTATAGAATGCTTTGTTTTATAGTTTACAGTTTACTGAATGCTTCAGTTTATAGAGAAGAACTTTACTGGATGCGTACTTATTTCGGAAATCTCCTGCAAGTCTGCAGCCTGTGCTTAGTTTTCTTGACTGATTTGTTGAAGTTCTCTGTCACCATCCTTCTCGGGGCTGTCTTTATTGTTAAAGTAGTTTTATGCTTTTGTGACTTCTGTGAAGTGATGATGTGACCAGAATTGTTTTGCATGCAGAGGACTTGCTCTTCCAGATGTGTTGCTGAGCATTCGTGACAACAGCTGAAGTCAACACACATCCAGCATGTCTGAAACTTAAGCCCCGAGGCCCAGTCAACCTTTTGCTGAAATCAGTGGAGAGGCTGGCAGCAGTGGGAGCTGGACTGAGGAAAAAAAGTCTTTTGAGGCTAAAGTCAGAGTGGGAATATCATTAAATACTGGGTTCCTGCCCAGCTCCAGTGCTGGCTGTTGTCCAGTACTGGCTAGTCTGTGCTCTGTGCCTCCATTGCTTGGCTTTGTTTCTGTGAACAATCGTTTTAGCACTTTGAAATGTAACATTTTGAAAGCTCCTTCTGGCACAAGCTCTATGAGTGTGAGAGTGGCCATGTTTTGTTTGTGCCTTTTTGATTATGTTCTGAGAAAAACAATAAAACTAAAGTTGGTTTAGATACTATGGACTTTGTAGAATTTTTCCTGAGAGACAGAAGCAGATGGAGCCTTGCTCTAGAGTAAGTGAATATAAAATCACATAGAGATTGTTTTTACTTGTTCCCCTCCACAGTTATTGCAAATCTCTCTTTATTGTGCTGTTCAACACAGTGTGTCTGAGCCAGGACTTCTGGTCAGTGTTCAAAAGGGTAATTGCAGGAGATGAACCTGAGAGACTTCTCAGTAATCTTGGGCAAACCCTTGAGTGGATGAATAATACTCTTACCTCTTTTGAATGCAAGGAGCAGGGCAAGGGTTTTCAATGCAGCAGTAAACATTGCAGTGTAACTTTGAGGGCTTTTTGTGTGGAAAATAGCTCCTGTTTCATGCCTTGCAAGTTGAGTTGAAATGGGACCCTAGTCACTTGTAGGCACAAGGGTTTGTTTGGTTTTTTTTGTTTATTTTTTTGGTTTTGTTTGTTTTATGCTTTGTTTTCATGAGTCAGTGTTTCACTACAGTGTGGACACTTTCACAGCCCCAAACTGTCAAAGATTTATAACTTAGAATCACAAATGAAGCGATGTTTGGCAAGTCTGAATGGATCGTGTTTTCATTCCTTCTGCTTATTTAGTGATGTTCAAGCTCCTAAATCTATGTTTCTTGACAGTTTTGTCAGCTATCAAAAAGAAATCTTACTTTTTGTCTATAAACCCAACAAGTGCCAGGCTCTTGTTTCTCACTCTTTGATGTGAACATGCTTTATGCTCAAATGTGTGGCTGAATTGAGGCACCTTCATGAAGGCGTGTTAGTGAGTCTTGAACTGCCTGAGTGAACCAGGGGTGTTCTTGCTGAACAAGCATGGAAGAGAAACAGAACAAAATAATCTGCCTCTGTGAACCTAAATGCTTAACTGGTGAACGAGAGCTGGTTAAGATATTTTTGACAAAATGCTTTTCTTAGGATAGGCCAATTTCAACAGAAGTTTGATTTGAAAAGGTTGAGATGTTGCTTCTGGTCAGAACTTGGAGGTTTGGCCCCAACCATCAGCAGCCCATATTCCCTACGCCTGTATTTACAGTTATGGGGAACTTGGCTTGAAGCCTTGGCTATTTGGACATTTCTGAAGTAGAGATTGAAATAGGTCTTGTCTACATCCCTGATGATCAACCAGAGGAATGCACTAATATTGGGTCCTTCAGGATCTTCAGAACCAAATTCCATGACTGTTTTTAAAGGTCTCATCTTCAATGATATCGAAAAAACAGATGTGCAAAACCCTACCCCTTGACCACACTATTATGTGTGAATATCAAGAGATGTTAAACAGTCCTACCTCGTGTAATGAGTCTCTAGTGATGGATCCTTCCCTGGAGTACCAGAGGAAGTCTGGGAGATGTATTGTCACTGCTCTGTTCTTTTTTTCTCTCTTTCTGATAAGCTTCTTGATTACCAGAAGCAAACGTAAGTAAGAATTAGTGCTGCTTTAAAGCATTAAACCCCATCCATCTCTCTTCTAAGTCTGGTTGTGTACCCCAACTAGATGAGCGTTCCCCCAACCCTCGGGGTTTGCTGCTGGATTTTGTGGAATTCAGTGACCTTAGGGATAATTTGCAAAACAAATATTGTTTATTCAGGAGCTCTTCTAATGCTTGCTGAAGGGCTCTGTAGTCCTCTTAAAGGTACTTGAATTATTTGTTCTGCTTTGTTCAGCATTTTGCAGAGTCTGGAAGCTGAGTAAAGCTATTAGAGGAAATTGCCATACAAATGGCAAAGTCACTGAGATGAGAGGATAACAAAGAGTAGTGGGGTGTGGATGGGGGAAGCATGAAAATAATATTCGTAGTACTCAGTGGTACTGCAGCTCAACTGAGATAGAAAAGTGTTTATGTGGGCTACACATATCAAAGTCAAATATCCTGATTTAAATGGTATTCGTGATGTAACTGTAGGTTGATCAAATTCTGTTTTGAGGTTGCAGTGGTCTATAAAATGTGCATGTAGCTTCTGAACTGACCATCATGAGTCCTTGGATTGTAAAATCTCTACTTGTCTGTAGTGTTTCTTGACTATGTAGTAGGTCTTAATTTTCAGTCATATTACCCTGCAATATTTTGAACTTTCCCCCACTTCATCTAATCAACATCCTTCCAATCTACAGAAAAAGGAGATTTTAGTGTGCTGGTTTCCTCTGTTTGACATTGGAGTAGTTAATAAATTAGACCTGTATTTCAGATACTGTATAGTGGGACAAAGAAATGATTTTAAGCATTCCAACAGTTTCTGCTTAAAAATCAGAATATGATGCCAAGCGGCATCTTGTGTCATTTGCTGCCAAGTATCATTTTGCCTCACAGAATTTGAATCCAGTCAAGTGTTGTGAAAGTAAAATTAAAAATCAGCCTACTGCTGTTACTTAGAAGCTTTCAAGTGCACTTGGAAAACTGAGATCAATGGAAACCTTTACTGAAATATCAAATTAAAAATAGGGATTATCTCACTAATTTAAAAACTAATTTAAAATCAACTATCTGAAGCAGGGATTCCTATTCCATGGAGGACTTGCAAGGTTCAGTTCACATGGTTTCTGGTGAAGCTTTTGTGCTTGGGTTTTTGAAAAATGGGAATGATTGTGGAATAGTCTTCTATGTTTATAAATACAGTAATACAGGTTGGAGAGATGGGTACAATTTCAACCTGTTTTCTTCCTTTACAAATAAATCCAGGTGAAAAGATTCAACTCCTTTAGAAACACTATGTAGATATGCTAAAACCTCTCCAAATTAACTTGCATTTGGTAATGACAAATATTCTGTTGGTGTATATGCATAAAAAGGATTCTGTACCTAGTGGTATCACATTCCGATAAAGTCCTTTGTGTGAGAACTAAAATATTTTGTAAGGTACAGCTATCTATAAACTGGTGAATTTAACTGAGGTTACCCTGGCACGTGTCTCCACCTGGGCATCCAAGTGAAACTTCGGAGGTGTGTAACTCTGTAACTCTGTGAGCAGTAACCATTGCTGTCACACTGTGCAGAAGAGAACAATGTCTTAGTTTCATATAGGACTTGGTGAGTTTAACAGCTAAGTGTGTGCCAGAGGGTTTGGAGAGTTTGCCTTTGGGGCTGGGCAGGCAGGGGGAAAATGCCTTGTGGGTTTCCTGTGAATTGAGTTTTCTTCTGCTGCATGGGAAGTGCAACCCTTGATGCTCGTTCTGTTTGATCAGTGCTGCTGATGTATGCAGATATCAGACCTCAGTGTTGAAAGAAGAGGAGCTCTTAGCAAAATCAAAAATGGTGTTCAGTTCAGTCCATGTTAGGAAAATGTTGTATTTTCCAGAAGGACAGAACTCCTTATGGAAGGGAGATTCTCTTGAAAAAAACGATGAAACTAATGTAGTGCTAGAGTTACTAGAAGGCACGAGAATTTTTAAAGTAAGCTACTTCATTGACTAGTTCTGTTTGCTAGGAAAAAAAAAAAAAGAAAAAAAAACTAAAGAGCTTAAAATTTGTTCCTAGAAATTAACTTAATATGTGTTATGTGGATAAAGCACAACCACCTTCTTCCGTGTTGTGAAAAGGTGTGCATGGGATGGCTTTCTGCAAGGTGAAACATCCCTGGGAAGTTCACCTTCCTGTGCCATATTCTATTTTTGTTCAATAGTCCTTGAACTAGAACTCCTTAATGTCTTTCCCAATTAGGAGAAAGATAATCCCAAGGAAGATATGGGCATTGCAGGGACCTCACACATCATCTTGCATATGACACTTGTTCTATGAGTATGTTTGGATGTAACACCCTCAAGTTTTTTGTCTTCCCCCTCTCCCCACCATTGCCTTCAAGCCTAAGCAGTCTTCAGATACGCCAAAGTGTGACTGAAGCTCAGATCAAAAGGGAATAGCCATTAAATAAAAAGCCAATGTTAGAATCAGGTATATCTGTACATCTCCTAACACTGCACAGTTTGAAAGCCTCTCTCTCTGCTTTACTTAAAACTGATTAAATGCTTAGTCCACCTGTCTCCCATATTTTTTCTTTCAATGTTTCTATTTTTGCTTTTGATTCTCTTGTGCAGATCTGTGTTTTATCAAAATGCCTTCACCTTTGTTCATTGGTGAACCAGTATTAGAAACAACCCTTAGGTCAAAAAAAAAAATAGCCATTACATACAAGTAATTTAGAAAATAGCTTCTAATCCTGGTTAACTGAATTACATTCAAAAAATACATTATTCAAAAACAAATACAAAATTTTGATGAAGGAAAAAGGGATTGCTCTAATATTTGGGGTAAACATCACAACTTCTTGATACAGGAAATGTAGAGTTTCTTTGGCTTTTGCTTGATATGTAAATGTGCTTATATCACATGTGAATGGTTTTGCAGTGTGGTGACTTGCTGGGTTCTAATTTATTTTCAGATTTATATGCTAGTTTCTTTCATTAATACTGTGTTTTCCTTTTGATTTGTAAGGCTACTTCTTTTACTTCTTGTTTGCATCTATTCCCAGAAGAGCCCTGTTATATGTTGAGTAGAGCATCAAGAGGTTGCAGATCAAATGCCCTTTGAAAATGAGTATCTGGGATTTTTTTTTTTTTTTTTTTTTTTTTTTTTTAATAGGGAAAATTAAATTTCAGGCAAAGTTTCATTTCCTGCTCATACCATGTAGCAGTATTATGTGTTTTGATGCTCCGTCACTCCTTTTTTTTTAAATTACTTTTCTATTTATGGTAGTTCCTTAGAAAACATTTTATCTTAATAAGAACAACCTATCAAGCACGAAAGCCAGCAGACTTCACAGTATCACACTCTCCATACAGGAGTTTATCTTGTTGCTGCCACTGCTGCATTCCGCACTGCTCTGATGCTGGAAAATGAGTCGTTTTTAACGGCTGAGTTTTGACTGACAAAAGCAGAGGGGCCACCACTGGCTCGTCAGAAAATGACACAATTAGAACCAAGTGAGCAGACACACAAGAGGTTACAGAGCTCTGGGAGAAATGTGCTGAACACTAGCACCTCTGATCAGTATTAGCATTCCCTGTTTGTCGAAGAGACTCTTTAAAATGCCATTTGCATTGATGATGGTATAATTGACATGGCTCCCTAAGGAGCGGTAGGGATTGTAGGCAGCTCAAATCTCAGGAAAAGTCATCTGTTCTTAGGACTCTTTTATAGTCTGGCATCTCATTGCTGGCAGGTTTTGCTTTGTTTTATGTTATCATTTTATTAATAAATGGCCATCAGTATTACAGCTCTTCTCAAGTTCCCAGCAGTATTTTTGTTAAGTCTAATTGAACATTAACTTGCTAATTAGCATTACTGCTTCATTCTATTGGGTAATTGACTGCATATTTCTATCTTGAATGGCTTTTTTGGAAGATATAGTGAAATAAACTTTTATAATGAAATTATTAACTTATATAAGGTTTCATTATTTCAGCAATAAAAGTAGTAGGATGTGCTGTAAAAATTCTGTATTTGCTTTCCAGAGTTCTAAAGGCTATGATAAGGCAAGTATACAAATCAATGACTAATAACTACAGAATTAAGGAACTTAAAATATTAAAGGGATTTGGGAATGAATACATGATTTATATGTCCTTATATGTTATGTATTTAGTGAAAAGATCTTCGTAATGAAAATGGTATCAGGAGTAGGAGAGGTGCTGACTTAATCTGTGGCATGTAAGTGTGATTGCTTGTCTTTGGAAACAAAAGCTTTCATTTGAATTCAGTAAAAGATACTGGATGAAATTCTGATCTGATACTTAAGTGCAAATTTGCAGTAATTTCACTGAAGGCTGAACTCAATCCTACACTAAACCAGCACTAAAAATTACATTATATTTATTTAGTCCATATTCTTTTAACCTACAGTTCAGGTGAAGCCCCTTTCTCTGAAAGGAGGTACTGTGCGTTAAGCTCTTTGAGATGAACATCGGACATACTGGTAACTTTAGGCACTTCAAAGAGAAATTGCAGTGGTGAACAATTTTGAGTGCTTATTTTATGCAAAGGTTGAAATGCAATTTCTGAACAGTGAAATACTGCAGTTTAAATTTCAGCTTTTTGTATGGGTAAAAGAGGTTTGAAAACAGCTAGTAATTATGTTTAGCAAGCATTTATCTTAAGTGCATTAAAGACACAAACCAACCACATTACACATCAAATTATGGAAGGGAGAGGGGGAGGAACATCTCTAAGTGAATTTTTTTGGTGCAGGTTTTCTCATGATTTTGCCCTGAATTCGAGTATCTTACATTAATTCTATCAGTTAATGAATTACTGAAGGTTTAGAAGTGCCTGTACAGAGTAGAGACTGACAAAGGATTTCCTTTCTTGAAAGTGTAAATGAGGAAGTAGGAAGACAACATTGGATGAGTGTGGAAAGAAAAGTCGAAAAATTTGGAATAACTAGTGTTAAGGTAGATGGAGTTTATGACACAAAATGACAAATTCACTCTCATTGGCTTCTTTTTGACAATCAAAAGAAACACACCCGTGCCTTTTTACAGGTCTAATAGTGATTGATTCACCATTGGAAAAGAAGTTGGAGGCTGGAGGTAAAACATAACAGTTCAGGCACTTCACAAAGATTGTCTGACACACAGCCAAGGGAACAACAAAGTTAAGCTACCACACTGTTAGTCCCCTTTCTTTCTCTCTAACAGTGTTTGCACTGCACCCTTATTTGTCTGAAAATTAATTTCATGTATCCTCTACCAACCAGTGCAAGACATCTACAGAAGCACAGTGTGGTGTTTGAAATGAAATTATTTCATATTGGTGCTTCAAATCTAGATAGTTTTTTATTCATTTAAATACTTTTGAATCAGTTTGTGCTATCATAGGTTAAAGGTGATACTTGAGAATGAGGAGCTTGATTCTGTTTATTTGTACTTTTTGAAAACATAGTAAATACTAAAGGGTATTAAAAAGGATGTCTTTCTATAATTTGTAATCTTCAAACTTCTGAATTACACAAGAAATGTGAATGATCACAATGACCCATGGCATGTTCCCTCTTCCCATTTTTGTTCAAGTAACTGCTCCTATTTGCAATTGTAATTCTCTTTTCACATCTTCCCCTGCATTTTCAAGGACCTGGTGCTGCAAAGAATGACCCTCAGACTGTTATTTATCACAAAACATTTACCAATGGTGGCATCTTTATAACTTGATCAAATTCTAGCTCTGGTAATTTCATTTCACTTGCCTCAGGTATCTGTATAATTGCCTGGAATAATATTTTTCATGTCTCCTCTTATTGTCTGTTGAGCAGTGGCTGTATTGCACCCCAGCTGAAGAATGGGTTGCAGGGAGGATGAAGTGTTCCCGACATTTCTCAAAACAATCTGAAAGGTTATTAGTACCTCTAGGAATTTTTAGAATCCCATGTTCTGTTAATGCCTAAGAAATTATTATTCCAAGCTTAGCCTTCTTCCAAAGGGGTGGGGGGAGGAAATTCAGTCATAACACTGGTGTATCCTAAGCACAGAAATTGCTTACCAGTTTGCACTGTAGCTTATTATTACTGCTGTGTTTTCTGTACTCCTGTATGCTAGTATAGAAGGAAAAAATAAACTCCCTTTTCATATCTTTATGCCACATTGGAGAGAAATTATTTGGTTTTTTTCTTTGTATTCTTTGTATGGACAGCTGTTTTAAATTATGCCTGACCTTCAGTAGCCTTGTCATAAGAACTGCTATGGATTTGTTTTTATCACGTCATGAAATGGCTCTCAGTTTAAAACCCCACCCAAAGCCAGTCAACCAAAATATTTTCACTACTTCCCTGCCATGGCTGTGTTACAAGAGCCTGCATGGCAGTGATACTGAACCTCTACTTTATGCAGTACTGGTTCTGTTTTGTTGGGGTTTTTTTCTTCAGGAAAGAAGGAAATTCTAAAAATATTAAACTGAATATTTTCAGGCTTGACCTTTGTGAGAGACTAATGACTCAATTATTTTCAGGCCAAGGATATTTTCTCCAGGATGGGACCTACCTGCAAAGTAGGAATTTGGATTTCTCAAAGAATACTATGATAAAATGTGTTAAAGGTGAGAGATGTTAAACTCAGAACTGTTTGTGAGTCTTCAGAGACTTCATTTGAACTTTGTGTCCTTCTGGGACCACAAGTCCCCAAGCACTTGGCAGAAGTTTGGATTGTTTGCTCTAACCATGTGAGTTTTTTATGTTTAATATGTGGTTTGTATGGTAGCTGTGGTTCATGCAATTTTCTTGGACAAGACAAGAAGATGGAGCTTTCCCTTTTTGCTAGACAAGAAAGAAAAATGACATCTCATTGCTTTAAATTAAAAAGAGGTGTAAGGCATCTGCATCAAGAGTCACAGGCATCTTTTTCAATACAAACTGCATGTAAGGAGCAGCAAGTGGGAGTTTTTAAATTCCAGCCAGTGGTGCAGTCTCTTGAGATGCCATTCAGATATGCCAAAAGTATTCAGCATGCACTAAAACCTGTTCCAAGCTGTGCTGCCTTTCATGTAAGTGCAGTTGTCTGCACACTGTCCTAAAATCAACAGCTGTTTACTGAATGTTTTCTATAAACTTTGGCACCTGGTAGTTATTTCTGGCCCAGTTTCTGTGTCAGGAGTAGTATTACAGTTGGATGTCAGGAAGCCAAACAAATCTGATATACTGGTAAATGAACATGGTTTAAACTAGGCCTGGATTCTTCCTTGAAACTTCACTTTCCTTTTCAGCTTGAACAAACCAAATTCAATGAACAGAGTATTACCAAGGCCCTTGGTGAAAATGTAGATGTCTTGATGCTGGAATACATGTCAATCCAGAGAGAGCCAAGTGTATTTTGTTGCCAAGTTGCTAATTATTCACGAAAAAGATTAAAGCCAAGCATGGTTTTCCCAAATGATTTGATATTACACTCAGAATTAAAAATACATTATTTAAAATGCTGATGTGGTGAAAGGATTTTTGTCAGTACAAGGCTACAAGGTTGTCATGGTATTTAGACTAATAAAATCTGGGACAACAGGTAGAATGGTTGCAAGAAAATGCACTGCAACAAAGCAGCTGATGTTATGATGTGTATCACCTGTGCTCCTTTGTAGGATGAACAATTTATTCCTTCCTTGGAATGGGAATTATTTGCATGTGTGGCCAGGGTCACTTGGCAGTTCTAGCCATGTAGCTGAGGTCACTCTGACTCATAGCTAGTTAATGTAATTTGAATTTTTCAGCCTGCAGTGCCAGAAAGTATTAATTATGATCAAACCTGACATTATGAGCAAAAGTTTTGGTTGAATATAATTTTAGGAAGACATCTGTGCCTTTTAGGCCTTGTTCCCAATTATGCAGGTTGTCTAGAAGATGTTGCTTTAAGCGTCCTAATAATATGGCTTTTCATCTGAATTTTACATATTATAACTTCCTTCTTTTATACAGAGAAAATTGATGTATCTTGAAGACATTATGTTTTCCTGGAAGCAGACATGATGTGCTGTAGTTGTAACATGTAACACTGTACCCTGCACTGATGTGACCCCATCCTGAATACTGTGTGCAGTGTTGGGTGCCTCAGTACAATAAGCACATCAGACTGTCGGAATATATCCAGAGATGGTTTTATGATGAGATATCATATTTCCTTAGTCTCTCTTCTGGGACTTATTAGGAGGCAGCTGTGAAGTTATTTGATGGAAATACTATTAAGCCTCAGCTGAACAGGAATATCAATACATTTAATGAAAAATGGTGGTGGTCAGAAGCCTTGGATGTGGAGAAGAAAAGGCAGCTGGCTTCCTGTAAGTAAGGGTCATTTGATTTCTTGCTTTGTTTTTTTTTTTCCCCCCCTGTATTCTGCAGTCTGAGATATAGGGAGCAGATGGTAATAGGAACTGAGAGGCCAAGCAAGCCAGTGCTGAGGAAAATGAAAGCAATTGTCAAGCAGAGGCAGGTAAGATCTTCTCTAGGGACTGCAAAGTTCATAAATCTGTTATGCACCCTTTGTGAGTAAGGAATACAGGCCTTGCACAGATTTGACATTCATGGAACTGCTTTACCAGCTGTAACTAACTGCTGTGGCCCTTGATCCCTGCCCATTATTTTCAGCTATGGCTCTTGAGAAAAGAGCAGAGGTCCCTGATATTCTAAAAGAAAACTAGAAATAGAGCTCTGTGTGTGTGTTTCTGATTTTTTGCTTCCTTCCTAGTAAAAGGAGAAAAGTAGAAGAAATAAATTTATTGCTTATGCATTATTATGTAAGATGGTTTTACCAAAAATACTTGGGAATTATCTAGGGTGAAAGGACGGTCATGCTTTTGTCAAAGTATTAACTATTACCCAGTCTGTGTCTCAGCCTATGCTTTTATTATCCCTGGACATTTTGAGACATTTTTCTGATAAACACCAGGAAATTAAGGAATTGCTTAAGCTGTTGTAATGGTTAAACGTGAATCACATATTATGCTGGTTGACTAGAGCTTTTAGCTCTCCTTTATGGCTGAAGCAGGACTGCATGATAGCTGCTAGGGGAGGCTGTGCTGCAGCCTCCAGCTGCCTGGGAGCCTACAACTGGTGCACGCCCCAGGTTCTGGGCTTGTCTGTTAGATAGTCACAAGCATTCTGGGCCATGTGCTCCATTTGAGCTTAGAATCATCTATTCGTGATGAGTGCAATGGAAACCTGGTCCCAGGTAATACTTGGGAATAAGAAGAGGTATTTCAATCCAATCTGTTTAAGAACTCTTCCATCCTTTGCCCTCTTTCCTAGAGAACAAAGTACTAATGTTTGCTTCTCTTCTCCTAAGAACTTGCTTGCCATTGACAACTCCCAGCATTTAGAAGAAGGAGGAAGTTAAAGGCACAGGGATTGCAATTCAAGCTTCCCATTATTTTTCTTTTTAAGTCAAAAAATCCCCACATTTCTTGACTCTTACAATTTTCTCAATCCCTCTGAGCATAGTGTCACCTTCCTTTTGAAAAAAAAAAAGCAATATTTTTTATTTTGAGAGATCAAACAAAGTATCATGACTTTTCTAGTTTCAGGGCTCTATACTGTCACTTGTCTGGTTCATCTGCTGTTGTTTCTGTGGGATCGGTTTTCTGCCCATCTGTGACTTCATTCCATCATTTGTGTGCCTGGCTCTGATCAGGCTTGTCTCCTATTAATTTGTTCTGAATCTGTTTGCTATTCCTAGTAGCAATCACTGGATGCTTCTCTTCCGTGTTTTTTCTGCTTGGTGCCTTTGATTAGTGTTCGTCTTTTCTGCTTCAGACTGTAGATGGTGGCTGGGGAAGGACAGGAATAAGTTAGTTTTCATTCAGACAGAATAAACAACAATGGCTTATATTGACACAGAGCTCGCTTCAGGTGACTTCTTGCAACCTGGTTTCACATTGTTGATTTCTCTTGACACTGACACTGCTCAGTTCATGGTTTTTTGCTTTAAGAAAGGCTGCTACTCTGCTAGTAAGAGTCCTTTCCCCACTGCTTTCTAAGATAAATCTTCCCTGCTTTTATTTCTAGGTAAAGCCATAAGGACTGAAAAGGACTCAGCATCACCACTTATTTCAGCTGAAGCTTTGAGTGTTCAGCAAGGCCTGTCGTGTTTATTTCTCTGTTTGAAAATGAGGAAGCTATCAGAATAAGTTAGTGTAGGGTGGGAGTCATGGAGTCTTCACTGAGCTCTTCACTACTTTCTCAGGAGCCACTAACTGGCAGGCTAGTGTATCCAGAAAAAAAATGCCCCAGTTCTAAGTTCACCAAATGAAGCAGGGCCATTTTGCCCCCTCTCCAAACCTAGAATTGCATATCTCTATACCTCTTTAAAGTGGCTTAATCTAAACCAGTTAAAGCATTATGCTGAAATAGACTTGACTTTGCTTTGTTTTCTTAAAATCATGTTATCATCCTCTTGACCATATTACTCATATATCGCTGGTACTTGATTTATTGTTGACCAAACCAGCAGGATGATTTCAGTGTTTCAGGCGAACTACTGAAATCTCTAATGGTTGGTTAGAAGTTGAAAAAACAGTGAAAAAGGAAATAGAAAATACACTCCATTAAATGTTTTTGTCCCATATTTCTTGACTTCAGAAGATGTGCCTTCTATGGACAGTGAGTAGTTCTTTATGAAAATGTTTTCATTTACTTGCCAAGATTCTGGATTTTTAATGAGGTAGCTAGGAGTAAGTTTTGTGCGTTGATTGACTTCTCTTCATAAAGCATAAAAATACAGAAAATACAGTTCTCCAGAAAATCACTGTACTGTTGTAAATCCAGAAGCACTAGCTGTTGGTTTGGTTTTGCTTCAGGCTGAGTTTGAAATTGCTTGATGCATTAGCAGTGTACTTGCTTACCCTTACAGGGTTGGATCAAGTTAAATGTAGTTAGTTTCGTTTTGAAAATCTTACATTTGTGGTGCTTGGTTTGTAGAGGGTATTGGTACCCCTGTAGCATTTGTTTTTCTTGAGCTTCAGTATATGCTCCAAGCCACAACTTAATGTAACTCTTGTCTTACGGATTAGATTTGCTGCTGTGAAGGGCTTTTCCTCCAGCTTGCTTGGTCCCTGAAGCAGAAAAGTGTTCAGCATTTAACTATTCCTTGTGTATGAGGTGTGTAGAATTGACCATTTTGACTCCTACATGCCTCCTACCAACTGATGACATACTGGTCATCACTTTGCCAATTTTCTCCAGTGTCTTACAGAGAAAAATATAATGATAAAAGGATTTTTGCAAACTTATGTCCACTCAAAGTGAACAGAGCATATATGAAGCAAACCTCTAGTGTCTTTGCCCCCTTCCTGATAATATTATGTGGAATTGGTATTCCCTGTGGGTGCAGTTATATAGGCTTTTGTCTGCAGAAGCAGGCATGCTGATAGTTTTTGTAAAAATAATTTCAGTATCAGTCCAAGATAAAACTAGTAATAAAAACCTCTTTTCCTTCTGAAAGTCAGTGTGGACCAAATCAATTTTATTATTATCTTGTCTGCCATGTATGAGAGTCCTGGTGGATATGTTCTCAGCTTCTGCTTTATCATCAAATTATGCACAGGGAAAGTAAAACTATAAAAAAATTTAAAGGTAAGAGCCTATTGCAATCTCCAGGAGCTATAAGAAAATGATAAGAACTGGGGCATGAATATGTAGAAGAATTTTATCATGTCTGCTTAATCTCTCTATCCCACAGCACAGAGCCCTTAACTTTTCTTCCACTTGAGAACAGTAGATTAATATCCTGAGTAGGAGAACTGAGAAGGAAAAGAAGAGAAAATGGAGTGAATTTCCATGGAAAATACAATCTGTTTCATGCTTGTTTTTCTTTAGCTCCGTGCTCCCCCAGTGCCGTCGTCCTGGCTCCCGAGCCCTGCAGGTGGCAATCTTGTGCTGTCTGGGAGAAGCAATTCCCAGCCGCTCCCAACTGCAGCTGGGAGCCTGGGGGTTAAGGGCGAGAGAGAGGGGATGGGAGCAGATGAAAAGAGAAATTTTTTTCCACTTCTTTTCTTCATCTTTTAAGTCTTGCATCCCTCAATATTTCCTCACAACTGCTTAACCCCCAGGATTTAGTGCACCAATTAGCTGGCGAGGAGGGGAGGCAGTGGCAGTGTGGCAGCCAGAGCAGCGTTGCTGGCTGAGCACAGGGAAGCAAAGCTGCAGCAAGGATGCTCTCTCTGCTCCTGCCTCAGCACCCAAACCCTCCCTCCTGTAGGTTTTCAGGGCTCGAGTGGTATCACTAAAGGAGTCTTAACTTTGTTTTCCCTTATGTAGCATGACCCCGATGTTCACGAAGTTTGAAAAACAAACAACTTCCTTTAACCTCTGTCAAGTGGATATTGTTCCATGGAAGGATGGCTGAGAAGCATGTGGCCCATTCCATTTCTAGGGTTTGGTGATTATTCATCTTTCAACCTTTATCAGCAGGACCTAGAAGAGTAAAGGTCTGAAATTTAGAATACGCTTTGGAAAATGTAATCATTTTCTGGATGAAGATGAGGAAAGAAAAAACCTTTCAGTGACCAGTATTTAAGAGAAACAGGACAAAAATGACATTTTAACACTGTATGTGCAAGTAGTTTCCTGCCTATCTTCTTTTACAATAAAATAGACTTTGCTGGCTTTTATGTACTACTGAAATTATGTAAGTAATTATAGATAGATCGATCGATCTATCTCAGGATTACACTAGGATTAAAATCTTAGCAGCTATGATTAGATTTAGATTCCCTGACTCTAAAACTTCATATCCATGGATAGTCTTTTTTTTTCCAATCTCTTTGGGGGATGAGGAGGCTGGACAGACCTCCAAAATCTCTCTTAGATACAGCTCTGCAAAATATATATTTACTTGATGTTGCATATTTCAGCAGAAGACTCAAATACACCAGGGAAATTTGGGAGAGAAAACCTGTGACTGGGAACTGCAGAACAGTAACTCCATTCAGTTCATTACAGGGAATGCAATTTATGTGGGTGCAGGAAAGTGAGTGAATTCAGAGCTCAGAATAGGGATTGCAGTCCTGTCTGGATGTAAATCATGCAGCAAAATATCATCATCCCCACTCTCTCTTGTATCAGTATATCACTTAAAGAATTCCAAAACTTGAAGGGTGTAAGCATGGGCCTGACTTAATTTTGAGATAAAATGGGGATGCAATTTTCAAAAGAAATTAACATCTAATCATCTGGCTGCTTGCACCCTTAATCTTTAGTTGATCTAGGCATGCAAAGGGAATCTGACAGTATAAACCTGCAGTGGTTTAAGCCAGTTGTAATTTTGTGTGGTTGTAGGTACACTTTCCCTGCCGTGCATCTGACCCTAAGGTGAGCTGGCTTAACTGATCTAGGCCAGCTTAAGGGTTTCTCACTAGCAGTTAGTTTTCAGCCGATTGGCTCCTGGAGCTGTTGGTTTCCAAGTCACACAAATGTCACTTCTCTCAAGAAGGGAGAGTGGAGTGGTTTTGTTGAATCGGCCATTATGACAATACACCTTAGGCTTTGCTCTCATGCATCAGAACAACACAATTGATAACCTGTGGTCACTTTCATCTAAACCTACAGATAACACCTTGAGTGAGAGTATGGAAAGAACTGATGCAATAACAAAGATCTGCAGAGTAGTGAACTCTGAGTCAGAGAGGCTGGTGCTCCGGGAAGAAGGAAAGAAAGATGCATGATGCAGTATTTTTATTGTTTAGCATTTCCCTCAGGCTGGCATTATTCGTTCCTGCGTTGTTTTTTTTTTTTTTTTTTTCTTGACTAGACACAGATTCAGATCTAACCCTAATCTGGCCTTTAGTGGCAGCTCTCCACATGAAGAGAA
This sequence comes from Coloeus monedula, assembly GCF_965178545.1. Classification (NCBI taxonomy): domain Eukaryota; kingdom Metazoa; phylum Chordata; class Aves; order Passeriformes; family Corvidae; genus Coloeus; species Coloeus monedula. The sequence continues at coordinate 12,734,792 of NC_138795.1, read as the reverse complement.
ATCAGACCTGCTTTTAAAGCTCCATGGAAGATGGAGGCAGGAGGCTTTTCTTACCCTAAGGCGGACAGAAGTGCTGCTGACTAAAAGCTTTTTGGAAGCTATGCAGTGAATTATCCCAATGCACAGCTCAATTGAAGGGAAAAAGATCTAACAAGACCAAGTAGGTAAATTTTCATTAAAGTGTTAGTGAAGCTTGACATTCTTAATCTTGCTCTTTTTCCACAACAGAATTCTGCTTCTAGCATAAAATATGTTCTAGAGGAGGGCTCAACGGGCAAGTCCAAATAAACCTGTTCAAGAAACTTGTTTTTCTAGAAGACCTCTTCAATCATTCTATATGGATTTGGTTTTCCCTTCTTGGGAAATGAGCAAAAGAAATGATTGAGAAGTGGTGAGGCTTTCCTTTGTGTGCTACAGCAGGTAGTTTGTGCTATGCTGAGCAACTTAAAGCTGAAACAGTTCTTAATTGAGTTCTTCTTAATAGCTGTTCTTTACTAAATAGTTTGGTTTTTTTCCTTTCTTATGAAATGTTTCTCTCTTTTTTTAAAAAGACACTCCATACAGGAATGCTTCCACCAGAACATATGGATGACTTCTTTAGTTGATTCTGTCAATTCATATCTTTGAATTATGAAAACAGAATTCTGCCTTGTTACTGAATAACCACAGAGAAAAATGTACTTTTCAGTGTGTGGATTAGTACTACCTTTATCATTGTGGGGCTGGAATGTCTAGCAAAACACACATGGAACAGTCTTCACACAGATCTCTGAGAAGGAAGTACTGTTACACCTTTTAGCCTGGGAAACTACAGCACCCCTCCATGTTTGTAGTCCAAGCGCATCGATGCACAGCATTGAAATGGCATTTTATACTTCTCCCACAGTCATGCAAAGAATGGCACTAAATCTGAGCTAAAGGAAAATTATAGTCTGGATCAAACAAAGGGCAATGAACTAAGCAAATTTCAGGCAACTGTCCATGAACTGGAAATTAAAATTTCAGTTCTGAGACCTATTTGAAACTAGTTAACCTCTGTAATTCACAGTGCTTTGCCTTGTTGGAGAGATGCTATGGTACTTGCTTTTCTTAAAAAGGAGAGGTTTCTGTGTTTGTGGACTGAAGGGTGGTTTCCTGTGTCTGAATGCTGCTGTAGCACTGGTGAGCGGAAGGCAGAGATGGTTTTGCTGTAGTGCAGATTGCTGCTCTCAGATGCAGAGTTTGATTTTTGCTCAGTGCCAGTCACCTGTGAATGAAACTGCCAACACTGCAGGAAAGAAAGGAATCAAGGTCCGAATAGAAACAATGCAAATCTTACTGGCCTGGGGACACCAAGATTTGTGCTCAGCCCTTCAGCTTTTAAATAAATCCAGAGCTGTGAGTGACAGAAGCCAATACCATTTTTGCTCTACTCATCCTCTCATAAAGAAGAGTTGATTATAACTCCCCTAACCATTGGAAACATGAGTCCTTCTGTGGCCACAAAAGTGGCTCAGGATTAAAAGAGCAACTGGGCTTTGGGCTGGTCTGTGAGAGGTCAGAGAGCAGAACTGACAGCTGCTGGGGTGGTCAGTGTGCCTGCTGAGGGAGCTGGAAGAAGGTGTACAAAAAATTCTTATTGCTTCTGTTTGAAGCACCTTTAAAACTTAAGCTGCTATGAAAAAATATGATGAAGGTATCTTTTTTCCCCCACTTAATGCTACGTGGTAAATTTGTGTGTTAAGGCCTAACTCAATGTAAATATTTATCAGTGTTTTCTTTGTAAATGGATGTGTAGGTATTAAAAAATGTTTTCTGATTCCTGGTGATAACACTTGAGCATGGCAGCTCTCAGGAAGGTGTATCTTCCTTTTAGTAGGGGGAAAAAAAAAGCCATGTAGTCTGGTAAGTGATGGAATGTGGCTATAATGACCAGTTAATGAGAACCATTATGGCTCATTTATGCAATCTACTAGTTCTTATAAAATACTTCCTAAGTGTCTGGGCACTTTAGGTCACAAATATAAAATGACAGTGCAGGTTTTTTTAAAAATAATTATTGGGAAAATGGTGATTTTAATAAAAACTGCTGTCTGATTTTTCAGAGATGCTGTAAAGAAAAGGACTTTTAATGGGTCTTTTAAAGTAGATATTTAACTTTCTCTGACCTATTCTGGTTTTCATCTTTGGAGACTGTGCTGTCTTAGATGTAAAAAATTGTTTTAGCTGCAGCTGGTAGGAAATAAACATTTTACTAACGTGACTTACTTCATGAATTATCTATACAGATGATATTCCTACAGCTGAACTTCTGGAAGAATTTGCTTTTTTGATAGTTTCTAAATGCTGCAACTATTCCTACTTAGACTGTCAAGTTGTATCTTCTACTTTCCCTGAATTCTAGCTCCGTAATGCAGTCTGCATTTTCTGGGATGTGTGGTTGCTTGGTCTGTTTGATGGAAGTGATTAACACGTGCTGACATAACCATCTTGTGAGATTATTTGGTTTTGTCTTGTAAACCCGTTGATTTATCTTCCTTGTGTTATCATTTCTGTCTTGTAACATTGCTGATTGTTTTCTGGGAGTTCATACCCATTTTTCAGCTTTTCAACAGCCTTTGCAATGCAAAATTCTTCTGTATTGTTCTTTACAAGCAGCTCCTGCAGAGTTCTGTAAATCATATTACCCTGTTGCAGTTCTCCTGTATTGCTGTGGGTTCAGGTTGCACAGCTGTTCACATGTTAAAAGCAACTAAAGAAACTTTTTGGGAGTCTTTGTTCCAGATGTCTATTCTAATTTTGCACAGCAAAGAAAACCTCAGGTGCTATATTTTTCATTCTGTGTTTAGCTCCTGTATCTTCATCTTTTTGTTAGATGGCTCTAGGAAACTGTATATGATGATTGTACCTTCTTATTCTGCTTCCCCTCCCTAAGTTTTGGCCAGTTCAACAAATAAGACTTTAAGTCAAGTGTAACCACCTGAATGCAGCCTTAACTTGCAAGCTCTGTAATTTTCTTGCCTTAAGTATTTTTAAGTTTGAATTGAAGTTCAGATCATGTCTCAGTGACTAAAGGAAGGAAAAAAAAAAAAAGGAGACTGAAGGAAAGGAGGTTAGGCTTGCGGCAAGCCTTTTTTTAGGACTCAAAGAACTTTTACCTCATGTGCTCTGTGTGACTTTGGGCAACTTTCTAGGCTTGAGTTCTAAGTTCACTTGAAAGTACATGCTGAGGTTAACAAAATGCATTTCTTTTTCATTTTTATATAATTGTGGATGCTTTTTTTCTTCCTCTGTGGCATTTAGAGACTAGGCCATTGGGGCCTTTTGAAGAACTTGTCTAAAGTTTTGCAATCTGAAGTTCCTTGACCCTGGCAATGCCCTCCCTCTGGTGCTCTGCTGTGGGGTGTCACAGTCACACCTTTGGTCAGTTGTCTGTGTTTATTGTGAGGTGCTGAAGGCAGGCTGAGGCTTTTTCTTCATTTTGGGCAAAGACTGGACTTGATCGTGGAGTTATTTTCAACCTTTAATGATTCTCTGATATGCAGACTCCTTGTTGATTAAATCTTATTCCTATTTTGGTTTAGAATTTGTCAAAAATGACAGCTTTATTAGCAGACTGATAGAAGGTTCAATTTGTTGCTGTTCGTCAGGTGAGAGAAAAAACATATATCTTATCTGCAAAGGACTAGAGGGTTATCTCCCTTGCATGGTGTGTCTTAAACATACTGATTGCAGACGGCCAACAAGAAGTCATGAAACATGTCACCTGAAGTGGAGTGGTTTGGGGGAAATAAGATGTGAAATCTGGTGTCTTTTGGGAAGCACTGCCAAAAGATGTGGAGAGCGAAAAGCATTGCTAATTGCTGAAAATGATCAACACCTTTTTCATGTCCAAAACAATGTAGGTAAAGATGATTAGACTCAATTAACTTTAATTTTGTAATAAGCTTGATGAAAGCTCAAGATTTTTCTTCTAGGTTTTTTTTTTCCCCCTTCCTAATTAGGCTCTTGATAAAGATTAGGAAATATTGCTTGGTGTTTTCCTTAATAGTGTTTCTTTAAAAGATATCAGGTCTTCATAAATGTCAAAATGATTTGACATGATTGGGCAAAGAGCTGGACTCTTCCCTAGAGGTCTTGGTAGAAGCAGAGATGCTGCAGGTTCTGGTTGAAATGTTTTGGCACACATGTGCAGACACAGCAACTCAGGGAATTTATTATAAAGCAATCCCAAACCCAAGTCTATGCTTGGTTCTGTGCTTGCAGTAGGGGAAATCTGTTTTAAATCACTAGGGCAGCATCTGGTTCAGGCCTGAGTAACAGAAAACTTGAATATCTGTGATCTTTCATTTGTCCAAAAGCAGGCAAGGAAAAGATGGTCAGTAGCAACTTAGAGAATATTAGCTTTGAGTTGGATTGTACTGATTTCTGTGGCGCTCACAAGTTACACTTGTGCCCAGCTTCTTTAAAAACCTCTTTTTTTTTTGATTGCCTGTTTTATGAATTCAGTCTCACCTTTTGAAAGGTTACAGCCTGGTATTTGATCAAGGATCTATTCTCTCTGGAGAGAGAATTAAATTGATTGACCTATAATGCACCTAATGATTAGCTTTGAGAATATGTTGATGATGAGAAGATTACGCTTGTGTAGCGGTTGAGGCATGGACCCAGACCAGCAGGGAATCTGAATAGTTTATTTAAAGAAATGAGCTGGTTTGATACACTTTTCCAAGGCACAGTATTTCCTTATATGGTAATTCTCACTATGTGACCTATCCCATGTTGCCACATCAGCAACACACTTTCTAAATGTCCTTCTATGGGGCGATCACGCGCTGTTCACCCGTCTGTCAGCTCCCAGCAGGCTCCTCTCTATATGACACCTCCTCCCGCCAGGGTCCGGTGGAGGAGCTCCTTTGTCCTGCCATGTGCTCCTTTGTCCTGCCATGTGCTCCTTTGTCCTTGCCATGTGCTCCTTTGTGCTGCCATGTGCTCCTTTGTGCTGCCATGTGCCTCTGCAGGCACGTCCCAAAGCCCAATTCTATCTTATCTCTTCTCACAAGCTCGCACTGACAGACACTGTCAAAACACCAGTTACATGGAATTGGTCTGTGTAGGTAAATCCAGGAGGTCTGCCATGCCCAGCCAGTGCCCAGGGAACTTCTGTTAGTGGTTGCACTTGGTCTTCATGGGTTTCCAAATGCAGCTGATAATGCTCTGCCAGATTAGGGGGGAATGGGGGGAATTGCTGAAGCAGGATGCGCTCATGCCCCATCTCCTCTAATTACATCCCTCTGTCTCCACACCATAGTCCATGATGCTCAAGCTATTTATGAATACAGTCCCACACCAGGACACACCTAGTGCATGTGCTGCTTCCCAGGGTGAAGGTGTTACTGGATGATAAAACATTGTCTGACGGACTGTACAGACTAAACACTAATGACGACTGAAGTTACTCTTACCTTGAAAATGTTGGACAATTTTTTTTCCCTGAAGAAAGATACAGGTAACTGAAGGAATTTGACATGCCCAAGTTAAGGTTTTATTTTTGACCTTAATTAATAGAGGCTAAGTATAGTGATTTCAGGCTCCAGTAATTAATTGCTTATACATAAAGGAAGAAGAGTGTCAACTCTTCTCTTGGATCAGCATAGGATCAGTTTGGTCAATCACTGGCAGTCTCTGGAGGAGACAGCAAATGTATTAACTGACACTTCACTCAGTCTTCAATATTTAGTAACAGCTTCTCCCAAATCCTCTATTCTTAGAATGCAATGACAGATAAAGCAATAGCTTAAATTATTTAAAAAATTTCTTTAAAAATTTATCTCTGACAGCATTGTTGATAAGGCATCAGGGACAAGTTGTTCTATAAATGATCTGCATAAGAAACCGGTATATAGTTTTTTGTTGCCAGTTTGGTACTCTGAGGAAGTTTACACCTCTGACAGCTGAACTCTGGATTAATTCCAGGATAACCTGCAAAGATTAACTATATTCCCTCTATAAATAGGGAAGATGGACATTTGAAGACATGTGTCTCCTTATACTCTTAGTAGGAAGAATGTTATAGTAATTGATAAATCAAATTATCAGTTTCAGGGCTACCAAGCTAATTATGAACCCTGAATAATTCAGATGTTTAGAGTATGTGAAATCTGTTTTGAGACTGGTTGTCGAGGTTTGACGCCGGTTAAGTGCCAGGCACCACGAAAAACTATTCACTTATTTTCCTCTGCTATAGCTGAGTAGAGGAGGGGAACTTAAAACTTCATTTTCATAGGTTGAAATAAGGATTATTGTGGAAAAGGGAAAAACTTCAAGGCAAAACAGGTTCAAAACTTAAAGAGTTTTGAACTTAAGGAAAATCTATTATTGACAGAATTAAAAGTAAATAGGATGATAAGAACCAAAGCAAACTTTCAGAACACCTTTCTTTTCCAGTCCCTCTCACTCTTTCTACCAACTGCGCAAGGAGACAAACATGGGGTTTTGGTCACTATTTCACTTCTTAAGAGTCTTTCTTTATGTTTAAGGAAAAGAGTTTCTTTTGCTGTGCCGTGGGATCCTTCCCACAGGAGAGAGTTCTCTGCAAACTTTTCTAGCATGGTTTCAATCTTCACAAGCAACAGCCCACCCGAATCTGCTGCAATGTGGAAATCCCTCCCACGGGTCATACAGTCTTCCCACAGCTGCCAGAGTGGGCCATAAGACTTTATGGGGTCTAGTCTTTTAAGGATGAGCTATTCCAGCCTGGAAGCAAAGACTCTCTTCTTCAATCTTTAAAAGTCTCTCAGCATCTGTGCACTCTGGTGTGAGCACTCCTCTTCAAGGGCTGCGTGTGGATCTCTGCACCCCCCCATGCACCTCATGAATGATAGGGAAACAGTCCTCACCACAGCTTGCAGGAGAATCTCAACTCCAGTGTTTGGAGTGCCTCCGCCCTCTCCCTCCCCCTACTGACTTCAGTGCCGCCATGTTGGTTTTCCTTGTGTGACCTTACTTTTCCTTTTCTCTGACTTGGAAGAAAGTTGGTGTCTGCAAGTTGCAGTTGATCTCATCCAGGCTCCAAATTGGGGAAATACTCTCCATGTCTCTTGCTGCTGGCTGTGTGGTGTTTTTCTCGGTTCCGTGTGAGCCGTGCTGGCCTCAGGGGGGGCCCACTGGCACTGCATGGGCCGTGGCTTCAGGAGGGTTCCGGCCACGTGGCTGCTCACGGCATCGGGGTGGCCCTTCCCCCACTCCCCTGGTGGCATGGCCCCAGCCGCCATGCCAGGAAGGGCCTGGTGGCCCTCTCTGGGAAGGAGCCTGAGGGCCCCCTCCCCAGCCCTTGCAGGGAAGTGGGAAAAGGGACTTTTCATGGTTTCTCCTTTCTTAAATATGTTATCACAGAGGCGTTTCCAGCCCATCCAATTGGCCTAGCAAGCTGCCCATCGCCAGAGCCCCCAGCTATTGGTTCTGTGCTGGACACAGAGGCCTCAACACAGCTCTTCTTTTCTTTTTTTTTCCCTCTGCCTCCACACACCAGGTTTTTGTTAAACCAGCACACAGGTCTACAGGGAAGGTGATACTTCTCTACTTCTTATTACATAAGCTTGCCATAATGGTCTTTTTCAGAAGTACTACTCCAAGTATTAGTGCTTTTCCACCACACAAGTACAAGTAGGATTTTGTTGTGATTTAAATATTATTATTGCAGCACAGACAGCCCTTTTGTTTAATGTTAATAGAAATTTAATCTCATCATCTCTAACAAGAGGTAGGTGGGGAAGGCAGGAAATAGACATTGGCACCGAGAAGGTAGCCACAGAGAAGGTTTCTTCAAAACTAAAAAGTAGTAATGGAATTAAGACTAGAGGAAATACTAAAAATATTCTGAGAAATACCAGTGTCTTGGGGTTACTTTATGATATGTATCCCATATTGCTGCCCTATGCCCAGGAATTAATTTTGTGCCTTTCTATGCCTTTAAACTGAGCCTGAGGGGGGGAGGAAAACCTGAGCAAAACGTCTTCAAAGCAGTTTTCAGCTTGTTCAAGGTCACACAGAGACAGAGACTTTTTCAGCTGCAGCAGGGGAACGAGGAAGCATCCGGCTTGCTGCTTTCCAGTCAGCTTTTGGCCAGTTTTTCAGCTTCTTTTTTTCTCCGGAGAGAGACTGAGAGTTGAACTTATTTTCTTCCCTAGAATTTCAGATTTTCTACCTTTTCTGCTGGACTGCTTCAATATCAGAACACATCGGGAGGACTTTCCACTGAGCAGAGAGGGCCTGGCCCTGGGCCAAACCCCACCTCCGAGGAGACCAAAGGGAGGACTCTAACACTTTCCCAGGTTTTTTCTACACAGCGAGACATTTTATTATTTAGCATTATTATCCTTTTCCCGTGTGTTTGTTAAATAAATAGTTTTTATCTTTTTCACTTTCCTTCGAGGAAAATTTATTTTCCCCGAACCTGGTGGGGGAAGGGTGGTTTGTAACCTGCCTTCTCTCAGAGGATATATTTCTAAATTTGGCCAAACCAGCACAACCAGTCTGTGAGGTTTTGGTTTCATTGATTCCACATTTGTAAGCCCCAGGATTTTGGGATGGGAAAAAGGAGTGATCCTTGTATTCTTTCAACTTTCTTCCGTAATTTAAATAAAATTTCAATCTTTTCAAGATAAAATCTCTCTCTCCCTGCAATTCTCTCTGAGTATCAAATAAAAGAAGTTTATTGAAAGTATGACGAGTGGAAGACAGTGTGGGTTTTTTCTCTTCCTTCTTCCTTCTCCAGTCAAAGGTATTTGAGTCCCCAAATTACAAGGTATTTAAGTTTCATCTAATTTTCTGCCAGAAAATTCCTTACTAGCTTTGCTCAAAACTGGGAATAGGATTCACAAATGGCTTATACTTGGCCTTGTGCTTGTTCATTGTTCTTGGTGACAGTAATCATTCACCTCATGCATTGAGGCACATATACATTGATTTAAAATGGATTTATGAGGGACACTGTATGCATGGGAATATTTTAATATGTATGGTGACACTGGCATATGAAAAATAGTATGAAAACAGCTGTAAATAATATCCAGCTTAGAGTATTTTTGTTGCATTCAAAAATATCAAGAGAGCAGGGACAGCATGGATACAATGGGACAGTGCAGTACTTTCAGTGAGCTTGCATGTTTCCAGTGGTACAGTTACCATAGTGAAACTTCCCTATGTAATTTTGTTAGGGGAAAACAACTATTTTAATGTAGCTTTAATTAAGGTTAGTTAGACATGAAACCATTGATCAATCAAACAGTAGCAGACTGTGTAAATCAGTTGTGAAGAGGGGGAATATTCATTGGTATCCAAATTCTGATCATAACTACTAGATCTCTAAGAATCTCTATTATTATGATGCATATATTGGAGTTTCTATCTTTTTTTTTTTTTTTTTAAAGTGAGTGAAATCCTTCTGTTCTGTGTGTGCACAGTCATGTAGTAGCCTGTCTGAGGAGCTTTGGGACATGCTGCAGAATTTTATTCCCATAAATGCTTTTGAAGTTGGAGTCTTTGAAGGAACTCTAAAAGGAAAAAAACCAACAACAATGGATACGTGAGCTGTATTTGGGATCGGGGAGGGAGGGAGATGTATGTTCATAATCATCTGGTTTGTAATGGTCTAGCAGAATTATTGTCATCTTGAATTGAATTATTTTAAGTGATGTAGGAATTAGTTCTTTAACACATAGAGTATTTATACAAAGCTGATAAGAGAGAATGTTGCAACTCTAATATAGTATTGTGATCAAATTCTAAATTAGTAATTTGAGTGACTTGCATTGAAGTTAGATGCAACAACCAGTTCAGTTAAAAGTAGGTAGAAATTTAGAGGTGTAACTTCTTGCTTCCTACTGATACACCTGATCTTGTTTGAAAATCTAGCCATACTGAGTGATGAATGATGCTGAAAGTTCTAGGAAGCATCAAAGATGTGGGATTTGGTAAAGTCCATGAAATGTTATTTGCAGGAAGAAAGTAATTTCTCTCCCTTTTCCCTCATATTAAACTGGGAAAAGAAGCCTTTGCTGTGCTTGGGAACAGTGGTATGTCGTGATGAATGAGGGCCTCTTTGTTTACAGCAAGAAAAACCTGACCATTTTGCACTGAAATGGTCTGTTTCCCTTCCCACTGTTAATACATGTTTAGTGAGATTTTCTTCTCCTGTGACTCTGTTTAAGCAACTAAATATGTTAAAGCTATATTTTTCTTTGTTTGTTGTTTTTTTTTGTTTGTTTGTTTTGTTTGGGGTTTTTTTTGTTTTGGTTTTTGGAGTTTTTTGGGGGTTTTTTTACTGGTCTAAGTTGTTTCTTGACTCATCTGATTGACCTAAATTATTGTTCCGTTTGATATTTTTCTTTCACTTTCTATTTTATGAAGGCAGGATTTTCTTCAAGGCCAAGTGCCCTTTAGGTCTTTTAGCTGATGTAGAACTGGGTGGAACAGCCAATTTTGGATGTTATGTTTATTTCCTCTAATGTGAGCTGTAATTGGAATGATTGAGGTTGATAGATCAGTTTGTGGCCAAATAAATACATTTTTCCTTTAAAATGTAGGGAGCAAGAATAGCCCTTTATCCTTTTGAGAGATTAAAAGCTTCCTTAATGACACTGCAGCTTTGATTTATTTATTTAGTTAGTTAGTTATTTTAAGTGTGGTGTTTCTCACTTTACTGGGGAGGAAAAAAAGCCAGAATTGAAGATGCAATCAATTCAAAAACATTGCTTTTTATCCTCCTATATTAAATTATTTTAGATTATCTGGTGATTTACGTTTTGAAACATGTTAATTCCGACAATGTGGAAATGGCATTTGCAATTTAGCTGCTCATTGATTGACTGTTGCTGAAACAAGCTTTCCTTTTCTTATCAGAAGAGGGTCTAGTAAAAAGATAAAAAGACAAAATTAATTACAAAGAAAATAATTTTCAAACATTATTGAATGGAGGTAAATTCTGCTTTCAGGAGGCAAGGAAAACAAAAGGGAAAGACACCTCTTTCCTTATGGCATGAATCATGATAGAAAATGCCACTGTAAATGGCCAGGGTTTATATGTCATGATACTCTGGCAAAACCAATCTCAGGTAGACCTCTGGAATACTAGCTTGAACTATATACTAAGTATCACACTTTCAAATATTATTCTATAGCTGCTTTCCCTATTCCTCAGACATACAGGTAATCTGGGAGTCTAATAGCTCTCTCATTTGGGTGTCATACCTGAAAACTTATGATTTCATCTTTCAAATTATCTTTCAACTAAGGAGAGAATGTTGGCTACTGTGTCATTCTGGGATTTTAGACAATAATCTGATGGCCTGACTTAATGGTTTTGGGTACAGAGTGACTTTGTTCTGACTGGGTTCACAGTAAATGACTAAATGTTTTTCACTCTAGCTTCATAAAGTTTTGTGTCTTTGTAGCCTGGCTGTGGAAATACCTCCATAGCAAGCACAGAGAGGTTGGTTGCTCTGCGTTTTCATTAGCATAGCAAGGATCTGTCATTGTCCACAGAAATCATATGGAGAAATAACCAGAAAAGAAATGTGCTCTTGTAATCATACATCCACTTCCTCTACAGGTATCACTCCAGAAATGGGGTTTAGGTCTTGATTCAGCAAGAGCTTAATTTTGTATAAGTATTCAAAGTAGGAAACCGGTGACATCCAAACCAACTCTTAGGACTATGATGCTTGTGTGACTGTGGCATTACTAAAGGTCTTCATTTCTAAGTTCTCTGGGTAGGAATCTTTGCAAAAATGTCTGTGGGAGTACCCTGCTGTATGATACTACAGCAGTAGTAATGTCAAAGATTCTTCATGGGCTCAGAGTCAGAGCAGAGATTTCTTTGGCCAATTTATCTGAGCTGATGATAGCCAGGGACTGTTAGATGGTGGTGAAGAGAAAAGGGGAACAAAAGTGCTAATTTTCTCCTGCAGATAATCCATGTTAGAAGGGGACTTAATCAAAGCATTATTACTTTAATGAAATTCTCATATAAAATGCAGGACACTTGATATAATTTATCTAAATTAGTTACTCTCTGCTGCTAAAAGCAAGTAGTATGACAAATTATTTGTTCTGCCTATTCATCCTTTCTTTATCAGACCTTTTCCTACTCTGATGCAACATAAGGAGCAGAAACAGCCTTTTTTATGGTGCTGAGTGGATTAATTTGCATTGATCCCAGGCTAATAGATTAATTATTTCACCCAAGACAGCACTCAGTAGTTTTAATAACATAATATTTTTCTGTGCCTAAATTAACAGTCATTTTACAAGTAAGTAAAATACAAAATTAATTATTTTTTAATTATTATTTTCAGTTGGGTTTTTTTTTGAAGATGTAAAATAAATTTAAAAAAACACAAACCAACCAATTTTATGTGTGCATAATAACACATAAATCTCAGGTAGGATTTTGTGCTCATGTTACAAATAAGAAAACTCCTAACATCTTTCAGATTTATAAACCGTGTTTACACTTCAAATTTATCTGTAAAAATAAGATGCATCAGATAAAGAGCTTCTCCATCCAGTTAGAGTAAATGAAGACAAATGCCTTAGAAACAAGGTGAATCAGCTTTAAAAATATTGAAGTACTGCTGTGTGGGACATGAAGTGTGAATCCTGAGTAGAAGTCTTAAACTTTATTGCCTATAAACCTGTTGTTTTAAAAAGTTAGGGATGATCATCAAGAATAAGCAAAAGCTGAATAGCTTGTTTCTGATCTTGCTTAAATGTTGAGCTTTCCTCATGGCAGCAGTAGAAGACTGCAGCATGGTGTCTTTATGGATTGGGGTAGAACCATATGCAAATTACTAGATGTGGATTTGGGTTTGGTGTCCAGTTAGGGGCTTCTTTGTTGCTGAATCTGAAGTCCTACTCCAGAGTCAGGGTAACAGAGGCAATACCTGCAATCTGAGACTCTGAAGTCCTCAGGTTGTTGGGAGGAGGATGCTGGGTTGGGAAGAGCAGTGGCTCTGACCTCGGCTCAGCATGGAGCTTTCTCTGCCACCTGAGTGCCTGGGCCAGGCTCTGTGGGACTGCAGGGCTGTGCATCCCATGTGTCTGGATCCAGAGCTGGGATCAGTTCTCTCCATGTTCCCTTTGTGGTTTTCTCATGAAGATACAGATAATAACATGTGGTTGCTGAGCTGTAATGGTGTGTAATATTAAAATCAGATTGTTCTTACAGAAATAGGCATGTGGGTTTTCAGTGCTGTTGCCTGTTGAAAGCTTGCTCACAAAGCGGAGCAGGCAGACTGGATTGTGTGAATGCTCTTCGTCTTGTCTGAGCACTCAAGTCTTCATTTTCTTAGTGGGATGTTCCTAAACAGTTTTTTAAAAGGATTGCTCACTTTGATAAGTACTAGGAACAGCTGTTGTGCTGGTTCTTGACTCTCAGCTGGTACCTAAAGCTGGTACAGTGTCTGCAGCACAAGGCTGATCACAAACCTGTGTTCTGTGCTCTGTCACACAGAGCACGGCTACACAGAGGGAAAGCGACTTCTCAGCAGCTCATCTCATCTGAGTGGGGGGCTGTCATGGCAGAACTGCAGAATCGTTTACAGCTACTGTGTAAGCACCTTGAGCTGTGTCTTGTCACACATACAACTCCACAAGGCAAGAAACAAGGGAAGGGCTCAGTGTGATTTTTAAATAGCTGAGACTTAGCCATTAAAACAGTCTTCATTTCTACAGTAATGTGGGATTTTAAAAACAACTAACGGAAGTATTTCTAATGTTACTTTCTGAGCCATTCTAATACTTCTATGTAGTTATAAATTTAGTTGTCATCCTGGATATTTTTTCCAGCACTTTCACTTTCTCTGGGAAACTTTAAGCCAACTTATTTGTTCTTCTAATGTTTGAGCTTTGAATATTGGAGCTCTTCTTATCAGAATGTTCTGTTGTTACTCAGACTATGTTTGTGAACCTGCCAAACTTTGCTTTGCTCTGGTTTCATGAACTCTTGATTCAGAAAAGAAAAAATGAATGTTTCTCTGTGTGTGCCCAGAATGCACAAAGGCATTTTCTCAGGAACAGGTCCTGTCTGCTGAGGAAGGTTTTGTGGAACATGTCCATTCAGCCTGGTGGCTACTATAGTGAGTTGTCAGCAGGCAAAACAGTGAAAACAGAATAGTCTTTGGGGGTCTTTTGTATGAATGCACAAGTGCTGTAAAGGAAACTTGTGTTTCCTGTGTTTTCTGGATAGTGTCTGGATAGTCCGTAGCTAAACCCAGTGGAGTATCTCTCATATTTAGGGAACACTGAAGCAGAGAATGGTAAGTTTGAATAGATCACCTTCAGGAAAAGTCAGCCTAATTACTCTTCTAGGTTTAAATTTGAGGGATATCTTGAAAAATCTGCATAAGCACCTGAACTTCGCAGTATTCATTTGAACTGTTTGAAAGTAGATTGCTGGCAGCTGGAAGTCACTAGCTTATTTTTTTCCTTTACCTGTGCGGCTCAGATTTTCCCCACACAATTGGCTTTGCTTGCCATTGACTCTTGGCAGTAGCAGCTTGCTCCCTGGCTAACCCAAATGTGCTCAGATTCAGGTGGGAAAAGCCATTTTAGGCAAATGTGAAAACAAAGGTCGAACTGACATCATTGTATATGTTAGAAAAATACAACAAGCACAAATTATACCAGCTTTGTCTAATTAAAGCCTCTAGGCAGACATGGTTAGCAGCTTCCAACCTTCCCGGTTTATACTGGTCATTTTCACTTTGTTTTTTACAAACAAATTAAAATGGACACTGCAGCATCCTGAAATCACCCTTTGGCTTACTTTTGAAACTTGACTGGAGCCAAAGATATGCAGGTGGTTCTGACAGCTGCGCTCAGCAATAGATTCTAGTCTTGTGCCCACAGAAAGTAGGTTAATCCACTCCTTCTGGCATCATGGGTTAGAGGAAACTCTTTGAAAATACAATTGTGCACTGAAATGCTGTTTCGTTTCCCTTCCCACTGTTAAAATACGTTTAGTGAGGTTTTCTTCTCCTTTGTTAGCAATTATTAATGCTAATACTTTTATTTTTGCAATGCACTGTATTTCAAAACCTGAGTTTGCTGAAATAAACAATTGTTTGAGTGATGTTAATTTTTTTTTGCAGATGGAATCAAAGTGCACTTGCAAATATTTGTAATTGTTATATCTATGTGGGAACTTCAATAATTTATTTCTATTAAGAAAAATACAATCACTTCAATAAAATCAGCTTTTTGGGCAAGTTAGGTTTTTATTTTGATCTCTGATGAGTTGGGTAAGTTTGTTTCCACTCAATGTAAATGTGATTTCAGATTAGAATGCATGAATAACAAAAAGGCAAAATAATAGGCATGTTAATGGGCACTGATTAAACTCAGTGAGAGACACATGCATTATTCCTACATTATTAACTTTCTGACACAGTTTAAATTGCCATAAATTAAATTTGCATGAATGGTTTAGACCCCCTGTAGAATAAAATGTTTGATTGTGATAATAAAGTAGAAGGAAATTTAAGTCAAAGGTGAAATCTTAACTGATGGAGAGCTGATGAAATTTCTTATCTGTGTTGACAGTGCAAATTCCTTGTGTACTCTGGGTCACCCTAATGGGACCAAGCATCTTCACAGTAATTAAATCACTCTCCAACACCTCTCTTTCTGAAATTGAGGCTACAGGCTGTTTGGGATATACTTTTCTTGCTGTGTGTATGGGCCCCCGGGAGGTGGGAGAACCCAAACACTGAAAGGAGAACAAGGGGAGTGGAGATAGAATTTTACGTAGGTACTTTGGTTTTTTGTTTTGTGTGGTTTTTTTTTCTTTAGTACATACATGCACATATTTCTGGTTTCTATGAACTAGACTTTCTCTGAAAATCAGATCTGAGTATTACAGTGAAGTTTTAGCTAATAAAATGTGCAAGGCCTTTTTCCAAGTGGGGGAAAAATTTAATAGCTGTATACAGTCTCAGGAGATGGAGGACTTGGGCAACTGTTATTTAATGCAAAACATTGCTGAAGATGTGTTGGTTAGGAGTTTTTTTGGGATGGATTAGTTCAATGAAGAGTTCATAGTGGGTTTATTGGAATTTGTGAGCTCTTGTACAGTATAAGCATAGATATTTTTGCTTAAACAAATAGTTACTACGTATTATTAGAATCTGTTATACACATGGAAAGCAGGTGAGCTCATTCACAGAAGCAAAGCAAACTGAAAACTATATGGAAGCAATTTTTTTTTTTAAATTGTGTTCTGCATTGAGAACGTACCTGGTGTTGAGGCTTGAATATTGCTCATTTTGCCTTTGTGTAGTCTTCTCTCTAGAAAAAGTTGGTTCCCTTTTTCTTTCCTGTCCCTTTGCCAAGAAAAAGGAAGCTGATTTCCAATGAAGATTTTGTTTCTTATTCATTCAGCTGATTACTCCATCAAGATGAATGTATTGAAGTAGTTGGAGATGCTGAACCTGTGACACTCCTGGTTGATTTATTTGCAAGTCCTCATTAAGTTTTTTCTTCATGGGGATTTTTTGCCAGCCTTGCCTCTTGCATCTCTAAAAGACATATTGTTCATTCTTACAGCAAACCATTACCCATTGTGAGTTTTTGTACTTCTCCCTTTTTTCCCTTCTTTACTTGATGTGCCGTGTATGAAGATTGTTTAACTTTAAAGCCACTTGATATCTTTTTTTATTCCAGTTGATTAAAATAAACTTACTCTGGTTTTATTCCACATTACAGAAAGATCACTGGGGAAACTTGAAGAAATTATATAATACGTTTAAAACTTACATCCTCTTTTAAAATATTGTTATTGCTTACTGCATAATTAATTTTACTTAGTAATAGTATCTCACTAGTGGCAACATTTTCTAATTGCTAAAGGAAAAGAGGGCATGATAATGTTCTGGAGGCAAAGAAAAAAACTTTTTGATGGATTGGATAAATGCTTTTCATAAGGTTGGAGGGACAATGATTATTAGTGTGGGCAGCAAGAAGAAGTGAAAGCCAAGACTGAATTGTTCCTGTGTCTGTTTCAAAACACAATTAGCTTTATGACTCACAGTTAATGTGTTTTTAGGGGAAAGGTGTGGAGAGAACAGCCACCTGAAAAGGCCACTGAAAGAACATTTGTCTGTTCAGTTGCAAGTGGGTAAAAAAAAACATGTGAAGCTTATACTGAAACATTGTGCTGAGTTGGACATGTTCATGACCCTCGTTCATATCATCAGAAAATGATGATATGACAACATATCAGAAAAAATTTGTCATGGTTTTGAATATGAAGTTCTGTATTTGGGACACTTTGACTTGATGTTTCCAACACAAGGCACATTAAAGAGAGTAGGTGCACAGTGTTGAATCAGGCTTTGTGCAAATGTGTCACAGCTCTCACTTGTGTTGCCTAGCTTCTAGGAGAGCTGCGAGGCCTCCTCTTGTTTAAAAGCTCTCGTTGCAGTCTGCAGGGACATCAGATTTCCTAAGTGAAACTCCTTATTAATTTTGAATCTTAGTGACTTGAGAGGCTATGAATGAAAATTGCAAAATAGGCTAGTTGGCTCACAGTATTAAGACAAAATTTCTATTTAGTATGAGTCTGATGTTCGTGATGATTCTTGAGCAAAGGCATTAGTTGAAGCATTTCCAGGAAAATTATTGCTGAAATTATTTACAGCTTTGCATTTTTACTGCTTTGGCCAAATATATTTATTTATGGCAGTTTGTAAATGTTATTAAAAGTTATTTAAGCCTACCTGTTCCTTTGGCCTTCCACAAAGCCTGAGTCATATTAAATGAGTTTGGAGTTGAACCATAAATAGCAGGATGCTTCCTATTACTCTATGGTGTTCTTTCTCAGGTTAATTGAGTACTGTCTTGAAAACCATACATATATTCTTGCTTAAAACGACATGCTTTGAATAATAAGGGGCTGGGGAGCTCCATTCTTTTTGTATGTTTGGGGGTTTTTTCCCCACTGATTGGGAACTCCCAAGAACTGGAAGCAAAGGAACATAGCTGAGATCAAGGTTTTTTTGAAGCTTTAGTCTGTAAAGTACCAGACTGAGATGCAGGAGGTGTGGGTGGAACAGAAACTCTTGAGGCTTTTCCCTTCTGTCCTATGGCAGAAGCAGATGGGTGGATGAGGTAATTTACCTATCTGGACTCGGTCACAGGCACCTCCCTGGTCTGGGCTTTAAAAACAACTTGCTGCTATGACAACAGGATACTGATTTGGTCACTTCAAGGAAAAGATGTGTATAGAGTGTTTATAGAATCTCTAAAGCAGCTAGAAATACTTAGAATATACATTGTTACATAAATGATAAAAATGGTAATGTAGACATTGTAATCAATATAAACTGTTATTACATACCCAGTGCTTCATTCTAATATGTGGAGAGTGTATTCTAAATAATGTAAGGAATTAACAATTCATGAAAAGCAGCCACTGTGAGCTTCAAAGAAGTCATTAAACACAGTCTTTCAGATTTTTTAGCATTGTTAAATTTCAGTATTCAAATCAAATAGCTTCAGATATATGTACACATAAGTCATGTAGTACTTCTGCTTTTTGCAACTCAATCAACAATTGAAACATAAGTAAAACAGTTTATTTTTGCTATTTAAAAGCCTCACATTTTATTCAGATCAGTCTTTTCAACATTTGACATGGTGACAAGAGCTTGTTATATATTAACTGTTAGAAGAACACACCCAATGAGATTAATAGCTTTATTTTTGTTTTGACATCTGTCTTAAGCTCTTTTTTTTAAAATCTAGACTATAATATGGCTTTGTTTGTAAGAGTTTTTTGTTCTACTAGCTGAATTTTAGAATAATGAAAAATGGATCAATGTATGTGGCATAAATTAGTATTTTCCTCTCAGTTCAGACACACTTAATCTCCATGTCTAGTCTTGGGGGAAATGTTCTCATGTTCTTTTTTCCATGTGAAGTTTCTTGTATAACCAACCCCAGCTCTTATGTGGTGATGAGAGATCCCCATCTTAGAAAGGGGAGCTCTTCACTCTGAAATGCAATGTTACATGTGCCAGAGTGTTTGTGATCCAAGTCATTTTAGCATTTATGTTATGGCAGGTGTTAAAGACTTGTATGAAGTGATTTACTGCTATGGAGCCATTTGGGTAGAAACTCAAGCAAAATATTTGTGGGGGTTTTTGTTGGTTTTCTTTCTTTTAAAACTGATTCTGCCTTGTGCTTGCTTGCAAAGTGAGCGACTCTGTGACAGTGGTAAGAGAAGATGAGATGTAAGCTGGTATGGCTAACAACTCTGCTGACATTATTGTTCCAAGAAGAAGTTGTACTTTCTCCTAGTTTGTCATCCCACATTCCTTAAATCTATCTTTGCCATAAAAGACTGTTGAAGGACAAAACAGAAAATTCAGAAGCTTCTGCTTCTTTAATTATTTTAATGTAAATGTAAAAAGTATTAGCAAAGATTTAATACATCAGTCTGATGATTCTCATTTGAATGCTTTCTCTTTCAGGAATATCCTGCAGAAAATACTGATTTAGAGGAAAAGAATACCTATGTAAGAACAGCTCCTCTTTGGGCTTGATTCTTGTTGATCCAGACTCTGTTGTGTTGCATTACAAGAGCAGGTGAGTGGCAAAGGGTGTTTTTACACACCATTCTACATTTGTATCTTTTTGCTGTGTATCTTTCTTTTCCTCCTTGCTTTCACTCCGACAAGTCTTTGTGTGTGCATTGCATCTACATGATGCAAAATGTGTTCTTTCTCAAAGACCAGAGATGTTCCAAGAGCAAGGAAGAATCTGCCCTGGCTGCCTTCTCAATCAGGCTGTGTGCACAGTCTAGCACACTGATGTGTTTTGCAGTTACAAGTAAAATTTGCAAACTGAATTAGAAAAATACCTTTGATAAATTGTAAAGACTCTTGTGATCTAATCAGATAGATGGATGGTTGCTTTTTATTTTCTATAATGCTCTGTTGTTCTGGATTATTTGCTCAAGATAGGCATGACTTTTTTTTATGAAAATTACTTCCTTGCTGGTGTTGCTGAAACATCACTTGCAATGTAGAATTGAGATTGGTTTGCCTCACTGACAGAGGCAGGTCTCTGCACTGGTGTTCAGAATATCCAGTCTGACTCCGTGGGTTGTAACTAATGGGACACTAACTATATTTCCCCTGGAGAAAATGTGCAATAATTATATTCAAATGCTTCTAATTTTAGAATGTGATAGGGTGCCTTAGTGCCTTGTGTTTAGACCAGCTGTTGCATTTTTGTGACTGATTTGCTTTTTTCCACTGGAATTCTAGCAATTTGCTAAATGAAGGAAAGCATTTGAGTAAGGGCAATATGTCTTACAAGGTACAATGAGAAATCTGCGTCTGTAGCAGAATGCTTAAAAGGGATAAATGTGAGGGATTAACCTGAGAGAAAAAGTCACAAGAGTATGTGAAATGCTGTAGTTTATCTTAAAAAAAACCTATTTGGTATAAGAAGGCTTGACAAAATGGTGTGTATTTACTCACTAGTTAGAGAGTTAAAAAATGTTTGTTTGCTTCTATCTAGAATGTGTTAGTCTGTGTAAATTTTGAGGAAGAGGGAATCCTCTTCAGTTTTGGGATAAAAATCAGCTTTTTAAAGGAAAACCTGAGTGCTTCTGAGAAGTGTACCAGGTTTTGGTAGCATGCACATCATACAGGTTTCTTCCCATATTAAATTGCTGTAGAATGAGAGTATTTTTGTTTTAGTTCTTCTTGTAGGTTCCATACTTGTAGGTCACTGTAGGCAGTGACAGATGCACTAAAGTACTACATGCAAGAACCAGAAGCAATGACACAGCAGAACTTGGATGTTAGAGGTAGGATTTAAGTGAAATATAAGTGACTTTTATGCCTCTGAGTGGACAATGTACTTTGTAACTGCTTAAAGGGATTTTCTCTTTTGATCATTTCAGCAAAGATGTAGTCTGTGTAAAGTCACTAATCAGAGTTAACTTGAGGGAATCTAGGATGAACCTGCTTGGTTTTAATTAGAATTATTTAATAAGCAATTAAGCACTGCTGTCTGCATGCAGAACCAAAAGGGGGAGTGGTGTTTCAGAGTTTCTCTTGAGGAAGGAGCTAGTTCACATCATGATACTGTGACTCAGCTTCCTGCTACACTGCCATGTAACGGAATAAGAAAATTTTGCTGTATTTTTTGAAATACAGTGAAAATGTAACAAATGTGATTTGCAAGAGGGTGTTACCTTCTAACTAGATGTTATGAACTCAGAATTAATTTTTTTGTAGGTTTTGAGACTTGTGACAAAAACAGCATTTGCAAGGTCAAGAGAAAGAACTAAAGGCTTCATGTGTAAAAACTTTACATTTCTTCTATTTGGAGAACCATCTTGATGGCAAACTGCAGAGTTAAAATATGCAAATGTCCTGTCAGCTTGATCATCTTTAAGGTAATCCCTGCTACATTTTCCCAAAGAAATGCTGGCAGCGCAGCTTTGAGAGCTCTTCATATTTCTCTAGATAACTGCTTAAGTGATTTTAGAACCAAATTCTCTGGTCTCTATTTCTAGGACTGGCTACCTGCTCTCTGGGAGTGCAAAGAATAAAGCTGGGCTTGTGTGCCTCAGATTTATTATCAGATTTGTCCTTAAGTTAAAAAAAAATCTACCACCTTTCTTTCTTCATACTTGTGAAACTGCTAAAGTTGTGCAAGAGCTGCCTGAGTGCTTGGACAGAAAAACCAGACAGATGGTTTCTGTTATCAAATTATTTGCCTTTGTGGAAATTGAGTATTTTGTTTTAAGAATACAAGTGGTTTTCACTTGGCAGATTTAGAAAAGCATTTTTGTTGTGGACTGGTTTGATGCTAAATTGCACAAGAACAAACTGCCATATTTTACAAAAGATGGAGCTGTGGGGTGCTTTGCTGAGTCTGCAGGGTGAGCTGGGCTTGCTGCATGCACTGCACTCTCCAGATGGACTTTAGGTACCAAGCATGGACTCGTTTTTGGGAATGAATGTGCTCTGGTCAGGTCTGTGCAAAGTGTCAGTTGTTCAGCTGAACCTCTTTGAGCCTTGCAAAAGTGGCTCAGATCAGTAATTCACGGCTTTGCAATATGAACATATTTCAGTACTGAATGGTTCAGATCAGTAGCTCACCTTGAAATTGCAACATGAACTTGTTTCAGTATCAATTTTGTCTTCTCACATGCTGAAATCTATCTGGGAATTTCATTGTGTTTTCAATTGCTTATGTCGACAGCTCAAGACTTTAAAGAGGAAAAACTTAGAGAAAAGCTGAAACACTAGACAGTATTGCCTACATTGAAGCAAAGATTAAATTCAGCCTTGATATTGGAGTGTAACTTGAAATTGAAGTTAGTTTATGTAGGGGAAGAATTCTCTTTTGGTGTCTCAGATATCTCACTGAGGAAAAAATAAGACAAAATATTCAGTGAAAAAATTAAAGACGTTCTGTGAGAGAAAGAGGATTATATCATCTCATCTTCTCAGGCTAGATCTTGCAATGAGGTGGAAAAGGCAGTCTTGTCTTTTATGGGCTTTTGTAGAAATACACAGAAATGCAGTTATTGCTATTAATATGCAAAGTACTGAAGTTATGTTGGGTGCAAAAATATGCCTGCAGGCCTGCATTAAGGGTTTGGAAGGTTTTATTGTTTGACACAAAATTGTGATGCTGAAGTTTCAGAAAAGTGGAAAAAAAAGTCAGGAAATAAAAATTGCTTTTCCTCTGCTGGGTTATTTAAGATTAATTATTAAATAACTCGGTAAAAAATTCACACTTGCTTCAAGGTAGTCTAATTGGATTTACTTTTATGTACTGTCGTATCTTACTGGAAGAAAAATTGAAGATTTTTTGACAGTTTGAATTTAACTATAATAAAAAGAATAAGGGAATCCTCTCAGTGGTATGCAGTTTTACAGTATACATATAACCAAAATGAACAACCAATTAATTTCAAGTTGAGAGAAATATAGCTGCAAAACAGTAGTTTACTATTATTTTTTACTCCAGGTTTCTTTGGCTACTGTTTTTCATGGGAGAAATTTCTATAACCTCATTCTGCTTGTAGCTTAGACTTAGTTTAATTTCCAGAATGAATTTGCTTAGAGCCAGTTCTTCTGGAAATCTTGCCATATTTTTTATGCTACTGTGGTCTTAAATAGTTTTTATTACTGGTTTTTTTTTTTCCCCACCACTTTGAAGAATTGTATTTTCCATCACTTTTTAGAGTTTCAGAGAGTACAATAAGAAATGAGTAGTAATATTTTAGACTTTAGTTGGTACCTAGAAGACATAAAAGGGTCTTTCTGTTATTTTAGTACCTGCTAAGAGATGAGCCATCTGGTAAATAGCAGCTCACAGCTTCGTAGTGACAGGTGATGCTTTTTAAAGATGCTTCATTAACACTAATGATATTTTTATTCACTGCTTTACAGAAAGGTGAGTAAATAATTTACATTTTATTAACATTGAGAGGACTGGTGAGCGTAAAGTACAGGCTGTTATTCCTTTTTTCAGGAAATGCTCTCTTATAACTTGGAAAGGTTTTTGGTTTTCTTTCTATTGTCTCATGTTTATGAAGAATATTTGAGAAGGAAACTGCAAAATTTCAGTGCACTGCAAGTTTCTAAGAGCTGGGATTTTTTTCAACGCACACTTTACTGACTTGAAAGTACTATAAAGTAATGATAGGCTATTCTGTGTCATTATTTGTGTTGCCATCAGCTGTATTTCTTGAGGATTCAGTGAAAAGGCATTTAAAACCTTATAGTGCTGTTGTACATGTCCTATATAAAGTGCAAAGGGATGGAGATAAAACTTTTTACTTTAATGCTGATCACAGAAAAGAAAGCTGGCTTTTGTCATGTTTTTCTTCAGGTTACTGATTTTTAGTAAGAGCCTTACCTTAAAGGACTTTCACCTTTAAAACTCAACATGTTCATCTTCATGCTTTTCTTATTGGCCATAATTAATTTTTAGACTAAAATTAAACCTTTTTTTTTTTTTTTTATTTTGCAAGTCAGCCCTTTTATTAATGCTTAGGATGAGTCTCTGTTGCACAAGTAAAGTTATCTTACCTCAGGCAATCCCTGCTGTGCATCTGCAAGAAAACATTATTGCTTTGAAGTCCTGAAAACTGTGTATCCAGCTTTTTTGTCATTATCTCTCTTTTCAAGTATTTTGCATAGTTCTTTCTCCTAGTTGAAGCTAATTAATTATGCAAGTTAAACACTAGAAAGTGAGGAGAACATGCCTGAAATGAGGAAGGGTTGAAGTTTGTACTCTGCAAATAAAATGAAAATTAATCAGCATAATGGATTGTTTAGATTTTCAGTTTTGTGTCCATCTGTGTGGCCTCCCCCTGCCCCTGATCAGTCAAACTCGAGGTGCTTTCACTGATAATGGCCCAATGTTCTCTAGAGAGATGTCATCTGTCCCAAGAGCTCAGTGAAATAACCTGCTCTTGGCAGTAGTTTCAGACAGTAACCAGTGATGAATGTCTTCAGTTCAGGAAGAGAACTTGTGTTTTCAGAAGAGATTGATAATGAATAGTAACTTTAGGGAATTCATGACATGAAGGGAAAACATGCTTGGTTCAGGGGGTTCTTTGTATCAGTGAAATTATTATTCCAAATCACTATTCTCTTATTCTGTTAGCTCTCCTAATAATTAAATATGTTAAGAATCTGAAGGAGGACTTGGCACATGGAGTCTTAAAAGGGAAGAAGAAATACAGTATTTGATTTTTTCAGAAGTAAGGGACTTTACTCCTGGCTTTCCCTTTTCTAGGACACTTTCACTCAATAGCTGCTTGGGCTCTTACCTGCTCCAATGCATTTTCTTTTTATTCATTACCCAGCTGAATTGAGGCATAGGCACAGAAGCTGATCTCTGAAAGGCTGCAAGTTCAAAGGCTTGCAATGGCAGGGTGGGGGGTTGCAACATTTCTGACTGCATTTACAGATACCTGGCATAAGCTTTTAATTCTATTTTTATTTAATGTCCTGCTTTTTTCTGTTTCAGAAATTACATGATTAGCCTCACTGAAGGTATCCAAGATATCTTAATTGCAAAAGGAGAGTCAAACACAAAACCACAAATTTGTATAACCTTTTATCAAAATCTGAGTCTGTGTCCTAAGTACAACTACAGCAGAGAAAATAAAGAAGACAGCTTAAAACTATTTGATTCCAAGGAGGGAGCTAGGAACTCCAGAAAATAAAATATGAACTTACATGAAATTATTATATTAAATGAGAAAGCATCTTGGAAGCACTGAAACG
Organism: Coloeus monedula; assembly: GCF_965178545.1. Taxonomy (NCBI): domain Eukaryota; kingdom Metazoa; phylum Chordata; class Aves; order Passeriformes; family Corvidae; genus Coloeus; species Coloeus monedula. The sequence continues at coordinate 12,709,482 of NC_138795.1, read as the reverse complement.
CAAATTACAATGTTCCTTCTGATGATTTAATATCAACTTGTCCTTTAAAGAAACCTAACAAGTCATTTTCCTCCATCATGCAATGTATGTATTACATCAGGGGAGAATTGGGAGAAAAAAGCAAGGAGCTGGAGTTAACCTGTGGACCTGCTGACAGCCTTGGTTTTATCGACAGGGAATATAGAATTACTGACAGATTTTTTCACAATAATTACAAATTAAAGTATTTAATCTCTATCCCTTCAAATGCTTTCCTACCACTTCTGTAATTTAGTCTTTCTATTAGGAGAATATATTGAGGTCCTGTTTAAGGTGTGTAGGGGTTCTGGGTGCCATAGAGTTATGTAATGTTTTCTGGAGTAGGGAAGGATTTTCAACCAAAACATTTCTGACAGAAAATGTAGTTGTCATTTGATGTTTCTTAAATCATTTAGGTTTTGTTGAAATTTCCTTCAAAATAAATAAAACAAAGGGGACCTGCGAAGTTCAGATACTTCTTTTCAAGAAAGGAGTTCTTAATTGTTTTATTTCAGAAATCTTAGTTTTACTTTGTGGTGAAATAACTTCACAAAAAAAATAAACAGCAACTTCAAACAATGTTTAGAATTGAAACAAAATGCCGTCATTATCTTAGTTTTTCCAAATGCACAGGATTAGTTATTCAGAATGTCAGCACAGTTCAAATAACCCACTCAAATAGCAAAATTGTTCTCCCACAGCTATTTCCTAGGAATACTTGCATCAAAAAATTATTCTAGAAATAATTACTTGTTTCTGCAGCTTATAATCAGGTAACATGAAAAAAGGCCTCCATTTTCCATTGCAAAGATAATATCTGAGTTACTATCTCTAAATTGGTAGGAATGTAATGCATCAATATTTGACCTGAATCTTCTTTTATTTTTCTACTCCTGCTTTATCCTGTTCTGTACTTTCACCTGATACATATTAAAAACTTGCTACTGATGCAAAATTAACACAAAGATCCATCTCTCTCATCTGCCCTGGTAATGTTTTTCCAAGCTTTAATAGTGACTTCTTCAAAACTCTGAATGCCTCTTTTTTTTTTTGGTTTGTTTGTTTGTTTGTCCCCACTCACTCACTTTCAGGTAAATGCTGAAGTCCTTCTGGGTTCATGACGTTTTTGCATCCTTTCAATTTGGCCAAACACAGAGGATGGTGAATAGGATAGGAGATAAATAGGATTGGAAGTAAGAAGTTGCAGCGCAGGAAGGACCTTCCTCAGTGCAGGGGGTGCACTTGGGTCACTGCTTTGTTGGTTTTTAGCTGTTCCTCTCTTTCTTGGCACTGCCCTTGGAACAGTCTCAGACCACTGCTCAGGTGTCCAGCTCTTTTCTGCTATGTTCCTTGGCAGCTGGACCTGTTCCTGGTCTTCTCTGTGATAGAAATGCAACCCCTGTGTCTGCAGTGCAGGATTGTTGTATGCAGTGGCTGGAAGGGTTTTCCTTCTCACACAGGATTTTGGATTGCTGCTGAGATCAGAAAGGGTGCTAGTGATGCCTTTTCCTTGTCTTAAAATCAAGAGTCAAACACAGTTAGAAGGGGAAAAGGGATTTTACCTTGGTATTTATTTTAAGGATCCTTAGGTGCACAGGTCAAATGCACGAAAATGCACACCGCAATGCACACCCCCAAAAGATCAGGTATAACATTATAGGTCTTACTAATTAGCAGATCTATCAAAGATTCCCCAGTGAGAGGCCCAAGCGAGCCCCCCTCCCGAAGGAACCTTCCCCTGGATGGTTCTATCTTAGTTTACCGAATGTTCTGGAGAGGACCTTGGTGCTTAGGGCATTTTGATCCCTAACTACAAAGCTTCTAAAATGTTTAGTCTCTTAGCTTGACAAACAAGTCCAAGAATGTAGGCAAAAAACACTAAGAATACTGAAGTTGTAAAAAGGTATAAAAGAAAAGGCAAAATATCACCATGGCATATCTAGTGCCAATATGAAAACACTGGGGTGACTAACTTGGGAGCAATACCTGCCAGTAAAATAGGGTGTTTCTTGATTTTCAGTTTGGATTTTCCAGCAATATCCGAGTGTTTCTTTGCAAGAACCTAAGCCACTGGGATTTTTGGATTTTGGTTAGAAACAGAAGATCTGTGTTAGGCTTTTTTAAAGGTTTAAAACCTGAATGAACTCATAACTGATTTGCAGTACAGCCTAATCTACTACTGCCTGTTGAGTAAAAGTACTCAGAGGGAAATAGCATTATTTTAGAGTTATTTTCATTTTGATATAACTAAAAGTAACTCCTAATAAGAAGCAACAAGCAAGAGAAACGGACTTTAACTGCCTCACCATATAAAAAGTGTCATGTAAATTATCTTGAGAGAAGATGATTATAAAACATCTAAGCTTACTTTGAGCTTTGACTGAAATTTTGAGCAGTTGGTTGCTCTGTTCAGTGAATAATTTCTTGAGGGTTTTGTGTCATGTTCTGCCAGTCAAAGTCAAAAACTTTTAGTGTACTTGGACATGTAAAGTCATGTTTTCTTTAAAAGAAATCTTGTGTTCAACTACTTTGCTTTGCCATGAGTGCCTGCACTTCAGATGGGTTTTTGAAGTGGCACATTTCGTGATCTGAGACTAATTAAACCAAGATCCTCTGCAGTAAAATACACACTTGAGACAGGAGAGTTCAGCTCAACTAACCATGCAAAGGATAAGAATCAAATACTAAAGCCTATTTCTTCACTCAATACAGCAATAAAGGTACATATGTGTGGTGGTGACTTTGTCTCTTTCAGTGTTTTCTCCCAGGTAGAGAAACTGTTCTGAAATAGGATTTCAGGAACATCCCTTTCAGGTTCTTTGTTTGCAGTATGTTCTTCCATACCTTTTAGAAACTGCTGGAAATATTTCCAGTAATTTAAAATGTTTACTTTTATTTTAATTGCATATTAGTGAAAGTTACAACTGTATTAATTCAGTCAATTTCAGTTTATAGCAGGTTGTCTTGTACATATGATCATCTTTGAAATTCTTCCAAGAAGGAAGATCTGCATTTTTACTAAGTTTGTCCCTAATTTTTTTTCCATGCAGGTTTGTCTTACAAGTTGTGATACTTGTGCTGGTGAGAGTTTTTGTTAGTCAATGGTATGCTTCTGCTGAAGGAAGAAGAGAAGAGATGGGGAGCAAAGGATTAGCCTTCATTAAAAAACCTGAAATTAAAGAAGAAAGCTTATATTTGGCTCTGAGATGACTGTGCTTCAATCATTTCAGATCTGTGTTGTCATGTTTGAGCAGGAGGGTGGAACTGAGTGTCCCTGCTAAGTTTCTTAGGCAGACACGCAGCCTCCTCAGATCTCTGAGTAGGATTTAGAAGAGATGACTCTTTGTTGCATTTTTAACCTACTTCTTTCCTTTAAAAGATAAAACTGAATGATAGCATAGCTTTGAAATATTTTCTTCAATTTGTTTGTAGGAGTGACTATAAAATTTAAAACTTGTCATTAAGAACCTTTGCTCAGTTGAAACTTCCTAATAAAACTCATTTTTCTCTGAAGTTTGGTAGGAATAAAAACCAACTTAAAAATGTCAAAAGCTTTTTCCAAATAACAGGTTTTTTACTTTTTAGAATAGATTATATAAGGGTTTAAGATTTCGATTAATTTTCTGCTTTCTGTGTGTACTAGTTTGAAAACAAACCAGTGGGAGGCACCAAGTCAGAATAACAATTTAATGGAAATTAAAGGAAAAAAAAAAAAGTAAAAGAAAACACTGTCAAACTGACAGAGCCAAGGTACAACCTGACACCCTGTTAGGCAGGGTGGTGGTAGCAGTCTGGTAGAATGGTGGCTGCAGTCCTCTGAAGCTGTGATCCTGTAGTAAAAGAGTCTGCTCTTCCTCAGAAGGTCCAGTAGTGGCTATGTAGCTCCTGTCCTCTGGAATCCAGTGGAAAGGATCTGTCTGTGGTGTTGGGAATCTCAGATTATATCCAGGATGGAATGCCTGGCTCCTCCCTCTGGGTGGAACATCTCACAATGAGATGATTAGTCATGAGGCCAGGCGTTGATGGGCTCATTAACAGAAGATAGTCCGGAGGGAGTTATCTCTGAGTCAGGCGGCAGGACAATGATGGGCCATTAACAGAAAGACAGTCTGGGGGGAGGAGGCAAGGAAACACTGCCCCACCTGATTTCAACAGCTCATGAGGATGGTAATGGAATACACTGCAACCCAGGACACTGTGTAAGCTTAGAAAAAGATTTCCTGCATCTTGCAAGAATGCTTCTAAGGTTGCTCTTAAATAGTGCCCTCCCTCTGTCCAGCTAAAGACTTTTCAGTGCCAAAATTACATGTTTCTTAAACTACAGAGAAAACAGAAGAATAACTTTCATCTGAGTTTTGGGGAAATCCAGTTACAAATCTTGCTGTAAAAAAATAAGAAAGCATTTTTAGATTCAGGTATATTTATACCTGTAATATTCCAGTAGAGATGTGAGTCATATTTTCACTTTAAAGACACAATTATATGCCCTTTGGCAAGGAAGGAGTAAGCAGGAGAAATGTTCATATGCAACATGTTCTTTCTGGAGAGATTAAAGAACCAAGTGGATTCTTTGCAAAATATGTTTAAGAATCACACCAAGTTTAATTTTAAGGGGGATGAGGAGGAGGAGAGAAAAGAATTAGCTGACTTAATCTTTCCCTCAAGATGGAAGATCATAAAAAAAATGATGACACCAGCATCTTTCTTCTTCTTCAGAATATCCCATTTCTTTTAGTGCTAGTGAGTTTGGGGATTTGTGGGGATATAACAGTGAAAAAAAAACTTACAAGACAGACAAAATAACCCAGTAATGTTGCCTTCTTGACTTGATGGGGATTTTTTAGAATGTCATACATTGTGAATTTTCTGTGGAGACTCATGTATACTAAATAAACTTATTTGTACAATGGCCAAAGGCTTGCAAAGGTGAAAAAGAGGATTTGTGGATCACTTAGATCAGCTTTTACCCACTGTCTCAGTTCAGAAGGGAGCTGAAATAAGTGAACCTGTTTATACTGATTAAAAGACAGTATCTGTAAATGCTACAGTGTCTCCACAAATGAACCTACTGTGGTATCTATAGGAGAGGTTTTCTTGTACTTCTGCTTTTCAACTCTTTTCCAGACAACATGATGAATATCACTGAACAACTCTGCTTTCCTGAAATGTGTGATGCCTCTGTGTCTTTGACATAGCTAGCCAGATCTAAAACTTTAAAGTCTGTGTCTTCCCCTGAGTGTCATTTCCAAATCAAAGGAATAGCATGGTGAGGGATGGTTGCCATTTCTGATCTCCAATGTGCCTGACACCTGTGGGAACCCAGCTCAGTGGGTGAAAGGAAGATGCTGCTGCTGAGCCAGATAAGGTAAATTAAGTCTTGTCTCGTGGTCTGCTCTTTAACCTAAACTCAGTTTTGGGGACAGAGGCTGATGATCACTTTATTTGTAAATTACATGTCCCAGTGAATCAGTGATTTTGCTGTGACCCTATGGTGATTTGAGTGGATATAGAACATACTGTACTAGAAAGTGAGCTGTCAGAGCAAGATTTACAAGACACTAATTTATGGAGGTTGGTTTGGGAGGTATTGAGGGATCCAGAAACCAGTGTAATCTGTCAAATCAATCTACACGATTCTCTAATTCTAACTGTATATGAGCTGTATTTGGCTGGAATTTAGTCTGCCTGTCTAGAAGTAGGACACACATTTTGGAAAAAGGAACTGCAAACAACATCTGAAAACTGTTGGCACAATATGCCTGAGTCTTTATGCAGGAAAATGTATTTAATAGCATGCAACTGGAGAGGAGAATATGTAATAACTGATTTCATACCATTGGGTGTGCAGGAAACTTGTCTAGCAAATACAGGATAGAGATGTCTAAAATCAATATTGTGACTTCACCAATTATACTGCAATCTTACATATTTACTAATTTTGAGCTTAAAACCAACAATTAGCAATTCTCACTTGATTGTGGTGCATTTTAAGCTGTTCATTATATTTGTTATTTAGTCCAGACTTATGTGTCTGGTAAAAATGTGTTTGCATTACGAGCCTGTAATTTTAGGTAAGGTATTGTGCCTGTGGCATAGCTGGGCCCTGAACTAGAAATGTCTTTCTCTTTAACCACAAAGCTGCTGTTCTTGCTCATCGTTTTTCCCTGAGGGGGAAAAAATCCCAGGTCCTGTGTTTTATGGGTTGATTTCAGTAGAATCTATTTTTCTAGTTTTAAATAAGTTTTTGCTCCCAGTAGGATTTTTTAATATTCTTTTTGAAGCTTGAATACATTTTCCTCTCTTGTAATTTTCCCCTTATCCATTTGACAGCTCTAGCTTTTTGTGCATTTTTTTTCTACAGTTGAAATAATTGTGAAGCACTTTTAAAATTTTTGATAATATTTTGTTGTTTTGGTTTTGTATGCTATATCAGTGAGCTGTGAATACAGAACCTGTTACCTCACCACCTCAGAAACAGCAGTGTCCTTTAGGCCCTAAGGTACAAAATAACAGTTGTTAAATTTAAGAGCTGGAGGCTTTTCTTTTACTTTCAGATAGAACTTTGCTGATTACTGAGGGTGTGAAGATGCCTTCTTTTTTTCCTCCTCCTTCACACTTGATCGATGGGAAGCATGGAGAACTCCCAGTATCTTCCTCCCCCATGTAAGCCCTCTACGCTTTCAAACTAAGACATTCTAAGTTAGATTTGGCTCGATAAAGATCTCGGAGAGGTTGAGCAGAAGGCAACTAGAGATGAGTGAGAAATCACCACTGTCTGGGAACAGCTGAAAATTCAATCTAGTTCATGTGGCCTCTGAGAAGATAAGACCTCAGTCCTGCAGTGACACAGTGCAATAATCTGTAGAGCTTTCTTGGCTTCACCCTCAGAGAGACCCTCAGACTGGGACCTGGCTGCTGCTTTCCTGTCTCCACAGGGCTGCCTGGCTGAAGGAAGCACAAGCTATTGTAGCCATTACTACTTTTATACACTTGGTGTGCATGTACCCTTACACGTATAATGTATATTTAGCATGCCTTAATAAAAGATTGAATATAACAAACAGTGGCAATGAAAATTACATGCTCTTATAAACATTTTTATTTTCAACTACATTTTGTGCTGTGATGCTGCAGAGGCATCTACAACATAATCAGCTCCGTAATAGGAGAAAGTAATTTCTCAGAATGATCCTAGAGCCCTTTGTTAATGTCAAGGATAATTTGGGCTGACTGATTTGATTGCTGCTCTTTTCCGGCAAGAGGTCTAGATAAATGAAACTGCTTGCCTGGATAATTTAGGCTTCTATGATTGCCAGCAAGCTAATGATGCAAACACAGCTGAAATAAAATTTCTGCTTTATACTGGAGGTTAAAAAAAAAAAAAAAAAAAGGAGGGAGGAAAAAAATCCACTAAAACACCTGCCGTATGGATGTCAAAACAGGGAAGAGCCATTTGCCAGTCTCAAGATAGAAAGTGGCTTGCATGTTATCTGAGACGTTTCAGACAATTGGCCTTTATAGATCACTAGGACACTGTTTTATGTTGTTGCAGACAAGTGATCTATTCCCTTCTGCTTTCTGCCCTTGTCGAAACAGGCTGTTAAAGTTTAATGGTTTTAAAGTAGGAAATTTTCTTTAAAAAAGAGGAAGAAAATGAAGCTCTGCAGATATTTACAATGAACTTAGTATTCTGCAGTGATTTTTGTGGATTGAAGTTACAGCTTCTTCATTTAGAAAATTTATGTATGAATTGCAGTACATTGGCTCAGACCATTTCTTTCTGGCATGAGTACTTTGGAGAAAGAGGGGTTCTGGTGCACATATTGATTCCTTATGTCACATACAGTTCTGTCTGGAAGTAACAGAGCTGAGTCTGTTCCTCAGCTGCACTACTTAATGAGGAAATATTACAGGCCTTGAGGGGTGGGGGAAATGAAACCTAAAAGTGTTATTATATTTGGCTCTTAAAATGCTTCAGAGGCCAATTCATCATTTAGTTCTAGGTCAGCCTATTCCTTATTACTTGTCATTTTTTTGATTTCTTGTTGGTTTTGTGCTTTTTCATTACTCCATCAGGATTTACCAACTATGAGCAAGTTTGCAAATTACCGAGGTTCAAAGCAGAATAATTTGTAAAAAATTGTCTTTGCATGGATTGTTTTAAAGCTGTCTGTGTGAAGTGAGTTTTCTTCACTTCAGGTGCTTTGATTGAAGACTTCCAATTTTTGAGAAAAACTGCACCTCATTATGAGCAGAAATGTGACATCATTAGGAGTAAAGCAAATCAGAGGTGTATCAGTGACTAAATAGCTCAATGAGTAGTGTAGTTCTATCTCTAATTAAGTGGATTTACAATGATGAACTTTGGAGCTATCAGGGCATATTATTTATGCTCCTTACTGTTGTTCATTTTAATCTTTCTGCAATGCTTCCATTTATTTTCAAATCCTTCTGTCTTACAGATCGTAAAAGTCTAGATTTTTTTTTTTTTTTTGGTAGCAATGCTAAAGTAAGTTGGGCTTTATTAAAGTTTAATTCAGTTCTTTATGAAATTTTAGGAAATGGCTTGAAAGCTAACAGGGTAAAATGTGTATGTGTCATATATGCACATTCATGGACTAGATATTGTTTAGATTAAAAGAGGTGCTTGTGTCCATAATGAATATGATTGTTTATTAATAACTTTACAAAAAGTAAAGCATCTGTTTTATAACTTATTTATTGTTGTGGTATATATGAGGGAGCATGGAGTCATGATTTTCTTGCAGAGAAGGAAAATTATAACTTCTCTTATATTCTTATGAATGCTGAATATTTTTACGTGTTATTACCTTGGACTTTTAAATTGGAAAGTTTGGAATAAAAGTATACACATGTAACTTCAGATGGGGAGCAGTATCCTTCAGTACTGATTTTGATCTACAAATAAGCCACAGGTATCTGTTCAGGCCTGAACCTGTTGATCAGCTCTCCACCATCAGATTTCAAATCTGAACTCTAGTCTGGATTTTCTCTACAAATTTAATTTCTCTGCAAATTTAATAACTGCCTCTCCAGCTAGGTATGGCCAGAGTAATCCTCCCATATTTTGTTCCCTAGCTGCAGGCTGTAATTTTCAGCTTGGCTCTTGGGTGCCTCTACTTGCGTTCTAGAGAGGCAAGGCCATCTCAAAAGCCTGGAATGCCCATAGGCAATAAGGATACCTGCGAGGGATGTGACAGTATTTTTGAATGAGCAATTTGGATGACAGCCCTAGTGTAATAGCAAAATTGACCCAGCTCCTTACACCACTTTTTCCTTAGAGATTCCAGGTTAAAGTAGGATACAGAAACATTACAATCTGTACTTAAGAATGAGTGAACTTGATGGGTTTATATTCTCAGAAGCATGACTATTTTTTAATTGCATCAACTGATTTAATAGAAATTACAGTGTTTCCTTAGAAACCTCACCTTGTTTGACATACACAGTTAATCAGCAGACAGCTTTGGGATGAAATGCTGCAGCCTCATGAGACCAAATCCTGATTGTCCTGATTAGTAATGAGAATTTGTAAAAAACTGGGCTATCTGATCAGCAGGATTGAATCAGTGTCTGTTTGGCTGTGTGTACACATGGCAGGGAGTGGGGGGATGGAGGGGGGGGAACCCAACTTCTTCCAAATACCTTGGTGACCAGGAAGTACAGAAGGCAGCTGCCCTGGCAGCCCCACAAGCCCCAGCCATGCTTTGTAAACACAGTAATTTTGAATGGAAAGTGCTTCCCAGACTTTCAGTGAAGTTAGTGAATGCAAGTCCATTTCCTACAATGGCATTTCAACTTTACTGAAGTTATTTCCCTAATCTCAAGTCTTCCACTTGTTGCAAAAACTGAAAATCTCCCAATTTCAGACTCCTTTTTCCAAAACAGGCTGCTGGACAATGGATCATATCTGATGGCCTTGGAGACCTGAGATTGATACCATGATTTCCTGCCTTTAAGACAATCTGGCTGATGGATCTGACATAAAGTCTTTCCTCTTTCTTTTGGCAGGGTGACAGATATACATTTTAAGGAAGCCTGTGGAATCTGAGAAAAATTGTAGATGACTGCTTTGAGGTCAGCAAAACACACACATTTATAAATGTACACACACATATATGTAGGTATGTGTGTATAGGGAGGGTTTTTTTCTTCCTATGAAACTTGGCTGAAACAGAAAGCTTTATATCAGTTTTCTAGCACCAGGAACAGAATTCACTTAACTGTTCACAGTGTTTTAGGACAGGTGGTGAAATTGAATAACTGTAAGGGAAATTCAGGTAAGAGAACATAATTACCCAGACTGGATTGTGGCCAGTACATTAGAGCTAACAGTTTCATTTCTGTGGAAAATGCTGTGGGATTTTTAAAGGCAATTTGGTTTTATCCTGTATTACAAATATTGCCTGTTTTTATGGCTGTATGATTTGAAGCTTGTATTTGAGCCTAAGGAATATTTTTCAGTGGATTCAAGACTGGGGAATAGCATAAAAAACCCATGGTACTGGTGTAATCAAATTTTATAAATAAAACTGTTAAATTTTATTTGATCCTCAACTGCTATAGGGCAATTTGCAATTCTTAGGAAGTGTGCTTTGTGGCTTGTTCAGTGTGGATCTAACCCTCCTGTGCTGGCAGTTACCTTTTTGTTCTTGAAGGAAGGTGTGTGAGTAATGACTAATTCATGAGCATATTAGAGGATCTCAGCGTAGGTGTGGCTGTTGAGTAACAGAGCACGTAGAAGCAAATCAATCATCTGCTTATAAATAGTACAAAATTAAGTGCAGCCAAGTTTCCTTACAGGGATTTGTTACCAGCAGAAGGAAACGAAAGATAAAAGAATAGCAGTGATACCTAGTTGTGGGCAAGAGCTGTATTATTTTAAAGACTGTCCTCTGCTACAGTCTGATTCCGATCTGTGTTCTGTTTGTCTTAGTTTAAACTAGTACCAATATTGTGGTCAGTAGCTTTTTAAGAGCTGAATTGAGCCTTTTGTTGGTTTCAGGATTGGTTAAACTAAACAGAGGCATTAATGATTCATTTGAGAATCTAAATAATGAAGGCTGTTTTGAGTAAATATTGTATGCTGGGTGTTCCTAAATTTCTGTCCATGTTTTTAGCAACTTCGTTTGGAATCTGGTCAAATATGGTGATAGCCTGAAAATGCATGAAAAGACAAAAAGTCATCAGAACAGTGTCAGATGGTGTGTTGGTTTTGCAGGGCCGGGTTTTTGGTAGTGGGGGGGCCACAGAGGTGGCTTCTGTGAGAAGCTGCTTGGAGCAGAGCCAATCCCTGATGGCTCTGAAGATGGACATGCTGCTGGCCAAAGCTGTGCCAATGAGAGATGTTGGTAACACCTCTTTGATAACATGTTTAAGACAAAACTCAAAACAAAGTGGGGGCAGTTTTAATTCCAGCCAGAGAAGAGGAGAGGTGAGAACATGTGAGGGAGACAACATGGACACACCAAGGTCAGTGAAGAAGGAGGGGCAGGAGGGGCTCCAGGCTCCAGAGCCAAGATGCCTCTGCAGGCCGTAGCGATGACCATGGTGAAGCAGCTGTGCCCCTGCAGCCCATGGGGATCCACGGGGGATGCAGAGATCCACCCACAGCCCGTGGGGGAGGTGCCCGTGCCGGAGTGGGTGGGTGCCTGGAGGAGGCTGTGATCCAGTGGAAGACCCAGTGGAGAGAGAGGGCCCTGCTTCCAGGCTGGAGCAGCCTGTCCTTGGAGCACTGCACCCTGTGGAAAGAGAGAGCCACAGCACAGCAGTTTTGCACTGTGTGCCCATAGGAGGGACTCACGTTCCTGTAGTTTTGGGAGGACTGCGGCTCGTAAGATTGGAACCATGCTGGAGAAGTTTAGGAAGAACTCTCTCCTGTGGGAAGGTGTAATAAATGGTTAAAAGTTTTTTTGGGGTAAAAAGAAGTTAATATTTACTTGTTATATACAGTTAATAAGTTGATTATTATTGCGACTGTACGGGTGTAATGTTGCTATGTGATCGCTAGATGGTGACACCAATGGGGGAGAGTAATGGGTCTATAGAAAAGGGGAACATTCTGGTATGTTCTTAAGATGACTTAATAATTTATGATGTAAACATCTTGAGGAATTATTGGTTAGGGGGCAAACCAATCACTCAACGCCCCAGAGACTGACGGAGCTGAACACCAATGAGGACCGTAGCAAGGAGCCATCAGAGGGAGGATCGGAGCTCCACCAATCATAACATCAGAGAGACTGTAAAATGGCCCCGGGGCTCAGCCCCTTGTGGGGTCTCCTTGAGGAACCTGAGTCCGAAGGAATGCCCTGTGCGTCGCACTGTTGGTTTTTTTTTGGGTTGCCGAGTGGGACTCAGGCTTATCTCGAGTCTCTGCTTCTGGTTTTTCTTTTTAAATAAACGAGCAGACTTTTACTCCACCCAAAAAAGTCCAGGCTCCGTTTGTAACAAAGGGACCCCACGGCGTAGCAGGGGAAGGACTCCTGAGACTCTGGGACTCTCTCCCAGAGCAGCGGAAGAAAACCTCGGGCAACGAACTCACCAAACCCCCATGCCCAGTCTCCCTGCACTGTCAGTGGGAAGGAGGGAGGAGCTGGGGGAAGAAAGGTGTTTTTAAGGGCTTATTTTACTTCTCATTATCCTCCTTTGATTTTGTTAGCAAAAAATTCACTTTGTACCTCTAAGCCAAGCCTGTTTTGCCCTTGGAGTGTTTTCTCCTGGTCCTTATCTCAACTCATGAACCCTCCATTAATTTTTTCCTCTCCTCTGCCCAGCTGTGGCAGGGGAGGGTGAGTGGGCAACTCTCGTGGGTGCCTGGTGTTGGGCCAGTGTCAAACCACGACAGATGGAAACACGAAAGCAAATAGTGTGGCATTCAGGCGCTGTGTAGGGCACAGAATTCTTAAACTGTGAAGGTATAGTAGTTTCTTTAGTAAGTTTGCTAAACTACTCATGCATCTAACTCTTCCCCAAACTTGACTTTTATAGCAATTTTTATTGCTATAATGTTCTCTCCAAATAAAACCATTTAGCTTTGTCAGTTCCCTAACACTGGAAGGTTTAATAATACATGTAATGTTTTAAAAGTTTTGGAGCAGTTGGTATTTGCTTAGTCTCAGTTTGGAGAGTAGTATGGTAATGAACAAGTGATGCTTGAAAGGTCACAAACTAAACAAATAATTCAGACATTTGTAGTTTATTCCCTAATCAAACATTTTGCTCAATATTTTTTCTGAATGCAATGTTTGTGTGTGGTGTGATGGATTATTTGTCTTCTTCCACTTAATGATATGAAAATACTCCATTCATTTCTGCATGTTGACAGTATTTAACCTCTTACAATAATCCTATCAACAAACACACTACTGAACATTTTATGACTAAGTTTCTGAGTTCTTCTATGAAAGTATTATTTAAACTTGCTTTTACAGCTAGGTGCAATGCCCTTGAGATGAGCTGGTGTCACCTCTTAAAACAAAGCCCTGCAGCTTTTACGCACAGTTTTGCCAGGTGTATTCTAGGCAACAGAACACCCAATTACATTTATTCTCTGAAGATGATTGTGGCAAATCTAAGGTCAAGGAGAGTCCACAGGGAAGAGTGGTAATCTGCGTGCAAATTTTTTTTGGTTCAAATCAGGTTTGTCACATTGACCGCTACTGTGCACTGCCCAAGCTAGCTCCAGCAGTGTGCGGCAGGAGTGGGGAGCAGCCGGAGGCACAGAGCTTTAAAGTTGCTCCTCTGAAGCCTCTGCTTTACCCTGCGGAGCACCGGCTCCAGACACTGTAGCAGCCAGCAGCCCTCCACGAACGGAGAGATAAAAAATAGCGAGGGGCTTGCCGCGGGAGGTAATCCAACTTTATTGAAGGGTATCCACAGAGGTCAAGCCTCAGTTGCAACGTGACCTTGCCTTACAAAGGGGGGGGGAACCAATAAGCGGATTAGGAGGGAGGGACACTGGAGGGATGGACTCACATCTGCTCCAATGGTCTTGGTGGGTGGAGGGAGAGGGGTCACATGCCCCAATGGCGCGTCGAGGTTTAGGGGATTTCCAAGAGGGGAGGTATCGGAGGGGGCAGGATCTCGGGGCACTGATGGGGACCATATAAGGGTAATTAGGGAGGGCTCAGGTGATGGACACCGAACCTTCGGGAACAACAGGAGGGGTTTGGGTGATTGATAAGGAAAGAGCCAGATCAAGGGGAGGAGAACAACCATATAGGGAGCACCGGGGGAGCGGCTTGGGTCTGGGGCAAGCCAACTGGGAATAGGAGTGGGGAAGGTAGGGATGAACCACTGGGGTACAGAACTCATATGAAAATACAATAATAACCTTGCATCACCACACTGATTTTTCTTATTAGACATTTGAAAGTTTATATTTTGGGGAGGAAGAAACATTTCATGGCCTTACCCTTCAGAAGTTCACAATTTATCCATGGCTAAAATATATTCCAAATGTTAAATGTTAACTCAAAATCAGATTTAGCAACTTTGAAATACTGACTTTTGACTATTGCTATTTGAACTATCCAGGCAAAATACACTCACTTTTCTCAATATTTTTATTATGAATAAATCATCTATGTTGCTTTGACAGTATATGTTGCAGTAATCCCTGCTGCAAGTATAAATCAGAGAAAAATCCAGGAGTTTTTCACACAGAGCAAATTGGTGCAAACCACTTATTTTCCTAGGTTTGTAGTTGGTTTTCATGTTATAATTTTGAAGAAAAACTGATTTTGTTTTTTTAATGTCAATTTAACTTTGTTCTATAGATTGATTGATACACTCAACCATATCAACCATGTATTAGTGGAGTATTGCAGATATACATCCATTATTTCCATGTATTTTCACTATTCACTATAACTAAATTAGAACTGATGCCAAATCTCCATTGGAGAGCTTTCAGTCTGGTTTGACCTTTGACTGTGAGTTGTGTTGCCAGAGAAAAGGCGCACAGGTTGCTTTTGGGGGCGAGGTGAGAAGTAGCACTGAAACATTAATCAAAGGTTTCTCATGAAGTGGGAGCACACAGGAAGGAGAAAGCACTGACAAGTGTTAACTTTTTCTAAGGCTCTATTTCTGCTTCAAGAAGCTGATTAAAAGGAGGAGCCTAAAAGTGTTCTGGCATTAGGGAGTTTAACACTGAGTTTTTTAATTCTAAGTAGAACTCACTGAGGAGCAAACAGCTCTGGTTGAGTTCTCTGACTGTATTTTTTCTAGGAGGCTTTGTGGCCACATGCCTACATAGATTTTTGATGTCTTTCCCCTCTAAGGCATCCTCTTCCTCATTAAAATTCAAATGGGTCAGTTAAACTGAGGTTTGACAAGTATCAATGTCTTGATTTTTTTTTCCCCCCCAAGGTCAAAAGTGTTGAAAATACACAAAAATCAGTTGGAAACAGGAGCTTCCAGGGGTTTAGGGAATATTATCCTTGTAGGATATCAGCATTACGTAGTTTCGTGTCCCAGATCTGGCTCTTATTTCTCTGTAAAGTAAGTTATAAATGAAATATTATTATTATTACAATTATAATTTTACAATATTATTATTATTATTACAATTATACAATAACATAATGAAATGTTATAAGTGAAGGTCAAACATTTTGTCCTGTAACGTTTCCTACAAAGGACTGACAGCTGTCCTGTGGTACAGGACAGTTTGTTGTAAAATAAGGAAAATTAAGTTTTGAAAATAACTTTCCATCCTGCTTCAAAGCATTCTGACATAGTAAGTTATTCTGATAGGGATGAGTCCCTGGAGACGTCTTCCTCTGTCATCTCCCAGTGCATTTAAAGGGAGAGCTGGAAATGATAGAATTCCTTTTCTGGGAAAAAAGAGACATATTGAAAAACTTAAAAGGAGAAAAAACCAAAGACAAACTTTCTCAGATTTCATTATGGATAGTTTTAAAATTTTAGACTTCAAAATTAATCAATGATAGGAAGCAAAATGCAGAGTAACCACATCAGCAAGTTCCTTCAGATAAGAAGTGGAATAGAGAGCGATCAATTCCTGCCTCTTAATTATTGAGGAATAACTGCCCAACTTTGAAAAAGGCCTCAGAACATCCAAATCCAGAAGCTTCTAATTAAGCGGCTGCTTATGTAATGGTAAACAGCTGCTTACGTGAGCAACAGGCACATGTACCTTGGAGATGGAACACATAAAAACATTCTTCTGATCACTGAATTTTACAGCAGAGTTGATGAAAATTATATTAATTAGAAATTGTAGCATGGAGTTCTGAACCCCTCTACATTTTATTTATAAATACTTTTTTTCCTGCTATTGATTTTGAGTGACATTGAAGGAGAACTTCCATTGTGCTCAAGCTTATGATTGAAAGAAGACAGCTGCAGCTGATGTTTTAAACAGTTCTTAACAGAAAGAATGACAAAATTAATACAAAGATTATGAGCTGCAATTTAATAAAAATACATTAGATTCTAGCATTCATTTTGATCTTCCAGTGCTTCACTCTTAACCACAATGTTACTGAATGCTTAAACTGTGGTACAGTTTCTAATAAATGTGTTTGTTGACTTAAGTTATAAATAATAATACTTAGCAATAAGCATTAGTTACCATGATTTTGTGTAATAGAGATAGCCTCTTGAAACTTCAGTTCTGTAATTAAATTCTTTCTATTAAATGCTCATTGAAATTTTTAATTGAAAAAGCACAGTTTCATTATACAGAATTGCCATTTATGAAAGGAAGGGCTGCCAAAGATGAAAGCTTGTGTGAAAAACTACAAAGCACTCTGGAGAGTCCACGAGTACAGGTACTTTAAAGATCAATTACATTCAAAACAAACTCAAACCAAGCAGGCACCTTCACACTTTGCCACATCATTGACTATTTGTTTAATTGAAAGGAAAAATATTTAATTTCCTTCCTATGGACCAACTGATAGTTGATAAACTAACAGTACTCTGGATCACTTTCTGTTCTGCCTCGATACACTGCTAAGCAGGTTCTCATTATTTCCTGCAATTTAGAAGAGACAAAAAGAGTCTATGATTAAGCTTTAGTTGCTTGTATAGTACCTGAAGCTCTGGTAAGGGACAGAGTGGCTTCTCATAGACCTTGAACCCCTTAAAACAAAAAGGAAATTTTGCACTTCAGTCACGCTGAGAAGGAAGCTATATGCTGTAGCATAGAGGAATCTGGATGTAACAGCCCTGTCATTTTGCAGATTTTTCCTTTTCTCAAGTCTAATACAGTATTTACAATGCTTTGGCTGTATGGCTTCACTGGGACTGTGTCACAAGACCCAGTAACTGGTCCTTCAGTATGAGTCAAGCTTTATGCAAGGAGAATGAGGATGCTGCAATTTCATTTTTATTACCTTCAAATCCTTCTTTCTACTCCACTTCTGTGGTTGGGAAGCCTCAGTACTTTGCTGGTTTTAATATAGTTACTTTAAATTACGATACTTTATTCAGTAACTTTTTCCTCCAGTTTTGCAGCTATTTTTCTTTCTCTAAAAAAATTATACATAAGAGAGTAGAACTTAGAGCATTATTGTATATCTGCCTTTAAAATGAGTTCTTTAATGATTTCTGGTTTGGGGTTTTTTCCACTTATTGCAATTCTTGAATGAAAACATTCTAGGACTATTTTGATGCTAAGCAGGGACCAAAAGGAAATTTTTATTCTAGTTTCATAGCTTCAACTGGCTGATTTTTTTTGCCTTTTTCCCCTCCCGCTGTTTTGATAAAGCTGAAGTAACTTATGAAAATATTACTTACAAACTTACAGTTATTTAGGAACTATGTATATATATAGGGTACTCGAGGCAGCCACAAGACTCTTTGATCCAACCGATAATGGTGTCTGTATACAGATCAGCAATACATTCAGATGGTTACAGTTATTCAGTCCTGTTGGGGTCTTAAATGATCATTAGTCATGTACATTTCTCTGTGGTATGTATGTAAAGTCTTATAATGCATTTCTTATCCACAGTGTGAGTTATTTTCACTCTGAACTACAGAAAATAAAGGAAATCAAGTAATATTTTTGTGTATATGAATTAGGCTTGCCTGACTTTGTGACTAGAGAAATACGATCTCTCTGCTAAGTCCCTAACAACTGATTTTTTACTCCCTCAAACTCTTTTGAAGAAGCTACAAAAAATGTATCTTTGCTTTTATTTTCTTGTACTTAGATCTAATTTGTATTCCCAAATTACAAGGAGGTGCCTCTAGATACTTCCTTACTTGGAAAATCAGATGTTCAAATGATATGTATTGAAGGCACCATTTAAAAGTGTAGTCGCAGACAACTGTTGGTTTATGGCTCATGGAGTGTGGGATTTGGATCCTGGTTGCAAGCTTACTTCTGATGGGCTTTCTGCTTTCACTAATTCATAGCAGTGGAAAACTTTTTGCAATTTTGCATGTAACAGTTTGGGTTCTGTTAAACCAGTTTGGCTTGCAGGGCTGTGGAATTAGTTCTGAGACCTTGCTACTGAGCTTGTTCACTGCTGCTGTTCTTCATGTGGAAGTGGGTTTATGCTCTGTGCATGGCAGAGGTCATTCTGTGCAGGGGGGACACCAGGATGACTTTCCTGTAGTGCCCTTTGTTATTACGGTGTGGTGTTTTACAGTGAGGATGTGTGATAGATCCTCTATCCTGGGGTAAACACTGCATTTCCAGCTGAGGGTGAAATACTTATTGGGGTGTTGGGGGGAAGAAGAAGAAGACAATCCCAGCCTATGTCTCTGCATGTGCAACAGGTATTTGTACTGCTGTACTTCACTGCATGGCTGAAATGGCAATTATGCACCATCTTGTTCAGAGAGTTGCTAAAAGATTACTCCAGCTTTGAAGAAAACTGCTTTGAACAAGCATTGCCTGTCAATAGCATTTATCTTTTACTTGAAGGTATCTCATAACAGTGTGGGAAAAAAACCCAAGTTTTTTTCCTGAAGACTTCTATTCCCTAAGCTGTGTGTGCCAAATTTTGCTGCAGACTGCTGTGAGGTTTCCATCACTTTTTAAGAGCTCCCTGAAGGATGCCACAGTTGGAATCAAACCTGGAAGCCCAAGAGGTGCCATTAGCTTGTCTTCCTTATTTAGCTTTCCAAATGTTTGAATGGGAGTTTAGTACAGATACACATCAAGCAAGTACATTCTTCTGGGACCCAATTTATGCATAAATACTGTAAAGATTCTGCAAGAAGTCCATAATCCAAGAGCTTTCAAGAAGTATCCAGAAATATAGGTTTTGAAATGTTTCTTTGCTAAAGAATCCAAATTATTTTTGCTGAAGTATGGAATGTACTCTACAAAATTAATTTTCTTTATACAATTAATTTTATATAATGACTAATTTTATGGTCTTCAGGACAGAGAATTTAAAGTACCTCTTGTCTGTAAGAAAAATTGTAAAAATTGTGTTCTATGTGAGCAGGTAACTGCTATCATGGTGAAGCCATAAGATCAACATTTCCAAGAAAATATGGAAATATTATATATTATTATAAAAGCTTTTCTTTGGCTTTCCCAGCCATTATCTGTCAGGCAGATTTACATGAGGTTTTCTTCTCT
Source organism: Coloeus monedula (assembly GCF_965178545.1). NCBI lineage: Eukaryota > Metazoa > Chordata > Aves > Passeriformes > Corvidae > Coloeus > Coloeus monedula. The sequence continues at coordinate 12,689,870 of NC_138795.1, read as the reverse complement.
GCCAGAAAAGATGAGTGCTGGCTGCCTGCCTTATGTTCCTTGGCTGCTGTCGCGGGTTCGGTTTGCAACCGGGCAGAAACACCAATTGAGTGTAGTGGTTTGGTCCAAAATACTCATTACTGTTTATCTGCTGTGAGATAAGAATTAGGAGAAATGCAAAGCAGGCACCAAACTTGAAAGAATATAAAGTTTATTAACAGACCTAAAAGAGGGAAGAAAAAAAAATTATACCACCTTCAGAACTCTCCTCCTCCCCCCACCTTCCTCCCTTCTCCCACTGACAATGTGAAAAAAACAACCCTTAAGATGTTCAGTCTGTTTACCACTTCCATAATAACCTTGTTCAGTCCATTTAGAAAGAGAAGTCTCTTCTTGCTCATGCTATGAAAACATTATCACAACGAGACAGCCGCCCACTTCCAAATATTGTTCAGTCCATTTAGGAAGAGGAGTCTCTCTGCCTGCGTGTGAGTCCTTTCCCCCGACTTGCAGCTTTTCCCGCAACTGCTTTCGAGGGTCCACTCTTGAAGTTTCTTGGGGTACAATTTTAAGGTTGAGCCGTTCAGAAACAAAAACAGAGGCCCTTCTCCTTCCCTGGGAGCAAAGGGTCTTCATCATCTTCATCGTTAAGACTATCTCTGGAAGCATCTCTAGGTACTGAGGTTTTCTCCTTTCCCGTTTAGAGCAAAAGTCCTCATCTGGTTCATCTCTCCCTGTCCAAACTTCTCATGAAATTACAGCTGCGTCAGCATCTGCCTATCTCGGCGCAGGTGCTTTTGCTTACGAGTTGAACACTCCACCCCCCATATCTTCATGAAATTACAACAGGATACTCTGATATATCATAGCTTCACAACAGAATTTCAGCTTTAAGCATCTCCTCTCTCTCTTCCCTCAGGTTTTCAGCTCTTCACAGCAGTAAAAGGGTTAATCTCACCTCAGCCTTGCAGCTTTGCAGCTGGAATGTTGAATTTTTCTTATCACAGTGGAGAGGGGGGAGAGCCGGGCTGCTCCGGCTGCCCACGGCAAGGCAGTGGGGGGGGTTCCATGGCTGGAACAGGTCCATGGCTCCAGGATGGCCGTGGCCTGGCCCGGCCTGGCCCAAGCAGGGCCTGGCCGGGCCCGCTGGCCCCCACACGGGGCCTGCAGCCACCTGTCCCAGCACCGGAAACGAGAGAGAGCTTGGAGGGGGAGTTTGTCTATTCTTAAATGTGGATCACAGAGGTGTTCACAACTTTAAGTGGCTTAGAGAATTGTCCATATTCAAACTGGCCGCTGATAGGTTCTGTCAGTTCCCAGAGGAAACTGTAAGCACCCCTTAGCAAGGACGTCCCTTCCGGGACTATGCTTGCTAACCTATGACAGCTGCATTACCCAGCTGCTGTGGCACTTGGATTGACTGGTTGATGGTGGGGCTGAGAAGTCTTTCAGATTAGTAATTCAAATTGTCATTTTGTAATGCTGTGTATCTATATCAACATTCATTTTGTGTTGTAGATTTAAATCACATTTAGGAGAGAAAAGTGCTGGGCTATATAATGGGAAATGCTACTTTTAATAGAAATCCCCTTTAAGAAATGAAATCAACCTTGAACAAAAACAATGCAAAATTATTGAGTGATGTTAACCCTCCTCCTCAGCCCTGGTCACTCTTTTTTTGACCTTGCAACAGCATCTGCTTTGTGGTAGCCCTGGTGCTTGGGTGACTGCAAACTGACCAAAGGAAAATGGGTTCATGGCTTACATGCTCACAAAAAAATTATGTGCTGGTGAGATCTGGGGTGGGATTCAAAAAGACTGTTTATTTCAGGAAAGAAAGAAGGAAGAAAAAGTAACTCCAGTTACACAAAAATCTGTTTTGTTTCTTGTGGACCAGGGAATGATAGGTGCCAGCTGGAGAACTCCTCATGTTTTGCATGCTGGTAGGATAACCTGCCTGGTATCTGATACTACTAATGAATGCTTTTGTCTTACTGCTTTCCTTTGTGCCAACAGCTTCAGTGATTTCCTTGCTAAGCCCCCAAATCTGTTTTCTAATCACTGTGCTGAGTAATTGTGGCATTTAGTACACTTTTCTTGTCTTACTTGCCTGCTGCCAGGCCAATTATTTTTTAATCGTGTGCTCAGAAGTGCTTTTGCCATCTGTTGGAGGAATCACTTAAATGATTGAAGTTGTTTAATGCTTGTGTTGTCAGTCATTATTTTATCTTCCTTAAATTTGATATAATCTACAGGCCTTGGAATTTTGTTCTTAATGTTGCTGCTACATAGAATTTGTTGTTGACAGCATCCCTAAAAAATTAATGAGAAATTTCAGTAATTAATTTTTGAGGTGTTTCAACATGTATAAAAACTTAAATCACAACATTTGAGTTCTAAAAAATAGATAGAAATTTGTTTGGATTGTGGTTACAATGGAAATTAAATGAGTAGTCTATAGTGGAAAATGGGTTCTGAGTTTTCAGTCTGAGACAGAGGTAGGTAAAAGTAAATGGTCTTTGTCCTGTTAGTAAGGATATAGTTCTATACATGCACGACTAACAACTCTATTAATCTAAAAAACAGTGGCAATAAATTCTAAATAGGTGAAATCTTAACACACCATCTAAAATGAAAGAATTGAATCACATGGCTGTAAAATCTCATGGCTATGTTTTCTGTGGGTGGTGGAGCATTTGGGTTTGCCTGGTGCAGCAAGCCTCACCTTGAAGGACCTGGTTTTGTTTTGTTCCTGAACTTGTGTGGAGAATAACCATTATAACATCTTTTCAAAATATAAAATTGCAAGAATATTGAAAATCGTAATAATAGTCAGATTTTTTATGATTGCCTTTGCAGAAGCTAAAATAGATCTTTGCTGTAGGATTCAAACCTTTAGAGGTGTGTGGAACATACTGACCCCATAATGATCTAGAAGAGACTGTGGCGTCTCTGACACCTGTGTGGCAGAGTGACTCCAGAGAGTGACCCCTGACTGCTGTGCAAAGTAATAGCAGACTAAACTTTCTTCATAATCATATAGGGCATGAATATAGAAACAAGGATTATATTTCTGCTTCTCTTGTCTGTGCTGAGGTTTTCCAGTGAAGAAGCTTCATAGTTTCCCAAGTCACAGAAGCCAGTCAGACCCACTGAAGTGTGAAGGGAGGCTCAGCTGTGTAACCACAGACACTCCAACAGGTCTGTGCTTGCTCATGAGCAGCCTGAACACTGCTCAGAGTGAGCCCCTGCTCTTGCAGCCTGCTCCCCTCTCCCTCTGACATTGCCATTTCTGCTCCATTCAGGATTCATTAATATTTCTGAGTTCCCCACTGGGAGTCAGGAGCTCCTTGGCCACTGCCAAGATCACTTTGATCTGAAGCCTCTCTGAAGCTGCAGGAATCACCAGCACTGACTACAGAATAAGAGATAGAGTCCAAGAAATATCTGACTAAAATAACCCAACCCTATTGTCTTCCTAATTAAACCCTGTAGTTACTCTATGCATAAAGCAGCTTTTGTTGTTTGAAGTACTCTTCTATATGCATATGATGTATTTATGATCTTGATAACAATTCTTAATAAGAGGGGCAAGGTAATCTTAATGTGGTATTAGAGTAATGCAAGGAATTGTGATGGGATGCATATTCAACTAAACCCAACAAAGTTTGCTTGCTCCTTTGAAAAAAATTATGATTTGCAAGCAGCCTTCCCATACAGCTACATTTGATAAGGATCACGAATGTTCTTTTTGTTTAAATGCAAAAACCTCCTAAGCTGCAGGAGAGCCTGTGGTAATTAAATAAAAGGTGACCAAAACTTACTGTGTATTTCTTCAGTATTCCTCACCTGAATCTTGTAATTACTCAAGCATACTTGTGTAGACATGTATCTCATATAAGTATAGAATATAGTTCTTTGGAAATGCATGTTTTCTAGTTTACTGTCTTTAAGAAGAAAAAGAAAATTCAACAAATCACAAATCCTTTTATTTTTCTACACTTCAGAATAAAAACCAGCTCGTCTCAACAGAAGACAGACTATAAAACATTTCATTGATAATAAAAGATTATTATTCTATTCCTATTTTATTCACAGGACAAACATCTGATGCCCATTGTGTGCCTGCACTTGATGTGATAGTGCAGTAAGATATTTTAAGGCACTGCAGGATTAAGAGAATTACATAATAGTCTGTTTCAGTAGACCTAAATTCCTATAACTAACATTCATAAGGGAAGAGGAGAGTTTTCAAGGTTTAACTTTGTTCAGCTTACTGTAGGAAACTTTCTTTGGTTGGGGTTCAGCCACTGCAGTGTAAATTTTACATACATAAGCCTCTTTTATTTAAGTACTGATGAAGCATGGGCTTTTCATGAAGGTTATGTATAATTCCTGAAGAAGTCAATTGTGAAATTGTGAATATAAGAAAAAAATGAATGTCATTGACTGATCAGCTGCATCTGACAATGACTGTGCCTTACTTGGGATTTGTGGTCTGTATAAAATAACCTTGAAGCCTTTCCTTTTTTTACTGTATGTTATCTTCTGTGACAGAGAAATGGATGTAAGCTTAGGCCCATGCTTAAGTGCCCAGAAAAATTAGGGCCCTATATTTTTTAGCTCTTAGTACATGAGTACACTGTGGAGAGGGCTGGTTTGTGATACTTATTGATGGAGTTGAGAGGAAATGCCATCTGACTGAGCTGGTGTTTAGTGTTGAATATTCCAGGTTTGAAGGGAAAGATTTGTTTCACCAGCTATTCTGTCATGGAAGGGAGCAAATAGACCCACCTTCCCCTCTCACCTGTGCCTGTAGTGAAAGCATGAAAACAAGTGCAGATCATGAGGATGGAGGCAGTGCTGATAAGTCTGTAGAGTGGTGAAGAAGATAACTCTACCATGTGTGTCCTTGGATGTTTGTTCCCATCCCTCCTATTGTGTTGAGACAAGAGCTTGAGTGACATAGAGTGAGGTTTTGAAAATGAGTGGGGTTTTATTCTATGTTTTGGCTTGGCTTATTTTGGCTGCTTAAGCTCCCTAGCCTGCTCAATGTGAGAGTTGGCATGAGGCAGGAGAGACAGACTGTCCAAGGACTGAGATATGACAGGACTGTCCCTTTCAATTCAGCACAAACCTTAAGCTGACAATATTATTGCAGCTTGTGGGTGCCACTTGAGGAAATGTAGCTTGGGTACAGCGCTCACTGAAGAAATTTTCCCTTGCCTGGACTACTTGTCCTCATTTGCCTGCTGCAGCCTGTTCGTTGTGCCAGTGTGACTGTCCTGGGGCTGTGCTGTAAAAATAACTGTTCTGTGCAGCCAGTGCTGCTGCTCCCTCGTCAGGAGCATCCCTGGGGTCACACTGGAGCGGGTGGGAACCTTCTGCTGGAACTGGGGAAAATCCAGAGTTAAGCCATGAAGGCAATCTAAGTTTCTCTGACTGGTCAGTTATCTTCTCCACTCCTAGCACCTAAATGTAAATGCTTGGAAATCGAGAACAAATTGATTATTCTTTTAAATTGGTCTTTATTATAGTTTATTTAAGTTTAAATATTGGAAATACCTTGAGGAGTACTACTGTAATCGTTTAACACATAAGCCAGAAAACAAGGTTTTCTAATTATTGATAACATAATTTAAAAAAAAAAATCAATGATAAGTAGGTTTTAGGTTGTTTATATATTGTAGAAAGCCTTGCAGTTCTGTGTTCAAAAAAACCGCACAACAGTAACTAGGAAATAGAATGAGAAAAGCCCAACCATGCAACAACAAAACCAGACAAGCAAACCAAATCCTCCAAACCCCCAGACCCACAAAATTGTCCTCCCCAAACCCTGTTTTGCTCTCCACAAATACCTTGTGTTTAAAACTTCTGGATTGTTATTTTTGGAAATTTTCTTCAGTTTAGATGGTCTATCCAAACAAGTGTCTTCCTCGCCCCCAAATGCAAGCCTTTGAAACTGTAGATATGTTCCCTTCTGGCATGATTTCAAGCATCTGCAGGGTCTTACATCTCTTTTCTTGCAGAGTTTGTTAACCAGTTGGGGCAGGAGTGTGTGGTATAAAATACCCATCTGCAGAGTCCTAGTGCTCACAGCACGTAGAAATAGCAATGCTGTAGACTGTGTGTCCTCTCATGCAGAGTTTGGTCACCTAAACCAGAGGCATAGAGTACCAAGGCCTGCCTGGGAACTCTGCCCTCAGTCTGGCTCTCTTCCTTTGCCTTCCTAAATGTTACTCCCCTCCAAGGATGGTACTTTCCCCCTGGGTGCCCTTGAGACAGCCAAACACAGCTGATGGGACAGTCTGCCTGAGTCAGGTAGCAGAAACATGGACTTGCCAAGTTTGGCTTCCCCTGCCCTGAGTGGTATTTTATCATAGCTGACATCTTCATACCCCAAACCCCTCGTGCTCTGCCAGGCACACAGCATTCCTTGTGCTGTCACGTCATTCTGCAAAGCTTGGCCAAACAGCCATTTCACAATCTGAGATCTGCTGACGTGAAAAAACTGCACAGGGACATGTCCCTGGGCTGCAGGTCTCACATGGAGCCTGGATGAAATCAGGAGCAGTGCTGGTGGGGAGGGTGCCAAGCCAGGGCAGCGCTACTGTTACTGGCAGGCATTGCCCTGCTTGGCCCACAGACGGACTGCACTGCAGGGCAGGACCAGTTGTCACAGCACATTTCTGCTAGAAAGTGGTTTGTATCATTCCAGGGTTTTGTTTTCCTTGCCTTCTTAAAGATGGGAAACTTAACTCATAAACGTGTGTGCTGAGGGTTGCAATCATAAGGATTTTGGGGGACCAAAATGCACAGTTGGTGAGAACTTTGCACCTACTGAAGTACCATGTAAAAATAAAATTTCAGATTGGCTTAAGTAGACTGTAGCTACTAACAGCAGAGAACTGCTAAGTGAATTTTAGTACCTGTGAGCATTGACACATGCAGTTAATGGGGATTTTGTTGTACAGATTCCTTGGGGAGTAGCAGATAGGCTTTGCACTAGTAGAACAGAGTGAATTTCCTCAAGTAGATCTTGACTGAAAACCTCCCTGGGCAGGAACCTGAAGATTTGTCCCTTGATTCAGCAGCTTGGAATAAGACAAGCAGTTTTTTAGAGTAAAGTACAAAGTGCAGGTCACTGAAGAGCACTCAGGTAGTGCTACTTACTAGTCTGAAATCCAGATGTTTCCTTTGAGAAGAGGCAATACCAAAATATCCTGCTCGATGTGTTCTTAATTAATGTTTAATCTTGCATTTAGAATAATTTTGTCAAAAAATAAATTTAGTCTCCACAGATCTTTGTTTTTGTGTGGTGACTTGGCCTGAAGTAGGTATCCCTGAACAATTCTGTATGTGAATTAATGCTGAATTACAGGGGAGAAAATAAATACTAGGTACAAACCTCATTGTAGGTGCATAACTTGAAATAAAAGCTGCAACTTGAGAAATACATATTTGCACTAGGTGTATGTTTTCAAGGAATGCATCTTCAAGCTGTTTAAGTGCTGACTCATGCCCCATGAATGTGGTTGGATAGGGACACTTGAGGGCACATGATCCCCTTTTCCTGAAATATTTGAATGGAAATGGTTGGCGGAGCACTGGAGGAACAAACTGTCCAAGTGGAACATTTAGAAGCTTGGTTGTGTGTTTGAAGAGCTGCCAGAGGGAGTGAGGCCATTGAGGTATATGAGGTATCATTGGCTTGACTTTAGAAGTTCTGCAACTTGGCTTTCCAGGAAAATCTGTCCTCACCAGCAGCTTTTCACATGAGAATGAATGAGAAAAGTGGCTGTAACAGATGACTGTGTTGGAGTGAAATCTGCTTCAGACTTGACTTGCAAGTAGTATTCTTCTTTTTTTGTGTTGATGTGTTAGAATAATGGCATTCCCTCCCCTGCAGCCTGCTGGTCCTTAGAGCTGCTCTGTATGGCCAAGACTCTTAGCTCTGGTGTTTTTATTGACCTAAGGAATGAGGAGCCTGAGAGAAGACAGAAGGACTTCACCAGCAGGCATATGTGCTATGGATTGATGTCTTGCCTGATGCAGAAGAATGTGCACAGATCCAGATGGTCATCACAGCTCTCTTTGGGAGCAACCCTCTTGCATGTAAATGGCTCTGGATAAAGGTTAGGAGCTGGAGCCACTGAAACAGCTGGGTGAGGATTTTGTGGATCCCCGAAGACACTTAGGGAAATTGCCCAAGTGCTTCAGCCTATGTCTTGGTGAAGCTTCTGGAGTCACACAGGAAATCTGTAGCAGAACAGATAGCTCTGGGTAGACGTTCTGGGTGGCCTCTGTTGTTTAGTGAGACCTGTAAGATCTGGGGACTCAAACAGCACTGCTGTGCTTAGCACAGACTCTTGTGCCACAGGCGAGTTCTCCAAAGGATCAAACGATTTCCACCCTCCATGTACAACAAGTTTTTAACAACAACAACAACAACAACAACAACAATAATAATAATAATAATAATAATAATAATAATAATAATAATAAAGGCATTCACTTGATTTGCCAGTGCACTGGTATCTGGAGAGATTTATTTTTACATTTTTAGGGGTTGGTGGTGGCTTACTCAGTTTTCTTTAAATAGAAGTTTTCTTCAAGTTTTTGATCTGTCTTCTTCAGTCAATACTAGAACTGAAGTTGTATCATGACAAATTTGATTCTCAGGTTTATCACTTCGCTGTCTTGACAGACTCTGATTTAGGTGGATAAAGAATTGGGTGTTGTTTTGCTTCTTATTTAGTCTGAAATTAGCTTATATTGATATTAAGGGTGTTTGTCCTCTACAGGGGAAAAAGAAGAGTATGATGTGCCAGAAGTTTATTATTTTGCTATTTTTCATTTTTAATACCACCAACAATTGCAGGAAGTAGTTCTGAGACAAATTAAAGAAGAGATGAGTTGTGAAGGCAAGAGAACAACAGGAAATAAAGTGGAAAAATAGGCTGAGTGCAATTCTGACATTGAAAAAGTTTCTGTTCTTTTTTCTCTCAAAGGTTGGCCTCAAGTATTTGCTTTTAGGGGCATTTGCAGAGATCAGTTGGCCCTTCCAGTTCCTGATATTTACTCTTTCTTCATGAACAATTCTAGCCAGTTAAAATTATTGCAATGTTAATTTTCTCATGAAAATTAGCAGGGATGATTAATTTAAGCAAAGCATACAACAAAAGGCAGAAGCCTGGTCCAGATCCTTGTTGTTGTTGCTATTGACTTATGAGGATGAGGAATTATGTACTGAAGGATTTAATCATATGTGTTTTCAGTACAAATATATAAAAATATTGTGCAGTTGTTAGGCCAAAGCCTCATCCTTTTCAGCAAGGAGAGAAATAAGAGAATTACTGTAAAAAATGAGATGATCAGGAGACACAGGTGAACCTGCAGGGAATTACACTCCATTGACACATCTCTGTTGGTCTTGGAGGTGGTTGCTATTAGAAAAAAAAATTTTTTTTTTTTTTGGTACCTTCTGGGTACTTAGTAAAGACCTAAAAGAGCTATGTAATTTAAAATTATTTTTCCTTTATAGTAGAATAATGACCAAGAATTCCAACATGGATTTGTTTCTGCTGGGAATTTAAAAATGTGAAAATTATTCCTGATACAGACTTTAACATTTCCTAGACTCTGATTTCTTCGATCTCCTGCATCCCATCCTTCTTCATAGATTTGCCAATTTCTTCACCTTCATCCTTGCAAGGTGGGGATTCCCAAGGCCAGTTCTTAGCATGTCTCATTTCCAAATTCAGCTTTCTCTAAATGTGTTTTTTTAGTAGTTTTAATTTTAACAGAAGGCCTCAAATCCAATCCCAGTCATATTCCACAAAGTAAATTTACTGTCAAGGCTGGGATGTAAAGAAGGAATGAGAAGTAAAATGAACTTTATGTGAAATATAAATACAGCTGGACTAATCACTGCACTGATTGTAAGATTGTTGCAGATGCAGGGCTTAAATACATAAAATACAAGTCTAACAAGATGTGAAATGCAGATAATTTAGCCCTTTCTGACTCAGCTGTCGAGGTTTCACTTAGACATCTCCCATGAATTCCTTCTTTTGTTGAGGAAATGAAATGTTTCCTCCAATTAAACCCCTTATTGTTTAAAAATCTATTTGTTTTCTGAGCCAAAGCACAGTTCATTATTTCTTTAATGCTTATTCTGGAGATTATACAGGTGTGTTTCTTATAAAGTTTTTTCCATTTCTTCTTTTCATATTGTGCTTACAAATAGATTGAGTTATGTGGAATCAAAGATGTGCTTGCTCTGTTCCACCAGCTACAGTTTGACACTGAGGTACACACAGGAAAACATTTAAGCTTCCCTTCTACAACTCAGAGCATCTCAGTATATGCATATAAATAAACTGTTCTGTAGGAGACTGACTGCTGCTTAGCCTGAATTCTGAGAATCCACAGCAGAACCCGAGAAAACATCTTCAGTGTTTTTCTTCTCTGTGGGCATCAACTGCTCAAGTAGAAATATGTCCCTTTCATATATTCTATGGGGGCACAGACTAAAGGATTTCTATGAAGTACCACAAGAAGACATCTGTTTCATCTCTTTGACCTGCCACTTTGCTGGTGATAGTGCTTTTTTGAAATTTTCCCTGCAAGGAAAATCAGAACTGTATGGGAATATGAAGTTCACAGTGTTGAACAAGAAAGTAGAAAGTCTGAAAGAGGATAACAGACCTTGGTGTGCTTTTTCAGATCCATCTAGACTCTCTTGTAAATACAATAAATCTGTGAGCTTGTGACCATTGAATAACATTTAACTTGAGTGGTTTTTAGTTTTCCTAAATTTTCAGGAAGAGGATGGATGTGCATATACATAAAGGATGTGAATGAAGAGTTTATACACATACACACTCCTACATAAAAATGCAAACATTTTAAGAAATAATCAGTACTTTGCTGCTTTCAGACACAATAATGAAATCTTCACATAACAGTCATGTAAGTGAAAAACTAAACAGTTTAAAATCATACTGTAATTTAGTTTTCAATTATACATTCATAAGTAATTTCACTTGCAAGTAGCCCACTGAAAGCTGGCTTACAGAGTTATTTCAATTAGCTGTCTTCTTAAGTAATTGTAGAATGAAGTCATATATTTCAACAGTCATAAACACTCAGTTTTGCTTGCTGAAGGGTTTTGTTGTTCTATTAGATTTTCCCTTCATGAATTCAATTTTAATTATGCCAGAAAACAGTCAAGCTGCTTCTAGTACTTTGGCTTGGCTGTGCTGAGGTGGTAATTGCCATAAAGAAACAAACTTTGTTTTATTTCTTTTGAGAGAGCAAGACAGCGGGAGACTATTAAGTATCACTAGAAACCTGAGATGAAATCAATTAAATTATATGACCTAGATGTATTCTCATTATAATCTGGGTCATGATTCACTGTCTTGGCAAGAGAAAAAAATGCATCAGCAAAACCAAGTCCCTTTCTGGCCCTGTGATGCCCACCCATCTGAACCAGGCTGCCAGAATGAAGTGGTCAGTGCTGTGACCACTAATTTTGATAAGACTGGTTAATGATGTGTGACTTTCTGTACAAGCTGGGCAGAAACTCTTCTGCATTAAAACTGTTCTAATAGCTTTTTTAAAAACCATTTTTAATGACAGCCCCAACAAAAGAATGCAAGTTAATTATCCAGGGAGGGGTGGAGGGAAGAGGGGGAGATGACACACATATGCCAAGAAAATAACTTCCTGAAATGAGAGGAATCATATTAGGGTGGTTGTGTCTTGTTCAGTTTCTTTTCACAGTTTTAGACGTCTTGAAAAACTACACTGTAACTGTTGCTTAATTTAACATGTAGAGCAATTTTAAGCAACACTATTTAATCTGTTTTGACTAGTTCCTTGATTTTTCTGGTATCTTGTATGATAGTGAGTGATGCTTTGAGATGTGTAAGAGATGAATGATCTGTGGTAAAAGCAAGGATTAAAAAATAGGTGCAAACTCAACCAATTCCTTTTAACAGTATCAATCAGTGCATTTTTGCTGTGCTCCTGCAGGTATGGTGCTGTCTGTTTTCAAGTGAGCGTTTTTGTAGGCATGCCAAGTGATCTATGGCATTGCTTAGGTTTCTTTGAGTTCAGCTTTCAAATTCCACTTGTACACAATTTGGATATGTCAGATGATGTTACTGTCCACCACAAGTACTTGGCATAATGTGGTTGAGTTCCAGGTGATATGTCTGAGGATGTCCTGATTACCAAAACCTCTCCTGGAAATCTTCTTGTATAAGTCCATAAGATGAGAGGTGTAGCTGACCAAGTACCTGGTATTCAGTGAAGTAGACACTATTGTTGCCCTCTTCTATGGCATACCCCTGTGTATTGTGAGACAAAGCATACAGCTGTTTGATATGGAAACACTGAGTCACGGTAGGAAGAAAAAAAATCTTTTTAGGAAACTACAATGTCTGTTTGTTAAAAGAACTTGCCACAGATATGCAACTGTCAGTTACAATTGTAGCCCTGGTTTTTGACCATGGATATGCAGACTGGCTTCAGATGCCAAACACTTCCATGTGGAAATCTATGCACCTCCCCAGGTTCCATGCAGAGTTCATCAGGAATATTGCCAGGATCTTTAATTTTGCATTGTTATTTCCCACGAGTAAAACTGAGGTTATGTTTAAGTAATGAGATGCTGTCAAGAGTACAGGGAGCTTCTCTTTCTGTTTTGATTAAGGCAGCAGACAGGTGATGTAGCTTGGGGACAGCTTTCAAGGAGAAACCCTGACCGTGAGGTCTCCAACTGCACTCAACCAGGTCTTAATTCAGCCCCCTCTGCTTGCTGCCCTCAGCCTCATTTATATTCTCACTCTTCTCTTGGTAACTTTCCACTGCTCTTGGCTCACTGTACATGTTCTACTTTACTACTTTGTCTCAAATTTAGCCAGGCAGGAGTGTTCCTGTTCCAGGTCAGCAGGCTGGGTCTCAGGGAACCTCAGCAGATCCTGAGGTTCCCTGTGGGACACCCTGACAGGGGTTCCTGGTGCAGTGCAGGATGGGCAAGCTCAGGAGAAGCTGGGGAAGCAGATGAGGGAGGATCCTTCTTATACCCCTGTGTGTTGACTGAAGTAATGCATAATTGACAATTGTGTGGAAGACATCTGGTTGGGAGAGCATGTTTCATTTAAAAACTTTTTATGAACGAAATAACCTGACTTGAGAATTCTATGTGCCTGCACTACAGCTCTGAAATTTTACTTTTTCATTTAAGTTTTTAATTCAGTTTAGAAGTTACAGGTCTCAGGGTGGCTTGGAAGGCAAATGCCATGTACTGTGAAAAACTTGAATCCTGTTAATCTCTGACTGGAACTGTAGTGTTGTCATGCTTAGTTCTATAGCCCAGGAGTGTATTACAGCCCCAGAGTTCCTGACATGGAGGTTATGAACAGTACACTGTTCAGTTCCTGAGCAGGAGCTTTTTGGCACCTGGCAGACTCCCAGCAATCAGATGCTGACCAGTTCTGAGCAGGCAAGTTCACCGCAGGGGCACCTGGAACCACAGTCTGTAATCATGGTGTCCCTGAGGAGTCTGTGTGCATTGGAGGAGGAACTGGTACAATCTGTGTGTGTTTGTGGTGGCCTTCAGGGCACAAACTAAAGAAGGGGAGTGAACATGGGATTTTGGAGACTGGGGCGATAGCTTCACACAGGTTGAGTCTTGATCTTAATGGGGACAAATGTCCTCTTACACATCTATTAACTTCATAGACATCATGGGTCTAAAAATAATGCAATTGGAGCAGTGTGATGCCTAAATAATGTGGACAAGGGAAAGGGGGAGCTGCTGATTCTGTATACTGAAAACATGCTTAAAGGATATAGATCTTTAAGATATCACAAAGAAATGTGCATGTTAATGTGTTGATATCATCAATGAAGTGATGATCATAATGCAAAGGAACCAAACCATAACCTCACCAGCTGTTTTAGCATGACCTCCTGGAACTCAGCACACTGTTTTAATTTAATAACCTACTTTCGTTATGTTGATCAACAGCCACTAAGTGCTAGTGATAATATCTGTACTGATGTAGCTGCAAGACATTAAGCCATTTGGCCAAATATGGTGTTTTATTTAACTGTATAATTTAATCATATTGATATGTTGTAGACAGTTGGCATCGAGAGAAATGAAAGACTTTTTATAATCTGTATAAATCAGGATTTATGATCTGGAAAAAAGAAAAAAATCTTTAAATACACGTGAAGTGTTATTTGCTAATAGAAAATATGTAGTATGTTGAATTAAGTTATAGTTATTTTTCTTAGCAAGTCAACAAACTAGACAATTGTTCTTCAGTGAACCAGCATAATTAAATTGCTTTCTTATGATTTCCTGCACTGAATGTCAGGTATATGATTACCCCCATCTTATTTCCTACTTACCTGCAAATGCATTCATAATTCTGAAAAGATCACCCATTCAAGTGTTTTTATCCTGTTATGCCACAAATTGCTGTGTTTTCATCCCATTTTGAAAGTTAATTTTGGGTTCTGCAACTTAGAATAGGATTTGCTTTGCTGCCTTTTTTTTTTTTTTCTTTCCATAACAGAAATCTTGAATTCTGGCAACAAGGGCTGTCTTCTACTGAAATTGCTAAAAAGTGGTATATGTCAAGTTCTTTCAGTGCACTGATTCAGCCTGAAATGAGAACTTCTATCAATCAATGTCTTTAAGTACTATTTGCCTTGCTTATATGACTGTTAAAAATGAACATTATTTCCAAGCATTGTTGCAAGACTTTATACCTATAGTTTTTCTGCTATGAGTGGCAAAGGTGAGCCCTGCAGAGGTGTCCTCAGGAGTGATTGGTAGTCAGTAACACAGGCAAATGAACCCACAGAGCATGTTTGTTTGTCTTTCATAAATTAAAACTGACAGTAGCTTAAAAACCTGCAGCCAATGCATAAAAGCAATAAATCTGTATTTACATAGAATGAAAGGAGATGGTGTTTGTTTGTAAATTGATAATCTGCATAGGCTGTGTGCCTGATAGCCTGGAATTGGCTGAGTGCCTAAATAAATGAGTGGGAAGGCCAATTTACCTTCCTGTGGAATATTCCACAGAAGTGAAAACCTATCATTTTTCTAGTCTAAGACCAAAGGCACCAGATGGTTTTGATTTATTTGGTTTCTTTTGTTGAGGAAATGACAGATAACTGTGGTGCTGAATTTTTTAAAAAGCAGTATTTTTCAAGGACCTTGCTTATAACCTTTTTTTTTTTTCTTTTTTGCGACAGTCTGCAAGGTGAAGGGTAAAATATAGTGGCATAATCTGTATATTTTGCCCAAGCTGGAATAGATTTGTTGACCATTAAAGTTGTTATGACTGCTCTCAGCATGGAGAGTTTTAATGTACCCCTTTCTCCAGTCACTGCAATGTGCCTGGTAGTGCTGGGAAACACTGGGGAGGCAACTCAGAAATGGTAACTGCACACTTTGTCTCACAAAGCTTCCCTGTGGCCCACTGCTGAGGGGTCATTCAGTTTTGTCTCAAATTGCCCTGGGACAGCATCACTGTATACAGTAAACAAGATAAATTTCAGGGGAAGAGTCACATCCACATCAACAGCTGGACAGGGACAAATAAAAAAGATGTGTCGCAGTGGCTGAACTTCGATGTTTCACTTGGCTTTTTGCTCCCAAGTGCATTCCCTGGCTGCAGCCAGGATCTTGTATTAGAAACATCAAGACAGCTGTTACAGTCTGGAGAATCCCCTAGGATAAGGAAAATCACCTTTGGAAAGGCTGCTCATCTGTGTGTACCAGCGGGAACAAAACAGGCCTGACCATTGGGGTTTTGTTTGTTTTTCTTTTTTGGCTACATAAGAAGACACATTGATTTGGCCAAACTGAAGAGATTTCCTGGAGCCTCTGCTCATCCAAAATTGGTTGTTGCCCCAGCAAACTACTATTGAGGTCAATGAGGTTATGTCACCTTACTGCAAATTGATTTTCTGGGGATAAAATTGTATTCTGTGTTAATTAATATGCTCAAATCATTTCCACTGGCACAAAGGCGTGTCTGCATGTGCCAAGTGAAATATCCTGAGTAAGTGTAAGCTGTTCAAAGCAAAATGATTCATCCTGAATTAGATAAAAATTGGCATAGATCAGTAGTAAATTTAGTCTGCTGGATCAATGCAAAAATGCTTGGGTCATTCAATCTGATCTGGCCTCCAGGCTCAGCCACATTAGCCTGCTCACTGCTTGGTTGGCTGTGTGGGACAGAGCATTGAACATCTGGCTCACAAGATGCTGTGTTCGAGGTAATGTTGACACTGACATTCTCTTTATTAGTTGCTGTATCTTTGGAGCCCTTTTCAGTGGACCTACTGAAGTCACTGACTCATTGGGCAGTCAGCTTTGAAAACTGAAATTATTATATTGATACTTCCCTCCTGGAGCTAACATTCAAGTAATGGGGCAATGAAGGAAACAGGAATGATTTAGGGTACAAGAGCAATCTTCTAGAAAGAAATAAGGTCATTTCTGCTGCTTGCCAGTTCTCAGTTTGTGGCAGTTGAGAAAGATATTGTATCTGTCAATGAAGTTGTTATTAAACATTGTACAGTTTTGAGATGGTATCTATGAAAATATTTGTATGAACTCGTAAGAAACAAAACACTGGTATGAAAAATAACTGTTGGTTTGGGGTTTTTTATTTTTAAAAAATACGCACTTAATTTCTGACAAATTAGAAAAACAAATTATGTTGTCAAAATAAGAGATCCAGAAGCTAAGAATGTACCTATGTATTAAAAGGAATGTGCTCAAAACATGTTGCAAAACACACCTTGTCATCGGAGAATATATCAGTTTTGCATTACTTTAGGGATAGATAACAGAATGTTTTATTTTGCATGTTAGACTATTAATTATCTGCAATTCCGTAAGTTCCCATGTGCCCCAAGACATTATGTACCCTTCATACCATCTGTACCTATGAGGTATCAACACATCAGTGCTCACACTGCAACTCGTTTGAGGATTTATCCCTCACTTTCAGGGCTGACAGTGAACACTCTCTCCTCTGGCAGGAAGAGGACTTCTACACGGGGAGATTTTACACTGATGTGAAAATGCAGTTGTAATATTAAATAAGCAGGAGAAACATGCAGTGCAGAATTACCATTCTGTGGTTTCTTGGTTTTCTGATTGTTTTTGCTCTATTATCAAACTTGGAAAGAAGAAAGCTTTGTCATCTTTTTGTGCATGGCATAACCTCATTGCACTCTGCTGTACTCTTCTAACTGCTAGAAAAGGTAATCAGTCAGAAGCTTCTGATAATGGCGATCAAGAAAATAATTTATTTTTCTGTCACTGCAGTTGAAGTGGTGCTTTTCACTTCATAAGGAAGGAAAAAAAAACCCAAGCAAGATGATATCATGGTCTTTTTATACTCCTAAAAAGCTGTTTGCCTGTATTATTCATCTTGTTACATTATTTGCTTTTCAGTCCAGTCTCTCATACAAGTTGAAACCATAAAAAAAGGAAAAAGAAAAAAAGCCAGCTTTACTTCCAGTTCTGTGAGATACTTAGAACATGGCTGGACAGTTAGATCTGATTGAACCTGGTTTGAGGAGGGAGCTGGACTAGATGGCTCCCAGAAATCCCTTCCAGCCTGGGCTTCTCTGTCATTCTCTGTGTGGCTTAGAATGAAACATTAGAGCTGCAAGCAAGTGGGATAGAAGGTGCTTTAGGAAGGTGGAGGTGATGAGGGCAGGTGTTCTGGGGCATAAGCTGTCATTTGGGGAATCCTAGGGGCTGGTGCTGAAAATTCACATGGCTACAAGCCTTTTCAGGAAGCTTGTAGGCAGTAAATGCTGCTGGAAAAAATTAACCATCTTATCAGTGATCCATTACAATGGGCTGCTCAATGTAAAAATACCTATTTCTTATACTTCTTTATAAAGAGAATCTACAGGGTTTTTTCCTTATAGTGGCTACTTCTTTCTGTGGTAAGCAGAAACTTCATGACAGCTTTAGCTGGCATTTCTTTTCAAGGACTTTTAAATCCTCAGAGTTTGAAAATAATAAATCAGGCTAAATGTATTACTATAATTCAGTAATTTGGAGAGAATAATGGAAGTGAAATTTTTGTGTCTGAATATAGAAAGATATGCATATTAGTATGGTAGTGTATGAGCTGTATGCATATTATGTGCATATATTTACATTTCTGGCATAATATGTTCTAATTGAAACAAACAGTGCAACAGCAGTCAATGGACTATTATGTGGAAGTAGACAGGATTTACTTACCAAAAATGTAATCAGTTTTTACATTACTTCAGCATTTTCAAGATGCAAGATGTGTAATAATCACTTCAGATGCTATGTATAATTAAATTATTTAAATGTATTCCACTTTCCAGGTTTCAAGGTCACAGTGAGATATTAGATATTCCTTTTCTTTTGTTATCATGAAGGTAGTATGGACCACGTATAGAAGAAAACTTCTGTTAGAACAAATGAATATGTAACCAGGTGAGCTTAAGAAATAGTCATCTAAAATAATTACAAAATAAAGCAGAGCCTGAAGTGAACAAGCCTTTTTCTTTATTTTTTTTCAGGATGGTTGAAGGTGTTTTAAATGCATTATTTGTGCTGTATCCTTATGACATGGTAATTTTGAAATTAGCTTTGTAAACCTCATTTTAAAAACACAATGCATGTTAAAAAAGAATAATATTCAAGTGAAACCAAATGTCACCTTGGCTAAGGCTGCTCAATGCAGCATATAGATGAAATGCTCATCTTATTCTCATTCTGACTAGCAACCTTTTTTTTTTTTTTCCCCTTGGAAAGGGGACAAAACTCACACTGTCTCATGACTGCAATGCTGAAAAGAGCAAGGTGACAAAACTCTGCAGGATACTTCATTTTCTTAGCTGTTGTTATGTTTATTGAGATCATTTATTTCTGGGTAGGTCTGTATTACACTTTGGCAAACAAATTTGATATAATCTCTTCTAAAAATCCAATCACCCTTGTAAATGAAGAAGTCTGTGCTTTCTGCTGTGCTAATATCCCTTCAAATTTGCTAATTTTGAACATTAGTAAAATCTCTTACAGTATATGGTGTTTTGAGACAGACACTGGTAGACATTAGAAATTAATGATGGTAGTGGCTGGAGACATACAGTTATATATTAATCAGGCAGTATTGCTTATGTACTAACAAGATATGACTGATGCACTGTGGTTTTTTACAGGAGGTTTGGAAAGTGTGTGCATTGATTATTGACAATCATGTGTGTTTGTGTACTGGTTCCCAAGACACTGTGGATGCTAATCACAGACTTTGTCAGAGGATGCCTTCCTTACAGGAGAGGATTGGAAGTGGGGTGTTTAGAGGGAAAGTAACTGAAGATTAACCACTCTGGGCAGTGCTGGTTACAGACAGAGCAAAGGAAGGCTGCAGACTTTCATCTCCTTGTTGATTTTAATGGCTCTATTAAATAATGTGCTGCACCCTCCCCATCCAGGAGCCATGAAAATACATGTTTCTCCATCAGAAATGCTTGTTTATCTTCTGAAGCATAGAAAACTACAGCTTACTATATACCCACAGTCTGGGCTTTAGTTTTTGGACTATATAATTATTTACTATTTACTATATAATTATTTTAAAATTTTATTATTATAATTTTAAGTCAAAGATCAAGATTCAGATATATCCGAGAGGGAATGCAAATTTGCTGCATGTCCCAGGACACTTAAAATGCAGGTAAAAAAATACATCTTTCCTGCACTTGACCTGCTGCTTTCTCTGGTGAGGTTGATAAAACTACAGCTGTAGTATTAAAATGAATTCAATGAAAACTAGTAAGTTTTTCCGTAGTACTCTGTGGTGTACTTACTCGTATGAAAGTGGTGATGGCAGATATATGGAGACAGGTGTCAGGTAAAGTGAGGCAGAAGGGGAGGCAGTGAACAGGCAAAGCTGCTGAACTATTTTTGTAAGAATCACAGCAAATGAGAGTTATATATGGGATATAATAGCAGACATTGAAATAGCTTTTGGAGGGATTTCTCCAAAATGGGAGCAAGGTTTGGAGAAGTTAGAGAGGTACTTGCTGAACACTGTAGCTGGTGGGTCAAAGTGCTGCTATGAGGGCAGATGGGAAGGGAGGGTTTATTTTTCAGCAATAAATGCATAGTTATAACTGGAATGAATGTGAACCATGAAGGGCTGTGCAGCTGAAGTCAGGTACCTTGTGTGTTGGGGGGCAGCTCTGAATGGCTGCCAGGTAGCTGGAGCTGTGGACTAGGAAAATAAAAATTAGTGAGAATATACATAAGCAACAAAGACACCATAAAACCTGAATTATGTCAGAAAATTTAGCGTAAAACTGAGTTTTCACTTTTTGTTTTGAGAATGATGAATTTAAATTATTGTTTCAGTTGAGGGAATAACAAATGCTTTATCTGTGCACTTTATTAAAAAGTGCTCTGCAGCTTCCTGAAGTTAATACCAACTTCATTTTGTGCAGAAGATTTTGAAGGATAAATATAAGAGGTGGTGCCATTGAAGGTAAGATGGTGTCCTAGGCTTTGAGGTTCTATCAAAAGCAGGCACAACAGATAGGGAGCTGCCTTGTGAAATAGGAAAATGGTATTTCAAGCTGCATTGTCAGGACTGAAATGTTTTCAAGGAACTTGGTTTTGTTTTTGTGCAAGAGTTTGCTTTCATACGCACTTCCCATAGTTTCTCATGTCAACCCCTGCCTCAGCCATCTTAGTGTTTATTATTTCTCCTCCAAAGGCAGATGGGTGATAGTTAAAAAAAAATCTTGTCATTACCATTGGCATCCCCTGAAGAATACCTGGTAGTGAATTCTTTCTCTTTTTGGGAAATGGAAAATATGTGAAAATGGCAGCCTTTCAGTCCTCTACTTTCATTATAGCATTCCTAGCATGGAATTTACATCTGTAATATTTGTGCTTACTGCTTAGCTCTAAAAGTGCTGGGTAAGACTTACACAATTATATGCCATAGCTTGTTTTAAATTCCTGTGATTTATGGAAGACATTACTCAGTTATCATGCAAGTTTGTTGTAGTAACATTCAAGCAGATTTTTTTTTAAATCTATTTTTAGCATTAGAATACTGATCTTTTATAATTCTCAGTGATATAAATAAATCTAAGGCTTCCTTCTGTGTGTATGAATATATTATGTTCAGGCATGTACAAGCATATAAGTAAAATATTCACTAACATATTTGTAAAATAATAGATAACGACTAATACATTTAAAGCAGAGCAACAGCTGGGCAGAATATTTGGGTATTGTAAACTGTCACACCTTCAATGGATTTGACTAAATTTCTACTGTCTGGATCATATAGAACTAATTGAGTCTCCTTACATAGGCAAGTATTGACATGTAAGTATTTCAGATGGTAATTTGAGGATTGCTAATGCATTGCTCTCTTGAATTTCAAAGGTGCTTGCATAGATATGAGGGAGAAGAGAGTTTCTCACACTCATCTTTTTATCATGTTTCTGCTGAAATGTAAAATATCAAGAAACATTCTGTTTTCATTAAAGGTTGTCTTGGTAATTAGATGGTATATTCTAACTTTCTCGTCTTAAAAAAACCAAACCAAATGATTTGAAAAGTGTTAGCAATTTCTAGCTTTTGCACTGATCCATGGTGTTGATTCTTTGAATTCAGCTTGTTGGGAATTATTTCTACAGTAGGTATGTTTCCACCACACATTTTGATAACTAGGAGTTTAAAATTTTTATTTTACTTATTAGAATTACAAAGAGAGCAATTAAGATGTAAAATAAATTGGTGTTGGCTGTATTAATATTAAATATGAAAAATGAAAAATGTGACATTTACTGGGTTATAATTTAAATGTCAAAACAAGGGGATGAAAAATAGGGCAAAAGCCTGTGGCATCCTTGAAATGATCATCCTGAGATGCATAGATGGCAATCTAGTACCGTTTCATGAGTTTCTCTTTCAATAGAAATAAAAATCTCCAAGCAACATGCTCCTTACTAATTGTTTTAAAACGCGAAACTTTTTTAATTGGTGGCACTTCCAAGAATAGAATATAAAGCAAACTTTCACTTTAAAGTAGTAGTTATTGATTGCCCACCGTGGAAGACCTGTCACTTGTGAGAGGGAAGGCTCACTCCACCTTGTGCTGTGTGGCTCTAAGAAGTCAACAGTATAAACTCAGGTGTGGACAGGTGTGATATTAATTCTGTGGTACTGAAAGTAAATTCTGGGAGTCAAAGGTAGGGAAATACTCTCCTTTTTCCTGTACCCCTCCAGACAATATGCAGCATTGGAGATCTTTTAACACATGACTTTTATATACCTGGTGTGGTGGCCTGTTAACCCCGTGATTCTGTATGTTCCCCGTGTTCCCTCCCTAGCTTGGCCACTCCCTTGGTTTCTCCCTATTTGCTTCTGTACCCCAACCCCACCCAGGGACTGCCCCTGGGCCCCTGGCAAAACCACCCTGCACTCAGACTCTCTCAGAGGCCTCTCTACCTCTGAACATCATGGGGACAAGATGTGATTAAAGCCATCTCAAACCCTCATGAGAGACCCTTCTCTGCCTTCTTTACCATCCACTGCGTTGTAACGCTGCCAGCTGCAGGAGCCAGATCGCAGGGCTGTCCGAAATGGACTCCGGGATGTGATTAATCGCATGGCCCTAGGAAGCCCTTGCTGAGCTTTCAGGCCGCAGCAGCCTGCTAGGCAGAGTCCAGCGGTTACAACAAATGGTGAACCAGTGTGAGGCAATATGTGCCCTGGAGAGCCTAGTCGCCTTTGGGAAGCCATTTCCCTGACTGAAGGGACAGCCGGTAGCCTCCTGAGAAGAGTAGTGCTTTTGACAGAGGTTGGCTGGCAGTGATGGACTAAACTGAGTGCTTTTAGTTGATTCTCCGTTCTGGAAAGCTCTCAAAAGGAGCCTGGTGGGCCTGGTTAAAAGAGTGGGAGACTCTTTGTTGCTGGTAAGCCTCAGAAGGGAGCCGGGAAGTCCTGGTTCAGGGGGTTGTTTTTCTTTTTAGTTTAATCCTTTTGCCTCGGTTTGGGTGGAGGGTTGGGAGTGGGTTCTTGTCTAGGTGAAGGAGATCATGCCTCATGGAAGCCTCAGCAAAAAATATAACCCCATCCATAACAAGAGAAGATACAAGTTTAGTGCCCCCAGTTTTGGGAGTTTATTTTAGCAGTGTGTGTGGGGTCTTCGCGCCTGAGAAATCTAACCTTTGTTTTGTTTCACTCAGTCATCTGGAAACAGAAACCTCCAATTCTCTCCCTCTAACCCTCAGGAGAGACTGGAAAATGTTCCGACCCTTCCATGCCTCCCCTGTCCCCTTACCGTGCTAGGGCTGATTACCCTGGCCCGAGAGCTCCCCTAAAACCCCTATCTTGACCTCTAAAACCCCTGTCATGCCAGCTCTAAGCAGTAACCAAGATGGCCGCCGCCAAATGGTTTGGCCCCACCATGTTGCCTTCTTTTTCTTGTATCTTCCTGCGCACGCGAAAACCTTTGGCTCCGCCCTAACCCCGCCCCCTGCATTGGTCAGTGTACTGCATCAGCTCCCTTCCCCCCTGCCCTGCCGGGGTAGCGCGGCACGCTGCAGTCCTGCCCCGATCCCTCCCCGCCAGCCAGCTCGGACCGCAGAGTGACAGCAGCGCCCGAGAGAGGGAAAAAAAAAAAAGGCAAAAAGCGGCAAGGCTCCCCGGCCCAGCCTCGGGACTGTGTGGGGCCAGCCCGGCCCCAGGCAGTGTTGGCAGCAGGAGCGGTGCCTGCGCCTGGGGGGAGCCCCAGCCCTGGATCAGACCCGCAGAGTGGACTCGGCCCAGGGATCGTGACCCAGTCTGACCTGATCGGCAGTTGCAGACGACGCAAAAAGAGCAGCGCAGCCTTCCCCTTCCCTGTTCGCCACGCCCTGATGAGAGAAGTGAAGAAAGCAGACACCAAAAGATGCTATCCTAGCAGCTTCAGCAGAAGAAGCCATGAAAGCCACTGCTGTGTGGAAACTCAGCCAGCACCGATCTCCAAAGACACAACCAGCTGCATCATCATTTTTAATTCAATTATTTTGCATTATTTTACCATTTTTATATTGTATAAAAATTAAGCCCTTCCCTTTTCATTTTAAATTGAAAAGGGCGAGATGTGGTGGCCTGTTAACCCCGTGATACCCCAACCCCACCCAGGGACCACTCCTGGGCTCCTGACAAAACGCACTCAGACTACGTTGTCTCTCTCTACCTCTGAACATCGCGGGGACAAGATGTGATTAAAGCCATCTCAAACCCTCATGAGAGACCCTTCTCTGCCTTCCTTACCATCCACTGCATTGTAACGCTGCCAGCTGCAGGAGCCAGATCGCAGGGCTTTCCGAAACGGACTCCGGGATGCAATTAATCGCATGGCCCTAGGAAGCCCTTGCTGAGCTTTCAGGCCGCAGCAGCCTGCTAGGCAGAGTCCAGCGGTTACAACAACCTGGCTCTTGGGTTGGGTATATTGTTGTAACAACTCTTTTTCCTTTGCTCCCCTATTTATTGAGGACGTGAACATGTCAATGTAATCCATGTCCAGAAACCTCTCTAAGAGTTCAGACATCTGAGGGGTCTGGCAGTAGCAGCTTGTTAGTAATTCTTGTTGGAAGTCTGGGCTTACAGAGCTGGGAAACTCCAAGGATGCAGCACAGTAGTAACAAAAACCTATCACAAAAAGTAAGAGGGGAATACCTTGAAGTGCTTACAAAAGCTGATTTGTTAGGAAGATTATTTTCCCTTTGCTTGATGAGAGGCAATGCAGTTTAGGTGTAGTGCAGCTCTGCATTGCAAAACTGTTACAGTGGAAAACTTGGAGGTCTGGGGATGGGCTTGTGGTGGGATAGGCCAGGTGGGAAGAACTCAGATTTGCATGCTTGAAAACTGAGACTGCTCAGGAGCTTTGTGGCATGTATGTTCAGACTTGTTTTTTTTTCTTCCTGAATGTTTTGCTTTTATGATTCCATGTTGACTTAAACCTTAAGTAAATGGAAATTAGACTGAACTTAGAAAGGTCTAAGAATTATGGGGATTCTGCTTGAATTACTAACAGATTTTTTTTTTTTTTTTTGCATAGCTCAAAAGTTCTCTCAAATGTCTTTTCTTCCATTATGCAGCTGAGAGATGATCATGATCTTATTCAAAACACTCAACTACTTTGTAATATTTATATTGATCTGCACATTTGACATGAGGCTGTATAACCATGTAACTTGTCACAAGGACAATGTATCGAAATATTAATGGCAAAATATTAATTAATATTAATTGATGGCCATGATGCTGAGCATCCAAGGGACAGTCCTCAGCCAAGCTTCCTCCTTGACATCCAGACAGTTTTTACTCTTGATTTCCATGGCTCTTTCCCTGTCAGTCTCCAGAGGAGCAGTGCAGCAAGTTTCTTTTTCTCACTTTAAGTCTCTTCTTTTTCTGGGCTGATTAACTAAAATCTTTCCTGTGCTGGACTCAAAGGAAATGTACTTGAATGTCATGGACACTATTTAACACTTCCAAACTGAAGGAAAAATTGGTGTAAAAAGTAATAGTTTTCCAGTATTGGAAAAGAGCAAGTGGCTGTTTTGATAGATGTTCATGCTTGCCAAAAGGAAAGATGTTCAACCTGAGAATCAATAATTCACACTACAAGATAAGAAATAGTGTGTTTTACATAAAGCTACTTATTTTATCTTTAAGCTTACCTTGTATTTGGCATATTTTCAGATATATTAATGAAAGTGCATCTGATCAAAAAAAAGGGCACACTGTCTAATAAAATTATTGCTGCTCATTTATATTTTGATTAATGACTGCTTCAAAACATGATTTTTAGTATTTGGTGTCGAGTTAGAAGAAGGTTTCTACTGAGGAAAATCTTATGACCTGACCTTTATGGGTATGTGAAGGGAAGGAAACCTGATCATGGGGAGAGCAGTTTAAGGTGAAAGGAAAAGACAACAAATGGCTATAAATTCTCTGGGAATCCGTCTGGAGGATAAAGATTAATGAGAGGTGAAAAGTTAAGCAGCATCCCCCAGTAATTTGTCTGATTATCTCAGATGATACTGAGGTATAATACTAAAATTTTTGACAAGTTGTATAGCCCTTATATTTATTATTTTTCATGTTAAGTGGGGTTTTTTTCCAATGTCTCATTTGTAAGATGGCATGACTGGGTTCTTTCTAGCACAAAATTAGCTGTTTTCATTTGCTCCTTGGTGAAAGCTCACCTCACTGTAAACCTCTCAAACACTGCACTGATACAGCAAGAGTTGGCTCAGGTTTCTATGCAGAACTGTCACTTATTTTAACCTGTTTAACTTGAGATTATGAATAGAAACGTTGTATGGTGCCTCTTCTTAGTCAGGGCCAACAAGATCTAAAAAGTCTATTGTTTCTTACCATATAAAACACAATTCTTTGTTACCTATGATGTGAACATATAATCTGGAAATTCAGTTTTCTTTTCTGGAATAAATAGTCTGCAAATCCTTAAGCTATGTCCTATTGTATTGAATTAACCTTTCCCTGACATTTAAGTATAATCTTTTTCACTCCTTCCCAGTACATAATTTAGTAAAATGGAAATAAAGTGGCTTGCTGGAAAAAGATATCACTAAGCTCTTTTAAACTTAACTGTTCAGCTGCTCAGAGATATCAAACATACTACATGAGCAGTTTCTTTAGTGTATCACAGGACAGTACAAAAGTTCTTTGCCACTTTATAATAAAGCTATGTATTTAGATGAAATGCAGAATATTTTTCATTGAAGTTTCTCTGAAGTAATTGTGCTTTAATGCTAGAGTGTTGCTTCATGTTATTTTTCGATTAGTTTATTTACGAGGATCATAAAATCACTTCTCTCATTTTAATGAGCACTACAGCTGACAAACTGAAACTCAGTTTCATATGAAATATTAAGTCAAGTTCTGCAAAAGGGTATGTTTTGGAACAGACCTAGTGATTTATTTCTTTTAATACTATTAGTCTTGTTCAATAAATATTTATGTATCACTAGGAAAAAAAATAAGAAATTGAAATAGCCTTGATAATCATAATAAATTGGGGCAAGAAAAAATAATAATCCAGAGGAAATTCTCATTAAGGAGAGTCTCATGGAGAAGTTTTCTCACAAGTTCAAATATAGCAGCAGGGACAGGACTTCTGAACTGCTGTTGTTCTGTAATATTGGATATTGTAGAACTGAGCAGAATCAAGCAAATAAAGCTCTTCACAGCTGAATTACTACTGGAACATCAACTGCAGCTGCCTCTCTGAACTCTAGCAAGTGTTTATTAAAGTTTCTGACTTTGGTGTGTGATCAAACACATTCTCTGTATCAATGAGAGGTAGTGGTAGCTGCCCTGAAGGTTACAAAAGCCAGGTGCTCTCAAAGTCACTATGCTTGAATATATTAGGTGGATGTGACTTTCTTTACAATTCCTAATGTCTGCTTATTTCAAAAGCCTAAAAAGTTATTTCAATCAAATTTTCCAAAGGCAAAAGGAAAAATACTTTGATACAAGTAATATAAAACTTTCTTCAGAGTATCAAAATTTTATTGTCACAGGAAGCAATTTTTTCTTCAAATAAAAAAAAATCAAGAAATGCCAACTGGACTTGTACAAATGGGCTTTAAAATTGTATGGCTGAAAGGAATTACTCATATGCTGTAAGAGGACAACTCTCTCTTTGGCTTGCTGAAGATTTATATGGAGGTGGTGCTGATCCATGGTGCCACCGAACTCCTACAGCATTTGTCCTCAGCTTGTCAAAATGGTTTTGTTAATTTGCCAAAGCAAAAAGCCCACAGTGTCAGCTGGAAACCTGTTCTTCTCACTCGAGGTGGCTGAGTTTGCCTTAGGAAGATGGAAATGGAAAGAAAATGAAAGCACCTACTTACAAGGTTCCAGTCCAATGGCCAATATTTGCAAAATGTTCTTTCTTTTCCTCCTAATTTGCAATTGTAGAGTCAGCACTGCAGAGAGTATCTGGGCAGCCTAAATTTTCCTCATCTCTGGGTCATATACAGTGTATGATTCCTATGAGCCTGTGCCAGTTTGGGCAAATTTGGAAATACATCCTCTGAGAGAAGGCAGCTTACAACCATCCCTCCCCCACCAGGTTTGGGAAAAAATAAATTTTCCTTGAAATATTTAACAAACACACAGGAAAAGGATAATAATGCTAAATAATAATAGAACCTCTCGCTCTGCTGAGAGAAACCTGGGAAAATTTCAGAGTCCTTCCGTAGTCTCTCTCTCCCCCTCCTTGGAGCTGGGACGGGGTGGTGGGCCCACCTCCAGGGCCAAGGCCTTGGTGGAAAGTCCTCCCAATGTATTCTGATGTTGAAACCATCCAGCAGAGAAGAAGGGAAATATCGGAGTCCCAGGAAAACAAAGTTCAACTCTCCAGAGGAAAAGGAGCTGAAAAACTGGCCAAAAGCTGGCTGGAAAAAAAAACAAGCCGGGTGCTTCCTCCCGCTCCCGCCGCTGCTGTTAGAAGCAAGAGGAGTCTGTATCTCTGTGTCCTTGAAACATGAAAACAAACTGCAAAACTGCTTTAAAAAGTTCCCTCAGTTTTTCCTCTCCCCCCTCTCAGGCTCAGTTTAAAGGCATAGAAAGGCACAAAATTAATTTCTGGGCATAGGGCAGTGATATGGATACACATCATAAAGTAACCCCAAGACAGAGCCCTAAATTTCTTAAACCAGTGCTTTCAGTAAATCAAAGAATCAAGGAGGCAATAAAATCGACTCTCTGCAGCTTCTCTATCAGAAGACATTTCATGATTAATGTCAGGAAAATTTTGTATTTTACTATTGCAGTATGGGTGGATGGTAAAGTGC
This sequence comes from Coloeus monedula, assembly GCF_965178545.1. Lineage (NCBI taxonomy): Eukaryota > Metazoa > Chordata > Aves > Passeriformes > Corvidae > Coloeus > Coloeus monedula. The sequence continues at coordinate 12,660,953 of NC_138795.1, read as the reverse complement.
CGCGACCTTCCCAAAAGCGTCTCCTTACGAAGCTGCTTGGCGAGGCCACTGCACGTGTGCACACCACACCGGATAGCTTAGAGTAAACCGGCAATGAAGAAAGCAGGAAGGGTCCTCGTATGGGAGAAGTTTATTCCAGCCACGTGAAGGGGTCCAGGGATGAATACAGGGAACAGGGAGGGTCCAGGTTTATATACAGGAGCGGAGGGAGCATTGGAGACCAATGATCTGAGGGCCTGGGGGCGGTACACAGGCTGGGGTATGGGAGCCAATGGGAAACTCCAAGGGTGTGGCAATGGGGAAAGGGCCAAGGGGGGAACAGGGAGTGGAGAACCTTCTGGAGTAGGGATTTATTAGGTAAGAAGGGGCAGGGAGGCCAACGGGACAACTGGGTAGGCCCACTGGCCTCCACATTTTACCGCAGAGGTTCTCTCATCCTCTGCTTTTCAGAACTTAAGACATCTTTTCTAGCCCTCAGCTGCATAAGTAGCTGTCAACAGCACCCAAATTAGCTGATATTTTGTATTTAACAATTTTAAACAAATTTTACCTGCTGTTAAAATGCACTTTAATTAGGTCCTAAAAGATGTGCAGGCTTGTTACTGTCACACTTTTCTAATATTCTTCCCCTCCAAACAAAAATCTCCAGCCACACCCTTCCTGTCTGGGTTATCCCCATGGAGATCAGTATTTTGAGAGAAACTTTCTTGGAGCATCTGTCATAAAGTGTTATATCCACAGATGCTGAGTTAGATTGTCACTGTAGTGATGTACACGTGTCAGAAAAACAGGACCTTTGATTGTAGCTGTTGTAATAGGTCTCTTTTCATTTTCCCTTCCTGTTGCTGCCTGTTCCGAGCTTCCCCTCCCCCTCCCCAAGACACTTGCCTCTGCCATGTGCTCCGAGCTCCTTTGTTCCAAGCGCGGGCAAAACCAAATGTGACTCAAACTCTTCAGCAGTGTCTGATTGGCCGGTCACCCCGGGTCCGCACCCAGGCCTCCCCTTTCCCCTTCTCCAAATAAAAGAAAGGACCAAGGGGGGGCCCGCCCTCTTTGGCTTGCACTCTTTCTGCAAACATCTTGTCGTCTGTTTCTTTTTAAAAGCTTCTAATTGCGGGAAATTAGGCAAGCTGAAAGCTATATTTCTCCCTTTTTGTTTCTGCTGGTGGTATTAGATTTGCAGCTACCATTTTGCTGCTTTTAGAGCTACTGAAATCCTAGATTGCCCGTGCTACGTCTCTAGGCTGCCCGAGGCTTTCTAAGGCATTGAACTATGAGCCTAGCTGGTAAAAAGCTGTTGGTTCCTCATCTGGCACCCAGCGTGCTCTCTCCGACCCTCAGTTTTGAGAGACTTTTAGGGTGTCCCAGCAGCTGCGTGTCTGCTGGAGTTAGCTCTGCACATCCTGCCATGCCAGCTCTGTGTAGCAAGCTGTTATTTTTTGCGTAACAGCGGGCCCAGAGTCTCGGCCTGTACCCTCCCCCACACCAGGTGGTGAGGGAACGGCTGGAAAGTAGAAGATCCTCTTCGCTAATTTTTTTCTCCAGACCTGCTTTCCTGTGATAAATCCAGAATTCTGGTGAGTATTTCCATGCTGGTTTAGGGGCTCCTGTCTTAAGCTGGTGCCGGTGCAAACTTTCTCTTTTTTTTCCCTCTTTTTGGCGATTAGGGGCTGAGGTTTATGGTGCTGCATTCGTAATGGGATCTGAGGTTTCTGCACACCATAGAGAAATATACTACCAAGTTCAGAGTTACCTTTCTTGTACTGGGCATAAATACCCTAAAAATCTAGTTCAATCTTTTGTACGATGGCTTTTTCAGTACTCTCCTAATCTAACCTCCGAGGACATGAAATCTTCTGAATTTTGGGATAAGGTGGGGAGAAAACTCTCCTTTCTTAGGCGTTCAGGAAATGAAACAGTTCAAAATTTTTTCCTCTCCTGTTACTAAGTTATACTTTGCCGGAGAAAAAAGCAGTACATGAAAAGCCACTGAAAAAACCCTCTTTTAATCCTCTTACACCCTCTTCCAACCCGTGTCCCTGACCCCTCTTCCCTTACACTGGAAAACACAGACAGAGCAGACTGCGTTTTAGCTCAGGAGTGTTATCATACTCCTGGGTCACCCGTGTTTCCTCAGCACCCCGCCTTGGACTGGAATCCGGACACAGTAAAAGGACCTTTCCAAAATCTGTTCTCCACTCCTTTGTCCCCAGTTTTTAGCCCTCATGTTTTAAGCGCTCATAAAAACCCCTTCTCCCCTGATCTCTTTGTTCCCAGGGACAGCCATTGCCATGTGCTCGCAGCCCAGGAAAAACCCCCTCCCCCCAACCCCTTTTCTCCCACTTTGTTTGTCTCCAGTAATGGCGGATGGTACGTTTCTTCATCTCCAAACTACACCTCCCACAATCCCTTTCTCCCCACCCCACAAATCCCTTCTTGTCCCAATCCCCTCCCACTCCCACGTCGGAACCTATCCCTGCCCCCAACCCCACCCCCACAGCATCGTGTTTCAGCCCTCCCTCTGTTCCCTCCCGTGATTCAAGTACCACCCCTGCCTCCCCTAACCCCTCCCCTCCTCCCACTGCATCCCCGCCTCCACTCCCCGCCCCTGCCCCTCCATTTCCTGCCCCTGCTTCCCATTGTCCTGCCCCAGGTTCCCACAGTCATGTGACTACCCCCTTAAATCCTGAAACCCATGGTTACCAGGAAGTAACTCTGGCTGCTACTGCATTCTCTCGTATTAGCAATGGAGCTAACCCTGGCTTAATCTTATCCTTATTCTAATATTAAGGCTTATTCTTATCCTTATTCTAATATTAAGGATTTGTGCAAGGCAATTAAGGAGTTTGGGATGCATAGTAATTTTTTTAAGAGCCTTTTAAATGCTTCTTTTGCAACTCGCTTACTTGTACCTCATGATTTAATTACAATAATGCAAACTCTTCTCACACCTGGTGATTTTGTGTTGTGGAAACAACAATGGAAAATAATTTTATCTGATTTATTGCAAATTTTGTGGCAAACTCCAGATAATTACCTGGACTTTGACAACAACTATATCACATTAGACCTTTTATCTGGTGACAATAATATGGCAAATCCCATAGCAATGCTTATCCCTTGTCCAGTTCTTACTGAAATCACATGTGCTGCTGAAAAGGCCTTAACATTACTACCATCTCAGACTCCTACATCTCATTATACCAACATCACACAATTGCCAAATGAGAATATTACTCACTTTTATAACCGTTTGCATGAAGCTACCTTTTCCCAGGTCCCTAATCCTGAACTCCAACAAGCACTCCTACTCAAACTGCTCCAAGTGAATACGAATGATGCTTGCAAACAAGTCATCCTCACTCTTCTTTTGCATCCCCCCTCTGACTGTTGAATCCATCCTCGAAGTCTGTACAAAGAAGGTGCAGCTGAACACAGCTGTTCCCTTTTTAAAAAAAGTGGGGATGTGTTGAAGAATGGTTAGAGGATCAGGGGCATGGGTCATTGATAGAATTATGGATCAATAAAAGAACTGTACAAGCAAAAGGCCTGCAAGCAAAGGTTTGTGTGAGAAACTGCCTGCATGAGAAAGCACCTGTGTGAGAAACAGGCCTGAGAACAAAAAAGGAGTTTTGAGGATGTGCAGCTGTGCAGATCAGATGTACTGACCATGAGAAGGGAGGGTGAACTCCGAATTCTTTAATCATAACATCACTAGTAGAAGCTTGCCACTGTAGTCTAATTATGTAGAAGCAGAAATACGCTTGGATAGGTTTAAGCCAATTAAGAGTTAACAAGCTGGTATACTATATAAGTGCCTCTGGATTGCTAATAAACTGAGCTTGCTTTATCAATCACATTGGTTGTCTGGAATGTCTTCCCCCCCGAAGTCGTCGAACTTTTTCAACAGGGATGGTTGGGGAAATTGTGGAGAATGCTATGGGTACAGGGGAAACTCAATCGCGAAGTAACTTTATATGCTGTCGTTGTCAGAAAAAAGGACATGTAGCTCACAATTGCAGAACAATTATAATTGCTGATAAAAACTCTCTAAAGACTGTTTCCCCAGGTCAACAGCAGGGAAACTAGCGACCCAACGCATCCTAACAGCTCTGCATTCCGACATAAATAGTGCTGCAGACAAAGCAACTTGGACTTCTGGACTTAGGTTTAAGGTAACCTGTGATCAAACACACCATTTCAACAACAACAAACAGACTGTAATACCCATCTCATTCCAGAATCTGGACCACATGCCAGACTTTACATACCTTCTTGTTATTGGGGACACTCAGGAAACGCCTGCTGGGATAGAGGTTACACCCACACTCATGAAAGTAGATCAGAACGGGTGTTCTAACCTAACTGTACAATGTATATATCTACCATACTTTATGCCAAAGGGTCAAGTCATTGCACAGGCCATTCCACTGCCCAAATACCTGCCCACAGATGGTCATATCCCAGCCATCTGTTGGACTGAGGTTTTGGGAAATGATAAACCTGTAATAGAAGGTAAGCTCTGTCACAGATCACATAAAATCAGTGTCATAGGAATGATAGACACAGGTGCTGATGTGTCTGTCATTCTATTTGATAAGTGACCTGCGCAATGGGAATTGCAGTCTCAGAGCATCATACAAAGGATTGGAGGTACCCAAATTGCAAAGCAATCCAAAAACACCATTCAAATTGAAGGTCCTGAAGGACAAATAGCGACACTTCGTCTGTATGTCCTGGACACCAAATTCACCCTATGGGGAAGGGGTGCCATGTCTCAGTGAAGAACAAAAATTTGTATCATCCCTAGACATCAGAATTTTCCCTTGCGGCCGCTGGAGCAGAGTGCCAACCACAAAAGCTAACTTGGAAAACAGATGAACCAGTGTGGGTTAACCAGTGGTCGCTAAAAGAAGAAAACTTAGAGGCACTCAAAACATTAGTAGCTGAACAATTGGCTAAAGGAAATATAGTTCCAACTAACAGCCCATGGAACACACCCGCGTTTGTAATACAAAAACCGGGAAAGAACAAATATAGGCTCCTCCAAGATCTTGGAGAAATCAATAAGGTTATTGAAGACATGGGGCCCCTTCAGCCACGTATGCCATCACCTTCAATGCTCCCACAACTTTGGCATTTAGCTGTTCTTGATATTAAAGATTGCTTCTTTCATATTCCACTCCACCCTGCAGATGCCCCTCGATTGGCATTTTCTGTGCCCTCTATTAATCATGAAACTCCCATGGAACGTTACCATTGGCTTGTGCTTCCCCAAGGTATGAAAAATTCCCCAACTCTCTGTCAAGAGTATATTGCTAAAATTCTATCTCCCATCTGTGCCAAAGCAGAGAAAGCCATCATCCTACATTACATGGATGATGTGCTGGTATGTGCTCCCAGTAATCAGTATCTCGAGCAGACACTTAACATGGTGATTGAGGCCCTAGAGGCCAAGGGCTTTGAATTACAGCCTGAAAAAATGCAGAGAACAAGCCCTTGGAAATATCTCGGACTCAAAATCACAGAAACCTCTATCACCCCAACACCCGTCACCATTAATAATAACCCAAAAACACTAGAGGAAGTGCAACAGATCAGTGGGACACTGAATTATTTAAAACCCTGGTTAGGACTCACCACAGAGGATGTAGCTCCTATTGGCAAACCTGTTAAAAGGGGAAGGTGGTCCAGCATCCCCTAGATCCCTGACAGAAGAGGCAAGGCAGTCTCTCAAAAAGATACAAGAGCTCATTTCCACCAGACAAGTACACAGGTACCAGCCCTCCCTACCCTTTAAGCTTGTCATTCTAGGGGAGGTACCATGCTTTCACGGCCTCATATTTCAGTGGGACAAAGAGCAGAAGGACCCCCTCACATAACTGAATTCCTTCCACTCCAACCGCCTAAAATCACCACACAGCCACAAGAACTGATGGCAAAAATTATTATGAAGGGCAGAGCAAGGCTTCGCACCCTGGCAGGATGTGACTTTGCATGCATCTACTTACCTGTAACAACTAACACATTAGATCACCTACTTCAAAATAATATAAATTTACAATTTGCATTAGTTACTCAGGCCAAATCTCCAATCATTACCCAAAAGATACATTGTTTAATCTGGCATTCTCTTTCATCTCTCAAGAGATTCAAAGTAGAAAACCCCTCAATGCAATTACCGTTTTTACCGATGCTTCAGGAAAAAGTAAAAAATCCGTGATCACATGGAAAAACCCAAAGACGCAAAAGTGGGAATCTGACACCAAAGTAATCCAGGGTTCACCACAAGTAGCTGAACTAGCAGCTGTTGTTAGAGCATTTGAGAGGTTCAAAGAACCCTTTAATTTGGTCACAGACTCTGCATATGTAGCTGGAGTAACTGCTAGAGCTGAGCATGCTCTCCTAAAAGAAATGTTAAACAAGAAAATTTATGATTTGCTCTCAAAGCTAATTTATCTGGTTTCCCACAGAGAGCATCCCTATTTTGTCATGCATGTGAGGTCACATACAAACCTGCCAGGATTTATTGCAGAGGGTAATCGTAGAGCTGATGCTCTGGCTATGCCAGCAGACATAGTTTTATCAGCTGACTTACCAAAGCTCCCCCAAGTTTTTGAACAAGCAAAATTGAGCCATGCCAAGTACCATCAAAATATTCCTGCTCTTATCTGCATGTTCCATCTGTCACGGATGCAGGCAAAAGCAATAGTGGCAACGTGTCCCAATTGCCAGAAGCTACAGCTTCCATCACTGGGCATGGGGGTCAATCCCAGAGGCATTAATAGTGGTGAAGTGTGGCGGATGGACGTCACACATTTCCCTGAATTTGGGAGATTAAAATATGTTCATGTTTCCATTGATACCTTCTCTGGTGCTATGTATGCCTCTGCACATGCAGGTGAAAAAGCTAAGGATGTTGAAAAACATCTTGTCCAAGCTTCTGCTGTGCTCGGTATACCTGAGGAGATAAAAACTGATAATGGACCTGTGTAGGTAGAAAAATGGTGTTAGTGAGGACTTTGTGTTACTTTTCTAAGTCCGTGAGAGACTTTTCTCTCTCACAGAAGAGGTAGCAGGGTATGTAAACAACCAAGCCACCTGCAACCTTGGAAAGTCTTGTTTATGGTATAGTAGAAAATATTTTGATAATGAATGTTTTAGGATTTTGGCCAATCACCCCCAAGGGGTGGCTGGTCCTTTGTCCAATTAGACCATGAAGAAAAAAGTCTATAAAAGAGTTTGTAAAATAATTAAATAAATCAATCTTGCTGCACAATTCCTGCCTGCTGGATCTTCTCTCCTCCTCCTCCCTATGGCTGCGGGACACGGTGATATACCGTAGGAACCAGGCCTGCAGTAATAGACCTGCCTACACCTCTCAGGAGTTTAAAAACTTTCATCAGCAGTGGGGATTTTGACGTGTTACAGGTATTCCTCACTCCCCAACTGGACAAGGCATTGTTGAATGTGTGCATCAAACCCTCAAGCAAATGCTGCTACAACAGTCAGGGACCACTAAACTCAACTCACCTGTCCTCAGACTCAGCAAAGCATTGTTTACCATAAACTTCCTGAACGGCACTTTTGAGGATCTGAACCCTCCCATCTATCGTCATTTCCAGAACACCGGGAGACAGAAACGGAAGGAAAATCCAGAAGTCCTGATCCGGGACCCAGAGACTCAAAAAATCCAAGGACCATACAAACTTGTAACTTGGGGATGTGGGTATGCCAGTGTATCTACCCCTCAAGGACTGAAGTGGATCCCAAGGAAATGGGTAAAACCTTATGTCACTTCCTCAAACATTAAGGAGGTTAAAACTGCCTCCTGGAGGAGACGCCATAAAAAGAATCCTGATTTTACACACTCATGTAAACCCCCTACTCCAGATTTTGATGTTAATCCCTTAAGTTGCACTGTTTTGCCCTCACATTTTGCACTGTATTTTGTAAATCTTCATCCTGATACCCCAGACCATAGATGTCCTGACTAACCCCCTGAGTTTTAACTAGGGAACTAGTTTAAGACATCCTAGGTACTGTCAAGTTGTAGGGACGATAGATTCCAATTATGTTTTGCACTGTTGTTTTGTTACTGTTCTATGCACTTTAAGTTACTAAGAGTTACAACCCAGCTTTAAAGAAAAAAAATAGGGAATTGTTGCTGCCTGTTCCGAGCTTCCCCTCCCCCTCCCCAAGCTGAACCCCTTTGTTCCAAGCGCGGGCAAACCAAATGTGACTCAAACTCTTCAGCAGTGTCTGATTGGCCGGTCACCCCGGGTCCGCACCCAGGCCTCCCCTTTCCCCTTCTCCAAATAAAAGAAAGGACCAAGGGGGGGCCCAGCCTCTTTGGCCCGCCCTCTTTGGCTTGCACTCTTTCTGCGACCGTCTTGTCGTCTGTTTCTTTTTAAAAGCTTCTAATTGCGGGAAATTAGGCAAGCTGAAAGCTATATTTCTCCCTCTTTGCTTCTGCTGGTGGTATTAGATTTGCAGCTACCATTTTGCTGCTTTTAGAGCTACTGAAATCCTGGATTGCCCATGCCACCTCTCTAGGCTGCCCGAGGCTTTCTAAGGCATTGAACTATGAGCCTAGCTGGTAAAAAGCTGTAAGTATAGTTCCTCATCTTCCTGGTGACTTCCTGTAACCACGGTCTTCTTGCTTTCTCTGACTTCTGTTTGCCTTCATTATATTTGGGACTGGAATTCCTTTTATATATGTTTTTAAAGCATTTCCAGCCTGAGAAACGCAGAAACAAAAAGTGTGTTGGGTTTTTTTCCATCAAGGTGTATTAAGGTTCCTCCATCCTCACATCAGCATCTATAATGTGAAGAGGCTATTTTACTCTAAAATTATATCAGAAGCCACTCCATGGTGGCTGTGGTACCCCTGGATCACTTTCAGGTTTTTCAAGAGATGGATCTGGGAGCTTCTGTAAGGCTTTTAGTCAATAATGGAAGCTCCGTGGACAAAGTAATGGCTCTCTTGATGTTCCTGTGCTCTCTCTGTCACTCTGTGCTGCCTCAAGCAGGACTTAGTTGCTGTCTCTCCAGTCATCTCTGGCTAGGAATCTGACAAAGTGCAAACTTTTTACAAAAGCAACTTACCAAGTGTGCAAGGAAGTGCAGAAATGAATACTTAATCTGCCAATAAATATTTCAGTGGCAAATCTTTCAGCCCTCTCTTGAGCTTTCACTTAATCCTTGTGCTTATGATTCCTCCCTGCCTTCTATTCTATATGTCTTCTGAGGCTGGATCTTATTTATGGGGACTGTTCTCAGTTTTTGAAAAGCAAATACAGTACTATGTTCTCTCTCTCTCTCTGAAGAACTCCAGAAGGCTTCTGCCCACACAGGAAAGAAATGCTGAATCGTATTCCTATTAGACACATCTTCATGAGCATTCATCAAACTGTTCATTTAATCTAGAGCCTGGAGCAATGAGAGTTTGTGAATGAAACTCCCAGGACCAGGATGTTCCCTACCATATGCCACTGCTTCCCTGAAGAGAGATGGAGACTGATACATGAAAAGCTGTTTTTAAAACAAACTAATTCTTGGTGTGTTGTGGTTTTGGCCCAGAAATAGTGTAGGCAGGCTAAGTAAGCAAATATTTTTCCTGTTTAAGTAGGGCCTTTAAAATAAGTCATGGAGAGGGGTTTGTATGAGATGCATGTATTCACACACACCCTGCCCTTTCATATTGTAAGTCCTATGGAGGAAGAAATTGAAAAATTAAAAAGGATAGATCCAGAAGCAATGGTGTCCAAATCTCCCATTTTCTGTTTCAATATGCTATTTCTTATCTCTTGTCCTATGAATTCCTGAATTTCATCTTGGTAAGCTGAACAGCTTCTCCCACTTCTAATCCAGCAATGAATCTAAATCTGTACTTCTGGAAGAGTTTTGTAGCAATAGTGAATTATAATGAAATTCAGTAGTATTATGCTAATAAGTTGAGTCCTTGAAACCTGAGGTAAATTGTGCTGGACCCATTTAGGTTTTGAATAAAATTATTTTCAGGTGTTTCTGACTAGCACATAATCAAACCATGTTTCAACTGTCTACCAAGTATTGCTGCAGCATGAAAGGAAGTTCATGTTGCATTTTCAATTCACAGGGTAACAGAGGAATATTTGGTTTTGTTTGGATTTATCTGCTTCCTTAATAGCAGGATTTATCTCCTTTCTTAATACTTGAGGATAGTTCTCCATATTCACAATTTTTCTCCTAGGCAGGCAGTGGCTTGCCACAGAACTGTATTTGAATTAGCTTTTTCTAGCTCTAAGAGGTGGAGAATAACTTGAAAATGGATTGTATTGAGACATTTGTCTTGCATACTATTGCTATTACAGTAATGGACAGCCCAGCTTCAATTTATGCACTAACAGCAGCTCTTCTGGCACAAAACACACACAAGGCTAAAATGTAGGCATGACAAGAATGGAAATGGCTGAGCAGAAAGCATCATAATCAACAATGAATAATCTGTAAAGCTGGTAGGGGCTGTGTTTTGCGTTTGTGCTGGAAACAGTGTTGATAAGGCACGGATGTTGCTGAGCAGAGCTTACACAGAGTCAGGCCCTTTTCTGCTCCTCACCCCACCCCACCCCACCTGTTGGCCTGGGTGGGGGGGGGGGGGGGGCATAAGGAGCTGGGAAGGGGATGCAGTTGGGACAGCTGGGAAAGCTGATCCCAAGTGACCACAGGGATGTTCCAGACTGTATGGAATGTCAGCATATGAACTGTGGGGGAGAAGGAGGAAGGGAGAGGTGTTCTGTTTGATGGCATTTGTCTTCCCAAGTCACTGTTACATGTGATGGAGTCCTGCTGTCCTGGGGATGCTGAACACCTGCATGCTCATGGAAAGTGGTGAATGGATGTTTGGCTTGGCCTGTGTGTGCAGCTTTTGCGTTATCTGTGGAACTGCCTTTATCTCAATCCGTGAGTTTTCCCACTTTTGCTCTTCTAATTCTTTCTCCCATCCCACTGGAGGGGACAGTGAGGGAGTGGCTGTGCACAGTTGCTGGCTGGGGTTAAACCATGACACAGGTGAGGTGAAAATTAATGTATTTGGGAGATATGTCTGGATGCTGAGGCTATTTCCATGCAGCTATAATATGCAGAGCAAATACAGGGATAGGATGTAAGGGAATAAATTAATTTTGAAGTGTAAATTCAGGGTAATTTCAATAAACTTTCAGTGATTCACAAAAATGTGAAGAATAACCCAACCAGTGCTGAATTCTGTGTATTTGGTTTATTTAAAAACAAGTAAAGATACCTTTGTGTCTTTCAAAATCTGTCAGCTCAGAAAGCCTACAGAGAAGACTCTCCAAAAAGAGAATTTTTAAAAGCAAGCTTGTGCTATGCAAGGTCATGTTTAATTCCTGGTTGACTTCAATGATGATGAATGTCAAACTGCACTAGGAAAGCCTCCATAGGTAATTAGAGGCTCAGATTGGCTGGAAGGACTCAGTGGGGTCTTTTATTGCCAAAGAGAGTCATTTAATTACTGTCCATATGGCCTGTTGGGCCTGACTGAAGCCCTGTGTTACTGGAATAAATCTGATTAGAGAAATGTTTCTACAAAACCATCATCTTCACCTTCCTCAACCAGTCTTGGATGGGGCCTTTTTGTCCATCTCCTCCTTTTTATTTTCACAGTTCTATACCACACAGAGGCTTCTGAATAGTTTTGTTGAGGCAGTAATGATACAGTAAATCAAAACTTACTTTTAATGATTACTTTGTATCACATTGAGCTTTTTCAAAGCTTCTTTTGTTTTAGCTATTAAAAGTTTCTCATGCAACTTAAGTCTCATAAAATATTTCTGCCTGCCTGTATTGATTGATAGAGGTTTTCAGCGAACATTTAGATGTTTCTTTTCTCAAACTGTTGACTATGTTGTTATTCCTATTATATAGGTAGGGAATTGAGGCTCAGGAAAACTCCACAGTTTGTGTAAGGTCACAGAAAAGACTGAAGCGAGGGCTCTGATAGATGATCATGAACCTGTGCATCTTGTGTCTCCAAGAATCACTGCACACTCCGTGGAAGCATCAGCTCCTTTAGGTTGTAATTTTTATTTGTTAATCCTTTGTTCAGGTTTTTTCATTGTTCAAGGTCACAGTGTAGCAGCTTTCACTGAAAAGTCTGGTAATACTGTAGGGGTGGTTAGAGAGCAAATGGAGTGGTCAAAGGTGAGAGATACTGTGGCTCCAGAACTAGCCCTTCCAAGCATGTGTGTAACTTGAAAAAAGTTAAAATTGGAACTGGAAAGTAATTATAACTGATAGTATTTATCTGTTGATCATTTATCTTAATATTTAAGTTTATACTTTTGCACTGGAATATAACTGCAGAACTGTCCTTCTCCCAGAAAGCTCAAGTCTTATCTTTATTTCATGAGCAGAAGTTATGTGAGACTCTAGTGAAGTTCAGATGTCCAATTCCATTCAATCTGGATGTTTTATCTTTACTCTTGTTCCTTGCAGATACTAACAACTGGTCTCATGTTATTAATTTAATTTGAATAATTTAATTTTTATGTACTTTAAAATTCATCTATTTTAAAAAGAAATGTAAACAAAAGTCAGTACTCAAAAATTCCCTTTCCATACTTTGTAGAGCATAACATTTCAAACTCTCTTTGGGAATCTTGTGAACAGATATATCAAACACTATTAGCTGTGCAGAAAATAGAAATTTTGGCAGGCAGGGAACATAAAAAAAAAAAGCTGTAACAGATCCAGTGGCATTTTCAAACTGATCTTTGATGAAGAGGTTAATAGAATTTATGAACTGTACTGCTTTAAATTCTTGTAACAACTCCCATCATAATTACAACAAATGCATCACAAAAGGTTCAGGGATTAATTTAGTTTGTGTGAGTATCTAAAAGTTTACAAGCTTATTCAGGGCATACACACGTTTTGAAATGGCAGACTTGGACTTCAAATCTTAGAAATTTTTCTCTTGAGGTTTCTGGCACTTCTAGTTTGGGTCAATATTTCTGTCATACCATGACTGAACCCCTCCTGCTCCTGCCTGGGGTACAAAGTACAAAGAAGGGTATGTTTAGATAAAAAAAAGTAAAACAAAACAGAAAACCAAAACCCAGCAAAATAAAACCACTTGAAATGCCTGGAAAAAAAATCTTCAGAATTCTAAATAAAAGTAATTCAGTTTTGTCTGGAAGAGGAACTTCATTATGCATAAACAGCTCTCCTTTACTCTCATGGGCAATACAGCATTTGTGCATAGGTAGATATAAAATACACTGCAGCTGAATTCTACAGCTTTCCATGTCCAGTGCTTTAACACTGGAGTGGTTGATATTCTTGTGTGATTTATCTCCCATGCAGCCCTAGTTCCACGTGGATGTAAGATCCAGGCAAATCGTTTGCAGTCTGACTTCCTAATGGAAGTGTGCAAAAGCTGGGTGACAGCTTGTCATGCAGAAGTCCTCCTCCCTCCTCTGAAGCGCTTCATAAAATGCGAACACATGAAGTAGACATTGAGAATTGATTGGCTCTGCTGTGCTTCGGGGAGTGAGGGGAAGATTGCTTATGGATGTAGAAAAAGTTAACTTTTTTCAGAGAAGATCCCAGGTATTGATCAGTGGCTTGTTACACTGTGAGAGAAGTGAGTGGTTTGAACTGGGAACAGCAGGTCAGGGCAGTCAGCCAGGGCTCTAATAAACAGCTTTCATAAATAGTGCTGGAAAAAATGACTTTGAGTCTCTATAAATGATTCTTTTCATGTCCAGACTACCAGGAAATTATACTTTTACATTCTCACATGTGTTTTAAAGGCAGAAAAGCTAGTGGCATCAAAAAATGAAGAATAAACATTTGTGCTTCTCTTGGCCATGATGTGTGCACTTCTTGAGAAAAAGTAGATTGTGTTTATGTGCTTCTTCTGTTGTTGTGGAATATCAGATCACAGAGTGGCTTGGGTTGGAAGGGACTTTAATGGTCATCTAATTCCACCCCCTGCCATGGGCAGGGACACCTTCCACTAGACCAGGTGTCTCCAAGCTCCGTCCAATCTGGCCTTGAACACTTCCAGGGAGTTTTCTCCATAAGCTACCTGCAATATGGACACTTCAGTGCTCAGAATTTTAATTCTCTTTGTAAGGAGATACTTCAGAAATGCAGTACATTGACAACTTCAGTGTATTGATCATATTTTGGGATACTGTACTTCAAAAAGGGGTAGTTGTTTTTGTTTTGGATAAGATGTTCAAATGTGAGAGTAATTTCATTTAAGGACGTTGGAAGAAAATGGTGCCTGTGGGAATAAGGGAGAAGGGTGCTGCTCAGAAGATGGCTCAAAGATTGTGTTAGAGCTCAGGGAAGGGACATGCAGAATAAAGGTAAAATACTCCTTTCTTCTGAAACTCTAAGATGAACTGCAAATTCTGGAGTCTGTGTAGAAATTAGTTGGCAATGAACACCAAAGGAACAAACCTTTATTGTTTAGTTTTCAGTGCAGACTACTAAAGGATGATCACCCATCTCCAAAGTGAATATCTCTTCTGCAACAATCGTTTTCTCTAACATTTATATCTTGCTTAAGGCTAATCAGGGGAAGCTTATAAATTGTTGAAATCACTTTATAGCACATTTAGAGCTCATTTCACAGCAGTTTAAGGGGTTACAATGAAGCTAATAGCCTTCTGCATTTCTTAACTGTTTGTGATTTAAAAAATGATGTAACATTTTTAGCACTTTAGAGTTATTTCTAAAAGCAACATTGTAAACCTAATCATTATATAATTAGTACATGATAAAAATCCCAGTGCTGTGAAGGCCTATTTTCAAGTATCTTTCATCATGCTGTCCAATGTTTCATATATTTGGCAGAGTGATTCTTGCAAAATAAAGCACATGAGACATTCAACAGACCAGAGTGTTTACCAGGCCTAAAATCCTGATCAGGGGAGAAAGAATTTTACAGGTTGGTGACCAAAGCCCTTCTTTTTTGTGAAGCTGATAAATTGGAAGAGGTTATAGATGATTCTGTCTTGCAGGAGCAATTAACCTGAAGAGACTGATGAGAAGTGCTGGACACTACAGTAATCAATTCACTTACAAAACAGTGGGAGGAGATGGAAATCTACTTGGCTTAGTTCTTTCTTCATATAATTTATTTGCAAATTCCCATCAGTAAAACTGAGAGGAAAATCTCATTTACTGGTGTAAAACATTTTTATTGAAGAAGCAGGAGTTGTATCTATGATATTATTTATGTACTATCAGATATTAATTTATCCAATTGTCAAGGACAATCACTGAGTGTCATGACTTCAATAACAGGAATGTTAGAGAACCAATCCTCTCATCTTTTTGTATCACGCAGGAGAAAACTTAGGTCCAGGAACCTGTAGGTTCAGTGATGCTACAGAAAATCCCTTTGGGCTTCTATGGTTTGGGCTAATCAGTTTTAACCTTGATTTACCTATCAGTGCTTAAAAGCCATTGCTAATTCAGATTTACTGAGATCTGGCTGGTTGCCACAACTTCCCAGTTCAAGACCTCAGATTCTGAAGTTCTTGATAACAGAACTGTGTCTGTGACATTTTTCTTAATTACCAAGTCAGTCACTGCAGTTATATATTTGAGTTAACTGCAAGGTGCTGTGGGGATATAAAGGATATAAACAGGTGTCATGGGTTAGCAAGCATAGTCCTGGACTTGATGTCGTTGCAAAGGAATGCTTAGAGTTTTCCCCATGACCTGATAGAGCCTCTCAGCTGGCCAGTTTGAATATGGACAATTCTTTAAGCCACTTAAAATTGTGACCGCCTCTGTGATGCACACTTAAGAATAGACAAACTCCCCGCCCGCCCAAGCTCTCTCTCGTTTCCGGTGCTGGGACAGGTGGCTGAGGGCCCCGTGTGGGGGCCAGCGGGCCCGGCCAGGCCCTGCTCAGGCCAGGCCGGGCCGGGCCACGGCCATCCTGGAGCCATGGACCTGTTCCAGCCGTGGAACCCCCCCCACTGCCTTGCCGTGGGCAGCCGGAGCAGCCCGGCTCTCCCCCCTCTCCACTTCGATAAGAAAAACTCCAGCTGCAAGGCCGAGGTGAGATTAACCCTTTTATTGCTGTGAAGAGCTGAAAACCTGAGGGAAGAGAGAGAGGAGATGCTTAAAGCTGAAATTCTGTTGTGAAGCTATGATATATCAGAGTATCCCGTTGTAATTTCATGAAGATATGGGGGGTGGAGTGTTCAACTCGTAAGCAAAAGCACCTGCGCTGAGATAGGCAGATGCTGACGCAGCTGTAATTTCATGAGAAGTTTGGACAGGGAGAGATGGACCAGATGAGGACTTTTGCTCCAAATGGGAAAGGAGAAAACCTCAGTTCCTAGAGATGCTCCCAGAGATAGTCCTAAAGATGAAGAAGGCCCTTTGCTCGCAGGGAAGGAGAAGGGCCTCTGTTCTTAGAGATGAAATGCTCCCAGAAATGGGTGAAGAGAACTTTTGTTTCTGAACGGCTCAACCTTAAAATTGTACCCCAAAAAACTTCAAGAGTGGACCCTCAAAAGCAGTTGTGGGAAAAGCTGCAAGTCAGGAGAAAGGACTCACATGCGAGCAGAGAGACTCCTCTTCCTAAATGGACTGAACAATATTTGGAAGTGGGCGGCTGTCTCGTTGTGATAATGTTTTCATAGCACGAGCAAGAAGAGACTTCTCTTTCTAAATGGACTGAACAAGGTTTTTATGGAGGTGGTAAACAGACTGAACATCTTAAGGGTTGTCTTTTTACATTGTCAGTGGGAGAAGGGAGGAAGGTGGGGCGAGGAGGAGAGTTCTGAAGGTATGGTATAATTTTTTTTCCTTCTTTTAGGTCTGTTAATAAACTTTTTTATATTTATTTCAAGTTTGGTGCCTGCTTTGCGTTTCTCCTCATTCTTATCTCACAAAAGATAAACAGTAATGAGTATTTTGGGCCAAATCACTACACTAAATTGGTGTTTCTGCCTGGTTACAGAACCAAACCCACTACAACAGGGAGACCCTTTTAATAAGATCCAACAGCATAATGCCAACCAGATTGTCTGCTGTGCCTCTTCAGTCACCTTGAAAATTTAAGAGCTGATTTCTGGATTGTGACTGGTATTGCTTCAGTTTTTCCTGTCATGGATTTGTGTATGCTGCCTTTGTCTTGAGGACAGGAATTAGCAGTTGGTCGTGAAATATTTTTGATGCTGCATTACAATATTTTAGGCTTATATATATCAAAGGCTATGAATTTTCTTAATTTTCAGTGCTGCTTATGTAGTCATCCTCAAGAACTACCTTGGACCTACACAGTAGGAACATTTAGCATATCAAGGATATAAATCAAAACTGGTAGTTACTGGTAGTCAAGGTATTTAACATAAAGATTGGCCTGATAATCTTGTGTATAAGCCTGGACTTATTTATATCTGTACCTGCATTTCTTAATTTTAACATTTGAACTGATGTGAGAGTTGGGATTTGTTTATGGCCTCAGTGATTTTTTTTTTAATAATCTTAAATGGCAATGGGCCTAATAGGTAGTGCTATGTTTTATTGAATAAGTAGACTGAATAATGTTGGGATAGTAAATACTACAGTTCTCCATGTCTGCAGTTTTTTTATTCTGCTATAGAGCCTACTAATTTTTCTAACTAGATGCATGTCATAAAGTATGCATGGAAATGGTACATCCTAAGAAAACCATTGAGATTGAGAGTATTCAAAACACCTTTCGTCTTCATCAGAGTTAGCTCTCATTTCACTGGGTCCACTGTAGTTACCTGTGGGATATGCCCAGCCACTGCCCTGGAGGGATGTCTGCTGAGATAAGAGATTTCACAATCGCCCAGCAGGACTCCCTGGAAAGGACTTTTGAGTCATGGTGAGGAAAAGTAGAACCACAATCCTTTGGGAGACCCTATGCAGATCTTTCTGTAACCCATTGGTCTATCCCAGACCCTCTGTAATCCATTGGTCCCCTTGCTGATCCCCTGTATCCCTATAAAAGACCAGTTCGCCTCTGTAGAGGAGAGAGCTCGTCATTGGCCTTCCCTTCGCCGGAGGGAACCCACAGTAAAGCTCCCTTCGTGCGGAACCAGCCATACGGGCCTTCTCGTCTCTCTCTCCGGTCTGGTTTGGCCTGGAGGCAGCCCTGCAGAGCTGAGCTGGAATCAGAGCTGATAATCACTAAAGAGCTGACAGCCTCTGCAAGGGCTCCTCTGCCAGCAGCTGAGAGGAAGATACCAGACCTCGGGCAGGCAATTCCTTTTGGGACCATCTCCCCGGACCGGTCATCTCTTCCTGGGTCGCAGCCACGGACCCCACCACCAGCTGTAATAGTTACCTATATCAAACTGTTAATAAATATGCATGAATTATTCCACGCACAAGCAGACATCTGTTAATTCACTGCTTGCAGTTTATTAGACTAATATGTGTAAACTGCTTTGAGCAATAAATTACAAGATTAGGGCTTTTAATGCTTAGGGATATCATTAGGTATTGTATGCTGGAGGTAGATTTGACAAATGCTCTTTGTTAATGGAGTATATTTAAAGGAAAATCTGCATGAATTAATTTTAATTACTGTCATATTAAAGGGTATAAAACTAACTAATGTCAAAGGTGTACCAGTGCTGTTGATTCAGAGTATTATCACGTGTGTATAATTAGAGAACCCTGTTTGCATAAATATTTCTTCAAATAAACACACACACAGACTTTCCTTTGAAATTCCAACTTTATCATGGCCTAAATTTTTCAGGCATATCTTTTCGAGCTAAAGTTCATTACAGAAATATTTAAACGTAAGAAGAAGCAACTGGTAGTGATCACTGAAGCTGCTGCATGATAAATAGCATAAGAACTCACAAACTGAAGGTCTGACAAATCCAGATGTTACCTGTGTTTGGGAAAGGAAAATGTTTTGTCTGGCTTTTTGTTTTTAAAGAATTCAGTTTTAATATGGCACAAGCAGCTGTGTCTCAGGATCTGTCTGCCAGGTATGATACTGTTCTTGATTTTGTTTTCTAATTTATCCCCAAGGTTGCCATGTTTAGTAAGACCAAAAGAAGTGAATGGGTGAGCTTCAGACAGCCCTTCTTGCAGTATTCCATGAACACTGTTAGCTGCTAACTTTGCAAATATGGAAGAAAAATAACAGCAGTGCAATAGTACAAGTTAGTTTGGATTTGGTGGACCCCAAAGAAGTTCTGATGAGCTATTACAAAACAAACAGAACAACTTACTGGCAACAACTTGCCTTTTCAAAGGACCAGCAGGAAGGAAAACTGCGATCCATGCAACTCTTTAATAGACTGCTATCCATAATGGGAACTCTGATCTCTGTCTTGGGAAGCTGAATGCAGGGGCAATGTTTTTTACCAGCAAATACAGTTTGCTGTACAAGTATGTGGCTTTATTCATTGTATTTGTTAACTTCCTCTTTTTAAAGTTTCTGCTAAGGAACCTTGGTTAAGCTGTATGCTGCAGTTAGTTTCTCTCTCTGGAGTTAGAAAAAAGAAAGGGGAAAAAAAAGATTTCCCCTTATCTTATGGAACAGCAGGCTATCCATGGCTTAATGATCCAGCAGAACAGAGAGGTTAGTAAGGGGTATGACAGCCAGCAGCTCTGGAGGAATTTGTGAGTCACAATTCAGCCAAAGCACACTCTGAAGCAGAACCTCCTCCAAAATATAAGTGCTGCTCTACTCCCTCCCTCTCTCCCTTGTGGGCCGTGACTTCTCCTGCCCCATGTCTGGTAAGGTCTGCAATAGGTGGCAGCACAGAAGAGACTTTTTTTCTTCTTCTGTTTTTTTGTTTTGTTTACGTTTTTGATTTGCCACCCTCTGTGTTTTGAAGGTGCCCTGACTGCTGTGGGGAATGTAGAATGGCATTGTGTCTGTGCTTATGAGTTGCAATGCATGAATGATGAGCTGTATGGAGATGTTTTAAAATGGGATGGGTTTTTTTGGTTGGTTTTTTTGTTGTTGTTTTTTTGGTTTGGTTTTTGTTTTGTTTCAGGTATCTAATGTATTTCTTTCTAAACTCCATTTTCTGTCTGCTCTGTCTCCCTGAAGTTGGAAAATGTCTGGAATCAGATGCATACCAAATGTCTGTCTCTGAAAACTCCAGCATCCACCACGGCAGGAAAAGCTCCAGCTCTGCTGTATTAACTGTTATACATGAATAGTTCCATCATAGGGTGGCTGGGAACAGTGACATATACACAAAAACTATTATAGCCCATCATTCATTTTCCAGTAGAATAATTCATAAACATTCATAAAAGTTTAGCTATGCCAAGTGGCAAATGTCCCATCCTGCAGCCCTGAAAAGCCTAAGATTTTTCATTTTCCATTGTAAACATTTTATTATGACATTTTCTGATTAGAATCGCATAAATCTCTCAGCAGTGAATTTGCTGCATATATTTCTTGCTGAGATTGTAGCTGCAAGTAAGCATCCTCTGATATTCTTTATATGTAATTTACTTAGAGAAGGTAGCAGAACAACAGTAACACCGTGGAAGTATTGGATCAAAAATTATACACGGAAGAATATTTTCAAGGGGAAAGAGCATAACACAAAAGGAGCAAATGAAGTCTTATTTGCTGTGTGTTGTTTGCAAAATGTTTTGAACATTTTATTGAATATATCTTCCTTGTGAATTATGCATGCTCTCCAGTGCCTTTGGAAAGATGTAAAACTTTATATATTACGAATGGAATACATGACCTGCTGATGTTTCCCAGATATTGCTTTAAATCAAAAATGGAACAATTTCATATCTACCAAGGGTTATTTTATTCCTTTTTGAGATGGTTAAGCAAGAATATTGTGGTGAAGGGAAGATTTCTGAATGTATTCTCTCACTGGAGCCTGCTGCATGTCATTCCAGGAAGATTCTGTATATTGGTGCACTAAAATGGAGGTTTTGTAGGCTAAAAATCCATCTTTCCAGTAAGCTGCAACTGAAAATAGTGTGTTCTAATTCCTTTAAGAATTCCAGTGAGGTCTCATAACTTTTTTAATCTTTATATGTCCAACACCTGACAGCCGTGAATCCTTCTGGTGGGTCAATTAGTCTTGTCTTTTTGAGACAAGCACATGCCTTGCTGTATGAGTGAGTAGCCAAGGCTGGCATGGAGGTGGCTTTTCAAAAATGTGGAGGTTTGTATTGGGTTGACCCTGAGTTGATGGACAGTCTTTAAGACCAATTACGCTTCTCACAATTTACATATTTAAACCGCACAGAAAGGCGGGACTTCCCTTTTGGTCGGAGCTCACCTGCTGGGAGGTGGGGGCTCCAGAGCCTCCCGGCCCCGCCGGGCCGGGCCGGGGCCACTGCCCCTTTCCCCCTTTCCCAACGCTGCGGCACGGACCCTGGGTAGCTGGGGGGGGACTGCCTCAGAGCCACAGGCAGCTAAAACCAGCCATGGACTGCTCACAGCTAAGCCCATCCAGCGCGGCTTCTGGGGACCGGCGGGTCCCTCTCCTCTCCATGCGGAGCCGGCGGAGTCAGCGGGAGCCGGCAGAGCCTCCTGTCTGCAGCCAGCACACTTCGTGCTGAACTGAAGAAGACACCACGCAGCCAGCAGCACAAAGGGAGCGAGGCTTTCCCCACCGTAAAGCCCGAACAAAAACACCCTTCAGCATGGCGGTGTCAGTCAGAGAGAAAGAGAAGTGAGTCACATGGGACGGAGCTGGAAATGGCGGTGGGAGAAAAGAGGGCGGGGCCGCGATTCTGGCGGGCAGCTTAAAAGAAACCTTCTTGCATGCCGTGGTAAGAAACTGTAATACCACAAACTGTTTGTCTCTTTAATCCATTTGAAGAACATGGGGGGATGGAGTATCTTCGTGTGCCTGTGAAGATTGTGAAGAATGCCGATGCCAGGCTTTATAGTAGTAAGAGGCTGTTAGAGACTTGTGGCAAAGAAGAGCCTTTGTGTGCAGGCCAAAAGAACTTATCCTTAAAAAGATGAATAACCCCATGTGATGGCCCATGTTTTGCAGTGTGAAGGAACTGTGAGATTTTTCATGGGAGAGATGTTCTACACACAGCAGATTGATTGTTTCCGGGCGGATCTGCTGTTGGTAGCAGTTTGGGAACCACGTGCAACTGAAGGAAAAACCCTTTTTTCCTTAAGCATAAGAGAGAGACTTTTCAAGAACTGGAACACTGACTAACATCCCATGTTTTGTTATCCCTTGTGTGAGCTAGGTAAAAGGAGAGAAGTGCTGGCTGGAGGGGGGGGGATTTGCTTTAATTTTGTTTTGTTATTGTCTCTTTACTTTTAATTCTATTAGTAATAAACTCTTTCATTGTACTGCAACTGTTTAAGGTTTGTGCCTGCTTTGCTTTTCTCCTAATTCTTATCTCACAGAAGGAAAACAAGTAAGTAATGAATATTTTGAACCAAAACCACTACATTTAATTGGTGTTTCCGCCCGGTTTCGAACTCAACCCGCTACAAGGTTTCACTCCTGTGCTCAATGCATCTTCCACCATACGTTCTTACATTACGTCTGAGTCTGAAATCTAGGTATCAACAGCACATATTTTACTCTTCTTGCTTTCAAGAAAATGTTTCAGTTTCTAATGTAGTCTCAGCTAAAGCTTCTTAGTAAGATATTCATCCACTCAGTGAACCTTTACAAGATACTTCAAAGTACCCAATATTGTCTTTTGGAGTATATTTTGAGAAAAAATACAATGTAAACACATATTTTGCTTTTTTATTTATGTGAATTCTAAAAAATTAAATGCTTGAGCAAAATTGCATCAAGGAATCTCTTGAAGTTAACTGAATTCTAGGGAATGGAAATTAAGAGTACAATGAGAAGTGGCATCAGCTAAAGTACATTGAAATACAGAATTCAGGATATGAGCAATTGGAATTCCAGCTCTCACTGCTGGCATCAGAACATGAAAGTGAGGCAGTATTTATTATTAAACAGTTTCATGTATAAATGTCCTGAGTCTTTCTATTGACAGCATGGTTCTGTCATGTGATTCACCTTACCAAGAAAAAAATCCATACTGTTTCGGTTTCATTAATTCGATTCTAGTCCTAGACTTTTCCAGAGATGATAATTGCTCTATTTTATAGAAAAGCTTGGGATATAAAGCTCAGCTCTTGAATCTTAGCCATGTTAATACATGGTTAAAAGTGGAACAAAGGGAAAAGGGAAAACAACCCCCCCCCCAAAAAAAAACCCAGAACAAAATCCAAAACCCCCAACAACGACAACCAAAAAACCCAACACAAACAAAAATGTCCTTGTTAGCCACGCAGGCACAGGGTGGGGTTTCTCCTCCAGTCAGCCGCGGGGTGATTAAAAAGGGTTCTAGGGAGGGCAGCGACCCAGAGCATGGCGAACAGGAACGGGCAAACAGGGGTGTGGCACGTCTCTAAGGGCGTGGCACGGCAGTTTGCACGGCAGTTTGCATGGCAGTTTGCGCGACAGTTTGTGCAGGCAGGGCAAACAGGTAGCGTTGCAGGTTTCCTCCTGCTAGTGAGGTTTTTAGTTGTTTGTTGTGGTTTCATTGGTTGGTTGGTTTGGGTTTTTTTCGTTAGTAATGGTTTTTACATGATCAAAGGCTGCAGTTAGTAAAAGTGTATGTAGCCAAGCAGAACCCTTCAAGAAGGATGCATCTGTCCAGACGCCTTCCTGTGAGGAGTGTTTGAGCTTGTCGGTGGTACCAGGGGGTGATGAAAAAGAAACCTGCCTGTGGTGTGAACAGGTGAATGATCTCCTTCCGCTGGTGGCTCAGCTTAAGGAGGAAGTAGGAAGACTAAGGAGTATTAGGGAAAATGAGAGGGAAATAGATTGGTGGAGTTCCACCCTTCCATCCTTGAGGGAAGCCTGCCAGGAGCGTGAGGACTCCCATACCTCCTACCATCAGGCAATAGGAGGACACCTGGTGGATGAACGGGAGTGGAAATGGATTCCTTCTCGGGGAGGTAATAAAAATTCCTCCCGACTCCCATCACCTATCCAGGTGCCACTTCAGAATAGGTATGAGGCCCTGGATCTAGAGAGCCAGCTGAATGACACAGAAGGAAATGATCTGCCCAGTAGGCCTCCCAATTACGCTTCATCTGTCAGATGGATCGCCACCTCTAACATTAAAAAGAAAAGAAGGGTAGTTGTAGTAGGTTACTCCCTTCTGAGGGGAACAGAGGGCCCCATATGTCAACTGGACCCATCCCACAGAGAGGTCTGCTGCCTCCCTGGGGCTCAGGTACAGGAGGGATATTACTGAGAGACTCCCTGGGCTGATTCAGCCCACTGATTATTACCCACTGCTGATACTCCAGGTTGGCAGTTATGACATTGAAAAGAGAAGTGTTAGGGCGATTAAAAGGGACTTTAGGGCTCTGGATCAAGTGACTGATTGGGCAGGAGCACAGACAGTGTTCTGCTCAGTCCCTTTGGTGGCAGGGACGAATGACAAAAGGAATAGGGGAGCCCGTGTTATCAATAAGTGGCTCAAGGGTTGGTGTCATCAGCAGGATTTTGAGTTCTTTGATCACGGGACAACTTTTATGGCACCTGGCCTGCTGGAACCAGATGGGCTCCATCTCTGTTAAAGGCAAAAGGTTTTTAGCCCATGAAATGGCAGAACTCATTTGGAGGTCTTTAAGCTAGATTTGAAGGGGGAAGGGGATGCAGTTGGGCTCTCCAGCAGCAAGCCCAAGGGGCGTAAGCCAGAGTTAGGGGTGAAATCAGCAGCCCAGCTGAAGTGCACGTATACTAATGCACGCAGCATGGGTAACAAGCAAGAAGAGCTGGAAGCAATGGTACAACAGCAAAGCTATGATGTAGTTGCCATCATGGAACGTGGGATGACTCACATAGCTGGAGCACTGCACTGGATAGCTACAAGCTCTTCAGAAGAGACAGGAAAGGGAGAAGAGGTGGAGGGGTGGCCCTTTATATTAGGGAGGGTTTTGATGCCATGAGTATTGAAACCAATGATGATGAAGTCGAATGCCTATGGGTAAGGATTAAAGGGAAGGCCAACAAGGCTGACGTCCTGTTGGGAGTCTGTTATCGACCACCCTACCAGGAAGAAGAGGTGGACAACTTATTCTACAAGAAGCAGGAGCATGTTTCAGGATCACCAGCCCTTGTTCTTGTAGGTGACTTTAACCTGCCAGACATCTCCTGGGAACTTAATAAAGCAGAAAGGAGGCAGTCCAGGAACTTCTTAACGGTGTGTGGAGGACAACTTTTTGTCACAGCTGGTGAGTGAGCCCACCAGGGAAGGGACTATGCTGGACCTGCTGTTTGCAAATAGAGATTGGCTGGTGGGAGATGTGGTTGGAGGCTGCTTGGGGCATAGTAATCATGAAATTTATAGAGTTCTCGATATTTCGTGAAATGAGGAGGAACATCAATAAAACTTTTACGTTGGACTTCCAGTGGGCAGACTTTGGCCCATTTAGGAGACTTATTCAGAGAGTTCCTTGGGAAGCAGCCCTTAAAAACAAGGGAGTCCAGGAAAGGTGGGCTTGCTTCAAAACAGAGATCTTGACTGTCCGTGTGTGCCGAAAGATGAGTCGACAAGGCAAGCGTCCAGCCTGGATGGGCAAGGAGGTTTTGAAGTAACTTAGGAATAAAAAGAGGATGTATCACCTTTAGAGGGAAGGTCAGGTCTCTCAGGAAGTATTTAAGGGGGTTGCTAGGGCACGTAGGAAAAAAATTAGAGAGGCCAAAGCTCAGCTAGAACTTAACTTGGCAACTGTTGTGAAGGATAATAAAAAATGTTTTTACAAATATATTAACAGCAAAAGAAAGGATAAGACCAACCTCTGTTCTCTACTGGATGTGGGGGGGAACTTAGTTACTACAGACGGGGAGAAGGCAGAAGTGTTTAACGCTTTGCCTCAGCCTTTAGTGGGAAGACAGCTTGTCCTCAGGACAGCTGTCCTCCTTGGGTTGGCAGATGATGTTAGGGAGCAGAATGGTCCCTCTGTTATCCAGGAGGAGGCAGTCAGAGAACTGCTGAGCTGCTTGGATGTTCATAAATCTATGGGACCAGATGGGTGGTGAGGGAGCTGGCAGATGAGCTTGCGAAGCCACTCTCCATCATTTACCAACAGTCTTGGCTCACTGGTGAGGTTCCAGATGACTGAAAGCTGGCCAATGTGATGCCCATTCACAAGAAAGGTAGGAAGGAGGATCCTAGTAATTATAGGCCGGTTAATTTGACCTCAGTACCTGGCAAGGTAATGGAGCAGTTTATATTGAGTGCCATCAGGCAGCACTTAACAGAATGGCCAGGGGATCAGACCCAGCCATCATGGGTTTAAGGAGAGGTAGGTTGTGTTTGACCAATCTGATCTCCTTCTATGACCAGGTGACCCGCCTGGTGGATGCAGGAAGGGCTGTGGATGTTGTCTATTTGGATTTCAGCAAGGCCTTTGACACTGTCTCCCACAGCATACTCCTAGAAAAGCTGGCAGCCCACAGCTTGGACAGGAGCACTTTTTGCTGGGTCAGGAACTGGCTGGACGGCCGGGCCCAGAGAGTGGTGGTGAACGGCACTGCATCCAGTTGGCGGCCAGTCACTGGTGGTGTTCCTCAGGGGTCTGTGCTGGGGCCAGTTCTGTTCAATACTTTTATTGATGACGTGGATGAGGGTTATTGAGTCTTTCATTAGTGAATTTGCAGACGACACTAAGCTGGGAGCATGTGTCGATCTGTTGGAAGGTAGGAGAGCTCTGCAAAGAGACCTGGATGGATGGGCAGAGTCCAATACGATGAAGTTTAATAAGTCCAAGTGCCAAGTCCTGCATTTTGGCCACAATAACCCACTGCAGCGTTATAGGCTGAGGGCGGTGTGGCTGGACAGTGCCCAGGTGGAAAGGGACCGGGGGTGCTGGTCGACAGCTGATTGAACGTGAGCCAGCAGTGTGCCCTGGTGGCAAAGAAGGCCAACGGCATCCTGGCTTGTATCAAAAACAGTGCGGCGAGCCAGACCAGGGAAGTCATTCGTCCCTTGTATGCGGCACCGGTGAGGCCGCAACTCGAGTACCGTGTCCAGTTCTGGGCCCCTCTGCTCAGGAAGGATGTTGAGACACTTGAACATGTCCAGAGGAGGGCAACAAGGCTGGAACACAAGCCCTATGAGGTACGATTGAGGGAGCTGGGGTTGTTTAGCCTGGAGAAAAGGGGACTCAGAGGTGACCTTATCACTCCCTACAACTTCCTGAAAGGTGGGTGTAGTCAGGTGGGGGTTGGTCTCTTTCTCCAGGTAACCACTGACAGAATGAGAGGACACAGTCTTAAGCTGTGCCGAGGGAGATACAGGTTGGATATTAGGAAAAAGTTTTTCACAGAAGGAGTGGTGAAGTACTGGAATCGTCTGCCCATGGAGGTGGTGGCATCACCATCCCTGGATGCGTTTAAAAAAAGATTGGATGTGGCACTCGGTGCCATGGTTTAGTTGAGGTGTTAGGGCATGGGTTGGACTTGATGATCTTAGAGGTCTCTTCCAACCTGGTGATTCTGTGATTCTGTGTGAAAAAAAAAAAAAACAAAAAACCTGCTGAGCTGGGGCTTTGAAGGACTCACTTGCACTGAAGGCATCTTTTCCGAGAGGAGGGGGTCCAGCTCATGGTAGTGGACTGGTACAGTGGGTACCTGCCAGCACAGCTGGTAGAGGAGGCACAAAGGGTAAAAATGACGTGTGGTTTGATTTAGCCCATGGCAGAAAACCTGGTTGGTCAATGTTGCTCTTTTTGTCCTGGGATGTGAAAGATGAGTTTGCTGTGTCTGAAGCAAAGCCATAGTCAAAACAGTCAAAATGGAGGAGCTGGGAGGTCAAAACTGGCACAAGCCACCTCTTCTTGTTGGGACTGGATATGCAAATGTAATTGTGATGGAAAGAGAGAGGTGTATATGTATGGATACAAGGATAAGGGTAACTATTTCTCAGGGGAGTGTAAAACATATGAAAAAGAGGAGAAAATACCTGGAACTCTGCTTACAAATTGCCTCTGTTTTTCTGGCAAGAGCAGTTCCCTGAAACTTGTCTCCTGATTGTTCAAGAGGCAACACAAATTAAGGGAGTAAATGTAGAGACAACAGCAAAACACTGAACTCATTTTTCTGAGGCTGTTCTATTGGGATTGTTCCTCTGCAGGTGCACTACCCAAAAAAATCCAAAGCAATTCTTGCTTCCTAACTGTCCTCTGAAGACATACAGCTTGATTTTTAAGCTATTCTTGTTCATGATCTTGCATCCTTCAGTAAACAGCTTTCAGAGGGTGCTTTGTTTTTCATCTGTTTTCCTGGCCTTTTGTTAGGGCAAAAGCTGTCTTCTATAGTTCCTTGAAAAGTCTTGCTCTTCTGGGGCTCTAGCCTAGGTGAGGATCTACAACCAAATGATTAATAATAATAATGTCAGATCTTGAAGGATAATCAGGGTCTGTTTCTTAAATACTCATTTAACAGGCCTGTGTATGTAAAGAAAGTTATAGAAGACAGCACATATGTTCTTTAGAAAAGTGACTACATGGTAAAAAGTGAAAAGAAAGGTTTGGATGATAAATATCTAACACAACCTGAATTATTTTGCAAGTGGAAAATACCAGTTTTGTCATTCATCTCTCTTCAGTAGACTGTTCAACTTAATTTGAGAAGACAGACAGGCCTCTGAGATACATTATATGATGAGTCAGCTAGAGACTTAGAGAAGTAGTCTAAAGGAAAAAAAAAATTCCTGCAGGATCCAGATCAGAAAATTGGGTTGTTATTATTATGCAGTAGTTGGAAAAGGTAAGCAAAACTGAGTGTTCCTGCTGTCTGTACACTGTGTAGAATATATCTGGTTCAAAATTTTCAGCATCACCACAAAAATAGTGTTTCATGTCCTGAACTCAATTTTTCTCTTAAACTTTTGAAAGGTCATATAGGGACCAGACTAACCAAATTACCATTTTTCCTCCACAAAGAGCAACAATAATAAAAAAAGTCAGCTATGAAATCAGACACATTTTTTAATTCAGATGCCACTTGGATGAGAGAGTTATGAATCATGGGCTGTTTGTGGCTTGCGCCTAGTAATGAAGGAAAGTTTGAAGGCAACACTTGCAGGTAGTCAAGAAGCATCGCGGAGTATTATTGAGCCAGATTTTTCTGCCTTTGTAATAGAGTTTACAATGTAAAGCAAATATTGAAAAAAACCCCAACTAGATATGACTTACCCACCATAAAGGCATATGTGTGTATTTTGCACATAGCATGCGGTATTTTCTTTTGTAAACTGGTGTAACTTGTTTTTCTATTTCCCAAAAATGACCTTGTCCTTCCTGGCTTATTAGACTCATTGTCCAATCTGGTGCTGTCTAATGTTATTGAATAATTTTGCATTGAAAGTGGCAGTTAAAGTGGGTGCTACATGTCTGTTCCCCCTTTTTGGTTTTTCTAGGAATACTCATTAAGAGATCTAGAGTATGCACCAGAATCAGTATTTTGACATTGATACCTAGAAACAAAGTTTATATCATGTGGCATTTGGAAAATACCTTTGTATAAATTGGTCTAAATTCAGTTCCTATGTGCTTTTAATAGAAAATACTCATAAGTATCCATGTTTAATGTGGCTGGTTGGTTATTTGACTTTCAGAAGAAAAAATCACTAATTATTTCAGGCTCATAGTACAGCCATGGTGGGAGGATTTTTAAGTGCTGTGAAAGTTGTTTAAACACTAGGCTAATAATAAATGAGTATTTGCTTTGCAGCAGTTGTCACAAGGAGTGATAAATTGCATCCTAACTTCCTTCTATGATGATTAGTCTGGTGACTATGGATCTCTGAAAGAACTCACTCAACTGCAGGACTTCAGAAAAAACTGATGTACAGATACTGAAAGCTGAACCCAAGTGCCAGCTTTTTGCCTTATTGTTATGTTTGTCTTTCTACTTCAGCAGTAGAATCAAAACAGATTTTGTATTCGGATTGAATTGTATTGGATTTTCACTTTCATCTGTACTTGTATTAAATGGTTCAGTCTTTGCATTTTGGCAGAGAGCTTTACTGGTGCTAAACAGTGTTAATTTTCTTTTGTCCCTGTATTAAACTCATCATCTTAAACTCTTACACTGCAATTAAGTTCCTTACAGTTATGTATATTAATAAGAAATGTTAGGTAACACTCTGGCAGTGTTTTAAATAAAAATGGTCAATCCTGTCTAATCCTAATTTTCTCTCCTGTACAGGCTTGTATTTCTTCTCTTCTATTTACCCCTCCCCCCGCATTCAATCCTACCTTGTATTTAATTAGATACCGTCGTAATTTTATGCTTTCTCATTTGTTTGTAGGTAGAATTTTTAATGTTTCAACAGAATTTTTAATGTTCAAACAGGAAATGTTCTTGTTAAAGAGTAATCTGCTTGGGGTGACTACAGAGATGACGTCTTGGCTGTATTGAGGACTGTCCACCCTTGGTGCGTACGGGATTTTTGCCCTAATTGAATAGATACTTTGGATATGAACTACTTTATATTTTCATTGATATTTTCTCTGTTATTGTTCTCCCAATGTAATATTCCATCAATAGGGCTATTATATATGGCTTTGATTCAATGCTTTCAAAATGAAAAGCTTTACTCATCTTTTCAGGGGGTTTTAACTGATTCATCTTCCTTATTCTGCTCACTTTTATTCTCTGTCTCTTTTCATTCCTTTGTGACCTTTTAAAATTGATCTGAACTAAAAAGGAAACCCAAAACATTCTATTGCTCTCTATTTTGTTTTTTTTAACACCTTGAAAACAAAATAAATCTGTGAGTCCACATATAAATGTAATTTGCTTTCATCTTACTCTACATTTTCATCTACTCTACTCTAGTAATGTAGGTTTAAAGCATGGTTCTTTAGAAGCTGGGCTGGCATACCTTAACATGTGGAACCTTTTTAAGGTAGCTGTAATTCCATTTTACAAGAGTCAGCCCTAACTGCTTCTCTTTAAATAGCCCATTAGAGTCCCCTAATAGGAAAATTTACAGCTCTCAGCTGCTTCTGCATATGCATAATGCATACAGAAATCAGGTATCTCATGTGCCCTGTGGCTCAGAGATGTTTCCAGTCAATTAATAAGCAGTGAAGTAGATGACAAAATTATTAAACAAGTTTATAATAGATGAAAGATTTTATAGACTTATGATGTGGACTATTGACAGAGCTAAACATTTTTCTGAAATAATGTATCTTGGTTATTTATTGAGAGGTAGAAAGAATATTTTCTGTTGCAGCCAGAACTCCTGCAGTCATATTCTTGCAGGTTTGCATATACATGTGCAGATTTAAGAAAGCGTGGATACTTTGCTTCTCCTTTTAATGAGGAGTAGCTGTTCATTGGCACACTGACTTCAGGCCTCCACCATCAGTAGTATGACACAGTGCTGGATCTGAAGTTTGCCACTATTACTCAGTTTTGACTTGAAGCTCATTGTTTTGGGCTGTCTGGTGGAGTTATTAATCCATGGGAGGTAGACAGCAAGTACAGGCCTTCTGAATGCTATTCTCGTGTGACCAAAATAGGAGTCAAATGTTTAGTCACATTTAAATAGCATCTCTCCAATGCAGTCATTGAAACCAAGCTTTTAATGAAACAGAAATTTAGAAAGTCTCACACATGATGGAACTACAGACAGGGGCCATTTTCTGTTTAACATGTAAACTCAGGTTTTCAAGAATTTGATTGCAGTTAGTGCTTTTTAGTGAGGCTAATTAATGCCAATGCTTAAGGCAAGCATAAGGTCTTAATATCCACCTCTTGTAAAATTCTGTAATGGTGACTGGACTACGAATAAAGGCAAGAAAACAGGAAAGAGGTGAAGAGCCTAAAGATTGTATAAACGTCAAGGAAGCATGGGAAATGAACAAGACAACAGGAAGAGTTCTCTTACTGCTTTACGACATTCAGCTCATGTGAGCTTAGCACCACTCTGTCTGGGAATCTGTGATACTGGGTGGACTTTTTAGAAAATATTGAATCATTTTACTGGAAGTGTTCTTCTAGTAAAAAACATCTAATATGTTAGATGCTTGACTGAAAATTTCTAATTGATGATCTTGCAAGAAAGTTGTCAGCAGGATTAATTTATCTCATCCAGTGAAATAAAAAGCAATCAATAATAAAAAGCAAAATAAATGACTAGTAATAGGTGAATCTGATTGTTTAAATGAAGCATACCATATGCATTATTACGCCTAACGGCATGTGAAATTCACTTCAGATGTTACATTGGTGCTAGTTTACTAAATTACAAAGCATAGCAGAGTGAACAAGGCAACATTAGTGGACAACATTATTTAATCTAGGAATCTTTTTTTTAAAGTAACAAAATTACATTTGTTGCTTTGTGGTAATTGGGACTGCAGATTTCATAATTTTTAAATTATCTTTTTCCCATCAGAGGACTTGCTGAGCTGCTGCTGACTAAAGCTGTGTTCACAGCACAGTGACAAAGCCAGAACTGTTGATCCCTGTACCCTGAGCCTGAGGGCACTACCCTGAATTTAGTTTGGAAGTCACAAGAATATCCAGTTCCTGTTGATTCTTATCCAGGAAATAGAATTTACAGGACAGTAAATGATCTTTAATTGTCTTCTCCTTAATCTTCCCTGCCTGACAATTGGGTTTATTGGTTTCCCATGTCTGTCTGCAATGCTGGCTATTACACATTTTAAGGATGAAATTATATCCTGCTAAAAGCTAGTAACACTTTAGGCAATATAAAGAAGAGTGTGAACCTACCTAGATATTTCTCTTCAAACAAGGACTAAAAATTAAAACAAGTGTGAAGGGATTAGATCAAGTGATAATCAGAAACAAAAATGACCCACGTTGTAAGGATCCCAGCTGGATCCTACAAACGGATTCCAATTCTTTGAAAAAGTGGGGCTTCTAATCTAGTCTTTTTCTCAGTTCAGAACCCTTACTGAAGTCCTGCCAAACTCAGATTACTCGGAAGAGAATGTCCTGTGTCAGCTCTTCTTGTGACAAACAGAGATCAACTTGTTTTAGTTTTTGTCTGGTGCCTCTTCCTCCTCTGCTCACATTTACTTGTGATCTTTCTTTGCTCCAGTCCTTACTCTGGACCTACACATGGCCAAGTTTCCACAGAGTACGTTGCTGCTACAGTTGCAGAGAACTTTGCTTCAGACTACATGGAACTCCTGTACCAAGAAAGTGGTTGATTTAAATCATTGTCTCTTTTGGAAACCTTTTTTCAGTTGTGTAAGAAAGGACAGAATTTGAGAGTTGCTCTCTTCTAAGAGACAGAGCCACTTCACTGCTCTTGCAGAGCATGCAGTTATCAAAAAAAGTTCTTTTAAAAGAAAATAAGAGAAGTTGCCAGAAGCATCTTGAAAAGTAATGTCAGCAATATTATCCTTTGCTAGAATAAGCCACACCAGATCACTTTCACTCTTGGGGGATCTAACTTAGAACACAAATGTGGAATAGTTCTAAAAGCTTTTTGTTACATTTCATGAAATATTTCACGGGCTGTTTAGAACGAGGCAGTGGCAGTTTACTTCTAGTTCTGTGTCTCATGCTTGAGAAACTTCCATATTCGGAAGAGATTCGGGTTTCTCTTAATTTTTTTTTTTCTTTTTTTTTTTGGCTGTATATGTTTTGGTTGGTTTAGGGTTTTGTCAATATCTGAGAAACAAACAAAAAAAGGCATTACCTTTTTGAGTGCTGCCTGCATTTCAGCAAAATTGGCCAAATCATCCAGAATGAAAAGTAAAACTGAAACTTGAAGTGCTTTGAAGGGTCTTCTGAGATAGCTTTTTGTCATGTTGAACCTTGTTTTCTATAGAGCTCAGAATGTGCTCACTAATGTCTGTTGGCTCAGCCTGCTCTCGGGCTGAAACCATCAAATGTCAGTCACCAGAAGAAATCACTGCGGTCTAGGTTACCTCCCCCTGGGTGGCTCCCAATCCTAAATTACCTCCCCCTGTTCCAGAAAGTTCTCCCTTTTGTAGTTATTAATTGGTTCCCTGTTATGACTCCTGCCTCCCTGTTTTCCCCATTTGTTCTGAAAAATTGTATCCTCCCCTCTGCTTGTACCCCATTGGTTGTTTTCCCTTTCCCTGCCTTACTCCACCCCCCCATAAAGGGGGCTAGCCCGCGTCTCCTCGGGGCTTTTGCTGGTGCCTGATCCTTTCTGCAAGTAAACCTGTTGGAACTCACACCAGAAGCCCCTCCCGCCTTCTTTGCCTCTGGGCTAACGCCAGCCTGATCATCGGCTGCCCAACGACGTCCTTCCTCTGAGGAGGAGCCAGCGCACGCACCCATGTCACGCTGATTGCACTGAGCCGTCCAGCGAGGACGCTGTGGAGGCCAGCGCTGCGTCCCCTCTGCCCGAGGGCACGCTGGGGCTTGTGCTGACAAGCCCCCGGGTGCGTTAAATGTCTGTTGAGAATGTTACGATAATGGGGAATTTGCCTACCAAAAGGAATGTTTAATTGTTTGGGGGTTTTTTATTGCGTTTTTCACAAGCCACTTAGTCTGAGTAAAAAACATGTTTGGAGAATAAACAATCCATCTTTAAAAAAAAAAAAGGAAATAAAGAAAGACTTTTTTTGGGTAGACTTTTTCTTGATAAGCTTTTCAGTTCTTAAACAGTCATTAAGTTAAAACTGAGAGTGTTTTAGTTGGGGTTCTTGGATATATAGATTCCTAAACTACTACTTGTCCTCATGAACCATTAGATGACATAACAGTTCCTTCTCTTTTTGTTCTTCAACATGGGCATAAATATTTATCTTCCCACATCAGTGAAATATTCTTAAGATACCCAAAGAGATTTGACCTCAGCCATAACTTTACTATTATTAGTGTACATTATTTGCATATGAGCAGTACCCATGAGCTATAGGCGTGGCCTACATTTTATAGAGTTAGAACAGGAGACATGTCATATAGCCTTTATGTTGAAGAAGATGAAGGGAGTCAGCAGGTGGACAGAGGAAGATGAAGAAATGGGAGACTGATATCATTTTGTCAGTATGGTAAACGGTATTTTTAACACACCACCTGTTCAGCTGGTGTGTATATTGTTTATGGAGAGGCTAGAACAAAAAGTAGCTTTCCAAAGGGAGATAGGACAGAAACAGGCTTTCAGGTATTTGCAGGCAACTCCTTCAAGCATAAAATACAGGAAAAGGCCATTCCATCCAAAATTATTCCTTCTGAAAATTTAATGAGTAGGAGATGGGAGTTGATGCCACTGGCTGCTCTGAGTCAGCATCTTGGCAGTGAGTCAATTCACTAACCTCATCCAGTTGAGGGGAAAGGTCTTTCTGCCTTTCGTGTAGAAATGAGTCTTTGTCACATTGGCAGAGGTCTTGGGCACAGTAGTTTTACATTGAAGGTACCACCTTGAATTCCACAACATTAGTTGAGAACAGGGTGAGAAGAAAATCTGGTTGTTTGACACTAAAGTGACTTTAATATGAAGGCCTGACAACACACAAATAAATTCTTATAACTTTATTTGAAGACCATATGGTTTTATACAATGTAAATTTGTCAGCATCATACGACTTGCAGATTTGGAAGACAACATAAGCCTCAATATCCTCAGTGCTTTAATTACCTAAGTAAGCATGATGCTTAGTGGCATTTCTGGTTAAAGTCCTAATTAATCTTCTCTATCTAATGAGAACGTGAAGATTTGGCTTGTTGCTTATTACCCTACTCATTATTATGAATGATAGGGCAACTGTATACAGCCTCCAGTTTTACACTGCAACATAATTATTTATGAAAAGGCCTTGCCCCAGAAATGGAAATAAAGATAATTATGTTTAATCTTTTCATGGTTTATTCAATATTTTTGCAGTGAAACAGATCCCTATAGGACACTAATTACTAAGAGAGGAAATGCAATGGACTACCAGACAGGCTTATTGAAAATACATGAAACTGAGGTTACATTTTTCAATATCCTTGGTATTGTTACTTTTCTTGTTCATGTATGTACTTTCCATGTGCTTGGGTTCATGTGACATGCATGTTCTATAAGCTAATAATTCTATTTACTGCTCTGTTTTAGGAGCTTACAAAGGTGGACAGGAGGACTACAAAAAGTTGCTTGTTTAAGCATCTCTAACTGTGGCTGCTGTTGCTGTTTCTGCACTGATAAGGGCACAGAGAGTGCTCGATGCCAGGTGCCTCAGAAGTGTGAGTTTAGGGTTAGCACCAAGGGAACTGGTGGGTTTACACCAGTTAGAGCCATTCTTAGTATTCTGACATGTTCCATGAACTGCCTGAGAATGTCCCAACTGGGTGACTGACTCTGCTTTCCTCATGTTCTGCCAGCTTGATGTCCTTAGTAGGTGTCAAAATGGGAATTTTCTTTTGTAATTTCATCATCAGCTGATGTATCTATTATTGAAATGGATTTGAAAAAGTAAAACTATTTAATGGGATATGACAACCTTTTGGAAAAAAACTACATTTGTGGACAACTTCATGATTTTTTAAAGTTCAAATTAAGCTTTAGCAAACATGATGAACATAATTTTTGTGCTCTCAACAGGAAGAGTGGTGAAATGGCCTTATTTTAGGCTATGGCTAAGCTGGAGAGCTGACTGGTTTTACAGCATTTACATGTTCAGTGTTTAAGTGTGGATGGTATTTGCAGCATTCTTAAATCTGAGAGTCACTGCTAATGGCTTCTTTCAAGTGTATAGGCAGTGACCTTGCTCTCTGGGAGACTGGGCAGCAGGGCACAGTGCAGAGCCAAGAAGCAGCCATCAATATGTGAATGAAGTCAGTGTTTCCATTCTGTTCCCAGAAAGGCAGTGG
The DNA here is from genome assembly GCF_965178545.1 of Coloeus monedula. NCBI lineage: Eukaryota > Metazoa > Chordata > Aves > Passeriformes > Corvidae > Coloeus > Coloeus monedula. The sequence continues at coordinate 12,624,099 of NC_138795.1, read as the reverse complement.
TCTTGTCTCATGAATGTCACCTGGATTTGTGGTGAACAAAGAATTGTAAGTTTTACTGTAGAAGTATTTGAATGATGGCTGGGTACATGCATTTGAAAATTGATGAATAATGCAGCACGGGTAGGATTTCATGGTTTCTCTTGTCAGCTGCCATGCTGTGGTTTAATATTTTGAAAAGTGATTTTTATTTTGATTTCCATATACATCTTCATGTCTGTCTAACTGCACTGCTGCCAAGACAAGGAAGTAACAAAAAAAAGGATGAGGAGCTGTTCTGATTTAACCTTAGGTAACTCTTAGTGTCATTTCACCATTTTAAAACAGTGCTGATGAATCACTCTACACTGGGAGTATGTAGATAATAAAAAGAGACGAAGAGGAGAGAACAAAAATACGCAGATTAAAATGCTGTTACCATATGCCACTATTTTTGTTGTTGGCACTTAGCTTTTCTAAGGAAATAGAGCAGAACTTAATGAAGGGAATCATTCTCCCAGTTGCTCTGGTTCCTCAAAAAGGGACCTTGGCAGCACCCGGCAGAATTGTTGCTCTGAGACTTTGAACCGCTCTTACATGAAATGCATTTGAAAGTATTAAATCAGATCTAGTGTATATTGTAGCATGGAAATGTAATTTTAGCACAGATGTCACAAGGAATTACACTATCCCTGAACAGTGATGTTTTGATCACTCCCTTTAGGATAACATCTTGTACCTTATTACTACTGTGCTCTGTCCTGATGCTCAGAGAAGCACAGATCTCCTGTTTTCAGGCAGTTACCCCAAGCGATGCATGCAGCAAGCCCATGCTTCTTTTTGCCATGGTACTCTACAGTATTCAAAATCTTGTACATCTGTCTTCAGCTGCTGAATGCAGCACAATGTTTGGTCACTAGAGTTACAATTTTCATTTTCAACAGTATTTTAAAATTTGATACAGAAAAGAGTTAATGAAAGAGATTATTAGACTTATTATTTCTCAATAAACTTGAGTCACAGTAAAATGAATGCTTTGGATATAACATTTTTATCTTTATCTATTAACAGTGTCACTAGTAGTGTTTTAAATCCTGGTTTTTATGAGTGGAGTATTATGAAGGAGAATGACTTCTTATGTAAAGGAATCTACTTCATTATTTATGATTTCCTTTTTCTTCACACTTTTCATTTGTGGTTTGCTTTTGTCAATTGACTTTTTTGTATGTTCCAAATGTACTAGCTTAGTTCAGCAATTCTTTATAGCAAGACAGGTTACTACAGGGAAGATGCTGAATGTGGGTACATTTGTCATGGAAAAAGGCCCTTGCGTGTCAAAATGGAGCTGTGCTAACTGGTCTGGTAAGCTTAAATAGGTAACAGTTAGTATGGATACCACTTCTTCAGTGTTCTGACAAAACCAGAAACTTCTAATGTCTCATGCTTTTTTTTTTTTTTTTTTTGCTACTAATTGACATCTTTGGTTTTATTAGTAGTAACGAAATAGAAGACTTAGTGGAAAAGAAAATGAGGGTTGTTGGAGTTTTTTAAGTTTTAGCTAGTTTAAAGTAGTTGCACTCATAATTCCTGGCTTTCTATCTGAAGGTGCATAAGGTTGAATCAAAATATTTATTAGCATGCTCACAGCCCAAGTTGGATCCTCAGCTATTGAGAACGACTTTAATGAGAAAAAAAGAGGATATGAGCTGCATGGTGTTACAACTGTGCAGAATTCAGCTGTTCTTGGATAATGTTTCTAGATGGTTACAGTGAGTCAAAGTGTCTGCTGAAACATGTCACTGAACCTGTATGCTGTGGAATATTCCATTAAAGCACTATATGAACTTGCAGGAACTTCCTTGAACATAGCTATATAGTTTTCTACTGCTGAGTACATGAACTGAATAAAAATAGTATTCTTTTGTACTCTCCCAACCCTATGTGAATTGTTGAAGATGGTAATATATATTTTATTTGCAAGATGTTTACATTAGTTTTTTAAAACTAGGTATAATCTTTGTACTAATGTATTAGAAACTACAAACTGAGAGCAAGAACAACACAGCTCAGGAGGCAATTTTTTTTCCTTAGGATGAATTCAGATCTGTATGGCATAATCAATTCATGTGGTTACAGTCAAAATTCTGATGAAGTCATTGGAAATAGATGTATATGAGATGTCTAAAGGAGATAAAATATACAGTCAAAGTCTATATCATCACGTAAGTATTATGATATAGGTTTTAAGTGATTCTTATACTAAAAGATGTGTAGATGTGCAGAAGTGCTGTTAAGGCAATTGTGGCTTTCCAGAAAAAAGTAGTCATCTTTCTGTTATGTATTTGTATGGAAAACTTGCCTGTTTATTACCTCTTTATTTCTGCTCCATTTCTGTGGCCCTTGTTTGACTTTGCAGGAATGTACAAATACGCATGCAAAATTTCAACTCCTTCCCCAATTACTTTCTCTTTACTAAGACTATTGGTAAACTTTTTAAGATTTCAAAAACCCCTTTATGGTGTTTCTGTGTACTTGGCTGAAAACACATCTATTTTTATTGTGTTTCAGTAATTACCTGTGGTTAAGTTTCTTCCAAATATGTTGTTGTATAAAATCACATAATCTCCTAGAAAAACAGAAAGATATGATGCTAAATTGTTCTACTGTCATCACCATGATAGGAAGGATAGAATGATTGTTATTTTTCTCATTTCTCTGAAAAGCCTACAAAGAACAAATGCATCATTTGAACATATGTGAAATGTGACATCTATAGCTAGCACACTCAGTAACGAGACCTCAGATGTAATTTTCTGTGCTTTCCCTTTTTACTTAGTTCTGTTCTGTAGAAGAGAATAAGATAGGAGATAATTTCTTGGGAATTAAGACAGTTCAGGCATGATAATGTGTGTTAGACTGGACAGACAAAGCAAAGGAAAAAGGATAATTAATAGTCTCAGTTCACCCAGATCTGAAGAACAGGAACACACATAAAAGATATAAAATTTGTCCTGTGTGGTCCAGCCCCAGGTTTATTGGGTCCTGTACCCTGTCTATGACAGTGACCAAGTATCTGAGGTGTTGGATGGGAATGGAGCACTCTGTAGCTCAGAGGAAAGTGGGGTGACTGTATAAGTTAGAGGGTTTTGCCTTCATTAATTCGCTCTGTCTCCTCTTGGGCCTGTGTGAACTCTTAAAGTGCTGTGACAGGAGGTTTCATGCACTGAGTGCCTGTGTACAAAGCACCTACCGCCTTTCTGTCCCATGCCATCTGCCTTGTGCTGACCTGAGTCCATGGCAACCAGTGACATATTAGAATGATTCTTGTTTGGGGTAATCAGGCTTACACATCTCTCCATGATTCTCCCTATTTTGTTTGAGCTGACTGTCCTTTGCCCTTTTCCATGTCACGCCCTGGAGTTATATAATGGCAAAATGTCTTGTTCTTGTATTCCTCCCTAATCTTTCCCTGCCCACTGACTTGTTTGGGCAGTCAGCTAATGCTTTTGTCAGATGATGTCTTTGTGATCAAAAATTCAAAGCTCTTGTTCATGCAAGAATATGGACAGTCTGGATCATTGAGCATGTGAAATTCGAGTCTTTATATTTTTAATCTCTTTTAATTGTCAATTAATTAAATCAATATTCCCCAATTTGAGTATTTTTTGGCAGTTGTTAAGTGACCTCCCTGCCTTTGTTTTGGCCCACAAGCTTTTTCATTCTTGTTCCCTCTGTCCCATTGAGGAGGGCCAGTGACGAGTTGCCAGGGGCAGCTGGCCAGGGTCACCCCCCCATTTGCCAATGTGTAGAAACAGTGTGGTATTAATTTAGATTGTGAAACTTCACTGGTGACTTCTTTGTACTGCAAAAACCATTTACTTCTGTTTCCAATCTGTGTATACATATCCCAGGATAAAAACCTTTTGTCTTATCTCAGGGCTCCTTAATATCCTGCAGAGCTGCGGTGCAGAAACTTGCATCTCCGTTCTTTATTCATTCCTGTTTGTTGATTTTTTTTAAGAACTTTAAATTTTGTGGGATAAGGTTTTTCCTTCTCATTACATAAAGGCATATGGCTGTGTCTCCAGTGTACTCTTGGTCTGTGTATCTGTGCCCCTGAATGGTTATATTGATTGTGTCAAACTGTGCAGCTGATGAGTTTTCCCAACCTTCCTTCCTTGAGAGCACTAGTTTTGCTTTCTTCTCTATTCCTGGCAATTGATTATCACAGGAAACCAATTTTCTTTGGTTTTGGGCTCTATCAAATGCCAATGAATTCCAAAATTATTAGATGGGGATGGGAGGAGAGTGGAAAGGGAATCATAAAGGCCTTTCTTCATTTGAAGTATGAACAAAAACAAGAGCAGTGTCATGTAACACTGATTTTTTTTTTTTTTTCCCCTTCCTTAGATAAGCTTTTCCTATAATGAATACAGCCGGGAAATAGACAGTTCTTTGGGTTTTGTATAAAGCCAGTGCAATGAACAGCTCTGATGTAACACATTACAAAAATGATGACCACTTCTGTTTATCCAGTTTGGTGACAAAGATGAATTTCTTCAGGAAAAAAAAGTTTATAATAGGAAGTATCTGTGATCTATTAATTATGTAAGATGGAAACCGCCCCATTACAATCATAATAATGGTAGCTATATTAAAAAAAGTCAAGGAAAAAAACCCAACTAGAATGTATGAATAGGGCAGTCTTATGGAGAGAAGACTGCTGTTGACTGAGAGTTACATGTGTGAGTATACGATTGTTATTTTGCATATTTTGCCTGGTGAACTTGACTAGCACGCCCAAACAAATGAGTTAAAGGCAGTTAAAAATCACTGCATTTAATCTTCCTAAAAAACAGCAACTGACCCACAGATTTCCTTAAGTGGGGGAGAAACAGGAAGAAAATCTTTATGTGAATGAGAAAATTTTTTGTGATTTCTTTTTCCACATATGAAAAACAGATTGTAGATACTTATTAAAAAAAACCCAAACAAAACCAACTAACAATCAAATAACTAACAATAAGTTGAAAATCCTTCCATAAGGATTAATGACTGGTTGCCGACAGTTTTATGTCTTGCAACCTCTCTCAAAATCTGTCTGGTCCACGAATCCCCTGAATGCTTTTTTTTGTGCTTTTGGCTGTCAATGAGCACCACATGCTGTGGTAGCTTTGGAACTACTCATGGTTGACAGATCATCCGATTATTGTCCTTTAGCTGATGAGTGAAATGAGCAGAGCAGCTAAAATTTTAATTCTCCCTGCTCTCTTTTGTCAGGGCTCTAATTGGATGCAGTTCTCTAGCCAGTCATTACAGTTCACAAAGTTGAAAGTTAAATTTGTGAAACCTTAACCTCATCAAATTTGGTTGAAATGGTCCAGTGAGCTGAAAAGTGATTGCAGGGAGAATGAAGGACTGACAAATGAAGATGGACAAACAGGGAGTGTGATATATACTGTTTGCTTTTTTAGGAAAATGAGAAAAAGCAAAGATAAAGCATAGGTACTTTCTAATCTGTTATGTTATCTCTGAAATATAGCTTAACTGTACTGGAAATAATTCTCTTAAAATTGGACATCGGTTTGAAATACTCAAATCCTTGTATCTTTAACTGTACAGTTACCATTCGTTCTTTTGGGCCACTTCTTGAGCCTCATTAAATTTAATTTAGAACAGTGGTCTTGAGCAGCATAGACCTGGAACAGTTAAAGTTTATCTTACTGCTGTATTTCTGTGCCTTAAAAAACAATTCTTGTTTTGGGAATATAATCTGTCTGCATCTCTCCTGCTGAGTATATTGAAGCATCATGGAAGTTGCTTGGAAAACACTGCAGATATTCAACTCTTGCATATTTAATCCAAATATAATATCTAATATGTAAAAGCACACACATTGGGTAAAACACAATTTGGGTTTTTGAAAGTTATCTAAACTGGGATCCTGAGAGTTCAGAGTAATCCTATCTGACCAACAAACTCTTTCCATACAACTGGAAAATATAATCAAAATCTAGCAGATGAGAAAGAAATGCGCAAGTTTATGAGAGCTTAATCTGAATGTTATTTTTAAATGAATGAACGTTCACTTTAGTGACAAATGGAGGCTACAATTGCATATAACTAATGTTTGGAAGAAACCACATGGGCATGGTGGTGGGATTGTACAGCTGGAAATTATAGTCTCCCACAACTTTCCTAGTGGGTAAATATGGGGAATTCTGGGACGAACATTTGGTAAATCTGTTGTTTCTGACATTTCTGTGGTATAAATAAGGATGGACTCATCTGAAATCAGTAGACTTATACCAGGAACATTTGGAAGTGAACTGCATGCTTTTTTTCTGTGCTTAAAATTTTCAACAGATTTTCATCACTAGACACTGTCTGCATGATGTGCAGCTAGGCATTATGGAAACATTATGGAACCTCTTTTGCACACGTTATTCCTACAGACAGAAAAATGCATATGTAGATAAGTAGGAGTGTACAATGTAAATATATTGCACTTGATTTCCATTGGAGAGTCTCAAAGAGTTTTCAAGCTATTAAAGCTCAAGCATATGCAAGATCCTAAGCATTCAGGCAATAAATATAGCTAAGTTGAATTTCTTTCTCTAATGTAAATAAAGTTGAGCAGGGGCTAAAACAAAATGACCTCCAATGGTCCAGTCAAATCTAAATTATCCTGTGATTCTGATATTAAAGTTTAATGAAATCTACTCTCTGTTATATCTTAAGTTTATTGATAGAAGCGAAAGGGCTCTACATAGGGAGAAAGGATTGTGGCATTTGAAATGATGAAATGCAGGATAACTAGGAGTACCTTAAACCTTGGAAATCATTAGGAAAAATCATGATCAGGGCATTTGCGACTCCCTAAGAGAAGAAGCAAAAGCTGACCTGGCATATTATAGTGGTTCAAGTGATTTTTTTAATATTGCAAAATGTAGATAGTTCTACAGACAGGAGTTTTCTTACATGGCCATGGACTACTGTAGGTCCTAATAAGCCAGTGTTGTGGCACTGTGACAGTGACCCAGGGCTGAATGATGCAGTGTGAGGACTTAAGCAAGCCAGTTCTCCAGGGTTTTGGTCACAAATGCCAAAGGCATAACAATTTCAAATAGTGAAACTTTTAAAGGTCAAATATCTGCAAAAACCAAAGCATGTACCATTGGTTAAATTGCTGCAGTGAGCACAGATCAGTGAAACTGAAGTGATGATAATTGGAGTGCTGAAGAATGTTTACTGTAGTATTCACTCTGCCAAACACCAAAGCGCTTGATTTACATCCTCTGCATATGGAATGTTTTTAAAAGTACCTAAAGAAGACCGCATAAATTTTGCAGTTTGAGAGTATAAAAGTTAGGAAGGTAGAAGACTGTAGAGAATGATTTTTTTAACATTTTCAAATAGCTTTTAGTGATAAATGGCAGGTGGACTTGAACTCCAGATGCAATGCTGGAAGGAAGCGGGTGAATATATTATCAGGGAATATTGGTGTAAGGACACGTGAAAGTGACATTGGGGACTTTCAAACTCTTAAGAATTATAGTATTGGTTTGCCATTGAGAGAAGACAACTGAATGCAGCAGGAGTCAGAGATCCATGATATGGGAAAGGAAACCATTAGGCTGTAGTTCATAATCAATTGTCAACCCAGTATAACTATACTGAACATCTCTATGGTAAGGCAGATATTAACTGAACTTCTGACTTGGTATTTAACTATTAAGTAGTAGTGAATTGCTGATGTGTCAACATATGTAGGGAATTGCTGATTTAACATTTAGAAGGCCATAAGATAAACAATGCAATAGTATTGTAGTTAAGGCAGAGTGAGGGTGAAGGGGCTGGTTCTCTCTGGGTGGTTTTAGCAGGGAAAATTCCCAGTAGGATAACTGCAGGACAAGGACTGAGTAACTGGTCATGTTTGGGTTGGGTTTGGAACTGACTCAGCAGGGATGAAGAACAAATCTGTCTACACAAGTAGTACAAGAGGGCACAACTCATAGAAACCCTGGGATATACAAAGGTAATGTTAACATTTAGAAGTGTGACCTGCAAAGGATGCTGCAACATTGATGGTCCTCTCACCTGAGAATCCCCTCTTATGGAGGGGAACATCACCATGGGCAACCCAGATGTGCCGGGCAAAACCCTGCTGAACGCCCGTGCTGTGAGTGTGGATTGCATGGACGAACAGAGGAGTCTAAACCTTTTTGAGCTGGGAGAAGTCAGGGGTTCAGGAGTATTTGTCATTATTATAATGCTTTGTCAGTCACTGACATTATGCCTGTGTGCTGTCAAGTTTATCTTAATCATACAAAGCTGGGGTTAGACAAATATAACTGACAGATCTATGTGCTACTGCTAGGTGTGAGTTACCACAGTTAACAGGTGTAGTACGTAAAGAAGCTTTGCTACATGAGGCAGTCACAGCCTTTGTCCTTACAGGGTAATGCTGCTCACATTTTTGCTTTCCCACTAATAGCACAGAAAGTGATTAGGAGGGATTCAGGAGAAGCAATTGAAAAAATAACTGACTTGTGAAAGATTTAATGAACTGAATTTATTTGTATATCCAAGTGAAAATGAATTTTAGTTAAGGATAACACATACAAGGGGAATAATATTCTAGTAGTTGATGGCTTTTCAATCTAGTTGAAAAAGCGATCATAAAATGTTCTGGCAATCAACGTGACAACAGACATACTGGGAATGAAATCCAGGAACACGTTCATAGTTCTGTCCACAGTTAACTTAGCCATGGGAACAACCTGCTTAAGGATGTGATGCGTAATCTGCCATTATCCAAAACTAGGGGAAAAAAACCTAATTTAATCCTGCATTTTTAAATGGGTTCTGAAAAATATTGGGGTCAAGGCCATGCAGAAAGTGAAAAACATTCCAAAGCAAAATGTAGTTGTGATGCACATGGGTTACTGCTTTTCTCTGAAGTACAGTAGCATTGCATGGTTTCTATTTTCCCCTGGAGTCAGCTCAGTTAATAATTATTGTTGCTAAATCTGACATGCATTCTACATTGCTAGGGAAAATGGAAAGATTTTGCAGAATAGTGATGAATACTGAAGTTGCCAGATTTTTCTTTTTTCTTCTGATAAATGCTAAGTGTTTCTATTTCATCATATCTGTTTTTGGGACTGCACTTACTAGATTGCTCCTCAATTCAAGAAAAGAATTCAAGAAATGTCCAGCATTTTATAATGTCATTAGATAATGTAGACAAGACAGAACAAGTCTGCTGAGATGAGATGAGATTAGATATTGTTTTGTGCTTTCCAAAGAGGACAGTGCTTGCTTCTAATTTTATCTTTGTCTAGACTGTGCTTCCAATGGCAACAGCTCAGCACTGAGCACTTTGCAGCAGGTGCTGGGATGAAATTACTTTCAGGAATGGAGTTACCAAACACAGTTCATTTTTATGGTACACATAAAGAGGAAAAGTCTGGCAAGTGTTTTCTTGGGATCCTCACTGAAATTGACAGTTGCAAGTTTACTGTCCAAGAAGGATGAAAATGCCCCAGATTGTAAAAATTCAGACTTTTAAAATGCCCTTCTTTCCCCCAGAAGTTCATCTTGACTTGCTTTGGAATTTGCACTTGTGTTAGGTGGAAATAAAAATTTTGGAGGCACTTTTGCAAAGTATTGCTAAAGAAAGGCTTAGTTCCTTCACTGTTTCCCTTTTGATTTTCCTCTTAGTTAGAGCTCAGGCAAAACTCGATTTCATAGGACAAGCCCAATTTCTTGTTTCAACCACAGTGCTAGTTTTTACAAAAAAGGAAAAATAGATAATCTGTTGCACTGCAGATGGCACAAACCCAGTAACCAGTACAACTGGTGAGAGAGATCACCAGAGATGATGGTGATGGGATCTTCTGCTTGAGCAATGGGAATATCTGAACAGGGCATGTGTTTTCAGTACATCCCTCTGCATGTCAGGCAGAACAACTGATGCAGTATTCCCACAATATCTAAAGAGCAGATCACTAACTTCTTGAGAAAAACTTCTAAAATTCTAAAACACAGAAGGAAGGAAATGCCAGACATAATGAACTCTGGACCACAGAACCTGAGACCAGTGTTTTCTCTACAGTTTTTCAAGAATCACCTTTTTATAAGACTCATTGTGGATGATAATTTAAGCAGAAAAAATTAGAAAAAGGTTTTCTGCAGGAGAAGAGATGAAAGTTTTGTCAGTATAGGTACGATAAAGACCTGGAAGCTGAGGCACAAGAGGATTGTCCTGGCTGGGTGAAACTAAGACACATCATAGAATTTTATTTATATTTTCTGAAGGTTCTATCAGAAATGAGTTCCCTGATCTTTATTCTTTTAAAGATTTAATTAATTTACATTTTATGTGTATGTGGCCTTCCCTTCTTACTACTTTTAAGAGTATAAACCTACACTTCTGCTGATGCCAGATAGGCTGCTTGTATGTACAACATGGACAAATGAGTAGTTCAATAGTGTAGCTACAAAAGGCTCCTAGAGAAGTAGGACAAATTAAACTTCACTCCCACTACCTAAAATCAGGTGATGTTACTAAAATTAAACATGCTTTTGGGCATGTTTGACCCACTGATGCAGTAAGACAAAACCTGGATATCCAGCATGAAAGAGTGTGTGCCCTTTGCATGCTGTAAAAATGTTTTCCCCCTCATTTTACCACTACATTAATGAAGCAGAAGCAATAAAATGAACAGTTCTACATCTGGGATATGAGTCTGATAACTTTTCCCATATCTTCATATACACTTTAGATTGTGTGTATGGATTGTGTACGCTATTGTAGGATGCCTCCATTTTTTAGGTGATTTTAATTTTTTTTTTAAAGAAGTTTTTATAGCTAATCCTTTTTTATCAAAAAGAAAGCACCTTTGATCACAACTCATTTAAGCTTTCATCTTTCAAGATGTTCTGAAATACACAAAATCAATATGTAATATGTGGAAGATTTGCCTGTGGTGAAAGGTCAAGAAAAAGAATTTTTCTCCTAGCTATTGACATAAACACTTGGAGGTAAAATATTTTTAAAGATATTTTGTGTCACACTTGAAGTCACATTGTGTGATATAGTAATCAATAAAGACCACAATGATAATAATTTCATTCCATCTGTATCAATGTTTATGAACAATACTGATAAATCTCCCTTTGGCTGCTACAGGGTTGGTTAGCCATGGTTATGAAACAGAATGATTTATTCTGCAAGCTTTTTCTTTTCCAATCTAAAATTGTAATGATGAAAGCACTTCTTAATTTAAAGTAGAAAGAGAAAGATATAATGCATTTGTTCCAACTGATAAGACTCAGTGCAGAAATATATAAGTTGCAAAGTTTGCTCTAAGCAAAAATAATCTTACAGGTATTTTTTTTTTCACCTGTGAGAGCGCTAATGTCAAGAATTCACTGTGCTTGAGAAACTGCTTCTCTGAAGCACGTGATGAGATCAGAGATACATACTAATTGTGGAAAAAATCTTAAAAAAGGTTACTGATGTGTGGAGAACTCCAATGAGCTTCGAAAAGGAGTGAAGGTTTTAGAAGTGCTGGTAGGTGAATGTAGTGGCAAAGTATTCACACTTGTGAAGATGCTGAGGGAGCCTGCAAAAAGCTTTGCTGTGTTCAGCAGTAAAGGATCTGAAAAAATACCCCCTTAATCTTACAGTGTCATGACTTCATTCTGAGACTTGCATGCAGTTTACATACTGGAAATCAAAGTAAGTTAATTAAACTGGTATGATTTTTTATTTATTTCTTAAAAACTGCAGGAAACTGTACGGTGCTCTAAACTGCAAGGGTTAATATGACTGTTAGTCTGGCATTGGCTTTTAAAGCCCTAATAATGTGGTTGTGGTCCTTTAAGTACAACAAAGGACATGCATTAGGAATTGATTTGTTGTCTCCTTATTGAAAACCATGTAATGAAAAATTACTGATGAAGAGTCCACTGAGAAAGCCTGTATGTTTTATTTATAATATCCTGAGCTTTCTCATATAATTGAATTTCATCTTTTACTTTAAGATGTCATTTCTTTACAAATCATTCAAGGCAATTGTCATAGAGTCTTACAATAATTTGGGTTGGAAGGGACCTTTGAAACTCATCTCTAAACTAGAAAAGAATAAGCAAAGATATAAATCATGTGGAAAATTATGTTCAAAATGTACAATTTTAATGCAAAAAGCATTATAAATATTTTTACTCATATTTTGATACCTGCATCATAGGAAATTAAGTTGTTTTATTCTGCTTTATTTTGTAGATCTTTCTGAAAACCAAGTTGAGAACTAAGCTCATGGTGCTGGCTGCAGCCATTGTGCTAAAGATTGAAATGACCTCTGGAAACCCACTTGGAATGTCTTGGCCAGTCAAGGTAAGAACTGATTTTTTTTTTCTTTTAATCCTCTTTATGTGTTTAGCTGGTGCTAAAGAATAAAAGCATGATGGGATAAAAGCCATAGACAGTCCATAGGAGAAGGGTGGTACAGTCTCACTCAGTGGTGATTTACAGAGATGGTGAATGGGTATAACCAAAATTTGGTCATTGTTGCACCAGCAGCAGTTCATACTTTTAACTGTAGATAGATCTGGAAAGCCAGGCAATGGCCCAGCTCTAACACAGGGATTTTGTTTGTGTTTATGACTTAAGCTGAGAAAAAAATCTCTTTTATTTAGGGCTAAAATGGGACTTGAACCTCCATCAGTGCACTCTTACAGAAGGCAGCATGGATTCACTGAAATAGCAAGCATTTTTTTTAGACTTTTATGCAGTTCTATATAAAATCATTGTGCCTGCCTGAAGCCCATTAAATAGTCAAACCATTAAAATATTCCTATCTTTAACCAGATTAAATTTTTCGTGACAAATTTATTGTAACAGTCAGTGAATGACCACATGGGAGTTATCCTAAAACATCAAGTTTTTTGGAATGTAGAATGCAATTTTGTGAGAAAATGGTAGACAGGCTACTGAAAGAGATGATTTTTATGAAATATAAAGCATAAGGTAAGTTTTTGATGAATCTGCTTTATGTTATTACTGTGTTTCCATAACAGCATCAGAAATATATATTTGAAACTAAAAATTAGTAAGTTATAATGACATTAATTCATTAAAAATGAAAGAAGCACCATATTATGTTACATTAGGTTGCTGTAAACCTATTGCATTTTACCCTTATATTTTCTATCTCCATTGCAAAATACTCATTAGAAATAGCTATTTAATGATAGCAAAAATCAATCATTGTGACTTACGAAATCAGATATGGCTGCAGGTCTCCTCATTTTCTTCTTGTAGACTTTATTTACATAATAAAATACCTATATTTTCACAAGGACCTATGAATAGAGATGTTGAAAAAGAAGACAACTATGCAATAAGAATTTTATGAAGATCTCAAACAACATCACAGGAGAAAAATATTTCCTTTTCAGTTTAACACACAACTTGGAGAGTTGTCTGTAAATCCAGATACCAAATCAGGACCATGAAATATGTATACGTAGAAATAGAAAAATTAAAACTGGGAGAAACTCTTAATACAGAATCTCAGGAAGTTGTACTCACCAACAGCAAATACCCAGTTCTGATATAAACTGAATGACTGTTCCTTCTGTTGGGCTTGGAGGTCTGCTGCCTTTACGTGACACGTTTTGGCAGTGCAGACCTGAAGCCTCAGTTGCACGTAGAAGCACAAATATGAAATTCCCAGGGTCTGCAGAAGGCACAGCTCAGGACAGAGCATAAGAGGCTGTGCTTCAAGTCCTCCAGCCCCTCAGAGCAGTGAAATAACAGGCCAGAATTCAGTCCTGAAGACTGCTGGGAGGTTGAGCGCAAGGAGAATATTGCTTCTTATCTGTAGGCTGAGATTCAATCTCCTCCAGCTTCAGACTTCCACAGTACAGATATCCGTATCTTCGCTAGATTTCTTTTGAACTTGATGAAGAGAAAGAGGCTCTTTAGAGAGTGATTCATCAGAACTATTTTGTGGGTTTTTAAAGAGAAAGATTAGATGACTTTTGTAACATTCTGAGCTGGGTGAAATGATAGATTTTGCTCCCTAGGAAGTACAGATATTTCATGCTGTTTCCTGTGGGAATTGTTTGATGAACAAGTTGAGTTAAAGCAACCTGCTGCTCTCCTGTTGTTTGAACTAGTACTTCCCAAGTGGGCTAACTATTGGAATCTGTAGTGGTAGCTTTAATGAATAACTCATATTGGAGTATTTTTTGGTTAAAATTTATGAGCACAAAATACTGCAGTACCATATTTCTTTCTATGGATGCATTGGAACAATCCAAGGTCATATCTTCAGGTATTTTTTCTATGTATTTGGATACAAGTTCAGTATAAGTTCTGAATAATTAACTTCAGTAAACTTTGTATGATAGTTTATGCAGTAAAAATTATCGAGAACAATGTATCAATTTCAGTTTAGTGTATTGCTAACTATTTTTTAAGATAATAGGAGTGGACAAAAATTAGTGGTATGAATATATACACAATATCCCTAAAGGAATACCTGGAAACATTTTGTGAACTTCAAAACACATTGGCATATGAAATAAAAAGTCACATTACCAATGAAGGATGATTCCGTATTGTCCTGCTCTGGCATTAGTAACTCATGCACACTCATGCAGCACTACAGCTTCCCTCCAGGTTCAGGGGTCTGTGTGCCAGATACATGGACCAAGGTGAAGTTGCTGCAGTAAGGAGCATCAGGGGATGCCTGAGTGTCCTTCACAGACACAGCCCAACACAGAATTCCCTGCTCTGAGTCCAAGCCTGGGAAAGAGGGAACACTACTCAGTGCAGCTGTACAGCTGTGCTATTCCTAGTAAGTCTGTACCCGTTCCTGCAATGGAGAAGCTATTGAATTTTTATAAAACATACACTTAAATTCCCTAGTCTGCTCTTGCAAATATCGGCTCTTGTTTTTGTTCACCCTCAGCTTTTTCCCCCACCTTTGTTTACATGCTATCTCATTGCACGTATTTGTCTATTTTGGCCATGGCTCAAGGCCAGAATTGAGGCTTACTGTTGCTTCTCTGCAGTATGTTGCATAAATATATGCTATATAAACATCAGTCAGGATAACACTGTGATCTTCTTAGAATTTTTCTTTTTTCCCAGCTGAATATATTAGGAAAGAATCACCAAATGCTTGTGTCAATATCAGACTAATTTCTGATTCTTTTCGGAGGCGTGAGAGCTAGATAAGTATTTCCTGGTGAGCAGACCACCAAATACAGAGTAGAGAGGAGTTTAATTAACTAGTGTGGGAGAAACTGCAGGAGAAGAAAATATATCTTGCAGTAGAAAGTGAGCAAGATCGATTTGTTTGTACTGGCAGTATCACCCACAGAGTATCACTGCTAACAGGGAAAAGGGCCTCACTCACAGATCCATAAGGGAGGCCAGAAGGCATGTATAGCACAAAGAACAATGTTCACTTAGGAGGACTGAGATGTTTCTGTGACCTTTAACAAAATCTCAGGACATTCTGAGATTTTTATATCACGGGTGATTGTTCTAGGATGGTTAAAAAAAGAAGAGTAGCAGCAAAAAACCCCTCAGAATAGAATGTCTTGTTCATATGAAAATTTATAAAATCACTAAAAAACAAGGTGCTAACTAAAAAAATTAACAATAATGCACTAAATTAATTCAGGAAAAAGGTAACGATTATCATTTTACAAAGTGATGCTGTGCTGTAAAATTCAGCTGCTTAAGTAATTTTTTAATAAGAGACTTAATTCTGTTTATCAGTATTCTTGTAAAATGTTCAATGGAGACCTGCATCTAGTACAAAATCGCAGTGTTTCTGGCATTTTTTTCAGTTTCTGGTCATTCTGAAGCAGAGCATCTATTTACTCACTAGCATTAATATTAAAGATCTGAAATATATTAAGCTGTCTACATAGGTCTTTTTAATTAGGTAGATAATTGGTTAAAATTTGACCAGAGAAGACTTTTATTTGGGGAACTTATTGAGCTGTTCTCCATTCCCTGTTCAATAGCTAAACTCTATGACTAGTAATAAGAGTTTCAGTTTAAATATTTTGAGGAAAGGGAGAAAAATCCGAAACATTTTTAGCATTTTCAGCCAGTTCCTAGCAGCCAGTAGATGTCATTCTATCTCTATTTTAATACCAGTTCCTACTGTTCTCATTATATTTTTCTAAATAACAAATTGCAGATGGGAATGGAGGGAAACATTTAAGCTTAACTTACTTCTGATTAATGCACAAGTCTGTATCTTTCTTTTCAGTAATGTAAGGTGTCAGAGTGTGAAATTGGTACCTCTTGATGCAACTGAGGCTGATAAGCTACTGTCTTTCAGTCACTCATCCATTAGTACTATTTAATTTATTTATATGTTTTTACAAGGGATTTGTCAGCTTTGCAAACTGTGCATGGTTTTTCTTTCTTTCTTTTCTTTCTTTTTAATTTGCAAATTCCTTTTTCTTTCTGAGCAGGTTTGCTTGATGCTGTTCCCGTAGTTCTTCTCCTATCACTTCTCAAGATGTCAAAGCCAAATACAAGAAGAGTTTTGTAGCCCTGGGGGAACACACCGACTGCTGCCCAGAGTCACACAAGAGAAAAGTCGGAGACCAAATGGAAAGAGGGGTTTGATATTTCTTTTCTGAATAACCTTATTGTTAACTAAAACTCAAATGCAGAGCCCTGCTGGCAATTGTAGCAAATGGAAAGACTTCAATCTACAATATGCGGTCTTGCTAAGATAAGCAATTTGTAGTAAGTAATTTCATTTCTGTTCAAAGACATTTCTGTCCATACATAGTGACTGTCTTTAGAATAATGTGGGCAGAGGGCAAAACACTGAGACTGTGAGGAGACTGAACTGCATGCACTATGTTTGTAATGCTCACAGCAGCATGCACTAGTGAGAGTAGGAGGAAACTGGACACGGCATTCATTCTATGGCTGGAGTAGCTCAGGTGCCAGGATTATCAAGCTGACAGTTTTTAAAATACTGAATTATTGTTTTTGCTCTTTGGCAGCCATTGTTTCACCTGGTCCTGTTCTGTCACATAGAGACCCCATGTGTTTTGTTAGCCACTGATCTGAGGCAGATGGTCTCCAAGGTACATTTACCCTGCTCCAGGACAGAACTTGCAATCCATGGTCCTAGAGAAGCCCTTGCTGTGTCAGAGCAAAAATACCCCATTTTCTGCAGAATCAATTACAAACACAGGAACACAGGAAAGACAGGCTTAACATGAATTTTAAGATAGGAGAACCTATTGGCTTTACAAAAGTAAGGTTTTAAATGAAACTAAAAGAATAAAAAAATGATTACAAAATTACATTATATAAAGCCTTTCTGTGACACCTCTTCTTAAAGGGTTTACAATATACATTACCTTTGAACCCACAAGGGTTAGGCTGAATGGCAGACTTAGTATCTTGGTTTGGGTCTTACCAATGCCACTGCAGTTTCTCTCCTGGCAGTCACTGAAGTTTAATCAGGCGGGTGATAGTGGTGTAAACTGGTCTTCAGATGCTCAAAAGGAATCTAATCCTCCACATGATTTCTGGGTAATACATGCAGGGAATTTGTTACAAACTGCTGGTTAGAGTCTGGCTGTTCCTGTTGCATTTGGGGCTGTATGAAAAATCATGCTAGTTTCCCACATATGTTAATACCACACTAATATCACACCAGTGCCACACTGTTACTGGAAAGAATTTGACATAGGAGAATTGCATTTCCTCTGGATCTTGGAGCTGTGTTCTTAGATAATTTTTTTACCATAGAGAGCTACCATCTCAAGCAAATCAGGAATTAAAGCTAATAAGAATAGTTACACAAAGTGTTTGTGGTACCATGTGTCTTATTAGCATATTAAAATCATTAAAATTATTAAAAATATCACAGTAAAGAGCTACTACAGTCACAAAAAGAAAAAGACTAACAAATCCATGGTCAGCAAGTGGTACAAAAGCAAGAAGAAGAGAGACCGAAAGTGTCTTTATAGATACCAACTGGCAAAATGTCTGTCTGCTGAAGAATATCACAATCTTGGTACTGTTTGCATAGCTGAGGAAATCAGTTATATAAGCAAGCAAAGTAAGCACTACTCACTATTGCCTGTGTAAAGAGGAAAAAAATAAAGGAAATGTGATGGAGAAGTGAAAAGAACTGAAGACTATAAAGACACTGTGAATAGAGGGAATCAAGTGCTAGTCAGTTTAAATCAGTCTAGTACCGCTACAAGGAATAGCATTGAAACAAATCACTCTCAACTGGACAAGGAAATAAGAAGGCGGCTCAGGAAATGGGTTGTGGCAAAGGGTCTACAACACCAAAGATATTAAAGCTCAGTTGGCTGGACAGAGGACAAAGCTTTTGTTGACTTGCAGTGTGCATCTGAATACCTTTTGCTGAATTCTGTGCATTTTTACTCACAGCACCAAAAATAATGAAATTGCATTTTACCTTTTAAGCTGTGAGTCACTTTGCTAAAGGGTCATTGCCCAGACAGTCTGAATGTGCCCAGCAGACAGAGAATACCAAAAGGAGTTGAAATTTACATCATGTCTGTGTCCTGAAAAAGGAAAATGTAAAGACAGTAACTTCTCAGGTGGTTGTTATTAGAATCCTTTCAATCTGTGCCAAAAGAACATTTTTCAGAATTCATACTGGGATGTGACTTAGATGTCCTAACTAAACCCCTGAGTTTTGACTGGGGAACTAGTTTAAAGGCATCCTAGGTACTGTTGAGTTGTAAGGACGATAGATTACAATTATATTTTGCACTGTTGTTTTGTTACTGTTCTATGCACTTTTAAGTTACTAAGAGTTACAACCCAGCTTTAAAGAAAAAACAATAGGGAATTGTTGCTGCCTGTTCCGAGCTTCCCCTCCCCCCTCCCAAAGACATGTGCTCCGAGCTCCTTTGTTCCAAGCGCGGGCAAAGCCAAATGTAACTCAGACTCTTCAGCAGTGTCTGATTGGCCGCTCACCCCGGGTCCGCCCCCAGGCCTCCCCTTTCCCCTTCTCCTAATAAAGATGGTCGAGGAGAGGCAAACGCCCTCTTACTCAGCTCAGCGACTTTCCTGCGAACATCTCTGGTTGTCTGACTCGTTTGAAAGCTTCTAACTGCAGGGAATTGAGCGGGCAGGGAGCTCTATTTCTCCCTCTTTGCTTCTGCTGATGGTATTTGCTCTGCAGCTGATTCAGATACCGACTTTAGAGCTACTAAAGTGCTAGATCGCCCGTGCTACCTCTCAAGGCTGCTCGGGGCTTTCTAAGGCATTGAAATACAAGCGCTAGCCGGTATAAAGCTGAAAAGATACCTTCCACATGTGACTTGTGACTGACAAAATCTTTAGTCCTGAATGTGTCTACTCACCAACTGGAAGAAGCTGTATTCCATTGCTGCATGCCTTTATAAAAAGGCTGAAAGAGGAAAAGGTAATGTATATTGTAAACAGAGAGAAGAGCATGGAAAGGTCTGCAAGGTGCAAAGGAAAGAAGGGAAACCTCTAATAATTTCCCAGTTCTTCCTATTTTCACCCACATGAATCATGCCATGCAACACTGAGTTTGTGTACACTTGGGGGTAAGGGAAGGGAGGACACGCAGGAATTTCTGCTTTAATCTGTCACCTAGCCCCATTAAAAAGGCAGGATAAATTGCTTTCACAGAAATTGGCACAGGCTGACTGGGATGGCATCAGAGCAGTGAAAAATAGGTGCTTGGAGAGAGGTTGACTATATAGCTGCTTTTTCCTGAAATTGCGAACTTGGCAGCACAGCAGGCCTCATCCTTTTCATATTGCACCTTTTGCATTCCCCTGATCCTGTAAGGGCCAGCAGGGCATCAGGTTTAAAGATGTGTCTGCTCCACATATCTGTGGGTCATCTCAATCTGAAACACTGCAAAGAGATAAAGCCCTGAAGTAGGATTCCTCAGAAAGCTGTTTTTCTGTAGAATCTGATGCACAGGGAGTTATTTTACTTCTTAGGACAGGCCATGGGTATGGAAGGAGGCTGACTAGAGGGGCTACTGCTCCTCTTACCCCTTTCTTTGCATTTTCATTGAGCCTACACTAAAATGGACTTCACAGGTTTTCAGATGTGCCCAATTTGTTCTCTTCTGTACCTGTGGGAGAGTATGCAACATATTATCATCTTGAGATGATAATAACCTATTAATGCATCCCACTATGTACTTCAGTAATTGTATCCAGTGATTCTGCTGAAGGAAAAATTAACTTAATGCCTTCATTTGTGCTGTGAATATGATCCATCTTTTCTCCTGTGTCCATGGCTTCTACTGCAATAATTAGTTGGCATAGACCATTTGCAAATTTGAAATTACTATATTATGTGATTCTTTCTTTGCTTTATCTTTCTGCATATTTAGACAGGAAACATATGTCATCAACTGTGGATACAACTTTTACAAAGAGATGACTCTGTCTTACTGTGCACTGTGGTGCAGAAATATCTCAGTTACAGATGCTTTGTGGTTTGTAGGCCCTACTCTTCCAAAGCTAGTGCTTTCTGACAGAACAGAGAATTAACCTTTGCTTATCACTATTCTCTTTCTGACTGTAGTATATATACATATAAATGCCTTGACACAGGAATTTAATTATTTGATGTACATCACTAAGTCAAAGCAAGCCTTCCATTCACCTCTCCTTCCTCCTTTCCACTTCTCTCTTTTTTGTGATACAACTGATTAGGCTTGTGTTATGGAAAAATTAAAGTGATCTTGTTCCTTCTGAAACATTTGTTTTCAGTTCCAGATAGGAGTGATATGTTGTACTTCTTCATGTGAAAATTTCTTTTTCACATCAATAAGCCTGAATCCCTGCTGTATGTCTCCAAGTGGTACATTCGTGTTAACTACTGCTGGGTTGGATTGTTTGTTTGTTTCTTTCTTTTGCTTTTCCATTCAAAGGTGATGTTTTTGGAATCAGTGTCTGCCCAACGCCAGCTGGTCTGATGCAGCTCTTTATGAAATACAGGTAATCAAAAGAAGGATCTACTCATATTTTATTGTTTTACTATTTACTTTATTATTCATTCTCAGTAGTCAAGGAAATATGTTTTTCTGTGTTGGTGTTTTACCTTTTTATGATGCACTAGAATTATAATTTTAATAAGCAGAAATTGTATTATTTTGGGGGTAAATAACTTACCATTATTTTAGGTATAGTTTGAAAGTTGTGAAGTAAGTAATTTTGGAATACTCCTAAAATTGTACTTCACTTATTAGGAAAATATGAAGAATAAGCATTTGAAGCTCTGATTTTGTTTGTTTCTTAAATTTCAAAGCTCAGTGGCTTTCTATTACTTATACTGTGCAGAATGTATACCTAAAATGTCGATTGTAATTATTAGGCTTTGTTTTCCCCATTTCTTTTATGAGAAGATATACAGTAGCCTTCTGAGATTCTTTAATTTTTAGCTGTTTCTTTCTACTGTATATAAGTAACCTGAAGAAATTACTCTGTTTACATGCTGAGTTAAAAAAGAAATACAAAGAAAAGATCTTTAAATTTAGCTATCTTCTATCTTTGGTCACAGGCTAGTTGTGGATATAAGAATATTCTGTATATAATAAAATACCTGGAAAGTACCAGCAGCTATTCAAAATGACTCTGCCTGAAATAAGCAACATAAAGGTCACACTTAAGATAATAAATATTCATGTAATTAGGTTATATGTAGCTACACAGAATACAATAGCACCAATCATCACAAGTGATTGAAATATTTTCATCAAATTGAGTGATGATTGAGAGATGAAGAACACTGCCATGTGGAATGTGTTCTTGGAATACTCCATGGTAGTTAAGAGTGACTGTTCAAACCACTGGGATCATTTCAATCTCTTTGCCAAACCCCTGCTTTTTCTCTTTTGTATGGTACAGTGTTCCTTGGCAAAGCCTGGGTCAAGTTGCTCCCGTTCAGCAGCTTTTTACATCCTTTTTGTGTTAGAAAAATTATCTCTGCATGGCACAATGAAATAAAGAACTATTCTGCTCTTACAGTTTTCATTACAGAAACAAGACATAAATTAGTCACAACTTTCCTTGTACACGTGACACTACCTGTGTTCCTCCCTTTCCTTTTTTGTAAAAGGTAAGGCATTATCACCAGTATCTTTTCTAAGCTCCATTTGAAATTATTACTTCCTGCTTCTGAATTCCTTCTGAAATTTCAGCAGGATTCAGCACACATCACATCTCGTCTTAAACCATTTTGTCATGTGTAACAGTGTGCAGCAACATCTGTCCAAAAGATCTCTAGTTTTAGCGGTGCTGGTTTCAAACCCATAGGTTACAAAATACAACATTATTATTCACCACATGTATTCATTTATCTTGCACTGCACTACAGTAGTTGGAGCTGCAGGCGTAGCTCTGCACAAGGTACCGTGCAGGGAGATGGAAAGTCTCATGGGGCTCTCCCTGCATTTACATGCAGGGAGAGCCTGAGGTTCAGCACTTGGAGTAACGGAAGTTTTGCCTAACCCAGCTAATTTGCTTACCAGCTTGCAGTGCAAAATTGCAAGTATTTAATAGAAGAACAAATTCTAAGCAAGAAGGAATTAGGCTCTCAGTAGTGTGTATGTTGCCCTGCCCTCTGGAAACAGCCATACCCAGGCAGCTGAAGGCTGTTTCCAGTGCTCAAACAGATAAAAAATCCTCCAGGGTCTGGGTGGCATAAAGGAAGTTTATATATTGCCTTTCAAACACATTACAGCTGAGATATGATACATCTTCCACAAAGCACAGGGCGCTGATGGCTGTGAGGATCCAAGTAGCAGTGTGATGGAATCGGTAAGAGACTGCAATGGTAAAGCTCCTGTGCCTGCTCAGGCAGAGCTGCCATCATTGCAGGGAGTAGGGTGATAAAACGGGTCACTTTGGAAAGGCTTGAAGAGAGAAGATCTGTGACTGGTTGTGATTGTCTTAACATATGGCATTAATAAAGCCATGAAAAAAAAAAGGTTTTGTTATATTGGACATGAATAAGCTCAATTTAATAGGTTTCTCATCAGAGACAATGAAAAACATTAACTGAGATAGAAATTTTTCATATTTACCCACCTAGAGGCTGTAATGTCTTTCAATTTCATGTTGTTCAACAATGTTGGAATGTGAAAAAATTCCAGTTTTTGCTTCAAGGTGAGAGACTGTTAACTTGGATGAAATAGTGAGCTATTTTTATAGAGAAATGTCCATCTGTAACTGTGTTGAATTTCAGTTAAAATCAGCTCATAGCTCATTTCATTATCTTCTGCTTTCAGAAGTGTGACCCAGTGATTATTTTGTCTGGTCTAGTGCTTGTTTAGTTTCTTAAAAGCAAAACAAAATAAGAAACCATGCAGTACATCAGTGTGTATACTTAATTCAAAGACTATTTGCTCCTGCTTGGCCAAAGCTACTGGAGCACAAAATATACTAGGAAAAGATGTCTTTCTGTATTGTTCTCATGTTGAATCTTCATTAAGATTTCATCAAAAATCCATTAGAATCCTCCTTGCTTAGTAACTGCAACAAGGGCTGTTCTTCCAGGTGCCCAGAAAGTCTGATGGCTCTTGAGGAGCTCAAATTCAACCTACTAAGAAAAAGTTTACTCTCGCTTTTCTTTTTTCCCCCCATTTTTCTTGAATGACCTGACAAGCTACTTCTGTTATGTTTTAGCTTGTTTTAACTAAGTTTGCACTTTTTTGCAATATATACATGCAGTTATTTTTTTAGGCTCTCATGAAAATGAGGAAACTGAGGTCTAAGGCAAGGAATTTGATTTTATGATGGAAACTTAACCATCAGGTTTTACTAGATGATATTTTGTACTTATGGAATGCAGTTCAGAAATATTTACTATATTATATATGATAACCTTTACAATAGTCTATGGAGTTAGTAAACCCAGCATGGCATGTGCAGCGAGCACCACAAAAATTAGTTAGATGATGAATAAAACATAAATAATTAAGATGACTATATAGGGCATTTTCATCTCTATGGCACGTATGAAATCAATGTCTTTCCAAAGCTGGAAAAAAGTACATGTATTTGAGAACTGAAAATATGATGTGGTTCAGATCTCCGGTTCTTCATCCTGTGTCTGTGTTGTGGTATCCCAAGATTCTGGTCTCTAAATGGAGGTCTGAGAATGAGAAGTTTGGGCCTGTAATCCAGCAGCTAAAAAACTGGCTGACTTTGAGAGCTGTTAGTCATTCTCTGGGCTATTTTGAAGCTATATTCTTTATGCCATTTGCAGATTGTTCATGTGTATCTAACTTATCTCACCTGTCTGCCAGGCTGTCATGATGTCTTAATATAGACCAATAGTTTAAAATTCACAAAGCTGGATGAAAGCAGTGTGCAAGCAAGCAAGAATTTAAGTTGTTAAGAAAGGAAAGTGTTGTTGGACACAATGAGATGATGTCATATGGAAAGAAGAGGTTATTCCATGAACAGAGAAATCTTTCAGCACTGTTTCAGACTACATAAAATAGCTATCCTTATGGAAATCTCTTTCAAAAGGAATTAATGATCATCTCCGCTTTTTAATGCACTGTTTGTTTTCTAAAGAAAACATGAAGAAGGCAAACAGATTTACAGAGACAAAACCCAACTTTATCTCTACTAAAAGGAAGAAGAGTTTGTGATCTGGAGTGGGATGTTTAGTTCAGACAGAAGGCACCAGCTAATAGCACAAATAATTAAAGAATATTCTTTTGTAGGTGTTCGGTTAACCAGTCTTTATGAATGTCTCTTTAAGTAGATCTCTGCTTTGTTGAAAACTGTTAGATCTTTTCCTTTTTAATGGTGCTGGTGTGCTAATGAGAGCTAGCTGCAGGGAAGTGTTCTGAGGGAAGGAAGGGTATTGGGAAACACACTTTTCATCATGTAGATAGTTTTTTACTGTGGGTAGCAATTAAAACTGGTTTAGTCCAGGGGTTAACAAGAAGGAAAAATCCCCCAAAACCTTCAACTTGCCATCGTATTTCAAGGGCCCTAAAAGAAAAAAAGGCTCCTCCTATTTCACATGAACGTTGTAAATCCAGTCTTTTGGGGTTTGAACAGTCTGAGCTGTTACGAAGTCAAAACTCAACTGTAGAAGAGGTAAACAATGTTGGGACAGATATTAATATCCTGTGACTTGAGAGCTAAATGACTTCTGGTTTTGGCATGTTTAGATATGGCAGACATTTTAGAAATAAGCACTGCCAAGGTCTGATTATTGCAAACTAATTACAGCTGTTGAAGCTGAAGCTCAGGAAGTGTGAAGTGCCTTCAAGAATTGCAATTCCCTGGAGATGTGATTAGCTCACAATTGCCACCCTGGTAGTTCTGCTTGGAGCTTTCTTGTGTAAGAAAAGCAGACAGGATTGACAGATAAGCCTTGGTTTTATCTGAGCTGCAAATTGTCACAGGCTGATTCACCCGAGTAGAAAACTGACAAACCTGTACAAGAATAGGGTCTTGCATAGAAAGTTTTAGAGAAATTTTAGCTATTTACCTGGAAAGTGAGATACAATATTCTGCAGTGCTGTATACAGAAATGTACATCAGTGATTGTGTTCACTTCTTGGCTGATAGAACACAAGGACAGTAGCCTTTTAATGCAAGCCTGTGCTTCTGCCTGTGTGACCTTGGTATTGACTCATCTCTGTGAATAATACTTTTGTGTAGATGCTTGCTATGCCTGTGGACTAGAGTTTGCAAGCACTCGCCCTGGGGTTTTTTATTCCTGTGGGTTTTTTGGTCTGGTTTTTAAGTCACAGTCTTTTAGCACACAGTAAAAGAATATCCAAGGTGAGGACAGAATAGAACTATGTTATTTAACCCGTCAAACTTACTCTTCAAACTGTTACAGAGAGAGGAAGCTTCTGAGCTGAAGGCCTCCTCACATGGGGCACTGATGGCATGTTTGAATTGCTAATCATAAAGCCTCTGCATACTGATAAGAATTTAGGCCAGCACAGTTACTAAGCATATGCAGACTCTTCTAATCTTCTGCCTAGAAGAAGGAGATATTTGCAATAAAGTAAATTACTAGTATTCCATGTAGAAGGAATAAAAATGATGCCTGAGAGGGAGCTAGGGGATTTCAGAGATGATGGGAGACTGGTATTTCGCTTTGAGTCATTGAACTAGGGACTTGCTGAATTTTTTTCCCCTTATTGCTAGCCTTGCAAGTAGGTGGGATTTAACATGAACTTAGAAGAATTCTTTTACCTTCCTGGAATTTAGACTATCTGGTGGCTGAGTTAAGAGACACAGTGTGGGAGCAGAATGGGTTCATGGTTAGAAAACAATAAAGAGGACTGTGGCAGGGATAAACATAATGATCTCCCTTATCTGGCTTTACATTTTCTTCAAGATGTTTTCTATTGGTTAAGCAAGACAATCTATCAAACTTCAAAGCTTATTAGAAAAATTCTTCAGGGCTTTTTGCTTGCTGCATGGTGCTAATGTGTTTTAGAGCTGTTAACTATCCTGGTTTTGAGTTATATCAGGGCTCCTGTAATAGCCTGTATTTCCTACATGCAAGATGGTAAATAAACCCTTGTGGAAATCAAGAGTTTGTAAATAACGTGACTCAGGATCAGGTTCTACCCTAAGCTTTCTGTTCTGGGTGAGCATTAGTGCAGGGTACACCATGAAGCTGGTAGTAAAGGGACTTCTCTGGCTGTTTAGCTGAATACAAAAATGAAAAAACAGGGGGATTGTCTTAATACCAAGAGCTGAATCAAGGTTTTACTGCTCTTTTAACTATGAGGATAAGAATAGAACTAATTGCTGGAAATACTAGTTAGCTAACACAGGCTAGTTGGCTAACCTTTTTTGAGTCTACAGAAACACCGTCTTACTCTGAGTTCAGAAAACATATCTATAACTTTCTGCAAATAGTACCTAAAACCTAGCCTAGTCTAAAAAGGCCACTTTAGGCTTGCTGAACTCAATAAAATATATATTAAATAAAATATCAACTGTAATCTGAATATGTTGGGGAAAACTGGACTATCAATCTTTTTTCTCTATTTTTTTTCCTAGTTTGATTAGGTGATAGAGGTCTGAGCCCAGCAGCAGCAGCAGCAATGTTTGATTTGTATTGGCAGTGTTATTTTTGCATGAAAGAGATGGCTGTATTCTCTAGGGACTATGAGATGCTGTGTTTGTGAAGCAACAGATACATGTTAGGTATTAAGCCTCCTAGCTCTGTATCTGTGCTTCTGGAAGAAGCATATTAGGAAACAAGGATTGCAAAAAGCTTTATGGATCAACAAATCACACTGGTATTGCTGTTTCATAAACTTCAGATCAAACTGTACATTAGTTAGGATTTTTGTCTTGGCTGCTGTACTTGGAAAACTATTCAGGAGTGTCATTGCTCTGAAGGCTAGAAACCTTCTAGTTTCCAGGCTGTGAGAAATGAGACAACTCTTAAAAAGATTAATTTATTGAAAACAGAAAAAATTGAAAAATTACAGAAATCAGAAAAATATAAAAATTTGGGATCCTATGGCTCGGTAGATGGTATGCCCCAGGAGCGCAGGGATTTGAGATCTTCTGGCTGAGACAGCACTAGACCTCAGGTAGAGAAAAAACTTGCAGTGCTGGGTTGACTTAAAAAAATTACTAAAAGCCCCTTAAAAGGGGTAAGGCTTTTAATGCCCAGCACCGATGTCTCCCACAGCTAGTCTGGAGAGAGCAAGAGGGGAAGAGAGAAGAGAGAAGAGAGGAAGAGAGTAGAGAAAAGAGGAAGAGAGTAGAGAAAAGAGAGCCGCCTCTCGGCTTCGTCCTTTTTATAGTTTTTGCTCCGCCCCCAGTCCACCCACAGCCCGCCCCTTCGGTCCAAGGCAATTGGTGCTTTCCCTTTGATGGATCATCTCTGTCCACCAATGGCTCATCGTTGTCAAGGGGGGTGGTATCAGTTAGAGATAAGGGAAAACAATACCTTCATTAAAATTCAGGTATTCAGGTGGCCATGAAACTTGCCTGCAGAGTAATGGCTCTGCAGCTAGAAATAGCTGCTGGCTATTAAGACTGGGTGGGGGGGTTTTGGCCTTGGAATCAAAATGCAAGTGAAACACCTACAAAAAGTATTAAAATACATCCAACACACCTCAGAACACTTGTAAAAGTATACAGTAAACACAGGAAAGGTAACTCTTATGGTGTACCAGTGGTTTGTAGCTTGAAAAGGGGCAAGTTTGTGATTTTTAACTGGGAAAATTTTAACTGGGAAGGGTGCAACTCTATTAATAAATTTTAAACAAATAGGAACACTGATAATGGAACTGGATTTTTGTACCTGGGCTGATGGGTTAATTGTAACATTCAATTTAAAAATAATTAACTCAAAATTAATTATTTAAAGCACTTAATATGCAAAGACCAAGCACAAATAGGGATTTCATGTATGACAAGGCTGAGAGAATTCAGTTTATATGCATTTCTTCATCTACCTACTTTAACCTTTAACTTAAATTATTCTTTTAAATACCTGATCTTTACTCTAAACTGCATTTATATAGGATAGTCATACCCTCTGGTGAGCTGTTCTTTTTTCTCATGTAATAGTCCCTTCATTCTTCTGCCAATAGCTTTTTTTCCTGTGCATGTTTCAGTCTCACTTAACTTTTAAAAGTATGAATAACATAATAATGACAAAGATTAATGTTTTTCAGTCTCTCCTGGAAAGGCCTGGTTTAATTCTCTCTAGCTGCTCATTTACTTTTTTACATTTTTATCCCATTGGTGGTTCATCCTGTGACTGGTGACTAATATGCCTGGGTTTCTTTGTGACATCTGCAATTGATGAGCTTATAGCTTCTAGCAGAATTCCCTGTTATTATTCCTCTGGTGAGCTGAAAAGTATCAAGAGCTGAACATGTAAGAGTTGGCCCTGTCATGTTAGTGACCTAGATAATGTTTTTAATTTTGCTTGTAGCAACTTTGTAGGACTTCTCAGACACTTTGTAAATCTGAGGGAAAGAGAATGATCACAATTGTCGGTTTTCTTAGCTATGGATGAGGTTAGTAAATTGCATTGTAAAGAAATAAACCACAAAGTCAGGACCTCCAGAGCTGCAGCATCTTTAAAGTGAATTAATAAGGAAGTGCCACACCTCCATATGCCTGATAATTTGTACAAGGTGCGTGGCTTGTACGAACCCTAGAGGTGCTAGAAAGGAGGAACTGAAGGCATCTGAGGCTTCCCACTGAGGCGGCCACTTTGACTCTCTTTTACAACCAAGTCTGACTGTCTTCTAAACTTCAAGGAAATCTGAGGGCTTTAATTGCCAGTTTATGAAGGTTTGTGACTAAGGACAAAGTATTATTCATTTTGTGTCTATCTCCCAATGAAACATGAAGATAAATAGAGATAATAGCCTCTGGGTATGGCCCTCAGTTGGTTGTTCCAGTACCCTTTGAACTTGTGAAGAACAGGAGAAAATCTGATGAATAATAATGAGTTTGGCCTATGTTCCTCTTGAATACTGGGAGGCACAACACCTGGAGTAGGAAAAAAGAGGCAGCTGATGAGAAGGAAAAATGATGAAGGTATTGAAAAAGTGAGATCTGTGAAGAAGTCGCTCTATATTTAAGTTAGTTTTTCAGCAACGTATTAGCAGGCCCTTACCTATATCACCTTCAGCTGGGGCAACAGTGCAAATTCAGTCATGTTTCTACAAACTTCACCTAAGGCCTTTGTGAATTTTTATTAGCTGAGAGTTTCCTGCGCTGTGCTGCACTAATGACTGTATCTGCCCTAAAGCTTACGAACACAAGAGACAACAATGATTGAACACTATTTGTTTAACTTATTACTGGTAGCTACCTTAAGTCCCCAGAATATTACATCCCACTATTTAGCAGGCATTTGTACACTGCTGTATATTTAACAGACCTTCAGGTTATAATTTCAACAATAAAGTGCACAGCTGGGTGGCATAGGGAAGGAAGTGATTGCCAACCAGAGTGTGATTCAACTGTTTGTTGGTTTGGTTTTTAATAAAATATTCAATGTCAGAACCATTTTATTTTTTAAAAGAGTAGCAGTAAGAACGCCAGGTTCCATAGGGACTGAAAGGAATGAGGGATTTATCTTTACAAACAAGGTGTGGGCCTGCTGGAAGATAAAACTAGTACTGAGACATAAAAGAAACAATGGGAAGGATTCCACTGACTGATGAATGGAAAGAGATTTGTCTTTACAAATAAACTATAGGTCTGCTGAGAAATTGTTCTGGTTTGGCCAAATTTAGAAATATATACTCTGAGAGAAGGCACAACCACCCCTCCCCCACCAGGTTCGGGAAAAATAAATTTTCCTCAAAGGAAAGTGAAGGAGATAAAACTATTTATTTACCAAACACACGGGAAAAGAAAAATAATGCTAAATAATAAAATCGCTCGCTGTGCAGAAAAAACCTGGGAAAAGTGTTGGAGTCCTCCCTTTGGTCTCCTCAGAGCTGGGGCCAGGCCCTCTGTGCCCGGTGGAAAGTCCTCCTGATGTGCTCTGAGGTTGAAACAGTCCAGTAGAAAAGGGAGAAAATCCAAAATTCCACGGAAGGAAAAGCAAAGTTCAACTCTCAGTCTCTCTCCAGAGAAAAAGAAACTGAAAAACTGGCCAAAAGCTGACTGGAAAGCAGCAAGCCAGGTGCCTCCTCCCTCCCCTGCCGCAGCTGGGGAAAAAAACCTGCTATCTCTGTGTGACCTTGAACAAGCTGCAAACTGCTTTGAAAAGTTTTGCTGTTTTTCCTTCCCCCTCTCAGGCTCAGTTTAGAGGCATAGAAAGGCACAAAGTTAATTTCTGGGCATAGGGCAGCAACATGGGATACACATCATAAAGTCACCCCAAGACATAAATGAAATTGGATATTGAGAGATGAAAGAAACAATGAGAAGAACCATAAGAATTAAAATAAAGGGGGAGTTACACATTAGAAGGGAATTTTAGGTATTAGGCATTTTGGGAAGTCTGTACCTCTCAAGTACCTCAGCCAGTGGGGAAAGAGAGAGGGAAATGGGGCCGGGAAATTAGGATAAATAGGATGCTGAGCCCTCCAAAAATTCCCGAGGGGAAATGTCCCATGGCCTCTCCCTTTATTCAAATAAAGTAACAGGACTCCTCTGTCTCCTTTTTGGACATAAACCTCTGGTGTTTGTGGATTAATTTTCCTGAAAATTTGCGGGCTCTTGTCTGGGATATTTCCACCATCCAGGGCCAGAGGGCAGCGAGCAGAGCTGAAGGCGTGCCTCACCCAGTTTCGGTGATCAGCTTCCCTTGGTGGCGGCCGGCACTGGGCAATTGATTGGGTTCCCGAGACTGTCCAGGTGTTGCAGTTTCGGGGACAGACAAGCGACAAGGCACACTTGGTTCATGCACAGCAGCCAACTTTTATTTAGTCTTCTTCCCCTTATATAGATCTGAAGGTCTGCATGGTCAATCCCTATTGGCCAAACCAGTTTCCACCTGGCCGATCAGCCAATGGCTGCTCTCTTCCTCAACAGCCTAGGCCTTCTCTCCAACAGTCCACACCGGTCAAGTTATATCATCGAGGTACTTATATAATTAGTACCTTTCAGTTAAAAAATGGGTATTAATTATAATTGTGAGGCCTTCAGGCCAGCTGTTGGCCACCACAATAATTCCCCCTTTTTGTTTTTAAATATAAAAGCAGCATCTGTCATCCTGTCTCCAGGGCCCTTGGAGACAGGGTGACAAACACGACTCAACAGGCCTAGGCCCTTTTGGCCAGAGATCTATCCTGCTGTATCATTGGCGATGTAACAATCATATCCAAAATCTGTCAAATGGGATTACCAGTGATACAAACTCAAAGTGGCATGCGGCAGGCTTATTAACTTAAAAGTTACAATTTAAAAACTTAACTCTATGAACAGGAAACTTTAGAACTATGGGAAACCTAAACAACTGGGAAAACAACTTGTCCAATTTGGGTTTTTGACTCCTAGAGATAAAATACTCAAGTCCTCATTTTATAAAGTCCTCATTTTATAAAATCTTCATGTTATTAAATAGATAAAAATCCCTAAATAAACTTGTTATCTCAAAAGGTCCCATATCACCGTGTATCAATTGCACAAGTCGTTTGACTCACTGCTCCACAACATCTGCTGGATCCTCATCAGGGAGATGTTGTCTCTGGTCCTGAGCAGGATGTAGGGCAGGACGGACACACCTGGCTGGTAACCACTATGTTCTGGTGTCGTGGAAACACACGCATACCCACAACCCCATGTAATGAGGTCCCATTGACCTTCCCACTTGTTCATAATAATGTTTTTTATCATTACTTTAGGTTTGGGTGATTGGGCGCCACTGGATCACTGAAGTGACAGGGAATGATTTAAGATTACTTCATTTTGGGATCGTTCTGGTACTGTTAGGTGGTTTAGGGTATAAACAGCTTTTTCTATTCTATTCTGTGGGTTTTAGCCACACATTCCCCCTTTTTGTTTATCTAAGATGTGCTTTAAAATACCATGTGCTCATTCTACAATAGCCTGTCCAGTTGGTAAACGGGGAATACCAGTTTGGTGTGATACGTCCCACAGCTGCAGAAATTGCCTAGTTTTCTGGGAGGTATATGCAGGTCCCTTATCTGTTTTG
The DNA here is from genome assembly GCF_965178545.1 of Coloeus monedula. Classification (NCBI taxonomy): domain Eukaryota; kingdom Metazoa; phylum Chordata; class Aves; order Passeriformes; family Corvidae; genus Coloeus; species Coloeus monedula. The sequence goes on along the minus strand of NC_138795.1, from coordinate 12,591,434 downwards.
ATGTTATGGGGGATGCCCAAAGCAGCAAAGGCTAGTCACCAATGTGCAATGGCATCCCGACCCTTTTCTCCTGAGTGTACTAATGCCCACATTGCTGATGAAAAAGTATCAATTTACAAATGCGTGTATTTTAGTCATCCAAACTCAGGAATATGCATGTCATCAGTCTGCCATATTTGTAAAGCTTTTAGGCCACGGGGATAAACTCCCATTTGCGGTGGAGCACTGTGGCCCTAGCAATCAGCACAAGTGTTAACTATGTTATGAGCCTCTGTGTTCAACAGCATAAATTGCCTCTGTAGAGCTCGAACACCTTGATGGAAGAAGGTGTGCGAGGCTTTTGCTTGTGAAAGTGTCTGGTTGTGGTGCTGTCCAGTCAGGGCTAGCTAGGTGATCTGCTCGTGCATTGCTCTCTGTAATAAAACCTGGAAGATTAGCTTCTAATGTGAAGGATGTAGTAAGGATGATTTCTTGCTTGAATGGTATGCCACAAGGTTTTGAGTAGGCCAAATAATTGGGCATTGTCAACTTCCTTTAACAGAGCTCAGTCTAATTTCTGTGTGATGTCTGCAACATAGGCAGAGTCAGTGACTATATTTAAGGGAGTATGGGGAAAATGCTGAAAAGCCATAGCTATGGCACGTAGCTCAATGTAGTGGATTCAGTTCGTAAACCGGGCGGAAACACCGATTAGAGTGTAGTGGTTTGGTTCAAAATATCCATTACTTACTTATTTTCCTTCTGTGAGATAAGAATTAGGAGAAAGCAAAGCAGGCACAAAACTTAAAAGAATATAAAGAAGTTTATTAACAGACCTAAAAGGAAGGAAAAAAAAGTCAGACTAAACCTTCAGAACACTTCTCCCCCCACCTTTCTCCCTTCTCCCACTGACAACGTGAAAAAACAACCCTTGAGATGATTTTCAGTCAGTTTACCACCACTATAATAATCTTTTTCAGTTCACTTAGAAGAGGAGTCTCTCTTGCTCATGCTATGGACACATCTCCACAAGAGGTTCTCTCATGGCTTCAATGTCACAGCGAGACAGCCGCCGTGGTTGGTTCTCTGCCCGCATGTGAGAGTCCCTTCCCCCGACTTACAGCTTTCTCCACAACTGCTTTTGAGGGTCCAATCTTGAGCTACTGGGGTACCATTTTAAGGTTGAGCTGTTCAGAAACAAAGGTTCTCTTCACCTATCTCTGGGAGCATCTTCATCTCCAGGAACAGAGGCCCTCTTCTTCCCCTGGGAGCAAGGGTCTTCATCACTTTCATCTCTCTCTGTTCAAGCTCATCATCAAATCACAGCTACTTCAACATTTGCTTGTTTCAGCACAGGTACTTTTGCTCACAACTGCAGTTTGAACGCTCCCCCCCCCATGCTTTCATGGAATTACAACGGGTACTCTGATGTATCATAGTCCATCACCATAGCTTTACAACAGAATTTCAGCTTCTGAGCTTGAAGCATCTCCTCTCTTGGGGTTTCAGCTCTTCCTTCTTCACTGACTTTGGTGTCTTTATGGTGTTCTCTTCCTGTGCCTTCACCTTTCCCTTTCCTTTGACTTGGGAGAGGATTGATGTCTGCAGGCTTCATCTGCTCTTGAGGAATCTTACAGCACTAGAAAGGTTAATCTCACCCTGGCCCCGCAGCTGGAATTTGCCTCTCGCTGTTGGTCACATGATCTTTTCTGGGCAGCAGCCTCAGATGAATTTTCAGCCGCTCTGGCGATCTTAGCCAAGCCGCACCATGGCTGACCCGGCCGGGCCGCACTGAGCAGGGCCTGCCTGCCCAGAGCAGGGCTGCAGGGGTTGGCCTGCACGGAGCAGAGCTGCGGGTGGAACAGGGCCACATGGCTCCAGGATAGCTGTCTCCTGGCCGGCCCATGCCGAGCAGGGCCCAGCCCGGCCCCACTGGGCTGTGCGGGCCCCCAGTCACCTGTCCAAAAGCCGGAAGCAAGAGAGCTTTCCTGGGCTTTGTTCATTCTTAAATGTGGATCACAGGGGCATATCAAGCTTCTTAAGTGGTTTAAAGAAGTTGCCAATATTCAAACTAGCCAGTTGATTGATTCTGTTGGGTCATAGAGGAAGCTATAAGCACCTCTTTGCAAGAGAATTACTTCTGTGGCTGAAGCCCTCTTTACTAAAAACCCAAACTATGCTAAACCATGACACTCAACTAACTGAGGTGACCCATTTTCATGACCTTCTAATGTTTGCCACTCACTGTCTTCCTTCCATGTCACAATTGCTTTTCCCATTTTTCCCGAACCATCAGTGAATACAGTAAGGGAGTTCTACTATTCAGAAGTTTCAGGGATATTGCAGTGGTCTGACTCATTTGCAGCAACGTATGACTCGGTAGATGGTAACTGATTTGCCCTGAGAAATTTTGTAAGGCACTTTGCAAAGCAGTGCTGTTGGCATAACACCATTCAAATTCCTCTTGCATTACAGGTATAATGATTTTTGAAGGATCTTTTGTAGAGGGATTCCTTGTGGAACAGGGGCATATGATACCCCAGGACAGTCTGGGCAGTCTGGGCTCCCCAGGGCTGCTGCAGAAGAACCCCTGAAGGGGCCTCAGGCTGCAGACAGGCTTGCAAGGCACCTGACAGCAGGCAGCCTTGAACAGCCTTGGGAAAAGTTATACACTGGTCAGCTCCCCTGCTGCTTAGAGGCTGTCTCGTGGGAATAGGGCATGAATACTTTGCAAAGTATAACCTGGTGTAAGTGAACAATAAGGGAGGAGCACGATGCTCAAATCGTATCGGTGTTCGTATTGTTACTCTGGCCGGTCTCCCCAGCACTCGGAACCCCCTCCCCCCCCCGCTAAAATCTTTTGCAGTCAATTGTAAGCACCTTTGATGACATTTCATGATTAGCTGGGCAATTAATTCAAAGATGGTAGGGGCTGTCTTTTTAGGTTGATGGGGTAAGAACATCCATTCTAAAACGTGCAAAGGGTCAGACCACTGAGTATCCTATTGTCCAATAATTGCAGTAGGATGGAATTCAACAGTGAAAATAAACACAGTAATACACGTTTCCAGTCATACCCGGTGGACCTGTCTGTTTGTGAGGGCCTGCACTACTATTTCAAGAGTGGCTTTTGCTTCCAGGGTTAATTCCTTGGGGAAGTTAGATCAGGATCACGTTTTAGGAGGTGAAATAAGGGTGCTAATTGTGGAGTAGTCAACCCTAGATAGGGTTTGAGCCAGTTGATGGTATCCAATAGTTTTTGAGCATCATTCAAATTCTTAATTTTTGTTGAGAATTGAATTGTTTGGGGCTGTACTGTCTGATCCATAATTTTGAGCCCAAGGTACTTCCATGGTGGTTGCTGCTGTACCTTTTCTGGTGCCACTTGCAGCCCAAATGTTTTTAATCATTGTATCAGGCTTGGCCGATTAGTGAAAGATCTTTTTTAGTTGGAGTGGCTATTAAAATATCGTCCATATAACGATAACAGTATGCCCCCAGGAATTGTTCCCTTACTAATGATAATGCCTGAGCAACATACCATTGGCAAATTGTGGGGCTGTTTTTCATACCTTGAGGAAGAACTTTCCATTGATAACGCTCAACTGGTGCAGCGTTATTAACAGAAGGCACTATGAAGGCAAACTTTGGGCTATCATCTGGATGTAGTAGAATAGTAAATAAACAGTCTTTTAAATCTTAAATCAGAATGTTCCAGGTAGTGGGAATCATTGTGGGAGATGGCATGCCAGGTTGTAAGGCTCCCATCCTTTCCATGACTACATTGATCTTTCTCAGGTCATGGAGCATCCTCCATTTTCCAGACCTTTTTTTGATGACAAACACCAGAGTGTTCCAAGGACTCGTGGATGGTTCTATGCGCCCTTGAGCCAGTTGTTCTTGCACCAAAGACTTAAGGGCATATAGCTTTTCCTTCTCTAGGGGCCGCTGTGGTACCTACACAGGCTGAGTGGTAAGCCATTTTAGGGGTAGTGTGGGATATTTCATGCCCTTTAATACAGTGGCCCTCGTCAAAAATCCGTCCCCACCCAGACTCCCCAAGCAGACAAAACATCCCTCCCCCACAGGTTAAGTGGTGCTGCAGTGATATAAGGTCGGATCGTGGCTGTCTGACCCTCGGGACTTTTGACCAACACAGGCTTGCTGCTCAAATCGCTCTGTGTGGTCCCCCCGAGGCCAGCAACAGGGGATCCTGCAGGTGTGGTGGGCCACGATGAAGGCCAGCTGTTGGCAGAGATAATGGTGACATCTGCCCCTGTGTCAATCATGCCACTAACCTTTATTTGGGAGGGCCTTGCCTGAGGCATCATGATAGTACACATCATGTTGGGTCTCTGAACACCAACAACCTGGGTCCAAAATACCTGAGGTTCACCTGTTGACCCAAAGGCTTGGTCTTCTCTCACCTTAGGATCTGTATTTCGGACACAAGACTTAAAGGGGATAAGCTGGGCAGTTCTGGTTCTTTCAGGGATAGTCACGGGTGGAGTAGGGGTGGAAACCATAGCATGTATTTGTCCAATAAAGTCTGAATCAATAACACCAGAGTGTACATAGATACCTTGCATAGTGGCACTGGACCTTCCAATTACCAGTGCACTCAATCCTCTCCTGATAGGCCTTTGGGCATCGAGAGGGACTTTATGTACTTTTAAGGTGGTTATGATTACTGAGATGAGGGTGGAAACATCCATTCCAGCAACTCCTCGAGTCCTTCCTGTGAGCCAGTTGCATAGGCCTGCACAGGAAAGCAAGGAGATGCTTGTATCATCACGTGTCTCCTCCTCGCGTTGGGTTTTCTGTTTCCCTGGTCCTTGAGAGAATGTCCATTAGTATGGAATTTTGATCTGCATTGTTTGGCCAGATGACCGTGTTTTCCACACTTGTTACAGTTAATATTCATATTCCTTTGACCTTGGCATGTTCCCATTGTGGAGGATTTGCAGGGTTGCAGGGACAGTTCATTTTTAGGTGGCCTTGCTGTCCGCATTTGTAACACTGAGGTGACACTCTTACAGCAGCTGCTATTGAATCAGCTAGTAAAGTCATATTATGGGAATGAGAACCAACTTTAGAACAGGCATTTATTATATCATTTAGTGATGGACTTTCATTTGGTAGCAGTTCTATAATCTTTAGACAGTCCTTGTTGGCATTGTCCCTTGCTAGTTACAAAATCAAGTGATTTCTGGCCTCAATATTCGTAATTTGTTTCTCCATTGCATCTTGTAATCTTTCTATAAACTGTAAATATGGTTCTTTGATTCCTTGTTGGATTTTAGAATGTGTCTGGGTTTGATTAGCCGTATTTGCTATTTTAAATTATGCCTGCATTCCCAAGTCTTTCACCTGTGCCAATATTAGTGGATGCAGTTTGGCCTGGAGTCTTGGATCCCACCCCTACTGGTGGTAGTCCTAAAAGTTGCGGGATCCCCACTTCATAACGTGGATCTTCTTGTGGAACCTTTAGATTTTTTAACTCCTGTTTTTCAGCACTGCTCTTCCATGCTGATTCAAACACCATATACTGAACAGTTGTAAACATTAATTTGGCTAGTTGCTTTACATCAAATGGTGTTATTTCCTCTGTTGTTAAAAAGCGGAGCATATTAGCAACAGCAGGCAAACCTAATCCGTGCTTGGCAACTAGCTGATGCAATTCAGAAAGCACCGGCCATTGGAAAGGGGTGTATTTATCTGGTAGGTTTCTACTGCCTCTTACTATGGGAAATGCAGCAATTGTCCCATCCTCTGGCTTCCAGCCCCCTGACATAGGCACATCAATTTTCTCTGCCCCTTCGTAGTTCCCACTAACAATGCTGCCTGCTTTACCTTTTGCCAGACACTTACAGGATCAGGCAGAGCTGTCAGCAGTGTAGTGACGGTGACGATATCGCAGTGTTCCGAAGGGGGATGATGGCTCTGGGTCTCTTGTCTGGTCTCTCTTGCGTCCTTTGTTGGTATACGTTCTAGGGACAGTTCCAGCTCTGGTAATAGCAGCGTGTCTGCTGCTGTGGCAGCGGAGACATTAGGACTTCCTGGTCCACTGCTATTTCCAGGCATGACGCTTAAGTGGGGATCAGGTGCTTCTGACAGCGTGTCTGTCTTGGGCGAGCATTGTTGTGATGGCTGCACAGGCACGTTTGATGTAGTGGCAGGACACTGTGTTTCCATAGAAACTTTGCGGCCAGCACCACCAGGCATGGTCACAGAATGCCTGCTAGTAGTGGCCTGGCAGTGGCCAGAGACTTGGCAGCAGCTGGACAGGGTCCCTCAGTGGCCAACATTAAGTGCCGCTCTGCAGCTGTTGGAGGCAGGGCACAGAGCGACGGCAAATATTGCTCCGCAACCAGGTGCCGCCCCGAAGGGGCAAAGCGCCATCTTGCGGGGGCAGAGCACTGTCCTGCAGGCGCCAGGCATCTTGCAGGGGCAAGGCACCTCTTTGGAGCAGTCAGGCGCTGCTCCAGGGGTTTCTGCTAGGGAGGCAGGGCATGGAGGGGCTGGCGGACACTTGTTTAACGTAGCACAGCTGCCCAGGGCGCCTCCACCATTTGATCTGGTGGCAGTGCTTTTCGCCAACTCTACATCCGAGCATGGGCAAGAGGTGTGGCTCCACACAGCCGCATGGTGCTGCATGGGGGAGACGCCCCAGCACAGGCCAGCGGCACAGCCCCGCTCGGTCCTGGGATGTTCCCTGGAAAAGACATCCTGGCACGAGCAGGCAGCACAGCCCTGCTTGGCCAAGGTGCTTGTTGGGGTGGCTCAGCCTACTCATAAGCTGAGACCATCAAATGTCAGTCAAACCAGGGCCATCCACTGGGTGGATTTCCCCACCCAGGACAGTGAGTTGGAAGGTGGATCAGAAGAGATCACTGAGGTCTAGGTTACCTCCCTCTGGGTGGCTCCCAGTCCTAAGTTACCTCCCCCTGTTCCAGAAAGTTCTCCCTCTCTTAGTTGTTAATTGGTTCCTTGTTGTGACTCCCGCCTCCTTCTTTTCCCCATTGGTTCTGAAAAATTGTATCCTCCCCTCTGCCTGTACCCCACTGGTTGTTTTCCCTTTCCCCGCCTTGCTCCGCCCCCCCATAAAAGGTTGTGTCCAGTGCTCCTGAGGGCCTTTCTGGTCCCTGGACCCTCCTGCAAATAAACCTGCTGGAAACCATATCAGAGGCCTCTCTCGCCTTCTTTGCTTCCGGGCTGATGCAGGCCTAATCCATTGGCCACCCGACATGCCTCCTCGGAAGAGGAGCCAGTGTATGCATCTATCTCGCGCTCATTCCCCAGAGTCATCCAGCGAGGACGCTGTGGAGGCTAACGCTGCTTCCCCTCTGCCCGAGGGCACACTGAGGCTTGTGATAACAAGCCCCCGATTGCGTTAGGTGCCCTCTTGCGCACCTGGTGCAGCGTCCATGCCTCCCGCTGGCTCTCCCGGTACCCTCTCCTCTCTGCTGGTCTCAGAGGGCAGTACCCGCGGTGTTCCCACCATCATCCTTGCATTATTCTCATTTTTTAATTGTTTTAGCAAGTCCACTATAAGCCTCCAAGGCTTTTTCACATTAATGGCTGTCTCATCTCCTATGGAGTCCGCTTTGATTACAATTTTGCCAGCCCACTTCCACTTTTTCAAGTCCAGGGCAGTCCCCTTGGAGACATCTAGTCTGTGGCTCTTACACCATGTGATTCAGGCTGTTAAAGCCTGTTTGTCGTATTTTATCCCTTTTTTTGTTAAAAAGAAAGTCCATACCTGTAGTATGGGGTCTTCCAGTGCTGAAGCCCATGCACCCATGCTGGCAGTGTCTCCCCCTTACAAAAAAAGGAAAAAGAAAAAAAAATAGAAGGGAAAGTCCAGACCAAGCACAGCTCTCTATGTCATTGTTCACAGCTCAAAGGCTGCGGGCAGCTCTTCCCACTGCCCCGTGCCTATCCTGCCGCTCTTTGCAGCTCGAAGGCTGCGGGCAGCTCTCCCTGCTGTCCCGTCTGTCTCCCCTCTATACCTGCGGCAGCTGTTGTATGACGTCGGGATCACCAATTGTCACAGTTTCGGAGACAGACAAGTGACAAGGCACACTTGGTTCATGCACAGCAGCCAACTTTTATTTAGTCTTCTTCCCCTTATATAGATCTGAAGGTCTGCATGGTCAATCCCTATTGGCCAAACCAGTTTCCACCTGGCCGATCAGCCAATGGCTGCTCTCTTCCTCAACGGCCTAGGCCTTCTCTCCAACAGTCCACACCGGTCAAGTTATATAATCAAGGTACTTATATAATTAGTTACCTTTCAGTTATAAAATGGGTATTAATTATAATTGTGAGGCCTTCAGGCCAGCTGTTGGCCACCACAATATCCAGGAGACAGATGAGTGGCGGACCAGGGGGGTCTGTGAAGAGTCCACAGGAAAGGACCACTGAAAATCTCACTGGTGAGTACAATGGGATCTTCAGGGAGGAAACCTGGGAGGGCACCAATGGAGGGTAGCACAGCTAAACCTGAGAGGGCACCCGTGGAGAGTAGCACAGGCAAGTAAAACAAGGCACCCATGAAGGGTAGCAAACGTAAAGCCGGGAAGGGGTCCTGGCAAACAGGATGACGATCCCAAAATTTCTCCAAAGAATCCCTTGGAAGAATGTGGAGTTGGTTTACACATTCTCCCAGAGGTAATTAAGGACACAGATGCCCAGAAGAATGTGGAGTTGGTTTACATTCTCCCAGAGGTAATTAAGGACACAGATGCCCAGAAGGGGCAGTAAGGGGAATCGAGAAGGAGTCTCCACAATCCATGCCCAGGGGTGTCAATAAGGGAAAGTCGAGAAGGGGTCTCCACAATCCATGCCCAGAGGGGGCAATAAGGGGAGTTGAGAAGGGGTCTCAACAAGAGGAGATGGACAAATAGGGTTAATATGGTTGAGGCAAGGAGCGGCAGGACCGGGCGCTGTTATGATCCGGTTAAAACTCAGAAAAGCAAAGAAAGCTACGTCTTTGTGCATAAACCGGAAAGCACTTAGAAGGTTCTAAATATTCCCAGAAACGAGATGAAAACCAAACAAGGTTAGATGTTGATGCCAAAAAATTGATGTATTTTATTTAATAGTAAAAGAGGCAAAGAGAAGAGAAGGGAAGGGAAGAGAAAAGAAACAGAAAAAAGAAGTGTGCAGTGGGGGTTGGGGGACAGGGAGAGGTGACAGGGGTTAGGTGGAAGCATATCACCCATCCGAGGGTCCCAACAACATCTCATTGCTCCCTTCCATCTGGTCTTCTGGTGGTGAGGGTCCCCCGTTGCCGCTGTGGCCACGCTGCCACACCCACCACACCACACACCACGCCAAAGAGTACAGAATCCCGTGTATTAATATACACTTTGGGCCAGGTGGGAACGCCCATGTGCCTCCTCTTGCAGGACCTAGCTTGACACTGTCCCTTGCAACACTGAGGGTCTGTTGCATCATCTCTGGTGCTCTGTGCAGGGTCTGGGGACCCCTTTGAGGGGGGCCCCTTTGATGGGCCATGTCACCCCCTTCTGCTGTGGATAAGCTTCCCACCCCCTGGTGAGGACCCCTCAGACAGGCTCCTCTGCACAGTGGAGGATGGGCAGTCACTGCATCTCTGACCAGAGGCGTTTCCAAGATACCCAGATATTACCGCAGCCCTGGGCCCTAGGGTGTATCACCGTGTCCCGCAGCCATAGGGAGGAGGAGGAGAGAAGATCCAGCAGGCAGGAATTGTGCAGCAAGATTAATTTATTTAATTATTTTACAAACTCTTTTATAGACTTTTTTCTTCATAGTCTAATTGGACAAAGGATCAGCCACCCCTTGGGGTGATTGGCTAACATCCTAAAACATCCATTGTCAAAATATTTTTCTACTATACCATAAACAAGACTTTTCAAGGTTGCAGGTGGCTAGGTTGTTTACATAACTGCTACATCTTCTGTGAGAGAGAAAAGTCTCTCATGGACTTAGAAAATAGCAAGAAAATCCTTGCTAGCAGCATTTTTGTATCTACACCCAAAGCCTCTCCTCTGGAAGGTCTGTGTGAGCCTGGCAGCTGATAGCCCTGGGGCTGCAGTCTCCACCTTGGAGGTGTTAAGCTTGTGCTCTGTGAATGTTCCCAGCCCTGAGTTGTTACTTTATCTTATCTTCACCAGGGAGCGGTATAAAGCCTCAGTCAGGGCCCCATTCAGGTTGATGTAGTTTTCTCTGCAGCTTTTGTAACACGGTTTTAAAAGTCCTTTTAGAAAATACTTAAGTCATACACTATAGTATTTCAGTCTTTGACAGGTGTGGAGCTGCGGGACCAGTGATGCCTTAAGAGGCCTCCCAGAAACAGAGACGAGACAGGAGTAAGGGAATAAAAGAGGTATTCATTTGAAAGGCCTTCAAAGGTACACCATGGGGAGCCTGAAGCTATTCTCAAAATGGACCCCAAGATGGATGAAAGGCCACGAGTTCTTCACACTGTTATAGGTTTGGTTCATTTGCATAGCAGGGTTAATTCTTCAATTAAAGCTTCAGTTCAGTGATGTAATTTCCCCTCTGCTGGCCCCCCTTAGAAGCTCCTTGGATTATGCTTTTTGGTCCTAGGACGGTCTGGGTGACCTTGGAGAGCAGGCCCGGAGAGGCTTTGTTATGTCTACCTAGCACAAGTGAGCAGAAATTGGCAAGTTACAAGAAACTTCAGAGTTACACTCTAAGCAGTACAGAATCAGGAAAATATAAAAGTTAGAACCTTTAACCTTAGCAATTGTTGGGTCTGTGGAGGGCCAGGAGGATCTGAAAACTGGCCATGGGTGGCCAGCCCAGTCGAACCTAAATGGTGGGTCAGCACCCTGACTGAAATCCATAATAGAACGGGATTTTAGGGTGAAGAAGGAAGTCCATGGCAACTTCATTCCTCTGAAAGGCATTTATTGTCTAAATAGAATTGGAGGTGTATATGTGGGAAATGGTGTTTGTGACTGGACTTTATCTATTAGCAGAGGAAGGGGGAGTGTGTAGAAAAATAAATGACTCAAACTGCTGTTTGCAAATAGATGACAATGGAAAAGTAGTGAAACAAATAACAAAAGGAATAAGAAAGTTAACATGTGTACTGGTCCAAACGTGGAAAAGATGGGAATGGGATATGTTTTTGTAGTTACCTGGTGGACTATGGGTTAAACAAATGCTTTTTTCTCTTATGTGCTGTAGCAACTCTAATCTTTTTACCATGCATGACCCCTTGCTTAGGGCAACTTATTCAGCATGTGATCAAGGGGATGCAGGTAGCAGCCATGCCTCCAGATCCAGAAATGGCTACAAAAGGACAGAAAATTATGTCACTGCAAGTAATTGCAAAACCAAAAAAAGACCCAAGAACAGAAAATTAAGTCACTGATAACTAAAGTTTGTAAAGACAATTATTAAAATAATAAAAGAGGAGGGATTGAAAGGAATGAGTGACTTATCTTTACAAACAAGCTGTGGGCCTGCTGGAAAATAAAACTAGTACTGAGCGATAAAAGAAACAATGGGAAGGATTCCACTGACTGATGAATGGAAAGAAAGAGATTTGTCTTAACAAATAAACTATAGGTCCTCTGATAAATGAAATTGGATATTGAGAGATGAAAGAAACAATGAGAAAACCATAAGAATTAAAAATAAAGGGGGAGTTATACATTAGAAGGGAGTCTTAGGTATTAGATGTTTCGGGAAGTCTGTACCTCTCAAATACCTCAGCCAATGGGGAAAGAGAGAGGGAAATGCGGCCAGGAAGTTAGGATAAATAGGAGGCTGAGCCCTCCAAAAATTTGAGAGACCCCAGGGGAAATGTCCCATGGCCTCTCCCTTTATTCAAATAAAGTAACAGGACTCCTCTGTCTCCTTTTTGGACATAAACCTCTGGTGTTTGTGGATTAATTTTCCTGACAGGATGACAATGTAGAAGATGAAGATCAGGCATTTCCAAAGACTCAACCTGGCGAAGTTAACCATTTTTTTTGTGCTAATGTCATCTGTCTTGGTTTAGAGACAAGTTTAGGAGAAGAATACTCTGGAATTAGTGTTTCCTGTAATTAAAAAAAGGGGTTCCAACAATCCCTTTCTGCCAATGAGAAAATGAATACTAGTGGATGAAAGTGAAAAAAACCCAACTGTTTACTGACAAAGTGCCACATGTCACAGGGGAAAAAAAATGAATAAATGCTAGATACTGAATTTTCAGAACCTTACACCCCCCACACACCCACACTGAAACAAAAAAAAAAAAGCAAAAAAAAAAAGCACAACAGCCAACCACATGGTGGGGAGGAGGGGGGAAAAAAAAGGGCGACGGCTTTTGTCTCAGGGAAGAAAACGCAAAAGGTTCATGCAGCAGCTTGGGAAAAAAGCAGATGGGAATCTGGTAAATCTCTGATGTTGGTGTCCTGTTCACAGCAGATAAAGGCTGGCAGATTTAGGTCCTTTCTTTTGCCGGGTCGGCTTTTCTGAGGTCTGGGACCGGGATGGAGCGGCCGCTCGGCTCCCCGTTGGTCCCCTGCTTCTCCCGTCGATAGTCCTCTCTGGCCTCGGACCAAACCAAACCAAGCAGTTCAGGAAAAAAAACAAAGGCCTTGCAGGATTGTTGCCGCAGTCTCCAAGGCCAGGGAAAGGGAAAAAAACTTGCTAAGCTAACAAAAACCCAAGCCTAGCTAAGCAACAAAGACAGGCCAGTCTGCCCGGCACCACGGATGCCTGGGGAGCGAGGCTTTGAAAAAGCCCGCGCACAGCCCCAAGGCTCCCCCTGCCCCTGGACCCACCCTAAAGCTACAGCAGCCATCTCTGGGCATGGAGCAGATGATCAGGGAATAGAAAACCGCCCCAAGACGCCATCTTCAGTATCCTTTGATGTGTCCACACCCTGGCAATCTCCTAACTGGCCTGGTACCTTGGATCTGGCAGGAGGCTACTTTGCTTACAAGTTTTTATACACATTCTAGAAACACTTCCCCTCGTTTCTGCAGTGTAGCCAACCCTTAAGCAAATGAAGTTGCAGTTAAAAGTATGGCATTCGAGAATAATCTTTCTAGCAAGTAGTTGACTCTGCTCAATATTAGCACAATTAAACTCTGCAAGAAAACACATCAAAAAAACCTTTTTCCAGCTCTCTTTTATTTACTTTCAGAATTTTACATGTAAAACAGCTACTCCAGTTGGTATCAGCTGAGCCACTGAATTCTTTCTCTTTTATATGGTTATTCTGAAATTGAACAACAGGGACAGTTTTTTCGATGGTTTTCGACAGAATGTGGGTTTTGGAACACTCAAACAACAGAATTCTTTATTCCTTTGCTGAGAACAATACCATGGAGAAGTTCTTGGCAATATGAGTGGGGTTTTCCCTCTTCTGTGTGAAATATGGTGAAATATCTGGCACAAGTAGGGAAGTCCAATTTTTCCAGTGCTGTGGACAGATGCTAGTTTTGGATGACCTCCAATAAACCACTCTCAGGAGTCACATATGTAATTCTTGAAACAGACAATTCCAGCAAGTAAGCCACAGTATATAAATTAATGCTTGAAAAGTTGCTCAAGAAAATCCTTCATACAGAATGTTCTTTTGGTTATTAACTGAAAGAATAATTTTTCTGTGTTCAATTAAGTCAAATACATGTGTTACTTAGGAACAATGCTAAGTATTAATTTATTTTCATTTCTAATTTTAATTATTGTGTACAGAAGCTTATAAAAAAATACCTGATAAACTTTTCCCTTTCTCTGCTCTCAGGTCATGAGAACAGAGGAAAAGAGTAGATACTTCAAGTGAACTGGGTCAGATTCTCATCTTGAGGAAAACCTCATAGCCATTAATGCATAAATAGACATAAATAGACTTACGTGAATTTGCTCTAAGAATCCAGTATTAGAAAGTATCCTCACAATCAGATTTTTCTTTTCCTTTAAAAGGAAAAAAAGGATGCAGAAGTATATAGGTCTTCTCTTCTGAATTTTCCATCATGCAGGACTTTTGGCCTTTAAAAAAAATTTCTTCCCTTAGAGAAAAGCCTTATTGTAAGATCCTTAGTGAAACAAAACAAGTTCTGGATTGTTTATTTGAGTGCCTCCACGAAATTTTATTTTGCCTCTCGTTTTGCACCAAAGCCAAGCTCTAGTTTTACTAAGGAACATACGGGCAGGCCTGCCTGTGAAACAGATGCTCCATGATGTTGCTTGCTATTTTTGACATGCAGACGTTCAGGTCTCTTCTTTGTCTAAGTCTTTGTCTTTGTCTAAGATTAGTTTCCCCATTCTTCAAAAAGCTGCTGTAAACATATTTCTAACAAATGTACAAGCTATCTGGCTCTAGGGAACATCATCCACAGAATACTGATTTACTTTTGGGAATAGACCATGTTAGAATTATGCCACTATGCCTTGCTGCATTGTCATGCTCACATGAGACAGATGAAAAAATATTATTTATAGGGAAATTGCGGAGTAGAAACTGTTCAGTACCACACAGCCATTATGAATATTTCTGCTCTGTAAATCACCAACTGCAAATTACTCTAAATGACACTGAAATAGTGAAGAAGTCAAAAATCTGGCATGATTTATGTAAATCTTTCAAGTGTTTATAATGTCTTAAACACCACAAGATTTCCAAGATTTCTGTGTGATATCTTTATTTGATCTGCAAGCTTTACTTCAGTGTCAATAAAGAAGAAGAATTTTTATTCCGTAAGAATTTAACATAGATTGCTGATATGGAAACTTTTCACTCATTGATTATTCTATAGAGAAGTGTATGAGATCTACAAAACAGGTAATGTTATGTACTTACACATATGCACAACCTCTGAAACAGTCACCTACAGGAATTGTTGTGGAATTATTTCTTATTGCTCACTGTTCCTAGTAGTACATTCCCCAAAGATAAGGCCTTGTGGTTCTGGTTCCTGGTAAGTTATTTGGAATTATACTGTCCTAAGGTGTGGGCTGGCACTTTTGGTTTGAGAGGGGAACCTTGGTTAGGTGTGTCTATACAACAGGGTAATAGAATAAAATAAGTTAGAACAGATACTTTTCTCTGCATTTGAGTTGAGGCAGGTACTATCATTGGCTACCTTTGAGAAGAGCTAACAGCAAGTTCCAGGAGGACCACACTTCTTGGTAAGAATATCAGTGTTTACCCATTGCTTTTCCCCCTAAAGTTTGTCACCAAGCTCCTCAAGAACAGTTAAAATGTAGAGGCATCTACAGTGCTATTGGGAAAATGCCATAGCATCTGTCACTGCACTAGAAACTGTTTGTGTGATTAGAAGTTAGATTATTGTTTCATGGCACTCATCAGTTTGGATAAAATAAAAAAGGAATACAAATGTTTTGTTAAAATTGACAGGTTTTTAAAAAATTATTAGCTTTAAAACAGGTGTCTGTTCTTCACTGAATTTAGAGGAAGGCATCCATTAATTTCACTAGATGTGCACCTTGGTAAGAAAAGCCAAAAGAGCTTTTTTTATCAGCAAACCCAAATACTCCATTCCCTTGCTGAGCTCTGTGAAATCAGGCTGTCAGAAGATCCTGCATAACTACAGGGAGTTTTCTTCACCTCCTACATGTCCATCCCTCCACCTCACCACACCTGTCCCATAGCTCAAGAGAGAGTCCACTGACCAGTGCTTCTCTTGCTATACAACTTCATTGATGTCTTTGGCCAAGTTTAAGCATTATTTATGATTTAAAATATACCCTCCACACAATATTTGTAGGATTTGGGGGTGATATCAACAATCATGAACACTCTGCTTTGTTAGTCGCTAAGAGATTTTAGGATTATGCACTTTAATAATCTCTGCACAGTGGATTTTGACAAATATCAAACTGTGAAGCCTCTTTCTTCAGAATCTGCCTATGTAATAGATTATTTACAGGTCACCGTTTTTTCTTGCTCTGTATTTTTTGCTTGCCTCAACAATTTAGCATAACAGTTCATTCAACTCTTCATGAAAACAGAGTAGAAAATACTTCAAAACATAACTCCTACCTTCTCCAGATACCTCTCTTTACTCAGTGAGTGATTTCAATCGGTACATATTAATCAGTACAGACTGTAAATCCAAATTAAAGTCATTCAAGATGTTGCACAAGCTTGCTGAAGTCTCCCTTATGCATGTGGTGTTTTAAAAAACCCAAAAGAGACTAGGATTCATCTTTCTGTCAACAACTGCTCTGTTTTGATGCAGGGACCCTTTTTTTCCAAGTATAACTAAGAAGTTATGCATGTGTTGAGATCCAGTGGTTGAAAATCTGATCCAATGGCAAGTGAATGGAAAGTGATGGAAGCTTCTCTTCCAGTGATCGGTTATATGTAAATAGGAGATATTTAAAATTTTGTATAGTTAAAATTATGTTTTCAGATTATGTTTTCCGTTGCAGACTTGATACATGAACTGTGGGAAATGGTGCAATGATTTCTACACGTGTGAAAACCAAGAAAAGAGAAATGCCTGGGAATACACATCAAAAAATATCTGACATGAAAATGGGTACTTGACCGCTTCCATTTAATATGTCTGACAGACTTTTCTGACTTACTGGTTAGGTGGTTTCATCATCCCAGTGTTCATGAATCTCACCTGTCTATGGATGTTGTGTGAACTTAAGGGGTCCTTTAACAGGAAGGGTACCTATTACGAGAATTATTTAATGTGCTATCTCACAAAAATGGAGCAGGATTCAATTAGTCCTGCATTACATCTGTGGAGGCACTGGCAGTGCCTCACTATATGGCCTAAGATCAGAAATAAATCCCAGTGGAAGACTTTTTTTGTTAGATAATTACTTAATTATTGTCTGTCACAATTTCAGCAATATGAGATTCTGTAAACTGTGTTTCAAAGGCCAGTGATAGTTCAGCCAAAAGAGGAAAACTCAGTTTAAATCCAGTTTTGTATTTTCTGACCCCACAGGAAATTGGCATATAGCTAATGTGAAGTCCTTATTACCTTTGTTTGCTTAATTGTAATATTAGGAAAATGGATACTTATTTCTGTTAAGCCACATAATTTAAACTCTGCTTTTTAAAAAACTGCATTAAAAAATGACATCTAGTTATGGGGCAAAGAGAGAGAAAAGGTTTCTGCAAAGACAGTAGGGTTATTGGTGTTTTATTTTTGTAATTGAGAAATAAGGTAATTGTATTTGCAGTTGACTTAGTGCAAGCATTTTAGATTTGTAAAACACACCTTTGAACTGCAGTGCAGATAGATGGACTCTTCCATTTCATTAGTATTCTGGGTGTTTGGGATGTGCCAGCTAAATGCGGCCATCCTATGGGAAATTCTTGTAGCCATAGCAACTGGGCTGCAGTTTCAAAGAGCTGTGCAGTGCAGGTCTGACATCTCTGAAGCACAAGGTGCTCGCTCATTAATCAATGCGCTGCTTAACAACCACAGGAAAGATCATTCAGTAAGCAGGCTAAGGAAACTTGGGGATGATTTGCAGTCAGTGTTACCTGCCTGGGGAATTTGCTGGTAGTTTTGAGAGGTAAAGTCTTGCCTGCTGTGGTGCCTCCTAAGTTGCCAGTGTTGGAGCCCATCCTGCTGGGCAGCTCCAGCTCTGGGTGGGATTGGCAGAAGTGCTGCTGCAGAGTCATGTGAGCCCTGTCAATGAGAGGCACAGTGCTGCAGCAGTGGGTGTCACACTCTCTCAAGCCTCTCATGACTGACTGAAATCTCTGCAAATCTTTACAGTTCATCTGACTATGATCTGGGCGAGGCTCAAACTGCAGAGAGTGATAAGACCCAGTGGTGACAAGAGAGTCATAAAAATGAGTAATATTTGAGTGCCTAATTCCTTTGAATTTGTCTAGAAGTCCCAGCTGAAACGCAGTTCATTTTCTCATTGCTTATAATGAACTCCAAAATTTAGTCATGAGAAACTCACTGCAATTAACTATATGGTGTTTTCACTCTCAATTGGATCTCAACACCAGTGCTTATCAAGAGAGAAAAATAAAATGGCATCATGAAGAAGACAAAATAGTTATGGCCTACCAAAGAATGATGGATGAAGAATTTGAATCATCACAAAAAATCTTCATCTCTTAGTAAAAAATAACTTCTTATATCAATGAAAGTCAGTATGTATCAGAAATCTATACTGATGGAAAGACAAAGCCATAAAAATAATTTGCATTTCATCGAATGATGTGAACAAAATATTCTGGAAGCTGAAAAAATGCCTCAAGTAAAATTGACAAATATGCCAAATAAAGGTAGTATGATTTAAAAAAGAAGGATAACTGCAATGCCGAGCCTAGGGATAGCTCAGAGGATGGCACAGCATTGTGCTGCTGACAGCCCTTGGCAGGCGAGTCACAGTGATTTTAGGGGCAAGCCCCCCACTCGGAGGAGTGGACCCTAGGCTAAGGTGGTAGAGGCGTCAGCAGAGGCAAAGAAGCAGGAGGGACTCTCCGTATAGGTTCCACAAGCTAAGTTTATTGCAGGTGAAGGGTCCAGGGACGAAGAGCCAATTTTATAAGAGGGTCCAGGGATTTTATACTCGGGGAAAGAAAGGCTGGGATAAGGGTAACAGCCAATCAGGCAAGGAGATAGGGGAGGGACCAACTGACACCACTGGGGCTGCCCAAGGCTGCATGGCACCCAGCTGCAGACATTCTTGGCTTCTGCTGCAGCAAGCGGAGAGAGCCTCAAACAAGGATAGCAAAGAGGTGTCAGCGGAGGCAAAGGAAGAGAGAGGGGTCTCTTGTATGGGTTCCAGCTGGTTTCTTGCAGGTGGAGGGTCCAGGGACAAAAGTAAAAGGAATGAGAGGGTCCAAGGTTCTTATACTGAGGAAAAGGGGGCGGAACAAAGGGAACCAACCAATGGGGATTGACTAAGGCAAAGGAGCCAACAGGGGACTATCCAATGGGGATAACTTAGGGAAGGAGATTACATGAGTCAACCAATGGGACATCAAAGAAGGGAGAACTTTCCAGAATTAATACCTAGGCAATTAAGGGAAATACATAAACATGAGCTTATACATAAAACTGGATGGAGAACTCCTAAGCCAATAAACTCGAAACATGTAATCTAAGAACCACTAGGCATATGGGAACTCACCGTAACTGAGGGGTGAGAATCAGACCTCTGTGGTCTGGAGGCCTGTCCACCATTCCTCTGAATGTTCTGTTGCAGTGGCCACCAACCACATGCACCGCAACACCCAACAAGGAAGTAACCAATGAGGGTGACTTGTAGGAGGGGTCAGAAACAGTCTGTCAATGGGGCATTGAGTAACACAGAACTTCCCAGAATTAATGCATATTCAATTAAAGAGATAAATATTGACAAACTTATACATAAAACTAGGAGGGGAGAACAGTAGCCAATCAACTCTTGACAATCAAATTAAAGAAGCAAAGAGCTCCTAGCCAGGAGGTTATCTCAGACATCAGTGCCTGACCAACAGGACTCAGATGCCATTGTTCCCTCTGGGGTCACAGTGGCCACAGCCACTCGCACTGCAACAGATAACTAATGCCAAAGTCAGCTATGACAAATGCACAGCTGGTTAAAATAATTTTTAAAGTTATGTATATAGAGATAGATAAAATTATTTCCACATTATATTTATTTTTATATATACATACGCACATATGTATGTATGTAGTTGTGGCCGTGCATCTGTTAGCGGCTTACCCTTTAAATCTAGTAGAGTTGTTAATTATCCTGAACCCAGTTAGGCAGAAACTGCTGTCTGCAGCAAGAACTGAAAAATGAACTGCAGAGTGGAAAACACATTTGCTATTAATATACTTTCTATCCCCTCCCCGAAAAGACAGCAATGTATTTTCCTTAAATATTTGCAAGACATTTAAATAAGAGGATTAATTTAATTCTGAAGAATTTGTCCTTCCCCACAAAAGAATTTGTACTGCCCTTCTTAAGGTTCTGCTCAAGAAAAATTAAGCCATTTTATATCATGTTTAAATCACAGAAGCATCATTAAAACAAACATACAAATCTGAGAACTTTCTGCTTTTTGTTGGCGTACTATGACTGGCTGAAGTTTGGGGAGATTTGTGTAAGTTCCAAGAGTTGTGCCAAAAAGTTTTTCCTTGAGTGAGAGATTTAGTTTCCCCTAGACCAGCTCAAAATTATTCGCAGCAATAGTGTGGTTTTGCAGCCCAGTTTCTTCCAGTGTCTCCTTGCAAACTGCAAGGCTGCATTTATATCTGATTTAATCTTCTGGTGTAGTCCATCTTCTGTCTTTCTCCTGTGGCTTAAAGCTGACTTAATAAAGGCTGTGGAAGTCTTATATCAGATTTCATTGGAAGTACTTGTTACTAATTCCAATGTTAC
This sequence comes from Coloeus monedula, assembly GCF_965178545.1. Taxonomy (NCBI): domain Eukaryota; kingdom Metazoa; phylum Chordata; class Aves; order Passeriformes; family Corvidae; genus Coloeus; species Coloeus monedula. The sequence continues at coordinate 12,571,109 of NC_138795.1, read as the reverse complement.
TAATTCCAAACCTTACTTGGCATAATAAATTATGTTGGCATTTAAAAAGTATCTCTATTTTCACTAAAATTGGTTTTCCAAAATTTATCCTAATTACCTTTTCTATCTTTATTTTTTAAAATAGGGTGTGCTGAGAAAACTGAAGTGTCATTGTTGTCAGCTGTTAAGTGGTTTATTTCATTAAAATCTAAGGCCTGCACAATTTTACTGAAACCACGGTGAAATGAAGATCAATTTAGTTGAAATCACATTTTTTATTTGAGTTTGATTCGATAAAGTAGACAATATTGTAAATAGTTCGGGTTGGATTTTATTTCTGAAGGCAGGTACATTCTGTTGTTTTCAATATGGTTATTTCAGTGCCTGAGACAGATGTTGTGTAGGCATAGAAAACTATACTTGGTGTTCCGATGTTGGCATAATTATCCTTCAAGAAGTCATTGTAGTTCTTTTAAAATAATTTCCATATATCTGCAGGAATCTGTAGAACTTCCCCTGTCCTTCAGGTTTATAAGAATAATCTTCCTTCAAAGTAAATCTTCTTGCTTATCTTTCTTTGGGTAAGTAGTCTATTTTTTTTTTGGTAGAAAAAGTCTGTTTTTCTAAAGCAATTGTTAATGAATGAGCTGCTTTTAAGTAAGTTCTCTTTTGCAGCTTTGGGGGTTTTCATATGTAGTAGATGTCCGAGACTTTTTGAACACAATTCTTTCAAACCAAAATGGAGCAGAATTCCAGATCTGAAACTTAGTCAATACTGTACTGAATCTTAACAGGAATTTAAAAACACTAGCAGTCATGTTTGTTTGGATGGCTGGTGTGAGACAAGGTAATCTGTAAAAATCACTTCTTCAGGATGTGGAGGCCCAAGGTATCCATAAAAATGATCTGGAGCCAGAAAATCTTTGAATATAAGCCTAAGTATACCCCAGTGACTTTAATTGGATCCTCTGAGCTCAAGTGAAGCAAATCCTTTGTGTTTATCCCAAGAAAATTTTACAGCACTTAGTTTTATACAATGATTGATCAGTAAATACTTTACCACTTCATGCTCTATCTCCTCATTGGTGTGAGCAACAATACAACTCCTCCTTCATCCTTTATCCGCATCTCCACACAAGATGATCAGTTAAACAAACTTGCACAGTGCAAGGTTTCATCTGTCTAATTTACACATTAAGGTTATTTCTGAGGATAGCAACTAAATGAGGGTAGGCACTGCTGATAGTGTGGTCAGAAGCCAGACAATCTGGAATTAAATCTGAATTATCAGTTGTGCTATATCCCAACTATCACTCATTGAATTAATGCTTCGGTAGGATACCTGTTAATCACATTTTTCCCACAAGATATGTCCTGGAAACCCCATTTTCAGTTTTTGTCACAATCAGAATTTCTCTCTCATAGTGCCTGTCTTCAAGATAAAAATTAAGGATGCTTATTACAAATATTCAGTACAATATTACATAATTTTTACTAGACAAAATTTTACTCTCTGCACATAAATAAGAAAATGTAAAAAAATTCCCCTCAAGTACAGAAATATCTTGGTATTATAAATTCTTACATTAAGCACTGAAAGTAAAAACACATAAATAAAGAAAATGTAGTGTGCTATCCTGTGTTTTAAGACTATTACTCCTGTTACTTCATTATCAGGTTAGATATCAGGTTAAATTACCAGAATATTGCCTTTGCTATTTGGAAGTCCCATAGGTCTTAGATTACCTTCAGAGATGAGGGTCCTATTCCTTTAATTTCCAATAGAAATTATTTAAACAGGTACAAAATAATGCTTTGAATTCTCAATAAGTTTCTTCTTTCTGGTTTTGCTTGATGATTATGCTTGCTGTTGCATTCTTTTTTCCTGAGGAGTCATAATCTAAACTGAATTCTGACATTCTTTCACTAGCACAGACATGTTTACAACTGTTGCCTAATGAAATCTAGGACAAAATATGAAGAAAATTAATTATCCACTAATGTGAACTATCTGCAGCTAATTCAAATTACTTCTTTCATCAGTTCCCAGACCCTCTAAAGAACAAATACTAATTTTTCTAGACATCAGGTGTCTAGCAGAAAAGGCTTTCTAATTAATTAGTCCTTTCTCTAATGTTTACATCTGAGATAATTAAAAAATAATGTCATAAAGAATATCTAGGAAGATGAAGAGCTTTTCTAAAGCAGTATTTTTGCAGACAGTAACATAAATTGAAGAGTTTTCTGCATACATTTGCTTGAAATGATGCCCTTTTACTTTTACATAAAGGAATTCACAGTCATGAGATGTTAAAATGCTGATCAGAGGTGTGTTATTACAGCAAATGAAGCTTTTCTCTTTGTGTTAGTGTTGTAGGATATATTAAGATTATTTTATTTATAACTTCACATTGGAGTAGCATTTCTGTTGGAAACACAGTGCTGTTTACCTAGGCTAGAAAACACCATGAGGCATTTCAGTGTCTGGTGCTACCTCCTGTGGAAGGCCAGCGAGCACAGACTGGTCCTGCCAGCCTGGTTTGGCTTCTGTGCCTCTCCACAGGTGCTCTGTGTGCAGGGGTAAAAGATGACTGAGAAGAAGCAAGCTGGAATTATGACATTTGACTATATTTCCACAGGGAAGATGTACAGTGGCATAAGGACAGAGACTGGAGAATATTTGCACTGTCACAGTGCTGCTGTAGCACATTGTAACTGCCCCAGTGGCTGTTGCCTCTGACTGTGTCCTGTTCGCAGACCGTAGCGTAGTTTATGTCACTGATCAGGCAAAGCAGTGAATTGTGTCAGTAAAAATACTTCTGCAGCTAAAAAATAGTATAACCAAGGAAGAATAAAATGTTTAAGAACCCAGAGATGTGGAAGAGTACTAAAAAAAGTACTTCTGATTAAGGGAAATTTATTTTGAAAAGAATAATCTAAAAAATCGTAATGAACTCTTAAGACTGATGCTAATGAAACCACTAAAAAGTAATCACTGCCTAGGGAGGCAAAATTATGCTGTGTGAAATCAAACTAGGGTGTTTCTAATTGTCTTTGCGTTGCATGCCTGCATAAACTATATATTTTCCAGATTATGTGATTTACCATTACCAAATTTTAGATAAAAACACAAAGCATATAATTTAAAATTCTGATCATATATATGGTGAAAAGAGATACCAAATTAATTAAGATGCTACTTTGAGTTATATGTATTGTAAAATAGCATTCTTTCTGCTGGCTGTAGCTATTTACAGCATATATAGATGACAGCATATTGGTAAGATTAATCAGTTAAGGAGTTACTTTGAAAACTACCTCAAGTGTCTACAATTGTTTTCATCACAATAGGAAATATGAAAATATCATCCTATAATATCTTTATATATTTCCACTTTTACTAATGTTTATAATTCTGCAGAAGAAGGGAATTTTACTTTGTTTAATATTTTTAAGGAAGATTGTCCTATGTCTTAGTTATATTTAAAGGTTTTTCTCAGGACTGATTGAACTGCAGAACTATTCTTACAAGATTCCCATTAATTTTCTGGCTTAGACTGCCAGAGAACCTCAAGATAAAATTATGTTTGTTTTTGTCAGTGATTGAGGCATGGACCCAGACCAGCAGGAAATCTGAATCATTTATTCAAAGAAATGAGCTGGTTTTATACACTTTTCCAAGGCACAGTATTTCCTTACATGGTAATTCTTGCTACCTGACCTATCCCGTGTTGCCACATCAGCAACACACTTTCTAAATGTCCTTCTATGGGGCGATCACGCGCTGTTCACCCGTCTGTCAGCTCCCAGCAGGCTCCTCTCTATATGACACCTCCTCCCGCCAGTGTCCGGTGGAGGAGCTTCTCTACTGCGCTTCTCTGTGCTGCCACGTGCTCCTTTGTGCTTCCATGTGCTGCTTTGTGCTGCCATGTGCTTCTCTGTGCTGCTGTGTGCTCCTTTGTGCTGCCACATACTCCTTTGTGCTGCTGTGTGCTCCTTTGTGCTGCCACATGCTCCTTCGTGCTGCCATGTGCTCCTTTGTGCTGCCACGTGCTTCTTTGTGCTACCATGTGCTCCTTAGTGCTGCCACGTGCTCCTTTGTGCTGCCACATGCTCCTTTGTGCTACCATGTGCTCCTTTGTGCTGCCATTTGCTCATTTGTGCTGCCACATGCTCCTTCGTGCTGCCATGTGCTCCTTTGTGCTGCCACGTGCTTCTTTGTGCCACCATGTGCCACTGCAGGCACGTCCCACAGCCCACAACCCAATTCCATCTTATCTCTCCTCACAGTTTTCATATTTGAACCTGTTTAAATTCTCCTTTAAAAAAATCAGTTTTAAAGAATTAGTCAACTTTTCTCTGTATTCGCTTGATTATTTTCTCATGTAGAATTACTATAGTAAAATTCTATAGTATAGGATTTTTGGTGGATTCACATTTGGTGTTCCCATATTACCACTGATCTGGCACTGCCATGAGTTGTTCCCTTCATTGATCCTTATTAAACCTCCCACCCAGGCAGCGATTACATTTTAGTGGTTTCATTAGCATCAGTCATGTTATGTGCTGGATTTGCCTTTCCTCATCACTTTGGAATAATCGCATTCTCCTCCCTCTATCAGCCTTCACATGCTGTCCCTCAACAAGCCTGTCCCTGGCATCCACTTTGCAGCAGGGAAGAGGAGCAGCCTGTTCTGGGAATTGCAGCATTTGGGCTCAGGAATTCATCTGCAGGATCCAGCCCAGCTATTTCTGCAGAACAGCAAGGCATGGCCTAAACACAGCAAACATTACATAGCTTGCACTGCTGTCATTCCCAGAGAACTTAAAATAATGGAAGCCTCTAAGCTATTTCCATTCAAAGCCATGTGCTCTTAGCTAAAGGGTGGAATGTCACTGCTAGGTATGCTCAGAATATGGTGATCAGGGAAAAAATTTACATCACATTAATAATAGAGGTGGCTTGTTAAGTTTGAAGTAATGAGGGGCTTGGGGTTGGGTTTTTTTATTTTTTTAGCCGCTTTGTTGCCTTGAGAACACAAAGTGAAATGATGATATTTTGGAGTTTGGATTGAAATCATACTACTTGGGAAAAGACTGAATTAAACCTCAAAGGAGCTTATGCCTTTAAAAGCATTGCTGAACATTGCAGTTTGGCAAAATGTGCTTACTCACACACTTCACTTAAAAAAGACAGCTAAAAATAGTTAATACAATCAGAATATGCATAAAATAACTTCAAGGTGTCAAGCTATCATCTCTGTTGGATGAGAGCTGAAATGGAAGCTGAAAATGTTAAAGGTCAGACTATGATGCTCTTAATTTTGCAAGGTAATGGAGGTAAGCAGTTTTCGAATTTGAGGATTTGTCCCACCTATATGTAGCTATATCAAAGTTAGTGTGTCAAGTCCAAGGAAATTGGCTATACTCTGGACATACCAACTGAGATGTTTGGCCCATCCCAAGAGATTCAAATGAATGCAGGAAGCTGCATAAAGTCAAGTAGGAAAGAATCACATGCTAAATAGTTTTTACTGTGGAAAAATTGATTAACTACAAGAATGTGCACAAAATTCATATCAGTCTGTTGTCTTTTAGTTGCACAAATTTCCTGTAGGTAAACAGGAAATGAGAGAACACCTGAGATTCCCAGTGCAGTGGTAATTCGGCAGTTGGAACATCTGTGTCAGATGCAGATGATCAGCATGCAAGTCAGGGGCCAAAGCACTTGTTAAATATTTATTTGTCTAGGTAAGAGCAGAAACTTGATACCGGAACACCTTTATTTCGTGTGAGTACCTTATCTGTTAAATTAATGACTACTCTGGATGGCAGAATCTTGGAGAAAGAAATCTGGGAGACCCTCAAGGCAGAATAAATTACAGCTGTGTACTTCCTGACAAATGTTTGTATAATTGTTTATAAAATCCTCCAGTGATAACTATGCCATGGCTTCTCTAGGCAATTAATTTTACTTTTTCTTCATTACTACCAGAGATTTTCCTCAGTCTCTAAGCTGGTGTGTTAGTGTAGTTTAAGCCCTTTAGTCTATCACTTATCTACTGTAACTATCAAATTGAAGCATACCCTGCTCTTGCTCTTTCTTTTGTTATGCTTCCTAAATCTCTGATTATCTACCTCAGTTTGTCCATGCCTTTGCTAAAGCACAGCTTCATTTGTTTCACAGAGGCAAAACTAGTCTTGCTGAAACCTTGCCCACAGTGACTAGAGAACCATTGTGACAAGGATTTTTTCACATTATTTATTGTGTGTATGTATGTTTGTATGCATATGCACTGTGGTTTGTATGTTTTTATGTTATATATGTTTACTAAATGGGCATTTAAAACTAAACATTTAAAACATTAATTTTGTTTTATGTTTGTAATGCTGTCATACTCCTGCCTCTTGCTTCACTTAGGAAGGAATTTAAGTCTGTTTTTAGTCTTTACCAATTTAGTGTCAGATTTTTTTTTTCCTGTTTGTCAAGACCACTGTGAATTCTAGACCTCTCCCCCAATGTACATAGGGCCTTTCTTATTTTGGTGGGAGATGCATATTTAATAAATGTACTCTCGCTTCCTTTCTTTAGGTTAGTAATGAAAATATTGCATAGAATACACCTCCGAATGAGTCTCTGTAACTTTGATGAGTAACTTTTACCATTTCACAGTAAACCACTAATAGTAATTCCATAAGCCTGGTTATCCCAAACATTTTTGTACCTATTCTTCATTACTTTTCTGATGATTGTGCTTCCCTGGTTCACCTAACAGAATATGTTGTGTCAAAAGCTCTACAAAAATTGATATACACAATATTTCTTCCTCATTGAAATGACCTGTTGGTGTGTCAGAGAAGAAAATTAGAAAATTAATTTGACATGTTTTGTCCTGGACTAACACATACCAGCTCTTGGGCATAACTATATTTTTCACTTTCCTTGTTTATTTGTGATCAGTTTGGGGGTGAAGGGAAATTTAATTAATTCGGCTATGCTTCCAAACCTCTGATTTATGGTTCCTATATTCCCTTTTAATGATAGATACTGCAAATGACATTTTTTGCTTTCTAGTTCCTCACAGATACCTAATGAGTTTTAATATGTCTGATTTGTTGCAGCTAGTTCAATGAGTTCATCAGGCAGTATGAGTAGCTTGTTTAATCTGTTTTCCTTTATTGCAAACTCTTTTCTCTGGTGTTTAGACTGCTGCATTAAGTTTGTTCCTGCTTTCCTTGGTATTTCTTGCTTTTAGTGCTGTTTTTAGTTACATTATGTTATCATTCAAAGTGAAGTAGACATTTATCCAAAAGAAAGAAAAAACATCCCTAGACTTACACAGTGCTCAATTTATCTTTACAGATACAGGCATGAATTTTGATTTTGTGTATAATTTTCATTTACCGTATGTGCAAGCTTGTTTAATCATCACTTTTACTATGTGTTGTCATAAACAGGCCTCTATTAACATGTTTTTTATCTTGCAAATATGTGCTTTTCTTTTCTGTTCCAATCCAGAAAAAGTAGTCATTTTAGCACTTTCCGCAGTGAACATCACTGATTTAAAATAGTGCATGGCAGTGTGACAAATGCACTATTGCTTCACTTTAACAAAGACATTAAGCATCTTAGAAAATATAGGGCATGAACAGCAAGGCAAACTCTGTAATTTTGAAGATACAACATAAACTGAACTGTGTCCCTAAATATTTATGCTCCAAAGAAATACGAGAGCTGGCTGGAGTTACAAAGATGAGAAAAACACTTAGGACCATAGAATCCATGAGGGCTGAGTTTGGCAGGGACCCCTGGAGATTATCTTGTCGAAATCCCTGCTCAAAGCAGAATCAATTAAGCAGGTTGCCCAAGACTGTGTCCAGTTGGGTTGGGAACATCACCAGTGGCAGAGAAGCCACAGCCTCTCTGGGCAGCCTGTTCTATGGTTGTTTCTGGTATTTGATCAGTTTTATAGCAAGACATTTCCAAATGTTTAACTAGATTTTTTTTGCACTTCCATTTGTGTGCTTTTTCTGTTGTCCTATCATTGGATAGTGATACAAGGAACAAATTTTTAATAAAAAAGATGACAAAACACTGGAACTGGATGACCAGAGAGGTGGAGATGCCCCATCCCTGGAAACACTGAAGGTTTGGAGTAGGTGACCTTCAAAGGTCCTTCCCACCCAAATTATTCGATGATTCCTGTGGGAAATTCCATTAACTGCTTCTCAGTAGATACATATAAATTTTGCAATGTTTCTAGTGTTGATCATATTTAGACAGTATGGGATGTAATATGTCCAACATGACACCATGATCCTGATTATGATGCTGCTGGGTATGGATTGTCAGCATATCTGCTTTCTCATTCAAGAGAGACTGTGATGCTCCCTGGTAATTTCAATGCACAGTTTTTGTTTGGTATGTACTATAAACTCAGCAGGCAGTGTTAGAGTCATATGGAGTCCCACCCATGGAGCACAGAGAGGCCCTTATCAAAAATTCTTTCCAGGTAACAACTGCTGTGACTGGTATAAGTGGAACAAGAGAGACAAAGGGAAAGGGTGTTCTCAAAGGGAGTGCTCTTTGTCATAAGCTTAAATTGAGAAATTAATTAATTTATGTGGGAAATTAAAACCAGAAAAATAGGGGCAAATAAGTTGATATGGATTGTAGATTACAAACAACCTTTCCTTCTATCATGTTTAAGCACTGAGCACATCTAAATAGTATTGAGAAAATTGAGTTAGAGCGTGTGCACACAGTATTTACCTACCATGATGATTGCATTTCTGCTTAAATGGGATATTTAGCTAACAGAAATAATTTTCCCATTTATTCACATGTGCATGAAGAAAAGGACATACAGAATTAAATCTGAAGGAAAGCTCATGAGCTCCTGTCTGGAGCCTTCAACTTTATTAAGAGCCTCTCTGAATTTCTTGACTGCTTATGGTCCTGGTTTATTCTGACTATTAACTAAAGAGAATTCTTTGTGGCTTTCCATGATAAAGCAAGAAATAGAAGCCTTGGAAACTCAGAGTTATTAGGATTGTGTTTGTGTTTTGTTTTAAATGAGCAGTATTTTCATTTGCAATAGATTTTTGACAGTTGTTTAACAGCAATCCTTTGACATGTATTTTAAGTAAAATGAATACTTGAAATCATAGCTGTAAAGCACAGTTTTATAATTTTTAAATACATATAGCAGACAAAATCATCATTATCTAACAATTAAGTTGCAATTATTAATTTTTGATAAAAATAAACTACTTGTTTTCTAATTAACCCTGTAATCAAGATTGTTCCAGTATATCATTATATCTCTTAAGATTTCAAATCCTAACTGGGTTTCAGTTGGCATAGTATTAAAATAAATTTTTTCTCTGGAATGTATAATTAATAAATGTGCAGGTTGTTATCATGATTGTTTTCCATTAGCTAACTATACAAAAAAAGTATGCCAAGGTATTTGAAAAGCTGATTTCATTATATTTTTAAATTTGTGGAGCTGTCTCTAGTGTTCACTGAAAATAAGACCCTATATCATGCTTTAGTCCCATAGGTATGCATGAGCTGCTGTGGAATTTTGAAGAGATTTACCCCTTGGCCACGACATTATTAAGTTCCCCACTGGGATTTCTTTAGAAGAGCAGCCTTGTATGAATCCTGGCAGAGGGATTTTTCCTTGGAGTGTGATGGAATTAATCCCCTAAACCCTAATGAATGTCAAGTGAGTAAAACAGAGGCATAATTCCGTATGTGTTTTTGAAAACTTTCTTGAATAAACTAAAAAATCCTAAGAGTAATAAAAAAACTGTGGTGGATTCACAGATCCATGTTCACATTGATTCCTTCCCATTTCCAAATTTTATTCTGCTGGCTAGTGGTCTACAAAATCCATGTATATATATGTATAGGGGTGTGTGTGTGTATATATATATATATATATATGTATGTGTGTGAATGTATGTAGGTATATGCATACAGGTATAGATGTACACATGACCCCCTGGCTGGATAGTTAACTCCCACATCACTGCTCCACAGTCACCAAAGAGGCATTTCTTTTAGAGGTTTTGGTAGAAGCTCCTTTGTAGATGGACCATTTGTAAATTGCAGTCAGGAGAATTTATCAGACATGCAGATAGAGAAATGTAATTACTTACAGACTCTGAAGTCCACATAAATTAAACAACATGTTTTCAAAAAGTGTTTTGGGACAGCTCTAAGGAATCTTGAATGGTTGGTTCCTCCAAAAGCCTAAATTTAAAAAAAAAATAATGCTCATAGATGTACAAGTGTTGGTTACTTATTAGACCTGATATAAACATACCATCCAATGTGAACACACAAAATTCACCACAGCAGGAGGCATCCTGCTGACTATGCCACTTATGAGAGTGCATATATAAGAAAGTGGAGTAGTGATTATGAATAGAACTAATCTCTCAAAAACACCGATCTCCTGCAATTTATGTGGCCAAGCAAACAGAAATCAAATTGGCTGCCTCACAGAACAGAAGGAACCCTGAATTATGAACAGAAACTATAACTGGATATCCAAAAGTTTAAATGCCAAGATTGATGAAAATTTCTTGAACATTCAGTGTTGTGGATATTGAAATAAAATGCATATAAAATTCAAATTTTATTTTACATCTATTCAATTAGATTACATCTCATATCATAACATCTACAGGCAAAATTGATCATAACTCCCTAAATATACATACATCTATTTCCTCTGCTTTCATGAATACTAAAATTTATTTAATGAAGGTAAACAGAATCTGGCACTTGGAAGCAGGAGGAATAATATAGAACATAATTGTTCAAACACATAGTGTTATACTGTTTTCCTTGGAGGTTTTTTTTGCGTGAATGTCTTGTCCTGATGTCAGTGTCAGCTGTTTGCCAAGAGGTAGCATTAAATCTGGTATGCTGAAGGCTGACTTCTACATGGGCAGGAAAGCAGTGACATGAGATTTCTGTGTATTTCAAGGATAAATTACTTAATTAATATCTCTTGGGAGAAGACCCTCAAAAATATCCAAGGTATTTTGTTTGGAAAGCTCAGTCTCATAGGAGTGATAGGCTCTTAATGAGAGATTCTTCATTATATAATATATATATTAATGTGTATAAAAACAATGCACAGCAGTAGTTGCAAAGTTGAGTATTTGGCCTCAGTGAAGAAAAAATAGTGTGTAAAGATATGTGCAGCAGCACTTCACTGTGACATCAGTGGTACAGCACTATATTATAGAAAGAAACATGTATGAATTGTGATTTGGAGCGAACAGGGCTTTGAAAAGGGAATAGCCCCTGCACAGTTCTCACTGTCTGGGGCAAACCTCTGAGGAAAAGCAGAGAACTAAAGACTGCTTGGTTCATTTGTAGCTTCTGCTTCAGTAGACTTTCTGCACTGGCATTTTATGGTATTAAGGAAGAAATATGACCCTCATTGTCACATGGAACCCAATCCATGGCACAAATTCTGACACTGAGTTTTGCAGAGCTCTCCAGAGTCTCTGAGAGGTTTTGAGGAAACAGCTGTGGATGAACCAGTTACAGGAACCTGTGCCCCCAACCTCATAGGCCTGGCTTATCCCAAGGAGGAATTTTGCTATCTGTCATTCTGTCTTTACACTTTGTACCCTGCTCCTCTATTTTACTGCACAGGTTACCTAATAAAAGGATCTAGTGTTTCCCACTGTGAGGAATTTTTGAGTTATTTCTGTATGTTACTAAATTAAGTTTTTATATGTAGCTGCTAGTGCCTCTTTTCAGTGAGGTCAAAATACAAGCTTCTATTTAGACCAAAGTGAAGACCTTTTTTTTGTTTAAGTTTTTTACACAGCACAATGTTAGTATTTGTACTACAGTGTAGACTAGTTGCAGATATGAATTGTCCTTCTTCTTGTTCCTTGCTTCCACGGTTTGTAAATCAGTGTCAGTAGAAAATTAATTAAATAAATAAATATATATATATATCTGTCTCTATCTCAAAATACTTTGACAGCAGTGGTTGCTACACTATGCTTTGTTTTCTCCCACCAGAGCTACACTTTGCAAGTCTGTTGTGTTGCAGTGGTTGAGTCCACCACAGGATTGGCCAGGGAGCCTCAGGACCACAAAACAGTGGAGGTCCACTGGTGGGCAGGCTCAGAGGTCTAAGACGATCCCCTTTTACCCCTTTTAAGTTCATGTTCTAGATAGTTCTCCTTTCCTTGATACCCCACTGGCTCCCGGTTCCATTGTTCCACCCTTCGCCTTCCCCACTCGTCACTGTCCTGTCACCCCACATCCTCTCCACCCCTTGGCCCCCAGATGATAGGTTTCTGATGTTCTTCCCGGTCCCAGTGCTGCCCTGGATAAAACCCCAGACCCCTCAGTGTTCTGTGTTCTTTGTCCCTGGATCCCTTCGAGCGGGGACCCCAATAAACCCCTCAGAACTCCATACAAAGGACCTCTCCCTCCTCTTTGTCCCCAGCGACACTGCAGAAGTCTGGCTCTGTGTGTGTGTGAGTGGCTGCGAGTATCCACCAACTACGGTGTGTCAGAGTGCGTCTGAGTGCGTTTGCGTGGCACCCCCTGGAGCTGCTCCGACAAGGACATCAGGATGGACGCAACGCTCTTTCCACCCCCTACCATGCGCATCGCGTCACTGTTGATCTGTACTTCCTGTAATAAGGATTTCCTCTGTGTGGCCACTCTGTTTCAGTAGTGACATATATAAGCAGAAATAAACTCCATATAGATGTTTTCTGTTTTTCTTGGAAGCCCAGCTTGAAACTACTAATACTTGAAAGATTCTGTTGGCAGTACCATGCTAATTTGTTCATGAAACATGTAACCCCAGAACCAAAATGAAAATGTTATATAATCAGGATTCTTAGTGAAAGAACATTCCCTTTTACCTGTATTCATATATCACACAAAAAATTTTAAGAACTACTTGAAAATTTAAAACTATACAAAATGACTGTTAATTTTTTCTCACCTTGAAGTTTAAATTGCACTTTAAATAAGCCCATTCTCATTTAGGAATTTGGGACTAGACCTTTCACTAAAGAATGGATGAATCAATTTTTAATCAGTTACAGTAAATTCATTTTGTGCCACAATTAAGAAGTAAAATTAGTGAAGACAATTGAAATTCGTTAACGTTCAGTGAAAAAATTCAATATAATCACAAGCAAAATCACTCTTTTGTTTGTTTGCCGAGTTGTGTAAAACTGCATTTTGGAAAAACACTTTGCTGGCTAATTTGGGAGAAGATCATAAATAAATCTTTCCACACCCTCTAAATGCAATGTTGATGAATCACTGTTAGCATTAATTACTATGCTTCAATACTTGTAATCCATGAGAGTAAAAATTTTATATAAATCATGTTTTGCATGAAACTGAATCGCTTTGACTCTTGGTGGACTTTATGTTTGCATCATTGTCCTGGTGTTACAATAAGTGCACATCATATATACCTTTAGGTAGTTAACGCTTGTAAGAGATTAGAAAATTGAATTCTAAAGTGTAGTACTCATGGTTTTTATTGCAGCTCTTGAGATTTCATAATATAAGACAATCCATTTCATAATTTGCTATTTCAGCCTCTATGCAATAGATAAAGTTGACAATGAAACGTGAAACTCCTATTATGCCCTCTGTCCTAGAAAAAACTATTCAGACAGTTCAAACTTTAGCAGGACTTTATTAGTTTAGTGTTAACAAGTTAGAAAGTTATCAGAAGCTAAGAGATGAAATACTAGTAAGTTTTCTGCTTACTTTTCTTTTTTGATAGAAGAAACCAAACCAAACCATAGAGGTGAATGCATATGCTAAGACTTCTCCAGGGTCTATGTGAAAAGGACTTTTTTTTAGGGAAAGTGATGCTAAGCAAAAAGACTAGACATTCTTATTCTTCGATAATACCAGTTAGGTAAGATTTAACACGTCTCTCAGAAATACAAAAAGTCTTCCTTTACTCTGCTTTTATGATTACCTCTGAGATTTTAGGCTTGCTAGTGGCTGCTCTTCCGTAAATTCATGTTCTCTTTTGCTTTGAACTTTTAAACATTTTTCACTAACAGGGTGAGAAGTTTCAGCAGTCAGAACTTTTAACCTTTTAACCATTTCTAAGATGAGTCAGTGCTAAAGGAAACCAGCAAAAAGCAGTAATCTGACATGGTAGCTTATGCTTTATCTCACATTTTGATTGAGTATGTTAATTCAAGGTCAAAATAGACTATTAAGGCTTTTAAGTCAATAAAATTTGACCCGTTCAACATGTACATAAAGGATTTTCCATTATACTGAGAATTCAAAGCGTCTGTATAAATCAGTGGTTTGCAGCAGCTTTTAAACAGAAGATGGTACCAATTCAACTCACACTGATATCGATCTAACTATGAAAATTAGTTGGAGTGGAATTTTTAAAGCCTCAGGGAACATGAAATTTGCATGTGTAACCTGAGTGTTTATTGCTTACTATTTTGAAGGCATTCAGTTAGCAATACCACCATGTTCCTGGTACTGAAACATACTGAAAGTCCTCCTAAGATTTAGTGCCTCTAAAAGATGTTTTATATGTTGACTTGTGCATGTTCTATGGATAACTCTAGTGAGAAGTGGTAAAGTGTCGCTGTTGAGGTGGGTCACGACACATATATACACTGACAACTCCAGGCAGTGGCAAAAAGCATCTTTAATTCTACAAAGCCTCTTTTATACAGTTTCTTGGCACTCGTGCTGGTTCCCCATTGGCTTCTACATTAACACTCCACAAAACTACTGGTTACTTGCAATTAACACCCATCTAAAACAAAGTGAATAACAGCCTCCCCAGTGCAGCTGTGCATTCTTCATCTGTTGTTTTGGGTTCTTGCTTCTGTTGATGTTAAAACTTCTCACAGGTACAAATCAAATTCTCAAGGGTACAGAGTGATTGTGTCCAAGTCAAGTTCTGTGAAACTTCCAGAGCAGCTTGTCGGTTTCCACAGTAAAGGACTGTCCAGTTTACAAATTCTAATACCTTCCCATGGGAAGCAGACTCAGCGCAGTTTATTACAGGTGTATCTATATGAAGACCCCACCATATGCTACTAAACCTGTGATATCAATGCGATAAAAAAATTGAAAGGTCTAACCCTCTGGTGCTCATGTACATCTTCCTTTAGTTTGTTCTTTCTGTCAGTTCTCTTTTGTACTTTGAGAAGATTCTCTCTCCCACTCTGGATTATTCCCCAGTCTCTGTAGCTGTGCTTTTCACTTGGATTCTCGTTACCTGCTAGAATTTGGATGCAGCAAGTCCGCTTCAATTAAGGCAGTACTCTGTGAACACAAGAATAACCACTATCTTTGAAAGAATGGATGATCCTCTTAATAGAAGGGTCAAGAAAACACAGAGCAATTAAAAGGACATACTCATTATATGAGTCATTGAGAATGTAATGAACTGCAAAGTCATTGTGTCTTGGAAGAAAAATTTCTCAAATTCATGTCTGATAATTAGAGAACAAGTCCCTTCTTCTGTTATTATTACCAGGCGGCATTTCTGATTCCACAAGATCTTTTCATAGTGCTTAAATTCCCTGAGTAATGCTCAAAATTCACACCAGATTAGCATTCTGCGTTTTGTTCTTTGTAACATTTGTCTCAGCAGGGTAATGAATAACCAAAATAATTAGTGAATCCTTTTGCCTTTGCAGTAAAAGCAGCACGATCTCTACCCTGTGTACAAAGAACATCCATTAAAATGAATGCAACAGCCTTGACAGGAAGAAAGGCCAACTGCAGCCCAGCGTGTCTGGCCTTCCTGCCCACATCAGCTGCATACCAAATTAGTATTTCTGGAAATGATCCACAGGAGAGAGAATTGTGACTCCCCAGCCTTCAAGCACAGGATAAGGCCTGGTTAAAGGGATGTCTGGGCTCCTTGGGGTGACACAGTTGATGCTGGTCACTGGGTGGGACAGGTACTCCCATAAACATATCTGCAGAACAAGGATCTGTCTCTGAAACATTTGGAAATGAAAAAACATACTGCCCTGAGTATATTAGATGGTGATGTGTAAGGATTAATTCCTATGTTAAAGCAGTATTTAAAGAAAAAGCAGGGGAAAATAAAATCCCAAGACTGAGGCTGTTCTATTAGAGTTTTTGTCTCAAGAACCTCCATTCTGGAGCAGATCACTCAAGGAATCTAACTGATATAAATGAAGTACAAGATAAAGTACCATTGGGCAGTAATCTATTATAAGATTAATACTTCATGGGAGGTATGTTAGGATTAATACTTATAAATTGGCAGAGCTGCCTGGATCATTTGGCAAATTTGGAATGCCTCATTTTGTGGAAGTTTATGACAAGAAAAATTTAAAGAGAGCTCAAGTGACAGGTTGCTTTATTCTCATTACGGCATTCTTTTTGTAGTAATAGCTTCCCGTGTAATATTTAAGATAGTATTTTTGCATTTTGCAACAAATCTAAAGATAGCCAGTTAACTGATGGATTGATTAATCGGCAGTTAGTGCGAGGGGTGAGAAATTCTTGGCATGGTAAGAGACTTTCAAGTTCTTCTAGTTTCATAGTAAGTGTATTCTTGCATGAGCTAACACTTTCTCAGAAAGAGTCTAATACTCTGTGTGCACCTGGACCAGTTTTGTTATTTGTATTATTCATCATTGAATCTCAAATTACTTAAAAAGCTATAAAACTTGCTCTGGAAAGACCTGTTTTCTCCCTACAGTTTTTTGGGGGTTTTTTTAGGGATTATTCTTTCATTGCATCCATCCCCTCAAGGTCATTCTTTCAGGAATCTGTGTACCAGAAGAATAAAAGCCTTCATTGAAGGTTGCTGAGAAGAAACAGAAGCAGACATTTTGCAGCATGAGATCTGGGATATTACAGCTGGTGGTGGGGACCAAGGCTGTGACCCAGGAAGAGATGACCAGTTCGGGGAGATGGTCCTGAAAGGAATCGCCTTCTCGAGGTCCGGTGTCTTCCTCTCAGCTGCTGGCAGAGGAGCCCTTGCAGAGGCTGTCAGCTCTTTAGTGATATCAGCTCGTGGTTTCAGCTCAGCTCTGCAGGACAGCCTCTAGGCCAAACCAGACCAGAGAGAGAGACGAGAAGGCCCGTATGGCTGGTTCCGCACGAAGGGAGCTTTATTATGGGTCCCCTCGGGCGAAGGGGGGAGCCAGGGACGAGCTCTCTCTCAAGGGGCTCGAGGGAACTTGCCTTTATAGGGATACAGGGGATCAGCAAAGGGACCAATGGATTACAGAGGGTCTGGGACAGACCAATGGGTTACAGAAAGATCTGCATAGGGTCTCCCAAAGGATTGTGGGTCTACCTTTCCTCGCCATGACCCAAAAGTAGTTGCCTTTCCAGGGAGTCCTGCTGGGCAATTGCAAAATCTTTTATCTCAGCAGACATCCCTCCAGGGCAGTGGCTGGGCATATCCCACACTGGGAAGCAAATACAGGTGAACAGGCAGACAATATTATGCCCCATGCAGATGTTTCCTTAATGGAGAGAGCTGTTTTCCTGGGATACGGTGAATAATTCGAGGTATGTATTAATTCAGTGGGCAATGAACTGAACTTGAACTCTTGAACTGCCAGATTAGTGGGCCACTGCCTCTGAAACAGTGCTCTAAAGCCTTTATGGTCTGAAAAGATGTGCTTATTAGTTGTATTTCTCAGGTGGAAGAAGATTCTTCATCACTGTTGCCAATGTATTCATGCATTATTTCATTCACTACTGCTCCTGCATATTTTATTCACTATGGCTCCTGCCATATATTCCTTCTGTCCATGAATTCTTGCCTGATCACTCAGGGATGGGCTGGCAACCAAACATCTGTGTATGTGTCTCTTACAAGCCTTTGGCTCAGGTGTTGCAGAAATCAATATTATTATGCACAATGAGTATTGCTACAGTTTGTATGTATAGGTCCTGAAAGAAAACCCCACAGACAAAATAACATCTTGGACAAAGTTCAGTTGAGTGGCTCAAGTATTGTCAGTATCAATGGTAACAGATCTGTTACTGAGGCAGGGCATATTGGGAACAGTTAAACAGGAATTAACCTGTTTGAAAAAGGTCTGAAAGACAGTGGTGGTTAAAATCAAATGAATGTATCACTGTTTAAATGGTGCTTCTGAGAATATTCCTTGTGCTGAGGTAGGTACCTTTCACATAAACTGGAGATATTTTGTAATTCTTGTCCTGAAGCTGAGAAAGAAGAGAGTAGAGTGTCTGTGGGTGGCAGTGGGAAGTGGACAGATGGATGAATAGCTGTAAAGACTGGTGGCTCCAGACCTCTGACTCAGATGCTCTGTGGAACTGGTGGCTGGAAAGGCAGGAGTCCATGACCCACTTCTTTTACCCACCATCATAAATGTATCAAGAAATCTTTAGTCAAGCAGCAGGTAATAGAATTTTTGAGAAACAGTTATGACTTCTGATAGGAGACACATGTGTTCATCTGAATAAATAAATGGCAGATTCCAGAGAAATGGGCTCAGGGTATTGCAGAGCCCAACAGGACAATAACCAGACTTTCTGAGAATGTATGAGAAATGAATGGGAGCCACCACTTCTGCAGCAGGGAGTTTGTTTCTGTTAACAGTGAAAATACTGTTAATTGACAGTTTTTTAAATAACAGTTTGTATCTCCTTTGTGGTTTATTTATATGCTTCCACTTTTTAACTGATGAATCTATTGTTTTTTCTTTTGTGATTCTCTCTGACTACAAATACACTGTATAAGGTACTTGTTTCAGACTGGTAAAAAGCAGGGTTGGTACTGCGTAAAGGTGCAAAAATTTTCTTGGGAGTATCGTGAAGTGTGAGAAAGAGTTTCATATATGAAACATATGTTTGTGCTCAATAAGCAGAAAAGAATTGTTTCTTCAGTGAGTCACTCTTCTTCACAAGCATGTGGGTGACAGAAGTTTCATGATTATGATGTAAAATCCAGAAGCCTTTGAACTATTTGATACAAAAGAGGAAATTCTGCAACTCAGTTTTTTTTTCTTTCCAGTGTAGTTATCAGCAGCACACAGTTCAATTACCATGGGCGTTATATAAAACAATTACTTTATTGTAACTATTTTGAGTATAGATGTAATAATTTCTCTGGAAAGAAGTGACACATTCTCAGGATCAAATAATTCCAATTTGTGAATGACAAGCAACACTTATGAAGTAAAAACACTTCTAAAAGACCTGGTCTCAAATCTATTCATATGGCTTGGTTCAACCCCTATTGAAGTCAGTGAGAAGTCTCTGATTGGGATTCTCAGAGAATGTGGCAGTGCAAGTGGCTCCAGCCACTCTGTCTCTTGAGGAGAACTCAGACAACCAGCTGTCTTGGTCAGTAACTCAAGTTAGCATGTAATTTGCAGTCATGGTGAGAACCCATGATTCCCTTGTTCTGCCTTTGCATGTTTTCTCCCAGTTGGTTAATGTTTTCCCCTCCCTGTTTTATGTATGAGGTTATGTATATATTCATTTCCCTTCTTTAATGTGTATCAGTTCTAGAAAGTTCTTTGTTCCTCGATGCCCCATTGGATCCTTCCCTAAGTCCCTCCTATGTGTTGTTCCCATTGGTTCCCTTGCTGTCAACCCCGCCTACTTGCCCCTATCCCATTGGCTGTGATCCCTTTCCCCGCCTATTCCGTACCCAGTATAAAATCCCTGGACCCTCCTACCAGTCTGGCTCTTTGTCCTTGCCTTTTCAGCGGAATAAACCTGTGTGGAGCATGTACGGAGAGTCCCCTCTCTTTCTTCTTTGCCTTCAGCTGTGTGCCTGCTTAACAGAGACAGGAAGATACAGCCCCTTTTGGGTGAGGAGCTCTATCCCTTTTTATTGTGTGTTGGGCACTGAGTGCCGCCTGCCAGAGGGATTCCAGCGTTGACCTCCG
This sequence comes from Coloeus monedula, assembly GCF_965178545.1. Classification (NCBI taxonomy): domain Eukaryota; kingdom Metazoa; phylum Chordata; class Aves; order Passeriformes; family Corvidae; genus Coloeus; species Coloeus monedula. Next base: position 12,551,195 of record NC_138795.1, on the reverse strand, counting down.
GGCTTCTTTGTGTTGGCACGCGAGGGGTAAAACTGCCTTTTTTTCAGTGAACCAAAACAAGACCTTGCAGGTGCAAGATAGAGAGTTAGTTTACAGAAGTCTTTCACTGTTTCTCAGCTAAAGCATGAGAAAGGAAAAACTTCACAAATGCTTCAGCAGCTGGAAAATTCCTCTGTTCCCACTTTTTAGCATCCACACACTGCATTCTGTCTCTTCCTTTTAGGCTGCTTAGACTTACCCAGTCATCTCTTCCATTTAACTTGATGGCACATGGCAGTAGCTATCTTGTAATTTGGTCACTTTGTCTGTTTGACAATACCCAAGCAACGTTTCCTTAAGGGTTGATAGAATATTTCAGAGGTGTTGAGCTAAGCACAACATGACTACCTGTCCTTAGACCAGGTATGGATACTCCTCCCAGCACACACTGCATAATTCCTAGGGGACATTGTAGACATTACATGTTGTGAATGGAAAGGAAATTTGGCCTCAGACACAGCCTAAAGGGTGTATTAATCAAGGGGTAAAAAAATGTCACGTAAATTCTTTGTTGGCAAAGTGATTTGAGTGACTTGTGTGTTGCCCACTTTATTTGTATGAGTTGGCAACATACCTCAGGCTAATCCTGCCATCTTTGAACAGCAGTTTCTATTTAGGCATCACAATGGTTTTATTTCCTGATGTTCCTAGGAAAAAAGATTAACTCACATCCCTGAGTGGGAATCTTTGGACAGTTCAGACCATGTGCTTGTTTTCCTAATTGTTGATCTGGCTGAGTGACATGAAATAAAAAGGTTTAAACTGTCCTGCCCTTATTTCTTACATTTTAACAAACCTGAAAATGGAGATGTTTTCTGTTTTCAGCTTTGAAGATCAAACTACATGTTCAGTAACTTGAAGTTCTGCCATCTCTTTTTGATCTGTTATCCCTTAATTGCCTTGAAGGTAATCCGTTCTTATCATAGAAGCCCCAGTCTTAGTGTGATGACTGACACTAGGATTGCTTAGCAAAATTACTGAACTCAATGAGCTCTATTTCTGTTGTCCTTTACTCAGGCGAATCCTGTTGGACTTGTATCAGGCAAACACATGCTCAGGAAAAGCAAAGCTTCTTTACCTTCCTGAATACGTGTCCTGTACTCTGGAAACCGACAAGCTGCTCTGGAAGTTTCACAGAACTTGACTTGGACACAATCACTTTGTACCCTTGAGAATTTGATTTGTACCTGTGAGAAGTTTTAACATCAACAGAAGCAAGAACCCAAAACAACAGATGAAGAATGCACAGCTGCACTGGGGAGGCTGTTATTCACTTTAGATTTGTTTTAGATGGGTGTTAATTGCAAGTAACCAGTAGTTTTGTGGAGTGTTAATGTAGAAGCCAATGGGGAACCAGCACGAGTGCCAAGAAACTGTATAAAAGAGGCTTTGTAGAATTAAAGATGCTTTTTGCCACTGCCTGGAGTTGTCAGTGTATATATGTGTCGTGACCCGCCTTGACTGCGACACTGTGAAATCATTTAATGTAGTTTTTACCTGCTTTCCTGATGGTTACACATTAAAGCTATTGCTTTACCATTTTTTTGCTAGCACAAAATACATCTTTAATTAGGATTTTAAGATAAAATGCTAAATATTTGAGGTTGGTAAAAGAAAATTCCGGCACATGTTGATGAACTAGAAAATTGAGATAAATGGTGTCACCTTTAACAAATGCATTCCAAAATGTAAAGGATAGATACACAGTAAAGCAATCAAGCTTTTCCAATGTAATAGTGTTTTTAACAAGATTTGGGGCCTAAAATTGGCATAGCTGAAATTTAAGTTCTGCACGCTCATCTACCATGGCAAGCACACAGCTTTTCTTAAGTCTCCTCTAACAAAAAGCTGAAGAAATACACTGTAAAATGTAATTTTTAAAAAATTCAAATATATTTATTCCAAGTAGGGATATCAGCACTCAGGCAGCTCCTGCAGGGAATGTGACTGGAGTTGGCAAATTAAACAATGTACCTAAAACTTTCATTTCATTTGTTAGCTACGGTGATCATTCATCTGTATGGATTTTTTTCTGTTGCATTTATAAAACTCTGATTAATATGGTATGAAATCCTATTCTGCTTATGATATCTGAAAGAAAATAGGGCTTTTAGTTCAAATACATTTCTGTATGCAATCTTTCTGTAACTTTCTACCCTCTTACTTCATTCCCTAATTTGCAGAAACGTATTTTCTGTTCTGTCCCCTTCCATTTCACATTTTCTTTGCTTTGCTTGCTTTCTTATTCAGCATAAATAACCATTATGCTCTGCAGTCATCTAACTTCATTTATATTAGGAATTAATACCTCCAGGCTGTCTTCTCACTAGCCAGAACGAAAAAGGAGTCTGGCTTCAGCTCCTAATGAATCATTCCTTTTTGGGGAAAATACAAAGTGCAGTTCACTGAAATTCCATTAAAATCTTAGATATCCATTAAAAGTGCAAGTGCAAGTGTAATACATTTAAATGCAGAATGGAAGACAGACTGGGCATATGAAAAATGAACGAGCAATTACAGAAATGTTTGTGCTCATTTTAAAACCTCTGAAGGTTACTCTGGAAGAACTCCAGATGTTGTGACCACAACCACCTCTCAATTTTCAATACTATGTCCGGTCACAGTCATGAACTGGAGATGGGGAGACTCACTTGTAGAGTGGCCCCACTGTAGCCTGAATATCCCATTACCCCAGGTCATTCCGCATGGTCATCTTTGCTCTCGATTGGTCCCTTTAGTGTTATGTCTAACTCCTTTGTACTGTATATGCTATTTTAATATAATTTTAAGATTTTAAGATTATTTTTAACTAAAAATAAAAATCTGAATTACAATTTCTATTTTCTTCCCCATCTGTGAGCATCAGGCCAGCTGTATTTCTCTGCATTCATTTCTATTTTTCCCCCTTTATAAAGGTGCTACAGTTATGTAAGTACTCTAGTAGAAACCCTCTAGGACATAAGATTTCAGCTTCCCCTTCCATATGGTTGATAAATTTGTTTTTACAACTGGAATTTTAGTCTTTTGTTCAAAGTGAGGCTTTCAATATTCTAAGGTACTAATTTAAACAATAATAGACTCTGTTATTCATGAAATTGTGGAGTTTGTTTTTGCATGGTTGAATGTTTAGATTTTGTCAGTTTAAATAATTAAGATAATTAAAAATAATCATTTGGTGGTTATGTTGAAAATTAGTGATGAAGTTGTGTTAGTCGGGTCACTCCTTTTATTAAATGAGTTATCGATTACAGTTTTTAATGGTAAACTTAATAATCCTTTTTAAATGTCTCCCTCCCCAGAGACTTTAAACCGTCACTACAGGCAGCACCCCCAGAGCTATCCCTGAGGGACTGCAACTTGACTCCATGGCAACCATGCATACAAATGAGAAGCCTTTCCCGCCCACAGAAGGAGATGACATCGCCCCTTCCAGCTGTCCCCTAGCAGCAGTGAGCCATTGGAGGAAAGACATGATATCAGAAATCCCCTGACCAATCATCTGAAGCGTTGGAGGCAGGACTGTGGGCATATCTGGGAGGGAACAGAGGATATAAAACCCTGATACAGACTGAAAATTTGTCCTTTCTCCTTGGATTAGCCACTGGAGAGATCTGATGCTGGGACATTTGGTCCTGAGCTCTATTTAGAGACTCTGTTAAAGAATTTTGGCCTCAGATTAGCTGAGGCCTACCCAGCGTCACTGGATCGCTGCGTTGAGGCATATAGCCGGTTCGGCTTAAAGAGTTTTCGATATCTGCGCCCGGACTTTTTACCTTTTATTTTAACCTTTTTTTTTCCACAATAAATCACTTGTTCTTGGGCAACCACACCAAGAGTTGGTGGGTTTTTTAATAACAGACTCTGCTACTGTCTTTCCTAGTCCCTTACAGCTGGTCAGGAAATTTTTGATGACCATGAGGCAGGGAAAGTGAAGAGACAGAATATTGATCATTTAGGGGAAAAAATACTGCCCCATAGAACAGGTTTTGATGAATTTCTCACCTGAAAAAGAAAACAGGGAAGAAAAGGTTTTTTCCCTTTTTTCAAATTTGAAAAATTTAGACCAAAAATATGAAACAGATTTCTTTCTGTCTGTCCTGTCAATGACAAGTATCTGCAAGTGACTGGAAGTTGGCAGTCATTATGTCTTCAGAAATTTCTACTATATGTAAATATGTATGTGTGTATATATATATCTACACTATGTTATTCAACATTCGTTCATATGATTTTAAGTTACAAGATGAAATACTCATATTTGTCAAAATAAAGGCTCCTCTCTAGTGCTAAAGTACAAAAGAAAACCAGTGTTTCTAGGCCTGGATTCATCCCATCCTGACATGGAGATCTAAAATAGTTCAGATGAATCATGACAACTAGAGCATAGAGCACATAAATCCCGCATGGTATCTTTCAGTAGCAGATTGCATACAACTAAATTTAGATGTCTAAATGTAGGAAAGCAATTAAAATGCTTTTTCATGTTTTCCTTTGCTGCAGAGAGGGAGTGATTTGCTGCTGGACCATACAGATGATGTTTTCTCTGCCCACTGTGCAGAGACAGGACCTGAGGGAATGGCCTGAAGTTGTGTCACAGGAGGTTTAGGTTGTATATCAGGAAAAGGTTCTTCACCCAGAGGGTGGTTGTGCACTGAACAGGGTCCCCAGGAAAGTGGTCACATCACCAAGCCTGACAGTGCTGAAGAAGTGTTTGGAAAAGCTCTTGGGCACAAGAGTCTTGGTGTGACTCTTGGGGATGATGCTGTGCAGCGCCAGGACTTGGACTTGATGATCTGTGTGGGTCCATTCTAACTCAGCATAATGTGCAATACTGTGAATACCAGCTGAGTGGTGTGAGAAGGAAAGAAACAACATACAGCCGCTCCTCCCCAGTTCAAAGTTACTTCAAAAAAATTATCACCTATAACTAACACACTAGCACAGAAAGTAGTGGAATAAACGTCTCCTTACTCTTTGTTCTGGAGACAAGCTTTGGTTGTAGTATTGAAATAATGCTTTATTTAATACGGGACCTAGTTAGTTAATGTGACATTTTAATCAAACATGCTAAGATGGAAATGGAAAGGTTTAAAATAATTATGTTTAATTACTTAATCATCATTTAATCAAAATCATCTTCAATGGTAATGATTATCATTGTCAGTCCTTTTCTCACACATACTCAGATATATTAGTATTAACCTTGATTACTATGCTTATTGGAAACTACATTCTAATTTTCCCTTTTAAATCAGCACTATGCCCCAAGTAAGTGAAGAAGTGTCTCAAGTCCTTTATATTTACTGGTTATATCTTCAACAAATTTTATAAACAATCATAAACCCTCTAGCTTTATAAATCAATTCTGTGTATTAACCTGTTGATGAAGATCTAATGGCCAGTCATTCATCAATACATTCATGTATATACATTAATCTCTAGCACATACTGTCTTTTCAGTTAGGAGTATTTAAACCCAACAAAGTGCCTGTGTGAAAGACTTCAAGGGGTTTGAGTCCCCTTTTAAATGCTGGCTGACTCACCACGCTCAGGTTGTGTCTGTATTGCAGGTGCTGGAGCAGTGCTGTCTGAGCAGCTTGAAATGGGCACTGGAAGCCAGAGAGCTACTGGATCACGGTCGTTTGGGTTAATGGAAGCTACTAAGAAGCGTGAGAAATTGGTCCCTGTTTTGCGCTGTCTCAGTTTGTCTGCACCAGGAAGCTGAGCTGGGGGACTTTAAGTTATCTTGGCTGGCTAGGTGCAGTGATAATGTATCTCATTAATTCCAAGTCTGGAATAATTCAAGAATTAGCAGAGCTTTTTAGATAAAAAGACAAAATAAGCAATGGTAGTGATGAACCCCTTCAGTTTTGCTCAGTTTCCTAGGGAAGGTTGTTGAAAAGCCTCTTATTCTCATTTCCATGATAATGATACAAATCATTATTAAGATGGCACAAAGACACAAGTTATCATGGTTAAAATACGGCCTACCAACAAACAAAACTTGATTTTATACTTTTCCAACATGGAAAAAACCTTAGTGCAAGCATGGACTAGGCAGCATAATTGGGGTGACGTAACTGTGTGTCACTAAAAAAAGTGTTAGTCACTTTTTAATTTTATTCTGGAATGTACATACAAGAAACTCTGCCATGTTCACATCCAGTTTTGAGGCTTCTGACTCATATTTAAGTTCAGAGTAAAACAGCACAGCTGTGGCTTCATCCCTTTAAGTGAGATGGCTTAAAACAAATGATCTAGGGCACTAAGCAGGAAATAGAGAAAATGGATTTGAGGATTGATCTAGATGACTTCAAGAAGGTCCTGTCCAACCAAATTGATCTTGTGGTGAATGAGATGGTTGAAGACTTCAGGGTCTATGATTTTCTTACTAAATGTGTAGGTAGTGATGAGAGCTACCCCAGTGACCATGGCAGCTACACAGAGCTGTCAGTGTATGCTCCTCTCTAAACCTGCTATTCCCACTGCAGTAGGCTGGCAGGCCATACTCAGGTCTCCAAGTGAAAACAGAATGGCAGGAAGACGAAGGCAGAGTGATAGGGAAACAGCAATGGTCATTTGCTGGAATTGTCTGTGATTGCATGTCCTAGGTTACAATGTAAGATGTAACCAAAAGTATGTATTTTATTATCTTCACAAGGTATTAATACTGCAGGTGGGGCAGTGTTCGTTATCTCCTACCATGACTCATCCCTGATAACTCCCTCCGTGGGGCTGTCTCTGTTTAATGGGTTATCAAGGACCCACCGCATGACTCATAGAATTAGACCATCCCACTGTGAGATGCTTTGCCCAGGGGGAGGAGCCAAGTATTCCCACCTGGATATAATCTGGGGTTTGGAACAGCATGAGCTGTCTTTACCTACTGGATTCCCAGAGGACAAGAGCTACCATTGGACCTTCAGGTGAAGACCAGACCCTTTTCTACAGGATCACCGCTTCAACAGGACTACTTCAATCTGGACTGCTACCACCACACTAACAGGGTGTCAGGTTGTATCCTACTCTGTCAGTGTTCTTGTACTATTGCATTTATTTTAATTTTCCTGTTCAATTATAATTCTGACTTGCAATCTCCCACTGGTTTGTTTTCAAACTAGTACATTGCATAAACATGGAAACATCAAAAAGCTCTTCTGAGGTTTCCGAAGATCAAGTTCTTATGCTTCTTCAATAGCATAAACAGATTTGAAGATGGGGAGCAGCAAATCTTGGATGCCACCAAAATGCCTCAGGAGTAAGAATCACTGACTTGCAGATACAGAGAGAGACTAAGGGAAGCAGCTGCCATCTGCCGTGGTGCAGAACAAGATGGCCCTGTTAGTTCTTGACGTACCTGCTGTAGTACATAGCCTGACATCCACTCTCCTGAGGAGGAGGTATCCAAATCCTCACCATCTCCCCTTCTCCTCACTATTCCATGCTTACTCAGTATTTGAACCAGTACTAAATATTGGGGCAGAGGGACAGGTTAAGCCTGTTTCCTAGCAGCTTTGCCAGGTTAGTACTTGATTTCGGAAAGTTCTCATAAAAATATCACCATACAAGGTTGTAGTCATTCAACAGGGAAAGAAAAATATACATTTAATTTCTTGGAGCAGCTTTTTGTATTAGAGTTGTCAGGATTCATTGGCATGAATGGAATTCTGGAGGTTCAGGCCTCCACTAGAGGCCTGTAATAGCAGCAGAACAAGTTACACCTCTCTTTACCTTTGTGTGTATTTTAAAGAAAAGGGAAGAGAGATGAAATTATGCAAACATCCTGAAATGGTCTATACTTGGATGCTTTTCACTTCTTCCCAGTCTGTATTTATGATCAACAAATCTGGAATTAATATTAGTTACAAGAAAACAAATACCTGATCTCCCTATCAGTTCCATGACTATATTTTCTATTTTATTCTTCTGTGTAGATTTTGTGCTGTTTGTATTCTAGAGACTTCCAGTCTATATAAAGAAGGAAGTGGAAAGAGTAAAAAAAAAATTATCACACCCAACAGATTCATTCCTGTACCAAAAGTCCTTGACAATTCCAGTCACGTTGGGTCCCTTTTAGAGCTGCAAGGGCTGTCACTCATTCTGTGCTGTAACCTGGCATTTGAAAGCTTCCAGCTTCCCTGTTGACATCTCTCACTCTGTTTGACTTGTTCAGCTGTATTTCCTTCACAAGAATGTACGGCTCTGAGGAACTCACTCTTTTTATACCTGTGTTTAACTTAAGCCATTTAAGCTCTGGTTTTCTGTGAAATTTGCTGCATTTTCTTCTCTGTGATGAAAAATTCTTAATTTATGCAAAAAGTCTTAAAACATATTAGTAAAATTCAGTGGGATTCTTTCAATTTTCCCTGCAATGCCATATTAAATGGGAAGAGGTCTTATTATACAACCTTATTTAAAATATGCTAATGAAGATGACTTCTCCACTAAAATATGCATTTTCCAAATTATCAGGCAGAAGCAGTTTGTTTTCTTTCACAATTTAAATTAAAATGTAATCGGAGTTTGGTCAAAATTGGCTGAAGTTGAAGACTCTCTGCCCAGCAATAACTTAATTAAAAACAAATTAAGAGTGGGAAAATATGTAAGATGCAGAAATGGAAGATGTTCAGTCCTCCAGGAAAGGAAGAAAACCAGTCAGGTACAGTAAGAAGGAGAGGAAAAGAAAGTACTTTGGTGCTGCTGTTTGGACGCATTTCCTTTTCTGATATTTGATACAAGGTTTGACTTGCATAAAAAAACTCTTTGGATTTCTGTTGGTGGCCTCTTTTCCTCATCCTTTGGGGGTTAAATACTTTTGGGCTGTAGTTTAAACAAGTGTCGACACGTGATGGACAAGGGCCCCTCAAAGCAGCTGCTACAGTGGACTCCAGCCAAGGAGGGCAGCAGGAGGACATATAAATGGTGTGAGCTGAGCAGATCAGGACGTAAAGGAAAGCAGATAGTAGAATTTTCTGGAATCTGGGCTCTTCTGTTAAATTCTTAGGGCAAAAGCTGATTTGATGCCTCTTGCCTCCCAAGAAAGGAAAGGTTAGAATGGGTAACAAGGAACTGTACAGGGCATCATGGGCAGTCAGTTAGAAAAAATAGATGCACAGCTGCCTACACATCACTGGTATTCTATGAACACAGGTGCTTTTCCAGAGGACAGCTCCCAGCAGGAACCTTTTTGCTCTCTATCTCGTATATAAGGAATCCATAAAGACTCAGAGCCTGAGATTAGGTAGGTAGGATGGAGAGTTCCTGTAATCTCAGCATAGCTGTTGGTGCTTTGCTTTTCTGACCATCTCTATGAATTTTGGTGCCATTATATTCTCATGAACACACAGGTAATCATCACATTAGTAAACACAGACTGCAGTTATCAAGTAGCACATGGTTTGTTGAGCTTACCAGAATTTAATAGGTCACAGAGAAGAAAAGTGAATTACTAGTCAGGCAATTAGGAAATAAATTCTTCTAGGTAGTTGACAGCAGAATTGTGCTCTGTAGATGCAGAGCCTACAGTAAGCCTTATGAACAAGATTTATATTTGAGTATGAAGTCAAAGTAATACAAAGGTATTGGGCTGTTTAACAGATCTGCACAGATAGCTACTGTATATATTTATGCAGCCTGTTATCCTTTCCATCTGAACAAAGAGGGATTTAAGTTCCTCTTTCGATCACTTAAGGAGAAGTGGTTTTCCCAGGAGGTCTCATTAAACTGGACTGTTTCAGCATTAGTCACATATTTCTTTAGCAGGTCTTTTTCTGGTTGTAGAAATTTCAGAGATGATAGACAGAGGAAACCAGAGAGATTTCAGCAATATTGTGCCTACTTAATTAATCTGGTGTGCTGGAACTGCAGAGCTGCTAGGGTAATAAGAATAAGCAGAAAGTTTTTGTGTAGAAAATGCCCATCCAGAAATATCTCAGGATGTCTGATTGTCTTGTGCCAGAGTCAGTTGATGGCTTTGAGGTTCCTTCCCCTGCATCATCATCATCTTTCACTGGGTGATCAGTTTTGGTTGTGTGTTTTTTTCCTCGTGACAGGAGCCACTGTCAATGGCTTAGACTCTCCATCTGGTTTGGGCTTGCTGTCTGGTTTGGCTGCAGTCTGAGTGACTGGGGTGTCTGCAGGCTTTGCTGATTTATCTTCCTGCCTCGCTACCTTTACCTGCTGCAACGTGCGATAGGCATATGCCAAAGCCCAACATATTGCAAGGAGCTTGTTCTCATTGGAATTGTCATTATATTTCTCTTTCAGATATTTCACCACCTCAGCTGGTTTCTGAACTTGTTCAGGGGGAAAATTGAAAACCATTGGGTCAGAGAATTTCTTCAGGATTTGGCCTGTATCTTCCCATTCCCCACACCACTCAGGATGTTCCACCTTTGGGTCAGGTGTCTCAGCAGTCACCGTGGAAATCTGAGCTCTCATTCTAGCCAAGCTGTGAATCACATGGAGGAAGATTACCAGATTAAATACCAGGAGGATGGTGTCTTTAACATCCAGGGGAAACCGAACATTCTCAAAAGATAACCTATCAAATTTAAAGGGAAGGGAAACCCCGTCTCCTCCTCTTCTAACAATCTGGGTGCAATTACTAATAAATTCCCAAAACAGGCTACCAAAGCTAGGACTGGGGTTAGGACGGAGAAACCACATATCATACACACTTCGAACAGCTGCCTGTACCTCTGTCAACTTCTTATAAATCATTATCACCGAGCACAGCAAAATAGAAATCCGAATTTGTGTCCCTGCTCTGCAAAAATTCCTTATCAAGGATAAGATTGGACCAAGTTGTGGATAGGCAAATAGGCCTAGGGACCAGAAAGGCAATAGTACCTTAAACAAACCTACGGACCAGAAATACATGAATACATCAAGCCAGAGAAACATTATGAACTCAACCAACATGGTGACTATTTTACCCCAACACAGAATAAGTGAATTCAAACCAAAATGTAATTAGCACAGGTTTTTCACTTTCCTTTGAGCCGCACATTGCGCGCCACTGAATTTGTTCCGGTTTGGCCAAATTTAGAAATATATCCTCTGAGAGAAGGCACAACCACCCCTCCCCCACCAGGTTCGGGAAAAATAAATTTTCCTCAAAGGAAAGTGAAGGAGATAAAACTATTTATTTACCAAACACACGGGAAAGGAAAATAATGCTAAATAATAAAATCTTTTGCTGTGGAGGAAAAATCTGGGAAAATGTTAAGAGTCCTCCCTTTGGTCTCCTTGGAGCTGGGGCTTGGCCCAAGGCCAGGCCCTCTGTGCCCTGTGGAAAGTCCTCCTGATGTGCTCTGAGGTTAAAGCAGTCCAGTAGAAAAGGGAGAAAATCCGACATTCCGGGGAAGGAAAAGCAAAGTTCAACTCTCAGTCTCTCTCCGGAGAAAAGAAACTGAACCACTGGCCAAAAGCTGACTGGAAAGCAGCAAGCCGGGTGCTTCCTTGCTTCCCTGCCGCAGCTGAAAAAAAAGTCTCTATGTGACCTTGAACAAGCTGCAAACTGCTTTGAGAAAGTTTTGCTCAGTTTTTCCTTCTCTCTCTCAGTCTCAGTTTAAAGGCATAGAAAGGCACAAGAATTAATTTCTGGGCATAGGGCAGCAATAGGGGATACCCCAAGACACTGATGCAATATAATTAGACTCTGAAAAGGTTATAAATAATGTAGTAATTGAGCCACTATGAAAATAAAGAGCAACAAAATGAAACCAAAAGATAGTGATTTTGTTATAATAATGCAACATTTTGACACAAAATAGAACTCTGCTTTATGAAGTTCTGTTACCAAGGAAAACACCAGAGCCTGCAAAGATGCCAGTATTTGTGATAGCTTAAAGTCCTTGTATGGCACCCATGCCTAGAAGGTCCAATTGAGACGGATGCTGTGCTCTGTCAGGTACTGTGTGAACAAAACTTAACATATGATCTATTTCTTTACAAAAGATGATGACCCTGGTTCTTTGAAATTTTCATCAAGAATTCATATTATTATGTAAAGGCAGCAGTCCTGTAACAGTTCAAAAGCTAATAATTGAAGAAGGAGGATCTGAAAGCATACTTCTTTCCTACAAGGAATAGAGTGTAAACCTCACTCATTCATAAATGCTGTGCCTGTCTGAACAAGATTTCTGGCTTTCTGTAATTGGGGTAGTGCTTCTTTTACTCACAGCTGGTAAGCTACTAAAAGCAATTTTAATAAATTACTCTGCCTTTCTCGATGAGATATTTAATTTTCATATGCTAGTTTCTGAACCAAAGCCAATCTATAATTTATTTGTACTAAATCACTGTTCCCTCAACTTCTTTTGTAGGCCCTTGAATAGTTTCCAGAGTAGCTGCTGACTCTTAAGTAAGAATTTTGGCTATGTCAGTAAGATCTTTCCTAGTTTAGAATGAATTTGTTTCTGTACCTCTACTAGCAGGGCTGTGAAGGCCTAGGGATCAAAAGTACTTTTTTTTTGGTCAAGAATGGAATGAACTTTGATGGTAGCACTAAAGATGTTCTGGGGGAATATCCCCATTTTGCCTCTAAGATGACACTGACAAAACATTGATTTGATTTGCTTTGAGACAGAAGAGCGACCTTCGGGTTATATTTGCACTGTAAACTGCTGGGAATATTTGTCAGACTAGATTGACAGAAGCTGGTCTGTGTTGCTGAGTTAAAGGCAAGAAGAGTTTAGGGAATGATAGGTGGGTAAACTGAAGACTGAGTGTTTCCAGCTGAGAGTTAATATTAAGTGAGGATCTTGTGCCATGAAAGACTAGAAAAATACAGCACTCAAAGCAACAAAAGATAACACTTGAATTCAGACATTATCTCATCTGAAAGCTTAAGAACATAAACCACTAGGAGCAATGGAGCCTTCATGGAAAAGCAGGAAATCTTAAGGCACATGGCTGGAAGAAAAGTCTAGTTGTGCTTCATCTAGCACTGAACCAGCTGCAATAATGAGAAAGGGTGAACTCACTGAAGAATCATGCAGGGCACATGTCTGTCTTCTTTTATACCTGCATTTACTATATACATATATATGATACAGTATATAGTATGTAAGATAGATTACTTGTATCTGTGTATACTCTCACCTTTGCAGGTGACAGACTATACTGCAAGTATGGCTGCTAATACAATATTTCTCTTTTTAAAATAGATGCAACCTTTTCTAAGAACAGGAATTATGATCTGGAGCACAATTTTTCCTTTGCCTGAAGATAACAGTGTTAGTGGCTTTATTAGCAATAAATAAAAACTGTATTACCTTTTCATTTGCACAGAATCATAAAATATTATTTATCTGACTCTGGGTATGGTAGGGAAGAACACATGGGCCAAGTCATGAAACCCAGATAAAATGTGTTATCTACTGACATATTTAATAGCACAGTTTTATTTCTTATATGCCAGATCCTTATTTGCCCAAGAAAGAGTGCTACCAGCCTCCATTCTGGTGTTAATTTGGAGGAAAACACTTTTAGAAATGTCAAGTAGATTCTAGTAAACATGCATTGTTAATGACTAAATAAGTTTGAAAATAACCAAGTTGAAAGAGGTCCTCAAAGGCCTTTCTAAGAATGTTACTATGTTCTTGTTCAAAACGGGGATGGCAAAGATGCTTTTATTTCCTCTGGTGAGAGAGGTTTAAGAGGAAACTGGAATGATAGTTGTGACTAACAGGAAAAATGTTAGATTTTTTGACCATGTCTTTGCATGACCATGATTTTAATGTCACTATCGAAAGATGTAAGCAGGGTGTCCTTACAAAAGCTTTGGCAGTAGCAGTCAGAATCTGCTGTAATGAACTCCAAGAACTTCTAATGCTGCTCATCCTTCCAACCTGACAGCTGTTCTAAGGTTTTATTCCTATTTGCTACCATTGAAGGTGTTGTGTCTAATGTGAAAAGGAAAATGAATGCTTTTTCACCTCATGTTCCAAGGCATTTCCTATCAATGATTCCAACTGTCATGATTTGGCTGATGTTAGATTATCAGTTTTCTCCAGTGTATTTGTCTCAGTGTATTTCTGAGAAGAATACTCTTAAGGGTAAACCAACTAAGAAATACCATGTAGCGGGTTTGGTTTGTAACCGAGCAGAAACACCAATTTAGTGTAGTGGTTTGGTCCAAAATACTCATTATTGTTTACCTTCTGTGAGATAAGAATTAGGAGAAATGCAAAGCAGGCACCAAACTTGAAAGAATATAAAGAAGTTTATTAGCAGACCTAAAAGAGGGGAAAAAAATACCATACCACACCTTCAGAACACTTCTCCTTCCCCCACCTTTCTCCCTTCTCCCAGTGACAATGTAAAAAGACAACCTTTGAGATGTTCAGCCTGTTTACCACTTCCATAATAACCTTGTTCAGTCCATTTAGGAAGAGGAGTCTCTCTTGTCCGTGCTATGAAAACATTATCACAACGAGCCAGCCGCCCAGGTTGGTTCTCTGCTCGCATGCGAGTCCCTTCCCCGACTTGCAGCTTTTCCCACAACTGCTTTCGAGGGTCCACTCTTGAAGTTTTTTGGGGTACAGTTTTAAGGTTGAGCCATTCAGAAACAAAAGTTCTCTTCACCCATCTCTGGGAGCATTTCATCTCTAAGTATAGAGGCCCTTTTCCTTCCCTGGGAGCAAAGGGTCTTCTTCATCTTTAGGACTATCTCTGGGAGCATCTCTAGGAACTGAGGTCTTCTCCTTTTCCATTTGGAGCAAAAGTCCTCATCGCTTCCATCTCTCCCTGTTCAAACTTCTCATTAAATTACAGCTGCTTCAGCATCTGCCTATCTCAGCGCAGGTGTTTTTGCTCTCAAGTACAAGTTGAACACTCCACCCCCCATGCCTTCATGAAATTACAGTGGGTACTCTGATATATCATAGCTTCACAACAGAATTTCAGCTTTAAGCATCTTTTCTTTCTCTTCCCTCAGGTTTTCAGCTCTTCACAGCACTAAAAGGGTTAATCTCACCTAGGCCTTGCAGCTGGAATGTCGCTTATCGCTGTTGGTCACATGATCTCTTGCCGGACAGCGGTGGGCAGCTTTCAGCTGAATCTTGGCCGCACTGGAGAGGGGGGAGAGCCGAGCTGCTCCGGCTGCTCACAGCAGGGCTTTTTGGGGGGGTTCCGTGGGAGGAACAGGGCCCATTGGCTCCAGGATGGCCGTGGCCTGGCCCAGCCTGGCCCGAGCAGGGCCTGGGCCTGGCCCGCTGGCCCCCACATGGGGCCTGCAGCCACCTGTCCCAACATGGGAAACAAGACAGAGCTGGGGGGGGTTGTCTATTCTTAAGTGTGGATCACAGAGGCGGTCACAATTTTAAGTGGCTCAAAGAATTGTCCATATTCAAACTGGCCAGCTGATAGGTTCTGTCAGGTCAGGCCACAGAGGAAGCTGTAAGCACCCCTTTGCAAGAACATCACTTCCGGGACTGTGCTTGCTAACCCATGACAACCACTACATTTATAGTTTAGAGAAATGCTCTCAAGACAGCTGAAGAATGGGAGATTAAAAATATAATGCAGTTTTTAAAGTTATTATGAGAAACTTGAGGTTTTAACGAGTAGTGGACAGGAGAGTTCAGTTTTCCCTTTTTCAGCCAGGCATTTCAATTCCGCAGACTCACTGAGTGCCAGATGATGCTACTGTGATTTTATAGCATCTGAGAAACTTGTCCTGTTGGTTTGCAGTCATTGTTTCAGTGGTGACTCTCAGCCCAAAGTCTTCCCTCAATTCATATACTCATTAGTTAAGGAAGATTTTGAGAGTGCCCTCTTCATTGTGGCAGATCAGCTGGTCAGAGAAATGTTCTCTCTTCAGACATATCTCTTTTCTTCAGAAAGATGGGATGAAAACAAGTTTAGATTAAAAGTGATTTTGTTTTCTTTCTCTTCCTTCAGAACCCAAAGTAATAACCAACTCCTATTAATGGGTAGGATTGGTTACACAGAGAGCCCTGGAACAGGTGGCTGGAACACGTGTGTTGCTAGGTGCCTTTGTCAAACTATTTAAGTCTTTTTAATCTCAGCTTGTCCCCCTCTAAAAAAGCAAGGTAAGGGTCAGGTATTTATCCTTCTTCATTAGGTTTATCATTAAATTACCGTAAGTGTTCACAGTGAGCATACATGTGCCCTGAGTTACTCAAGAAGGTTTCTTGGTTTGGGCTTCTTTCTTTATGTGAAATTTTCTTGTATGTTAGAAAAAAATTATATGCATAGAAAATGGCTCAAAGCGTGGAGTGGAGAGCCTGGGGATGGCTCTGGATGAATCCTCAGCCAGTGGGAAAAGCTGCTGAACAGCAGTTCTCAAGAAACAGGTTGAAAATTAAGCAGGCAAATAGCATCACAACCATGGACCCAGGGCAGAGAAAGGGTCAGACCTCAAGTAGTATTGAAATTCAATAAGGACATAAAACATGCATCATTTTTCCTGCACTATCTATCAAGACTACTTTCTTACTCATTTGTATTTAATGGGTACAGCCTTAGAAATATTGGAACATAAAAACCAAGACACCTTCAGTCCCATGGCAATTAAATGTTCATTAACGAATCTGTATCTTCTCCTAATTCACTGTTGCCATGCATGAGCAGCAGGTGAATGTATCATCTGGCTTGCTATGATAGTGTTTAAAAGAAATGTCACATCTACTTTTCAAGTAATTTTTCTCATTAGGTTTTGAATACAAACGAAGCATTAAGCTTGGCTGCAACACTCTGTGGGGCTGAGCAGTGGAAGAAATCAGGTGAATTTTCAAGGCAGTTTAAGGTTCCTTAAGGTTCTAAAGCTGAACAGAAGAGGGAAATTAATAAAAACTAATTTATTTTGTCAAGATCCTCAGTCTAGCTGGTGAAGATCACTAGGCCCACTTGGTCTTCAAACAATGTCCGTATGAAATTGCACAAGGGGGTGAACCTTGGAAACTGCTGTGGAAAACCCAAGCACTTAATTGTGTCTGTTTAAGGAGTCACAAACTACTGCAGAAGAGGCGAATGTATATAAATAAATGTACATAAATAAATATAAATATGTGGCTATAATTCAGCATTATTGTATTATGTGGCTGTAGACATTCTGTTGGCCTAGAATGTAGAACATAGAATGCATGACAAATTCGGTCCAAAAGGTAGTGTGATACATAAATTAGACATCACCAGAGAAATGAAACAAGCTTACAGATACAGATTGAGTGGATGACAGGTTAAAAACCTAATGTAGGTTTTTAGGTACATTTCATTGCCAGTCAGGTGCATTAGTCACAGCTTGCCAGTTGTGTTTTAAATGAACTCTTTTAAGTTAACAGTCCTTATGCTGCAGCTGCTGGGAAATGGTACATGAAGTAGAAAAACCTGCAATCTTTCAATTGAAAGCTGATATTTCAATATCAGTTCTTACTATGCTTATATTATTGTTACTGGTATGAATGAACAAATGAACAAAGCCTAATTGGTTTAAAATCACATTAGTCTGACAAACTCGATCATTGGAGAGCTGCAAATTAATGATTTATAAGCAGTTAATTTATTCCTTCTGGGAAGATGTGATAACTATTGTTTTCTAGATTGCAATCTATTAGAATTTGGTGAAGATTAACACCTAAAATAAATGACTTTGCTGAAGAGATGAATTAGTATTTGGTGTGATTATGTATACACTTAGAAATCAAAGGAGAGGTGACATTACTAGATATTAATACACTAATTCTTCTTCCAGAAAGGGAATAGTATAGAGGTTTGTAACAATGAGAGCTTCTCCTGCAGGGACAGAAAACCACAGTGGCAGTGTCACAGAGTACATGCCTGTAATGGAGAGAAATTCCCATTGCTTTCTTCCTGGGGGCAAAGTTCAGGTGGATGAGATGGAGTACTTGGACTTGGGCGTCTCAGTCACAGAAATCTTAAAATGTGGCTTTAATTATTGGATATTGCTGCTGATTTGTCTGGGAGCGTTAGACAGCAGGGAACAATGTGAGCTTCCTGCAGTTGCAATGTCAGGGGAAGTCGATTTCTCAGCCTCTCTTAAAATCATGGCGGGTAACTCCTCTGAGGATGGGATAGATGCAAGGAAAGGCTTTGATAGGACAGTTATTTAACTCAAATTGTGTTATAATGGACCAGTTCAAGAAGACCTGTTGTGGACAGAGGATAAACAGCTGCAAGTATATGCAAGATTTTTTTTTTTTTTTTTTTTAAATGGTGTTTATCAAACCATAACTGAAAGAACTGGACTGTGCAGCAAAGAAGCTTTATAACTCACACCCTTGTCCCTTTATTTCATTCCTGTCTCTACCCAATGGTAACAGCTTTGTTGAATTACCAAAAATTCAAGAATCCTGAAGTAAGGAAGCAAAACCTGAGAGAAGGAATTTTTTCTTTGTGTTAGACTTCAGCAGGCATCCAAATAAAATCCACAAGGTCCTTAAAAGACATTAGACAGACTAACCATGAATCTTGCCCTTACCTCCTTGTGCTGCTAAAATTGTTGCTGACAGCAAAGATCATTGCTTCATCTTTTCTGCTTATATTCATATTTTTGGCATAATTAAATGCTTGAGTCTCTGTTTTTGTCATGGAGCCATGGCAATCGCCTTTAGTTTTTATTGTCTTGTGACTATATATAAAAGAAGTAATGGAGGATAAGACAGCACAGAGATTCCAATATCACTATCATAAAATATGAATGGCACCAAGGTGGTTTATATTCCTCAGTTTGCAAGACGCCTCAATGTTTGAAAGAAATAAATATGTTGCATAAGTACTGAAATGAATAGGAAAGAAAGGTTTTGAAAATGAGGTAAACATGGAATGATAATAGAGTGTAAGATTCTTTCAAACAAATGTTAATCCATGCCAATTTGTGTGGCAAAAAACCCACTAGATAAAAAAACCCCCACAAACAGCAGCTGATCAAAACCAAATCCCAAGTGTTACTTGCTATGCATAGATTATTATTTAAAACTTCTGAGCAGACATTGGCATATATGGAATTGACTTCTGAGAATATTGACTTGCTTAATTTACTTGTTTTATATCTATAATTGAAATGGGGAGGAAGAACTTCACATGCTGATTCCCCAAAGGGCCCATAACAAATGCAATTACTCAGATTCAAAATTATATGTTAATGTATGATTTTGACACCGTCTTTATATGTCATTGGTTGTTAATTATTTGTCCAGTATGGTATAGGTGTAAAGTATAACTCCAGTCAAAATGATCAATATTTTTCCATTCATGTTTTCATAATTTCCTAGATAAAATATTTTAACGTGAGCATCTGAAACTTTAAAAGACACTTAAAAAGTACTTTTCAAAGATTCTAGATTTTGCCTGAATTTTTGGAACTATACAACAGATACTTATGATCCCGAGGCTTGCAAACTGATTCAGAAATAGAACAGAAAAGTTCTTTAGACTTTTGATTTAATTATTATGTGTGGGAAGAAGTAATTTTACAAATTGTTTCATTTTATTTTATTTGTTTTAAGTGGAAAGTTTGGACTTCTACAGTTTTTTATACAGTCTATATTGCTTGATTTGCAAACAGGTATTGTTGCTAAGATACAAAGCAATGAGCAATCTCTGTTAATGTATTGATATATTTTTAGAATCTTTACATTTTTACTCTATGTTACCACTTAGAATAATAGCTAATCCTAAAAACAAGTTCTAATTAGTTTTCTCTTTGTGGGTGTTTTATGAAAAATACACCTAATGGAAGTACATCAGAAGTAAATGTGGAAATGCAGAATAATCTGAACTTCTCAGTTCCAAGTGGTAGGGCATGGAAGCAACTCTTGATGAGCACCTGCTTTCACAAACACAAATTAAACTCATCTCTATGCATGTCAGAAATAGTCCACAGCTTGCTTTCTTCTCAGTAGGGAGCAGATCCTTGCATGTATTCCCATGTTGCAGAGCTCCCTGCTGGTGCCCCAGGGCTGCTGGAAGCAGGGAGAGGTGGGAGGCTGGACCAAGGCACCCGTGGGGTGGACAGAGCAGTGTGATGGTTGCGGTGCCCTGGCAGGGGCAGGTGGCACCAGCGCAGCCTTGCTGCTCTGGCCCCAGCAGAGAAGGGGAAGAACAAGGAAACTAGAAATTGTTATTTGTGTGCTATAGGGCTATATCTAAACAAATGATTCTTTCTGCATTTGTGAGATCATATCTATTGCTCATGGAGCACTTAACAATCCATTCCTGTCACCTGTCACAACACAGTGAGTGGTCAATCCACATGTTTTGTCTGGGGACTCAGAGCTACCAAGCTGAATACTGGAAGGACATAGAACATTCTTTAAATACTCCGAAATGCTGTCATTTTGTCAGCTTGTTTGTCGCAAGTTCATGTGCAGTCTGCACCTACAGAGAAGATGGAAATTGCACTCTGCCCCGAAATTTAACAGGTTGTGTCTGAAAACAATGTGCCTTCCCAAAGCCCTGAACAGGCAAACTTGTCTCATCTTTTACTTCTGTTGATGTCCTAGTGGTGGAGCTCGTTCTTTGAGAATTTTTAAACAGAGGCTTTAAACAATTCCAAGGGTGATAATGTGAACATTTTTCAGTGAAGCCTCTTCCTCCACTGAGGTATTTTTGTATGACTCTTTTAACAGGTGAATTTCTGTGAAATGGTTCCACTTCAGTGGAATTCTCTATTTCACTAGAGAATATTATCATATTCTTATAATTCTCATAATAACTTAATTTCACTGGTTTCTGTAAAGTTCCTGTAGGTACCTAGTAAAACTTGTACTTCGAGGTCTTATGAGATCCAGATTTTCCTTGAGGAGCAGTTTATATATCTAGAGTACATATCCCATGATGTGTTTATATTCTCTTATGGCTGAAATCCTGTAGTAGATCATGGGAACTGTACTGTAATTAGAGGGTCCAGTCTCTAGGGTGAGAGAGGAATAACGATACCAAAAGTTAAATTCCGACAGATTCATATCCTGTAACTTTCATTAAAAAAAAAAAAATAAAAATTAAGTGGATTTGAATGATTTCTAAAGATTTTGGGAGCAGCAGAATAAAATGCATCTGTCTTCTTTGTTCCATTTCCATGTGTAATGGAGAGATGCTTCTTAACATATTATAAACACAGTATTTGGTGACCTTTTCTGAAAAAGTCTTTATCTGAATTTTTTACATCATTTACTGTCATTTTCTGTTGTGTGTGTTCTGTTGTAGAGCTGACAACCAGCATTGACAGAACAGCAGCAGTGTGCGTATACCACATCAAGAGTTCGTTCTTCACTTTTCATCAACCAAATTACATCCACAGTTGGTCTAAAACACAGCAAATTATTGGGAAGCTAAGTTTCCAGTTCTGTCCAGTCTTTGCTTTCTATGTAGGCTATCAAAATAAATAACAATATCAGATTTCATTAAGATTTTCTGTGGTTAAATCTCCCTCTCAAAAATGTTTCCTCTTCTAAGATGACGATAAGATAGGAGCATATAAATGCATTTTTAGGTTATTTGTGTATTAAATCAAAGTAAAGAAAGATAGGGTAATTAATTTGGTTTCTTTCAAGGGTGTTTGCTTTTTATACTAGTACACCATTAGTTGTTATCTTTAAATACTTCTCATAATTACTTCTTGACTAATAATCCCTGATTGCACTTGACTTTTAAGTTTACCCTTCCTGATTAGAAAGCCAGCTTCATCAAGTCAAAAACAGGAGTCAGGAACAAAATTATCATAATGTTAATTGATTTAGGGGAAGGAAAACGGTGTGGGGTAGTGGTGTGTGGCAGAGGGGAGAACCTGAGACAGTCTTTAATGGATGCTTGCAACAAGAGCTCCATTTTAGTGCTGCCTGATACTTCTCGGGTACAGGCAGTAGGGAGGAAAATTTATCTGCCTTAGACTCTCTGAGCTTGTGCATGAAAAATGTAAATCTGCTTTTCTAATACTTTTTATATTAAATTTCTGTCAGATATACATGTGTATTGGGTTGACCCTGAGTTGATGGACAGTCTTTAAGACCAATTACGCTTCTCACAATTTACATATTTAAACCGCACAGAGAGGCGGGACTTCCCCTTTTGTCGGAGCTCGCTTGCTGGGAGGTGGGGGGGGGGGGCTCGGAGCCTCCCGGCCCAGCCGGGCCGGGGCCACTGCCCCTTTCCCCCTTTCCCCCTTTCCCAACGCTGCGGCACGGACCCTGGGTGGCTGGGGGGGACTGCCTCAGAGCCACAGCCAGCTAAAACCAGCCATGGACTGCTCACAGCTAAACCCATCCAGCGCGGCTTCTGGGGACCGGCGGATCCCTCTCCTCTCCATGCGGAGCCGGCGGAGTCAACGGGAGCCGGCAGAGCCTCCTGTCTGCAGCCAGCACACTTCGTGCTGAACTGAAGAAGACACCACGCAGCCAGCAGCACAAAGGGAGCGAGGCTTTCCCCACCGTAAAGCCCGAACAAGAACACTCTTCAGCATGGCGGCGTCAGAGTCAGAGAGAAAGAGAAGTGAGTCCCGTGGGACGGAGCTGGAAATGGCGACGGGAGAAAAGAGGGCGGTGCCGCGATTCTGGCGCGCAGCTTAAAAGAAACCTTCTTGCATGCCGTGGTAAGAAACTGTAATACCACAAACTGTTTGTCTCTTTAATCCATTTGAAGAACATGGGGGGATGGAGTATCTTCGTGTGCCTGTGAAGATTGTGAAGAATGCCGGTGCCAGGCTATATAGTAGTAAGAGGCTGCTAGAGACTTGTGGCGAAGAAGAGCCTTTGTGTGCAGGCCAAGAGAACTTATCCTTAAAAAGATGAATAACCCCATGTGATGGCCCATGTTTTGTAGTGTGAAGGAACTGTGAGATTTTTCATGGGAGAGATGTTCTACACACAGCAGTTTGTTTGTTTCCGGGCGGATCTGCTGTTGGTGGCAGTTTGGGAACCATGTGCAACTGAAGGAAAAACCCTTTTTTCCTTAAGCATAAGAGAGAGACTTTTCAAGAACTGGAACACTGACTAACATCCCATGTTCTGTTATCCCTTGTGTGAGCTAGGTAAAAGGAGAGAAGTGCTGGGGGGGGGGGGGGGATTTGCTTTAATTTTGTTTTGTTATTGTCTCTTTACTTTTAATTCTATTAGTAATAAAACTCTTTCATTGTACTGCAACTGTTTAAGGTTTGTGCCTGCTTTGCTTTTCTCCTAATTCTTATCTCACAGAAAGAAAATAAGTAAGTAATGAATATTTTGAACCAAAACCACTACATTTAATTGGTGTTTTCTGCCCGGTTTCGAACTCAACCCGCTACAACATGTAACTCCCTGAAAGAATTTACAAAATTAATTAAAATTGATTCAATGAATTTTCAAGAGGTAGATATTAGGGGAAAGTCTGCCAACTGTGAGAAGCCTTTAAAAAAGCATTAAAAAACCCCAACCTGTCCTGTATTTTTTCCTTGAACTTTCAAAAGCTGTTTTTTTAACATCTCCTTTAGCAGTTGTATTAATGTTCAGATGAAACTTGTTCATATTAAGTGAATAGAGTTACTTTAAAATATATTGACCGTCCATTTTCCATTCTCCAGCAATTGTCTAAAATAAATATACTTGCCTTCCACTCTTTGCTAAACATTTTTGTCTCCTTCTGGAGAGGGACTTATTGAAAGAGAATTAATTAATTCAGGGGGAAAAAGCAGCATTTATTATGGCAAAAACCCAGCAGCATTTATTATGGCACCTGAAAGTCAGTAGTGCATACTATTTTTTCTGAAAGCTAATGAAACATATAATTAGAATTTTCCTTCTGATGTTTTTTGGGGTTTTAACTATGAAGTGTGTGCACTGGGCAAGCAGAACAGTTAAGCAGGATTGCTCAGATTCAGAGCAATTAGTATGCTAAGAAGCACACATACTTTTAGGTCATTTGTTTCAAAGTGCTTGGATCCAAAGCTGTCTTCTTTGAATATAAACAGTGCTTTTGTTTGAAACTATATGAACTTCAGGATGGATAGTATTTTCATTTTCCTGTATTTCTTATTCTCCTCTTGCAAGAGAAGAAACCAGAATGTTTTATAAGTAGACTGAACATAATTTGTGCTGCTTCTTCATATGTGGCTAAAAATTTAATTTTTGAAACATATTATGTAAAACTTTTCTCTAATGAAATTATTATAAGGATATTGATGTTAAAGAACATGTTAAGGTAGTGCAGACTTTGAGAGACAGAAGGTGTAAGTCCCATCCTGCAGAATCTCCTTAAAAGTATGGCAGATAAGTGAAAAGAAAACAGAAGAGATCTTCATATGTGGTAGCAATATAATGATTCCCAAAGATAGTTCAAAACTCTCTGTTAAAATCCAGTTACTTTGGAAACCAGAATAATTTCATAAAAAAAGGACAATTCAAAGCACTTAAATTGTAATAATTACATCTGCTTTGTCAAGGTTTTGTGAGTTATATGAATTCACAGACCCCCTGAGACTCCCTTGATCAGCATATTTTAGGGATTAGTTCGAGAGATACTGAAGGCAGTAATTTGTCACCTTGCTCCTTTTTGGTTGTTCATCCTGTTACGCCTCTGTCTTGGGGTCATTTTATGGTAATACTGTATTCCCCTATCATCTGCCTTATGCCCAGAAATGGGTGCTGCAGCTTCAAGCTGGGTCCGAGAAAAGTGGGGGGAAGCTGGGCAAATTCTTCAGCATGGTTTGTGTTCAAGGACTCACATACACACTCCTCCATGTTTCTTGGCTCCGCTTGCAGCAGGAGAGAGGCAATTCCTACTTTTAGCTAACTTGTTAGCTGAGGCAAGAGGTTTTTCCCAGGACTGCATACCAGAATACCGAAATCCTCCAGTAACTTCTACTTCTTCTTCTTCTGGAACCGTTTGGCCTAACTGTGATCCAAGAACCAGATCATCGGACCCTGTGGACCAGCAGGGAGACTGCGGGGACACCACATCCTGGCCTTGGGCCTCGGGAGGGGCCAAGCCAGCTACAGAAGAGAACTCTGAATCCACCAGCTTTCTCCACAGCAAGAAGGTTCAATATTTAATAGTTATTCATTTTTTCCCGTGCTCTGCAGGCACTTTGTTTGTTAAATAAACAGGTTTTTTCACTTTCATCCAAGAAATTCCTTTTGTATTGGTGGGGAAGGGAGTGCCAAAACCTGTGGAGGAAACATTCCTTCCAGAGCATTTCCCCCTAAACTTGTCTCAAACCAAGAACGCCTCTTAATTTATAAATAAGAGGACCAGATGGCAATCTCCTATCATTGCTGCTCATTTGTTGTCCACATTGAGTTTCAGCTTCTTACACAAATTGAAAACTCGGCTAAGATTTTGTTCTTGTCCTCAGAACTGTTCTTTTTAATTTTAAAATGCAGTTTGTACCAGTCTATTTGATTCTAAGTTGTATGACTTCTGGCTGTAATATAACGTTTCAGGTTGCATTAAACTTGTTGGCATGAAGGCACTGAAGCTAGCAGATGTTTTTGGACATGATGCCCTTTTCAGTGTTTATACTGGCAGAGCTTAAGCCAAGCTATGGAGAAGAGGAATCTGGAAGGGCTTCCTTCACTGTCTTGCCCCATGCCCCATTTCTCTTCCAGAAATACTTGCAACACTGAAAATGTGTATGGCTGGGCTTGATTAACCCTAAGGAACTCTGAATTTATTTAAATTTCAAATAAATGTATGTGTTCATCAGCTGATGCTGTTCCCCAAGTAAACCACAATCCCTTATGTTCTGTCATGAAAAGAGCCATAAGTGGACAAAGTGCTCCTTACCGCGTAATGTGCTGGGTTATTAAAAGTACTGAATTTTCCAGATGCACTCTCTACTCGCAGATAATCAGGATTTTACATAAGTGTTGAAGTACAACCTCCTATCTATATCAGCCACATACAAGGAATAAGTTTAACCCCTGGGAAGGAACAGAAAAGTGGATGTTTCAGAGTGCTCAACAGTCCCTCTCTGGGCTCCCCTCAGAAAGGAGGGGCTGCTTGAGGGTAGGTTTACTCCTCGGTGAGCTCTTACTAGCAAATTTCAGCTGTTGGGTTAGAGCAGGTTAAGAGTGCATTTAGATTTTCAATATGGGTCTCTGAACTAAAAAAAGTCACTTGCCCATATTCATCAACCCTCAAAATATTCTTGGCTCTTATGTCAATTTTAAATTCATCATAGCTATTCTGCGAGACAGAATTTCATGGGATTTGTGTTGTTTGACTTTGATAGGCGCCTCAGAAATCATCCAGCTAAAAACAACACACAGTCATAATATGTTACAGAAATTTCTTTGAAGAAATAATCCAAATTCATTATGTAATATATTGGCATCTTTAGCACCTCAAATGGTAGGATTTTTTTCTTTTCTTGGTGCAGAAAATGTGGCACATTTAGCAGCTTCCGAAATTGGGGTTTTTTTTAATTGCTATCACAGGTTATCATAGAGATGTTGAAAGGACTATTGAGCACTTGACAGAAAGTTCAGGATTTAGGATATTCTTGAGGAATAGCTGTGCTGGAGGTTTATGGTGCAGAGACTAACAGTGTTAGGATACAACTCAGTAGTGATTACTTGCCAGCTGGGACAAAGAAGCCTCTCCAAAATAGTGACCTGCCAGTCAGCCTGTAAATAAATGGAAAAGTTTCATTTCCCAAGAAAGTAAGTATTTAGTCATAAATCCTCAGGGCTGCTTTAGATTTTTATTGCTAAAATTCTGCTTTTTGCAGTTATATGATGCAAATCAGCCCACTGTCTTACTTTCTAGAGAAGTAAATTCAACTTCCAATAAACGAATCAACACTCTATCAAGATTTTTAGTTTCTTATCTCAGTTCTAATCTAGATACCAGTGAGTAGACAGAGGCAAAGATCAGGCCTGTGATACTCATTGCCTTTGTCTGCGTAAGAGATTCTAATTTCTGCAGTTAATGTTTTCTAAATGATCCCAGCACTAGAAAAAGATTTTACTGGGTTGGCAGTGAGGCTGTGCTCCTCAAAATGTTGCTTTGCATTAGAATTACCATTTCTCACAACTCTAATGAAAAACAAAGCAAACCCTCAAATCATTAATGCATTTCCAATCATTGATTTCGTTCTTGCTTTTACTTTTTCCCTGTTAAAGTATTTTATCATCCTTAATATTTATCCATACCTTTGAATAAAGTCATAAACCATCTAAAAATTACACACCTCTTCTGATTTTTTTGGTTTTGTTTGTTGATTTTTTTGTTAGGTTTGTTTTTTTTTTCATACAGAAAAAGAGCACTATCCTACATGGCTCCCCAGTAACAGTCAATTACTGTTAAATGTTAGCTTTTTAACTGGATATTTACCAAAATCTCCATGTCCTTCAACTGCTGTTTCAAATGCCTCAGCTAATTTTGTAGCCATCTACATGGAATGCCAACAAACACTCAGTAATTTTCAATGGCTAAGTCCCTCATAATCCTTCCTGTGTCATCTTAAATTATTTGAACTGCTGCTTAGCATTGTGCTGTCAGCAGTTTTGTATCTCTTTTCATTGATTCTATCAGCTAAATTGTTCCTATAGAGAGCATCAGGACATAAAATGGATGAGCAATACGAACCAGCTTAAGAGTGCTGTCTAAACACTCATCCCTGAAGAGTTACATACAGGTTTCATAATGCCTTTGGCATAGACTAACTGCAGATCTTTATAGTGTTTCCCAGCAAATGTCTGAAGGACAGAAGCAACTCAAGCACCCTTCAGAAATGTGTCATTATGCTATAGCAGTAATTAGACAATAGTCACTGTTGCAGTCTGGCTGCAGAATGCAGCAAGGTCATTTCTGCAAGGTCTAGGTTAATACATCTGAGCAACTGTTCAGTGTGGAAAATATTCAGTGTTACACGTTATCATTTTTCTGTTCAAAATTTCCTTGGGAAACGATCCTAATTTTCCTAATTTTTCATACCAAATACAGTATGAAGCACAGTTGGTTGTTTCTAAGTGTATGTTTTATATAGAAGAAGACTGATAGCAATATCTCAAACAAAGCTGAAGTCCCCTCTCACTCAAAACAAAAATAGTCATGATTGAGAAGTTATTCCGAGAATGGACATTTTCAAAATATTCGCTTTTTAAGAAACCCAAGAAAATTTCCATTGCAAGCTCTTGGGGTGCTGGGGGTTGCAGCAATGACTGTGCTGGACTTTCATAGAATTGGGATCCATGACAAATTCCTTGTGGGGTGACCTGCCACAGAGCAAATCTCAGAGATGGTATGGGATTGTTTCTAAACACTGTTACTCAATATCCAACCATCTCAAAAAGAAGACATGGTCTGATATTCTGCAACAGAAACTACCTTTTTCTTTAAAGAATGGCTATATTGCAGATGAAGTTGAGGTATAAAAATGGTCCAAAGGCATAACCATACTATCAGTTAATCTGTAACAGACTTTAGCTATTATATTTTGGTCACCTTTCTTTTTTCCCCCTCAAAGATGTGCAGTGTAGTAGGGATTTGGACACCCTTCTCATCAGATGCCTGTGATCAGATGCAAGCCATTGGCTTTAAAATAGTTCACACCATTTCCTCTTTTAAAGTCTCTAGCTCCAATTTCTAGTCAGAGCAAGAAGAATTTACCAAATACAGAATGAGGTCTGAACTATAATGAACATTATTTCCAAGAGTAAGGTCTACTGAGACTATAATACATATAGTACCAATTTTATTAAGGAATAAGCTCATGGAGTAAAATGTTTCTGAGAGTTTCAAATAATTTTTAGGGTTTTAATATGGTATAAAAGATGTCTGCAGTCTTTAAACTTATTGAATATGTCTAACAGTGCAGTGAAATGGAAAAATAACTCAGTATTTCTGGGAGGAAATTTATTGGAAATCAGTGATGTTATTTTCTGTATTCTCTCTTTACCTAAATTAATTTCCAGTGGTTATTGGCAAGTACAGCTTAAAATAGTGTTAACTTCTGTGCTATTGTTTATCATAGGAATTAATAACAAACAAAAAGCAAAACCAAAATCTTTTCCCTTGAGCAACTAAGCCATTTTCATTTCACATAATGTTGACCTTTTGACTCCAACAGAGTAATACAGGACTGTGTGAAGTATCTGAGTTTCAAAGAAACACCACAGTTAAGTGTTTCATGGTTCAATTATCCCTTGACCTTTGGGTTGAAACACTCAGTAAGTGGGCAAATTACTGTCAGTGATATCTGGTTGTTTTCCACTATAAGAAATCTCTTTCATACTTCAGTTTTCTCTCAGTGTACTTTATTGACCTTCTCAAGTAAACACCATTTAATATAGACCAATGAAAATTGCTTTTAGCTATAAACCAGTCATACTAGTGTTCAGAATTAACTGCCCAGATCCTAAACTGAGAAACAGAATGAAGGAAAAGCCTAGCTCAGATACATGTGTTTAATCTCTTGAGATATTACATGCAATTATATTTTTCCACTGTTTCAGACTGAGAGTTTATTTTTTAGTATTACAGTTTATAATAGGCTTTTTTTTTTGCTTGCATTTCTGCTTGTATTCTTTCTATCAAACTCAAACTAAACTCAGGTTGAGACTTTGGTTGTTCTTTTTCCTGCTGTTTCAACAGATGCCTCACTTTGTTCTGCTACATCCAAATCTGATTCCCTTGTGTTGGGTAGATTCTCCAGACACAATTTTTTCATGTGTAGGCTGTGGGTAACATCTCAGGGAGCATGGTTTGATAGTGGTGTTGAGGATCCAAGTGGCATTGTGAGTGTTTGAGAATCTTCCCTTGACCTGAGTCTCCTCTATGCCATGAACTGCATGAGCACTAGCAAGCATTTGAGTTCCTCAAGGCTTCTCACCAGTTTAGTTTTCTGCCAAAGAAATCTGGTTTGTACAAGCTGAGAGCACTCTGCAATGCACACCAAAGCATGCTGGATTGCAGGAACCAGGAGTTTTTGTTTTAGAAGTGCATTCCTAAGTCGAACTAAAAAAATAGTATGGATGCAGCAATGGATTTTGTGTGTATGTGGTGGTGTTTGTGCTCTAAAGTTGTTCTTTGTTTTGCTCTATTAAGATTAACCTTTCTGCTAACATTTCTGCTATGTTCTTTATGTGCTTACATAACAATACAGCTCTATCTGAGAAGATAATACTTCATGCTCTTGGTTCTAAAGGTCTTTGCTCAAATTCTCCTGTGTCTCATTTAGTTTGACAAAATTCAGTTCATTGCCTACAGTCCAAAGTGACATCAGTCACAGGATGGTAACCCAACCAGATGGGAGATGCTACATGCTTTAGGCAGTCTTCTTTATTTTCTGCTGTGCTCTTTGAATGTTATTCTCCTATGCTGGATGAACTCTGAAGTACATACTTAAAAAGATGTTCCTTTGATTAGATCAGTTAGTTTTGACAGAGTTCATTAAAATCAGTGTGAGGCTTTCAATTGATTTTTGGTGGGATTTGGTCAGAACCTCAGACTCCTCTATCTTCTGGATCTCATCCATAGTTTGTCTGTTTCTGAGGAAATTTAGGTATTCAGTGTCTGCAACCCTATCTGTGTTCTGATAATCTTGCTATGAATGTTCTCTTACCCATTAATGCTGTCTCATTCAGTCTAGTTAAACTAAATTATTAGTTAACATGACTAGTGAAAGCAAAATGACCTGATGACAGTTGGTTGCTTTCCTTGTGTAGCACATTATTCTTGTTTCTTTTGTCTTTTTGTAGTATATTTTAGTTCCATCTCCAGATGGTTGTCTGAAAAGTAACTCTTCTGAATTTATTTTCGTTTCAAAACCCACAAAGTTTCATGCAGCTGGCAAAATATCCCTTCAGTCTGTAAATGTTTTGATATGGAATTAGACAGTTTTTATTCTTAGATAATGATCTGTCACATAGAATCCCAGCACAGATTTTGTTGCGTGATCCTGTCCAATTCACCTTTTTTTGTCCAAGCGTGTCCATTGAGTCACTGTCAGTTTCTGGTTTTCTTGTCTCAGTTTCTTATTCATGAAATAATTTGACAGACTATTAGTTCACTTCCTTAGATTTACTTGCTGTGTTATAATCTTTAGAGGAGAAGTTAATAAAAAAAGTTTTCTTCCTTGATGCTTGGTTTAGAATACCAAAAGAACATAGATAAATGTTGACATTTCAGCAATTCATTCATTTTATAAAAAAACCTTACAGATGTAATATTGGCTAGAATAAACATAATTTGTTCTGCCTTAATACATGCTTAAAAACTACTTGGGTGTTCAAAAACAACTAATTTGCCACAGCTGAGTCAGCCAATGGAGAAATAAACTGGAATAATGAAGAATTTGGATTTTGTAATACTAGTTGGGGTTTTTTGATGAGGGGAGAGTTAGTTAGTTATTAACATGAGTATCTTTGCTTAATTGAAGTAGCTGCCTCACAAGTACTTAGTAGTCAAACTGCATGTCTTATCCTGGTTCATTATATTAATTAACTTTCTAAGCAGTGTAAACTTACCTTCCTCAAAATACATTTAGACTGAAAGCTGTTAGGTCTTGATTCACTGGTCTTATTTTAGGAGGGGTCTTTACAAACTAAGCGGGACTTGATGTTGGTTTTGTTCTCATTTTTGGGGCTACTCTTCAGTTTAAACATCAGATCTGTGTGAAGAGGCATCTATGCATATTCTGGCTGCTTACCCTCAGCCCAATCTGCCACAGGAATTTTGGAGGAGAGTTGGCTTCTCCTGTCTGCTGCATAGGTGCCCACTTGTGTTACAGTGAGAGGCAGAAAATACATAATTTTCGTGCTGGTGCAGAAGCTGGGTGGGAGAAGAGACCTTTAGCTCTAGTTGCAGCTGAGTGGCTCAAACACTCCATGCCTGTTTCCCTCTGAGGACACAGCAGACAATCAGAGGGAGCAGTAACAGCTTAGTTAGCAAGTGCTGTCAGCTCCATCTAAGGGACCCCAGCAGCCTAACAGTGGCTGGTAGAAATAGGTTACTTCACTGCCTTGTTCCAAGAGATGACATGCCATCCTATGTTTATCCTATAGGCTTGCAATTCTATACAGCTTTAGGAAAGAAAGTGTTTTCTGGATTTTCTTTTTCTACAGTACCTACAGAAGCATCCTACCCCATTTCTGGGACCCTAAGAATTATCTTAGTATGAGTAAGAATATAATAATACATCTGTTAGAATATAAAAATACACCTGTTTTCCAGGCTTGCTGAGATGGCTTTATCACCAAGCTCATATGCCTTGCATGAGAAGAAAGTGTGTGCTAGTGTCTTTCAACAGTGAGGAATAATTACTTTCTGTTGTTGTGGAAAGTAACTTCTCTCTATATTCATATAAAAAAGATAACTCTGATGGAATGGCTTATTAGAAGTTTTTCTGCCTTGTTAGAGCAGGTAATACGCTTTATAATACAAACTGAATTTAGGAATAATATCCCTGTAATATTACACCAGTAGAGAACTATTAATTTCTTAAGTATTTTTTCCTATCAGCACCTGCTGTGTCTGTATGGGCTCCTCTGTATCTGTCACTCTAGCAAATATGACACTAAATATATGTCCAGTAGACAGGAACATTTGCCAGTGCCATATTGTGTTCGTGTCTCAGCTTCCTGGCTCATGTTTACTGCTTTTGACTGTAACTTGGTGTGGTTTGGTTCCCTCTCCCAGAAGGCTCCCTACTCTAGGATACCATCCCTGTATGATAACACAGTATGTTCCCATCCTTGGCAGGGGTTGTGAGGAAGCAGATTGAGCACTTTTTGAATGTGTGGAACTGACTTAAGGAACATTATCTCTTTAGGTACCATGACAGTAATTCATACTATTAATGATTCAATACAGGGAAATAAGTTTCCCAAATTGTAGTTGGAAAGCAAGAGGAAATCGTCTCCTCAAGATCTTTTAATAGCCCAGTTATCAGATTAGCAATCTGTTAGCAGCCCGGACTGTCATGAGCAGGAACCTACGCACAATATGAGCTGTCATTTATTCTTAGAAACAGAAAGAAAATGTAGAAAAAATTGAAAAATTTCGGTCTCAAATAGTATTAAAGTTACCTTGTAATACTGGAACTATGCTCCATCATCACCAGGATCCAGGAGAGCCATAGATAACTGCACTGCAAGAGGAATGCTGAAATAAAAGGAGGCTAAAACCAATCCAAACCAAAGATCCTAACAAAAGAAAAGAATCCTTTGGCATATCCTTGAGCTGCTGTAGAGAAAACAAGAAAACAAGTAACATGTACTGGGCTTTCTGAGACTTAGGGTCCCAAATAATATCAGAGCGAACAGACCACAGAAGTAGCATGGAAGCTTTTTAAACTTTATTTAACCGAGAGCATTTGAAATGCAAGAACCTTGCTACTAGCACAATCCTCTTTTTCAAGATTGTATCTTACTTTCTAGGGTTTTTTGTTGGCTTGTTTTTGTTGTTGCTGTTTTGTTGGGGTTTTTTAAGGGTGCTTCTGAATCCCTGACATGTCAATTTTATGTCACAGCATGGTGTGACTTGAGTAGAATGTGGGGTTTACTGGTTAACCTGGAGGAAATCATTCAAACTGTGTCTTCAGCAGGTGAGCCCTGCTGGAATATTGCCAAATATCTGAAATGCCTGGTACAGCAGTTGAAAAGAGGTTGGAATTGGAGACTGTCAGCAGACTCCCCTGTATTGTTTATTTATTTTTATCTCAAAATTATCTCTATAAAATGAACAGAAATTCAGTAACAACTTTTGCCGCCGTCAAAAGTTGGCTTTGATTCCTGTTTCTAGAAATTCCATCTCACAAGCCCTCTTGTGTTTTGTTCAAACTAGTCAGTCTTGGCTATTCCCTGAAGACCAAAAGAATAAATAAGATGAATTTATAAAATATTTATTTTTCTACCCTTACATATTCATTGTGAACAATCAGTTTATTAAACATTTGTAGAGGTAATATAAAAGTCTTTTACAGAGTCTGCAGTTTGAAATAGGACACTTTGAGAATAACTCTTTGATCTGCTGCAAAAACTATATTAGGTCTATGCTTTTGATAGCTACCAGAAGTATTCCATAGACTGTGTAATTGATCCTTCTTCCCACTTCTTTACCTGATTGTGAGATTGTTTTATTTCAGAATTGCTTTGTGGTAAAATAAAATCAGTGAGAACTGTAAAAGCTGTAAGAACCTTTAAAGGACTTCTACAAAAAAGTTTTCTTTTTCAAAATCTTTGTTGTCTGTATGCTGTCACTCTCTGTTGTTGTCACAGCAGAGGGAATTTTCCTAAAATATGACGGTGTTGCTCTTTAGCTGTGGTGAGATTTGGTGTGCACTGACACAGGTGATCATACACAGCTCTGTGTGGTAGTGAGCAATGCCTAGAATGTCAATTTGCTCTGCTAGTTTACAGCTGGATGATTTTTCTATATCTCTGGAAACAACTGATAGAATGGGACTGAAATGAAGGAGTGTATATTAAATTAAATTACTAAAGTTCTTAAATGCTCTTCATTTCCTCAGTCTCCCATGAGGGGCTGCATATTAGCTCTGTGGTTTTCTACTCTGTACTTTCACAACTCTCCATACTGCAAACAACTGTTTGAGATGGATTGCTGTGAACTGGGAATGATCTAGACACCTCACTGTCCTTTTACAGACAAATGTGACTAAGATATGTAATTGAAAATCAAGGCAAATGAAAAACTTAAGGACTGTTTTATTTAATGAGGAACAGAGCTCAGATTATTTTTTTTTATAAGTATTAACTTGCATTTAAGATTAATATTGCAAGGCAAAGTTTCTGGGTTGAAAATTATGTGATCCTTCTTTAATTTTTGTTATTCATTGAGCATATTTAAGTTTTCAATATAAATTTGCATGAGCGAATACTTTTAAATGGATGGAGTACTTTGGATTATGGAAAAGGATTGAAATGGACTGCTCTAAATTGCCATTCCTGGGATGCCTCTAGCAGGGAAATGAGCAAACAGCTGACATCATGGGATGTGGTGATGCAGAATGGTTTGAGTTGGTGCCCAGTGTATTCACCCCTCTCAAGTGCTCAGTAACATTTTGTTTTCTAGTGCAAAAAGCAAAAATAATCTCCCTTGGATGCTTCCATGCAGGAAGTAGTTTGATTAGTCTGTTCATTTCCTGTGTAGCTGTTGGATAACTAAGTCCCTTGGTAGTTATTTTCCAAACTTTTATGTATTAGAATTCAGTCACCCAGTGACTGAAAATTTCTGGCAAAAGACTCATTTCATTACTGTAGGCTTAGAAGAAATTAAATGAAAGATGTCAGGCTTTCATTGAAACATGTAAAATATGCATGAGCCTACTGAATTTAGTAAGTATGGAACTTTACCCAAGTCAAACTGAAATAGCCTGTTTTGATGTTTGTTTCAGTGGTCTTTAAGTACATTCATGTATGGCACTGCATTCCTCATAATCAGACTGTCATACACACTGTTAAACATAGAGATCAGGATTATATGCTTGTAAAAAGTGACTCAGTTAAATTTCCTCTCATAATGCATCTTTGGTTTGGCACGATGAAGTTCTATTCAATATCAGGAAAACTGCTTTGTTCTCATGGTTGATACTATCATGATGGCTAATTTTATTTATCTGTAAGCATTTCTTATATTTCTGGGAGGTATCTGGCAAAAATCTGTCCCTTCTTTACTGCATTTGAAATGTCAGTGAGGCAGAGACTGAGGTAAGAGACTGAGATTGGCAATGTGACTGCTGACATGCCAGTGTTAGGATCTGTCTCCACCCAGATTGCAAACTGTTGTTTGTGCTCAGTGACTCTGAAAAACGGTGCAGTAACTGCAGTCAGTGGGGAAAACAGAAAATAAAATCCCAACAAACAACCCAGAAATCATTTATGTGCATTATTGTTAAAAACTACATTTCTTTAAGAAAGGGTCTTTGGTCTAGAATGATAAGAGAAGAAAGCCTGTCAGGAAGAGCCTGCTGTTATCTCCTGCTTAATAGCAATGAATGATAAGTTGTTTCACCCAATGTATAGTTTGTAGTAACCAGCTATGACCAGTGTTTAGTTTACCAGTTTATCCAAAGCATCTCCTAGGGTAGCATTTAAAAATGTCAATGGTGTCCCACTCTGAGGCAGCTGAATTGAATGGTATATACCTTAGAATCTAAACCATATTGTATTTATGATACAGTGGTGTAGATGATACAAAGTAGGTGCTGTCAGAAGGTCATTCGGCTGCAAACCATGCATACAAGTGATCAGACCAGACAACTTTACCAGACAACTGCTATTTTATCTTATCCATCTGATTGGATGTTCATTTAAATATTTTTAAGTGCTTTTTCTCCAAGTGGTTGAGCAAGAAAATAAATGAAGACTGAAAAACAGATGTTCAAATATATATGCCTTATTAATTAGGTCTATTGCAACAGCTTTCAGTGGGTCTCAAATGTGCAAATAACAACTTAAAATAAGAATTGTATTTTAAAACAAAATTTCCCATTCTTCAAACATAACCGTTTTCTGTTCTACGTCATTTAATTCAGTAATCAAAAATCTACATCTCACAAATCATTGCTATTCTCACTTCCCATGAGCAGAATGCAAAATTTTATTTTCCCATTTAAACTATTTAATAAGCTTTACTGCAGAATGTAACACTGCTCTTTGATTCCAAATGAGTGGATCCCTATATTATCTCAACTTTTAATGAGAAGGTACTCTGTGATTCTGACAAGAAAATCTCAGTATGCATGTGATCTTGAAGAAGAAGGAAGAAAGATTAAATGGGAAGGTCAGAGGAATCTCATTAAGTTTGTCATTAAATCTTGAAGAGTCAAACACTGAGTAGGTTCCAGCTGCCTGAGTTTGGCCATAAATGTACCCATCCATACCAGGGGGTCAAAATATCCTTTTAGGACTGGAGGAGGCTGCAGGTTTCTGAGCATGGGCAGTGGGTGAGTTCTGTGTCAGATACCTTCCACTTCTCTCCAGAGGCAAAAGGAAGGAAAACAGGAGCCCACTGCACTCGACTTGCACAGGGCCAGTGTCTCACCACTGACACTGAGAGAATTTAATAATGTCACTATCAACAAGATTCATATTTCTCCAGTCACTGCATTCCCAGAACCAGCACTGACTTTGTAACATGTCTGTTACCTTGGATGTGTCTCTGTATGTGTGTATACATTTGTTTAATATATGAAAAGCTTATATTATAGCCTAAGTTATTGTATTACAGCAGATAAACATAGCTTTTATGATTATAAATAATGAGGGAGAAAGGTTTTAGAGGAACCTGTGTTTGCTGTCAAAATGCATATTATATAGAAATTAACTTTCACCTGTTGTTGTAGTTGAAGCATCAACCATATTAAAAAAGTTATGAAAAACCCCAATCATATAAGACTAAAATGGTAAAAACCCACTTATATTAAAAAGCAGAATAGAAAAAAGCTGTAGATATTTTAAAAAAGTAAAAACACCACCCTATATCAAAACAACAAGCTGTAATAAATCAACCATCTAAAAAACCAACCTTGTTTAAGAAAACAACTGTTGAAAAATAAACCAGATTAAAAAGCACAGAAGAAAACAGCAATGGCCTGAAAGGAATGAGAGAGATTTGTCTTTACAAACAAACTGTGGGTCTGCTGACAGGTAAAAGCTAGATACTGAGAGGTCAAAGAAACAGTGGGAGGAATTCCACTGATATATGAAAGGAGTGAGAGGGATTTGTCTTTACAAACTGTGGCTTTGCTGATAGGTAAAGATAGATACTGAGAGTCTTTTAAAAGCAGCAATGGAAAGAACCATAAATTCCATAGGAAAAGAAAAAAAGGGGTTTACATTAGAAGGGGGTCTGTATTAAGCAATTCAGGAGGCCTGTACCTCTCAAGTACCTCAGCCAATGGGGAAAGAGAGATGGAAATGCAGCCGGGAAATTAGGATAAAAAGGAGGCTCTAACAATTTGAGAGACCCCAGGGGAAATGCCCCATGGCCTCTTCTATTATTCAAATAAAGTTACAGGACTCCTCTGTCTCCTTTGTGGACATAAACCTCTGGTGTTTGTGGATTAATTTTCCTGACAGATCTAAAAAAAAAACCAGCCTTAAGGAGAAATGAACCATATTAAACCAAACCATCTAAAATCCCAACTGCATTAGAAATGATCATAGAAATTATTAGAAGTGTGACATTGTTGGAGATTAGGATTTTTCCTTTTTCTTTGTTTATCTTAGGGAATTTTCTCCCATTTGTTGCGAAGAGATGATAACTACCAATACTTAAGAGACAAACCAAATGGCCAAGGTGGGGGAAGGGTGCAACTGGCTACTCTCTTACCTGAGAGGCTTTCTCTTGGGAAGAGCAGAGATACCATAAGGTTTTGGCTGGGGGGTGAGGGGCTGGGCTCAGCCCTTAGCTTTCACTCACTCTCGGTATCGGAGGAAGACAGTGGAGCGGTTACTTTCTGCGAGGAGAATCCACTGCCACCATGGAGCCCAGCCCTGTACTGCTTCTTCCTTACTGTGGGTGAGCCTTTGCTCATAAGAGCAGCCATTGGACTGGGACCTTATTAACACCCCATCTGACTGGAAAGGACCCTCACCATGTACTAGGGTGTCCCAAATAAACACCCAGGACCCCGACCCCCTCCCCGTTCCCAGAGGGGTGCATCCCCCAGCTGCATGCGGCAGCTGCTACAGAGCAGGCCAGCTGCCACTGCCCAGGTCCGCTGCTTTCTGCCGCTGCCTCGGGCCTTTTTCGCTACACTCTAACTCAGCACTCCATGTCCACCCAACCCCCATGGGTCCTGTGGAGTTTCTGCTACATTTTGTTTGCCACCCCGGAGTCTGCTCATCCCTGCCGTTCCAGCCGCCGCTCCGAGGTTCCTGCTGCAGCCCATTTCGCCACCTGGAGGGGCACCAGGACCAGCTGCCCCTGGGGGTTTGCAAAGGAAGCCCCTTTTCTCTCTCTCCCGCGGGCCCGCCCGCCATTCCCCACTGCACAGAGGCGGCCGAGCTCGCACCACAGCGGCCCCTGCAGCCGCGGGGGAATCATCGCACCCGCCCTGCCCGGCCAGGAGCCAACAGCGCCCCTGCCGGCTGTGACCGGAACTGCACCAAAGGGGAAGGTGCTCGACAGCCGAGAGAAGGCTGTTGTTGGGTTTCTGCTTTTGTTTGTAGTCACTGCTGGTGGTGGTGGTTGTTTGCCTTGTTGTACATATATATATACTAGTAAAGAACTGTTATTCCTTTTCCCATATCTTTGCCTGAAAGACCAAAAATTTCAGAGTTACAATAATTTGGAAGGAAGGGGATCACATTTTCTATTCCAAGGAGGTTCCCACCTTCCTTGGCAGACACCTGTCTTTCAAACCAAGACAGATATATATAAAATACATATATATGTTGTTATAAATATAAGGAGGGAATTGGCTTTTGTATGTTCATGAGTTTATTAATTGTGCATTAGTGAGTTAGTAGGCTAATGAGTCATTTTATCAGGAGTAATGTTTATGTGAAGTAATTAGTTGTACAAGTTGAAAAATGTTCTTCTGTAAAATTTGTATTTATGATTGAAAACTGGTCATAGAAGTTTCTGGGTGTGAGGTGAAGGAGGGACACAGGTGGTAACGACATTAACATAAGGGCAGAAGATGGAAGACCCCATTGGACAATCACACACCAATGAAGAAGATCCCTGGGCAAGAACCAGCCAATCCAAATACTGTGCAGAGGTGGGCTCAAGGGAGGAGCTGTGCTTAGCTCCAGAGTATAAAATGTATCCTCCTAGCTTAACGGGCATGCCTGTGGGTCTTGGCTAAGCACCCAGCACTGCTTCCTTTGTTTTGTAGCTCAGCAGTTTGCTGTCTATGGTCTCTTACTGTCTATAGCTTACATTTGTTAATAAAAATCCAATTAAATTTTAATTGCCTGAAGCATTTATTACATATGTGTATATATATACATATAAATAAATAGTAGAAAAAGCAAAAATAGAGAAAATAAAAACCCTGCTGTATAAGCAACCAGCTATATCAAAATTAACTGCACTAAAACAACCACATAAAACACCCACAGAATTGAAAACCAACTGTATTAAAAAATACCCATTAAAAAAACCCCAACTGTAATGTAAACCAAAGTTTAAAAAAGAACTTACATAAAACACAGCCAGGTAAAAAGTACATTCTGTAAACCCCAGTTGTATAAAAATGCAACCCTATAAAAGCAAATGGTATGAAAATCCAACAGTATAAAAACCCAACTATTATATGAAACAAAGGCATAAATCCCCAATGATACAAAATCTAACCATACCAAATAGCGCCCATATTATGAAAAACAACCATGTGAAAAAAACCACTGTAAAAACACATATAAAAATAACTGGTTTAGAAATAACTGTGTAAAATCAAACATATTTTAACCAGCTGTGCAGAAGGCAATCGTGGAAAAAAAGAAAAAAAAGTGTGAAAAAACTGGGGGGGACAAAAATCATTAAAAACCACCCATGTAAAAATCCAGCTATACCAACTCCAACTGCATTGAACCAGCCTTATAAAAAAGCTTGTAAAAACTAACTTTCTTAAAACCAAATGTGCAAAAACCAGATGGGTAGAAAACCAACTATAGTAAAAACAGCTGTCTGAAAACAACTGTGTAAACCCCAAACATAAAAACCTGACAATACAGAAGCCCAACCGTATGAAAAAGCAGCTGTATGCAAAACAGTTTAAAAACTAAGTGTATTACAATATGAAAACATAAATACCCAAACACATTAAACAGCCAAAGTATAATGAGCAAAATGTATAAAGAAGGCCAGCCAAAAACCAGCTGCATAAACCCCAAAAGTATAGAATACACTATAGTGGTAGAATTACAACTGGATGCCAAAACCCAATTATATTACAACCTGACTGCATCAAAAGCCAACAAAATCAACTACCAGTGGTTTAAAATCAATCAGCTGGAATAAACAACCAAGGTAAAATGCCCAACTGTATTTAAAAGCCAAAATGTAGTAAACAAAAAAGTGTTTAAAACCCCAATCCTGTTAAAACCAACCCTACCAAAAGATTATCTGTAATTACAACCACTGTAAAAAAGAGAAATTTTTGAAAAATCTGCCATATATAGAACCTCCACCAAATTAAAACCAACTGTGTAAGTGTAGAAAAAAAAATTTATTTAACAAACAGAAGTTTTAAAATAAGCCACAAAAAAAATACAAAAGTCTAAAAATATTCAACCATAGGAAGTACCAAATATAAAAATCAACTGTATAGAAAGTATAAAAGAAAATATAAAATCAGAGTATAAAATACTAACTCTAGAAAAATCCAAAGTTTAAAAAACCAAACCGCATAAAGGATCCAATGTAAAACACCCAACTTTTTGCATAATGTATTGGTTTTGCATGGCCTGGTTTTTGGTAGTGGGGGCGCTACAGAGGTGGCTTCTGTGAGAACCTCCTGGAACCTTCCACCATATCCAGCAGAGCCAATGCCCTGTCTCCCTGTACTGTTGGTGGCAAGGAGGAAGGGGCTGGAAAAGGTGCTTCAAGGGTTTATTTTACTTCTCATTATCCTCCTCTGATTCTGTTAGCAATAAATTCACTTTGTAACTTTAAGTTAAGCCTGTTTTGCCTTTAAAGTGTTTTCTCCCGGTCCTTATCTCAACTAGTGAATTCTTCACAAATTTTTTTTCCCTCTCTCCTCTGCCCAGCTGTGGCAGGGGAGAGTGAGCGAGCAATACTCGTGGGTGCCTGGCATCAGGCCAGTGTCAAACCACGACAGTCTTAAACAGCATTTGAAAAATATATAAAACCAACTCTCTAAATTGAACCATTAAAATCCCAACTGTGTAGAATCCAAAAGTATTAAATTAACTAAACCTTATAACTAAATTAAATAAACCCTATTAACTACCCCAAAAGTATAAAACCCTACCAACCAACAACAAAGAAAATACTGCTTTACTGTTGTTCTCCTTCTCGCTCTGATTTTTCCAAGTCAGAAATTAAATTTAAGGTGTGTTAATTTGACATTCACCTCAAGCTTAAAAATCCATCTACAGCCCATTGGATTCTTTAAATACTGTTGGTACTGTCAGGCCTCATTCTGCTGTTAGATTATTGTTTAATCAATTACAAACTCGCCTCCTCTGTGCAAAAAAAAAAAATGCAAAAGCTTGTGCAGAAAATCAGTTGTATACATCAATTAATCTATAGCCTAGATTTCATTTAGTTATGGCACTTGACAAGGTCAAATATTTGTTTAGAGTATTAATATGGTAACATATTTATGGTAGGCTGTCAAAACTGATGTGGAGGTTGTGAGGGATTTTTGACTCGCTGCTTTATTGGTTTGATACTGTTTTAACCCTTTGAATTCAGCTGAGTTTTCATGGGTTTACAGAGATCAGAGTGAAATCTGAAGAAGACATTATTAATAAAAACAATTCCAATTTTAAAAGTGCATGCAGCTGTTATCTTCTAAGAGGATTGTATTGTCAGGCTATGGTCCCATTCTGAGTCATGGCAGAGAGGCAACTGACAGAGATAATATAATTTTACTGCTGAAAATACTGATCCAATTCATCTATGGGATCATAACAGAATCTGAATGTATTCCTGCTATTGGTATATGGATAGACTCATTAGCTGAAGTGGTGTATGACCTTAATCTGTAAAACTATTCTAATTAGTAGCATTTAATAAAGTATTTCCATATGCATATTCAAAACCTCTGAATGTATGCAGGTTTCACATGGATGCTGTTTCTGGCTTGGGAATTACCAACAGAAATGGGCATTAGGTAGCAGAGTTTGAAAAACCTTTTCTTTCTAAAAAGCAACTTTCTCAAAT
Organism: Coloeus monedula; assembly: GCF_965178545.1. Lineage (NCBI taxonomy): Eukaryota > Metazoa > Chordata > Aves > Passeriformes > Corvidae > Coloeus > Coloeus monedula. The sequence goes on along the minus strand of NC_138795.1, from coordinate 12,508,370 downwards.
TACCTCCAGCTTCCTCACTGACCAAAGAGGAGGAATAGTCTGTGGAATTGTGAATTAAAGCAGAAGCCTTTACTGAAACATGCAGTGAGGATTATTAGGGTGCTTGGTTGGTTACAGAAGATTCACAGCCTCACTAGGCTGTTTTGTTTCCAAATATGTTTCTGAATTGCTGTTAAATCACTCCTGTTCAGCCCCACGTTATTCAAGCTGTAGTTGTGGACCTGCAGGAAGGGCTTGCCTGGCTGATCTGTGGAGGGGTGGTGAGGGGTGAGGGTTTGGTAGATCTGCCTGAGACTCAGTACTCATGAAAAAATTTCTGAACTGTCAGTTAAAATGAAGGTGGTAGTTGAGGAAAAAAAATTATCTGTAGCTTGAGAAATATGATGCGAATCAGTCATCACAATGTCATGTGGAAACCTGATACCAGTTTTATAAAGTAACTTCTCAGCAGACTCATACTTTACAAAATAAGTCACCTCTTAAGACAGAAGCATGACACGTCATTTCAGCTGGTGTAATGCACTGTAACATTTAATTTAACATTTAAAACCCATGTAGTATCATTGCCTAGTGTCAGGACACTGACCCTTCACATCAGTGGACTTGGCAAAGAGAAGTAAAGATGTCTCCACCAGCAAGTACTGAAATGTGTGGGGAATAAATTCTGTATTGACCTGTCATGGAACTCAGTAGTGTCAAATATATAATTTTCCTTAGCAGACGGTGTCAATGATTTAGGAGCTAGTACAGTATCAGAAATAAACAGAATCACCTGTCCCTACCTTAACCCTGCTTTCAGAGTGCTGACATAATGGGAATGATTGGACTTGTGTGGGGTTTATGTGTTGGGACACAGGCAAAGGTACACAATACACATTTTATGTTATACCATGTCACTTTGTATAAAAACAGTCATGTTTATTTCATTGCTGCATAATGACAGTCAGTGAGAGAAACGTCCAATTTCCTTCCCAGTGCAGGAAAATTTGTTTTCAAGTCTCAGGCAGACTGTTCCCTGATTACATAAATAGATAAAATGTCCCTGGGGGGACAAGAGTGACTTTGTCAAACAATAACCTGATGGTGTGTATGTGCGTATGTACTCTCTCTGTATCATTTCCATACTACCTTTTCTCTCTTTGCTAATTACAGTAAGTTAGTCATCTTCATGTTATAATACCTTCTTAGTTTCTATCATTCTCCCTAATTCATGTAATTGAGGACACTGGCAGCTCTGACCAGTTTTGAATGGGTTGGCCTGGAGAGGTTGTAGAGTTTCAATCCATGGAGATATTGAAACCCAACTGGAACCACGCTGGTGTGGTGCTGTTCCTGCTTGAGCAGGGGATGTAGGGCATCTCCAGAGGTCACACCAACCTCAAGAATTTTGTGATTCTGTTTTTACATCATGATTTTGTCAGCTTGGGTTCCTCTCAAAGCCTCATGAACTCAACCTGAGATCAAATCTAGTATCCAGCTCTAGTTGTGAGACGTTGCTGAAATCTTTTGCATATTTTATTTTTTTTCAAATGGGAGTTATCTTTTCCTCAGAAGTAAAATTTAGTTCTGCGAAAGAGCTTCTGTGATCCTTTTCTGTATGGAAAAATAAATCTACAAAAGTTTGGTAATGAGCATGTTTAGTTACTAGGAATATTTGGTGGGTGAGGCAGGGGTTCAGGAGGGCTTCCGACTGTGTGGCAGTCTCCTATTCTCACTTACACGGTTCTCTCCAGTATTCTTCAGTCTTACAAGTTATTTTGGAGTAATCCCAGACTTTGAAAACCAGTATTTTAGTTTCCCAGACAATTCTTTCCATTATTCATACTCTATAAATCCTCAGCCATTTTCTAAGTCATGATGCCTCACGGCATAGGAAGGTGTTTTCTCACCTTGCCACCCAAGCAGAGGAATGCTTTGCCCACATATGCTCATTGTCCTGTGTAGGTACAAAAATGCTGTTAGTGAGGATCTTCTTGTTATTTTTCTAAGTCCGTGAGAGACTTTTCTCTCTCACAGAAGAGGTAGCAGAGAATGTAAACAACCAAGCCACCTGCAACCTTGGAAAGTCTTGTTCATGGTATAGTAGAAAATATTTTGATAGTGGATGTTTTGGGATTTTGGCCAGTCACCCCCGGGGGTTGCTGGTCCTTTGTCCAATTGGACTGTGGAGAGGGAGGTCTATGGAGGAGTTTGTAAAATAATTAAATAAATCAATCTTGCTGCACAATTCCTGCCTGCTGGATCTTCTCCTCCTCCTCCTCCCTATGGCTGCGGGACATGGTGATATACCGTAGGAACCAGGCCTGCGGTAATAGTCCTGTATTTCTGTTTGACTCAGGAAGATCACTGAGATTTTTTCCATGCTATAAGCTACTCAACTGTAACTATTTTCCAAATAAAGTCTTTCTTCTAAACCCATTTTAATGAACTGAAAAGGAGGGAGTGGGTCTGCTTAGGGGTTAAGACTTTGTAATTACTGAAGGAAATTAAAGGCATTGAGCAGTTTTATCACATTTTCCCAAAGAGCAGGTTTTAGTTCAGAACAATGTGTGTTTCTTTCTACTTTTCACCTGACTAAAGCGGGCATATATTCCTGGTGTACCATAATGAGAGATGATTTAATTCCTTTTTTCCCATCTACTTGTTGTAATGTCATGAGCCTAATGTATCTTATCTTCTACCCTCAAAAAAGCAGTAATTGAGGCACAAAGAGCTGACACACTTGCTCTTCATCTGGAGGTGGTAGTAGAGCAAATCAGGAGACCTGTGCAGCACATATAAGACTGTAGCAATTGGCCCAGTTAGAAAAAATACTATTACTGCCTGTATACCAAAATAATCTTTTTTTTTTCCTGTGGAGGGCACACGATGCCTTTAATCTGTATACGGCTAATGGTTTGCTTAGTATAAAAATGACAATTATTATAATGTGGAATATGCAATTTTGCTAAAGTAACATTTTGCTGTGTGCTTTAAATGTACTTTGAGCAAGTCCAGTGCTCTCTGATGCAGTCAGTTTGTGGTTCTCTACAGGAGTTCTACTCTGCAGAAGACATGCTTAAGCAAGATGCGGGAAATGTTTCCTTCCAAAGAGATTGATCCAGAATTAAATTAAATATGATAAAACATCAATTTGCCATGATACAATTTGTCAGCGACTCAGCGATAAGTGCAGCAGCAGCAAGAAAGTAGGAGATGAGCTTTCAGGGAGTGCCGTGTGGGTGTGTGAGGCAGTGTTAGTGGAATGGCTTTATGCACTGAAGCTGCAAGATGAAACAGAATGGTGGTTCTTTGCCTAGAGAATGCTGATAATGAAGTGCTGTAAAAAATATTAAAAAGTTTATTTATTAGAGACTGTCCAGATTTATCTTGAGCGTAGTTCTGGTCTGGATTATAAAAAAATCAACACTGAGGAATTGAAGAAAAACACTCTGGAATATTCATTGAGAATGTTGGGATTTTGTTTCAAATTTAGTTTATGTGAAAGCCTACACAGTGGTTGTTTTTTACCTTTAGATAAAGTTGAGGAGGGCTTCTGTTATCTCCAGTATAACGCCATCACAAGATGTGATTCATTTAATTATTAAGTTGTCGGGGTCCCTCCCCCCTGCCATGTAGCCCTGGGAGAGGGGCCCTGGGGGGGAGGCACGGGGTTTCCCTAGCCCCTGGTCAGCCTCATTCCCCATTGGTTGGTTTGTGTTCCCCTGCGCGGACAAGGACCCTCGGGTCCCGTGACTGTAGGAGCTCCTCGGCAGAGCTCTGGCCATGCGGCTGGAGAAATAAACATCTCTGAAACATCTATCAAGAATCGGTCCATATATATTTATTTTCCATGGCCCTCCTTGTTTGATACATCGTGTTACAGAATCCCCACTGTAACAAATGGTGGTAAATGCCGGCAGAACGATCCCCGATCCCTAAGCGACTGATGTGTGTGAGTAAACCCTAGAAACTTTGGATTCCTCTTCTTCTTTTTGTTTTGCTATTCCATATCTAAACTATGGAGGAACCGTGGGAAGACTCTTGGCTCTTAGAGCCGCATATGGATATTTATCTTAAACTTGAAACGATTCTTGAACAACGATTTGTAAATTTTAGCTTAATTCAAGCTCAAAAGGAACTGAAACATTTCCTTTCATGGTTGTTTAAGAACTTTTTCTATGTTTCTTGGGATTTAATTCTTACCAAAGACTTCTGGAATACCGTTGGGACACAGTTAATTTCTGAGTCAAAATATATGCCGATGGAAGAATATTTTCATGAATATTATTTAATAACTGAGCCTGTTGAGCAATGTCAGCTGTGTCTTAGCAAAGGGAAGCCTGGCTCAGGGACCGTGTGACCCAGGCCACGTGGACCAAGCCCTCTCTGAGCAGCAGCATGACAGTTCCTGCGTGAGGGCGGAGCGGCACGAGCTGCAGTGTCAGCAGCGGAGCGAGGCGCGGCGAGAGTGGTGTGACCCAGTGGTGCCCGCCCAGCCCCGTGCAGCTCGTGATGGAGCAAGCCCCATGAACGCCTGACCAAGAGGGGCGGCACGTGGGCGGTGGCTGGCAGTGGTGGTGGTGGAGCGCCTAGCCGAGATGGAGCAGGGCACAGGAGGGTCATCGCTTGGGGGCCCGGCTGAGACATGGGTGCAGCGCCAGGCAGCGGCAGCACAGCTGAGAGCAGAAGCGGTGACGCATGGAGAACTGAGCGGCGTGGCCCAGCCCGGCCCACGCAGCCCCAAATGCAGCCCCGGGAAGAGCACGCAGGCACCAGCAGCCCTGACAATTCCAACAAGGGAGCAACCGAAAGCAAAAGAGACAGCAAAAATGCAGCCAGACAGAAAACAGCAGCCACTCAGAAAAAGGAAATAAACACCGTAGCTAAGGTTTTAGGAATAGTAAAATGGTATAATGTTAAACAAAATTATGGTTTTATAACAAGATGTGACAAGCAGGAAGACATACTCGTTCATAGAACTGCTATTAAAAAGAATAACCCTGAAAAATGCATCCCAAGCTTGGGAGATGGAGAGGTGGTGGAATTCAAAATTGTACAAGGTAGAAAAGGGTTACAAGCATCAGGGGTCACTGAGCCTGATGGTGTTTCTATAAATGGCAGTATATATGTTAAAAATCGTAGTCATGTTAGACAGTATCTCCATTATAAACCCCCCCTACAGTCTCCCTTTCCTAATCCCACCTTTCCCTTTTACCCTATATCCTATTACCCCCAGTGTATTCCCAATCTGTTTTTCTACCAATGGTTTCCCTCACAAAACCATGCCTTTACCAATTGTTTCCCCAAAAATCCCTTTCCAATGCCGAGTGGGGGATGAAAAGGGGGAGGGAAGAAATTAAACCCTCTCCTGCCTCAGTTTCCCCACAAAGCATGCCCAGAGAGTCCTGTCTCCCTTCTGTCAGCCTTAAGATGTTCCAGAGAATCTGTTTGGACATTTAAAGACTCAGGAGGGTGGCTTATTTTGTTTTAAAACTGCTCTTGTTATGTTTATCCAGTTGTTTTCAATGTTAAGTTTTAAATCTCTTTTGTTAAAAATAAACGGGTGAAATATCGGGGTCTCCCCCCCTGCCATGTGGCCCTGGGAGAGGGGCCCTGGGGGGGAGGCACGGGGTTTCCCCAGCCCCTGGTCAGCCTCGTTCCCCATTGGTTGTTTTGTGTTCCCCTGCATGGGCAAGGACCCTCGGGTTCCGTGACTGTAGGAGCTCCTCGGCAGAGCTCTGGCCATGCGGCTGGAGAAATAAACATCTCTGAAACATCTGTCAAGAATCGGTCCATATGCATTTCTTTTCCATGGGCTTCGTTGTTTGATACATCGTGTTACAGAATCCCCACTGTAACATTAAGTGGTAATAAAAAGTAAGTTTACAGCATATTCTAGAATAACAGTAAGTAGCCTTTACATTTGGAGCTATTTCTTTAAGGAGATCAAGGAGAAATTTCAACAAGATTCAGCTTGAGTCATATGCTTAAACCTGACTGAATTAAGGAGAGAGGAGGACAGCTTTCAAATTAGACATTTGCTGAAGTGCTACTCTGATTCTTTCAAAAAAGATTCTTTTCAAAATCAGGCTTAAGCTGCCCATACAACAGCAATTGTCACAAAATTGCACTCACAAATACTTCAGATTGTAAGTACAATCTGTCATCTCCTGTCTGGCATTTAGAGAAGGCAAAAGCATTTCTTTCAGCTCTCACTAGGGTAAATTTGATAAACTGAATCAGGGAACCAGAAGAAATGTGTATCTTTAGTGATATGTTCACAAAGTCTGTTTCAGAGTAAAAGAAGCCTTTTTGAAAGCTTAAATGTCTTTTTTCCTGAATATAAGTATTCACTGAGTTACTTGAAGACATTCAAAAAGAGGGATATAATAAGAATCAAAAATTCATTCATTGCAGTGAATATGGAGTTGTCATGTCTGGCCACTGATTCACTGCCAGTCAGTGTTGCCTGGGCTTTTTCAGAATTCTGATACACTTTCTAAATAAGTGAATTAATCTAGTTTCAGTGGGAAAATAGCCATCAAAGAAATTATCTGTTATAAGGGTAATTGCTAGTCATATGACAGATTCACTGCAGTGTGTAAAAAAAAAAAAAAAAAAAAAATCAGAAATAGAGACTGAAGTGTTCTTTCAGCTGGGAAGAGGTTAGGGACAGGTTATCTTTCCAGTATGCTGAAACCAGCCCCAGGATAAATATTTTGCGAAGTTATTCACAGGGGCTGTGTTGGGGTTTTAGGAGTTCCCCTTCTGTTTTTTTTTTTCTCTTAAAGAATTTTCCCCATACATGCACCTGCCCTGCTCACCGGGAGCCGCCAGCCCCCCTGCCGGGCGACCAGAACTCCACCCAAGGGGAAAGGGCCTGACAGCCGAGAAGGCTGGCACTGGGTTTGTGGTTGTTTGCTGTTACTGCCATAGTTATTGTTGTTTGTTTGCCTTGTTACACACATATATATATAAAATAGTAAAGAACTGTTATTCCTCTTCCTCATATTTTTGCCTAAAAGCCCCTTAACTTCAAAATTACAATAATTCGGAGGGAAGGGGGTTGCATTATTTTTTTTTCATTTCCAGGGAGACTACTGCCATCTTTGGCAGACACCTGTCTTTCAAACCAAGACAGACTGTGAATTCAGTGTGCTGGATGAGTTACATGAGAGGAAGGGGGACAGTGCACAGCAAACAGCACCATGTACAGTCTAGGCTGGTGGGAGCTGAGGTTCATACTTTCCTTGAGAAGCTGTCTGTGGATGGAGAGAGAAATATCATGTAAAACAGTGAAACTCAGCTCTGGACTGAATTAAGATTTTTTTCTCTCCCTTTAGGAATAAGGTTAAAAAAAGTCATAGGTGGGTAAGCTCTCCTGGGGGATATCTGAATCTTAGGCAAAGAAGTAAAAGCCTGCATGGAATAGAAACCAGTATAGTAACGCACCCGGGGGCTTGTCAGCACAAGCCCCAGCGTGCCCTCGGGCAGAGGGGACGCAGCGCTGGCCTCCACAGCGTCCTCGCTGGACGGCTCAGTGCAATCAGCGTGACATGGGTGCATGCGCTGGCTCCTCCTCAGAGGAAGGACGTCGTTGGGCAGCCGATGATCAGGCTGGCGTTAGCCCAGAGGCAAAGAAGGCGGGAGGGGCTTCTGGTGTGAGTTCCAACAGGTTTACTTGCAGAAAGGATCAGGGACCAGCAAAAAGCGCCGAGGAGACGTGGGCTAGCCCCCTTTATGGGGGGGTGGAGTAAGGCAGGGAAAGGGAAAACAACCAATGGGGTACAAGCAGAGGGGAGGATACAATTTTTCAGAACAAATGGGGAAAACAGGGAGGCAGGAGTCATAACAGGGAACCAATTAATAACTACAAAAGGGAGAACTTTCTGGAACAGGGGGAGGTAATTTAGGATTGGGAGTCACCCAGGGGGAGGTAACCTAGACCGCAGTGATTTCTTCTGGTGACTGACATTTGATGGTTTCAGCCCGAGAGCAGGCTGAGCCACCCCAACATCTCCCCCTTCTTTATTACATTGAAATGAGGGGAAAGGCTTAAGGGATTTCAAAACCAAACACTTAAAAATGGGAAGGGTTAATAAAATTAACAACTCCATAAAGAAACCCCCATACAATGTCCTTGATAATTGAAGGAATCCGGCTACTGGAGCTCCCAGTGTACAGGAGGAGCTGCAGCAGCAGGTGGGAAAGCAGCATGTAGGATGTCATCATGCAGTTATGCGAGATAACTTTAGGAACAGTGTAACATAAATAAAATTAATACAAATACAATTAACTTAAATAACAATGGCTTCCTTGGACTCCCCCTCTTTCAAAACATAGGGCCACTTCGGGGAGGGAAACACAGAGAAGGTGGGAAAGGGAATGTTTGTCTTTGCAACCTGGGAGGAGAATTTCTTGTTTATTCAGGAGGTCTTGTTTCTCCTCCTTTTCCAGGCTGTAGCTACTGCGTTTTCAGGCTGCTTTGGTTTTGGTATCTTTGTTAAGAAAGGTTTGATCCACTTTCCAGGGATCCATTTAGGTCCTTCTGGGGTTGAAACACACCCGTAGCCTCTACCCTGGGTGACCAGGGGGTATGGGCCACGTATCTGTAAAATGTCAGGGTCCTTTATTAGGACCTCAGGTCTCTCAGTCAGTTTATGTTTAGCAGAGTTTGTGAAGTGTCTCAGGATGGGAGGATCAGGTTCCTCATAGGAACAGTTTAAAAAGTTCAACGTGAACAACGCTTTGGACAGTCTTATGGTGGGGGCAGCGATCTCACTGCCACCCTTTTGTTGTTCAAGCAGTCTTTTTAGTGTCTGATGTTTCCTCTCCACGATGGCTTGGCCTGTGGGCGAGTGAGGGATGCCAGCGATGTGATCCACACCCCACTCACTCATGAATCTGTTCAACTCTGCAGAGGTGTACGCAGGGCCATTGTCAGTTTTTAATTTATTTGGTGTCCCCAACACAGCAAAGGCCTGTACCAGATGGTTGATGACATCTTTGGCCCTCTCCCCACGGTGAGCTGAGGCAAAGGTTGCACCAGAAAAAGTATCCACAGAAATGTGAATATATTTCTGGCGGCCAAATTGGGAAAAGTGGGTGACATCTGTCTGCCATACCTCACAACTGCCTAGGCCTCGGGGGTTAACCCCCTGACCTAGTGATGGAAGCTGATGTTTTTGGCAGTTGGGGCACGTCGCCACAATGGCTTTCACCTGGTCTCTAGTGAGGTGGAACATCCGAACGAGAGCTGGAGCATTTTGATGGAACATTGCATGGCTCAGCTGGGCTTGCTGGAATCTGTTAGGCAGATTCGCTAGCTCGATGGGCATAGCTAGGGCATCTGCTCTCCTGTTCCCTTCGGCAATAAATCCTGGCAGGTTAGTGTGTGACCTCACATGCATTACGTAAAAGAGTTGCTTTTGGTGGGAGACAATTTGGATTAGCTTCGAAAGCAATTTATAGATTTTTGGATTTGCCACCTCTCTGAGTGATGCTCTTTCTGCTCTGGACACCACTCATGCCACATATGCGGAATCTGTTACCAAATTAAAAGGTTCGTTGAACCGCTCAAATGCTCTGACCACTGCGGCAAGCTCTGCAACCTGCAGTGATCCTTCGACCACCTGCACATCAAACTCCCACTTCTGAGTGCGAGGATTCCTCCAAACGATGACAGACTTGTGAGATGCCCCAGAACCATCCGTAAAGATTGTCAGGGCATTGAGGGGTTCACGACTCTGAATTTCTTTTGGAATTAGTTTAAAGGCCGAATTGAACAATTTGTGTTTCGGGTTGTGAGCCAATATTTGTCCCGAATAATTATCAAAGGCAAATTGGAGATGATTGTTGTTTTGAAGGAGATGGTCCAGTGCATTGGTTGTCAGTGGCAAGTAAACACATGTGAAATCACACCCCGCAAGGGTACGGAGGTGAGACCTAGCCTTTATCACCAACTGAGCCATGAGCTCCTGTGGCGTGGTAATACTTTTGGACGGCTGGTGCGAGAGGAAAACCCACTCAATAGTCAGAAGGGGATCCCTCTGCACCTTGTCCCACTGGAAAACCAGCCCATGGAGGTATGGCATTTTCCCCAACACTATAAATTGAAAGGGCAGACCTGGGGCATAACGATGGGCTTGGCGAGATGACAGCACCTCCTGGACTTTGATGGGGGAGTTTCTTGCCTCTTCTGTCAACTGCCTCGGGGATTTGAGATCCTCGTTCCCACAAAGCAGGTTGAACAGAGGGGCAAGGTCCTCAGTTGTCAGTCCCAGGAGCTGCCTCACCCAGCTGATGGACCCGCAGAGTTGATGGAGTTCCTGCAGAGTCCTGGGGTTATCATTGATCTTTAAAGGTTGGGGCACCACTGCCTGCTCCTCAATTTTGAGTCCTAGGTATTTAAAAGGTGAGGTTTTCTGGACCTTTTCGGGATGGATTTCGAATCCATCAGCCTCTAAAGCCCTGATTACCTCCCCAGGAGTCCAGTCCAGGTACTGCTGTGTGGGCGCACACACCAAAACATCGTCCACGTAGTGTAGGATCACAGCTCTAGCTGCCTTTTTCCGGACAGGGGACAGAATGCGAGCGACATACCACTGGCAGATGGTGGGCGAGTTTTTCATGCCTTGCGGCAGAACTCGTCACTGGTAGCGCTGCATGGGAGCCTCTCGGTTGAGGGAAGGCACCGAGAAGGCAAACTGGGGTGCATTGTCCGGGTGCAGGGGGATATGGAAGAAGCAGTCCTTGATGTCTATGACTGCTAGCTTCCACTGCCTAGGGAGCATAGAGGGTGATGGCATTCCAGGCTGCAGGGGTCCCATGTCTTCAATGACCTCGTTAATTTTCCGCAGGTCGTGAAGGAGTCTCCACTTGTCTGTCCCCGGCTTCCGGATCACAAAGACCGGGGAGTTCCAAGCCCTGTTGGACGGCTCAATGTTCCCCTTCCCCAGCTGCTCCTCCACGAGTGCAGTGAGCGCTCTCAATTGGTGTGTTTTTAAAGGCCATTGATCCACCCAGACCCTTTTATTAGTGAGCCAATTCAATTTCTGGGTGGGGCGCTCCGCAGTGGCCCCTACTAAAAATCCCGGGGTTGAGATGGGATCTCAACCTGGGCTCCCCACTGGGACATGAGATCCCTGCCCCACAATGTAAACCCAGAGTCAATAACAAATGGACGGACTGTTGCAAGCTGCCCCTCTGGGCCCTCAATCTGGACAAGAGTCCTGCTTCTCTGGGCAGCCACAGATCCTCCCACACCTGTAACAATACCTTCCGCTGGTTGCAACCCCCAATGTGAAGGCCAGTTGTTGGAGGCAATGACCGTCACATCTGCCCCCGTGTCCATCATCCCTGCTAGGCTGATGTCTGAGCCCTGGCATGAAATCTTGCAGCTTAGCATCGGCTTGTCCTCCCCTACCACCTCAGCCCGGAAGACAGATGGGTTGTAGTTTTCTGGTGAACTTCTGGGCATGAGGATGGCCTGGGCGAGAACCTGGCCAGCTGCAAGAAAGGTGGATGAATACATTGGATGTTAATTGTAAAGAGTCCTTGTGATCCTACTTGGACGATCTCTGGTGTTATTGAGGTGTCTGGTGGTGTACGCGTGGTGTCTCCTATTATAAACAAGCAGCAGTCTTTCAGTCCTTTGCAGCTCACGAGGACCCATTGAGGTGTGATGGAGTCCATCGTGGTTGCAGTGGCTGCAGTCACAGTTTTTCTGGTTGCGGTTTCTTTATTTATGTCATCACGCGGGGCCGCAGATCCACGCTGGGTCCTCAGTTTCCTGGCTGTACCTCCATGGGAGTGGGCGATGGTACTTGCCCTGGGGAAACAGCTTGGGAACTTTGATTAATTGGGGCTGGAGCTCTGCAGTTCTGGGCCACATGTCCTGGCTTGCCACATCTGTGACAGGTCCAGGTTCTGTTTGTCATCCTCTTGTCCCGAGGTGCCGTTGCCTCAGTGGCACCCGCAATTCCTACCACATTCCCCCTCATTTTTAAATTTGGTTGGCCAGTTGGAACTAAGGTATGTGCAGTGTCGAATCATCTGCTTTAACGTTGGTGGAGGATCAAGTGGAAGGGTCATAATCACTCTCTTACAAGGTTCATTTGCATTAGTTTTAGCTATTTGAGTGATTATGCTTTCTCTAATTCTTGTATCTTCCACTTGCTTCTCCACCACTAATTTTAATTTGTCAGTGAAGTCAATAAATGGCTCATTTGGGAGTTGCCAAATTTCAGTAAAATTTAGTAGAGGCGCCGATTTAGGGGGCATCATTAAAAATGCTTGCTCCGCCGCATGTTTAACAGCATTTAAGACCGGCTCTGGGGTGTTTCGGGCCTGGTCTTGTGGCTTGGCAAGCAACCCCTCACCGGTAAGGTGGTCCATGGAAACCCCTGCGTTATTAGGGTCTTGCAGCAGGATTGGGAGGACCTCTCTTAGTTGCTTTCTCCACCCATCATCCCACAACTCGAATTCGGCTGGAGAAAGCAAGCAGGAAAAAATGCTTTGGAGGTCTGTGGGAGACAGAGGAGTAGAAACTCCTGCAATTAAAGGAGGCTTTGATTTACAACCCTGGAAGAGACTAGGTCTGGCTTAATTGACAGAGATTTGTGGACTTTAAGCAAAAGGATTACAAACTTGTGTTCCTATCATTATAAGTAAAATTGTACACTGGGTGTTTTGGTGAAGGGTTTTAAAATATAATAGTATGATTTTATATAGTTTAAGTTAAGAATGTAGATGGTATAAGAGAGACATCTGTGTGTACGTGACATGAGAAGTTATTGGTCAAGACATAGCTGCATTGCAGTGAGAAGTGCCACAGGTGATAGGTCATTAATCTAAAACAAAGTGTCGTTTTAAGTATCTATTGGATTAGAAAGTTATAAATTATGACGTAACCCTAAATCTTGTGACTAGTCGCCATTACTCGGAGGTGTTGTAAAATCTCATGCCTCGACTGATGCGTTTGTTATTTTAAACAATAAATTCATGTAACTGCATAGTCCCATCCCTTAAAGTTATTTTCCTCCGACACGTGAAGCGCGGAAAGGGACAGAGGTCTGCTGGGACCAACACTGTATTAGTGAGGGTGGCCCGCAGGAGATTCCGGAAATATGGACCCTCCCTCCCAAACTCCTTCTGGGCTTTACAAAGTTCTTTGAGCCCAGAAGGCTCAAAGGGTTTCCAGGTGCGGTTGCCGCCAGCTCGGTTATAAGTGACCAGAGCAGCGAAGGGACTGGAGGAGGCTCCCAGTTCTGGGTTCAAGATGGCGTCAGTTCCAGTTTCCACAGCGTGGGAACCGGCAGACGAGGCGTGGGAACCAGAAGGCTCCTCCCGGTAGGCAGGGGCTGAGGACAAAGGGGAGTGGCCATGGGAAGGGCGGGGACTCCCGACACAGGGGGCGGGACCCGGCGCGAAGGAGGAGCTCACAGACGTCACATTAGGAGGGGGCAGGGCCAGGACAGGGCGGGGGGGGGGGGGGGGGGGCAAGAGGATTTTGGGAAGAAGAAGGAAAAAAGGCGGGCTGTACCATGCGGTCTCCTCCATTTTGGGGGAGTGCAGGAACAGCAGGGAAAGGGGACAAAACGGTGGAGGGTGAAAAGCCTTCACCATCATTTTCAGGGCAATAAAACTGGGAACCACTTTTAGGACGAACAACTGGGGAAGATGGCATAGGAGAGAGGGTTTGAGTAGAACCCGAAACAGCCTGGCCAGGGCTACTGCAGCAGGGCGGCTGAGAGGATCGAGGAGAGTCAGGGAGACGGTGGCAGCCCTGTGCCTCTGGGCATTTTACAACTCCCGGTCTTTTCAGCGACGGGGTAGTGGGATGAGGAACGCGAGGGGGGGAAAGAGGGACTTGGGAAGAACTGGGGAGAATTCGGGGCTTTTCTTTAATTTTCCGATTAGTTCTGTGTATATCTCTCAAAGCCCAGACCATGTAGAGAAACCTCTCTCTGGAGGAATCTCCCCTTTGGTTTAATTCTAATATTTTGTCCCCCACAAATTGCCAAAACGTGGCTGACTTCAAATTAGCAGGGGAGATCTGGGGAAAATAAAAGAACAGCCACTTAACAAACCTTTTCAAAAACCCCTTTGATAACTTTAATCCACAATTCTTCAGGGATTCCCCAACTTGGACATAGACCTCCCGCTGAGGCTGAGAAAGCTTAGCTCCCATCTTAAACCTCAGCCTCTACTTCACCCACTACCGGCAAAAAGGAGAAATTAAAAATAATTTTCCAGGGGCCGGGAATCACAAGAATACTCACAAGAAGACACAGGCTTCCAGTCCTGGAAACAAAAAGGCACGGTGGGGTCCTCCGGGACAGGCTGCTCTCCTGGCAGGAGCTGGCAGCCTCCTCTCGGAGCGCGGCTTTTAAAACAGAGCGCGCTGTCGCGAGAGGCGTCGGCATCTCCGAATCGCTGACACTCGCAGCCTCCTGGCAGCAGGGACGATGCAGGAACGCACGTGTGTGTCGTCCCTGTTCGGTGCGCCAACCTAACGCAACCGGGGGCTTGTCAGCACAAGCCCCAGCGTGCCCTCGGGCAGAGGGGACGCAGCGCTGGCCTCCACAGCGTCCTCGCTGGACGGCTCAGTGCAATCAGCGTGACATGGGTGCGTGCGCTGGCTCCTCCTCAGAGGAAGGACGTCGTTGGGCAGCCGATGATCAGGCTGGCGTTAGCCCAGAGGCAAAGAAGGCGGGAGGGGCTTCTGGTGTGAGTTCCAACAGGTTTACTTGCAGAAAGGATCAGGGACCAGCAAAAAGCGCCGAGGAGACGTGGGCTAGCCCCCTTTATGGGGGGGTGGAGTAAGGCAGGGAAAGGGAAAACAACCAATGGGGTACAAGCAGAGGGGAGGATACAATTTTTCAGAACAAATGGGGAAAACAGGGAGGCAGGAGTCATAACAGGGAACCAATTAATAACTACAAAAGGTAACTACTACTTTCTGGAACAGGGGGAGGTAATTTAGGATTGGGAGTCACCCAGGGGGAGGTAACCTAGACCGCAGTGATCTCTTCTGGTGACTGACATTTGATGGTTTCAGCCCGAGAGCAGGCTGAGCCACCCCAACAGTACAGTATTTGGACTATTTTATAACTTGTAATAAAAAAAAAAAAAAAAAAAAAAAAAAAAAAAAGGCTAAATCAAAGAATAAAATTAGTTTTATATTGGATTAGAATAAGCTATGAAGTGATTTATAACTGTTCTCTAAATCTTATCATTGTATTTCTATTTAGAATGACTGTGGATTGTAGAGGGATTCCTTGTGGAATATAGGATACCCCAGGAGAGCTTGGGCATCCCAAGGCTGTTGCAGAAGTACCCCTGATGGGGCCTCAGGCTGAAAACAGGCTTGCAAGGCACCTGCCAGCCAGCAGCCTTGAACAGCCTTGGGAAAAGGTATACACTGGTCAGCTCCCCCGCTGCTTAGAGGCTTTCTCATGGGAAAGGGGCGTGAACTTTGCAAAGTATATCTTGGTGTAAGTAAACAATAAAAGGGAAGCACGATGTTCAAATCGTATTGGTGTTTGTGTCATGTCTCTGGCTGGTTCCCCTGCACCTGGGACCCCCCCTGCTAAAGTAGATGTTCTTTCTCCTGCCATCTCTTTAGTCATCCAGTAGTCCAAGTAATGACAGTGGGGACTGGAGAAGGGAATGATGGAAGGTGTTGCACAGGTACCAGAAGTTTCCTAAACTTCAGTAATTGTGACAGAGTCTGTTATAGACCAGGCAGTCCCCAGAATATTCTGGCAACAGCACTGAGGGCAGCAAGAACTGAAGTCTTTGTACATAATCCCAAGAGTGTTATAGGCAGAAATACTTTACACACCTAAAAGCAGAATGTAGCTCAGTCTCCTGTGGGGCTTTGGCCAGGAGGCCTCGCAGCAGTGCTGCTGAGCATTGCCAGTGCTCTCCCTCTCTTTCTGCCGCCCAGGCACCATTAATCAAAATAATCTTCTGGTTCAATCTGTGCCAAGATTTCCAGCCCAAAGGCACTGGAGTAGCTTTTAAACCCCACTTAGCTCTTTTGGGAATCTCCTAATTGCACATGTGGTCCTTAAAAATGGCATTTATTTACAGGTCATATTGTTTTCTTCTGAATGCTCACAAACCATATGTTGCAAAACAAGTATTAGGAAATGTTTTAGTAGGCCAGGACTTCCCATGGGAACATACCTGAAACTAGATCACACAAAAGTGCATTTCTCCACTTTCCCTTAGTGCTATGCCCTTCGATTTGCAAACGTACCTGGCCTGCTAGCTGGCATTCTTCATTGCTGGAATTTTACACTGTGAATTCATCTTTTTGACCAGTATAAATCCTTGCAGTTTCTTGTAAGAGTTGTAACTTTTGAGAAAAGGGGAAGAATAAATTTATTGTAAGAACAGTTCTCATTGTCACAATATTGTTCTTACTAACACTGTCAGTGCTGGTTTGTGCCAGTTTGTTTTGGATGTTTCTAAAATCCTCTTGATCTGGGCACGTATATAGAATATAAGAGAGATTTTCTGAAGCACAAGAAGAGACTCAATTTTTGTCTACCACTACAGCTACTGTCTTCATAAATAATACCAGTAGTTGGTCTATTAGAATCCCCTGTAAAATTCAAATTAAATTTTGCTTCTGAAGGATGGCCCTAGAAAAATACTATAATTTATATCAAAAGAGTACCATTTGCATTTTCAGCTGTAATATAAAATTAATTTAATTCAACTTCATTTCTTCATATAGTTTTTTGTGACATATAAACTTGCTCTTAATTACAAAGGAAGAATATCTAGTAAAAACTACACAAGGCAGTTAATCTCATGCCATCATATGGCTGTTCATCAAAGTTTTCATTATTTTAATCAATATTTGATGATGCAAAATGATTTTTCTCTAGTTGGTTGGTTTTGCAGCCTTGTGATTGTACAGAAATATCCAGAGTATGTTTGCAAGACTAATTTCTTGGCACAGGAAATTAATTTCTTTACCAAATTAATGAGTAAGTGGAGGCTTTTCCTTGAGGAAATGAGGCACTAGGGAGATTAGTATGTTTTCCTCATGAAAAATAAGGGAAAATGTAACAAATCAGTTACAGAAATTCTAGAAAAAGGTCAAATAGATTTAAAAGCCTGTGACTTAGTTTTGCTTTCAAGAACTTGGAAAATGAAAATGTCCCTCCTCAAACTCTTTATTTAGAATGGGTTAAGATGGGTAAAACCATGTCTCTTTTAGGGCACCTGCACTGAGCATGTCACTCCTTCTGGCTGGATAAGCCTCAGCCACCCATATTTGAAGAGAGGGCAGTTGTTACCTACCAGTGATAGCTGTCAGGTTTAGGATAAAAATTCTTTTGGTGATAGCAAATGTAACCTCAGATTTTGCTAAGCTGCAGACTGGTCGGCACTGGCTTCCTCCTGCCAACTGTGTGTTGTAGTCAGCTGAAATAACAGCTCAATGCACAAAGCTCTTACAGCAACATGTGAAGGCAAAGGACACTTGAATTCAAATATTGCAGATCTGGAAAATGTGTAGAAGGAAATTTTTTCCCCCTGAAAATTAGACTCATGCATTAAAATGTGACCCCATAATGTCCTTCAATCTGCTTTGCAAGATATTCGCCGGTTTCTGGAGCTAATGCCGTAGATTCCATGAAAAACTAGTGCAGCTCTAATTTAATTGCCAATGAATCTGTTCAAGCACCATCATGTGGATTTTGTAAAGTGCTTCTATGTATTTAGCTTGGCATATGCTAAGTACATCCAAATGGCTTGGAGAAGACATGACAACTGCAATCAATACCTTTTCCTGATGTTTTCAGTTGTGGCTCCATAATAATTTTTTTCTGAGCAATACATACATTACACCCCAGAGGGTTTGCCTGAGTCAGGGCAAGCAGGATATTAAACATCATACAAACGTGGACTTGCAAGACCCTGCTATTGAAGAGATTGCAATCTCAGTCTATGAAAAAGGAGATATTACTGTATTTTCAACTGAGTGGTTAATTCATTTTTCTCATAGTATTTAGGATATCTGTAAGAGGCAGGATCTGAGTTCAGTTGTGCTTTACTGTCATGATCTAAGGCCTCAGTGCTGGTGTATGTTTGCGCATATTGAATATAGTCTGCAGGAGGATCCCTCGAACAAAGTGAAATTCAGCGTAAATAAAAGCCTACACTTTGTGAGATTCAGTATTGCAGCTGATTACATCCCCACGTTGTATCTGATTTGTGGACTCTTCATCCTTAAAAAAACCCTAAAAATTGGACAAATAATGTTCACTTTGAGAGAAAGCCATTCTTCCCATTTCAAAGCTCTTACCCTATGTCAGAGAACACAGTGTACTCCTATAAAACTAATTATACTTGTAATGCCAACAGAGATTAATTTTCTTGATTTTGTTAGTATTTTCCCCTACTTTTTTCCTTCTTTTTTTTTTTTTTTTAATTTGGCAAGATACCAAACTGTCATAGGTTAGCAAGCATAGTCCCGGAAGGGACGTCCTTCCTAAGGGGTGCTTACAGTTTCCTCTGGGAACTGATAGAACCTATCAGCTGGCCAGTTTGAATATGGAAAATTCTCTAAGCCACTTAAAGTTGTGAACACCTCTGTGATGCACACTTAAGAATAGACAAACTCCCCCTCCAAGCTCTCTCTCGTTTCCGGTGCTGGGACAGGTGGCTGCAGGCCCCGTGTGGGGGCCAGCGGGCCCGGCCAGGCCCTGCTTGGGCCAGGCCGGGCCAGGCCACGGCCATCCTGGAGCCGATGGACCTGTTCCAGCTGTGGAACCCCCCCCACTGCCTTGCCATGGGCAGCCGGAGCGGCTCGGCTCTCCCCCCTCTCCACTATGATAAGAAAAATTCAACATTCCAGTTGCAAAGCTGCAAGGCCGAGGTGAGATTAACCCTTTTTATTGCTGTGAAGAGCTGAAAACCTGAGGGAAGAGAGAGAGGAGATGCTTAAAGCTGAAATTCTGTTGTGAAGCTATGATATATCAGAGTATCCCGTTGTAATTTCATGAAGATCTGGGGGGTGGAGTGTTCAACTCATAAACAAAAGCACCTGTGCTGAGATAGGCAGATGCTGTCGCAGCTGTAATTTCATGAGAAGTTTGGACACGGAGAGATGGACCAGATGAGGACTTTTGCTCCAAATGGGAAAGGAGAAACCTCAGTCCCTAGAGATGCTCCCAGAGATAGTCCTAATGATGAAGATGATGAAGACCCTTTGCTCCCAGGGAAGGAGAAGGGCCTCTGTTTTTGTTTCTGAACGGCTCAACCTTGAAATTGTACCCCAAAAAACTTCAAGAGTGGACCCTCGAAAGCAGTTGCGGGAAAAGCTGCAAGTCGGGGGAAGGGACTCACATGCAGGCAGAGAGACTCCGCTTCCTAAATGGACTGAACAATATTTGGAAGTGGGTGGCTGTCTCATTGTGATAATGTTTTCATAGCATGAGCAAGAAGAGACTTCTCTTTCTAAATGGACTAAACAAGGTTATTATGGAAGTGGTAAACAGACTGAACATCTTAAGGGTTGTTTTTTCACATTGTCAGTGGGAGAAGGGAGGAAGGTGGGGGGAGGAGGAGAGTTCTGAAGGTGGTATATTTTTTTTTTTTTCTTCCCTCTTTTAGAGTTGTTAATAAACTTCTTTATATTCTTTCAAGTTTGGTGCCTGCTTTGCATTTCTCCTAATTCTTATCTCACAGCAGATAAACAGTAATGAGTATTTTGGACCAAACCACTACACTCAATTGGTGTTTCTGCCCGGTTACAAACCGAACCCGCGACACAAACCATGGGGGTTTTTCTCAATGAGGCAGAAATAGAATGAGACAGATACACTGACCATGTGAATGCAAAGGGGATGATTTTGCTAATGAAAGGTAATGTACTTGGGGAAAAAAGACTATTTGAATAATGGAAATAGAAAATGTTTTGGCAGTGTTCCCTTGCAAGCATACCTGTGTCTGTTCAGACATTACTTCCCAGGAAACAACATTACCAGCTGGCCAAGACAGTTACGAAAATAGCATTTAAGATCTTGGACAACTGGCACATGGGGCCACATGATGTGTGGGTTTTTGCATCAACCTATCCCCAGCATTGTAGGAAAAGCTAGTAAGTTTATGGTTTCTCCAAATCTTGATGGCACCTCCTTGGATCTGTTTAATCCCAACTCCAGTGAACCTTTTAGCTTCAGCACAACCCAACTGGAGAAGTTATGCATGGTTTAGAACACTTTCATGAGAGAAAATATCATTAAGGTCCAATGATTTTCAGACTGTAGGTTGTGAACCTCTGAGAGTCCAAAGTGTAAATGTGAACTTTGTAAGTTTATTATCACTTGACCAATCCAGGGCACTTTGCTATCAGTTAGGAGTTAGCAAAGTCTAGATTTGCTTTGAAGCAGCAGCATAATAACATCAATTTAAGCAATATTATTGCTCTCTTTTAATATAAATAGTAAATGGTTTCAGATATATTAGTATTTGTACTAATAGAAGCAGTTTTATATCTTGATGTGTAAGAAAAGCATCAGAAAAGCTGATATTTCCTAGAAAGTCTGACAACTGAGAACTTGCCATTCACTTGAAAATCATATCACTCATTTATTTGCTTATTTGTGGTCATTTTTGTGTAAAGGAATGAGAGATGAATAATTGTTATAGAGACAGGCTAAAATTTTTCAGGAATTATTTATGAATCTGCTAAATATATTTTTATGGAGAAGGGATTTACCAGACTCTTTCTAAAAAAAGGCAAGTACTCTTCTATCTTATATACATTTACAGGATGCTAAGTGCTAGGAGACAGCAGGGGAGCCTCAGCCCCTCCTTCTCCTAGCAGTAGAGCAGCTTTGGTAGCTGTATTTTTTTTTAACATGAGATGATGTTAAACTTCTTGATTTTGTCTCTGATACATGTATATACATCTCTTTGCTTGCCTCCATTCCCATTGAAATATATACCTCTGTGCATGCTATTATCACCTCTTGTGAATTGCTTTCAAATTGTACGTGTGAGCAACATCCTAGAATGTCTCCAGGTATAAGCACATAAACCATTTACAAATTTACATGATGGACACACTTATTCTAATCAAATGGGACAGAGATATGGAAAAGGGACATAAGATGTTTTCAAGAAAAGGCAGCAGAACAGATTAGTGAGCATAAAGCTGAAGCAAGAATCAATAAATATTGGGCAAGATCCTTCTTAGGTAAGAGATGAAAACTCTTACGAAAGTATTTTCTTCCTGCATTTTCTAGAGCATACTGTAATTTTACAATGCTAAAGCAAAGGTAATAAGCTTATTGACATTGGGTGCAGTGTAGTTCACACAAAAACATGGATGGTGAATGAGAATAATTTTAAAAAAAGAAAAAAACCCAAGCATGTAAACTCTCAAGGGGTCTCTCACACACACACTTTTTTTGCGTTTTAATTAAAGACAAAATGTGCAGCAATTCCAAATTTTAAATTTTCACTCTCTCCCTATCTACCTTTTGTACCCCCTTTTCCAAAGCATGCAGTTCCCACCACAAAATATGACCCTCATGGAGTCACTCAGCAAAGCAACGGTCATGAAAAGCCTATTAAACCTTGGAATCTTCCTGTTGCAAAGAGAATTTGAAGAAACTTGGCCAGAGCAGTCAAAAAGCGGTGGGGATTTGGAACAGTTTGCAGGGTTATAAATATCAGCAAAATCAAACAGAAAAGACTGTATAAGTGACAGGATGACAAAAATCAAGTTTTGTTCACAAGTATTGAAGTTACTCCTTGTTCACAGTAAAATACTGCACCATCTTCTGTCCTGCTGGGACAGTGCTATGGTGAAGGCTTCAGTGAAGACAGCTATCTGGATAAATGCATCACTGCCATATTTCACTTCTCGCCAAGCACGTTTCCAGTAATGTTTTAGAGACTTAGATTCAGCTGCTACCTAGATGCAATATAAAGCTCCTTCTCTTATAGGTGCTACAAGCCTCCTCTCTTTCTAGTCATCAAAATATTTCTCTTTCCTATATTCTATTCCATTAACAGAAGTCAGTCCAAGTGTTTCTTTTTTATCTACTGCTCAAAGAAACCTCATAGTTTTGTGTAATTGTTGAGCTGCCTGTTTGAGCTGTTCTAACAGCAGATTTATTGCTCATGTCAGTGTCGTGAGGTTTTCATTAGGTCAGCTCAAGCTTCTTAGCATGCAAACCTTTCTCATATTTCTGTCATTCTCGTTTTTGTTATCATCTGTGGAGAGGAAGAGAAAATGGGGCCACATTCCAGGATGTCATTTGTGCTAAAACAGAGGTTTCTGCATACAAATAGGATCCAGCTTCCCTACAGAAAAGCTTGGGGTCTGGATAAATAATACCCTTCTTGAAGCATGATGTATAAATCTGTCTTTTCTGTCCTTTTGCTCTAATACTTCCAGACAGTGAAACACCTATTCGGTTTCTAAAGTAGGTCTTGTCTCTCTTTTTTTCTACCCTGTAGAGTTATTCTCCTGTCATTATACCTGACAAGCTGCTCCCAGCTCCCTTGACTCAAAGCACATCTCCTCCAGAATGTGTCAGCAGCAGCAGCTGAGCATCTATGTTTGAATCTCCAGCTCGTGTTGAGCTGTTCCCTTCACCCCATATCCCACCCTCTGCTCACTCCGGTGTGTGCAGGGCCGGGATACTCCCTAGTGCACACCAAAGGTCACCTCCACACAACTCAGATTTTGCTGTCAGCCCAGTTTGATGATGTCAGCATCTCCCAGACACATAGAGTGGTTTTGATGGATAGTGCACTCACACATCATAAGTTGCTGTTTGAACTTTAGGTTAAGATTTGACTCTCAGAATTCTTGTAAAATCTTAGATTTACTGGAATTTGTTGGGTTACCCTAATCCATCTAAAAAGATCAACACTCTTATAAGACTTATTTTTCCTCTGTCACTAACATACTGGAAAATATGTCAAGTTTGTTCTTAAAAAAGATCACAGAAAAGAAAATGTTATGATTTTGTTTGTAGTGCGTATTTAGATATTTTTACACCATTTTGCTTATATATCAGTCTAAACCCTAAATAGAAAAATACAGCCTCTTGATTTAAAAGTATAATGTCAACTCTAGTAAAATCTGTCAAATGAATAACCACATATTGTTTTCTTCCTTCTCAAGTAACTTTTTTGACGTCAAGGAAATTATTCACCTGACAGAAACTTAGAAAAATAGTCAGTTGCAAGTATGTTTGAAATTTCAGGATAAAATATACTGGAATATACTGTCAGCTTCAGTACTATAAAAGAGCAATTTCTACCTCAAAATAGACATTTGAAAATTTTCTGCCTATCCCTAAATAACATATTTTGTAAACATGAACCTTAGCCAAGTGCTCAGATTACAGCAGAAACTGTCTTCAGACATAAACAAGAGAATGGAGCTTTCAGTTTCCTCTTTTCTTCATTTCTTCCCATAATTTTGCCTCTATAGCTCTACAGAAGAGGTTCCTGTTCACAACCTTCCTATAGAAAATGAGAGACTAAAATAAATGAAAAATAATCAGTCTCTTCATCTCAGTCCCACATCTCTTCTAACTCACAGAGTAGAAGGAACCCTGCTAATGAGAGAACACACCTGGGTGACTTCTGCCTGCAGCAGCCCAACCCTTGGCACGTGTCCTGAGGGAACAGTTGTGGTCAGCAGGAAACTACAAATTCTCCTGTCTTCAAATTAACTGGACTTGAATAAATTTTCAGAGATGAAGAGGTCACAAAGGTCAAAAGTGCACATTTCAATGTGCTCTTTGACATAGGAAGGTCAGTGGCATACTGGAATCCTTGTCACTATCAATATGAGAATGAATCAGTAAGAAAATTACAGTGATGATTTTATTTTGAAATGTAGATTTCCAAAGGTTTGCTACTGTAGATTTTACTACAGAATACTGCACATTCAGGTGCTTCAGTTATTCCAGTAATTTCTTGGTTTACTTATTCTTGCACAATAAGCAGTTAAAATAATTGCTGTATCTAGTCCTTTAAACATATTTCATTTCTAACACAGATAATCAAAGATGGTCCACATGCTCCCCTCTGCCCTCTCAGGCATTGGTATTCTTTTCTAAACCCTTTCTTTCTCAAGATGAGTTACATTTCAGAAGGCAGTTAACAAAAAAATGCAGCCTGAGATGCTGAAAGTGACACAATGTTCAGCACTGATGTTTTTGCAAAGCAGAGAGCAGGGCTGAGGCTGCTCCCTTTTGTAGGATTGCCATTTCCAGTCTGTCTGCTGCCCTAAAATGACACATTTAAGACTGAAGAAGTTATCAAAAGTTTGTTGAGATTTTTTGAACGTTGCTTAAAATTCGAATCTATCTCAGTAGAAAACTTGCAGCCTATCCCAGTCACTGAAGGATGTGAAAATGTACAGAAATTATTCACTGAAAACATAGGATGGAAATGTTGCAGACCCGAAAGCATCTCAAGTATGGAGATACCCGGAGGTATCTGGTATTCTTATATTTCTTTTTAATTACAATGACGGTTGACCTACTGCTTTTAATGTTTGTAAAGTATTAGAACTGTATTGATATCTGTTCCTGGTGCTTTCTGCATTGTCACATCCTCTGCAGCTGTGGTGCTTCATTTCTGCCTTGTTTCCATGCTAAGTCAAGTTCTTGCTGAAGCTTGACTCACTGGAATGATGCAACAAGGTCTGATTGACTTCAGTGAATTGTACAGGTTGACTGAATGACACAGTTCCTTGGGGAAGACACACGCTGTGTTTCAACCTCATTTAAGGAAAATATTTTCATTTTCACATCTATTTTCAAAAACAAGTTGTTCTGTGAAACAAAACTTGTTTTTCAATGCCTCTGTGACCTTGTCTTTGTATCTTACGTCATTCTCTGATGTCTAATAAAATGAAAGCTTCTGTTTAAACTTTTCACTGTATCAGGCCCTCCTCTTGTCTGATGTCAATGATCCTTTTGTGCTTGGGAAGGAGTTTTGTTGAGTTTCAGCCTTTGGAAGGGGAATTCCAGCGTTTTCTCTCCTCTACCTGGCTACCTATTTTAGTAAATCATGAGGAAGTTATTATCTTTAGGACTTACACTGCTATTTGAAAACAGCTAACAGGATCATAAGAAGACATCTAATACACACACACAAAGGCATTATAATGACATAAGCCCTCTTGACTTGGAAAAGTAGGTAGAAAATGCTTTTCAGAGGGAAGAAAATTTGTAATGCCTGGTGTCTCAGACATCAACAGAGAATTTATCCACACAATACTGCTAATACCAGCCAAAGGGGGAAAACCAAGAATTATTTTAAAATAAGGAGTTGGGAAGTGACAGCAAATCTATAAACTATGATTTTACATATTGAAGTTCTCTGGAGCTGTATCTACTGTGTGGGTGGACTCAGTTTGCAGGGAAGTCTGTGAGCAGGAATTGTAGAGATCAAGTTTTTTGGAGTCTTCCAGTGCAGTAATTTTTACAGATGAGTACTTCTGAAAGTGCTTTGTAGGAAAAAGGAGTTGCATTAAAGAGAAAAAAGTATGTGAGCTATATATAAATGTTTGTGCACAGAAAGAGGTGTACCTAGAGTGTTTGAAGACTTTTGGTTCTGAAAGGGTCTGGATACTCTTTTAAATCTTTAACAGCCTCTGGGGGGATTTCAGTGAAGTAGCCATTGCTTTCCATTGTGTGGTTAACAAAAGGAGGAAAAATATGAAAGGAATTACGGAAAGAAGTTCAGCTCTAAAAAGTTATACTTTTCTTCCATATCTTCCTTTCCTGTAGTTTTCTCAGGTGGAATAAGTATTGTTATTTGCATTTTAAAGGCAAAAAACCTGACTTACAGGATAAATCAGCAGCAGAGCTCAGGATAATTCAAAGATCTGTTTTGACTAATGTCCTATCCATTAGCTATCACTATGCACACAATATCTGACTACCACATGCTATTAAATGTAAGAAAAAAAGATGTTTGAAAAAGACGTATTAGGAATTGCTAATAGAATTTTGCTGAAATTTGAAGACTTCTGGAACGGATGGCTGAAATCAAAGACAGATTGACAGTAAGATAATTCAAACTTTTTTTTCCCCTGGTAAAGTCCTAAATGTTCTATGTGAAAATACTACCATGCCTCTCCAGAGTATCTGCTTTCCATATCCATCAAGTTCCTTTTCTGTCCTACAAACCAGCTCTATCACATACTGTGTCCTTCTATTAAAAAGGCAGATTCTGATAAAACAACCATTATAGATATATTAGAGCAAGCATTGACCATTTATTCTTTTGCTTTTTAATGTATTTTCTGATTTTCCCAATTACTGTCTCCAATTTATGCTACAAAATTAATATTTTCAGAAGTAACTTTTAAGAATGTTGAAAATATCTAAGCAATGAATTAGTCATAAGGTCCTAGGGAACAAAAGAAAAGACAAATTATTAGAGCAAGAACAAGCAAAAGAAAAAATATCAGCAAGGTAAGGACTTCTCAGAGAGAATAACAACAAAGCAATTATGGTATCAGCATGAAGCCAGGAGAGAGCCTGTGCTTCCATGGTATCAGCTCTGTGAACCAAATTGTCACAAGTATAGACTATGTTCTAGTCATTCAGTCCAGAAAGTTTGTGAAGACATCAACTAAATAGTTATTCTGTGTTTGCTGGATTTGTAGGTTTTTTAAAATAAAAAGCCTAAATAATCCTTTGCTAATACCTCTAAGGCTCTAGAACAATTCCAAATTTACTTGGTTTTTAAGTATTTTGGGTTTAATTTAGCTGAGCATTGAAGAGAGACTTTTCAATCCTTAAAGAATTCATGAGCAGTTATAAAATGCTAGTTGATCCAGTTGCAAGCAGAAGAGGAAATATTCAAAATTACTGAGTAGATAACTTAATTCTAGGAGTACTGTTTTCCTTACCAAAAAAAAAAAAAAAAAAAGGAAAGGCAGGTTACTGAAGTTGTAGTAGTTCCAATACCCTGTGACCGATGGGTAAAGCTTTGTAAAGGGAAGGCCTGGTGAAATCATGACTCCAGCCTGTTACTTAGCCTAAGCAGAAATGGACTGTGGGAGAATGACTCAGCTAGAATAGAGGAAGTGAGGCATGCTGCATGAACGCCTCGTGCCTGCACCGTGCTGTATGGTGGTTGGTTAAATTTGGTTTGTTGTGCCTTAAAACTATGTAAACTAACAACTGACTAACGGCATAAAAAGGCTGAGTTTTTTTAAATAAAGTTCCTCCTCTGCACCTGCCTGGGGACTCCTCGCTGCTCCCTAGCATAACAATACCCCTTGCAATGTCTCGGAGTTCACGCTGGGTACATTCCAGACCCATAAGAAAATCATTCTATGTTCACACAGCTGTTTTCAAACTCAGTAACCACTATTCTGCCTCGAATTATTTTGGAGAAAAGGGAAGATAGCATTCATGAAGAGCAGATAGAATACAATGAATTGTGGCACTGTTGAGAACAGCACCAGCAAAGACAGGCTGCACAGTCAGTCCACATTTGCCTTCTAATGTGAGCTCTTCACAGCTCTGGTTTAAAAAGCTTTAACTGAACGAGCTGCTGCCTATTGGAGGTGGAGGAAGCTCTTTGCATAGGATGGAAAAGCTGTTGAATCCAAAAATACCCTTACAACCAGGCATTGCATCCTGCTAATTCAGAGTGAACTTGCAGCAAGTTCCCAAATTTTTATCTGCAACCTTTGTTAATCAGAGCTGTCTTAATTAAACACAGACTCTTTTAGTCATCCATAGAGAACCTTTGCGGGCGCCAACGCAGAATTTACTAAACTGCATCAGGCAGTAAAATGATAGGCAGTGTGAACCCAGGATGTTTTAAGAATAAAAACTTTGAATTGCTGGTGTGGGCAGTGAAAACAACAGTGCCTTCCAACAAGGTTTGAAGAGCCATTTTTCTAAAAATAATGAAAGTAAAAGTGAAGAATTTATTTTATTGTATTATAGGCTGCCTCGCATTGTTTAGACACCTCAGAAGCTCTGGGAAAGTCCACTGCAAAAGGGCCAAACAGAAAGATAGGGGCTCAGAGAGAAGGACATAGGAAGATGTAAAACATAAATGGGAAATGGGCATTCCTCAGATGACCTGCTTGGCTCCTCATGACTGATAGGAATTGTAGTTTAAGTACAGCAGCACCAAGCTTGGTGTAATTTCATGGTTACTCCTCATAGAGCCTCCCATTGAACCCAGGAAGAAAAGCTCCCCCCTGCCTGGTTTTATGGCCACCTTTCATGTCCCCTGCAATACATGTAGTATGGTATTTAAGTAAAACATTATAAAATGAAGGCCTTGTTGCCTGTGTAAAATTGTGGCTCAGGCCTGTTACTTTGACAAGAGAAGGACTGTGAGAAAAGTCAGTGAGAAGAAAAACAGTTTTTACCCATGAGAATGTAGTATCAACAGAAGCAAGAAAGTTAAATAGTAGAAGGAGAAAACAGCAACATATCTGCACCCATTATTTTTCTGAATGCTTGAATGGTTATGCTATAGGTAGCCAATGATAGTATGTTGTAGTTAGCAATAGCCTATGAGTCTATTGTAGTAGTTTAGCAGCCAATGAATCTGTAACACGAATGATAACATACAAAAAGTGTATAAAAGAGGCTGCTTTGTTTAATAAATGGCTTTTTGGCCCTTGAAAGAGGCACTGTCCGTGTGTGTTGTGACCGCCCCAACAGCGACAATGTAGTGCACAATTGAATATTGACAAATAATAATTTAGTGGGCTTTCCTCCTTTCCTTTCAAATGTAGCTGAATGA
Organism: Coloeus monedula; assembly: GCF_965178545.1. Classification (NCBI taxonomy): domain Eukaryota; kingdom Metazoa; phylum Chordata; class Aves; order Passeriformes; family Corvidae; genus Coloeus; species Coloeus monedula. The sequence continues at coordinate 12,479,597 of NC_138795.1, read as the reverse complement.
CTGTATTCTTCACAAAATCCCTCCAAGGATCTCTGGTAATGATTGTAACCTTTTCTAGCCAGCACCTCCACTGCTGATTGTCTTTTTCTCCAATAACTCTAGCTAAGAACACTGGCAGTGTCTGTTAGACATCACTGCAGCCAACTGAAATAACTCTTCCCATTTGGCCAGTGGGCATGTTTAAGTTATATTTTGCATAGTCTGTTATTTTGCAGTCTGGTGACATATTGCAGGGGTCAGCATGAGGAAAAACAGACATAGATCTTTCACATTTAGCCTTACCAAGTGCTCAGTTTTTAGCAACCTCTTCTCAAGAAAACTATTCCACTTGGCAGCTTTGGTTGGTTTGCTCCATATTATGAATGGAAATAGCCACAGCACCACCCCTACTTTGAAATTCCTTAGAGTGCTTATTGTTTTATGTTACAGGGCTTGCAGAGTTAGTGTAAGCACAGTACTAAATGCTACAGGGTGACAACTTGCACCTTTTCACACTTCAAAATTGTGAAACAGACCTGTTTGCCTTGTTTCTGTCCACATTTCTCCATTTATCTGGGTGTCCTTTCTCTATCATCGTTTTGGCCTTTAGAATTTTTGATTTTCATGTCTAAGTTAAGCAAAATCCCTGAAAACCACTCAAGAGCAGTATTACATCAGCTTTTATTTTAGGTCAATTATCATTGTTAATTCAAGATGAAGTTACACACTCCTGAAAAACTTCCCTTTTTTCAGGAGCATGTTAGGAGACAGTCCAGGAGGTCAGTGCAGCCTTCATCTCTAGGCAGCTTTACGCTACTCTCCATCCCACTAATTCCCATTATCTTCCACACAGAAACAAACTCATTACTCTGCTGGACCTCTCTCTGCCCCCTCAAAGGAATTAATTGCAGGCAGTGGGTCAGTGTCATGTCCTGTTAACAGTCAGTAACAGGTGAAAGGGAACTGCTTGATAAGGATCCTGCATTACTGAGAGTGATGAATGCCTACGTGATTTACGTGGAGATATGACAACATCCTGCCTTTAGACCTGTAGGCTCTGTTGGTCCTTGTAAAACAAATGAACCCATCCCTTTTCCTCATGTTGTTGATTTATATATTTGTGACAGTTTTGTGCCTTACCTCTGAAACTTGCTAGTCTCAAATATCTTTTGTAGAAGATTAAGGAGTTTGCTGATAATTTCCTATTACGAAGTGACAGAGTGGATCCCCTTCTCATAGAGGAATGGTTTTATGGTTCTAGCTTTTAGGGAAGGGCAATGCAATCTAGCTTTAATACTGAGGTACTTCCAAAGAATGTAGTACTAAGTTAAAAGCTTCCTCACAGTTTATGGGAATAATGGGGTTAATATGTGGCAGGCAGGATCATGCATAACACTGAAGTAGCAAGGCAAAGATATTGGGAACCCAAAGAAATGTTAACACCAAACCATTAATTAACAATTCTTCTTGTTAGCTGCAATCAGTGTGCCATTTAATTCACCCACTGTTTTTCTGTACTGTGTTTGGAGCGTCTACCCTGACAGATAATTTTAGACTAATCTCACAGAGCGGTCTCTTCATAAAATTAACTATCTACACAATAAGATACATCAGCTTTAGCTGGACTCCTGCATTAGATTAACAGAGACTTTGGGGATTAACAACAGTATTTGTGAGATGGATGCAGAGCTCACTTGACCAAGCACTGCATTAAAAGGAAAAAACCCAAGGCTGAGCTCCTGGACCACTTCACAAATCAGCATGGGAACTACCAGTCAGAATGAATGAGAATTTCCCTATGACAGAAGAATTATGTTGTTAAAAATCTAAAAAATGAATGTAAAATATCTGTTCACCTCAAAATTGTCTCTGGTTTCAGAGTGGATTTTCATTCATCCTCTCTGTTCTTATGATACATCTATAAATTTATTTATCTATCAGCTTTCTGTCTTTGTTTTACATCAACATATACAAGAGAATAATTTACTCCTCTTTAGTCCAGAGTTTGATATCAGCCAGAACAAAAGAGAGGAGGAGACAAAGAATGAGCAGAATAAGTGAAAGAGACTGGCTAAGTTAAACAGAAATAACTGAAATAAGAAATACGACCGCATTGCATGCATAATCCAGTGGTTTAATGTAACCAGGTATGGTTTCCTTTTCTGTATTTTAAACCCTTCAGTGCTACTTGATGCTAAGAATTGTGATTTTATTCTGATTCCAAACCAATGTATGTATGGATAAAATAATAACATGTTCATGTCTGAAGTAGTGACATAAGCATATTGGTTAAGTCAATTAATCTTGTAGTTAATTTCTAATTTCTTGATTTTCTTTCCCAGTTAATTCTTCTTTAAATTATACCACCTGGGGCACATCCAGCTGTCATTCCGTTCAAACATATAAAAGTCAGACATTTCCCATGTTGAAGTTCTGAGGCTGTGTTCAATTTTAATAAGTAACTTAACGAAACGTTTTAGAAATCAGTCTGTATCCTATTCAACATCCTATGTAAAATACAGCCCATTGAACTGAAAACGAGAAACAAATTCATAGCTATTTCTCCATCTTCACATATTTTAGCTAATCTTATCAGACTTCAGTTCAATTTCCAGCAATAATGCTTTCTGTATGTGCTTGTACTTACGAATATTGTTTTTTACATCAGAATTCCAGATATCTTGATCTGTGTGTTGAGGTTATTTATATTCATTTGCTGTACCATTTTGGGTCTGACTAGGTTAGCTTGATTTTCTTATCGTACATATTTTGAAATCTAGCAGTAATTTATTCATTAGCAAACTCTGCAAATGATTTCTGTAATGCAGTTCTTACTTGAGAACAGCATGTATAGAAATAGACTAGAATTTAAAAAAACCATACACATTTTATAGTTTTAACTGTACAATGAATGCAGGTCATCTGCTTTTAATATTGGAAATCAATGCTTGGCACTTACTCTTGAAAAGGATTCATGTATTTTACTGAAAAAAGATCTGGAGACTTTCTAGCACATTCTGAAAATTTAATAATACTTACTCTCATTGTTGATTTCTGGGTATTATAACATTAAGCCATAGGACAACTCTATTTGTATTCTACACATCTTCAAATCTCTGGCTGATGTCACTGAAAAACCTTGGATGTGAATCTTGGCATGCTCAGAGGCAGATGTGGCTTCTTTGCCCATTGAACATTAGTGTTAAGAAACCAAAGCTTACAGTAATCTTTTTATGGGGCTAAAAAGGCATTTATGAGGACTGGCAGTCTGGATATGCTTTTAAGAATTCATCAGTTTGGTTTTTTGGACATCCTGGACCTCATGCATGAAAGTGATTCTGTGCAGGCAGATAAAGAGATGGCAGCAGGGGTCACCCAAACTTTAAGATACTGTTTTGAAAACAGCTTTAAACTATAGAAAGAAAGGGATGAGAAAGAGAAAGCACTTCTTGGGAAAAAACTGGCAAAAAAAAGAAGTTGTTTGGAAAAAGGCAGCCTCATCCTTGAGGTCTTCTATAGATCATGTTGTAGTTTTCTGTAGAAAACTTTTCTTTAAATTGGATAGTGGCAGTTCTGGTTTTTGCACTTTCTCTCTCTCTCACACTCAGCAAAATTCCCCTACACTGACAGCCTTTGGATTGAACAGTGTTCAGGAGACAGCTGAAAGCTGTGGCAGATTTTTTCAATATTATATCACTTTAATATTTCTGGTTTCCTGTTTGCTTCCTGATTTCAGCATACTTTTACAACGTGGGGAGCTCTTAGCCCATCTCTCAATGTTTATTTTCTCTTTGTCTTGAGCAGTGGCTTTCTTGGCTACCTAAACAATTTCACTGCAACCTTCACCTGATCTGAGATAGTGGTATGCACCCTGCACTTTTAAACTATTTGGTGTCTGTATAATGGAAACACCTTCCACTATTATAGATGACCAGTCCTGGGAGATTATTAAAAATGCTGTAGTAAACTTTTGCACTTAGGTATAATTTACACCTATATCCATATTATATTGGAAAATTGTCCTAGCAGAATTACAGTTCCTTGTTGACAAAAATATCTTTTGGTAAGAAAAATGATAATAACTCTGCAAAGCAAAAGGACTTATGCTGCAAAAGAATCACAGAAATATTAATGGCAGAAGTTCTGGTGATGGAATTATTCTGGTGACTCAATTAGGAGTATCAAATAATTTTTGCCATGCTACTACATCATTAAAATTTTCTGAAGTGGAGCACAGTACTGTATTTCTATAATGGTGTTACACATCTACTCCAGTGTAAGCAAGGCTTTATTTAGTTCAAGGAAATCCTTAGAAAATTGAGTAGCATGGCTCTTATTTCTGGTGACATTTAATTTATGGGAGATAGCATGGAGTCTGACAGTACAAAATGAGCTCACTGTAAGGGAATGTTCAGATTCTGGATGACCTTCATTTGTAGAAGCAATCATTCCCTAACTTGTGTTATTCATTGTTTTTCCCTGGGTATGGAAGCTTAGTGGACGGTCTCAAATGTTAACTGGATGTAACCTGCTGCTTTGGAGACTTGTAGTGTTTGCTGAACATTGAACAAATCCTCACAGGTTTCTTTAACCATATAAAAAATCACTTTGTATTCCTGTCCACTGCAGCATCAGCAAATTGCTTAGTGGAAAATATTTCCTTAGAAATTACTTATAACATGACCTGCTGTTTCTCTTTACCCCCATGTTTATACCCTGAATTTTAGTTTCTTGGAGGGTCAGTGACTTTTTACAGCTTGTTGTGACAACCCCTGTGGAGGGCAGAGCTGTGGGCTTCTGCCCATTTAAAGACCTCTGTGAGAACAAGAATTTATTGTTTATAAAATGTTCCTGGTTTTCAAAATACTCTACCAGCAGGTACAACAGCATTAATAATAGGCACACACCCTTTCCTTTGCCCTTACAGTCCTGCACAAAAGGACAGGTCGTTTAGAGAGGCCTAGACTGCACCTCCCTGCAGAGGCAGCTCCGTGTCTCAGTCACAGAACTGATGCTTTGCAGTGAGGATGGAAACACTTCCTGCAGGGAGAAGTTTTCCTCTGGCCTGCATTTTGAAAATGTGTCACACATGCATTTAATCTCCCTGCTGCATATTGTGGGCATAGTAGCTGTGTGGTCTTAAAGCTACATTTTGTGACATTTAAAACTTTGACGTAAAATTCAGAGTGATTGCATTGTTTACATTATATTATGCCATCTGTCCAAAATGTTATAAAAATATGGGTCTAGGAGCCATCTCAAAAGAAATGCCCACTCCTGAACCCTGCTCTGAGTGAAAATGGTGCATTCAGGTCAGAATCAATTTTATAGAGTTTTTCTAGCCTTTTCTTACTAATATCATTATTATATTTATTTGTCTGTGCTTATTTTCATACGAACATATAAAACATCTAACTTCTTCCTTTTTCAGTAGACCAGTGACCTCAGAGACAATTAAATCTATGTCATACAGTTTGTCCTTGTCAAAGTCATGTCAGTTGCATTTTTTCTTCCCTCACTGTTTTTCTTTGCCTCAGAAATTATTATTATATTTCTTAGCACCTTTCACATATTGCAGCTGGGATAACTGATGACTAATTTCCAGAAGCCTGCTATTTTTCTCTTCAGGATAAACATTATATCTGACATTCTGTGGCCTTCTGAGCCATCCCACATTTCATATGTATTGTCTTGGAAAGTGCAGAGATTGTTTTGACAGTCCCTTATGTACTCTATACTGAAATTCATGTCAGGCTGATAAGGTGAATAGTTCTACATTTTATAAAAATTCTTTAGCTGGTCCTTTCCCTGTTTTGCTCTAACATCTTAAAATTCAAGTTAGCTTGGTGTTGGGGTTTTAGGAGTTCTACTGGCTATTTTTCTGTCAAAGGAATTTTCCTCATACATGTTGCTAGGAGGACAAATTGCTGGGTACTTCAGAAAAACAAAAGACCTAGCCATTGTGGGGTGGGGTGCACCTGGCTACTCTTCTGTTTCACCTGGGTGTGTGGACAGTCAGTTCCCGGCGTTTGGACAGAGAGACAGGCTGCTTCTTCGGCTGCTTTTCCTTCTGCCAGAGAAACCCCGGGATCCCAAGCCCGCCTTCCCTGCACCGCTGGGAGCCGGGCCATGGCCGCCCTGCCCCCGCCATTGCTCTGAGCCATCGCTACATTGCAGCAGTGCTTGCCCTGCCTGCCCAGACCTCTGGGGGGTTCCCACCGCAGCTTCGCAGTTTGGATACATCTTGTCTGCCACCCGGGATTTGTGCTCGTCCCTGCCGTTCCAGCCTGCAGTTTCCAGCCTGCTGTTCCTGAGGGTCTGGCCGGACACCAGGATCAGCTGCCCAGGGGTTTGTGAAGCCTTTGTTCCATCCCTTCCCGGGATCCCAGGCCACCGGTGCCGCGTGCTCCCCGAGCTCGCTCCGGAGCGCCCCCTGCAGCCGCGGGGGAACCATCGCACCTGCCCTGCTCACCGGGAGCCGCCAGCGCCCCTGCCGGCTGCGAGCGGAACTGCACCCGAGGGGAAAGGGCCCGACAGCCGAGAAGGCTGGGACTGGGTTTGTGATTGTTTGCTGTTACTGCCATAGTTATTGTTGTTTGTTTGACTTGTTATACACATAGAGATATATAATAGTAAAGAACTGTTATTCCTATTTCCCATATCTTTGCCTAAAAGCCCCTTGATTTCAAAATTATAGTAACTTGGAGGGAAGGGGGGTCGCATCTGCCATTCCAAGGGAAGCTTCTGCCTTCCTTAGCAGACACCTGTCTTTCAAACCAAGACACTTGGTCTCATCAGTAATGAGTTATATGTGTAAACAGTGAAATTTAGCAACTTTTATGTTACAAATTAGTGGGCTGGTAGGAAAACAATCATGTCATTCTCTTTTTTTTTTTTAAATGCACACAAGATACGAAATGCTTTATACCTGTATGTAAAATTAAATTAATTAAAACATACTCTTTTGCAAAATGGGTTAACACCCATTGGCATGTATTTCTTTGTCTGCACCAATCGAAGTTTGGTCCACAAATATTCAGACATAATCAGATTGCCAGAAATTGTATTAGAAGAACTAATCAACTGAAGATTCCTTCATGGTGAAGAACAAGAGCACTGTCACCTCTCTGAGATCAGGGAGGACTGCTTAGATGGACTTAATGTGCTGCATTGCACTGACAGGTAATGGTTCAGGAATTAAAACATTTTAATATTACTGAGTAGTCTGTGCTACTTAGTTGAGACAAAGTTCCTAGACCCAGCCTCTAATTTACAGATCCCTTCTACTTAAAATTTTAGTGTAGTTTAACATTTGGTATATTGTAAAGGTGTGGTTTTTACTGAGCAGCAATTTTTGGGTCTTGGCATCATGACATTCCCATGCATATGCTCCTGCTTCTCCTGCCCTGTTTGTGTGCCACTTACAGCGACCACTTCTGCTACAAACTGTTGTTGGTGAACAACTCAAAAAGGCAGAGGGAAGAGATTATACTGATGACATGCAATTAAAAAGAAAAAGTACCATTTCTACATCTCCCACAATTAGGAGTTTTTGTGCTATCTATAGCAGCTGCATCATGAGAGTTCTCAGAGCATTTTGCATATATTTTCTGACAGTTTATGCATTTTCCAAGACATAAAAACCACTGAACATTGACTCCTTAGCATAACAGACACTTAGCAGACACATTTTTTCTACAAATTTGTTTTCTGCAATGCAGTCTATTTTGGAGTTGATGTATGAAGCATTTAGGAAGACAGATTATTTCTTATGAGTTTTACTGTCTCAACAATGCCAAAAAGAGAAGGAAATGAGCCTTTTGTTCCACAAATAAGCTGAACACATATGTCATCGATGCCATAAAGAGAATAAGTGAACTTAGAACATCATACATCTTTATTTTGTTTACCTAAAATACTAATTTAGAACTTCTAAATTAAAGAGATTTTCTTACAACTATTTTCCAGTCTAATGTTACAAGATTTTGTGTGTGTCGGTTGTTAGAATTCAGGTCTTTAAATTTTTTTTAAATTTTGGTATTCACATATTTTTAGTTAACACAAACTGTATTATCACCTAAAGGGTTTTCCTTTTTTTTTTTTTTTGTTTGTATGATACCGAGTCTGTTGAAGTATTTTGATCAAACTTCCCCAGCTGTTTTTGAGTTCCAAGAAGGTTAAAACATTTTCTTTCTTTAGAAGATTATTACATTTTTTACTCTTTTACTTAGATGACTGCTCAATGCTTCAGTTTCCATGGACCATGGGATCCAGCCATTGACTGGATAAAGCTGAGAGTACTTGTAATTGGCTCTACACATGCTGTGGATGTTTCCAAGAAAGCCCATTTGCTTCTGAGAACATTTAATGCCTTTGAAATCCAAGTTTGCTAGGGCTCCACTTCCTTTTTTCATGGACAGATATTGAGTCTACATTTTTCCATGCAGGTATTGTGATCAAGAATAAATTGTAAGAACAATATGGGGAATTTCTACCATCCCTTTGGGCTCTTGGGTCATGCAGGAGATGGAGGGAGATCTTGGATGGGAAATATAGGCTGGTCAGGGCCACATGAAGTTATTAATTTCCTGTTATAAATTAGATCTGAGCTGCACATGGGTTGTCCCACAGTGGAACACGAGATACCAGTGTGGATGTGCACACCAGGCTTTTTCTCATAGCTGGCACCCAGCTGTGACTGAGAATGTGATGGTAGTTGTGAGTTTACAAGCAGATTCAGGTTCTGCTGGAATAAATGCGTGTTGTTGGTAGATTTTCCTTCACCAGGTACAGTGTTGGGATTTCTTTGTTCCTTGTGCAGATGCCGTTGTTCAGTTCGGTTGGAGTTTTTTGCCCAAAAAGGCTTTCAAGGATTCTCTTACAGCTGCTATGGTATCTGCTGCAAGGAGGCTTTAGTGCTTAGGCTGCAGTAAGGCCCAGATTTGCATCTCTCTCACTTTTGAGCAAGCGACTGCAAGAAAAGTAGATGGAATAATATGTGAAAATAGTGTTATAGAAAGCAGAATCAGCAGTAATCAGCTGAGGTGTATTAAAAAGTTGTGGTCAGTATTCCAAGGGTGGATCAGTGGCATTTCATTAAAGATAATGAATCTACTGTGAGTTGGACTGGCTGAAGTTTTGGCCCTAGGTCACAAAATTTTGATATATGTGTATTCTGCCTGAAGAATTTACACTGCTTTGAAGCTTTATACTGTGAAGGATTTTAGGTGGTTTATCTGTAAGCACTTTTTAACCATGAATATCTGCAGTGGTATGAAAGTCCATGACTCTTCAAGTATCTAAAGTTGCTTTAATATGCTCCACATTTCAAAAAATTCATTTTACTTATTTTTTTTTTTACAAGTGATCTTTTTTGAAAGCAGAAGAACGTGAGTGAGGGAAAACTTGTCAAGATTATGACAATCTTGACATATCTTAAATGCATTCAGGAAGTTGACAAGTCAAGGTTTCAATAGTGGTGGTAGTATTGCAAAATATTCTTGTCTATTCTTGCTTTCCTTGCCAGTTCTGACACTAACGTGAAAGATACTATGCAAGTCATGCTATACAAACTTTAATAGCATCTAATAGCATAATTTTTTAAATAATTCATTTATTCAGGAAAAAAATATGGGAGAATTCTGTCAAACCTCATAGTTTATTGATTTCATAGCTATAGTAGAATTTTAAATACCACCATACGAATCCCGTATATTTGTTTTAGGAAAGCATAGATTGACCAGATCATTTAAGTGTATAATTTACTATAATTAGACAAATTATTTCGTGAGTATATTTCAAAAGAGAATTCAGACCACTTTGTAAGTGGCCAATTGTTGGGATTCCTCCCCCCTGCCATGTGGTCCTGGGAGAGGGGCCCTGGGTGGGAGACACGGGGTTTCCCTACCCCCTGGTCAACCTCATTCCCTATTGGTTGTTTTGTGTTCCCCTGCTGGGAAGGACCCTTGGGTCCCGTGATTGCGGTAGTTTTCCTTGGCATCATCAGCTATGCGGCTAGGAAAATAAATCTCTCTCTGAAAATATCTACCAAGAATTGGTCTATATATTCTTTTCCACGGGCCTTGTTGTCTGATACACGTTGCAACCATCCCCACTGCAACATTTGGTAGAGAAATGCTGGCAAGACACTGATCCCTAAGGACAGTGATTGATTTGTGAGTAAACTCTGGATTTCTTGACTTGTTTTTGTTTTGCTGTTCCAGCTCTAAACTATGGAGGAACTGTGGAAAGAGTCTTGGCTCTCAGAGCCGCATATGGACATTTATCTTAAACTTGAAAAGATTCTTGAACAACGATTTGTAAATTTTAGCTTAATTCAGCCTCAAAAGGAACTGAAACACTTCCTGGCATGGTTGTTTAAGAACTTTTTCTACGTTTCTTGCGACTTGATTCTTACTAAAGACTTTTGGAAGACTGTTTGGACACAGTTAATTTCTGAGTCAAAATATATGCCGATGGAAGAATATTTTCGTGAATATTATTTAATTACCGAGACTGTTGAACAATGTCAGCTGTGTCCTTGTGAAGGGAAGCCTGCTTCAGGGACTGTGCGACCCAGGCCACATGCGCCAAGTGCTCTGTGAGCAGCAGTGAGGCAGTTTCTGCACGGGCAGAGCGATGCGAGCTGCAGTGTCGGCAGCGGAGCGAGGCACAGCGGGAGCAATGCAACCCAGCAGTGCCTGCCTGGCCCCGTGCTGCGCATGGTGCAGCGAGCCCCATGAACGCCCAACCGAGAGGGGTGGCGCGTGGGCAACGGTCAGCGGCGATGGTGGTGGAGCGGAGCCGTGCCCAGCTGAAATGCGCGCTGGAGCAGGGCGCGGGGGGATCACTGCTTGGAGGCCCAGTCGAGACATGGGTGCGGCACCTGGCAGCGGCAGCACAGCTGCGACCAGAGGGGGCAGCAGTGGAGGCACGTGGGAAGTTGATTGGCGCGGCCCAGCCTGGCCTGTGCGGCCCCAAATGCGACCCCAGGAGACCCCACAGCGAGAGTGCGCAGGCACCAGCAGCCCCAGCAGCACCGGCAGCCCTGGCAGCTCTGGCAGTTCCAACACGCGAGCGAGGGAGAGCAAAAGCAAAACCATAGCGAGACAGAAAACAGCAGCCACTTGGAAAAAGGAAAAAATCATCATAGCTAAGGTTTTAGGAATAGTAAAATGGTATAATGTTAAACAAAATTATGGTTTTATAACAAGATGTGACAAGCAGGAAGACATACTCGTTCATAGAACTGCTATTAAAAAGAATAACCCTGAAAAATATATCCCAAGTTTAGGAAATGGAGAAATAGTAGAGTTTAAAATAATCCAAGGAAGGAAAGGTTTACAAGCAGCAGATGTTGCTGGGCCTGGTGGTGCTTTTGTGAAAGGCAGTATATATGCTGCAAATCGTAGTCATGTCAACCAATATCCCCATTATAAACCCCCCCTACAATCTCCCTTTCCTAATCCCACCTTTCCCTTTTATCCTATATCCATCCTATTACCCCCAGTGTATTCCCAATCCATTCTTTCACCCATGGTTTCCCTCACAAAACCATGCCTTTCCCAATTGTTTCCCCAAAAATCCCTTTCCAATGCCGAGTGGGGGATGAAGAGGGGGAGGGAAGAAATTAACTATTGATTAACTATTGTTGTTTAGAGTTCCAACAGGTACATATGGAAGAAAACTTCTCCTGCCTCAGTTTCCCCACAAAGCATGCTCAGAGAGTCCTGTCTCCCTCCTGTCAGCCTTAAGATGTTCCAGAAAAAAAAAAAAAATCCATTTGGACATTTAGAGACTCAAGAGGGTGGCTTGTTTTGTTTTGAAACTGTTCTTGCTATGTTTATCCAGTTGTTTTCAATGTTAAGTTTTAAATCTCCTTTTGTTAAAAATAAATGGGTGAAGTGTTGGGGTTCCTCCCCCCTGCCATGTGGTCCTGGGAGAGGGGTCCTGGGTGGGAGACACGGGGTTTTCCTACCCCCTGGTCAACCTCGTTCCCCATTGGTTGTTTTGTGTTCCCCTGCCGGGAAGGACCCTTGGGTCCTGTAATTGCGGCAGTTTTCTTCAGCATCCTCAGCCATGTGGCTGGAGAAACAAACATCTCTCTGAAAACATCTACCAAGAACTGGTCCATATATTCTTTTCCACGGGCCTCGTTGTCTGATACACATGTTGCAACCATCCCCACTGCAACAGCCAATCTGGACATAATTGGTTGTGTTTTTATGGCTGTCTTCAAACATGATAGAAATCAGTATAGTCACAGTGGGGCCAGTGCAAGGCTTTGGAAAATCGTGGGATCTGTTTAACATTGACAGCCTTTACTACAGGCTATATTTATATTATTTCCATTTACAGCTTGATCTACTAGTCTGCTAAACCTCTGTGGAAAGCGTGAGCAGAAGAGAGGGGCAAAGCAGGACAGACTCCCTTCATCTTCGTCAGAAAACATCATTTTCTGAACAAGCTTTGTCAGCCTTAAAATCTTCTGAGATGGAGAAGGTAGAGACAAATGGTGGTTTGAATGTTATGTAAGGAATAATTCCTACTTCCATCTATAGTGTTTATCAATGTGTTTTCTGGAGTACTGTCTATTGAAGCCAGTATTTACAGACCAAAAAGGAAAGCTGGTACAAACTAGTGTACACCAACAAACGAATCACGAGTATATTCAAGCTCCAGTATACCCAGTGCAGCATAAGTGGAGGACTTGACTCAGTCCAGTAGACTGAGAGGAACATGCATGGAACATGTGCTTCATGAAGGGCAACTGGTGATAGCCCTGCTGCCCTGTGCCAGGGAGTCTCAGGAGTCTCCAGTGCTCTCTTTCAGTCAAGAGTCAGCCGTGTGATGTTGTCATTAGGTGGAACACAGACGTGTTGTTTTGTGTCCTGTTCTCCATGATGATGAAGTTTCTGACTAACTGTCTCTATGGCAGCAGAGGTTCCTAAGTCACTTCTACAGATTCATTCCAGAGAGGTTTCAGTTTGGGAGTGAAGATTGAATATTAGCACAGAACTCAGTTTCTGCTTACTCCTGCCTTGCTTAAATTAGGAAACATTTACTCTGGAGGACTGGCTAGCACAAAGCAGTCTATAAAGCAGAGCACTTTATAGAGGGCCATTAATAATAGCTGCTCGTATTTTATTTTAATCTTGTAGGGAACCATTTTCAGGCTGGAATTTAAATCTCTTAACTGAAGAACTACTAGCATTCAATTTTGCAACTAAACGTTATAATACAGTCTGTATCAGAAGGCTACTTGCAATGAAATATATGAAGCTGTGTTTTACAGAGAGTATCATGGAACAGTTCCTCCATTGTGCAGAGAAAAGAGACTTCCGCCTTTTTGCTTGCTAACTATTTCTAATTATATTCATTTCAGTGAAATGAATACTAATGGTTCTAATGCATTTAATAAAGTTTGTTCCTGATTTCTTTTTCCCCTTCAAATTAATTTCTCTTTTCATTTCATTAATTTGAAGAGATTTTACTTCATGTAAATTAATTACATTTTTTCCTTTTAGAGGGAAAACATTTCAGATGATAAGTACTATTATTTTAACAAGTATAATGAGGGCACACAGCATCTTGAAGATGAGTTTCTTTATCCTTTTCTGTAAGTGTTGTGGGCAAGCCTCATTTATATTGTAATATTCCAAATCTTCTATCAACCAAGGTATGAGTTACTAACATATCTAATAAATTTACATATGCTGATCTGATATGCCATGCACAGCTAATGCAGTAGTGTCTGCATTAGAGAAAGATACAACTTCTTTTTTAGGCTAAGGTTTTTTCAGTTATTAAGGTAAATGAAAAAATGTTTGTGAGTACTAAGATAAGAAATATAATCACTCTGAATGTCGTGGGTGTAAGCAGTAATAAATTTTTTCCATAATATGTTTTTTCGTATGTAGGAGATACCTAAAAATGTCATAAATATATTTCTGCAACAACAAATGTGAGTTTATAATCCCTCAGAGGTCAAACTGAATTTTATAACAGTTTCAACCACTGATACAGAAATATTAAGTTCACACTAATGGAGTGAATGGTGACTTCTTGAAAGATGCTTCTGTTTATCACAGGAATACTATGGACGTACGAAACAACAATATATTAATATAAGTGACATGAGTGTATAATAAGAAAGTCTCTTGAAATCATCCTAAAAAGTTCTGCTCAAGAAAAAAGGGCTGCTGTGGAAAACAGTCTTTTCCATTTCTGTATTACATGATTGCTGACATCTTTTCAAAGTATTTGCTCTTCCTTCAAATAAGTATAGTACCAAGAAGGACAAAATCAGTTGTTGGAGAATACAAAGAAATGTGGACAAATTGGGGGGGAGGGAAGGACCTATTAAAAGATGGCTCTATCAAGGCAAATTCAAGTGTAGAGAGGGATGATTTGAGTTTGTTCCAATACGACTGACCTTAGCTGAGGGTAAGTTCCCCAAATATGAATAATGGCATTTTTGTTGAAGATTAGAATGTTGTGAGTAATCAGAGTATCCCTTAAAACAAATAAAATGCAGAACACAGAAGCTGGGGTTTTTTAAAAGGAAGTGTAATGGTCTAGGTGTTCCCAAAGGCATCTTTCCTTTTCCTGTGGAATGGAGACCTTTTCTGACACAACCATTTTCTCCTTCAAGAGGTTGATTCTTCCTGAAATTCATAATGCATCTCATCCTATTATTGTAGCTGTTACTTTTCTCCCCTTTTTCCAAAAGCTGTAGAAAATGGCACTTTTTTTGTTGTTGTTAAATAGCTGCTTTGTAGCTGCACACTGCAAAAGGATTTTTTTTATTAAAAGAACTACAAAGCAGTTGAAGCAAATATCCTTTCTCCCCATAGTTTCACACTGCTGATGGTCCTAGTCATACTATAAAGGATGATATCTAGGCAGCTGCTGTTTACAATTACCTGTTTACTTGGAAACCAAAATCTACTTTTTTAGCAGAAAATAGCTTTCTTCTCTAGGTACACACATTAGTTTGTTAAACACAATGTGAAGACTGCATTAATGGCAGTAGAATTAAGAAGGATTTAAGATTTTGCCTTATCCATAAATCAAGGGAATTGGTGATTGCTAAGTTCCCAGATTCTGATGGAATTTTTGAAGGGACCTTTTGCAGCATCAGCATTTAGTGTATTCCCTCCAATCCCAACACTTCTTATTTTTGTTTTCTTTTTAAAATGGTCTTTTAAAGTTTATTCTATTTTCCTATATGTTTTGTTCCCATATTTAGATATATGAGTAATCAGATAAATTGCATGCTAAGATGTAAGTAAAGGCAAGATAAACTACCTACATAAATAAGGCCACTTACTCACTGGAGGGCTGTGTTAGAAGAGAAATTTAGGCCCAACCTGAAAAGGGGTCCTGGCACTGTGACTGAGTTTTGTGGTAGGGCTGAATCCTGGCTTCATGTTGTGCACATTTCTGTTTCCCTACACAGAGAGTGGGAAACACCATGTGTGCCCTTGACTGCTAAACCCCAGCCCCAACATATTGATTGAGGCAGTGCCTAAAATCAGCATGGAGAACAGTTCAGTGTGTGGGGAGCTCATTCCAAGCAGGAGGTCTTGTTAGCTCCCCAGCAAGGCTCTGGCTCCCCTGATTCCCATCCCTGCCAACTGCAGGGAAAGGCTGGGTTCAAAGGTACTCAATCCAACTGTCACCCTGTCATGCACTTTACTCTGAGCTGCAGGAAGAAGTTATGTTCTTGTTTTGGCTGCTCTGTCATTCTGAACCTTTGGGGCTGGTAAGTGTGACTGGGGAGAGGCTGTGAAATTACCTTGCAAATGACAGATGTTGCAGTCCTCTTTCAATTAACTACAACTTTTTTCAAAATAAACAAAACCTGCTGTTGTCTTTTAACTAAGGCTTGAAAAGGGAGCTTTGCGGAGATGGTCCTCCTCTTCATAGCATTTACCAGGAGGAAATATTGGTATTCACATCTTCAATTATCTATATACAATATAGATTCAAATCTTCCTTTCCAGGAATATCATATATCCAGGATGCTACAGTTATCATTAATTTACTTCAGACATTATTAAAGCAGCAGAGAATATAGTGACATACAGGTTAAGAAGAACCCAGAGTTGATGGATTCAGGCACCTACTTTTTTTGCAAGTATTATGACAGAATAAATTGCTTTCATGCCACAGATTTCCGGCACCTTCCATGTGCTTCTTTTCTCCTTACAGTACTTCCATACTCATATGATAGCTGTACATTGCAGAGCTGGCCTTAAAACCATGGCAGCAAATTTCTTAAATCAGACCCTATACACCAACTTCTCACACACTCAGCAGTGCTTTCTCCCATCCATGGAGCTGTATCGTGACTTCTTTCTTGTTCCAGATCCAACATTGCAGACCATGTGGTCAGGATGCTCTGTGAATGAAGCTGAAAAAGTGATAACATGCTGCAGCTGCTGACTTGCCACTTAGCATAGTTCTAAGGAACATAAGCTCCCACACATCTGATCCAAGGTTTCTTTCAGACGAAGGGAAGGAACTCCAGAGCTCTGCACTGCACATCCTAGGACCTCATGCCCCACAGAGCCATGTAGTTGAGATAAGGAGCCATTCTCTATCCCAGCTTGTAAGGATTTCTCTCTCCCAGTTCCAGGAGTTCTCACAGATGGGCCTAGGTCCCCATGCAAAGCTGGGTGACAGGTTACAGGATCAGAACACCTCAGTAATTTCAGAGCAGGGAGGGAGGGGATGAAATGTGTGATCAAGGTAGAAAGAAGTATGCTGGATTAGTGTAAAAAAACCTTGAATGATTTCAATGCAGAACTGCAGAGGACAAAGACCAAACATGCATATTCCAGAGAGGCAGATATGGGAGGACATTTGAGAGCTACCAGTACCTCCTTTACTTATTCTTCAGTCATCTGAGAGAGTGGTCAGGTTGTCAGTATGACTAAAAGCTGGTCCTGGGCTTTTGCCTAAAACCTCAGGCAGCCTCCAGTAGCACAGGTTAACAGCAGAATTATGCTCAGATTAGAGGTCTCAGGTGAGAACACCTGATGAGAGAATGTCAGGACCTAAATAAGAAACTGGATTATCTCTAACTTCACAATATACACAGAGAAAGATTAAGATCTTGTAGACTCACTTTTATGAGGAGAGGTCAGGGAAGACTCTCGGTTTGCTCTGCAAATTAATGCTTTAATTGTGAACAGCATGAAGAGTCAGAGGGGTGAGAAACATCATGAAAAGTTTAGTGCAGTTGATTCCATGAGCTTTTATCTGCTGATCTCATGCAGGAGATTTTTGGAAAAGGGGGAGGGAGGAAACAATCCAAGGAGTAAAAATATGAGAGAGCAAAACAAGAGCAGAGAAGATCAGTGATAAGATTTTGTGAGCAGATATGGTGTGATTTAATGTGATTGCATGTCATTGAGGGATGATCCAGAAATGCATCAAATTCACTGTAAAGGAAATTGTCATGAGCAGCTCCAGCACTGACAGAGGTCAATATAGGTAGAATAAGATCAGTGCGCATTTTGACATCTTGCTGTTCTTGTCTGCAGTAGATAAACAATGCTGAATTGGGCAATTGTACTAGCTACACCAGATTTTGGTAAAAAAATTGGTCTATAAATTTTGCTAACCACTATCTTGAAGGTTTAGAATGGTGATGATGCAGGCCTTCGAAGATTAAATAAAAAAGTTTGAGAAATCCTCCATATAGGTATAACTATGGGTTTGGCAGGGGAAGAGGAGAGAGTGGAAGAAAGAATGAAAAATGTTATTTCATTTCTCTATGATTTTGATAATGTTTACTGTCATTCCAGTGATTTATAGAAACAGAAACAGTCATCAGAAATTGGCAAGAGTACAGGAAGAATAAGCCAATGAAAGATGGAATTAATAGCCGTCATAGATGCTTAAGGGATCCATGATGTATTGATGCCATTTCTTTTTCAGTGTCACATGCTGTACTAGTGCATTAGGCCAGATGATACCTGAAGACAATGACCTATAATCTGCTCTCTTGCCTCAATGCCTTGCTAATATTTTACTGAAGGTTTTGCTGTGCTGCAGCTTAAAACAGAACTTTGCCAGCTGCAGGAAGAAGGTACAAAGACAATTTCTGGTGCTTGGTACAGAGAAAAAGAGGCTGCTGGATTTAATCATTACTCATAATCCTCACAAACCAGTCAAGCTCGAAACAGCAGTGACAGTGACACCTTGCCTTGGTGAAAGATTATAATTGTCATATTGTAGTGTATGATCCCTTCCCTTCCCATTCCTAATAACCTGCACCAGGAAGGGACCACATGCCATGACACCAGAGGAAAGTGCAACAGGTTCCAGTTAGGGTCTGTATCAGCATGCTTAACATTAACTGCTCAGGTTTGCTCTGCTCATTAGTGACAGCTTTTGCAGACCATTTTTAGTGCAGGAGACTCCACTCATCTTGTCACACCTGATTTATTACTTCTGTTGGGTTATTGTGCTTCTTGCCAAAGAGCAGTTCCTGGCTTTGTATCCTTTTCCTGTCTGATGGGCTGCATATGCTCTCTGAGGCCAGCTCTGTTCAGTAAGCTACTCTTGCTGTCTGATCCCACTCCCCACTTCTGTTGTCAGGTCTTGTTGTTTTTATAATCGTTTTCTTTTCCATTCTGTTTATGTTTTGCTCTTTTCTATTTGTATTGCCTGGCCCTGGGGCCCTCAGATCATTTCTTGCTGCCTGATTTTGGTGTCTAATGCACAGCTGCCCCACAGTTGTACTTGCTGGGTTCTTACTCACTTACTAAGCAAACAGCTGCATGGGCACCTGTTTCTAAGTTCCAGCTGTCTGATCAGCTGTTTTTGCAGAGTTATCCTTCCCATGGTGTAATCCCATTGTCAGTAGCTGTAGGATCAATTCTTTTTTCCACAGATCTTCTGGATGTGTAATTATATATTTCATATATCATCTAGTTAATCCTTTTTGTTCCAGATATCTGAATACCTTCCTCTTTCTCCTTTCTTGCTTTGTTCATGTTTAATTTCAGTCTGCCTTGATCACACGCCACTTATCCAAGAGAATCCTTTCTTTCTGATTTCTTATCAACTGCTCTTTAGCATCTATTTTTACTTTCACAGCTTCTGCTAGTCAAGGATTCTAATGTGTAAGTTGCTATTCCTGCAGCCCCATGTCTACCACCATCCATTCAATCATTGCTATTGTGTGCTGCTCCTGCTATTCAATCAGCAGTAGTTTTTTCTTTCTTTTGTGCAGGCCTGCAATAATCTGATCAGTTCTGTCTGTCATATGATTGCCCCTGGTTATCTTTCCTATCGGGTAATCATCACAAGGAACTCTGTTCTTGCACAGGCTTGGATAATTATCTTATTTTGGTGACTTTCTCAAGCCCACAGAGTGGAGTTACACAGTTCTTAGAAACACATGCTGCAGTAATGATATTGCTGGACTTTGTGGGGTTAGTATCTTGGAGTTAAATATATAAATGGGTATTCTTACCTAAAAGTTTGGCAAATAGATGAATTTCACTGTGCAGTGAAATTAAAAGTTTCTATCCTCTCCCTTCTGTCTGCCATATTTTTCCCTTTCATATATTCCTGTGTTTACCTGGTAAATAAGAAATAGCTCTTCATTAATCAAAAACATCTCCATCAAGGCTATGTTCTTCTTTCAACTCAGCTTTTCTTCTCATTACTTACCCAGGCACCACAGCTAGGCTGATCCCTGATCCCTGTTGTATTATAATATAAAATAAAAGAACAAAACTCAACTGATGTAAATTATTGTAGTTCATTGACTTCAGTGAACCCCAATAATTAAGACAGTCAGCTCAAAGTCTCTGGAGGAGAAGACACATGCTGTGACTAAAGAATACTGTCTCCTGTTTCTGGCCGAGAAAAGTAGATTGATTATCTTTGTTTTCCAGAAGATGATTAGGAATTAGTCGAGAAGAACAAAAGCACATCATAGTTTTACTAAGAGCTTTAAAAGATATCAGACAGGGAGCTGCATATTTCACAACCCTGCAGAAATCTGTGGAGTTCTGTATAGGAGCAATCTATCTTTCCTTCCTCAAGGAATTTCTCTCCCAAATAGGTCTTAGGCGGAATGGCCAAGGTTATATTTGGTGCTTTACCTCTCAAGGTGTGACTGCCTAAGCTACAATGATTATTTATTCTTGGAATGTTTTAATCAACTGATAAATTTGACCTCAGCTTGTTGCACATAAAACTGTTTTGCCATAACCTCTCTGATCTTGCAGCTCCTTAGGGGGGAAGAAGTCAGAACACTCCTGAATCTGGACAAGTATTTAAAGCTATCCATGTAGGAGCAAAAAGTCTGATTTTTTTCTTGACAGTTGTGATACTTCAGGGAAGGAAACTGGGATTAAAAAACTTATGTCTGTTAAAATTAATTCTTCTGTTGAAGAACTTGAAGGAATGCAAAAATTAGGGTTAGCAAGTGTTGCATCAGAAGGGTGAATGAGACAGCTGCTTGAAGTATCTTCCAGTGTCATCTTCTATGATTGCCTTCACACTAACCTGTGATGTGTGAAGTTTTATAGAAAGTTACTCACTTTTCAGGTAGCCTCCCACATGCCTTCCTAAATCTTTCAGATCTATAAATTCTGAAAGATTGGAAGAATGTAGAAATTGGTAGAAAGTAAATTATGCCATACAGTTCAGAATTTGGAGAAATACTTGAACTTAGGTGTTTGGGTTGGGTTTTTTTCCCCCAAATGCATGTATAATTAGAATAAAAAATTTAATTTTAGAACTTAGAAAAACATAATTTTAGAGTCTGAATGTGTATAGCACTGTGAGATTTTTTAAAGAAAAAAAAAGAACTTGTAAATATAAAATAGAATCTTGTCCTATCAGTATCTTTTCCAATTGAAGCAGCAGGTAAACTTAATTTTTCTAGTATTCATATAATCCTTCATGGATCAAAGAATGTTACTCCATGCTTGTCCTATCATTTGATAGCACTGGCTTTGTCTATGACAACTACAGTAAATATTACATCCACATACACAGATAGGCTTCAAATCTATGTCTGATTCCAAAGCAGACTACAGCCCAAAATCTCAGTCATCTGCACCCATTTCTCTAGGCTGTCTCAGTAGTCTATAGGCACTTCTTGGGTACTTCTGGGCCTTGATTTCTTATCAGCGCAGCTCTATTTAACACAATGTCTTAAACTTATGTTTAAGTGATCTGAAATTAGGTTATTAAGAATTCATGTGAGGTATAAGTCGAGTTTTTCCCCAAGTTTAATACATAGCAAAGGCCTTAAAAGTGTCTCGCTTTTGCTTATGCTCTTGCCTTAGAATTATGCAAAACCCCACAGAACCAGGTGACAACATGGAATTCTTTCCTGCACTGTTTGCAGATGTGGAAAAAAATCTTTTTATTTTACACCCTTAATTTTACAGTTGTTATTTTTATATCTCTTTAGGCAAATACATATATATATATATATATATATATATATATATAGTTAAATTTAATGGAATTTGATCCAGCTAAGAATGACTGTTCATCCAGAATCTGATAAAACAAGCCAGGTGTTAAAGTCTGACAAAGGATGTAGATAATGCATTGAACTGAACCCTGTAGTTTCTTGAGATATCCGAACTAAATGAAGAACCATATTTTCCAGAATTAATCAAATGTCTTAAAAGCATTAAAAATTCCAAAGAGACTCACAAAACCATTTCCGATCTGATTGGGCCTGAAGACTCCAGATCTTTCATTATCCCTTTCTGTGGCTGGTATCCCATTGGGTACAATGAGGAGCCCTCTCAGGAGGCTGCTCTCTGCCCACACTGCCAACAGCCACGAGCATGGAACGCACCTGGGGAAGATTTCAGAGTTGAGCAGCACTATATTCAATTATTACAGATACAGCATTATGAACAAATCCACTTTTTTTCAGTTTCTTTTGTTGTCTTTTTTTTTTCTTTTTTTAATGACCTACCTGGATCTATTCATTTTTCATTAGCTTAAAACCAGTGAAAATAAAGTAGCAGAGTGATAATGTTCAAGCCTTCAGGTTGCTTCATAAGCATCATCTAAATCTAAGTTGATCATTAGAACAGAGGATTTTTCCCTTTACTTTCTTCACTGTAGTCTTTGAAAGATTGATGGACACCATACAGCTGGCAGTATCTTTTCCAACACATGCTTAGATATTAATTAAGCAGAGAAGAGGAGCAATTTTCATCTGCTTATAAAAATATTTGGAAGAAAGTATTTATTACAAAAGCTGTTCGTTCACTAGTATGAAGAATAACATGCTATTTATATATAATAATCAATTTGCAATTGAAAAAGCAATGAGCCAAATACTGATTTCATTTATTCTGTATGAATAGGGATAGATACAGTTAAGGCAATATAATAATCCATAAAAAAATTCTTCATTTTTCATTTTGGAGGAAACATTTGTTGGAATTACCTTTAAATTTGTAAAGCAGTTTCTGATAGGGTTAATATGTCTGTGCTAGACCTAAACCTCTGCTTAATGCCCACAAAAGTCACAGTGGAAAATAATGGTGAGGACTTATAGAGCTCGTTAACAATTATAAATACTTAGCAGGGTAAGGCAGTGAAAAGGACTCCACAGGTTTCTTTTAAGACTCTTCATGCTAAGTTCCTTATTAACAACAGGGAAAAAAAGAAATAACAAACTTATATTTTCTTCTTTCTCTCTCTTTCTCAGCTAATTCAAAGTGAAGCTGTTAATTAACAGCCAGAGTACAATCTTTAGTTACTGGATTAATTACAGAAGACTTGCTGTGGGTTTTAAATTCTCTTGGGGTATTTTTAAATCTGGTGGGCAGTAATACTGCCATCTGTTTTGTGAGCTGATGGTTAGTTCCTACTGAAATCATTAAAATTTTGAAAACTACACTGCCTGCTATCAAGGTTCATAAATAAGTGGTGTTTTTTTAAAAGCAAAATCGGCTTATATTCTACTGTTCACATCAGAAACAACATTCAGTGTACCTCCCACACATGCCATGGGTAAACAGCTGGTCTGGGAAGGCAAAATGCTCAACCTGTTTATCCAGATCACATAGAATTTCCAGATAGTTAAATGAAATTTACAGATGTAGATCTTAATGTTACAAAAGCTTTCCAGCAAATAAAAATCATTAAATAACACTGTTTTTAAAAAATCATCATTTTCCATATGATGCTGGAAAAATAATTGATGAGAACTGGCTGCTGCTGTTAATTTGGCTTTCTCTTTAGCCTGAGAGGCTCATCTGCATTCAGCTCTGTATATAAATAAAACCTGATTTTGTAGGGAATACTGTTGAGCACATATTCACCACAACTGCCCTAGGGGAAAAAATACCCAAAAGTGGATTAATTGTAGATTACTCAGTCCTCTCTTATTCTGAAATAGATGTCTTTTCATTTGTTGTTAAAACCCTATTGGATGAGGTAGTTTTCCATCTGTATTGCTGGCAGGAATCTGACAGACTTGCAGAGACCCGAATCATTTCCAGGCAGATTTGCATGCACCATTTAATTTAGGATTTTCAATCAATAGAATTGTCAAGATCTGGCTGATGGTCCCTTTAAAGTACAATTAATTCAAACCATGTGCTTGTAGGCTTGGAATTCTTTATCTTTCATTTAATTTCATGTACTTTTTAATAATCTCAATATTCTCCTATTTTTTCATCTTAGGACTCATGCCTCAGCTGCTGGCTGTGTCAAACACTTTGGCATATATAAGTTTAGATAATTGTTTAATAATTATTGACTATGCCAGGAAGGTATTGCTTCTTCCTCCAAATTAAAATTTTGTTTATGGCCCAAGAATAAATTACCTTGTTTTTTTAAGGAAAAAAATCTTGTGAAGCTCTCCTAAAGTTGAAAGGTGTTATATTTCACAGTTGAGTTATTTCTGTTGCCTACTGTATTGGTGTCTGACAGTCCTTTGGAAAAAAAAAATATATATATTTTACCCATCAAGAAGCTGAAAAAGGAAAAGGACAAAAGATTATTCTGTAGTCCCAAGGAGGGATGATCCTTTTTCATGTTAATGAGAGGTTGTGAAGAAAATTGCCTGACATCCTATGGATTGAGCAAATCCAGAGAACTGATTGAAGGAGTAATGGCATGCAAGAATTACAGGAATTTAATATTTTTTAGCCTGGTTCAGTATTTTGTGAGGTAACAGAAAGATCTTAAGGAAACAACATAGGGCCAGAAAAATACTAAGAGACATTGAGAAAAGCATAATATTTAGTTCTCTAATCATACAGATTTTTTAATATATCTGTTACTTAAAATATGAAGTGTTTATTTGCATCACACTTGAAAAAGTATGCCTTATGTACTGTTTAAGTAGAGGAAGAAAATCAATCATGAACTGCTCAGTACTGCAGCAGTTACTATATGGCTGTCTTAGATCTTCAGCCCAATATGTTTTTTTCAGATTCCACTTGCAGGGACAACTCAGAATGCAATGTATCTTTTCTGGTGTATTATATTTCAGTAGCACTGCTGCAGTGTGAACAGACTTTGCCACCCTCACTAGAGAAAGAGCTCTGGAGCTGTGTTACACCAGCTGGTGAGTGCAATGCCCACTGACATGACAGAGAACTGCTGCTGGAAACAATCTCACTGCACAAAAAGAGAAATGAAAGTGATTTTTCCCTTTTCTTTACTCTCTCACTACTTCAAGATTAATTTTGGATCTGACCTTCAAAGCTTAGATGTCAAAAGCATGTGTATTTTAGACTTCATTTCTGCAGAGCAGGGAAGTTGCTCTTAGTACATTTCCACTTGGGAGAGCCTTGCAATCTCCCTGATACCAAATCCCTGAAGGTATTGATTACCACTGAATTTGATCCTTCTCATCTTCTGCATAAAAATCCAACCTGATTAATTTCTAAGGCAATTTCATTTAGTATATGGATATGTGCCAGTAATATCAGCAGCTTGTGAGTGCATTTCCATGATATTACACTGTTGACTAGTAGGTAAATACAGACCAACTAAATACTTCTTTTTAAAAAAAAAAATTGTAAGGTAAAAGATATAAAAGATAATACCTGTGCAGCAAGATTTAAGATATCCATTCAACACACTTCAGTTTAAATATAGTACAAGAACTCCAATAGATAATAGTTTGTTATACTTGCTTATGGAACTAATATTAGAGAAATCTTCTCAGGAAAGTAAATCCTCTAACAAAACTCTTATGCTTATTGTTTCTGTCCTGAAGCCATGGAGTTTGCATCTGCATCCATAGCCTGTATCCCTTTTCTGTGTGCCTTAAAAAACACTGGATGTACCTTACACATCGGTTACCATTGCATGCATTGCTCCCCCATTTTAGACCCCCATAACCCTTCTTCAAACTTGGACTTCAAAGGGTATTAAAAATACTGCTTATCTTCACTGAAATCATAAAAGGAACTCTGTTACAAGTAAAACTTTCTGTCTTGTTGTCTCGGTTTTGAAAGACAGGTGTCTGCTAAGGAAGGCAGAAGCCCCCCTTGAAGTGGCAGATATAACTCCTTTTCCTTCCAAGTTATTATATTTTGAAATCAAGGGCCTTTAGGCAAAGATGTGGGAAATAGGAATAACAGTTCTTTACTATATATATATATATATGTATATGTATATAACTAGTCAAACAAAACAACAATAACTATGGCAGTAACAGCACACACAAACCCAGTCCCAGCCTTCTCGGCTGTCAGGCCCTTTCTCCTTGGGTGCAGTTCTGCTCGCAGCCGGCAGGGGCGCTGGCGGCTCCCGGTGAGCAGGGCAGGTGCGATGGTTCCCCCGCGGCTGCAGGGGGCGCTCCGGAGCGAGCTCAGGAAACACGCGGCACCCGTGCCCTGGGATCCCGGGAAGGGATGGAACAAAGGCTTCACAAACCCCTGGGCAGCCGATCCCGGACTCTCAGGAACAGCAGGCTGGAAACGGCAGGCTGGAGCGGCAGGCTAGAGCAGCAGGCTAGAGCGGCAGGGACGAACGCAAATCCCGGGTGGCAGGCAAGATGTATCCAGATGGGAGAACCCCACGGATGCCCAGGCAGGCAGGGCGAGCAGGGCTACAGCGTAGCGAAAACTCGAAGCAGCAGCAGCGGGGCAGGGCAGCCACAGCTCGGCCTCCAGCAGGGCAGGGAAAGCGGCTTTTGGGGTCCCGGCGTTGTTTCCAGCAGGAAGAGAAGAACGGCCAAAAAGAAACAGCAGCTCCTTTCTCTGCAGCTTCTCTCTCTGGACTCTCAGACCGAACTGCCCTCACACCCAGGTGTAGACAAAAAAAAGTAGCCAGGCCCGCCCCACTCTCTTTTTTTGTCTTTCTTAAGTACAGCTATTTGTCCCCTAGCAACATGCATATGGGAGAAAATTCCTTTAACAGAAAAAAAACCTAAGACTAAACTAAAACCCCAACATTATCCACCCCGAATTTTTTCCCATACTAACATGTTACATGAAACTTAACCTTTTTTCTTAACCATATAAATCTATGCATTACCCAAATTATATACAAATATACATGCTGATAGTGATACAAGTACAGAGCCATGGGTAGTTCATCCTAAAACAAGGTCCCCTTGAGGTAAGCATCGGGTCTCTCTATCCTTTTGCATCACCCACCAGGTGCAACCTGGTCCCTGAGCAAAAACGACCCCACGGATGGGTTTGTCTTTGCTCAAGGCAGACTTTACTCAAACAGTTTTTCCAAGCATACCTCTCATGTGCACCACTGGAACCTTACTTCCATCTGTTGTTTGTAGGGGTTCGGATTGGGCAGGGCCTGCTCGGCTGGTGGAGCCTCGGGTGTTAACTAACTAGGTGGCTCTTGCTAAATGCATCTCCCAGTTTTTGAAAGTCCCCCCACCCAGTGCCTTCAAGGTGGTTTTAAGCAGTCCATTACACCGCTCAACCTTCCCAGCTGCTGGTGCATGGTAAGGGATGTAGTACACCCACTCAATGCCATGTTCTCTAGCCCAGGTGTTTATAAGGCTGTTCTTGAAATGAGTCCTATTGTCAGACTTGATTTTCTCAGGGGTGCCATGCCTTTAAAGGACTTGCTTTTCCAGGCCCAGGATGGTGTTCCGGGCAGTAGCGTGAGGCACAGGGTAGGTCTCCAGCCATCCAGTGGTGGCTTCTACCATTGTGAGCACATAGCGCTTGCCTTGGCGGGTTTGAGGCAGTGTGATGTAATCAATCTGCCAGGCCTCCCCATACTTGTATTTGGACCATCGCCCACCATACCACAGAGGCTTCACCCGCTTGGCTTGCTTGATCGCAGCGCATGTCTCACAATCATGGATAACCTGGGAGATACTGTCCATGGTTAGATTCACCCCTCGGTCTCGTGCCCACTTATAGGTGACATCTCTGCCCTGATGACCTGAGGCATCATGGGCCCATTGAGCTAGGAACAGTTCTTCTTTATGTTGCCAATCTAAGTCTATCTGGGACACCTCTATTTTCGCAGCTTGATCTACCTGTTTGTTGTTACGATGTTCTTCGTTAGCCCGGCTCTTGGGGATGTGAGCATCTACATGACGGACCTTCACGGATAGCTTCTCTACCCGAGTGGCAATGTCTTTCCACTCTTCAGCAGCCCAGATTGGTTTTCCTCTGCGCTGCCAGTTTGCCTTATTTCACTTTTCTAGCCAACCCCACAGAGCATTGGCTACCATCCATGAATCAGTGTAGAGGTAGAGCTTTGGCCACTTCTCTTTTTCAGCTATGTCCAGAGCTAATTGGACAGCTTTGAGCTCAGCAAATTGGCTCGATCCACCTTCTCTTTCAGTAGCCTGTGCAACTTGTCGTGTGGGGCTCCATACAGCGACTTTCCATTTCTGGCTAGCGCCTACAATTCGGCAGGAACTATCAGTGAAGAGGGCGTATTGTCTTTTACTCTCTGGTAGCTTGTTATATGGTGGGGCTTCTTCAGCACGTGTCACCTGCTCCTCTTCTTCTTCAGAAGATAACTCAAAAGTCTCACCTTTCGGCCAGTTCGTAATTATTTCCAAGATCCCAGGGCGACTTGGGTTTCCAATTCGGGTGCGCTGCGTGATGAGGGCAATCCATTTGCTCCAAGTAGCGTCGGTAGCGTGATGCGTGGAGGGAACCTTTCCTTTGAACATCCACCCCAGCACCGGTAGTCGGGGTGCCAGGAGGAGTTGTGCCTCTGTGCTAATTACTTCTGAGGCAGCCTGGACTCCTTCATAAGCTGCCAGGATTTCCTTCTCTGTGGGAGTGTAGTTGGCTTCAGACTCTCTGTAGCTTTGGCTCCAGAATCCCAGTGGTCGGCCCCGAGTCTCACCAGGCACCTTCTGCCAGAGGCTCCAGGACAGACCATTGTTCCCAGCTGCAGAGTAGAGCTCGTTTTTCACCTCTGGTCCTGTCCTGACTGGGCCAAGGGCTACGGTGTGAGCAATTTCCTGTTTGATCTGGGCGAAGGCTTGCTGCTGTTCAGGGCCCCAGTGGAAATCATTCTTCTTGCGGGTAACCAGGTAGAGAGGACTCACGATCTGGCTGTACTCGGGAATGTGCATCTTCCAGAAACCTATAGCGCCTAGGAAAGCTTGTGTTTCCTTCTTGTTGGTCGGTGGAGACATTGCTGTGATCTTATTGATGACCTCAGTGGGAATCTGACGCCGTCCATCTTGCCACTTTACTCCCAGGAACTGGATCTCTCGGGCAGGTCCCTTGACCTTGCTCTTCTTGATGGCAAAACCAGCTTGCAGGAGAATTTGAATTATTCTCTCTCTTTTCTCAAACACTTCGGTCGCGGTGTTCCCCCACACAATGATGTCATCAATGTACTGCAGATGTTCTGGAGCCCCACCCTTTTCTAGTGCAGTCTGGATCAGTCCATGACAGATGGTGGGACTGTGCTTCCACCCCTGGGGCAGTCGGTTCCAGGTGTACTGCACGCCCCTCCATGTGAAGGCAAACTGAGGCCTGCACTCTGCTGCCAGAGGAATGGAGAAGAATGCATTGGCAATGTCAATAGTGGCGTACCACTTTGCTGCTTTGGACTCCAGCTCGTACTGGAGCTCCAACATGTCCGGCACGGCAGCGCTCAGCGGTGGAGTTACTTCATTCAGGGCACGATAGTCCACAGTCAGTCTCCATTCCCCATCAGACTTGCGCACAGGCCAGATGGGGCTGTTGAAGGGTGAGTGGGTCTTGCTGACCACCCCTTGGCTCTCCAGCTCGCGGATCATCTTGTGGATGGGGATCACAGCATCTCAATTTGTCCGATACTGCCGGCGGTGCACTGTTGAGGTGGCAGTTGGCACTCGTTGCTCTTCCACTTTCAGGAGCCCAACTGCAGAAGGATTCTCAGATAGACCAGACAGGGTGTTCAATTGCCTAATGCCCTCTGCCTCCACAGCAGCAATACCAAATGCCCACCTGAGTCCTTTTGGGTCTTTGTAATAGCCATTCCGGAGGAAGTTTATGCCCAGAATACACGGGGCCTCTGGGCCGGTCACAATCGGATGCCTTTGCCACTCCTTCCCAGTCAGGCTCACCTCAGCTTCCAAAAGGGTCAACTGCTGTGATCCCCCGGTCACCCCAGCGATGGATACAGGTTCTGCCCCCACATGTCCCGATGACATTAAAGTACACTGTGCCCCAGTATTAACCAATGCATCATATTTTTGTGGCTCTGATGTGCCAGGCCATCGGATCCACATCGTCCAGAAAACTCGGTTCTCCCGTGCCTCTTCCTGGCTAGAGGCAGGGCCCCTCTAGCCTTGGTTATCATTCTTTCCCTGGGTGTACATGCTCGAGGTACCTTCAAGGGGATCCGACATATCATCCTCCCTTCTGTAATATCTGGCAGCTCGGTCACGGGAGGCTGAGGCTACCTTCACCTTAGCGGAACCCCCTCGGTTAGTGCCTCCCTCCTTGAGTTCACGCACCCGCGCTGCCAGGACAGAGGTGGGTTTCCTATCCCACCTTCTTATGTCTTCCCCATGCTCACACAGGAAAAACCACAGCTCAGCTCGTGGGGTGTACCCTCTCTCTCTAGCAGGGGGACGACGGGCTCTGACTTGGGGGCCTGTGACTCGCACTGGTGCCACACTGACCCTCCTCATCTCCTCCCTCATCTCCTCCCTCATCTCCTCCCTCATTTCCTTCCTCATCTCCTTCATCTCCTCTTTGAGGTCTTGGACCACAGCAGAGACATGAGCTTTCAGGGGGCCATTGATCATGCTGTCATAATGCCTGAGCTTGTTGGCAACAGAGCCCACGGTTTCTCGGGTAT
This sequence comes from Coloeus monedula, assembly GCF_965178545.1. Lineage (NCBI taxonomy): Eukaryota > Metazoa > Chordata > Aves > Passeriformes > Corvidae > Coloeus > Coloeus monedula. The sequence goes on along the minus strand of NC_138795.1, from coordinate 12,449,348 downwards.
TGTCAGCATTAATCGTTGCAATGAAGGTGGTGTATTGCGATGGCTCTAGCTTTGCCAGGTTCCACATCATCTGTCCTGTGCACCTGACCTTATCGGGGTCATTATCATGCTGTCCATCCCTCCCAAAGAGTACCTCTAATATTGCCACCTCTCTTAGCTGTTGGATCCCTTGCTCGAGTGTCTTCCACTGCATTCTATGATGATACTCCTGCATTCTTTCTTTGTGAATGAACCTTTCTCTCACACTCATTAAGAGCCACTCCCAGAGAGAAAGGGGCCCTGGCTCCCTCACAAATACCTGGTCCACACCTGGGTCCTGGGTCAATGATCCCAGATACCTTGCCTCACCACTATCTAGTTGCACACTTGTGCCCATAAGGTCCCAAACCCGAAGCAGCCAGGAGGTATAAGGCTCACGCCCCCTTCGCGCAATGTCGTTTCGCATAGCACGGAGACTGTCGTGCGACAGGGACTCAGTGATGATTTCTGGCTCTGGCTCTCCTGCTGGTTGTGAGGGCCCTGGTTGCCCATCATCATTAACTGGTCGTACTGATTTGGTCTTACACTTCCTCTTTTGCACAGGGGCGACTGCTGCTGGCTGTGGTTGTCCTTGTGGTTCAGCTGAAGCCTGGACGGTTGTAACATCCGTGGGTTCTACTGCTGCACCATCGGACTCACCCTCTTTGGGGCAGGGAGAGGGCTTTTTACTAGCTGAGGAGGTGTATTCCTTTAGCAATTGGCATATCTCCTGGCGCACCTGGCCCATCTCCTGGCACATCTCCTTGTGCACCTGGCTTATCTCCTGGCACATCTCCTGGCGCACCTGACCCATCTCTTGGCACATCTCTTGCATCCCTTTTGCCACTACCCCCACCCAGTTTGGGTAGTCCATTTCTGAGGTGGACTGTTGGGCGGTATTAGTCTCTGGGGTAGGATCTCTAGTGTCTGGGGCCATGTCAGGTTCTGTGGCAGGATCAGGCTCTGGGGTAGGAACTCTACTCTCTGGGGCCATGTCAGGTTCTGGGGCAGGATCTCTAGTCTCTGGGGCTGGTGTCCGGGTAGATATCCAAGCCAATTTCAACTTATCCTTGAGTGCTAAATAGAGTAGGCCTATCAGTAGCAGATGGTTAATATTCAGAGGGAATTTAAACCCTTCGAAAATTGATGGGGTGGGCCCGAAGAACTGGTTGAGGGGTTGGGGGAAAACTTCCCCTGGTGTCATTTCTTCACAGAAGGTACCATTGTTAACATAACCCCAAAAACATGTGCTCAGTGTGTGATAGCCGTTTATCCATGTGCCCACATTCCGGAGGAAGCTAAAGACCTATGAATTCCTCACCTTCTCGACCTACAACGCAAGCTGGATAACAGCAATGGTAGCCTTAGTCAGAGGACCCATATTCAAGTAAGGAGCTGCAAAGGGGAAGAATATAGCCACAGCCACATGCCACCCGAACCAGGGTAAACTAGACCACATAGTGCAGCCTAACAAGGTTCTTATATCTGGCACACAAAATAAAGTTATCCAAGAACTGTTATTCCTTTTTTTTCACCTCTCTCTCTTAATGCCCTCAGGCCCCACATTGGGCGCCAAGATCTGTCTCGGTTTTGAAAGACAGGTGTCTGCTAAGGAAGGCAGAAGCCCCCCTTGAAGTGGCAGATATAACTCCTTTTCCCTCCAAGTTATTATATTTTGAAATCAAGGGCCTTTAGGCAAAGATGTGGGAAATAGGAATAACAGTTCTTTACTATATATATATATATATATATATATATGTATATGTATATAACTAGTCAAACAAAACAACAACAACTATGGCAGTAACAGCACACACAAACCCAGTCCCAGCCTTCTCGGCTGTCGGGCCCTTTCCCCTCGGGTGCAGTTCTGCTCGCAGCCGGCAGGGGCGCTGGCGGCTCCCGGTGAGCAGGGCAGGTGCGATGGTTCCCCCGCGGCTGCAGGGGGCGCTCCGGAGCGAGCTCGGGGAGCACGCGGCACCCGTGCCCTGGGATCCCGGGAAGGGATGGAACAAAGGCTTCACAAACCCCTGGGCAGCCGATCCCGGACTCTCAGGAACAGCAGGCTGGAAACGGCAGGCTGGAGCGGCAGGCTAGAGCAGCAGGCTAGAGCGGCAGGCTAGAGCGGCAGGGACGAACGCAAATCCCGGGTGGCAGGCAAGATGTATCCAGATGGGAGAACCCCACGGATGCCCAGGCAGGCAGGGCGAGCAGGGCTACAGCGTAGCGAAAACTCGAAGCAGCAGCAGCGGGGCAGGGCAGCCACAGCTCGGCCTCCAGCAGGGCAGGGAAAGCGGCTTTTGGGGTCCCGGCGTTGTTTCCAGCAGGAAGAGAAGAACGGCCAAAAAGAAACAGCAGCTCCTTTCTCTGCAGCTTCTCTCTCTGGACTCTCAGACCGAACTGCCCTCACACCCAGGTGTAGACAAAAAAAAGTAGCCAGGCCCGCCCCACTCTCTTTTTTTGTCTTTCTTAAGTACAGCTATTTGTCCCCTAGCAACATGCATATGGGAGAAAATTCCTTTAACAGAAAAAAAACCCTAAGACTAAACTAAAACCCCAACACTTGTTTACAAAGAGGATCTAACATGTAACACTTCCCCTTACAAAAAACACCCACCTTTGCTCATGTTTACTTCAATGGTAGTACACTATTTTTACTACTATTTGCAGAATCCAAATGCCCTTACAATAAGTGCTTGTCTATGCTTCCTCAAATCCTACTAAAATGTTGATAAACCACTGAGTGTCTCAGTCTAGAGAAGAAGAATTCAGTTCAGGTAGGCACACCTTTGGCATGGCAGTTCATGTCATGGCTCTCACCCTCCCAGAGCTGCTCAGCTGGGAAGTCACGTTCTCCATAAGGCCAAGGATTTCAATGTACATCCTCACATCCTTAAGGAGCTTTCACTGTGGTAGAGTCAGTTCTCCAAACATCAGTGAACTTGGAAATCCAAGCAATTACTTAAGACTCCTTTTTTCAAGTTGCTTTATTGCCTTTTTTTTTATTCACTCTTTTCTTTTTTTTTTAGGTCTTTTATGCTGTGCATTCAGTGATTTCCATTCATTTGTACCCCTGAAGTATCAATCACTGACAGGCTGAACAGAGTATGAAAGGAAGAACTTGAAAAATGTCTTGACTTCCCAATATTGTAGTTAAGAGGACTGTCAAATGCTAGTTCTGTCCTGAGGAGATGTTTGAAAATTCCTTAATCCCAAAATGGGAGGCTGAAGAATGTTAGATAACCTCTTCCTGTGAAAACTTTTATTTGCAATCAATACATACCTATGATGCAATTTCTCTGTCACTTAATTAAACTTCTGCAACTGCTTCCACTCATTAAAAAAAATTGCAAGTGTTTCTTCTTTCCCTGATGTCTTTTCCAAGCCCATTTGTTGCATTCTTGATTTGTTGATCTTTGCTTTTTTTAAATCTTTCAGCTCTAATGGGCAGCAACATTACTAAAATTTCCTCAAATTTTAACCTTTGGAGTTATTGCTGCACTGTGCCAAAGCATTCTTAGATTAGATAATATCACTTTGAGCTTTCTTTTGAGAGGCTGATAGTGGTGGAAGGGAGGCATTTTATGGGATTAAATAGAAAATCGATACGATAAACAACCCTTTAGCTAGCATGTTTATTTTTATTTCCTTATTGTATCTCTCTTTCTGAGAACTGCCTGTAGCAGAAAATAGGAAGCTCAAAGATTAATGTTGCAGCTGTACTCTACAGATTTTGCTAGGGCAAATTATAAAATAATATGGAAATCACCATCTCATTCCTACAGTCTCAAAGTAACCTCCATGTTTGGAACATTTACTTCATAATTTAATGGTATAAAGTCTAGTCATTAAAAAAATACCCAAATAACATAATTTATTTAATAATTAGACTGAAATTAGTCTGGCTTTAGGTTTTGAATATAAACCACTCTAGATAAATCTAAGCCTCTGGATTATTCATAATTGGCTGTTTTGATAGGATGGATGATTTCCTTTTACCACAAGTTAGAGTGGGGGGAATTTTCTCTGAGGCTTTTGGGAGTCACCTTGCGTAGGAAGAAGAGGTAAATCCTTCATTCTCCTTCCCTGTAGGATACAAGAGCAAAGACATTTCTTTAAACCCAGTTTTCTATCAAGTGGGTTTTCTTGGCAACAGAAATTTAATCCTCCCTTATCAGTATCTCTAAATCCCTAATTATTTTCCAAAAATCTTATTCCAGAACTGTGAGCCTGATCTGTCCTCCAAGGGAACTATTCAGGAATTTTGTAACAACTGCAGAACAGCTACGGAATAATAATGGCAATGTCAGCTCCTCCACATAGCCCAGACTGTATGAAATTTTAAAGGCACGTTGAAGTACCTATTTGGATTGGAAAAAACTTGTTAGGATGTGACTGCATTTCAGCTGAGAGTTTCTTTTAATGTTTTCTGAAACTTTTGTTGAAGCTCATAAAGCTTAGGGTCTGAAGTTTTAAACTTCTTTGTTGTTCTCATATTTGGTCCAAAAGTCAGAACAAACCTAAGTGAAAATATCAGTAACTCTCATAAATGATAATAAATTATAATATTCAAGTAAAGATTTGTTGTAAGGGTTTTTCAATAATGGTGCATAACATAATTAAAAAATAAATATGAAAAGAGGGGCTGTTGTGGAAAGTGGTTAACATAGGAGAAGGTGCTAAGTCTGAGCTATCCACATACCACAGCAATATGCAACTGATCCAATATTTGGGTTCATTCTTTTGCCTAGATGAGTCTTTTTCATGCTGCAGAGAATGATGGTATTGTAAGAACAACTCTAGACACCCCATCTGTGGATCTGCATTTTATCTACCCATATTATGCGTGTCTCAAAGAACAGAAGATTGGAAGTCCTGTGAAAAATCTTTTGAAGACCAAAAGCTTAGAATTAATGGGGCAGAAACATAAATCTTGAATATTAAGTTGGAATCTAATATGCTATATAAATACTGTTTTTACTTAGGGGGTGTGTGGAGACCAAAGACAGGGGAGTGACTTAAAATTTCAGTGTTGAGAAGTCAGAAAAATTTTGGAACCAAAGATTGACCAGGAATAAATTGGCCAGGTGTGTATTTCCTCTATGCAGCTTTAACCCAATGCTCTCAAAGGTACAAAACTTGTCATGAACTTGACAGTTGCTGCAGTAGCTGCTAAGTCTTACTGTAAGTTATAGAACCATAGTACTCCGTTTTAAATCAAGGTTTTTCTTGGAGGCTCTTTATGAATGGAAATAGGGGGTTGGGGTATTGTCTTAAGACTTTGTTTTATTGTCTGACTTTTTTCCTGCCATATGCAGAATATTTTTTTTCTTCTGTCTTTCAAGCCATGACTGAATTCTTTCCTTGCTTACAAGTGTTTAGTGCTGGAGAAGCCAAATAATTCAAAATAAATAATTTAGTAGGCAATGCTTGGCTAACTTTATTTGCCCAGTATATAAAAAGCTCTCACACTGCTTATATTTCCTCAATGAAAAATGCTGCAAGAACTGGACTGAGCCAGTGGGTTACTCACAAATTCAGCATATTCATTGTGCGTAACTTTATACTCAAGCTGTTGTAATGGGTCACCTGAGACACATTGTTCCGCTTTTATAGTTTCAGTTCCATGATTGGATGCCATAAACCATATATGTTGCTTTTCCAAAAATGAATTTTGTTTGGGGACTCATTCTATTATCCACTCTGTAAAATCAGCTACTTCAAGTGCACTAGTGGGGGGCTGTGCCTTTGCCAGGGACTCCATCAGGGAGTCACAACTGATTAGTTCAGGAATGCACTAACATCTAATCAGCCTTCAGCCTAGATCTGATTCTCATGATTCAGCAGAAGCACCCTGGGGAGACGGCAGGAAGGAACAACTTGAAAGTACTCAGATCCCCAAGTGTCCTCACAGCAAAGTGTCACCCAGGCTGTCCCCAGTAGTGTCACTGCCAGGATCACACTGGACCCCAAGGAGCAGTGGGACTCAGTGAGCACTTTCCATGAGTGCTCTTTGAATGTGGCTGTTAAAAGTGTTTCTTCGTAAAAGGAAAACAATACCTTGATTTTGTTTACATTTTGTTCCAAATTTTGGTCAGAAGTTTTTGGTATCCTTTGCAAATGTGCCATGGGTTGGAAGGAACCCTGAGTTGAACTATGGCTTTTTTAATGTTATCGAATCCATTTGGGAAATGTTAGTCTGGTTCATTCAATTAACTAGGCTAAAAAACTGTTCTTTATACAAGAGGAAATAATGTATTTGTTTAAAATCTGTCTATATCTTACTCTTCATGTCAAATTTTATCATCCTTCTAAAAAGTGAGCTCTTCCATATCCTCTCACATTTATCACTCAGTCTGAACTTACAGCAGGCAACTGCTCTTGGACTTTGTTGAGACATGGACCAAAAAATCATTCATTTCCAAAGTTAAAAATGTTGAATTTTATTTGATGTAGTAACTTGTGTAATTAGAATTCAAAACTACTGCTAGCATTTAATAAAAGTGAATGCTAAAATCCAAAGACGCATATTGAAAAAAAAAGAACAGCTTTTCTGCATATGTCTTCTAAATCAATACTTTGTCAAAGCATATTAATAGTGTAATAGCCTAGAGTATGGGTATTCTTCTTCAAGAAAGAATCTATGTATGCCTTCTTTAAAGGTTGTTTCTTCCTGAACTCTTTTGGATCCTTCCTTTATAAACTGTATATTGTCTTAATAGGCTGTACCTGAATTCAGGGAACCTAATTTCTGCTTTTATCTCTTCTAGCAGCCTAAGTTCAAGTTTCATTGAAATTATTGAAAAACGAAGAAGCAAGCACTTAAACCCTTTCTATTGACTCCTCTTTTTTTTTTCTTTTTTTTTCTTTTTTTTTTCTTTTTTTTTTTTGTTTTTCTCCAACAGGATATACTGGGTTGAATAGGATTTTGGAGAGAATCAATACAACATTTTTATGACAGCAGATAATCTTTCTCTTCTGCCTCAGCTCCTCCATTTGTCAAAAAAACCAAAATGATCAAGATCTCTGTTGTAAAGTGCTTCAATACATATGAACAAGGGCAGTTAAAAGAGTATCAGATATATTTATCACTTGCTTTAAAAAGAGAGTTAAAAAAAGAATACAAGTATCTTACTTATAGAAAGATCTTATACAATGCTTCTTGACTTAATCCAACTAAATCTTTCTGTATGAGTCTTTATATCAAAATACATTTTCTGTTTAAACATGGTTGTCCTATTTAGTTTTATTTTCATCTAATGATATAATCCCAAGATGTTTCCTCCAAATGCTACTTCATATTTAGTAATCTCCTTTTCCTTTACATTCTGAATTCTCCGTAATTCTTGCTTAATATTGGACAAATCTTTTCTACTTTTTTCACATCAATCTGATAGCTGCAGGAAAATGTTTAAGTATTGTTCTCATTTATGAAAAACTCTCTAAAATTTTCTTGGGATGTACTTCAGGAAGTGTTATTCCTTTTGGGATGCATCCTTCTGGATGACACAATGAAGCAGGTAGTCAATTTTCATACTTCTTTAAATCTTTGTTGACATGAGGTCTACATCTCTTTTAGTCCTCCATATTTTGTATTTAGAGAAAAGTTTGTAATCATGCCACCCTTGGAAAACAAAAATTGCTTCTAATTAGAAGTGGATCCTTAAAAAGATCTGAGTAAGTCAAATCACTGCAGTTGCTTCATACAGTTGTATGCAATGGACAAATATTTGCCTTAAATTGAATTTTAATAAATGACATTGTACCAACTTTTACAATATGTGTTAGTAATGACAATAAACAAGAAAAAGTAACATTATTCATAGAGTGAATCATACCGAGGCTTCTTTGAGCTTGAACAGACTAGTATATATTTGATGAACTATTTTGATTTCATTTTTTTTATTTCAATTTGAGATTCATAGGTAATATAAAATATGGAATAAAAAATTAAAATTTTTCCTTTTTTTTTTTGCTAATCTGTGAAAATGCATTATCCAATGCTTTACTTTAAAGGATTTCCAAATAAGTTGAATTTATCCAAATTTTAAAATTCAATTCTTAATGTCTTAAGTTATGAACAGGGAAGATGAATAGACTTGCAAATGGATAGATTGATTTTTGTTATGCATAGTCCCTTTGCGCTTCCATACATGCTTCAGAGAGATCATGCAGATTCATTTTTTCGTGAAGTTTGAAACATTAATGGATTTCTTTTGCCTGGAAAACATGGTAAGTAAGTAGCATTGTAATATAAATGATGTAATAAATCATATACCAATTAGAGCTGCCTACATATAGAGAGAGATGTTGTCTTGTCAATGCCTACTTTGGTATCTAACTTTTTATTTTGGGAAGTTTCTGTGAATCTTTGCCTTAGATAGAGAAGGCTGTCCTGCAGTGCTGTTCACTGCAGAACGCATCTGAGCCAGTGCCCAGACTGGAGAGATGCTCAGGCAGAACAAGTTGGGAACAGCATTATTCCTGCATTCATTCAGTGCAGGAAGTATGATGTGTTGTTGTCTTTTTAGCATCTTTTCTGAAATATTTATTTGCTGTAATATTTCCTCAGACTCTACAGTAACTCCAGGGATGACCTCAAGTTTTGGTATGATGCTTTTTCCCCTTTTTTTCCCTCCCTCTTCTTATACTTTTCCCACTTTTTTCCATTATGGCCTTGTGACCTTCATGCACTTTGTATTCTTCCTCATAAATAATGTAAGTAATCCTATACTTACAGTAGGTTTAGCCAGATACAGATGACTGGACATGTGTGATAGCAAGTATCTTGTACCTGACATAGATAAAATCAAATAAATTCCCCATGTTAAAATTCCTCAGGGTAAGAATACGTATTTTTTGCCTGCTATGAGAACAGGGAGCAAAAAATGTTCAGAAAATACAACATGGGACGTTTGCAAATGTTGCAAAAACAATGGTCCAGGCATTCATGGGAGACAGCCTCTATTTTTCATCAAAAATCAACTCAAGTTACAGAAGTGAAGTTTATATTCTGAACTCTATCCTCTTCAGTTTAGGATTCTTAATAATTAACACTCTAGGTTAGGAAACTACTCTCCATGCTTTCCCTTGCATCAGTGAAACATGAAAATTGCTTCCAGATTCAGGTCTTTGATGGGCTTTTCCACTTGCGGAGTGGATTGTCTCCAGTGATGACAGAGGGAGTCTGAAATTAGCACACATCGTAGCATGCTAATTTAGTCCTGCATCAAATTTGCTTTCCAAAGTGGGTGTACAGAGAACATGTCAAGAACACATATCTGGTTTGTATCTCACACCTTTAATGACCAGGATGCTGTTCCTCACATCAGTCAGCACAGCTGTTCTGCTTTGAGGGCTGAAGCTGCAATCTCACTTGGAAATACAGGAGGACCTCTAATATGGTGTGATTCTGCTCTCAGTTGGGTTTCTGGTTCTCTGTTTGCCAGTCTATTCAAACTGGGCTTCCTGAGAGCAGCAGGCCAGTGCAGGTTACTCACCACTGACTGCCAGACATCTACCTAAGAGTGTTACATGTGAGGAAGAGAAATCTGATTCTAAATCAAATTGTTATTCAAGAACATTTACACATTTTCAGTGTTATCCTCCTTTATTCAGGTTCCAATTGGAACTCATTTAAATGAATAAATAACAGAGAAACAGCATATAGGTATAAGTCATTAAATGAAACTGACAGTGCTATGTTCTTTGGAAAGATCTGATTTGATTAGAACATCAAAGTTATTATGCATAAAAGGCATCTTGAAATTGCCTGTTATAAGATTTAATTTGTTAAAGATACAGTATAGAAAGCTGGGTCCTTCAGGAATGAGATAATGTTGTTGGGTCCCAAAGTTTTTGCTTCCAAAAGCTATGACACAGATTGGCTTGTTTGGCCATTTAGAGGCAGGAAAAGGACATGGGCAATTAATGGGAATGGTACAAGCAAACTGGAAAAGCTGTAAAATATGAACAATGCAATGGTATTTTTCTGCTCATTGTCTGGGCTTAAAACCAGTATATATCTATTTATTTCATTAGTATTAAACTCCTCTTCAAGAGTAAATTAGATGCAAGGAAGATAAACTTAGCATACATTACTCTTATTTGTTTTAGCTGAAACCCACACACAATTCCACTATGATACATTTCAAAGACTTACAGAAACACATTTTTGAGTGTTTTTCCCCTGATGCACAGAAACTCTTTATCAGCACTTTCTGGCCATGTATAAAACATTGACATGAAAACACAGTAGGATACTCTCTTATTGTAACCAAGAAATATCTTTGTACCACAAAGGATTAAAAATCAAACAAACCAACCAACAAAAGACACTCATTTTTTGCTGCCAAAATTCAATTCTGAAAAGGAAACCTTGATCTACCTGGCTGGATTCAATCTGGGCTGGGAACAATAGAATGGTACAGACCTTACCTGCACTAAACATGCTCTTGTAGTTCTGAAAAGCTGGTTTATTCACTATAAATGTATCATAAACTGGTTCAAGTTGAATAGTAAATATGTGATGTATAGAAAAACTGCACTAGTTGGAAGTGATCCTCTGAATTACAGATGATGATTATTATTTTACAAGTTCATTAAACATTTACTGGAAAACAGAAAAAAATCTTAAGAAGATTCATCTCCTTTTCCCTTTCCCATATGTTTTATTTCTGTGTGTTCTGGCTGAATTTTTAACTCTGGATTTGTCCCAGTTAAGTAGCTAAAAAGGATATAGTTTGAAAAGATTCTGAGATGTATTATAATTTTTAATGTCCTGTAAATCAATGGATGTCAATATAAAAACTCAGGGAATTACAGTTTACAAACAGCTGCAGGTAAGACCAGAGTAGCATAACTGACAATTAATATGATTAAATTCCAAAAACTCAAAACCTTCCCAACCTACTCAGTCACACTGACTTAAAGGAAGGAAAAGAATCGCTAGAATATTTACAGACATCTTTCAAAAAAACCTAACAAACAAACAAACAAACCTTAACCCTGGCAGTAATACAGGTTTGCAAAAAGTCTTTGAAGTTGAATTATCCTTATGAACTTCACTGGGGGAAACAAAAAAATAGGAAAAGTATTTCTGTGCTTTTAAAAATTATTTTGTGTTAGTTTTTGCATTATACAGAGTTGCTTGTCTTGTTTTTTTGGAATGGCCAAAAAAGTTTTCAAAAGAGAAAGCTGATTCAAGGCCAAGCCTGGAAGTCAGGCAGAGTTGAATCCAAGAAGTACATGAATAGATTCTAACAATTTTTAGGTTCCTAAAATTTAGGATTTGGTATTAGGATTTGAAACAATGGTAATCTGAAATACTTGTTTTTCTGCGGTGTTTTTCTATAATCACAGCTGAGCTTTTCACAGTTGTCTGCATGACATTCAAAGAGTTCTTCAACTTAAAAAGTCCCACAGAACTGCAGAGCTCAAGAAATGGAGCACAGCTAAATATTCTACATTCTTGGGTGGGTAGTATTATATAATTGCAAAGTGTTCATTGGTTCTCATTATGCTTTCTCCACAAGGATACAGAGTACCAAAACAGAAGGTGGTCCCAAATTTTGGCCTTCTGGCATAATAAAGACTTCATTCTGTGTAGTCTGACCTCTAAAATATAATCTATCTTTAAATAAATTTTACATTTAATCTTTTATTGCTTGGTCAGAAATACTTCCTTTTTACATGTTTTGTTCTTTCATGGCTGCATCAGTTTAAATTGATATTTTTAAGCTTTGGGGACAGGAGTTAGGCAGAACTTTGTTACTGCATTTCCTAGCACTTGGAAAAATGTGTTGAGACTTCAGAAATGTGTGTCCTGTGGGATTGATTTTTCTAAAGAGCAGCAAGTCACTTATTAGAAAATGTCTGCTAGTCCCTGAGGATCTTTTCCTATTACCTACCTCTAAATGAATGACTAACATAATGGATTAGGCTGTTCACCCTTGATACATGACTGGAAGACTTTATGAACGAGCAGGAACATATTTTGATTTCACTGGTGTCCTTCCCTATCACTGCTGTTGAAATTTCAAATGCTTTTGTTACTCATCAGAATCCAGATGAAGAATTCTCTGAATTGTGAGAAGGTAACAGTGTTGTTCTTTTTCTCTTTTTGCTTAACCTCCATGTGTCCCCTGCATAATTCTGCCTTTTCCCAGCATCAAATCTGTGACAAGATCAAAAATGGATCAAGTCAGACAGCAAAGGTGTTACCAGCTAAAATGTACAACTAGAATTTTAACAAGAAAATACAAAGGAAGAATTCTAAACATGTATATGCATAAATTAAGATAAATGTATTGGGTTGTCTTAAGGTTTATACAATATGACTGAACACATTGATCTTTGTGAGGCTCCTCTATACTGACGTTGAAAAACTTACCATGCAAACATTGTGTATGGAGAATATCTTTCAGAGAGACCTGCAAGGATGCATTTGAATATATTCAACCATCTTTTTATTTGCATGTTCCATTTAAAGCTGTAAATTACCATTCAAAGGCTGGGATTTTGACTTAATTATTATGATCTCAAATACTTAATTATGATTACGTACTTCAAATTAAAGTTCAAAAATAGCAATAGATGTATTTAAAATTATATACAGATTCCAATATTGGAATCTGATGAGAATTTCTTGCCACAGAAGCTGGGGTTTACATACAGCTGGGTAGCTGTATGCTCTGATCTCACATGTATTATCTCTGGTGCAGGTTGGAGTAACCTCTTGTCTCACTTGCAACATTTTGTAGTGTGTTCTCTGTAGTCATTTCTGAAGTAACATCCCTGAAACCTCTTTTATAACAACTTATAGACTAATCCAAGGCTGGTGGAAGCCTGTTACAGTCAATTCTGTATCAAGAGAGCTTTTTGGCCATCCAGAGAATTGTCAGCTAGCCACATCTGATTGCTTTTTTTCTGCTCCTTTTTTGAGAGTATAAACTGATAACACCATTAATTACTCCACTTTATTTTCTGTTTCTCAAAATTGTGGAAAATACCAGGTTTGCAATGCATCACAATCCTTTTTCTCTCTCTACTGTGGCACTGACAGGAGTCAGATATACTATAATGGACAAGTGTCTTCACAGACAAGAGTCCACTTTGCTGGTAGCAGGATAGCAAGCACAGTGTAACTTTTTCTCTTAAATATGCAGCTTTTAAACAGAAAATTAATTTGTAAAGGTGAGAGAATTGCTCAGAACAACCATACATGTTTGCTTTTATAAGAAATAAATGCCAGTGGAAGTTTTGGTAATGAACAGCTTCTATGAGAATTGTCTACCTCTTAATTAATTGGTCTACAAGCTGTTTGATAATCCACCTTAACAGGTGTAGCATACGCTATGGAACTGTCCCTTGCAGCCTCTAAACAAAGTCTGACAAACACTCTGCAATTAGAGGTTCACATGTTGACTTTAGAAAGACCAGACAGGTGAAGTGACATTCAGACTGTACAATAGAAAGAAATGCAGATATCATCTTCAGAAGCAAGAAAAATCATAGTCCAAGAATTGCAGAGGAACTTTACACTAAGCTGTTACTGCTCAAAGGAGATAAGTAAACAGTGAATTCAGTAATTTGCAGGCCATGTGAGTTGTGCTTCACAAAGAGGGAACAACGAGAAGATCAAAAGGCACAGGGCTCTGCAAGATTAGAGCAATGGAAACTGTTCTCTTTCTTCTCACAGCTTCATGCAGCACTGAGCAAGATCTGGGCAGTGCCTCCTGGGGAGAGTGTCTCTTTTCAGACAGTGCATTCATTATAAAATACTGGGGGTTGTTGTTCTTTAAAATGACTATACAAGAACTAACAGAAACCTTGAATGTACACATGCATATGTTCTGACAGCACTGCTGGTAATTACAAAATATTAGTTTAAAACAGAGAGGGGCAGAACTAAAATAATACAACTTTTGTTTTCACCAGAAATTGGTTGGGTTTTTTTATTTTTATTCTCCCCCATCAAAAGTATTGTTGATACCTTTTTGTATTTAAGAAAAACAGGATTTGAGAAAAACACAAGCCTTCTAGACCTTTTATTCAGTTAAGATATTTTAATATAATTGTTGGTTTACCATCATTACTCATTTTATTGCAAACTGACAGATATTATTGTAGTTCAATGTCCAGTGTACCAGAAACTATGAAATTTAATCTCCTTGCAAGCAGAGCACCTTCTTATGACTTCTAAACTCACAGCTCTGTCTTCAGAAGAGAATGGGCACATAGAGCTGTCTCACTGCAGCATACCTGACTTCCATAATGGAAGTGCTGAATTAAAAAGGGTTGGCTTTTAGTTCCAAATTATTAGATATTTCAGAATGTGATTTACTGGTCGGGTGCTTGAGTTTTTTGTCTTGAAAAAGCAGCATTTCCAGAGGGCAAGTGCTGGGGTGGCTCAGCCTGCTCTCGGGCTGAAACCATCAAATGTCAGTCACCAGAAGAGATCACTGCGGTCTAGGTTACCTCCCCCTGGGTGCTCCCAATCCTAAATTACCTCCCCCTGTTCCAGAAAGTTCTCCCTTTTGTAGTTATTAATTGGTTCCCTGTTATGACTCCTGCCTCCCTGTTTTCCCCATTTGTTCTGAAAAATTGTATCCTCCCCTCTGCTTGTACCCCATTGGTTGTTTTCCCTTTCCCTGCCTTACTCCACCCCCCCCCCCCCCCCCCCCCCCCCATAAAGGGGGCTAGCCCGCGTCTCCTCGGGGCTTTTGCTGATCCCTGATCCTTTCTGCAAGTAAACCTGTTGGAACTCACACCAGAAGCCCCTCCCGCCTTCTTTGCCTCTGGGCTAACGCCAGCCTGATCCATCGGCTGCCCAACGACGTCCTTCCTCTGAGGAGGAGCCAGCGCATGCACCCATGTCACGCTGATTGCACTGAGCCGTCCAGCGAGGACGCTGTGGAGGCCAGCGCTGCGTCCCCTCTGCCCGAGGGCACGCTGGGGCTTGTGCTGACAAGCCCCCGGTTGCGTTAGGCAAGTGCTGTTCATGTAAATCTCACCTTGTTGAGAACCTGGTATGTTTAAGTTTCATTAGGAAAAAATAAGTTTCCTTGTACGTATCCCTAGCATCAGGAGACCCTCGTAAGATACTGAGAATCCTAATTAGAATTCTTCTTCCAGACAGATAATAGGAATTCTTATTTTGCAAGTCACTGTCCCTCCTTTCAGTCTGTTTTCCATAAATGCATAAAAGAAATGTCAAGTGAGCTTGTTGTGCTAGAGAACTGGAACTATGAGGTAATAAAACTCTATGACTTGCATGAGTGTGACACACTTCCAGTACAAAGTCCAAAAGTGTAATTTCACTCAAATTTGCAGAACTGTAAAAGGGTCCAATACAGACCAATAAAGAGCAGCACTTGCACTATCAGCATATTACTTTAAATACTTGACTATGATCAGTAGGAATCATAGTTGATCAATGTCTGAAAATCATGTACTTTTATTTGCATGTTGAAATATCATGATATCAATATTTTTTATTACATTGAAAGAACTTAAGAACTTGAATTTACAAGCAGGCTTTCAGTGTAATTCTCAGATGTACTTATGTAGCATTTATCTGTATCTTTAGATGCCTAATACTTGTAAAAATATGAATGTAACTTCAGAGATCTTAGCAAATCTCTAGAAGAAAATCTCTGCTTTTTCTGCAAGAAAAGAAAGGGAAGTGCCAGCTTGATCACTTGTACTGCCTCTTCCCTGTAGTTCATCTTCTTAATCTGCATGTCTTCAAACAGAAGTTATTTTGATTATTTAACATATAACAAGGTCATGTCCTAAGAAAAGACCACAAGGTTGGAGCGTGGTGCTCCTTGGAATCAGCAAATGGCTCTGTAGATGGGGACATAGAATGTATTAAATTCAGTATTAAAAGCAGAGAGGATTTTACCCCATACTGAGGTACTTAGTTTCAAGAAACAAGGTATTTCTTTAAGGGTCTGGAATTGTTCTGACTCTCACTAGGTAGCATGGAGCATGTTTGAGTGAAGTGGTACAAGACAGAGCTGCAGAGTGACTTGACAAAATAAAGGGATTGTTAAGTTACTTTTGAGCCTTCTCCCATCAGACCATTACAACCACTGAAGCAAATCAAATGGTTACGTAAAACAGTAGAACTAATGGAATGATTTTATTTGTACTAGAGCAAGTCTACTATTGAATGTCCTTTGATTGACTCTAAGTATCTGCATAACTTTATCGGAAAAGACATTTTCTAGCCCTAAAAAAAGTCAAGTGCATGTTTCTTTTTTCCATATTTTATATCCAGGTTAATTCCTGTTTCTTATGCTTCATTTTATCTTTTGAAAAATGGAAAGAGAGGTGTACTTAAATTTTCTTAATTCTAGTGAATAGGGAAGCAACATTTGCAAAGGCAGCGTGGGAAATATTACTTTCATTTTCCAGAAGTAGGCATGGGCATGGCACCCAAGACAGAATTCTGTGTATTTTTGAAACAAGTAGCACATTGAACCTTGGCACAATGATAAGCAGCTGCCAGAAGGACACTAACAAAAGTAAGGGGAATTGTGTAATGTGTGGATATCCATGGAGTTCTGTACATTTTCAGCAAGGTCAGGTGTGCAGTCTCCACTGCTGGGATCTGCACCTGATGCTGGTTATAGCAGGGAGCAGGCTCACTCCAGAGGGCAATAGCTGTAATCCATTTATGTGAGCAGTGCAAAGTGACTTTTCTTTTCTGAAAGTCTTGCCTAGAATGCCCCCCAGCACTCAGAGCTCTAGACTGTGGCCACCACTCTATAATTTTCCTCTAGAGGGATGATGCCAGCTGCTCTATCTCACTATACTCAGATTGAGTAAGTCAGCTTTGCACTTTCCACATGGAAGTCTGTAATACTCATCGCTTGAAAGAATTGTAACTCTATGAATACTTAGAGCTTGATCCTCTTTCCATTTAAGTTATTTGAAATTTTGGTCACTCGAGCAGGTGGGGTTCTTGAAAGGGCATGGTCAGGCTTCAGAGACTCGGAATTTGCTTGTAGAGACAAATTCTCAGTCCTAGCCCTGAATCTCTGGATGCTCATGGTAGATGCTTCCTACATATCAATCTATCATGAAATGTTTTTTCCAGGATATTCCCTGGAAAATGTCTGATCTCTTGAGGGGATTATTATATGGATGATTTAAGAATTATTTTCCTTTATGGGGTGTTTCTGATGCATACAAACATTCTCCAGTTTGTAAGGTGAGGCAATGTTAGAGAAACATCTGTATAAATTAATGGAAAGCGAGGGGATTTAGTATCCAGAATCCAAGATGATAAATGAACAACAATTTTTGCAGGGAAAAACAGTGGGCAATTTCCATACTGATTTTTATGTAGGTCAATGTAGTTTATATATATATATATATATATATGTATGTATATATATATATATATGATGTATATAAATGAAAAATATTCTCTCTCTCTTTTGCTTCTTTTGCTTTGTAATTTCTTTTAATTACACTCGATTTTTATGGCAATAGTAGGTTTGGTTGTTCTTTCTAAATGAGCTGTTCTTGTCAATGCCTGTTGGAACAGTGTTGGGGTTTTTTGAGAGATTGAGGAATATTGTTACTTTATTCTGTAATATTAAATTCTTTTGAGGACATAAGCTATTTTTAATCACTAGTTTTTGGGAAATAAAGTTGTATATTGATGAGTTTGCTGTAGGGTATTATAAAAATTTCCATGCTAGAGTATTTAAATATATTAACCCATAAATATTAAGGAAAGAATTTTTATTAATTTCTTTAAATTGATTAAAAATATTGTAAACATTCTTGGAAGCAAAGCTTCTTGATATCTCATTAGAATGAAAAATGTAACTTTTGGCTGGGAAGGGGTACCTTATATATATACCCTGCTGTTTTGAAGCTTAATTTGGACCAAAAGCCTACTTCTGAATTTTGATATATGAAATACCAGGCTTATTCATGTCTAACAGCATGCACTGAAAAAAGCTTTATTTGTTGAGCTCCCTTCCAAATGCACTGTAGAAAAAATTTTTGCCTACAAGTTGAGCATGTGGATATCAGTACAGGTGACAAATACTTCAGAAAACAATATTAATCACCTGAAATATAAGAGACATTTGTTTCTGTCCTTCAACTCCTTGGCCTGGAACAGACTGCATTGGAAATCACTCAGACAGAAGTCTTGAACTGATAGGGAGTTTGTGTGAACACAGTTGCTGTACAGTGCAAACCTGTTTCGACATCCATCATTTAAAGGACAGACATAAATTTAACTTGTATCCAGCTGCTCTTGTGTTTAATAGTGACCAGATCATAAAGTGATTTTAGAAAGCAGGGCTGCTAATGAATATGCATTTTTAAAAGCCACCAGCCAGTGTCAAATATATGAACAACTATGAAAAGAAGCTAGTTCTTTTTATCACAAGGATGACTTCCAAGATTTTATTCCTTATTTGACTCAGTGTATTCTGCACATATCTCTAGAGAAGAGGTCAAAATAAATTGTTTCTTCTTTGTGTTTAAGTACATTAGTGACGTTTGACTAGACATCAAATCTTGGACAACGTGTTCTCTAATGATGTGAACTTGATAACATTTCTATCAGACTGGTATTTTGGCTTATTTCATTATTTCAAAAGGAAAAGCAAAAGAAAAATCTTAGCCTTTTAAAAATAAATTTTAAAAACATTCTGAAATTTACAAAAGACCATTAGACCTTGCACCTGCTGTGTTGACTTCTGCTGACCCCTTTTGACAGAGCAAAACACACTTAGGTTACAAAGAATGTAGAGTATTAAGTAAGTTCTCAAGTTTACTATTCTAAAAAGAGACAATACCTGCACTTCTTTTCTGAAAAGAAATGAAAGCAGCAAATGTTTAACACATCTGAAAGTAACTGTAAAGAAAAGGAACATAATTTTCTTGCTAGAAGGTAGGAAGCCCTCTCCTCATTGCTGTGTATTGGCAAAGCTTTACCAACTTGGATAATGCTATGCTAGTTTTTTATGTTTTACCATCTGAGAAGTTGGCTTGGCAATGGATCATCAATTCAAGGCTCTCCCATCAACAAAGGCATTCCTTAAAATATGTAAATACACAGAAACTTCCTTCAGTCTTCACTATACAAACCTCTATAGTTTGTATTTCGGTTCACATTCAGGGCTTGTTGATCTTAGTCCCTTCTCTAGCAGCTTCTCCTATGAACTGGAAAAGGCCTTGTCTGTGTTGCCATGAAAACCCAAATCAGCTGTTAAGCCAGCAGACCATGACCACTGCAAAACTTCTGTCTAAAGAAATTATGTCAATTCACATACCAACTGTCTCTGTCTGAAAGCAGTAGTTATGCATTTATCAATGTGAAAATCTAATTCTTCAGGCTGAAACATATTTTTTTTTTATTAGCATGCAGTTTACTTTTCATCCAAATATGTAGAATGAGTAATTAGGTGGAGAACTACCCAAAGATAATGGTTTCTAGACAGCAGAATAGCATAAGCAGCATGTTAACTTCTTGAACCACAGATTTCATATATAAAGATGTTGTTCCTTTATTTTATTCTATTTCAGACACAAAAAGTAGGAATATAGATTTTGAAATTGTGTATGACAGCTCACAGATGCAGATGGTTTGTAACTAATTTTAGGCTGCATTTCCCATTCAGATGAAAAGATTCTAATGTTAGAATTTTCATGATACATGAAAATGTAGATAGAGCTGTCTTGAGAATCAAAAGTCATTTATAAAGGTGTCATTCTGCTTTGGATGGAGAACTGCAGAACTCTCTTTTCTTCATACTGGTGCCAACAGACTAGGAAACAAGATGTTTCAATACCATTGCCACCAACCTGTGTGTCATTGAACACCTGTTTTTACATGGTCTATTTGAAGATTAATTGCCTATTTTGCAACAAAAGCTTCTTGTCAGGAAAACCCTGTCCTGAACAATGCTTTTCCAGATCATTACCCATAATGTAACCACATATACAACACAATGATTATTGAGTAACCACATTTAAATACTGTCATTTCCAAGAAAAAGACAGAAAATTGCTATAAGTATTCTGTACTCACTGTCATGGCTACGGTTGACTGCCAAGTGTTTTGCCTTTAATCCACCCCAGTTAGAGTTGATGTACAAATTTTAAGAAAGAGGCAGTGTAAGCTAAACAAAAACTTCATTAACAGCTCCAGGACATTTTACCCAAAAAATGCCAACATCTGGGAGAAAAAACAGGCAAATTATTAGTTTTAATTTTTGCATTTTGCAAATGCAGCATATATATGTGATACCTTGGTTGCAGTATTTTTCATTACTCAGATTTTTCGGTGCCAGACGTCTGAGAAGATGGCGGGACTGACAGACATAAGAACTGAAGATATGTTTGATCAGAAAAAATTATCATGATTTCAGAGCTTACAAAGAAAATGCAATGATTTCTTGGCTTTTTCCTCTAAACATTTTCCCACATGAAAACCTTTGCAGCCCCAACCAGCTCCACAAGCAGGAATGTCTGTGCACATACAAAAATCCTAATGAGAGCAGCTTGGCAGGACACAGTCTCCATGTGAATGCTGAAAACCATACAGCTTTGCAAAGCAGGCCTGCACCAAATCAGAGAAGAGCACTTGAAGCATTTTTATTTGTGCACACATAACTGAAACTTTTATTTTTATTTACCTTTGTATCTAGGCCAAGCACAAAACAAGCAAGCTTATCTTTCCTGCAATGCACTGTATTAGAGTGATCACAGTGATAGTAATGACCAATTTTTCTTTTGCAAAACTACTTCTACAAGTTGGTTGACAAAAATATTAAAATTTTGCCACATCTTTTGCTCAAGATTGCGTAAAATCTATGTTGCATTATCATACCAGCTTAGATTAACACCACTATGTACAGTGGGTACTCAGTGGTTTTCTGTGTGATGCCACATATTTTAAACTTCTTTGATAAATCAGTTGTTGTCCTCTACATTTAATAAAGACATGCAAATACTGAAGATCCTTGTTCGTGCTTTTCTTCTCAGTGTTCAGTCTAGATACTTATACAGCATTGCACATCTCCAGTAAAACACTATCAGCAGCAAGAACTCAGTCAAATGGACTCTCATTTGAAAAGATACATATTTTGGTATAACAGCAGGTTCAGCAAGGCCTGTTTTTACTGTTGGTTAAGCTTGGCCATACCACGCTGAGAATGGCCAGCTAGCTCAGCTGTAGAGTATAAAACCCTTTATAATTTCAGAGTTGTGGTTTGAGTTCAGCATTGGATGCCACGTAAATGATGGGGTGACCCTGTCCAGCTGCTCACCCAGACACTCCTTCTCTCCCCCTTCTCAATGTGATGGGGGAAGAAAGGAAGGTGAAAAAGCTGTGAGTGGAGACAAAGACATGGAGATTCCCTGCCATTACAGGGAATTAGGCAGGATTTGGGAAAAGTGAATGTAATTTATAATAGAGTTGGATGGCAAGAAACAAATAGAAAAGCTAAAAAACTTTTTCCCAAGCTCAACTTCATTCCCTGTGGCCCCCATACCTGCACAGGGACACCTGAGACACATACAGGAATTGTCTATAAAGTTAAAAAAATGTTTCTATGACAATGTGGCTGTACCAGGAAGAGAGAGATCAAGGTCTCAGGTAACCCCTGGTTTCATCTGTGAGTTATTCAGTCTGCCTCATTTTCATAACCTTTGACAAAGTGAAGAACAGGTGTGGTTTTGAATTCCAGCATTATCTTTATACCTCTGTATTGGATTTCATGCTGTAAACTCTTCTTATGAGCATTTTAGTAATCTCACTGTGTCTAAAGAGTGAAGAAACCTTCACTACTTAATCATCACAGTATTAATCCAGGCTGGATACTTAAAAAAAATTCTTCCCTTGTTTGCCTTCCTGACCCTAAGAGGTTCAGTCATTTATATTAAATGAACTTTGCTGTGGACCTCTGTGCCAAACCAGCGCTGCAGTGTTAAATGGTGAATATGAGATACTATCATCTTGGCTACTACATGAGATTGCAATTAAAGTCATCTTCAGCTGCTAGTTGCTTTTTCTTATAAAGTGGAAACATGATATTTCAGAGGCTGTTAATTCCTAGTCTTTGCTGCCGTGTTCTCTCTCTGATGCTGTGGTAAGTCAGAAATCAAGGCAGGAAAAGTTATGCCCACAGGCCTGATGTGAAGGTTGAGCTCCGTGGAGTTCCTAAAACAAGTAAAAAGTTATGATTGAATTAGGGCCATTATTCACAGAAAATTGGCATTTAGGTTAAGACAGTCTCATGAGTGCAACTGCAAACTCTTGAGTTAGAGCAGAACTGCCAAAATGAGTAGTGTCCTTTCCTGCTTTAGTCTGTGACCTGCAGCTTGGACATTGATGACAACACACAGCAGCCACACTCTGCTCAAGGTGCAATGCTGGGCTCAGGAGAATGTTTACTGTCATAAAGGGCAGTGGAACAGCCCCAGTGTTGGGGAGCAGCTGTGTGGCCCCTTTTGGATTGCAGCATTGGACTTAGTGCCAATGTTTTACTGAAGTAAATCCCGTTTCTAGGATGCAGGCTGAATCCTCTCTCTGTAAGGGCCAGGGCCAATAAGCACATGGCAATTCAGCTGAGTAGAAGGTCCTGGGTTCAACTGAGTGGCACAGCTGAAAGTGTGATAGGTAATGAATGAAAACTAATTAAGCTCTTGAATTGCCCCAAACCGGGCCCAGAGACACTGTCAGAGAAGTGGGTATTTGTTTCATTTGGTGTCGGGTGTGTGGGGGATTGTTCCTCCAAACAGACACACACAGAGCACTCCATACAGTCCAGTATTATGGGTAAAATTCATGAATATTCATCACATTCCTTGGGATAGGAGTCGTTATACAAATTACTTTTGGAAGTCATTAATATCATTAGCATACGTGCCATGCATGCGCTCTGTACCCTGGTGGTCACACTGAGGAAGGCTCCTCTTCTTCCTCAGGGGTCTTTCTGATGAAGGCTAGTAGTCTTCATCGCGATGCACTTTTCACCTTTCTTTCTGGAGCATGTGCAGTCCTTTGTAGAATGATTCAACAGTTTTTGCTCTGGTTTAAAACAAATTCTTGTTCTTCTTATCTTGACAAGATTAAGGCAAATCCTGCTTCTTAGGTTTTGTGATTAGCATTTGCTGTCTCTTAATAGTTAACTGTGCTTACATGAGTTAACTATTGATCATCCCTTTCTCACTCTAACTGCAACTGGGCCAGCAATTGCTTTAATTGATACAAAAAGACATAAATAGGAAAGTATTTCTTTTGAGTGAGGTGCTTTGTAGATCATTAGAGTCAGTTTGCAGGAGGACTGGAAATTTAGTAGGTGAGGGCTTTTTCTTTATAACAGAGTAGGAAAGAAAAATGAAAGCTCTCTAGTTAGTCATTGCTATTTCAGCTTTTCCCTTCTAGCTGTTTTATCTGTTTTTAGGCAAAAATGTTCTTCTACTTTATAAATTCATTAGTAAGGAAAAATAGTTAGGAACTGTTCAAAAACTTGTTTTCTGGAAAGCAGTGTATTGCTAAATGCAGAGGTTTTGAGGGGCCAAATTTGAAACCAAAGTAAGAAAATTAGTAGTAGTATGCACCTGGCAAAAAAAGGAACTGAAAAGTTTTAACCCTTCATTTAGCAAACCAGAATGGAACTAGTGGATTCCATTTTGTTCAGTTTATTAATGTGGTTTTAATTTTTCTATTTTGCTTTGGTACATTATCAAGGCTAATAGGTCAAATTCTCAGTAGTTGAGCAGTAGACATTTTTAATCTGATGATTAAGGAGTAAAATGGTGCCATAAAGATCAAAAGGCATCAAAATGAAGTGTCGTTATCAGTGGAGCCCATTTACACTGGTGTCTGGTTTTATCAGAACCAATATCTAAGGACTTGTGATTTTTAAAACTGAGAGGCTACTGTTAATAAGAAATATGTGGGGAAATCATCTAATGGTTTTTGCATTCTGAATACTGCTACTATTTAGAAATGAGTAGTACTCTTTAGAAATGAAAAATGTCTCTGACTTTTTTGCAAAGACTTCTTGGACCCCTTAGACTAAGTGTGTATGGAAGGAAAATATTCCAGTTGTCTGAAAGTTGCACTGTTTCATGTGAGATAATTGCAAAGTGCTATTATTACTTCTAATAGTAGTATGCTACTTCCAGTAATAACATACTAGAATAATTGTTTTTTGGAACAGAAATCATATAGTCAATAGGCAAGTAAGTGATATTTCACTGGTGATTTAAATGTCTACTTTTGAACTAGACTGTCTAGAGTCTAGGTTTTTTTCCCCAGCAAGGCAACTAGAGCAGTAGTTCTGATTGATAATGTAATTTCAAATTGTATCACTTGTATCTTAGTATTTCATAGGTGGATACAGCTGCTATCCTATCTTTGCAACCACACTGCCTTTAACTTCTGGAGACTTGTAAGGTATGACCCAATATGAATATTTTATCAGTCTAAATCAAACTTCATTCTTTTTTAGTTTAAATGTTACAAGTGCTTTGATTGTTAAGTCCCTTAAGTGGACTGTAATACCACCAAGATGAGGGAGAAAATTTATACAAGCTTCAGCCTGCTGCTGTGTTTATAAAGTACTTCAAAGTAAATGCAAGTGACCTACATACCACAGTAAAGAATCAGTTTAACGGGATTGTACAGTGAATAAAAAAGAAGTATAATATGGATTTTTAAAGCTGGAACAGAAGTTACTTACAAAAACAGACTTTTAATGATTTAGGTGGTATAAAGGTGTATCTGTTTTTGAAATGGCCTATCTATTCATAATTTATTAATCTGAAGAGACTAAACACCCACTAGATCAAGTCAGTTTTTTGTAATCTATGAGTGTTCATTAGGAGATGAGTTTCTGAGCTTACAGATTTGAATGTTGGCAAAGCAAATATACATTTCCACATGTTAAGATTTGTACTGGTTATGAAAATTCACATATGTCACACATGTTTGCCTGCTACCGTGTGCCTTGTGGTGTCCACATGCTAAGTGTGTTTCTACACTGGAAGTAGTGTCTTTACTGAAACAAGCAACTGCCATTAACTTTCTCTGTTGTAACAGACACAAAAGGTTCCCTTTCAGTCAAAACCCAAACCCAATTGATAAACTACATCAGATATCAACTAAATCCAGCAATCTCTCCAGGATCACTTAATGGAATACTCAACAATGGTCTTTGTGCTACTGGAAAGTAAAAGGAAATGGGTGAAGAAAAAACATACATAACTTGCTAATGATGGATTTCTGTATGCAAGCATTGTTGTTGGATTACAAGGGTGTTCCCTTTTTCTTGATTGTTAGAAACAAAAAAGGGACGTTAAGACCAATCGAAATGCTAATGGCTCCCATCTAAGGAGCAAAGCAGTGAAAAGAACTGGTGCTCAGTTTTCTGGTAGTTAATGACTGAAACCAATTTTTTTCTCAAATACTCAGTTCATGAAACTAATTGGTTTCTATTGTTGTATCACAAGATGTCTAAGCATGTGTATAAAGGATGTTACATTTTTGGTCCTGACTATTATTAGTGGCACCTGTTTGGTTTCAGGAAGTATTTTTAATTTCTTCTCTGAGGTCCTCATACTGATTCCTGGCACCCTGCATTTGTATACTGTGTGGTTTCTTTAGATATGTTTCAACTTTTCACTCCACGGCATCTTTCTTATGGGATTTCAGAAGAAAAAGCAGATTGTAAAATTTTTTTTAAAGGCAAGTAAATTAGCAGCATTATCACCTTGAGGCTGTCAGAAAGGGGTTGAATCTCATGAAAATTATGATAGAAAAGCTAAGCTTCACTGATTGCTATGAAAAGCCCTGCAGACAGTGTCAAACAATACTTCTCTGATAGCTGCTTGTTTGATTTGGAGTCATTCACTTCTTTTCTCTGTGGAGGTAAACCTGACAGTTTTGCTGTTCTTAGCAGGGCAAAAAGCTCTGAAAAAATCCAGTCATATGCAATTATGTTCTGTCATGTACTTGTGCGTCTATTGCTCTGGTTTATTTAATTTTTTGATAGAAGTTATTTTTCCTGGTCTCTAACCTGTTCTATATATAAAAGTTCCTTAGTTCATTCAAGTTTGACAAAATAGGCTACTGTTTAAACAATTTTTTTTAGTTCTTATTAGTCAGCATAAGTACCAATTTCTGGTTTAGAATTTGGAGTCAATCTAAAGCTAATCCTGCTAAAATTAAATTTTAGAATATGTTTTTAAACACCTTGAAGGTTTATTTTCCTAATCCATTTTTTTTGCCTATAGTGTGCTACATTCTTTCTAATTAAGGCATGATTAGTGGTTCTATAGTTACCATTCACCCACTCCTTTCCTCAAAATGCCAAACCCAAGGTGCTGCTGCTGCTGGATCCTATTCTTTCCTTAATGGATTGTGACATTTTTTAACTTTACCCATTGTGGAATGAATTCTAATTCATCTTTTTAAAGAAAACAAACAAAACCCCCTACAGCAATTGCTAAAACTTCTTTCATGCACAAACCTTACATCAGCAACTTCTTCAAAGGTGCTAGTTGCCTTAATATGATATGACACTTGCTGCATGCTTCTGCTCTAAGTGACATTGAATTGCTGGGATATTGGCAAGCCTATCCAGTAGACACTCAGCTTCTCTTCCTCTGGTTCTTGTTCACTTCACTTATGCTGAGTCCTCTGTTTTTTCTTGTCATTTGAGAATCTCCTAGTCAATGAAAACCTTCTTTTGAGACTAATTAGAAACAAACTAGGTATTTTCTTTGAAGCAAACATGCTATAAAGAATTGCACTGTCTCATTAGCAATAAAGACGTCTGCCTTGCCAGCTGAGGTTTTTGCAGCTGATCTTAGTATAGTTATAATATTTAACAACTGTATATATTGAACATTGCTTTCTTGGTATTCTCCATGCTGCTTTTCTTTGCATACACCATTCCATACCCATAATTACTGCTGCTGTGGTAAGATGATGAGCAAGTGCTTGACAAGTGCTGAAATGAACACTTTCTCATTTCTTACACTAATTTAATATACACTAATAGAGTAACAACATACAGATTTTCATAGTCACATTCTGAGTTCTTGTTGATGCCGTGATGCTGGGTGCTGTAGATGCACAGTACTTGCAGGTAGGGTGGGTATAGATTACTGTCTAGATGTGAAGAACCATAGATTTCTTTGCCTTGTGTCTAAGTGTCTCATTTTACTTTTTTTTTTTTTTTTTTTTAAACCAGGGAGGCTCTTAAAAGTTTGTTTTACACTAACCTGTGACAAAAAATTGCTATGACTGATGCCGAACAAGACTATGCAGAGAGACACTGTTCAGCTTTCTTGTATTGTAAACCCGCTTTACTTCCATTATCTCTACTCCAAGAGTGCAGCTCTTTGTAACAGTGAGGTAACAGGAGAGTTGCAGTATGTGTGGAGGGCTTCACAAACAAGTCACCATAATCTTTTGTTCATTACAATCTTTCTATTTGCACAATTTGCAGTGCATTCCTTTCCCCTGGCCATTAGTCTAAAATTACTTGTTCCTTTTGACAACATGCCACTTGTGTTTGCTTCTTATGATTGTAAAATACTTCTTAGAGCCATTCTGAAAAAGAATTTTATCAATTCTTTGTTTCAGCTGCTGAGATGTTACTGCTGTGTGCCACCTAGTATTTCTTAGCAGTAAGAAAATCTACATGAGGGAAAGAGGGATTAATATCTAGTAAAAAGTAATGAAAATAAGTTGAAAAATGTCAGGTTTTGAGGGAGGATAAACTTTTGAAGCCATGTCAAGTCTGTGCTGGTTTGCTGGATTCTTGAATTACTGGTCAGAGAGTGAACAATGAAGTGGCATATTTTACTCTATCTAAATTATTCATCATAGTTGAAATGTAAATGCACTGCAAAAAGCTTGAGAGGCACTAAGCAATAAGTTTTAGTCAATAACAGTTGGGTGATAAACTTGGAGAAATCCTTAAGAGGCATCAAAATGGCCTGTAAATTCCTGGTTACCAGACAGAACCAAGACCCCCATGCTGCAGTGTTGAACATACTGACCAGCACTGAAAATACAAGAATATTAAATATTACAAGCTAAGTATATAGAAATAGAAAAAAATATTTATGCCACTGGTCTTATAGACAAGGAAAAAACTTGTGTGTAATTATGCCAGAGCATCTCCAAATTTAGGAAATACATTTTATAATGCTACTATCTGGACTTTTCTGATTTCTTTCACACGAAACCCTGAGCTAAATTTTCTGTAATAGAATACCCTCCTGTTATCTCTCATTTCCTCATCAGTTCTTAAAGTTTTTGCTTTAAACATGTGCCTTATGCCTTTTTATTTGTAAAGTATTTAATTTTGCAAGCTACTTGGAACAATAGTTTTTATATGAGGGACTGTTTCATGCAGTGTGGCTTTTTATGTCAAATGGCATTATTCATTCTCTGCTTTAATACTGACAGCCTTCTACAGGCAAAGATGTATTCAAGATGGAAAATGTTTTGGATATACTAAACAGAAGACTGAAGTTGAGCAAGTTTAACTCATACAGGTAAAGAAATATCTATTCTGCCTGTGGTATTTTATGCACATTGGTATTTCCACTGGAGTTTACATATAAATACCTTTATCTGCTTATCTCAAATACAGAAGGAGTTCATCTGGCATGCTTTAATTTGATGTATTATTACAATTAAAAATCCTGGCAAGTTTTTAAGTCTGGAAAAGCACCACTCTTCGCGTTTGGAAAAGCATGTTTTCCTCTCTGCTTTTTGTTTTTAACCAATAAATCATTCTCTCTTGATGTTACAAACTAACACAATCTATAATAAGTGGTACAGGTGACCTCTTTGAGGGAAGGAAGGTGCTGCTGTAATAAGTGAACATTCACCTGGGTTTGTGTTGCTGGTAACAGAATTCCGCAGTGATTACCATAACAGTAAACCTGCACACACGTGCTTCCTAACCAGCACATTCGTGTCAGGGAAATGTGTGGATGTGTTTATCATTCACTGAAAGATGCAGACTGGTTACACTGATTGACTGTAAGATGCTGTGACTAATGAAATAGCGTACGAAGGTGTTGGTGCTAGGATGGACGAGGGAGGGAGATGTGATGGCAGTTAAAGAAGTGCACTTACATCATCAGTGTTTTCTGCCTTTAACAGGGGAGACCTGCTTTCTATAAGCTTCCTTTTCTTCCAGCTGGTGTCAAACACTGAATATTAACCTTATCTTTCTGGAGTTAGGACCATTGATACATATGTCTCAAATTAAATGGCAGAATGAGTCATTCCTGGCAGCAGTGGCTGTTTATTAATATTGTGGATCTGCACATGTGTTTGGGGAGATGCTCTTGCAGGGCTACGTTGTGCTACAGGGAGGAGATAAACCTTCCAGTTCTGAAGCTTTTGATCACTGTGTCCAGCCTTGCAGCTTCCTGAGCTCTAGATCTTTGAATCTGCCTTTCAGTTCAGCCTGAGGAGTTGGTGCATATTTTATTTCTCTGTACTAATGCTGAACAAGTAACAGCCATTTTTCCTGTATCTGCTTCGATTCTAATTACCATTTTTGTTTCTTCTCCTTTTGAGTTTTCTAGAAGAGCAGAAAAGAGGGGGGATTTTTTCCCCCCCAACCAATGAAGATGCATTCCTACAGCAATGTGGGCATAATTAAGGTCAGAGCTGGGTCTTGAAATATCTTCCTATCTCATCCTCGGTCTGGAGACATCATTAACAAATGCTGTGTTTATGCTCTTGCACTAGAGAGGTGTTGACATTTAAATTTGTTTGGTTGGGGTTTTTTTCCCCCCCCTACAGGACAAAAGAAGGTGAGGGAGGAGCTGCCTGTTGCACATTGATGAGGTCCTCTCTCAGTCATCTCTTCTGGAGGCTAAACAGACCATCTTGGAGCTGAGGTGGGGTGGGCTTGCAGTGACTCTCAGCCAGGACACCCATAATCCCAACACATTCAGCATGTTTCACAGATGTAAAAATGGCCACAGATGGGAACAGAACTTCCTAAGTGCTGGACATGAGGTTGTTTTGCAAATACTTCCAGGACTAGGACCGAACTTTGAAGGAGTACTTAAAAATCAAGTGAAGTAGTGTGTGGTCCAACTGGCACTCATTGATTTTCAAATTGAACAAGGCCAGAAAAAGACAAATTGCAGCAGACACTTGGCCACACTGCGCTGGGCTGAATGGCAAGTAGGTGGCAGCAGGACATACTGAAAGCAACATACCTCAAGGTGCTGGGACTTGGCTGGGTCCCCCTTGTATAAATAGCCCTGCTGAGTGCCCAGCGCGGCCATAACAGAACATGCTTGTGTTAGTGAGCTTCCAAGCATTCATTACTTTATAGACTCAAATTTTAAAAAATATTGTAGAAGCTAACATTTCTAGCTTTTCTATGGTGCAGTAGCTAGTAGAAAAGCTCCCATGTAGCTGAAAATCTAGGGGGTAATCGGTTAATCTTTCTTTAAAATACTAGAGCTTAAAAAAAGAATCACAGTGGATTATAAAAAAAATGTAGAGGCAAAGAAAGTGAAACTGTGTAGGTTTTTTTAAATTATGTGCACTATGGGGCCTAAGACAAACCTCTTGGAGTTTAGCTACCCCTACACTAGGGAGTCTGATGACTTCAGTTTGAGATTGGAGCCAAACAACGCTGCTTTGCCATGGGATACACAAATGCTCACAGTCCATCCAGTCAATGTTTGTAATAGAAATGAAGTTCCACCTCAATGGCCCAGTCCTTTTGTCTCTTGAGTTTGGTTTTAAACATGCGATTTCTCTATCCTTTGTTATTCAATTGTGCAGTGTCTCTGTATGTGTCAGGATTAATATTCATAAAGTCCTCCAGGCAAATTAACTAGCCACATGTCAAATTGTAATGTCTGACTTCTTTGCCATCGTTAAAAAGGAGAATTGAGAACTCAAGATTTGTCTCTCCTGAGCTCCTGCTTTGAAGTAACATGATGAACCCATTTACAAGTGGAAATATTAAGTTTCTGGCATACACAGGCATATCCATGTAATCACCTTCTAATTTTGTTATTCCCCTGATATTACCCTTGTCCCTTTGAACCCTGTAAAATTCAGGCTGCTTGACCAAGATAATTGCTCTTGAACAATGCTGTTTTATTAACATGCACGTCAGCACTACAATCCGGTCCTGCTGGGGCCTTGCTGCAGTATGTATGAGAGGTACACAGAGCACCAGAGAAAAACCCTAAAAGAAGAATTCAGATGCCTGCCAGCCTCCTTTTTGGCTCTTTTCCTCTTTTTTTTTTTTTTTTAATTTGGGCACATATCAAAACTCCTCAGTTCACCAAGCAAATGTGAAGCCCTCAAGAGTATAAACCAGGGTCAAAGTAGACTCTTGCACTAAGATTGTAGAAAGGATTTTCTGTTCTGCAGATTTTCTCATCCATACACATTGGAGAACAGATGATTTTTCCTCTGCCATTGGCAAAGAAATCCACTCTGTTTAATTGTATTATTATCCTGTGACTCAGCAATAGCTGTGCTATTGTATCTCAGTATTCTGGTTGACAGTGCTTAATCTCCAGCATAAAATTTTAGCAAGGCTGGTAAGGTCAGCTATTCTTAAATGGACAGCTATTTCTTACAAGTCTGTCCCTTGATGGGGCACAAGAAAGAGAAGGAGCAAGAAAAGAAGTTATTTTAATATCCTTGTGAAGGTCTTTCTCAAGTTATAGATACCTTGAAAGAACTTCTCGTCACAGACTTCCGATAAGAGCTGCAGTCTGGAAAAATGAGCACAGACTTATTCTTTGTTGTTCTTTCAGATAGCATCAGTCTGCAGTATTAATTAGTCATAGATCACTATATATATATTGTCAATACAATAAAAAAATTTTAAAAAGCACAGATTTAGGAGAGGAAATCAGGGTCACAATCAGGACCACCAATAAGCCTTTGTTTGGTAATGTTCAGACCATGGAGAAACCTGCACTGGCATTTGCTGCAGGATCTTGCATGCAGATCATACTCAAATGAAAGGACTGATTACTCAAACCAGGATAAGAGTATCAGCCTTACAATGAATCATGGCAATGAAACAATATCCTAATATTGTTCTTTCATTCTGTTATGACCTTTGGCTCAAAATGACAGTAGACATTACACACTCAGCTGGAAGCAGCAGAAATTTTAAGTGTATGTGAGAGGTTTTTGTTTATTAAATTAGGGACTGATAAAATATGTAAATCTGAGATTTGCACCTTTTAAAGTTCATATAAGCTCAATTAAAAGTCTGACAACAATTCAGATCTGGAATTTTGGTCTAGTTCCTTTATCAGTGGAACTGCCCTACCTGTCTGTCATTTTCTTTTTAATACTGCACAGTGGAATTTAGTAAAAACTGATCCAGGAATTTTATCAGAAGTATCACACCTTAATATGAATACTCTTGCTCTCTGTTAGTGTAGTATTTCTCCAAGGTTTTCTCTGTAATCAAATGTATTAAAAGTGTTTTGATCAAATTGATGACTAAGAATAGTGCAACACACAGAGATACCTGGAAAAATCAAAGCAAGTGTAAATTAAGAATAAAAAAAAGACATAACTATGTTCTGGACCCCCAGAAAGTGAATAAAACCTATTTTATGGAGGGACCAGCATGAACTGAGTGCCTAGAGAAAGGCAAAGGTTGACATGGTACTTGTAAAGTTCAAGGCTACTTTGAAGACTGAAATTTCTTTGAGCCTGTTGGTTTAGCAGGGAAAGCAGTAGCAGCATGCCAGGTTCTGGATAGGCAAAAAGATTTTGTGGATACCAGCAATACTTTTTAACACAAACTCACTTACTCGCAACTAAAAGAAGTACCAAAAGACATTTGAGTTAAAGTTTGCATTTATTTTAAAAGTTGTTAAAAATGTAGGCATCTAAGATTTAAGAGCAATTAGTGTTAGAGCTATTTCCCTTAATCTAGTTCACTTTACTTAATCACAACTAGAAAGAATTACTGATTGTAGCAAATTACAATTTGCCAGCACAGTACTTTCACTTTTGCGGAATCCCTTGTAGGTAGTAGTTTCAATTTTACTGCAAATATTTTAGCCATTTCAGATCAGAACCCAGAAAGGATTTCCTAGTTGATTTATATCACTGAATACTTTATATAAGCTAGTATAAATTAGTTTTCTCCTTATTTTATCTGTGTGAATGGTATTCCAAAATGTCTGTCTCTTTTTGACTGCTGCAAAACCTTCTAGTAATCTCATAACCAATGTGTATTAATTTCTTTTTTTAGCTTGGAGGATCTTCTGTCTTTTACATGTTCTCTTCATTTTCCTTATCACAGTTTTATTTAAGAGTGGTACTGGACTGCCAACCTGCAGAACTCTTTGCTTCTTTGTTTCTAACTGGTAGAAGAAATTTCAGGCCGTAGTTTGAGCTAACTTGATTTGAGGCTTTTCTATTATAGTACTCAAGATCATTGTATTTTTATGAATTTATTCTTTAATACTACTTCTTTATTTAAGAATTTCCAGGTTTTTTTGTGGAACTCATAATGCCCCTAACTCTGTGTGTAAATAGGTTGTCTAGATTTTGCCTGACCTGATCACTGTGAAAGCTGAAAGGGAAACTATAGGCTACAGTTGGTCCTGTAGCTGGTTTGATAATTCTCAGTAGCTCCAAAGCTAAGCCAGATGGTGCTTGCAGTATTTTGTCTCATGTTTCATTCGTGGAACCTGATCCACACCTCTGACCAAAAACCAAGTAAATTGGGTTTTCTGATGAAGAGGTGTTGGGGTTTTAGTTTAGTCCTAGTTTTTTTCCTGTTAAAGGAATTTTTTCCCATATGCATGTTGCTAGGGGACAAATGGCTGTACTTAAGGAGGACAAAAGAGCTGCCCACTGGGCATGGGGTAGGTCTGGCTACTCCTTTGTTTCACCTGGGTGTGGGGTCAGTTCGCTCTCAGTGTTCGGAGAGAGAAGCTGCAGAGAAAGGAGCTGCTAGTTATTTTTTTCAGCCGTTTTTCTTTCTGCTGGAAACAACGCCGGGATCCCAAAGCCGCTTTCCCTGCCCTGCTGGAAGCCGGGCGGAAGCCGCCCTTCCCTGCTGCTGCTTCAAGCCTTCGCTACGCTGTAGCCGTGTTAGTCCTGCCTGCCTGGGCCTCTGGGGGGGTTCCCCATTGGGATACATCTCGTCTGGCCTCCGGGATTTGTGCTCATCCCTGCCGCTCCAGCCTGCCGTTTCCAGCCTGCTGTTCCTGAGAGTCCGGGATCGGCTGCCCAGGGGTTTGTGAAGCCTTTGTTCCATCCCTTCCCGGGATCCCAGGGCACCGGTGCCGCGTGCTCCCCGAGCTCGCTCCGGAGCGCCCCCTGCAGCCGCGGGGGAACCATCGCACCTGCCCTGCTCACCGGGAGCCGCCAGCGCCCCTGCCGGCTGTGAGCGGAACTGCACCCGAGGGGAAATAGCCTGACAGCCGAGAAGGCTGGGACTGGGTTTGTGTGTGCTGTTACTGCCATAGTTATTGTTTGTTTGACTGGTTATATATATAATAGTAAAGAACTGTTATTCCTGTTTTCCCACATCTTTGCCTAAAAGCCCCTTGATTTCAAAATTATAATAACAAGGAGGGAAAGGGGTTACATCTGCCATTCCAAGGGAGGCTTCTGCCTTCCTTAGCAGACATCCGTCTTTCAAACCAAGACAAGAGGTAAAGATTTCTGAAGGAGAGCAGACCTCAGAGGAAAAAGACATAGTGCGTTGAGATTTTTATGTACCTGCCAAAGCCTGATAAAACGTCATTAATGTAAACAGATCTGTGAGTCTCACTCTGGGGCCAGTCTTTACAATTCTGGTTGTGGTATCTGTGTAGAATTCCTTGAATTTTTCATTCATTTTTTAATTACAAGACTTCTCAAAGCAAAGCACGGAGCTTTCTCAGGTCATGAGCAGTCAGTGCGTGCATATGGTGTAATCCCATCTGCAATGCTATATGCAGTAATCAGATTGTCATATGAACTGGAAATGATGAGTCTGCAGAAACTACATTCATGTACTGGAAGAGTCTGATGATGTTGCCTTTTATTACCTTTCTCCTTCAGATGAGCACTATCTATAATTAACTATGGAACACAATGTTCTGCTTAACCCAGATCATCATCTAGGTTGGGAAAAATTATTTGAAATGTCACTCAAAATTCAAAATTTCTTGTATCAAGATGGAAAACTAAATATGTTAACAGTTCTCATTTGATTAGATATACCTAATTGCTTCTTTAATTTGTGAAGCTATTACAGAAAATAATTTCGTGTGGTATACATAATATAGCTACATAGGGTTAGGTAACAGGTGAGGTTTTGTCCTTGATTTACAAAACTAATACAATTTGAATCTTTCTGATCTTCTTTCAGTATTTGATATTTTGTACAAACACTGAAATTTAAACCAGATGTCAGTCTAGAGTTAATCTGCACTTAGCTGCTGGTTGTCTTAGCATCATAGACCCTTCTCTTGTGCAATACTTTATCACCTTATTCCCTCCAAGCTCCACTCTGACACACTATCTTTGATCCAGAAAATGTGATAGTAGAATTCATCAGAGATATTCTGGATAAGGAACAAATCACCTCCATAGATGGTTTGAAAATATACTTTTTATTGCTGTACAATAAAAAAGCATATTTCTTTTTACATTTAGCACTGTAGAGTAGAAGAGTAGTTGTTGTTAGCACATCCTGACTGTGCTCAAGCATAAAAACTCTACAAGAAGGCACAGTCCTGTTGTGAATCCTGATTTAGGATCCTGCTGATGGCACATTTGTTGTGAATCGGTGATTTAGATCACTTAAAGAAGCACTGTCAGAAAGTATTAGCAGAAGTGGGCTTAATATAATGTTCTAAAAGTGCAACTTAACAAAGTTTGATGGAAAGGTTCACTCTCCTACTGTACAGCACAGTCATTTGGAAAGGGATTCAAAACTACCACTGCACAAATTGTACTACAAGGTTGTGTGACACTCGTCACTCAGCAAAGATGTGCTGTTGGTACAGGGTCTCTGCCTGGAGGAGTGACCCTGAGAGGTGTCCCAGCTCAAGGGAAGATCACTGCCCTGCAGCCCTGCTACCCAGTGAGGAGGGGTCAAAAAAGACTTACTTAGTCTGTTGTATTAATGGAATAAAGTGGTTGGCTCTTAGTCACATTGCATACAATGGGAAAGGTGTGCTTGAGGCTCCTTGTACCCAAAACTTTCTTTGTCCTTTTATAAATAAATCTTGCAAAAGCCACATGCTGTTCATGTGTTAATTGCATGATTTTGTTCCAAGCTAATATGTTTCTGCTCACTGTGTCTGTCACTGCTCATTTATGGGTTTTCAGAGAACACATTGAATTTAGAGGAGTTCAGGCCTTTACCTCCTTTGGAGCCTCTAACAAAATAACTCATTTGATTAAGAGGGCGAGTGAATCTGTCACAGATCTATAGGTCTCCCTAAACATAATACCTGTTATAAAACTCATTTAATGAATAAACTGGTGGAAATTATGGTCAGAACCCACATGAATTAAATTTTGAGGGTTCTCGCTTCACATGATTCACTGTTAACAGTGTAGGCCTATTTGGTTAGTGAGCTTTCATGTGAGAAAGGAGATATTCTGTGGTAAATAGAATTTCAATTTATTCTTCAACTGGGTCAGTTCTTGGCTACAGGCAAAACTGGTTGATGTTCATTGTGTTGCTGTTGTACAGAGGAAGCTG
The DNA here is from genome assembly GCF_965178545.1 of Coloeus monedula. Lineage (NCBI taxonomy): Eukaryota > Metazoa > Chordata > Aves > Passeriformes > Corvidae > Coloeus > Coloeus monedula. The sequence goes on along the minus strand of NC_138795.1, from coordinate 12,412,584 downwards.
CAGGTTATTACAAATTGTCATATAGGCCCTTGACAATGACCAGAACTTCATGCCTTATGATTTTGTGACCCACTAGTAAATAACTAAAAGTAGCTTCTTATTGGGTCTTATCATCAAAGAAGGAACTTGTGACACTCCTGAGAAACAGGTAGGGAAGTCTTCCCAGTCAAGTTCCTAAGCAGAAAACTACTTACTCCTAGATAAGGAAAAGTAACATGAGAAAAGGAGAAGATTGAAAAAACTCTTTGGTTATCTGGGCTGGATAGAGAATGCAGGGAGAAAGAAATGCCTGTTTTGATCTGTGAGTCTGGGTCAAGTGTAGAAGATACATTTAAGGCTTCTAAAATTAATATACAAACAGCGCATAAATGCAGGGGAAATATTGCATGGATCATAGCATGTGCCTGTACATATTTATAGGAAGGTGCTAACATTTCAAGATCTCTTGGTTTTAGACTAGTAAGTCTTCCCCACTAGTGCTTTGATTTTTGTTCCACCAAAGCTTTTCGGAAGCCAAACCACTCAGAGTATCTTATCCACAGAGTGGAACATTCAGTCTGGTGCAAGTCCAAAACCCAGTTTCAAAGCAGTGATAATTTTGGGGCAGCAGGGGTGGAGAGATTGTCTTTTGACAAATCTGAATTTCACTAAAGGAATTTGCACATCTAGTGATGTGTATAACATAAACTTCTGACCAGATTATGAGGGTGGTCACATAACAATAAAGCCCCAGTAACCTTGTCTGAGTTCAGAGCTGCCTCTGCTTTGAGAAGGTGGTTGGACTAGACACCTCCTGAGGTCTATTCCAACCTGGTCCTGGGCAATTCAGACTAGGAAGAGGAATATTTTAAACAGTAAATGAAGCTTATCTAAAGAAGAATTTGTAAATTTTCATAGTAGATTATTTATTGTTGGATATTTTCAAATGAGGACTTGGGTTTCATCTAAAAACCCCTCTAGTTTAAATAAAAATTACATCAGGAAACTTTAAGGCCCTTTTATAATGGGGGTATAGACTGATTTACTGTAATATTCTTTCTAACTCTATCAATATAATCCTCATTGAATGTTTTTATTCTAGAGTGGCTTTTTCTATCTTTGATTCTTGATTTTTCCTAAGACATTTCAGTCTTTATGTATTTTATTATGTACAAAATAAATACATTACTATCTGGTATTTATTCTGTGTATGTTTGATAGAGCTTAGGGAACAACTCACATGGAAAATGCACAGAACTTTTGCTGAAGCCAGTTGAATACTCATTTGTGATTTGCTCTTGTGTATTTAAATTTACTAAAATGAGAAATGAAAATGTGACTAGTGTGGTGTGAAAATTAAGTGAAGGATGTTTCAAACCAACCAACTAAGTTAAAGGACTTAATGTATCTGCATGAAAGGACACCCTTTGGATTCCATAAGGATTTAAATATGGAATAAAGAACAATCCTTGCTTGGAAAGTAACATAACTGGATAGAATTATGAAATGAACTAAAATCCTTGGAAACAAACTAAAATAGAGTCACAATTCGGACTAAGAGGTTAATGATGTAATAACAAAGATTCATGTGGAAGATTATAATCTAGATATTAGAAAGAAAGCAGGATCTGTTGATGAAACACAGAGTTTTAAAAGAAACATAACGATTTAGTTAGAAGGTTAGCCGTGCTGAATTTAGTTAAAATAGAAGTGAGTTTAATGAATTAAAAGTTAATAGTTAGTTAAGAAGAGCTGGACCTGAAATGAGTTTTCAAGATGCAAGTAACTGATTACTAAATAACTGATTACCTGTTACTTTTATGTTTGTTTAGCTGTGCTTAGAATGAGAAGCAGAAACATTGATAAGTAGATCTAGGGAACGTAAACAACTGTCAATTTCCTCCCCATATGAAAACCTATTCAAAAGTCATGCAAAGAGAAACTGGAAGGTCACCAAAAGTAATTTGTATTGTCAAAACCCAGGAAGGCAATAAAGGTCAAATCGAGGAAGACCACTTTTACTTCATCTTTGAGACCACCGACTCAATTCAGAGAACATACTATGCATACTATGCATGCTTAATGACATTTAAGCTAATTTCCATATGAAGTGGAGAATGGGAGGTGTTAATGTCATAAACATGCATTTGTAGTTTGGATATTCATAACTTTTGTAGATAATAGACTCTGTATCAGTTCGTACCTTTGCACTGTGTATTAGGGAAGTATCCTGCACAGCTGCCCGGCACTGGAATAAACACATGCTTTCTAATTCTAAAGTGTTAGAATTTGTTAGAAAATGTTAGAGTCTTTGTCTGTCTCATTTGGGTATTGATATTAGATCCATACCCGTATTTTGGTAATTCAGTGATACAGAACTTTTCTGGCTAATAGGATTGATGTGGGAATGTGCTCTTAGTTTTGCCTCTATCTACAATGTGGATGAGGCCTTTTTTCTGTCTTTCTTCTGTTACAGGCTGGTGGTAAAAACAGCCGAGAAAGCTGTGTTGTGTCAAACATATTTCAGTGTAATGCCAGTAGTAGTGTAGAATGAGACAATGGAATGATCTCACAGTGGAATAATTGAGAGAAATTGGGAAAAATTTCAGGGTCTCCAGAGGTACAGGGCCAACTTGCGAACTTTTTGCCACAGACCAAAAATAATCTTCCCATGGAGTAATGTGTGTTCCAAACCCATCCTCTGTGTTAGCAATACCTAAAAGTCAGATTCATTTCATGTGGGATTGTCCAAGATCCTCAGTTTTGTAGTTGATGTTTGGTATCCCATGAAGATGATCTGATGCCGCTATTTAGGATTGCTCTCTAGAGAACAGAATGACTACAGTTTAACTGCTGTGAATAACATTTAAGTCAAGGCAGCCTTTAAAGGAAAAGTGAAAATGGATTTATTTTACTCCAGTGAAAAATTACCAAAGCAGTTGTGTTTAGAGACTCTGATGCAGAGGAATAAACAAATACTTGGAGCTTTCTGGCAGCTTGTAGCTTTAAGATGTTTTCTCAGTTCCCTTCCATTACCTGATTGTCAAATTAAGCTAACTATAAAGATATTTCACACAGCTCTTCTGGGGTTGGATCCACTTATTTCTAAAGCCCTATTCTTGAGCTTGTTACCTACAAAATAGATTCCAACTTGTGATGAAATAGTCTCTTTTGCATTCCTTTTTCTTTGCTGTCTTTCTATTTAATACAAACTCACTCTTAGGTCCCTACTGACCGCAACTGATTCAATGGCACCCTGAATTTATGTCCTGCCTGTTGGGTTCTGTCTAGTATAGCTTCCCTGCTGTCATACATGGGGTTCGTAGCTGATTAATCTATAAACAAAACTACTTGCACAATGAAAATACATAATACATATCTGTTGGGGTTTTGGGAGTTCCCCTTCTGTTTACTTTTCTTCTCTTGAGGAATTTTCCCCATATATGTTGCCGGGGCAACAAATTGCTGGGTGCTTGGGAGAAACAAAAGACCTGGCCACTGAGGGAGGAGTCCAATGTCCTACTCTTTTTCACCTGGGCTTGTGGGCAGTTAGTTCTCGGCGTTTGGACGGGGAGAGAGGCTGGAAGGAATTCGTCAGCATGGCAGGCTTCTGTTTTATTGGCTGCCTTCCTTCTATCAGAGAAACCCCAGGATTCCCAAGCCCACCTATCCCTGCCCCATTGGGAGCTGGGCTGTGGCCACCTTGCCCCCGCTGTTCCTTCGAGCCTCCGCTGCTCTGTAGCTCTGCATGCCCTGCCTGCCAAGACCTCCTGGGGTTCCCGCTGCAGCTCCAGAGTTCAATACATCTTGTCTGCCACGTGGGATTTGCACTCGTCCCTGCTGTTCCAGCCTGCTGTTCCCGAGGGTCCGGCCAGACACCGGGGCCAGCTGCCCAGGGGTTTGTGAAACCTTTGTTCCATCCCTTCCCGGGATCCCAGGCCACCGGTGCCGCGTGCTCCCCGAGCTCGCTCCGGAGCGCCCCCTGCAGCCGCGGGGGAACCATCGCACCTGCCCTGCTCACCGGGAGCCGCCAGCGCCCCTGCCGGCTGCGAGCGGAACTGCACCCGAGGGGAAAGGGCCCGACAGCCGAGAAGGCTGGGACTGGGTTTGTGATTGTTTGCTGTTACTGCCATAGTTATTGTTGTTTGTTTGCCTTGTTATACATATATATATATATAAAAGTAAAGAACTGTTATTCCTATTCCTCATATCTTTGCCTGAAATCCCCTTAATTTCAAAATTATAATAATTTGGAGGGAAGGGGGTTGATTTTTTTTTTTTTTTTTTTTTTTTTTTTTTTTTTTTCATTTCAAGGGAGACTCCTGCCTTCCTTGGCAGACACTTGTGTTTCAATCCCAGACAGTATCTTTTCTTGGGAATGTTGACTTGGATACCTTTGTATCACGTCTGGGTGTATGAAAGTTCATGTACATATGGGATTTAGGAAAAGGTTGACTTTAAAACTGTTTTATTGTAACAAGATATAATCAAGTGTGATGCATGCATGTAATTTCAGGATCTTCACAGGCACTAGTCATATTAAAAGACTAGTTCATTTGAGGATGCCAAAGTATTAGTTATATTGCTTGCTGAGTCCAGGGACATGGTAAGGAATTACTGTTGCATAATTTTGGTAGTTTTCTCACTATAACGGCTCTCACTAAAGAGCTGGTACTTTTTCATTATATGAGAAATGAGTAAAGAAAAAATGGTGCTTTGTCACATAGTATTATCAAGAATAATTAATGTTTGTAAACATGTGGGCATGTCTGATTGGAAATTGCAAAGGGAAAAAAATGAACATATGCTGTTTCCACTGTTAACAGTTAACACATAATAGGTAATAGTTGTGAAAGAACTGGCCTATTTGGCTGCATTGACTAAGGAAGGAAAACATTTTAAATTGGGATGATTCTTCAATAATGTCCTTTCATTGGGAAGTCTGGTATTTTAAAGAAATTCAGTTTCATATGAGAGAACACTTTATTAGCAGCTAAAATATGAAAAGACTAAGCCAGCCCCTCCTTTGGACTAGAAAGCTGTACACACAGAATACTAATATATTCTGTCTTTTGCTTTGCAATGCCTGTTTTGGAGCTTGGAAAACTGTACATTTGACTGGCAAATGAGGCATGGTAAGATTCAGTGAGCAAAAGATGAATGTGATCCAGTGTGGCTCAAAGGAACAACCTGATCACAGTTTAAACACAAACAATTACAAAAATTACTATCATTGTAGTACTTGTGTTCCAGTTTTGATAACAGGGCAATATTACTTCTTTCTTCCAGAGAGTTCTCAAGATAGTTAAAAAGCTATTATTTTTGTAGGAATTACTATTGCAGATTTATTATTGTAACTCTTAAATATTTCAGAGTTAGAAACAGCACAGCAGCATCCAACCAATGTAAATTTTCCCTTTCTTTGTTCATAATCTATAAAGAGATGTTTTGAAACCAGAGAGAATCCAGCTGTATGGTCTCAAAAAAAACGCTGCGGGTGCACTGCTTTATTTTACTGCATTTATTACACCAGGAGTCATTACCTAGGTCACAAAGCCGTTGCTAAATATTAACCTCTTTCATTACCTCTATCATATTTGTGCCCTGCTTATGAATGTCTATTACCTCTGACCAGACCCATTTCTTTCTTACAAATCATGGTGATATCTAGGAGGTTATTAAGGTTATATGCTTTTATTCAGAAAGTCAATTTCCATTTAGAGAGTATAACATTTATTGTTATAATACAAAGTAATTTATCTTTAAAGGATGTCATGTGTCACTGTGAGCTTTCTGGCAAGTCTAATGCTACCAGCTATAAAGAGTAAAAATTGCTCTGGTGGAAGAAACAGAACATTTCAATATAACAAACTTTTAAAAAAGGCGCTCAGCAGATAGGAAAAAATCAGAGAAGACTAATTTTAGTTAATATAGTAGAAATTTTGGACATGTTTAGTAGATCAGTTTTGCACAGAGGTTTTCTTCTGCTATATATCAAATTATATTTGTTACTCAGGTAGATAACAGTAAATGCTATAAATGAGACCAAAATCTTTAGCAAAGCTTTAAAAGTAGTTCTTTCTTCCCCCTGCCCCCAAATTAGTTTGACCTAGTTCTCAAATCAAACAGGAGAAAATATCATGTCATAGTTGAAATTTGTAATCTATTCATTAAAGTCTACAGGGAATATATTTTAAGAAAAACATAAGTTGAATAATTTATTAGAATTGCTTAACATTTATTTCATTCAGAGCAGGATCTGAGATCTACAGTGTGCATGTGGAGATTTTTCAGTTACTTTATATTCCACTTTGTTACTTTTTTTTTTTTTTTTTATTAACTGAAAGGAGGAGAGACAGGAAAAAATGGACCTACATCCTTACTGGTACCTTGTCTTAAAGATGTTTGCAAGGTATAATTGCCTTTCAGTTGGATATTCTCCAAGGGTGTCCTCTTTCTCTTTCTTTTTCACATTTTACTGGACACTACAAAAGAGTAGGGAACAAAATAATCTTATAATAGATAGGAAATTACTTATTGTGTGTACTCTTTTAATTATGCTTTTATCCCTAAAGCAGGAAAGAACTGAAGGCTTCAAACTCCTGTTTAAGAAAGTTTTTTAACTTTCTAGAATCCTAGACAGAATCTACCAGAAAATTTCTCGGACAGTTTTCAAAATATTGACACTAATTATGGAAGTTTTTAGAAAAGAATCTGTCTCTTGTAAGGTCTAGATGTATCTTTGATAAATGGAAACACGTACTCATCAGGCAAATCTTATAATGTGCAATAAATAATCCGCATGAAGTGGTTGCTATGTTTGTAAGTATGAGGTTTGTCCCTCCCTTTCTTAAAGGGATTTTGCAACCTCAGACTCTTACACAGCCTTGTGGGAATATAAAACTTTCCAGACTCTGTAATTATGCTAACAGTAATGAAACTAAGAAATTACAATTGTCATTTTCTTAGAATATTTTTACATTTGTGCTATTAAAATAAAAAAGGGAAGAGAGCTTTCAAATGTGAATAAATTCAAAGGTCATATTTCATCACATTGCCAAAAACTACGTGCCCTTTTCTGATGTCTGTTGACTTTTAAGTTCTTGATATTTCTCTTGGCAAATTCCATTTTGAATTCAGTTTTCTTCACATAGCATAAGAAAATTGCACATATTATGTGGTATAATGAAGCATTACTGTAGTTCTGACTTCTTATTACAAGCCTGAAAGTGAATTTAGCCAAGGCGAGTAGGCAGAAGTCATTTTCATCTGGTAGCTGCTAAAGGTCACCAATGACAAGGCCATAGGCATTCCTTTCATTAGAATAACATTGCAGTTAAACTAGAAACTGCTTTATTTTAGTGCTTGAAAGAAGTATAAAATTCAAGTGCATAATACCTTGAGGATAAGAAGCAACTGTCCTTAGCTTGCAACTAAAACATCTTGATGAACTTCTGAGCTTCTCCAGTAAAATCCAAGATGTTCATCTTCCTTCCCATATTCCCTAGCTAAACTTTTTCTTCTCCTACTCCTTTCCTGCAGTCCAAGCCCCTGCTAAAATACCCTATGCTTGAAAAACATCATCAGTTAATACATAGCATGCTGTTACAGGGCACCTTTCTAAACTGTTGCAAATACTGTTGATGTTTTCATGCCAGACCTTAAAAGTGTTATGCTTATATTTTTGTTTTAAAAGTACTCCCAAAGAGCAGTTGACTATCTCATGGAGTATGGGAAACTGAGATAACCCCCACTGAAGATACAGAAGTGATTATAATGGGATTTTAATTACACTGCAGCTACTGGCTTTCTGAATCTCCACTGACAATGAAATCGAGTCCTCACTGAGTAGGGTGAAGCTTTAGCTATTAAAATTTAATGACCACAATCTCTTTCCTTGTCTTTAAATGAAAATTGGTTTAATATTGATAGCTTGAATATTAAGTCTGCTCTGCACTGTACTACATTACTGGAAGTAGCACAAGTGGTCTGACCTGCTTCTCCACTGCCCTTCTTTTGGCCTTACTGAACTAAGGATGTGATGTTGGTTTCTCAGCATGTTGGCCAAAACAACATGGTGGCTTTTTTGGATGAAGACTGCTGTAGCAAATTAGGCAGTTGAAAGCCAATTAAACTGATTTCCTGTGCCTGCTTTTTCTTTTCCTTAATGATCTAACCTTTCTACTGTGGCTAGATCTATCCTCACTCAAGGTATCTGATTCAGGGAGAATTGAGGTTTCATTATTTGGTTTGAGTTTTTCTGGGGAGAGGGGATGTTTCAATGTTTTGGGGTTTTTTCCCCCCACTATATTACATGAAGACATTTTATGTAAGGCATATGTTTTATGAAAGAATAGACACATCTGTCCTGTCTAAATGGAAAAATAACAAGTCTCCTTTTAAAAATGGGGATGACATTTTCTAGGTCCCTCTTCCCTCCTCCCCACAACCCCACCTTGTCCAAAACCATTTACCAAATAGTGGACTCGGGTTGTCAGAGCTATTAGAACAGTCACAAATAAGTTTTTCTAAGAAAGTACTTGTCTGATAGGTCTTAAATTTTGTTAATTTTCCACCGAAAATATTTCTTTTAAAAATGTGTAAGGCATCTTCTCTTAAGATAGAAGTGATCTTGCTGTAAACTGTTTCCTCACAGCCTCCAAGTGCCTCTTCTATTCAAAGAAGCTTCATTGTATAATAGCTGTACTACAGAACACTAAGATAATATTTCAGTGTTATCAGACCTTTGACATTTCATTCTGGTTTTGCTTGCTAGACTTTTATTTTAAGTGTTATAATTGATGTGAGGAAAGAGAAAAGAAAGGTCTTAGGGCATGTTAAAATTCAGAAGAGGGAAACATAAGCATGGTGTAATAGAAAAGATTCTGTTCTTTCAACCTATAGCTTTATGCTTGTGTGTACAGGAAAAGTCCATGAGGATTTTATTTCTTATTGCTCTATGCAATCATGTACTAAATTTTATTTGTGCATTAAAGCATGAGAATGACAAGCTGGAGTGTTTTGTTTTATGAGGAGAAAGGGAATCCAAAATGTTTTGAACTAAAATGCACAGTTTTGACAGGATATCCAAATGGTTTCACAGAATACTGGGCAAGTAATATTTCAGATTGGATTAATTCTGTGGGATTCAACCAGCATGAGTGCTAAGAGGAATTATTTTTATTGTCTTTTCATCCTGTAGAAATGATTGGACAATTTTGCCAGCAAAGCAGTCTTTGCAGCATAGGCTGAACACAGAGTATTCTGTTCAGTTGTGTCAATCTGACTTTTTTGCCTAGATCTGAACTAAAAAAGAGATGGATTAATTTCTAACTACGCATTTAACCTTTGGCAAAACGAAGATGGAATTGTCAAGTGGGCCATGTAAAGATCTTTACTGAAGGTTAATTGCCTGTGCTATATAACTTCCTATTTTACTGTATCTTACATGGCTAACTTAAAATCTGAAAGGACTGATGAACAAGTATAATGGCTTGCGCATCAGAGAGGCCTTTTCAGTTTCTCTTCATTTAGTGAGGACAATTAGGCTGACTTGGTCCCCTATGCTTGTTCTTTCCCAGTGGGGTTTGCCCAAGCAATAGCTGAAAACCTTTTGATATTTGCTCAGCCACATGGAGGACTAGTGCTGTACCCAGAGTAATGTTCCTTCAGATTTTTCCTGGAGATGTCATGGGATAGCTGCAGGTCACGATAGTCCATTGAGCATCCAAATGCAAAGATCTCCAGAGGCTTCAAAAGCAGGGAGTTCTTTTAGCCTGCTTACCCAAAGTGTTACTTTTGTATGATGTCCACCTAAAATAAGGGCATCCCATTGGGGTTACTGCTCTCTGTAGAAATGTGTTTAAATTGTTATGAGTGACTAATATCAGTAAAATCACATGTAACAATTCAGTTTCTCTGACTAAACTAGTTACCACTCATCCTTGGTGCCAGAGAATCCAGTGTACCTATCACCCACGGGTTCTTCCTTCCCACTCTGGTAGAGCTGAGTTTGTCAGACTCTGTGCCTGATTCCAGGTTGGCTGCTGAGGTTTTGGTGTGCCCAGGCCCACTCAGATGCAAGGCTCAACATTTGTGTGCAACAGGTTTACACACAAGGACACACTATCAAAATAGAGCTGGACACACAGAAATGGTATCCACATAAACACACACTGCGTGAGTAGCTTAATCCTGGGTCTACAGGCTGATAATCAGAGGAACACCCTTTTTCTGTATATCCCTGATCCTACTCAGTGGCCACATTAACTTGAACTCCACTGGACTTCCCACACCTGCACACAGTGGGGTCTCCCTGGTAGCTGGTCCCTGCCCAGCTGCTGGTCACTTGCTCTTCAAACCCACACTTCCCCATCACTGAGTGGCACTCAGAGCTCTTGTGCTATTTCAACTCTTCTTCATGGTTCTATTCTGATGTCTTTGTGCTCAGACAACCTTGATGCTCATAAATCCATTAGATGCCAAGATATATGAATAAATAAGCTTTGGCAGGCTGTCATCTGAAAGAGGCAATGATTAGTTTTATTGCTTTGCTCTGGTTTTCACTGAACTTGACCTTGAGTTTGTGGGTGGTTTGGGATACTATTTTCTGAGTCTATGACTGAAACAGATGCTTAAGGTGAATTCAACCCAAATTTTATATTAGTTTATGTAACCAGTTCCCCAAACACTTAAGATTCCTAGCATTCTAGTTCATCCCAAAATTACAGTTTCAAAGGGGTTTATTCCATGTTTTTTCCCAGAACATGCAACATAGTGGAGAAAATTCTCCTTGTTTTCCTTTCTCAGAGTTGTATTTGCCAAACAATTAATTTCTCTTTAAGTACAAACTTTGCATCCAGGTTTTGATGGTTGACAGAAAAGACAAAGCCCTGTATTACATGATCTCATGTAAGTGAAAGATTGACATAACTGGGACTGTCAATAGCATAGCTATATTTTCACTGAAGTTAAAATGGTGACATGGGTCAGGCAGAGAAGGAATATTTGCAGTTACAGGGAAGTTAGAATCACAACTTCTGAGGTAAGAAAGTATAAGGATGCTGGTGGAATACTTTCCCTAGATAGTCAATGTGAGAAAGAAGGCAGTAGATAACCAGGTGATGTTCTTGCTCTCACTTGCTTAATTGAGGAACACATAGTAATTAAACCCCCTTCATCTGTGGAACAAAAAACTGTTTAGGCAGTCATATGTGCCTCTGGCAAATCTTTGTAGATTATTTTTTCTATGTGTACAAGCACAGGAGCTACCTGTATAAACTTCTCTTTCATTGGAGAATCACATTAAAAACAAATGTTGAGAGCCAGGTCCTCCAATCTGTTTGCTTTCCTTTCAGGAAACCTGACTTTTTTAACCCCTCAGAGTTACCTCATTTAAAATGCTAATAGTATGTTATACATGCTGTGTTTAGTTCTCTTTAAACTCAACTCCATTAGTAGAACGGTATGAATTGCACAGAATGACCAATTAGTGGAACCAGAAGCATAACTGTGGCCATGGATAAACTCATGATTCCGAACAGAACTTTCAGTGTATTGAAGGTCTTTCTGTAGATTGGTAAAAGTCTCTTAAAACAACTTTAGAAAGATCATTCACAGACACATTTTCCTTTGGCTTTGCTATAGTCTTCAGGCAGAGCTTCTAGCCAAGAACTCTTGACCCCTACTGATGCTGTGATGGCACTTTTGAAAGCTTAGTTCAAGCCTTCAGTGTCTCTGGGTCCACTGAAGTTAATTATGGGGAACTACTGTGTGAAAAAAAGAGTCTCATTCCTTGTTTAGGCATAACATTTATTGGCCTCCTGGGATGAGGAAAGATCATGATGGCATATTCAGGTCACTTCCTTGACATAGCAGCTGTAAGCTTAACTTTTAAAAGTTTGACTTCAGCTATGAGTTTCTATTGACAGTAATTGACAGTAGCTAAAAAATATGATTAAGTTCTCACCCTCTGCCAGCTTGTCTTCCTTAATTTGTACTTACTGATATAAGTCGACAGCAGTTTAAATTCCAAAGAATGTGCTGGCTTGGAATATTACACATGGTTCACTTAAAAGTGACCTAATTCTGAAAGACTTTGTAATAATTTTTTGTGCAGAGCTAATATCCTTTTTTTCTGTCTCAAACTGTTTTGCAGAGATTTGTTTTTGTAGCAAGAAGTTACAAATATGTTTATATTTGGATCTAGCTTTATATTATGATCTATATTATCATCATCACATTCTGCTACTAAAAATGTAAAATTCCTAATTAAAAAAAAATTATAATAAAGCCTAAAACAACAACAACAACAAATTCAACTCCAAACCCAGACATATTTAGGTATGTTAAGTCCATTTTACAATGCTCTGATATTAGGTGGTAAATTGAACAAAATCAGCTTAGGCAAGTGTAAGACACCTTGTAGCACCACTCACTATATTTTCTGTTACAAATAAATGTTGCATCTTTTTTCTTGATGAGAAACTATTTTTTTAATGTAGTGGCAAATATATTGCAGGTCCCACATTCATAACACTTGGTTCAATTCTTTTTGCAACAGATAATGTATTTGTAATTGTTTTTTCCATTTACAAGAGAGTGAGAATGAGAAGAGCAAATGTAAGTAGCAACATGCAGCTCTGATCAATAGAGTGCCCACATACAAATAGAAGTGCACTAATTTCTGTAGGGCAGCCTTGAGTCATACAGGAGATGTTGATTATATACTGTCAGTGAGCAAATAGCAGTAAGTTATTTTAAAAACAAGTGTATTCTGTACACTGCATAAAAAGTACAGAATGTGAATGTGAGATGAATGAGAGAGCTGGGCAGAAAGAGAATGAGGAATAGACATATTTCTTATTGCATCTGCTTGATGTATTGTTTCCTGTTACTTTGTAGGTGTCATTGTCTTGCTTTTCTCAGAAAGACTGAGGGCAGGGAGGGAGAGGAAACTAATTATTAAGTGGGAGTTGGTAGTGAAAAACTGTGAGCCTTGGTGTTTTGCAAAGAATGGGAATTACAGCAGTGAAGGGACATTGCATGGAAAACCCAGTAATTCAAGTCTCCAGTGAAGGTTCAAGTTTGGCTCTCATCTATTTCAGATCAGCTGCCCATAGCATACTACATGCTTTGTCAGAGGCTAGAAAGGATTTTAGATAGAGGTTTTCATGGGATGTCTATAGGTGGAGCTAGGAATTAGGAACAAACATTAAGTTTTCAAAATCAAACAGGCTTTTTTTAGAGATGGCTGCCTTGAAGTCCTGGAAAACAGGCTTTAGTCACAGTGTTTGAGAAGTTTCTTTCTAAAACTGGTAGGGTTGAATTCACATTTAGTCCTGTAGTATTATGAATCCTATTAAATGTTGAACAATTTGCAGATTCTAGTAAGATACGTGTAAGTGTTAATCCCCCAACTTAGATGAAACAACTAGGCTATTCAGAACACAAATGTCAAAATATAAAGATAAATGAGGACTGTGGATTAACCGAAATGGGTTTTACAACAGGAGCCTGCATTGAACTGTATGACACCAAGACTTTGGCTTTAAGCAGCAGGTGTGGACAGAACTGCAGTCCACTGGTACTTGCTATTTTGCCTGAACTTGATTTTCTGATTGTCGACATTTTTCATTCCTTATGTAATCACTCCATGTTTTACCACAGTGAACAGGCCTTAGTTCATAGACTGGTGCTTTTCTTTTTTCTTCTTTCTCTTCAAGTTCCCAGAGGTACTATCTTTGATTCAGTTGGACTCAAAGGAAATGTGATCTTTGGAAAAGAGCAAGCTTACCTTCCTGCAGTCTGAGCAGCACCTCCATTCAATTCTTAAGCCCCTCCTTATGGTGACAGTTCTTTGTGCCACACTTCTTATCTATCTATTCTATTACTTAGCTGCCAAGGGATTTGCATCATTTAGAAGAAAAATAATACAAATCTCAAAGCTTCTTTAAGACTATTGTATCTTATCAATTATGTTCAGTAACTGTTCTAAAGGCAGTTCTCCTACTTGTCTGTAATTCACTGCTTTCCATAATTAATAGTTTTTGTTATCATATTACTCCTCTGAAAACTGTTTAGTCATAAAATATTCATAATTATAGCATTGGTGCTATGATTAAAGTCATGTTAATTCTTCTATTAATAAAATCTTCAATTGCAAGTGGTAAAGTTTATATTTATCTAGAATTTGTCATAAGATACAGACACAGACTTTCGCACAATGAAAAATGTTTTCTATTAAAAGATGCTGCCAAGTGAGACATTGAGGAGCAGACAGTAGAATTAAATAGCTTTTCCTATTAAAAGACTACCGTGTCTCCCCTTGAAAATTCTGGAGGCTTAATCTTGGTATTCATTCTCATCTTGGAAAGTCTTTCTATTTTGACCCTGAGAGTGGCGAATTTCATGCAGTTCTGGCCTCTGAAATCTATAGATAATTGCTTTATTAAATGTCATGGTCATATCTGCAGAAGTTGATTCTGGGTTGGGTTACACCAACACGTACTCTCACAGTTCTGTAACATGTCACTGCTGTGGTCCTGCCTTTCTACTATTGCTTGCCCTTCAGGGCTGGGATACTTTACGTGACCAAGGAATAGATACATTATGTGGCCAGGAAGAATCTTTCTTATCAAGGTTTTTTATTCTTTGCTGATTAAAACTGTTTTCCTTTGAAGTACATCTCAATAATTTCCTTTATTTCATACCAGTTTGTGGTATTAGATCAAATAATGGCTTGACAGACTTTAGTACCATATATTTCTTGATTTAGTTCTGATAACCCCTATTTGTTTTTCTGTTTCTTTGTCAATGGCTACTTTGTCAATGGTTTGAAATGTTTGCATATAGAATGATTCATCCTGTGCTGCCTGCTCAGTCTCACACAGGTCTCTGTGATATCTGGGTCCTTCCATACATTAGACAGAGCTTCAAAATTTTATATGCAAGTTAAATTAAATCTGAATGAAGCTGTGGTTTTATTTGGTGTCCCATGTTTAAGCAAATCTGAATACAATGAAGTAGTTAGCTGCATGCAGATCCCTGGGCATGTGCATGGATCCTTTCTTAGTCTACTTGTACAGACACTGAATCACCTATAAGGTCAGTTCAGAGGACGTTAAATTTTCCTCATATGCCATGAATACCTAAACAATAAGCAGGAGTCATATATGAGATGTTCTCCAAAAAATATATTAGGAACCAGAACTTACACTTTTGAGTCCATGGAATAGAGTCCACAACTGCTTTCTTCCCCTCTCAAAGGTTTCAAGCTGTTACTATTATATCTGTGCCTTGATTTGGGAAATCCATGGATGAGAAAGTGTGAAGAGGGCTATGCTGCCTCCAATACTCTAAATTCACATAGGACTGGGATGAGATCTGTGCTCTGTCACATGAGTTCCCAGCCATGTCACTTAGCAAGTAGCTGTGGAACTGCTGCTCAGTAGGATGAACCCACCAGCAGAAGATGACCAACAACTGAGAGGAGTTACGCTGTCACCACCAAATCTACTTCACATTGAGAACTGGGAGAGCCACATGACATTGCACAATACCTAAAAGGCCACGCAGAAATAACTTTTGTGGCCAGTGATAAAAAACGAGCATTTCAATAGCTTCTTTACTAGGAAAAAAGTAGAAAATAGGCACTAAATCATCACCCTTTTAAAATGTTGTGTTGAAAATTTATTGGACTTGAATTGTCCCAGTGCTTTCCACACTTCTGCTTTCATCAGTGGGGCCAGGCTCCTAAACTACTAGAGGTATTTTTTGACATGCCCAGATATTTATTGACATGCACTTATTCTGATGTTTTCTTTTTATGTAACAGTGAACCTGCAATATATTAAAACAGACCCAGGTTTAAATGATGACATAATTACTGCATTTCTCTCATGAAAAGCTGCTTTCTGACCAAACAGTGGCTACTGCAACGAACCTGTAAAATGATCATTATTGTGAAATATTCTGGAGGTTACTCACTTTGATATGAGCAGTTGGAGCCTGGCTGATTGCTAGCAATTAATTAGTGCAACACCATATGTTAGCAGATACACAGCAGATGTGTGTATGTGTGTGTATATGGCAGAACAGAGTAGAAAATTCTGCAGTTGGAGTTAAAGCAAGAGAAAAGGCTAATTTAAGGCAGAATTCAAGAATAGCAACTTTGATTTGTTTTTAAGCAGCTTTCTGAACGCTTTAAATGTTTATATTTTTACTGTTGTTATTGTTAGGTTACTTCTATTTGTGTGACTTCTAATGTTATCTTGTTACATGATAACTCAGACATCTTTTTTAATTTCCACTGACTGGAGGCACATGTGCCAAAGCCTGTTGTGTCACACAGCAATTGTTCCATGTGTGTCTATCACTTACATTAAGAAAGAAAATTGCCTCTGTAACCTAAGCGCTAAAGCACTAAAAGAGTGCTTGTACTCTATGTACAGCTCTTAGAGTATTGCTAACCCATGGTTCAAACGAGACTGTGTTTTTCTTGCTGTAGTAAATGATTGTTAGTATCTTCCTTTAAACCTGATATACTTGATTCTCAAACTGCTGATTATTATTATTTCATATCACCTCAAATACTGCTAAATCTAACTAACTGGTTGAGATAGAAGAGTGACGCAGTGCCAAGGCAGATGTAGGACCAAGATTGAGTTTAAATAATAAAAGGCAGTATCACTATCATTCTATTTTAGAAACAGCCTGCATGAAGTGAGTTTTAAGATCCATAGAACATGTGAATGAATAATTACAGCCTGTACATGGAGCTAATTGGTAGCC
The DNA here is from genome assembly GCF_965178545.1 of Coloeus monedula. Classification (NCBI taxonomy): domain Eukaryota; kingdom Metazoa; phylum Chordata; class Aves; order Passeriformes; family Corvidae; genus Coloeus; species Coloeus monedula. Next base: position 12,395,814 of record NC_138795.1, on the reverse strand, counting down.
TTGCAACAAAAATTTATTGTTATTTTTTTAAGAATCAGAATTTTAGTTCTCACAGAAAATTATACTGTGTTTTAGGGTGAGGTGCAGCCCCATGGAAGATGCAGTTCCCACAATTCTTGCAATTTCTGTATAAACAAGGCAACTGGAAATCATAAGACCAGGCTTGAAACAGGGTCAAGAACAGTACCAAGAAAGGAAGTGGCTGATTTAAACATTAATAACAGAACCTCACATTCCTGAAATCTTATTCAATATTCCTCAAATCTTATTCAATAGCTTTTGATAAACCAGGTGTTTTTATATCAGTAGATTTTATAAATTTAAATAAGCAACAGAAAAATATATTGGAACTATGTGATTAGCATTTCATTTTCAAAAATGCCTTGCAAGAATTTCCTGTGCTTTAACAAGACAGAGTTATGCCATCTCAATCGATCTTTGGGAACATTATGCCTGTATGTGTATCCCTGGTGTTGTCATGGTATCTTACCATTCTGCAATGAATCTCTTCTCCCTTGTCCCTACCTGGCCATTCCCTTTTCTTCTGTATGTGCCATCCATCTCCTTGTACACCCTCAGTTGCTTTTCTTGTCAGTTACATTGAAAAAAGCTTCTTGCATAAGTAGCAATATTTAAGACTAAGTAAAAGATGATTGATCTGGCATATAGACAATTTAAAGGAATATAGATTCTTTTAGTCCTTCTTAAACCAGAAATCATATAATGGTTTCTTTTTCTTATTTTAAGTTATTTTCTGGCAGGGTCGTAGAACCTGAATCTTTAAATTTTTGGCTCTTATTCAAGGTCATGCAACGTGTCTGTCTATTCTGTTCTTTCTCTGAGGTCTTTTTTTGTCTTTTTTTATCAGTGGTTTGCTTCACCACTGGTGAAGCACCATCGAGGATTACCTACTCTCTACTCCGGCAATGCTCTGAGTTTTCACTGAATGAGACACATTAATGTTTGCTTAGTTAGTCTGAGGGGTACCAAGTGAGAGATCAGAACATAACCACTACGTCCTCAGAAACCTGCTGGGAAGCCAAAATCAGAATCTATACACCAGTGTAAGAAGAGCAAGGATGCTCTGGATGGAAGGGTTTGTGGTTAGTAGTATGTGTATAAATGGTTAAAATGCTGTAAGAAGTAGGTGGGAAACAGATAATGCAGAACCATCCCCAAGAATAGAGAGCTGATATCAGTTTTGTCACTTGATGAATGGAAATTTGAATGAAAGAGATGTGTGGTGTGGGGTGCCTTTAACAAGAATCTCATAACAGAAGACTAATATGTGTTTGCCATGTCCTGTGGCATGCTAGTGGATCCAGCTAAATGTGCTGCAATATGAGGCAAATACCAGCAGAGGTCATGGAAGCAGGAATAAAAGCATGAAAAAGGCTAATGGACTAACAGAAAAGTAGTCTGTGGGGGGTAAAAGGTAAGGACTGCAAAGCAAATCAAACAGTCACAGAGAGTGCAGAGTACCAAGAAGAATTCAGCAGCTCACAAGCCTGTATAATACACTGCACTAATTGCAAACTTAATGAAAGTGTCACCTTCTCAGAGACAATCCAAGTAATAAATACAAGTTATAAGGTGCCTCAAACTCCAGTGCAAAATTATCTGCTAATAAGGTGTAACTAAATCATCTAGTGGATGAAAGAATAATTGGGAATATATTTCAAAAATTAAATTAAAAAGCAAAGTACCATTCATCCCAATAAGAAATGACAGGTTTTTAATAAAGACCAAATTGATATTCTAGGAAAAGCACTTGATGAAGGTAAATTAAATTTGTTTATTCAGGCTTCTCTTTGTAAAGTTTCAACATCTATGTATGTAAAATTTTCATGATCATATACACTAAAATTGTTTTCATTTGGTTATTAACTTATTGAAATTACTTCTTCTGGAGATTGGGAAGGTTAAGCTTAATTAGGAAACAATTACATTCTATTTAATTATCAGGAGAAACTTTCAGGAGTCTGATTTATGTAAATATATCCCACAGTATGCATCATGCCATTATTTTTGTAGGGCAAATAGAGATAGATTAAGAAGAGATTTCAAGTCTACTTGTTATTGTAAATAGTTCGACATGCTTTTACAAAAATGGTGGGTTTTTACTAAAGTAGTAGAGCTTTAACCAGGAAATAGCAATCAAAGAGGAAGAAGGAAAAGCTTACTTGTACCTAGCTTTGTGGCCTCTCTTCCACTACATCAACATCCATACAACATACAACGTACAACAAAAACTATAAATCACTGGGATGTAAAAGTGGAATGTTTTTAAATATCAAATGCAATACAGGGCAATTCTCCTAAAAGCCTTTTACATTTTAAATGGTACTTCAATGCTTTCTGTAAAATGAAGTCTAGCTCCTTTAGAGAAAATCTTCCGTTTTTTAGTGAATTTGCTATTGATCAACCTGAAAGAATTGAGCCAAACATTTAAACAATAGTCTCTATGTTTTTAGGGCCACATTCCTCTATGCTTCTAGTTTGGGTAACATAATTTTCGGTCTTATTTACAAATGTACAAATTTTATTTTTGGAGATTGCTCATCACCTGAAAATGAGGACTTTGAGGTTTTGCCACATTTTAGTCCGTGTTTTAGTTGCTGACAAAAATAGTCCACTTTTTTTTTTTTTCAATAAGAAAAGCTAAAAAATACGTGTTTCTGGTGGAACTGAGGTTGTGAATATGAAATCTGAGTCATTAGAAGATCTTTGATTATACTATGACGAATTGGACTTGCTGTATTTTACTGACACTGCACAGGAAGAGAGGACCTAGCAGTTCTTTTCTATAGTCTTTTTCAATATAACTGGTCAGCCATAAATGAAAATATATCAGGACTATAAAATGAGCAATGAAAATGATCCCTTGATAGCTATTAAAAATTCGTCCTGTAGAATCTGTCTTGTTGTGATAAAGATGGCAGGAGCAGAATCAATTGTCAGACCTTTCAGAAAAATGACAGATTTCAGAGATAAATATGAATATCTTGAGGGTGGAGTAACTTTATGTTAGAAAACTTAATTTCTAGCACTTCCTTTTCATATCTGTATAGGCAGGATTGGAGTGATGGCAGCTGTCATCAGGCTTGCATAGTGTAAGTGACAATATGATCTTAAGAAAATTAGTACGTCCTGTGACTTCTAAGACTTCTGCTTGGGGAGTCTTTGATCCTAAGCTGTAATTGCAATTAATTACTTATAAAGCTATAAAATTTTAATTATTGCTTTTTAAAAAAAATAATTCAGTGCTTTTATAATGCGATTCAAGGTGATGTCTATCACAACGTGCATAGTAATAATTCTGGGAAACTCAACTATATGACTGGAAAGATAACCTATAAGATGTGCACTGATAAGATCCAAAATTAGACTTTACATATTGCCCTGATCAAAAATGAAGCTTGTCAGCTATTTTAGAGGCAAAGAAGTTGTCCATTAAAAGGGTGATAAATTTAGCAGTGATTGATAGAGTAAATCACTTAGAGTGAGGGCAGTACCAGGAGTCTTTAGGGGCTTTGTCAGCTGCTCATGTTCTATGATCCTTTTTCTACTCTTGCTTCTGAAGAAAGTAATGCTTTATATCATTTATATACATATCGCCTGTATCAGAGACATTGTGAAGCAACCAGCTAATTCCACCTGAATGAATTTTTTTGTGAATACCTATGTTAGGAAAAAAAATGAAGCATGACAAATGCTGCCTGATAAACCTTGACATGAACAGTGATCACACTGCCGTGACTGGGATTATATGTGTGGACTTTTTGATATGTGATCCAAGAGTGCACTCCCACTGCAGCATTAGTACAATTCAGTTTTGAAAAGACAGTTACTCAGAATACAGGAATAATAGAAGCCCAGAATTTTTCATGCCAGTCCTTACAGGACTACTCTCTCTCGTGGCTGGGGCCTTTGGAAGAGATAACTCAGGCCAGTTTAATAGCCCAGCAAAGGGTAAGAGAGCCCAGCAAGGGGTCACCTCCAAGCACTGAGAGTCTGAGCCCCAGCCCCAAGTACACATCATGGTATGAGAGCAGATGTGGAAAGAGATAAAAGAAAATAAACATCGATGACCAAAAGACATGGTCCTTATGTCTATAAAAGTCCACATGAATTATCACAGAGGCAGAAGTCTCTTACACACTCCTTTGGAACGTGCAAAATGATTTCTCCCTGGATCTTGGATGCAACTTCAGGTCACTTTCCCAGGAATTGAGAGAGAGGATTTTTCGATGTGTACTCCACCAAGATTGCATGGTAAGAAACAATGGGACCTAAATTATACTGATTCATAGCTAGCTGTAAATTTAATGGTACCTTTAACTCCGCATGTATTATACTAGTATCCCCTTTTTGTCTTATTCCTGTGTAGTAATAGTCTGTTTTAAGTCTTATGTGTGTTAGTTTTGTGCCTATTAATAAATAATTCATTCTATAATAGACTGAATCAGCCATTATTAAAGAACTTGTGAGTAAGAGTGGATCCTGGGGTGGTGGACACCTCAATAAAACCACTGCCTGCTGCCAGAGGCCTGGGCAAAAGGCAAGAGCAGATTTAAACCTACATCATCCATTCATAACAACTACACACTCAAAAGTCGGAGCAGTTAATGGTGTTTGATAGCAGTGACACATTGTAGCACTATTAGCATATGCCTTCTAGCTTTACCTATTTCAAGAACAAGTAATAAGTAGCTCAGGCCACTGTAACTTTGTTTTTTGACCGTATATTTCCTTGCATTTACAACTAACTGTATGTTCTCTTCCACTGTGTCCTCAGGATATCTGCCCTTTTTCCCGTGCTCCAGCAGTAGCTTACACACTGCTATGGGTTCCATGCTTAGCTTCCTACTGCCTGAATAATATTTAGACATCTGCCCCTCTGTCTCTGCCTGTGTGTCTCCACTGGAGTGATGTGTGTGCCCCAGACAGAAGGGAACAAACAATATATGAGCAGAAATGGAAGTTTTCAGTTTTGAACAGGAGCAGATACCACAGAGGCATGCAGTCATAAACTGGGAGGCTAAACATCACCTCTGAGACATCACTGTTTTTTGTCATCTCTCAAGAAACCTCAGGGAGGTCACAGACAAATGCTCAACTAATTTCTCTGAAGTAAACCTGAAGGTGGACATCTGGGGAGATGCCTAGAAAAAAAAATCTATTCAACAAATCTCTTTTAAAAAAAACTTTTGATGCAAAGTACATTTCATGGACTAAAATATGTGGGTGAAAAAAGAGAAAAATTAGTGCCAGAGGCCTGTGACGGAACCTACTGAGACTTTGCAAAGATAGGAGATTTCCATTACATCTTGTAATATTTTGTGGATGTAAATTTGAACCAACAAACCATCTATTAAAACTTGGAATGTTGTGTCTCTCACTCAGAATATGTGGAGTCAGATTAAGATTCAGCTTTGGTAGGTAACATATATTAGTTCCAGGGGGACCTGTGAGTAGAAGCAGAAAAATAATTGGGAAGAGAAGTTGCTTCTATGTAAAAGGGAGGGTAAATTTTACAAAGTGTAGGTTTTAATTTTCTCAGAAGAGTTTCTGAGAGCAATGTTTTTCACGGAAGCAGTTAAAAGGATATTTTTCCTGATTTGCTTGGGATTTCTTGGGGGGATGATGGCTAAAAATTCCATATCAGTTTGTACTGCTTTGCACAAAGAATGTGGGCTCTCCTGCCTGCATGGTACTATACCCTCAGGGTAGATGACTGCTTGTTATCTTACAAGGTGTATTGATTCAACTCACTCTTTACATTAAGGTGGGAAAATAGATTATTTTTGAAGAAAGGACTGTTGTTAGCTTGGAATTTCCCCTCCCTTTCCAGTGCAATACTTAAAAATGGACCGAATTTTTTCTGTGTTAGCCAAACCCTTTATTGTGTTAGTGACCAGAGTAGTTGGTGAGTTAGATGTTACTGGTGAAATGAGCTATAGGAAGAAGCTCAGAGTACTCCGTGACTTAAATTTAAACCATAAAAGCAAGTACAATAAATTAAAGCAAAAGAAAAAAAAGGTCTACATAAAAGTGGGATGTATAGCTTCATGTGAATATTCTTGGAGTTAAAAACCTCCACCTAAACAATATTCACATTAAGGTAATGTTTTTAAGGACGTAAAAAAATAGGAATGACAAAAGTACAGAATGAGTCAGTGCTAGCCAATGGGAAAAGTGGAGGATCCATCCCAGGGGGGAATGAAATTGGTTATGACTCAAGTGTCTGATATACTGAGGTTCTATTTAGGCCCTGATTTTAATAAGGAAAACAGTGACAAGAAGTTGAGCATTTAGGCTGCAGTCCAAAACCGACTGACCTTGACAAAATTATGCTTATTAATTTGAATGCATGCTGAATTAACCTCATGATAAATAAACATAAGCACCTAAAAAAAGAAGTGTGTATGAAGTGCAGCCTGTCAGCCTGGTGATATGCAAATGAAGAGGACAGGATCTAGTTTATCAACTCACCACCCCTCTTTGTCACCCATTTACTATTTAGATCCTTAGTTACCAGATAAAATGAAGCAAATTTGTGCTTGACAAATGAATATCGATGAGGAAATGACTCATGGTTTTCAAAAATTTATAATAAAGAGCATGGAGGAGGGTGCTTGATTTCATAAAAGTATTACACAACCCTATGCCATGGAATTCCTGATGATAAACCTCTTAGATACAGAAGAAAACTGCCACCTGCTCGAGAGCTTCTACTGCTTCTTGTGGCTTTCTCCCTGTATTATGAATACAGTGTAAAATTTAGTTTTTTCCCAGTTATCTGTTTTTCTGCTTTGCACAACTTCTGCTTGAAGAAAATAAAATAGAAGAGTTAAATGTGGAACTTGAATTTAGTAACAACAACGCTTTTCTTTTGGTTGCTTTAAAGGCAAGTTGTGTAGAAATCCTTTCTGCAACCTGAACACAGTAGGTGGTGAATAAGTTCTCCACGTCAAAACCTCACCCTCTTCACACAGAAACTCCAACCTCTCTTTCGGATACAAATGCTGCAACCAGAGAAGGGCACTGAATTTTTTTGTAGTGATTTATGACAAAATATGTCTGTTAACCATTGGGGAATGAGGAACACTGAGAAACTTGTCATGAATTAAAAGGGACAGCTGTGTGGCTTTTGGGGTTTGGGTGTTTTCCTCCAGTTACAATTAAAATTATGCTTGCTATAATAGTAACACTGGTGGTGTTTGCAGTAACCTGATACAGATACTTTTTTCTTATTGATCCTCTTTTTTCTTACTGATCCTCTTTTTTTCCTTTCTCAGTAAACTGATTTTAAACTGACTTTGCTAAACAAGCTATAGCTTAACAAATTCTTTAACCGGCAAAAAGGAAGGGAAAATGAAATTATTTCTTATAGAATCAGAGTATACCGCTGAGTCTGTTTCCCTTAATCCATGACTATGAAAGTCTTATTCCTGTTATTGACCATTAACTCAAATTTATAGGGAAAACCCTTGCAAGTGAACACTCGTCTGTGAAGCAGGCTATTCCCTACCTGGCTCACAGTCAGACACAACTTGAAAAAAGGCTGCTTTAAATTGGCCCCCTGTCAAACCTCTTGCTTTATCAACCATTGTAAGATATATCTTCAAAGCATATTTAGTTTGCAAAGGAAACTGGTGTTGAATCTCTCTCTGTGGGCATTTTAAACCCATTGTTTTGTTTTGTGTGCTAATGTTTTCTATTGGTTATGACAATCATTGATGTTCTATGGAGTATTGCATTTATTTGCTTAATGCTATTCCAAATCTTTTCTAAACAGCCCTGAACCAAGCATGGCTAGCTGCCTGGAATGCTGACAAATACCAATGTTTGTGGATGGTCAATAGAGCAATGAGCTATGCACCACCCTGTGTAGAACATACTGTATTTTTGAAAGGCCTAAAAGCAAATGTATTTCTCTTTCATGTGTTCCAGAATGTGAATGAGGTTTTTTAGCTGGCAATAGCAGAAATAGATTAATTGGTGTGGCAAATACAAGCTACCTTTTGCTTGAGCTTTGGGCAGGGGCAGAGCAGAACAAAATTACTTGTTTTTTGACAGAAAACTCCTTTTGCACCTCATAAATTAGTCAGTCAGTTAAGGCTCACTGATAATGCACCAGAATATACAGGGGGTCTTGTTATATGCATTATACCTGCACTACAGCACCCATGACTCAACCTGGAAATGGGGTAAACTGCTGCTTCACCATTTATATAAAATTTTTCTTCTTTGCTCATGTGAAAGTATTTCTTTGCTTTTTCATTGGTTTGTTTGACTGTTTTTACAGTTTCAGCTCCAATTTGTATTTTACTGGGTAGTGATGGTGACTAATAGGTATTTCATTAATATATTCGTTTCATGACTTTTCAGAAGTACCTGGGACTAAAAATGGATAATGAAGTACGTAATTTAAACTGATAATATCCTCTGAGATGGTTAGTCATGGGCATTTCCTGTGTTTATCCTGATCAACTTGTTGCTTAAAATATCTATATAAAATATCTATATACATAAAATATCTATCTAAAGATTTTTTTGGGAAGAAAGAAAAAAGAAAAAAAGCTAAAAAGAAATGAAAAAACAATCAAATTTGGTGAGTTGGTATAGTTGGCATATACTGACGCTTTGAGATCAGAATGGTTTGGGTTGCAAGGGACCTTTAGGGTCACCTAGTTCCAAATCATCTGCTGTGGGCTGGGACACATTTCACTAGATCAGGTTGCTCCAAGCCCTGTCAATGAAAACTTCCAGGTATCTGAGTTTCAACCAATCAGACACCAGAGCCTGAGGCAGCTTACAGCAGTCTTCTCCTTGAGAGTAGATCTTCCTAAAAAGCCAGAGGAGGTAGCAAAAGGCACTGGCATGATCAGGTCAGAAGCCAACTTTATCCATCAAGTAGTGATGCAGTAAAGCCCTGGGTTTGCCAGGGACAGAGGCCATTGAGCTGCACTCAGGGTAATTGGCTCAGGCTCAGAACCATGTGAGTGGGAGTACCATGGCCCTTCACATACTAAATTCTCTGACCTCTCAAAATGTCCAACTTTAAACTAGCTTGCAGCATGTAATTTTTTTAAAAAGAAAGTTTTATCGCTATTATTATTATTTTTAGAAACACTGTATTGACTTTGCTGCAGGCAATAGGTAGCAGGATAACAGCAGTGTGACTCAAGAAAGGATTGTTAGCATTCAGTTAGAGTAAATGACTGCTGTTAGCATTCAGCTGGAATAAATCATTACTGCCAAGAGACAGCTATACTGCAAGCTCTTCAGCTGTTCTGGTTCAGTCTTAGTGCTTAGAGTTGAAGAGCCTTCCAAAATCCTGCATTCAGTCTTCCAGAAGAGTTATTAGAATATGAGATTTCTACTCTTCTTGGGGAATGAAGGGGTGGGGGGGGTAGGAGTGGGGCAGGAAATAAGTCTAATGTTTGGCATAAGGAAAAAGCTGTAGTAACTTCAGCAGCCTGAGAAACAGTCCATGCTCTAGATTGTTGCATTGTAAAGCTGCTAATGTTGATTAGAGGAGAAAAAGATGGTGAGAGTTGAAATGAGAGACATGTTTGCTTGTGAATTTTTGAATGTGATACCAAATGCAATTAGCCACCTACACACAGAATTCATTAATACAGAATTTTATTTAATGTTGGAACAGCAGGAATTTACTGAACATAACTGGAGAAAAAAATCCAGTCCATTGAACTCCTTTCACAGAAAATCTTTCTTTCAAAAGCTGCTCTGAATTTAGGAAAAATGTAGGTCTCATAGTCATAGGAAGGTGGCCTATTTCTAACAAAAAAATACAAAACAATAAATCAAATCATACTATCATGAAGCTGAGAGCCACTTTGTGTTGTCACATTTACTGGGAACAACAACTTTTAAAGATTCCTGTGAACACACAAAATGTAATCACATGGCCCTTTCAGCTTTAATCATGCAGGTAGAATGCACAGCCCTTTGCAAACTGAATTCTGGGCTCTCAAAATGTGCACCTTTAGCTTAGCTTCCAGTGTAGGATATAAGAAAATGAAAGGTTGGACAAGGGCAGTGGCTATTGAGAGTGGCAGTCTGTTAGAGGGGGGAGGATGGTTTTCCATGGAAAATGAACCTGACTTTTCCAACAGTGTCACCTGCCCAAACAGTGTCCAGCTTCTGCCCGTGTCCTGGTGCTGCAGGACAGAGCCAGACCCAGAGCTTCTTCTCAGGGCTGGAGGGTTGGCTGCTGCCAGAAGATGCCCATGTGGCATCAGGAACAATGAGATTCTCCTCACAGCTGCAGAAGGAACAAGGAGCAATGCACTGCTGAAAACTCTTGATCTGTAACCATTCACAATCATGGTCCTATTTCTTCTGCTGTCTCTGAGCAGGCTGTGATCAAAAAACATCAGCTGTGCAGAGCCCTGGGAAGAACTGCAAGTAGACTTCTTGGAATGGGAGTGTACTTGGAAGATTATTTCAGGCTTGCAGGAGGCAAGATAGGAGAGAAAAATGCAGGAAGTCTTTAATAATGCAATATATAAAAACTTCAGTATATGTTTTTTTCTGACAAGAATCTGTCAAGTTTGAGGATTTACCATTACCTCTAAGTGGCATAATTATTCTTTTGAACTCTGCAAGAAAATAAGTGTTAAATGGTGTACACAAAAAAGTGACTGTCGGTGTACATGGTCATTTGAACTTCCATACAAAATAAAATTATCCATGTTACAGCTGTTGGTTTCACTGATATATCCCATATTAATTTCCTGGTATTTGTCATAAAAGGAGTTTCCTTTACTTGAGCTTAAAATTCTTTTCCAGCCAAAATGCCTTTTTTCTTTAACAATACAATGAATGTGCTTTTAAAGAACGTTAATGTATACGACTTCTTTCTGAAGCTCTACAAGTATGAGAAGGCTGAACTTTTAGCTCTCATCTTGTGCCAGCTCAAAACCAGGTACAATATCTAGAAGAAAAGGAAATGGTTCAAAGGCCTTTGTGAATGTCAAAATGTGTTACACAGTTTGCCTTTTTCCAGAAAGATACGTGCCAGTTATTCAGATTTAATCTTAGGCCACCGGAAACAACCCCTGTTTTCTTATCCTAATAGTTAAAGAAACCCCTAATGCAACCTATATTGGTGTGCTCTTCAGTAGGTTTTGAACCCAGCAATTGATATGCTGAGTATGTCCTAAGTTTATAGCCAAGTGCTGAGGAAAAGATCTACGGAATGGAAATGAGGAGAGGGTCAGAGTGAACACTGGAACACTGCTTTATAGAGTCAACTATAGGTAGAAATTTTTTTGGCATCCTGAAGGCAAAACATCCTGTTTGTAATGCCTCAGGGACAGGAACTAAAACAATGCACACAAAAGTAAGATCATGAATAGAGTAAGGACTATGCAGATCCTGGTAGTTTTATTAAACTATTCAAATTCAAAAGCATGAGGCCAGATTCTTGACTCAATGGAATGACTCTGTCTGACTGACGCTTGGATATCTGTGTTGCCTTTTAGAAGGGAGCCACACGCTAGCATTGAACACTGTTTTGGAGGATTGTAACAGTCTTTGCTCTAACAATGACAGACACTTCTTCCAATATTTATTGTTTCCACTGCTATTACTGCTGTTGTGTTTACCTCTGGCTAGTTTCTACCTCCTAAACTGGCAAATTTAGCTCAGTGTCTATGAATAGATGTTCTTCATTGAAAAAAAAAACCAGGTCCTGAAAGCAGTCATCTTCTGATGAATGTTTTAAGTGGCAATCTGAGATCACATATCAGCACCTGCTGGTCGGAGATTTTTTGTACTTTGTGATTCACTGTCTTAAGTAACAGTACTTCAATCAATATATGTTTGAAAACATCTCAGTCTTTCATAAAAAAAAAATTAGCCCCATGAAAATGCCTTTAAATAGGCAAATTTAAATACCTTCTGGCCTATTATTCAGTACACATTGCACAAGCAGATATTACAAAGTAGTTAATGGTACATTCTTTTCTTTGAACTCGTGAAAAAGGATTTTAATAATTGTCCAGAATTCTCTGCTTCCTAAAGTATTTCAGTGTATTCTTTTAACAAATATCTATGATCTTCATTTTTTACTTTAGAAATACTGTAGGCTGGATTGCAAAATTAAATCACAGGCAGCTCAGTTTCTACTGTTGAGATGTACTGTAACAGCCTTGAATCAGTATTGACTTCATTTCTCACTGTCTCATTGAAAAATGCATGCTTTTGATGTCTTGGTTAATTCTGAAGAGTCCTAAGAACAGAGAAGAGAGGAGGGATAGCTCCTATTTCTAAGCCAGAATGTCTTTCCTATGAGGCAAAACTTCATTATATTTGTTCCTCTCCCTTCACTCTAACCTCGACCTTTTCAACTAAGTATTTAATTCAGGATATTAATACTTTCACTATGTTCGCAGTTTATGACCTTTTTGTACAGTTTGTTACACAACTTTAGGAAAATTGACTTAAGGCTTTCTTAAGGCTCCTCTGTGCAGGAGCCTACAGTTTTTCAAGGAAGCTCTCTGATATTCTGTGACAATTCCCTTCTACTGAACAAATTTGCAACTAGACATTTCAACTCCTTTGTCTGTTCTTGCTCCCAAAGAAATTCAGATTTTCAGATGGAGGACTGGTATCTTAACTTTACAGCTGTGTGTTTTTTATCACTGGAGGCTCTTCAAAGAGCCAATAATGCATTGAAAACGTTGTGAGCTTATGCAAGAAAGTGCATTTAGGAATAAGGATTTTTTAAAATTATTACTTGATGTCTGAAGACCAACTGGATTTCCTATTTTGAAGATGTCCACAAGTTACAATCTTTACTTGCTTTTAATGCCTGTGATGTTTGCAAATATTTCAGCTGTTTTGTGATGCAATGACTGAAAAATGGGCATTCACTGGCTCCCAATGTTCACAGCTTCGGGTGCACCTGAACTAGGTATACTCATATCTGCCTGCCAATACTGAATATTTGAATAAGGGGATGAAAAGAAACTAGGTGCCCAAAATTCCTTCTTACAATATAAACTGCTGATCCTGGTTTCCAGTATATCCACAGAATTATCTTTCCTTTCAGGTAATTCCTAGGATATGTTTATGACCTTGTACAATTTGTCCTTAATTGCCTTTTATTACTGTGTTGATTGCTAAACATTGTTGCTTATGGCGGTGCAAGTGGCTCCAGCCATTCTTTCTCCTGAGGAGAACTCAGACAACCAGCTGTGGTGGTCAGCAACCCAAGTTTAGCATGTAATTCACAGTCAGGCTGACAACCCATGATTCCCTTGTTGTGCCTTTTGCATGTTTTCCCCTGATCAGTTAATGTTTTCCCAGCCCTATTTTATGTATGAGGTTATGTACATTCATTTCCCTTCTTTAATATGTATCAGTTCTAGAAAGTTCTTCGTTCTTCGATGCCCCATTGGATCCTTCCCTAAGTCCCTCCTATGTGTTGTTCCCATTGGTTCCCTTGCTGTCAACCCCGCCTACTTGCCCCTATCCCATTGGCTGTGATCACTTTCCCCACCTATCTTGTACCCAGTGTAAGACCCCTGGACCCTCCTACCAATCTGGCTCTTCATCCCTGCCATTTTGCTGGAATAAAGGTGTTTGGAACACATATGGAGGGTCCCCTCTGTTTACTTCTTTGCCTCTGCTACTGTGTGCTTATTCAACCAGCTTAGAGGGAAGCAGCAGTTCAGGTGGGCATGAAAAACCCACTGTGCATTCTTAATGCTTGGAGAAATTTTCTGTTGGGACTCCAAGTGCCCATTTGTATGTGGGGTCTAACCAAACTGGCATTGGCATTACTGAATGGAGGGTCGAGTAATCAATCTTACTTGTGATACAAACGCAGAAGTATGCTGAGATATACTTAACGATGATGCATAGCAGAGCATAACTGATGAACTAGCATATTTATTTCATCACTGTAAAAAGCATTTTAGAAAGCTTGCCAGTTTACATTTCCACTGTTACAAAAATGTCATAGTTGTTCGGTTTGAGATAGGCTATACCATGTCCTCTCAAATTTTGTTTCCTGGTCTGTAACCTTTACGGTTGCTCATTACATGTGGTGAAGTAAGACATTTGACATAAAGGGCAGCCCAAAACTAAATGCATTTGACCTTATAAATTAATAAAGAGTATATGAATGCCAGCATGACATTTCTGTGAAACTGTATTCCCAATTAAGAGATTGACTGTATTTTTCTTATTTATATGCTATCATTTGTTGGTAGACAGATTTTTTTTTTTTTTTTTTTGGTCCGGAAGTTCTTGACAGAGAATAGGGTGAAGTCTGCTTGCAGATGAGCAGGAACAGAAGTTGGAAAGTTGGAATGGCTAGTGACTCACCTAAACAGTCAAGCGCTGAGATGCAAAATTGATAGTACTTTCTAAAACGTAAACTTCGTATTGATGAGAAAATGTACCAGCAGTAACTGTGCTCTCCTGGTATGGACAGCATAATCTGTGAGTGACAGTTTTCTGCTTTCTCTTGTGCACATCATGAAATAATCTGTAGGAAGTCCCACAGCTTGTCCTGTACGTGCTTCACAGATATAGATGGGTAATGAGGTAAAAAATGTATAAACTAAAATATTCTAAAGAATTTGTCAGCTTTAAACAAGGATTTTTTTAAAATTCATGATGAAATACAGTGAGCAGGAAGCCTTCAACATTTTTATAAAACATTTCCTCTTAATAATTATCTTGGACACAAACTTACTACAAGGAATATTCCATTAAGCGGACAAACTGTAAGCTCCAGAGTGAGATTTTTATAGTGACAAAGTTCAGTTCCATTACTGAGAAAATGAGAACTTGGCTCTGCAATCAAATCAAAATGTGCTGACTGTAGCACTGGCCCCCAGATTTAGTTAAAGACTTTTAAAGAAAGTAAGTTAAAATAAGTTCTTAAGTAGTTTTCTTGTGTGCTAGCATAAGGTATACGCCAGAATATTCACACGTTTCAAATTACAGGATTGCATTTTATTTCTCAAGTGCGAATGGTTTTTAATTTTAATTTGATTGTGAAGTGTTTGAATTTAACCTGCTTATAACTGAGTCTTACAAGTGAGACTTAGAGTAAGGTTACTTTCCAGTTTGTGATGTCTATGGACACTGCACAAGCATACAAACTCTGTTCCACCTGTACCATCACAGGATAAAGAATAAGGGATGTATAAGCTAAAGGAGAAATGACATCATCTTGTAAGTTGTGTTCATGTAAGGTGCTAGAGAAGAGAGTGAAGCTTTTGTTTCTTCATCGAAGATTAAGAGAAAAATAAAGCCTTAAAGCTTGAGATGACAAAAATAAGCTACACCACTCTGTAAGGCAGCTGAGTAAGAAAAGGTGCATGTGATCTGGTAGTGAGAGCAGTTCTCTTAGGTAGTTAATTATATACATGCATAGACAGATCCTTACTTTTACAAAGAGGAACTGTATTTTATTTTACAAACATGATTATATTTGTCTAGAAAAAAAATTCTAAAAATTCTTTATAGAAGTAATGGTCTGAGACATAAATGGCTGCTAACTGCACAGTAGAGTTTTCATGTGACAGATATATTGCAAAATAGGCATGGTCCTGACCAAGCAGGATTTATGACTGTCAAGGTCAGCAAATGTTGTAATAGTTTCTCTCTCATTTGAAGTTTATTGTGCTTATCTAGATTGCTGTGGCTTCCACATGGATTATAAGTGGTAGTGTACAAATGTTCTACAAATTTTAATGCACATTACCTCTTAAGTTATTTTAGTGCTGTTAATAGAGGTGTGAAACTATTACAAGATCAGTATTGAAGAATCCAGAATTTCCTTCCTAATCAGTCCCAATACAAATTAAGAAGTTACTCTTTTTACAGATAACAGGAAGACCAGGAGGGTAAAACATGCATTGATAAGTTTGGGCATGTTTTATAATGTGTTTACAGTTGCTAGTCTTGTTGGCAACCAGGTTTTTCCCTGGCAAACACAGCCTCTAGTTCAGTTGCCCCAAGCAATTTAGCTAAAGAAAACCAACATCAAATAACTTAGCTGACTGATCTAAATGTGAATTTGTATATGCTTCTAAAAGGACCTGCAAGCAGCTGTTTCTATAAGCACAAAGCACCCAGATATTCTCAGGACATCACTGATATCTGAGAATGGCAACTAATTTGCATACTGTTAAATCGTGAGATATTTTCCAACCCATAAAATTAATCTGGCTTGTCCAGATATTATCTGCTCATCTTCACAGTGGCTTTGTTATGCACCCTCAGAAAGCAGCTAAGGAAGAGTAGGAGACTCTGCTTTGCTTCTTTTGGCAACTTACTTTGTCTGCTGAAACTGTGTTCTGGCACCACTGCCCCTTATGGATCAGAAACAGTGTGGATTATTCTGGCTTTGGTTGGGATGGAGTTAACTTTAAATGTGTTTTGCATTTGTGCTGAAAACAGTGTTGCTAGCACAGGGATGTTTTAGATACTGCTGAGCCATGCTTGCACAGCATCAGGGCTTTTTCTCCTCTTCACCCACTGTGTTTTTTCACTTCTATACTTCCAGTTGTCCCTCCTGTCCCACTGCAAGAGGGTGAAGGAGTGGCTGTGTGGTCCTTGGTTCCTGGCTGGGGTTAAACTGTAATTATGCAGGGAGCTGCACTGTGCAGGTCTTCCTTGGAATCCTGAGGGCTTTTCTGTGTCCTTCTACTAGCAGTGACCAGAGGAGCTATGATGACATTCAGTCTGGCAACAGGCATGTCATGCTGCAGCTTTTGGCAGCCAAATCTGCTTGGACTTTCAGAGAGTCCACTGCATTTAAATTAGACACCTGAAAACAGAATCCAAACTTCTCAGGTGTAACATAGCAGTCTGGTAAACATAGAACACAGTGACCTTCTTTTTCCATTTGAAACATAAAAGAGGATGAGTTTAAAGACAGAAAATTTTTTGATTGTGAAAAATAATGAAGCTTAACATCAGGTCATACAGAAAAAGTGTTGGTCCTCCTTTAATTTCTCCAATATTTTTTTACAAACAGGACAAGCAGGGGAGATATTAAAATACATGTGTTATTCTGCTAGATCTAGTAATGGCACAGTGTCTCATAGTGCCTCAGTTATGGCACTGGGATGGCAACAGAGCTGTTTCCTATTATGCATCATCTAAAGAAAAACAAGCAAGGACTTCTGTACTTGTACTTGATATTGCTTTTATAAACACAGGAAATATATTCCTTTCATTTAGAAAAAGACTTCTAGACTCCAGATATTCATCTAGTTATACAGATCAAATATTTAATTAAAGAAATCATGTTGAATAAGCAGCATAAAATTAAAGAAATTATACTTCTTCACAAAGGATGCTATTGCACAGCAGTCCAGAAACATCCTTACACTACTAGAGTAAAGTAAGAATCAAGTCATCACCTGGAACTAGCAGGGCTGCTGTTGCCTCATGTGACTTAGCTCATATCTGGCTCATTTCCTGACTATATTCTACTCCTAAAATGGTCAAAGACAGCTTCAAGGACTAAGCAGTAGAACAGTATTTGTTTGTAAAAAGTGTCTTTCAGAGGAAGGTTGTCTGTTATCTCAGAGGTTGAGGGGATTTTAGTGTTTAGTCTTACATTTTTATTCACAAAAAAACCAACTTTAGACTTCTTTAGCTGACTTAAGTGCAAACTGTGTGGAAATTTACACAAAATAATGAAAATCGGAATGGTTGGAGCTACATGCCCGTTTTAACAATGTTAACATTTTTAACAGTGTTTTCAATAAAAGTAAACATCGGATCCTGCCCAATATAGGGTGGATAGCTTTTTACTCACACAACTTTTTTTGCTTCTTATTTTACGAGAGATTGGTACCGCAAAGGTTCAGCGAAATACAATATTTAAGGCTTGTGATCCATAAACTTCAAGACAACTGTCATTTGAATGTTACTGATCTGCTTTCCATGCACAATATTCCTCTGTGCAACAGAACAGTTGTTTGTCTGTTCCTAGTTAGCAATATGGAAGATCCACTTCTACTCACAATTACAGTCTGACTTGTTGGTCTGGTTATGGAGCAGGAACCCTTGATTTGTCCTGTGATAAAAGCTGCAGCTCCGTAACGAAGTTGAGAAAAAAAGGGAGAAAGCAGAAGAATATTTGTACAAGTAGAGTTCAACCTCTCCTAGCTATTAAAGCAGGAATAATTACACATTTATATTTTTGAAAGATCCGTGCTTTTTCCCAGTATTCAGCAAATACTTTTTCCACTCTTCAGTAAAGCAGAGAGGAAGAAACACGGGTAGAAAGAGTGAACTAGAAGTGATAGTACTGAGGAAGGATAAAATTTCATAGACTACGATAATAAAAATAAAATAAAATAAATACTTTTTAAATATTATTTTCCCAAATGACACAGGAAAAAATAAAAGATTTTTAGCAATGGAGTAGTGCTTATTGAGTTACATGGGCTAGATCATTGCAAGGCAGCTCAGAAGTAAACACATGCACAAAGAATATCCCAGGAGTCTTGATGTGAAGTGAATGCATAATATTAAGTAGATTTGGACAAAATCTTCTTATATGTAAGAAGCACTAATCCATTATAAGTTTTCTATCCTAATTTTTATTAAATAGGGGTCAGTACATGAAAAACCACAGTATTACAGTTTGATCTGATCAAAATGTCAGAAAAAGTTATATTTTTACATCCTAGTTTTTTGCATTCCGTATCTTGGAACTAAAGGTTTATTGTGTTTTGGATCCTGCAGACATTATTTAGGGCAGTTTTTCCTGTAAGTCCTTAATACCAGTGTGAATCTATTTAACTGTAAAACAGTTCCAGAGAACATGCATTTTAGGAAGATAATAATATCTAGATATGCCAGATACTTTAATGTTGTTATAAAATGTTATTCGATAATTTTATGATCTTGTAAGGTTTATGCTAATTCTGCTCTGCCAGGACCCTCTTGTGTACAAGAGGAATTAGAAACTTAGCAACTTCACATCAGAGTAAATATTTGGTGAGTAAAGACGTTGCCTGTACTATTTTCATAATGGGTATCAGTAGCAGCGGCAAAGCCCAGAATTTTCATATCACAGCACTGAAGATTATTCCCAAGCATACACAGAGACTCCTTTCTTCCTCATTTTCAAAACCTGAGCTGAGCCATAAACTACAGAGCATAAGGAAAGCAGTCAAGTGAAGAGAATAAATAGGACACAATGATGTGCAGTAAGAGTCTGGGGGGCTGCTGTACAGCTGGAGCTCAAGGGGAAGTAGGTTTCTGAGAAAACAACAAAAAAACCAAAACCCCAAACTGCATCCTAAAGAGGGTACTGAGAGGGATTGGAATCTCTTACTAACATATATAGGAGAAATAGGAAATGTTGTTGTTTAGAAGTTAGACTATGCTGCTTCTGCAAGCTAATGTAGAAATCAGATCTGTGAGCATCCATAGGCAAGAAAACACACACAGTCAGTTGTTTTGGTGGGAAGCTGTTTCGCTACAGCAAAAGCATAAAACCCAGCAGCTATGAATAACAGGAAGAAGGGGATTAAATCATATTACATGTTATAATGATGCAACTCTACCTGGAATTAGGGATTATACTGCTGTTATTATCTCAGTTAGGAAAAAATAAAAATACATTATTAACTGGAATAGTTACGCTAGCAGAAAAGTTAGCAACTTTCCTGGATGCTCCTATTTTTTAATTTCTTTTTACTAATTTTTTCCTGCTTGGGTTTATTCCAGTGACAGTGGTGTATATTACAAATACTTAATTTTGTTTTATTTCATTTCATTAGGTTGTTTTATAGAAAAGACAGATATTTTTATATAGGCCCTCGTGAAATAATTTCCTCAAATTCTTCAAACACCCAGGTTAGGAACCTCCATTGTAGTGCAATATTTGGAGATGAAAAATGACTGGAAAACTCGTTTTTGTCATTGGGCTGAAGGTACCAGAGGAGGGATGTGAAGGAAGAACTGAGTAAGCCACCCTAGCCCTGTCGGTAAGCTAAATAAATATTAAGAAACAAACTGTTGGATTTTAACCATTTTGTATTCCTAAATAAGAACAACTGAAAACTCACCTTGAAGGAGAAACAAACCAGAAATACTTTCTCATATTTTAAATTTTTACATGCTGTTTCTTTTTTTCTGTTAACTTTTCTGTAATATTCAAGATAAGAAACTTACTGTATTCTCGTTAAATTAAAAGGCTAAGCCAAAAGTCCACCGAAGTGTATTTGCAATTGAAATGTAATTTGCAGCAAAGAGAATGCTCTCACTTGAAGCAGTATTGGTTATTTATATGAATCACCTAATCAGAAATTTTTTTTAAAATTACATTGCATTACTTAGTTTATTAACACCTCATACATATTTTGAACATGAAGCACTTGTGATAAGTACCCCAAATGATATTCATGGACTCAGAATTGTCTGCTAAGGGATGGGATTGAACATTTCAATTGGTAAAGGGAACCACAGGCAGCCTGAGAATGAAAAGAGGAAAGAGTAACTGACTATAGTTCAAAACAGCTCTGCATCAATGGGTGCAGATTCTGCATCACTGTCAATCTTTAGGGAAAAATTAGATAAAAATTCGTGGGAATATGTAGCTAGGCATATCTGAACCTGCTTTGAGGCAGGAGAATAGACCATTTAACTTAAAGGAATATCTTCTTCCCTAAATTTTTTATTTTGTTATGGCTCTAACATTGATTTGTTCATTGTTGTCTTTGTTTTGGTCAGCCCAAATGACAGGAAAGACATTGGAACATTTTCTACTTTGCTTTATGCTTAACCTAAGCAATGAAATGCTTTTTCTGTTCATGAAAGGAGGCATATTTCTGTTCAAGTTTAACAGATGCTTGGTATCTGTCAGTATAAGTGTTCTAATATCAAACTATAACCTTACAAAAAGAGTTATGAAAATATGTGTTTGTTCAAACAGTAAAGCTTTTAAATGCCTGCCATTGAACAGGTTCTATATTGTATGAAGATGTAGATGGTTTGAAAAGAGACAAATAGCATTCCCAAAGACCCTCTTTCTGTTAAATAAATAGGGATATTTATGAGACAATGAGAAAAATTATGCTTAGGCTTTCTTACTGATCTGTCTGTTGCCAGTAAAGGCATTTCAGTGTTAACACAACTGCTGTGCAGTTGGCCGCTAACTTTGTCTGTCCATACCCTGTACCAGCTGGGATCACCTTGGCACGAGGTGGGGAGATGTGTGACTGCACTGGCAGAAAGCTTTCTTTTATGGTGATGAAGTGTAACAGCTTGGGAAAATGCCTTTCTGAGGAGTTGTCTGGACCGAAAACAAGCCAGGCACATCAAAGGACCTAAATCCCTGACAAGGGGTTTGAAAAATAGGTCTGGGCACACAGAGGAACAAGAACCTTGCAAACACAGAAGGGAATAAAAGTCTATAGTATAATGACCAAAAAAATGTTTGAGAATGGACACCTCTTTCTACAGTCTGGTACCACTTTACTGAAAGCTTCTCTTGGAGGGGTTTCAGTCAACCATTCAGATATTTTCTGTCAACAATTCCTCAGCTGCCACTTTATTTATTTCTGGTTTGAATAACACTCTTAAAAAGTACCTTTTGAGAATTAGATTGAGTTGTAGTTTGTCACCTTCAAGAAAATAAAATCTTTTCATGTGTCAGGAAAAGTAATAAAGGATGAAGGGCTGAATTTGGAATGCTGGCATATTTTTATTTGTTTTCTAAGGAGACTTAAAAACCAGAGCAGATATAAGTGGGCAAGGAAACAGGTAGGAAGAGGTCTGGAGGAGCAAAGTATATTTTTTGAGAAGGTAGCTCTAGTAAAATAATCAGAGGTTTGGTTGAGTTGAATTTAGTAGAGTTTTTTGAGTTTTGTCTATGAAAGCAGAAATAAGCAATGCTTGAATTGAAGATACTCCAACTATAGCAGTGCAAGGAGGAAGACATCTATGCCTCTCTCCTCAAAGTCAAGCTTTAGGAATTATGTACTCCACATGACCTGGTTTTAAATCTGTTTCATTTGCTTGTGCTAGCTCTGGAGAATTTGAAAATCACGTTAGAAAATTTGACTTGCTATGTTTTTTGCAGTTGTTCTGACTGTGGAGAAGCAAACAGGAAAACTCTCTTTGCTAGTCCACTATATATTTTTTCAGCTTCCATTTAGATCTACAAGCCCTTTTTTGTCAGCAGTGTGTACTGTTTAGTTTGTTTGTGCTGATGTTTAAGGGCATTGTACTTTGTTTAGGCAACACAACTTGGACCCAACCTTCTGGCATTTAAAAACTCTTTTCATTAAATATCCTCATAGCTTTTCTTTTCCCCCCAAAATCACACTGTAATCTTTTAATGCAATTGTTTTTCAGCCATATCCATTGCATTATAAAAGTATTTTAGGCAACTTTCCAGAGACCTCTTGGGTTTATTTGGCAGTGCTTATTAGTCATAATTTCTCCAGCAGGTCCCTTTTTTCTGTCCTGCCTCAGTAATAATATTTAATATCTAACTGGTACTGGGCACTTGGCCCAAAACTGGTTTTGGTTACTTCTAGTGACCTGAATTTCAAATCTGAAGGCAATAGAAGCTGTGGTGCTCAGAAGCTATGAAAAAAAGTGAAGACAAAATTAGGTAACATGAACACTGTTGTCTTGGTCTTTCAGTTGCAAAATGAATTTCATGTTTGCCTCTGAAGAACGCTGCAGTGACTGATCTTTCCTGACTATGGTCTGTTTTGCAGTGCCATTTCCAAGCAGGACCAGCAGAACTGCCAATATTCTCCTGCCTTTTCTAGGTCACTGACAGCCCAGGAACTTGAGATTTTCAGTCCCTCTCTAATGGTTTCCTACACAGTTAATTACAAAGGGCCGTTTTCCTGGATTACAACCAGTGTAAAGCTTTCTGAAAATCACTTTTCTACAAGTATCTGAACTTCCTGCTCCCCAAAGGTGAGGACTGTGAAGTTTGCTGTTCATCCACAGAGCAGATGGTGGCAGTGCCCATTTCTATAGGACCAGCTTCCATGTGGAAGATCAGTCCTTTGGAGCGAAACGTTAATTAAGTGTCTTATGCTTTTGAGTCCTGCTATTTCTAATGATGGTGCTGATTTAGTCTCACTGCAAATTCAAAGTAAGCTTCTGCCTGAAGCAGCACTTAGCTTAGGTGTCTCTGTCCATTATCTTTCAGACATTCAGGAGCCAGACTCTGTGATTCAGCTAGACCTATTTTTTTCAAATTTCCAGTGAAAAGTAGCCTTCAAGTTTGAAATATTTCCCCTCTGTGAGGCAACTTTGGTCAGGCAGAGATAATACTACACAGATGTCTTGTGTCAGCAAAACATTGTCTGTAGTATGAATCAAGGAGAGTACGTGGTTAAAACCCTTTTAAATATAATTTTTGGCTTGAAAACAGAGAAGAAAATAATATTTGATTTGTATTCAACTGTATTTACTTTCATAATATGACGCTGTTTCAGAAAGAGAAAACCAAACTGGCTATTCCCAGACCACCAGGTGTTTCATGAACACCTGAAGTCTCTGCAGTTAGACTGCAGAGAGAGCCAGAAAACAGGCTTTCCCAGGATAAGCTTTTCCCCACCAATGAGTGTAATCCTAGAGTAACCTTATGATCTTAGTGTAAGTCAATGCTGCTGCTATTGAACGATGAATTATGAATTCTCAGTAGATCCATTCCTTGCACTTCTCTACTCTAAATCCGTCCCTGATATTTCATTTTTTCCTAATTAATTAATAATTAGGAGACTCTAGGAGCAGAATAGATTACAGAAAGCCAATGAATGAGATCAGATGCTTTTCCTAAATTATTTCATTAATTAATTTGAGATAATTTTTTTCAAAAGAAAGGAAAAGATGTCCTATTTTTCTGGCTTAAGGAAACTAAAAGAGAAAACAGAAAAAATATCAATAGTTTTAAAATTAAACATTACAAATTTTTCTTCAGAGGAAAACTGAAATGCACTTTTACATTTGGGTTTTTCCATTGGTGCTGTAGTGCTTCAGAACAGATGAAAATATATATACAAAATGCTTAATAGTCACACTTACTGGAGGTCCAAAGTTACACATTGCATAAAAGAACCTACTTTAAATAGTTCATAGACAGTGACAATACTTCCCTACGTGTCATATTTGACTATCAATATAATTTGCACAATTTCAGCCTGAATAATCATAAGGAAAAAATTCATCTTTGGGATATGGACAAACTACTTCATTACAAAAGTTGTAAAATGTTACCTCTGGGTTTTTAGAAAATGGGGGGTTTTGTTGTTCTCATTCTTTAAAAATTAAATGTTGAAAATGAGGAGGGTTTTTGTTTCACAACTGAGTTCCCACAGCTATACACATCTTGTTCTTAAGTTTCCGAACAGCTGTTACAACAGGAAGACTAGGAAAGAATTACAGTTTGGGGACTGATAATGAAGTCCTACAATTGAATAAATATTGTATTTCTGTATTTTCCAGTCTAGATAGCTTTTAGTATTTCAGAAGTTTCTAACAAACGTATGTACTTGTTTGCAGGATAGAGAGAAATGGAACATATCAACTGCCTGCCTTCTTTTCTCTGGCACAGTTGCTGCTGTCCTGAAAGAGACACAAACCTCAGAGCAGGGAAACAATGGGGTTATGTGGTGTGCATTTCCATTTTCAGAAAAAGGAAACTTGGAGGTTCATGAGTGCAGCCGAAATGTAGAGGGGTAAATTATTTTCTAAATATTTTGACTTTTAACTAGATTACTAGCTAGATCTACCATATTTACCCCTCATGTGCTGCCTCTCCATAATTTTCTTTTAAAATGAGATTTGTTTAGTGTGAATGCTGATTAAATGCAAATTTTTATGTAGTACTAAGATTTGTATAATCAAAACCTGATTTTAACAACTAGAAATAGTTTATAAAGTTCAAATTAAACAATCAGGAACAGAATGTATCTAATCTGAGTTTGGTGATCAAGGCACAGGACTGAACACTTGAGCAATCCAATTCGTATTTTGAGAGTTCTCTATAGGCTGCAATGCAGAACTTGTAATGAATTGATAAAATATAGATAGTTTTGAGTGATAAAAAGGGTAAATCAATTCAATTAATTGTCACCACAATGTTTGTGTATGGCTGTTCTGTTCATAATGTAACTATGGAATTTATTTTAATATGTGTATTTAAGGAAATAGGTCTTAATTTTTTTCAGTTTTGATTTTTAGATGGAGCTCCATCAAGATTATAGAAGCTAGGAAAAAAAAAGCTGTCATGATTTTAGTAAATTAACTTATTTAAGAGTTCAAAGCAAGCCACCGATATGCAATACATACAAACTTTTAGGTTAATCAAGAAATTTAGAGAAGTTAAATACGGAGCAGAATGTTTCCTAATGCCAGAACAAGCAATATGGATATTTTAATGTGAGTTTGCTGCTAGAACACCCTGCAATTTCTTGTTGGTACTGAATATTGAAAATTGACAAAATAATTAATAATAATGTATAAAATTATTTTACTGATTTATATTTACAGTGGAAACTGGTGCCAGTTAGTTACAAGAGACTCAAAAGTTTGGACTCCCAATGGCAGAGTTGGAGGTTCAAAAAGGAGAAGGAGATAAAATGAAATCCACTAATGCTCCAAAATAGGAAGTTAAAAAAGGTGTGCAAACTCATGTATTCCTACTGATAGATCAGATTGCTGCCCATGCTAAGAACTTTCAGATATATATGGTCTTTTAGTCTGATTTGAATTATCCCATTGTAAACTTAGGATGCATTGGACTCTTAGAGAGTGCTCTGTGTGCAGGATGATGGTCCAGGATGCTTCTTCAACCAGAGACATTGAGGTACAAAGGTATGTGGAGTCAGGGCACTCTACATTTAGTGCTGTCAAAATACAATACAATGGAGCAATAGTTGTGACTTGCTGATATTTTGCTCAAGAGAAAACTGAAATCGAGTATGTCTGTGCTGTTAGAAACTGATGTCAAAGCTTCAGGGAGCTGCAGAAGTACAAGAGAAAAAGATGTAAAACAAAATCACAGCCTGATCTTGGGGTCTTTAGAAGTACACTTTCAAAATGATTCTTTGTATTCCTAAGAAAGGAAGCAGTACTTGAGACAGTGATGGCTAAAAAGGTTTTGTCCCAGTTACAGGGATTTTTCGCCCCAAGCAGGTGGACACCATAGTGCAACATGTTTCCCAAATTCCTGTGGAAGAAAACAGGAGGGAGTGTTCCATGCAATCTCAGGCCAACAGCTATGGCTTATTAAAAAACACAGCCATGGGATGCAGTAGAATCAAAACAGACAGTCTTGCCACCTCTCATCACCCCTGGAGTTTGGTTTTAAAGTGACAAAACAACCAGCAAGACCCACAACTTGGGAACCAATCAATTAAATTCACTGTAGACAGAAAATATCGGCTTGCAACAGCTCATGTTTTATATTGTATGGCCACAGCACACAAGTGCCAATGTTCTGCTGCATCTTCCAAGATTCAAAGTGATTTTCAGAAGAAAACAGGTCAGAGATTTTGGCTGGTGTACATACAATATAACCTGATCTGTTTTGCCCCATTAGTGAGACACTCTTACGGTTCCATTCTGACCTGGGGTACATGCAGGGTTGCAATACATTCTCAGCAGGTTTGGTACTGGTGGAAGTGGGTACACTAGGGTTCCATGCATTGTGACAAACTTCTGTTGGGGTCTAAGAGATATGGAAGATGCTCACAGTTTGTGAGTGCATCAGTTGAGGGTGCAAGGCTCTGTATCACATTGCCATTAACATACTTCCTCTCCAGATTTGCACATTCAGAACATTGAAGTCCTAATGGACTTTTATCCAGAACAAAACCCCTCTTCTCCCTTCCCACAAAATCTGTTAGATTTCTGTATGACTTTAAGAAAAGGGAAATGAACTTGCCTGGTTGATGTAATTGTGAATTACTTTAGGATTTGCATTGTGTCATTCTTTATTCTATGAGTAGTCCCAGGAAAAATTACAAGGGCTGCAGATTTGTGGAAAACGAGTCATTTATTCAGAAGCATTTGCAGAAAATAATTGCTGATCCTCTGTGAGGGATGGTGAGATTTTTCACATATTTTTAATTAAACTGAAAACTTCTGGCTGCTTTGCTTGCTTGGTTGCATACTGGTTTTGCTCTTTTTAATAATTTCTGTTTCTTACGCAAGAATCCTTTTCACCTTCCCTTTGCTCTAAGCAGTTTGTTGTTGTTCACAGTTGTATTTTCACTGACAGTTTGCTTTGCTGTGTTTTCAGTGCATAAAGACCAAAACATACATTTCAGTCTCAATGACTTTCATTTTAGATTAGGAAAACTGAAATACAAAGTGAGAACAAATATAAAATCTTCATGAGAGAGAAAGCAAAGAATCGCTAAGATCTGCAGTTTAAAAAACTCTGTAAACCTTTCATCTTTAATCCTCTTACAATGCTGTCACTGGCTGACAGGCAGGTGGGGAGATTTTCCATTTTATGGCATAGAAAGGACAGATCTGTGATTAAGGCATAAGTTGGGCCTCAAAGGATTCTAGTTCAGTTTACATCTTTTGATGTAAACTTTGTACGGATGTTAGTTTAGTCTTCACATTGCTTGTATCTTTTTTTTTTTTCCTTTTCTCTGTAAGGATAGCATTCCTCTGTCTATTTAGATGTCAAAGTATCAAAAATGTTGGTTTTTGCAGTGGAACTCTAAACTTTGCTGTAATCTGAAATTTAGGCCTCCAGTTCAGGGATGCAGTTGTGCATGTGCCTAACCCCTGTGGGAAGTCAGACTAACAGTGTATTCAGTGTGTCTCCATACACCCACTTGATGCTGAAGAAGGAACCCGTATCAGAGAAACTCAATGTACCAAACAATGCATCTATTAACAATATAAAATTTGCATAGTACAAACATTCAGCTAATTTCAGTGTTGGGGGTATATTTACATTTCAGTGTATTGCTAACTCTGCACTACAAGCAAAAAATGAATATTCATCTTTTTGGTGCTGCACAGACAGCAGTGATTTCAAGGGCAACTTCAGTAGAGTTTGAAATGCATATCAACATTTTAAAACATTCTTATTGGAAGGTTTTACTTTTTACTCGTCATCTGACATAAAGACAGTGTATTTTGATGTTCACATTTAGTTGTTGTGAGTTTCTATCTCATCTTTTATGCTGTTCATCTCATCATGGAATCAGGTTCCTTTTCAGCTGAGAGTAACATGCCTTGTTTTATTTTAACCTAAGTTTTGTGCAATGGGCAGCTGTGTGACCCCTCATATCATATTCAATCTTTTAGACTTACAGTATCAGTCAAGCAAAGATTTCTACACAAACAAAAGAAATGAATTTGTGATGGTTTGGCAAGCAAAACATTTTTTTTCCAACTAGTGAAAATAGAAAGTTGTTTTTTAATTGCACATTAGGAAACCTTAAATTGATGGCTTCTTGATAGCCATCTGACATCCTCTGCTTACAATTTTAATGTTTACAAGAAAGGCAAATGATGTCTCAAGGTGATTTCTCACTTTTTCCAAAGTCTGTAAAATAGGTCAAGGAGGAAACAAACCAACTTGAAAGAATGGAAAAAGAGAGAAGAGGCTTGAACAAATGGCCTGTGCATTTACCACTTCTTCCAATAGCAATATCATCAGAAAAGTTCTTGGTAGGAATAATTGCTTGGCAGTGTGAGCCAATTTATCCTTGTTTTGCTTGCAGATCATGGAGACTGTAGAGCACTACAGGTGGAAAGTTCTGTGAAGGTGTCCAGGATTGCTGCAGTCTCTGTCTCCCTAGGACTTTTGTCATTTTGTCCTAGACAATATAGAAACCGAGTCATCCTCCTACCATCCAGTGGATTTACATTCATTTCCACCTTTTATTCTTCTTCAAAGACAGCCTTCAGAAATACATTTTCTGTTCCTCATTGCCTCCAAATATGTATGTCAGTCTTAAATGGATTAAACTCAAGAAATGGGTGTAGGGTCCGCATCCTTGGTTTCTACAGCAGCAAATGGAATTTTTTCCAAGATTGCCTGCATGAGTTAGTATGAGGTACAATTGTAGGGTGATCACCTGGAGGAGGATTCTGGTGTCTTGAAACTGGAGAATCTTAATTTTATGTAAAATTCTAAGTCAAAAATTAAGGAATTACTATGGGGACAGAGAGACTAAATCCTGGCATTTTCACTGCTCATGAGTGACCTGTTCTGACATGTGAGATCATGTTTTCCTTCTGCTGGTAAGGAACTAAGATGACTACTTTCATAAGGTTAATAAATAAGCTGAAAGAGCCTGAATGTTGGCTATAGGTTGCTATAGGCTTTGTTAACTTGAGGTAAAGAGACATTTTAGATTCAAAAGAGAAGGAATAATGCAGTATATCTTTATATGTTATCCCCCAACCTGCAAAAACACCCAAACCAGAAATCCCTTGAGGCAAGAGGGTCCGCTTTTGTCTAGAGGTGACATTCATAGTGCTTCCCTCCTTAATGGGGTTGGGCAGTTTGCTAGACAGTTTGAAAATGCTAGACAGTTTGAAAATGCAAAGCAGTGCTTCTCCTTCTCTCCAAGTAGAATATTTCACAAAGAATATTTGGGTATAGTTTATGAAAATCATAAAATGGTCCACTTTCTTGTTATCAATATTTACTGTAAAATATGAAGTATGGTTAAATAGAAGATTACCTATGAAGATGGTATACCCAGCTGGTACTTTAAACATTTAGTGGTAGAGCAAGCACATTAAAGGTATGAGTGAGATACACAGTAATGAATATTGACTCTTTATGCACCTTAATATTTAACTTTATATAAAAAAGTGTTACAAAGAGATGATGTATCACTGAAGTGATAATTTTTTAAGATCCTGTATGTACCTGTCCAACAATCTGAGGAAAAAATGTTCATTAACTTGTGAAGAACCTTGTAACGGTCTCCTACATTTATCTTTTTTGTGTTAATCTGTGGATCTCTGTTGCCATCTATACATCTCTGTGAGTTTGAGTGTAGTCAGAAAAATCCCTGACAAAATGTGACAAGGCACACCTAAGAGATAGTTCTGCACTTTTTGCGGGCATTTTTGCTAATGCAGGTTAGAACATTGTTCTGCACTTGTGAGCTTGTGTGGGAGATCCCAGCAGGGATTTCTTTGGTCCCTCTTTGGTTCCTCCACCTTACATGGCGGGTGTGTGGGATTGAAGGCTCCTTACGAGCCTGGACTTGTCACATGAAGGAGCTCTGTCCTGTGTCAGTTTGAAGGCCATTTCACCTGAGTTTTACAACATACACTATTGAAATGTCAGCTTTCTCTCTACGTGAGATCTGGAGAAAAAGTGAAGATACGAATTCTGAAGTTCCCATAGACAACTAAGTGGTAACTTGCCAAGTTACGTTTTTTTGGTGATCTAACTTCTCTCCTTAGGTTTTAATGATCTAAAAATATCACTGTCCTGGGCTCTCTGTGGCTTCTGTGCTGTAGCTCGGGGTGCAGTGATCTTCCAAGAGCATCTTGTTAGCAAAGCCGCTCGGCAGGATCAGCCACACACTCACACACATGTGCACGCACAAACACGCGGATGGCTTCAGTAATATGGCTCGACGGCAAAGAGGCAGGAAGGGTCTCTGTATATATATAAGAGTTCCACGGACGGAGGTTTATTGCAGCCACACTGTAAAGTGACACAGGCACAAAGACAAGAAACAATAGAGGGTCTATGGAGGGTTTAGGTTTAAGTACGGGCGGGGGGCAAGCACCAGAGACCAATGATCTGAGGGCACAGGGGTGGTACAAAGGTGGGACTGGGGAATGGGAGCCAATGGGGAAGCTCTGGGAGAGTGGCAAAGGACAAGGGCCAATGGGGGGAACCTGGAGTGGAGAACCTTCTAGGACATGAAACACATAAGGTAGCAAGGGGGCTGGGCAGCCAACAGCCAGCTGGGAACACAGAACTGGGATACATTACCATAACAGAACAAAGCATTCTGGGAGAGGCATCTCTTCTCACCCTCAGCTGACTGAAGTCTCTGGTATTAGGGACTTTCTTACCTGAGAGCTCTTTGCCTGGTCAGGCTAACCAGCCACCACAACAATATACTAAGGACAGGTGACATGATATTTAAATTTTAAGAAAATTGTGCAAAGAAGGCTTTAGAAAGAAAATTGGTATCTTGTGCTGAACAGGAGGAAACTAAACAGAAATGCAGATTTACAGAGCTAATTATGGATGGTAACTTTACTTTCAGGTGGGGATATATTCATTGCTAGTTGTGACATAACTCTCCAATGGTTCTGATTTTTGAATAATAATGTATTCCAAATTAGTGGAAAAGAGAAGTGTAAACTTTAAGAATGTTAATTCTTAAAAAGTATCTAGTAAGTTTTTAATTTATGGTTTCCATTATTTTACCATTTTTTCAGAGATACAGTTCTTTTGACTGCTTTCTTTTTACTTTCATTTCCTATGTAATTATTTTAATTTTTTTCTTTGTAAGTAAAGCACTCCTTTTGTATTCTAACTGTTCAAAAAGCATATTCCTCATAACTGGTAATAATTGCAGAACATCTTTAGAAACTGTTGCTGTTTAGGATAAAATGCATCCTGTTCTACTGTGGCATGAATGATTTTGATTAGCATTCTGATTAATATTTTGCCTACTACTTATGAGTTAAACAGAACTTTTCATGTTAGTAAGATTTTTATAACTAAACCTGACAAACTGGTACTTTCCTTTTCTGTTTCAAAAGGTTCATTGAATACATTTTCGAGGCAACATCAGAATGTCAGTCCATTTATTGGAACAGTGATAAGTGATTCAGGTAGGATACAATTATTTGTACTAGTAATCAAAATGATGTAGGGATCTGGTGTACTACTTCTTATAGGAATGGTCATGATGGTCTTAGTCTACCAACACTAATTCACTAAATTACTGTGCTCTAAATTTTTCTAAGATGTTTAGAAAGACAAATAGAGAACAGAAACTAAACTGCCAATACTTGTCTCTTTCTTGACATAGAAATGTTTATTAAAAAGTTAATTTAGAGTTTTTATTTTTTAAAACTTCCTCCCAAATACCACTTTTTAGTTCTATGGGGTTTTTTGAGATTTTTTGGATGACGGGGTAAAATAAGGGCATCTTTAAAAAGGAGCATCTTCTGCCCTTCTGCTTTTCCTTTCCACCATGTATGAATTCAATAGTACTGGGATCTCGTTTCTTCTGTGCCTGGATGCCAGGGAGGGTGGGAGGGAGGTAGAAGGAGCAGTAACAGAGTACTTAGCATTTATTTGGCAAAATCCCCAGAAGAATTTTTACAATTATCTCAGATGTACATGGGATGTGAACTTCAGCCTGTTTGCATAATCAAAACCCATGTGTCTGCATTAACTCCGCATTATAGGCTCTTCCCCTTTGTACAGGAAGGAAAAACATCCTCTGGAGACTAAAATGTGTGTTCATGCAATGACCTTGTATTCAGCTCATCCCCTAGGAAATATTACCATAGCAAATACTATTTCAGATTTGGGATGGATTTTATCCTTAAATTACCTGTTTTATCTTTAAATTCCCTGTAAAGGACAAAATTGCCAACAGAGGGGAAAAAAAAAAACTGGATCAGATTATTTTCAAATTTCAAAGATTTTGAACAGCGCCACCCAGTTCACTACTTTACCAGGCAGGCATCCTGTAGTTTTGTTCACATCTCAATAGCTCTAAGTTACGCAATTACAGGAGAGATGTATCATTTACACTTTACATTTCTTAAGCAGGTTTTGCTGCAGTTTTATTTTGTGGACTGTTTTTGTTTTTTAGACTTATTTCTTCTATATGCCAAATACTTGAGCTGAAGAACAAATGTTTTATTTTGATTCAAACATAACATGTAGTAAACTACCTTCTCTCCTGCCTGTATAGTCTCTACCTGTGATTCTTTGATGCTGAGAATCTCCCAAGGGCCATCCAGGGTAGATTGACCAGTGTATAATTTTTCAGTAGAATTGCTGAAGACTCCTAAGAAATTGGCAAAGCTACTGGAACCAGCCAGAAATGTATGGAAGGTGTTACTTGAGGTTTGAAAGAATCGATGATGTCTGTTTTGGCTTGACCATTGTCTTTGCTTTCCATAAATACTTGAGGAGCTTCAGCATCTGTAGGCAGTACCCTCAGGTGCTTGAAGCCAGCAGGACAGGGCCTGTATGGGAGGGCATGGTTTGGGTGAGATTTATGCCACACCTGGATGTTGTCAGGGTCTGCAGATTATGCCGATATGGGCACTCTCTGAGCAATTCAGCATAAAGGGATGGGCCATAACAAGAGCTGGCGGCATCAGCTCTCCTGAAAGCAAGTAAAATAAAGGTGAACTTGAAGTTAGCAATTGGTCAGTCTTACCTCTTTTTTGTTTCCTGGTATTGAATTCATTAACTTTATGATTTCACTTAGAGCTTCTTTAGAAGCAATAGTTTTCAAATTGCAATAATTTTTCAGGGTTGAAATGGAATCACCGATTTAGGTAAAACTGTGGGGTGGTGATTTATGGGACAGAAGCATTTGTGCAAGAAAGATCCAGAACTGCTAAATCAGCAGGAAGCTGTCAAATTCAGGTGAATGTAACTGAGGGCAAAGGAATTGGAAAGCGCACAAGGAAAGTGCTCTCTTCTATAAGAAATCTCGCTGTGGCAGCAGATTAAAGAGTTGTGATATAAGTAGAACAAGAATGAGAAGCAGAAAAGCTTTTGAAATCAGAATAGATTTGTGAGACTGTAGAACTGCTAAAACTACCTGAAGAGTCTTTTCCTTCTAGTCCTAAGGGAAACACTGAAATGAATTCTGAGAATTTATGGTTATTCATTGTTTTGTCTATACAAACATGGAGACGTTTTAAAATTTTTTTATCTTAGTAAAAACATGGTAAATTTACATGGGGTTTTTTTATTATTTAATACAGCAAAGTATCCAGCTATGCTAAATCATCTCTAGCAGGTCTGTCTGACTTTCAAGCAGTTTATAGCATGATTTGCTATTTTTATAGACATCTTGTAATATTAGCTGTGTGGATGTCTCTGTGCTTGTGTCTCATTTTAGGGATGAAATGAGAAGTCTTGATTTGGAGCCTTTTTGGGGAAAGTTGGTGGCAGTTTTTGTGGGGTTTGTTCCTTTTTTTTTTTTCTGTGCGTAAATTAATTAGGCTTCTCACAGCAAAATAACTGAATCTATAGTTAGGCTTATAGCATACACCTGAAAATTCTAAAAAGAGTGATGGCTGAGTAAGGCTTACCAGATACAGGTTTTAACATGCCAGTATTAAAAAGCATGTTTCTGGTGGAAAGACTGATACTTCTAATATTTTTCATACTGGCTGAATTAAAGCGATATTAATATTTTCTCTTTTTTTTTTCCCTTTTCTCACTTTGATAATCAATATGAATTTTATGTGAATCCAAATGAGAATGTCTTATCCAGTCTAACATACTGTGGTTTGTTTTTTTGTTTCCCACAAGAAAGGCAACCTTTTTTAAAATGTTTTTGTGAAGTAATTTGACATTCCTGGAATTAATTATTCAAATATGTTTTCTGACTTGTAAGCAAGCTTTTAGTTCATGCCTATTATTCAAGATCCTTTAAAGGTCATGAGCTGTCTTTCACGTATTCAACAGGTATGTTTTCATTGTAAATCTTGATTTTAAAAAAAGCCCCACAGTAATTTGTAAGTAGGAAGTCTAAATCTTTTCATCTACAGAATCCTACTAAATAAGGAGGGGAAAGTGCACTGGCTTTTAATTTTTATAAATGGAACAATAGATCTCCCATGGGTATAATAAACTGATTTATCTGTGAAGCTTTTCATAAGATTTAATTAAATTCTCAGCAAAGCAACTGAAATTTTGTTTTAAAGACAACAGTTGCTTTTTAAAATGTTATTTTGTCCCCTGGGCTCTAATTGTGTTGCATTTAGATGGATTCTTTATATTTTACTTTCCTTCTTTTCTTCACTCTTATTACTTGGTTCTGCCTTGGATGATCCCTTAATTTAAAATAGCAGGCTTTAGTCCCTCAACTGCAGAAGCCCATGAACAGACTTTATTTTTCATGAAGTCCTCATCTTGTAGCTAATAATTTCCAAATAACATTAACTTTCTGCCATGGCATCACTAAAATCTGTGCCTTTGTGCATGTAGATGAAGCCTGAATCCCAAAGGTACTACTCTATTAAAAGTTCAGAGGACTGCAACCTTCATTATTTTAGCCTTGAAAATTATTTTCTGTGGATCATTTTGCCTCTAATATGCCTTCTTAGCTTGTTGTTCTGGGCTGCCATTTTAGTCCATTAATGTATAAATTCTTTTGTTTGCTTGTCTAATTCAGTTCTCAGCTGCAGCCTGGATAGAGCAGATCGGGTTAATATTGACTTCAGCATCTCTTAATATCCAAGCCTCAGTTTCTCTCCTTAATTATCAAATTCTCCCACAAAGTCTTTTTTCACATTCTCCTGCCTTTCCTCTGAAGCATGAGAAACACTTCATCAAACCTGGAAAAGTCCTTGCTTTCCGATGCTTTTTTTTGCATCTCATCTCTATCATAGTCCTACAAAACTCAGATTTAGTGGTAAGGCAGATAATCCAAAACTATATTTTCCAAAATATTTTTGGTTGCATATAAAAAAAATGCTATCCACTAAAATTTTTGCAGTTAACAGATTTTTCTTGTTCCTTTTCTGACATTATTCACTTGCTTAATTATTTTATAAGTATACTTTTTTTTTTTTCCTACACATTTTAATACTGAAGGGCTTTGGGGGCACAGGTGGAAGGAGGTCTAAATATTTGTACCTCCAATATTTGCTGCAATAGCTCTGTCATTGAAACTGACACATGTTATTGGGCCAGTCCAGCCAAATTATAGCTTTATATAACTGTGGGAAAATGAGGTAGAAATGAGGTAGAGTGGATTTAAAAACAGACTCCTTGATTATTTTCCCCCCTTTTTGTGTGTGCATAGTTAGCATTTTTTATTGTACAGAGGCTAAAATTATTCCATATTGGCTTGGCAGAATATATTTTTTGGGGGGCTGGGTAACATAACAAATAGAAGAACTATTGTTGAGTCACATGATCTCCCTGAATACCAGCTCTTTATTTACAATCTGTGTTTGTAAATGGTATAAGTGTATAAAGATTTATAAATGCTTTGAAGGTGTCCTGTTTTGGTATAATCCCCGGGGCAACAGTGTCTTGTCTCGGTCAGGATATTACATACTCTTGGAATATAAATAGCAACTGAATAATTGTGCCACTAGAGTACACTTGATAAAACTTTCAGTGACGATCTGAACACCCTCAGGCACATCCCAGAGCAGTAATATTTATTTGCAGTGTGATGAGCTTGAAAACATTTCAGCAAGCCTGATGCATCAGCAGTAAGTTTCTTCCCTGGAATGCAACTGGGAGGGTTAGTATGTATAATGTACATATTAGCATAATATTTTCTATAATATGTATATGTGAATGTGTCTATATAGATAGGTTTCTGGGCAGTTTTCTTCTGAAAATAACAGCACACCCAAATGTTACTTTACCTACTGTTTTTTTTATTGTGGTGGCAGTCTGGCTTTACAACACGAAGGTATGTTTCTGTACTGATAAAATAATCCCTGTTAGAGGGAACACTTAATTAGCACTAGATTGTACTTCGGTGTCAAAATATTTCTGGGAATTATGTGTTTCTCCATGAACCATTGTTTTGAATCGCTTCCATTTTCCCCAGGAGGAAATGACAAAACCCCTCAGTACATGTGGCAGGAGCGAGGTGTTGGGTAATGACTAATTAAGGTCTTATTTCCTCTACTTTGTGTCATGATGTATGGTGAGAAAAGTTAATTCGCTTCCTTAAGGCAGATGTGGCACACTTTTTAAGTTT
This sequence comes from Coloeus monedula, assembly GCF_965178545.1. NCBI lineage: Eukaryota > Metazoa > Chordata > Aves > Passeriformes > Corvidae > Coloeus > Coloeus monedula. The sequence continues at coordinate 12,358,876 of NC_138795.1, read as the reverse complement.
GTGTGGTTTGCATTATTGAGGTGGGGATATAACAACTTAACTCATCCCTTGCTGGACAGAGAAGCCAAACTTGCACAAGTGAGGGATCTGATCATTTGTTCCTCATTATTGCATCTGGTTCATCAATACCGCAGGTTTTCTTAGGCACAGGTAACCTGATGGCTGAAACTAGGTTGAAGGGCTCAGTGTCACTAATTAATTAATTAATTTCACAGATCAAGGAAAAAAAAAATTCTATGTATGTTAGCCAAATGCACTTGGACTGAGGGCTGGTTTGGGCTGAGTTTCATACTGATATGTATAAAACTTACTTGGGAGCAGAGAAAAAATCCAGGGAAAAATTGAAGCCTTAAATGTATAACATTAGTTACTCTTATTAGTTGCAAGAGACTAAAAGAAAGCTCTTAAATCTCTGACAACTGGGAAAAAAAAAATTAGAGATCAGTCTGGTACCAGTTGAAACACCTTCCCGTGTGAAAGGTGATTGACACTCATTCAGACAGTGGAGACTATCTAAGTAGATAAAGGAAGGTTATTTCTCTTCATTAGAGTACTTCCAATTCAGTGATTTCTTAAATATTTTTTTTTTTAGAATAAGATAACCTTCAAAGGAGTTAGTCTACATTCTTGAAAGTTATGTGTAAGCCATTTGACTACAAAATGAGACAGTGCAAAGGGTTATAGGGATCATAGTCACTTATATTTAGGCAGCTGATGAATCCAACTGGTGAAGCAGTCCATCTCTCAAAGCATGCTTTTAACAAACTCATCACAGAAAAACTGGAGTTGAGTGCAGCAGTTTTATTGAAAAAGTCCCAGGTGTGTGCAATTCCTTTATTAAAATGTTTTAAAATACACTGGAGTAGGAGCAATTGATGATCAAGGGATATTCTTTTTTTATACATTTTTATTTCCAAAACTATACAAACATTGGAAAACTTTCCTTTTCCTCCATTTTAATTAATAATAATTCTGTTGTGATAAGTTACAGATCTCCCTTTTCAAGCTGCGAGCCCGGTTTTCTGGAGGTGACATTTTGCATCTTTGACAATAAAAAAAACCCCAAAACTGTCAGTCATATTTACATGTGCTTAAGGTTGCATAATTGAACATCATACAGCTTCTGAAAACCAGTGGTTTTCAAGATTCACCCAGGTGGGTTGAAGGTTTTAAATACATACATAACTGCATACATGTGATTTAGTAGCCAAGACACCCTTTGTTCCATTTTATTTTCAAGGCTATCTATAAACTCTGTGCTAGCCATGGTAAAGGTTTGATGTAGTAAAGGTACTCACTGAGTGAAAGCAGCACTGACAACAACTATTGCTGATCAAGGACATGAATGGGCAAAAAATTGTGTGTGTATATACAATACGAAGTCTAATGTTCAAAATTAACTTGAAGCTCTTATGTAAAAATAATGTCTAGAATAAAAGCTATTTTCTGGACTAGATTAACGAATAAAAGACCCCCACAAACACTTGTGTTAGGAAAAAAAGTAGAGCTCAACATGGGAAAAGAACAATAGAAGCACATGGATTAAATTCGAAAGCTGATCTTGCAATGTATAGTTACTGGAGACTGAGTTGAAATAGAGCAACATTATCAATGGGAAATGAAGGCTACAACTGCAGAGGACACATACATTACACTTTATGAGCTATTATATTGGCCATACAGATTTGTCTATATGTTATTTATTTGAATCCTTAAGGCTTCTCTAATGTCTTGCATGACAGTGCTGTCTGCTTGGATCTTCCATGCATGAGGGAAACGGGCAGTTTTTCAAGAAAAAAGAAAATTAGGTTTGTCCACATTTCAATTACAATAGCACATCCAGAGACACAAAATAAAAGACAAAACTCTATGGTACCTTTTTTCATTTATTTTGGCCCCAAAAGATGCATGCATTAGACTTTATATACTACAAGGTATTGAAATATTTACAGCATTGTACATGTGCTCTTAAAGGGATGGCAGAGGGAAAGTTCTGTTTTCATCTTGGTGGGAGTAGAAGTTACCTTTCCTAGCCTAATAATACCTATTCAAAGTGAGAGATGACTCTTCCAAAAAGAAAAGCCCACAGAGACTAAAGCTATAGCATAATTATAGCCAATGATAACAAACTGTACAGCACTTTACCTAGGAATTTTCCTCTCTCTCACTCCTGTTTGGAATCACAGTATCAACTGTTAAGTGATGTTGCTATGCTCCCCTTGCCCTGTCTGCCCTGTTTCTCTCTATTCCAGTAGATATAGCTGTATATTACCTGTTTACAGGATTTTATTTTTAAATTATTTTGGCATGTGGAATGGACATGTAATTCACAATAACCTGATGGCAAATTTTGGACAAACGATATGAGTGATATTTACGGGATTATGGCACTAAAGAATTCAGATCACTATAAAGCGCATCATAAATACTTCAAGTGGATTTAGGAAACCATCTCTCTTAAGAAATTCAGTGAGTAAGGCTCATATCACTGATTTCCTACTGCTTTTACAGGTACAGATATGATACCCAATACACCAGGTTAAACAAACAGAAGGCAGTTGGGAAGAAGATCCGGGCATAGGAGTCCATTTTGGCAATGCGGATGTGTATTCTGCCATGCCGCCACGCTCCCGTCCGACAATCCTCAAAGCAGCAAAAAAAACTGGCACAGTCCTTGCCATCAAGACACTCATACCCATACTCTTCATCCCTTTCTTGGAGGTGTGTAGCATTGTTCATTTGAATAGTAGCTGATCGGGGGCGGATGTCGATAGTAGGTGCCTAAGGTGGAGTAGCAAAAAAGAAAAAGATGGCAGAGGGAGAAACGTTGTTATTATCACCAGACCAGCCAGGAGATAATGGTCAACATGAGCATGATGGTTGTGCGGGGGGTACATGGGAAATTGCTGAGGTGTTCTAATGGTGGTATTACCTTGAGCTAATTAAAGTTAATCACATCATACCCCTTACAGGAAAGCAACATAAATAAGTCTAAAGTTAACAGCTATGGGCAATTAGCTTCAAAGCTAAACCGAGTAAATATTAGAGGTTAAATGAAGCATCCAGGAATGTAATTGATGGTATTTTGAATTTTTGTTTTATATTTTACATAGTTGCTTGATATCTGAAAGCAGTTTGTGTATCACACGTGAAAGGAACTGAAAAATTAGAAATGCAGGATTTTAATAGGGCCGGTTCATGTTGAGAAAGCAAATACATATATACAAGAAAAAGGCAAAAACTAGGTCTTTTGAATAAGATTAGGAGAATCTCTATAAAACTCTCCAATTATTTGAATATATGCAGTTCACCACCTACTAATGTTCACCAACTAGAAGGTTCAACATGTTCCAAATTTTATATAGTAGCTGTACATATATATACACACATATATTTAGAATGAATTGAGCAATTTCAGCATTTAAAACACATTTTAGCCCTGGGTGAACACTGGGATGATAGGCATTGAAATTTCATGGTTTTAGGGTAGCATAACAATTCTGTTTCATAAGTATGTAAATTCAATGTAATTTATTTAATGTGGTTTCTTCTCCCCCCTTCCCCCTTCTTTTTTTTAAATAAAATATCAGCATTTCTGTATGGAGATAAGGCTTAGATGTGGAACGCAGCTAGATATATTTGCTAATTTGCTAAGTGTGTTGATCCAGTGACAACATTAAAAATCTATATGCATCTTAAACCCTTTCAAAACTCTGTCCTTTTTTTTGCAATAGGAACAGCATTTGAGTAATTAATGATGACATTGAGTTTTGTTCAGGTCAACATCAGAACAGATTTGCTTTTATAATTAGGAGTGAAATCACAAAGGTTAAAAATCCAGGGTCAGAGCTGAGTTCTAAAAGGGTATATTGCAGGTTTTTACGACAGCTGATGTTATTGGATCCCATGGCAAATTCAGAGAGAGGAGCAGAAATGTTTTAAAATTAAACTCTCTTAATTCATGCAATCCAGTAATGTTGGTCACTCTTGAACTTACGTAAGTTCAGAATTGTAGTCCATTTGTATTTGGGCTGCTGAATCAACTCTACAAATTTTTTAGAAATATGTAACCATTCTACTTAATTAGGAAGTACGTAGAGTAGAATGCTTAGTTGTCTCATTAATTAAAAGACCCAACAAAACACCACTCTTATCTAAGCTCTAACAGTTAAATTCAGCAGTTGCATGCAGTGAATTTCCATTCCAAAAAACATTATACCTTGAAGGAAAACATCCGAAGAAGCTTTCATTTTGTAGACAGAAAAGAGAATCAGAGGGTTTTGTTTTAAATTAAAGAAAGGAAAGAGAGACAAAAATAATGTAAATTAAAAATACATTTCTGAAACATGGTAAGTCACAAAGAACTAAATTTATAGAAAGGTTGGTATTACAGCAATCGAGACAATTATCTGTAGCATAAATCCCCACATTTTCAATTTGTCATTGTCTTGTCTACATCTGGGCCAAAGACATAAGATATCAAACTCCTTTTAGATATTCATGTCCTGAGGGGATTCTAGTCTTTTATGCTGAGCTGTTTTGAAAAAGACCATTCACAGTTTATAGAAGCACTTTTTAGAAAGAAGACTTTTTACCTGCAGACTGTACCCTGAACACTCTACTTTTGAGGTTTTTAGGCTCTGTGATTAGGATTCAGGCAAACATTTATAGTTCTGTTTCTTCCCAGATGCTCACAAATAAGCAGTGTAAAGAACAAGTTATTTGTCCTTTTATGGATGCTTTAAAGTGAAACAACTAAATCTGAGGTGTATTTAGTTTTGCTCCTTTACCTAACTCCATAAGACACACATACACGCAGACACTTTTATTTCCACCTAACACAGGACACATTACTTTATCATTACTTTGTTTTATTGCAGTCTACCTCTCAGCAGCTTTTACACTTGAAATTATAGGAATAGTTTGTAGTGAAAGTTCCTTAATTGCTATTTTTACGATATCCATTTTTGTGATGTATTTTAAAACTAAAAGAAAATATCTTCAAAAGTCCTTGAATATTTTACCAGAGCAAATCCAAATTACTTTATTCTTTGTTAGATGCCTGAAATGGAGATGAAAATACTCTTCATTAACGTAAAACATTTTTCCTTTACATAATTCACATATTTTTTTGGTTGGTTGGTTTGAGGGTTTTGTTGTGGGTTTGTTTGTTTGTTTGTTTATTTGCAGGGTTTTCTGTTTTGTGGGGTTGCTTTGGGTTTGTTTTTGTTTTTTAGGGGTTTTTTGGTAGATGATTAGGCTAAATGTTTTAGAGATTCTAGACAATACATTTGCCAGCTCAGTTGCCAAAGGCAGGGAGAAATCTGTCCTGGACAAAATAAGCAGCAAATTCTTTCCCTGTCTGGGCAAAAGCCCAAATCGCTACTGAAGATATTTTCAGGATTTTTTTATTGTTGCTATTATATACATTTTTTTTTGTTATTGGGTAGCATATATCTGTAAGTATCATTACAAACTACTGCGAAATCACTTTCTTAGGCAGAGAAGTAGGTAAATGAGGTAAGAAATACAAGAAAAAGAATTTAGGGAAACAATGGAAAGGAAAGAGATGCTTAAGGGGAAGTTAGAAAAAGCACACACCACAGTTTGAATGTAAAAGTTTAACTGTATTCCTGATAAGCAAGATCGCCATGTCAATAATGTGGACATAAGTTAATGGCATAGAATATTGCTAATACTAAGACACAGAAACTGAGATCTTTTCTATAAAGAGGTCTATAAATCGCATAAATAATGGCTTTGGTGGTTGTGATTTGCAGAACACTTTGGTTAAAAGGATCTTTATCCTAAGAAATTAATTGTGGATACAAATATGCAGATAGCAAGACTTTCTCTTCCTTCTTTCCAGTCCCATGAGATATTTTTCTCTCTCACGGAAGATATTAGTAGAGTTCTATAAACTATGAACACCTGCGACCTTGCAAAGCTTTGTTAATAGTACAGTAGGAAAATATTTTGACAATGGATGTTTTAGGATTTTAGCCAATCACCCCAAGGGGTGGCTGATCCTTTGACCAATTAAGACTATGAAGAAAAAAGTCTATAAAAGAGTTTGTAAAATAATTAAATAATCTTGCTGCACAATTCCTGCCTGTTGGATTTCTCCTCTCCTCCCTACCACTGTGGGACACCGTGCTAATTATTTTCTCTGGCATCCAGAAAACTGTAATACATGAGCTTTTGATTCTCAAGGTGAATATTTGCATTCCTATTGTTGCAAAGTATGGGTATATATGTAATAGAAAAGTATGAAAAAAGGTACCATTATAAAGAAGGATTTAAATGCTCTCTCAGAAAAAACTAATTAAATTTTAGGCCTTGCTGTTAAAAAGATACATACTGGGTTTTTCTTCTTTTTGTCTTTATCCTTGCTTGGTTTTCTGTTGCTGACAAAGTAATGCAAAGTTCCATATTCCACCAGTGCAGAGAACACAAAAATAAAGCATACTGACACAAAAAGATCCATGGCTGTCACATAGGAGACCTTGGGAAGAGATTTACGAGCAATTGTACTTAGGGTGGTCATTGTCAGGACAGTTGTAATTCCTAGCAGATAGATAGAAAACAAATAATATTACTTCAAGTAACAGACTGATTTTGCCAGTTATTTCTCTCTGATTGGTTTTGAAGTGTGCCTAGAGTTCAAACATATAGCACAAATATTCAATAGCACATTCTAGCAGTGAAATGCCAATTCAGTGGGAGCTTAGAGGATTAACAGGCGTATGCAACATTTTTACATGGTCACTGCCGGTGCTGCTCTGTAGAATACTTCTTTAGATGGATTCTGATTCTAAGAAATTTAATTCAGGGTTTTGGTTTTGTAGTTGGCTTCTGGGGAGTCTTTATTGAAAATTGAAGTTTAGCGTTTATGTGTTCAAATGCTTAAACAGAGCAAGAGCAGGGTCTACAAAAGAGAAGTACTGTGACATGCCTCACCATCCCTTCCCTTTCAGAACATTATTGTATGTACTGTGATGTGAAAAATGTTAAAAATGCATCAGAACAGTTAAAATCTACCACATTTTATATGGCAAATTTCACACCATTGATACTACCTTATTAGTGGTGCAAATAGACTTATTCTCAACAGAGGGATAAGTGTGTTTTGTGTATCCAAGTAAAATTTAAAGTAACAGCTGAATGCCTTTATTAATTTTGTACTACTTTAAAGCAGATTTTTATAACCTCTTTTTAAGGGGGATGTGAAAAAAAACAATAAAATGCTTAAAGCTTTCTGTTATGGGAGCCACTGGCCCTCTGTTATGTTTCTTTCTAGGGAGACTGGAATTACAAGTGTGTCCCTTAGTTTACACTCCAGTGCTCTCTGCTGTGGTTCTGTGAAGAAATGAAAATGCAGAAGGAAAAACTGAAATAATTCTCACTTGTGTGGATTTAATGTAGAAGAAGAAAATGTGTTAAAGTTTCTCTAGCTGAATGTTTGTGCTTTGCTATTTCTTATGGCTACAGCTGCTTTGCACAAGCAAGATTAATTTGGTCTCTCTTAGTTTATTTGTGGATAAGTTGCTACATGTGTAGAAATTTCTAATTGTGATTAATTGCATGTCACATTTTCATGTATAAGGTTTTGGATACTACCAAATTCAGTTGATTTTTTTGCCTGAAGTCTACATTTGATTGTTGTTCTCTAAAGTGGTCATGGCGTACATTCTCCCCTTATTACCACTTGGACACACACCCCAGAAAGGTGGATTCCTTCTTGATAATTATTTAATTTGTGTTGCCAGTCACCAAGATATGGAAGTAGAACGAGTGAAACTAATGCATCCTGCCTCTAATCCAACCATGTGTCCCCATCCTCTTGATGTTTATAAAAAATACTGCTGTAACCAGAAAAAATGTGACAGCTTTTATTGTTGACAATTTACAATAGTCAGAATCTGACATCATAAAAAGGAAGAGATGCAAATGCAGCTTAGACCGTGTTATTCCTTGGAAGTTACTGCATTCCTCTAAATGAGGAGAGTTCATGTGAAGTTGTCTCTTTTCATATTTACAAACTGGTGATCTGCAGAAGTGTCAATTAAACATCATAATGCTTGAAGAAAACAGGAAAGATAAACTCACCCAGTGATGTTCTGGCTGGAACTGCATCCTTATTAATCCAGAAAGAGACCCAGGACAAGACAACAATAAGTGTGCAGGGAATGTAGGTCTGAATAGTGAAATAACCCATTCTCCTGCTCAGGTTAAAGAAGACAGACATGACTACATAGTCTCCTGTAAAACAAAAGCAGAACAAAATAGAATAATATGTTAAAAAACCAACATAACATTTGTATGTAAGAGCTAGGGGTTTCCTATTCCATATCTGGGGTGTGTGTATATAAATATTAAACTGATTCACCAGATACACTGATGACAAATACATGCATACATCTTCTTCAACACTGCTGTAGCTCAAGATCCGGTGGATTTTCCACACTGTGAAAATAAAGTCGAGCAGATTCACTTAGGTAACTTCACTATATGATTTCAAGGGTAACCTCCCTTGCATAGAATGACTTCTACCCAAGTCACTCCTCATAACCAGACCTGCCTGGTATGATCCTCTTGCAGCACCCCAGTGTGTGGTGGGGGTCCAGCCTTCTGAGAGTCTCTGTGTCCCTGTTAGTGTGCTCCCAACTTCACTCTCAAATGTTGCATGCTTTCAGATGTACTTCCTAAATTATTCATGTTCTTAACTATTCTTCAGGGCTATGCTGTGTCAATAATTCATTTTTTTATTTGCCTGCAGATCATCTGTTATATTTTGTCCTCTAAAATGATTGCAACCCACATTTCCTAAGTGACCCCAAAAGCTGGGTTAGAAGTTACTCTGGTGTACATAACACATCATTCTTATTCAGTAATTTGTGATTGTCTTTTCAGATTCTTTTTCCCTCTCAAATTATTAAGTAAATTCCATCTGGATTCAAGGATACAGCAAAACTTCAGGTTTTGATGCGTTTTTTTTGCGGGGGGGGGGGGGGGGGCGCTGGCAGGGTGGGGAGGGGTGTGGGTTGGTTTTGGGGTTTGTTTTTTTTTTTGGTTATGGTTTTATTTTTCTAAACTAAAAAAAACAACCCTAGTTTTCAGTTCTCATCTTTACTTCAGATTACAGCACTCCTGGGAAAAATCTTGATTGCAAAGGAATTACAGAACCCCAGGCTACAAAGACTTCATTGCAATTCAGTGAAATGCAACCCAGAGAAGTCTTTAATGGAAACAGGATATGATTTGCAAATTTAGAGTGAGATAGTTTTCCAGCACTATCAAAGAGTCTCTGTGGCTAATGCAAGTTCTGCTTAGATCAGTACCTTTAGTTAACATTGCGTTCGTCTTTTCAGGCATAATTAAAATTTTAATTTCCCCCAGAATAATCCCTTTGAACCTGACCAGAGAAGAAACTTCAGAGATATTTTTCGACTGGTGCTTCTTTGTTATTTTTTTTAATTTGAATGTCCATATTCCTGGAATTAACTGGTTTTAATTTAATTATGTTATAATTAAACCAAAGACATAAAGCCCCCAAATTTTATATATGCAGTTTATAAGGTGATACATCTGAATATGAGCAAACAGTTGTAATAAGTACAGTCTTACTATTTCCTTAGTTCACAGTTAACATTGCATTATATGTGCATGTCTTTCATATATCAAAAAAGCCCAACCAACTTATCTAAAAAAACACCACTCAGCAGCAGCAGCAGTGCAAAACTGAAGCCATAAAATTACAGTATGACTCATTTCTTCATCTCTGTGGATCATATATTAACTTCCCAAGAAGTGATTATTTTTTCAGTTTTGGGAATTGTCCTTTTATTCATTCACCTTCATATATGCTATTAATAGCATTGATATTTCAATTTTTTTCTGCTATGATATCACAGAGATCACTTTAAGCAGTAGCTGTATTACTTCCATGCAAACATTTTTAAAGAGAAGTGTTTCATGCTCACTGTTACTATATAAATTTAATGGGACAATGAATTTCCAGAAGTAAGAGGTGAAATATAAACCCAAATACAGATAAGAATAAAAAGGTACAAAAGGCCCAGAACTGAAGTTTAAAAATCAGATGTTTTATTGCTGTTCTTGTTTTTTCTACTGAAGTTCCAACTGCTATGGGCTCCTTTGGAGTAGATGAGTGATGTACCAGATCCCAGGTAACTACTTTCTCCTCATTTTTTGTCCTATGCTTGGACAGGTCTTTTTGCCCAACTATTTGGCAGCTGTAGCCCGCCTGCCTTGTATTCAAAGGAACAGAAAATATCAGACTCCGGTACACAAGCCAGAACATTCCTACAGGTATTAGAGTCAAATCCAAACCTCAGCACCTGTGCTGAGAAGGAAAAGAACTAAATAGAGATGACCTAGACTGAGGTATAGTGCAAAGCCCTCCCTCACTGTCCTTGTTCAACAGCTGTGTGTGCAAACCCAGCCCAAGGGTTTAGGCTATGGATAACATATGAATGTTATTGTTAATATACATCTATGTGTGGAGAGAGAGAGTAGCCTCAGACCTTCCATTTTATAGACCATTTCCATTTCCATTTTTTTGGTCAGTTTTTGGTGGTAATGCCCTGGTGTCCATGGAGACTTGTCTATATTTTATGCATTATTTTAATTTTTTTGTTGCTGTTCATAATGTAATCCATAAGACCTTTTAAAACATAAACCAACTTGTGAAGGCCTTAGTCCAGTCACTGGTGGTGAAACAGAACTTTGAATTCTCTGTCATCTTGAAGATGCACGTCAGAGTACAATTCATTCCCGTAGAGCATTAGCAGTGCCCACAGGACATTTGCTACACAAACTGGAGACACTCCAGATGCAAGTGTTTCATATCTAATCAAACACAATTCCCTCTGCTTTTCTTTCTTCTTTTACTTTTCTTTCTTATTTTTTTTTAATACATGAATTCATAAGCAATTATGTTTAGAAAGAACATCTCCCTGCTAACAGATTCCAAAAGTTAAAAAGTGATATAATTGTTGTAGGATTTTTCAACCCTCACAAATATTGTTGCACATTCCTTTATGCAAAGACTTTCTTCCCTAATTGACACTTGCATGAAAAATCCAAACTACTCCAGAATTATATCTGTAGGAAACTGTATCAGTTTCTGATATTTCGAAGTCCACAGCATTGTTCTGGCAGACCTTATTTCTTATGCATTGTAGAATTCGAAATGTTTTACTGAAAGCTCAAGGAAATAAGAGACCGTATATATTTTATATGAGGTTTAAAGTTTCTACTAATGGAGAAGATAAATCAGGGGAAGCAAAAACTTCAGTGTCAACTATAACTTGCCAGGCAGCGTGGAACTGACCAATCTGAAGAGTCATTCAAGGATGTGTAAATTCTTTTGAATTACATTTTACTTTCTAATCTGAAAGCCTGCTGATGCTGCAGACACTGTTGTGTTATGGAATGTTTCAGAGATCCTTACGAAAGAAAGGAATAATGTTAATATTTTACCTTGCTTTGTTGGGGTTTTGGGAAGTGGGATTTACAGATGACTTTTTTTTTCAAGGTAAAAGTAGAAAAACAAATGGAATTTAGGAATTGCCAAGACAAAGCAAGTCAATAATTCTGTAATGTACTTAATATCTCTTCGGGCCTTGAATATGTTCTGGTTTTGACTGGGACAAGGGTGTATTTTCTTCTGAGTAGCTGGCACAGGGCTGTGTTTGCATTTAGCATGATAATGATGTTGTTGTCACACTGATGTTTGTTGTTGCTAAGTAGTTCTTACCCCAAGTTAAGGAATTTTCTGTCTCATGCTCCACCGGTGGGTAGTTGCACAAAAAGCTGGGAGGGTGTATGGCCAGGATATCTGACCCAAACTGGCCAAAGGGATATACCACACCCTAGAATGTCTTGCCCAGTACATAAACTGGGGGAGTGGAGGGATACACCACACCCTAGAATGTCTTGCCCAGTACATAAACTGGGGGAGTGGGCTGGGAGCTGCCAGTCACTGCTCGGGGATGGGCTGGGCATATCAGTCTTTGGTTGTGAGCAACTGCATTATGCATCACCTGCTTCTCTTGGGTTCTGTTACTTTCTCCCCTTATTGTTACAGTTATAATTTGTAATAATAAAAATATTTCTAATAATAATACTTTGTTTTAATTATTAAGTTGTTCCTATCTCAGCCCAAGAGGTTTACCTTTTCTTTCTGATTCTCCTCCCCACTGGGGAGAGGTGGTAGGTGGGGAGTGAGTGAAAAGCCATGGGTACGCAATTGCCAGCCAGGGGAAACTGTGACAATAAAGAGATAAGAAAAACAGGACTAAGTGGCGGGATGCTCCAGAGAAGTATCTTGCTGGGATTGCCAAGTTTACTTTAAGTGATGTTGGAATGATATAACAGCAGGTGTTCTGAGATTTTGAATAACAAAAGTACTCTGAACATACAAAATAATGCAAGACCAAAGATGTGAAGTTCAGGACTCAGTCTCAGTTGTCACAACACATACATCCAAAACGTCAAATGCATAAAGGCCCCTGTGGAATGTGGACTTGACAGTACTTTGCTTTAATCACACCTTTCATGTTAGAATCTTGCCTCAGCCCTGTTTTTATCCAGATTTGGTTTATTTTCTGACTATATTCATGCACTTCTCAGCTCTTTAGCTGAGACCAGCTTAAATACTCTTGTTATTTTCAGATTATCTCTGTGCCTCAGGTGATTTTCACTCCTGGTGTGATGCCTGCATGAAGCTGTCAAACTAAGACATTAGTTTAGTAAAAAATGGCCAGACTTGATCCTCAGCACAGTGTCATTTATTAGTCCTCCCTGGGCAAATTGATAATCTTTTCATTATTACTTCATCCTCTTTCCCTGAGCTCTGGCTCTTGTTTGTCCAATATTGTCTACTGCAGCAAGAAAGCTTCTCAGACTGCCAGATTGCTGTTTGGAGCACTAATACACTTCTGGAGTTTTTTAGAAATGAATGATAGTGCAACCTGGCAGTATCTTTGTAAGACAACATCCTTAAGTACTTGACATTTGGCATCCTAATTAGAAGATTTTGGATTACTTAGCCTTTCACCAGAGACCTTACATTCCTGCTATACATTCTGAGATATGTAGAACTATTGCATGTGTCTAGAAAATACTACCTAGATAATTTTCAATTTTTAAACAAATACAAAATTTCTCTGGAAAAAAATAATCTTATTACAATGAGGAGCATAATAACTCATCCTTCATATATTTAGACCCTTCCTCTCTTTCTCTGAATATACATATTTCTCCTATTCCTCTGTAGTCATCTGTGTTTGCATCTGCATATAGACAGACATAATCTTCTTCCTATGAAGACACAATAGCAAGTTAACCAGTTTCTTCAGTGACATGTATTTAAACCAGAATTCAATCCCTCAGGAAAATGGTATCCAGGTCATGTTTATCCTCATGTGCAAATGCTCATATCATATTTTCTACTAAGTGCATATTCCTCCCAATTATGTTTGGAAGATCAAGAGAAAGATAAAGAGATGCAGAGCAGTGTTCTGACTTGAGACACAGCATCTTCGTGCTGCCACTCTGAATGGGAAGCTGAATATTTCTCTTGGGGCACACAGAGAAAGTGCATGGACCTTAAGTCATTTCCAGAGTAGGAGATAATTTGAAAATTAGATTTATGCATCAGTGTTCAATGCACGTGACCTGAGTAAGCCCTTGCAAAAGGTTTTATTTCTAACAGTCCTGTTCCATCCTAATTTACACAGGCTCATAGCAGTCAACATGAACTTTGGAAATTGTGGTCTTCCTCCTACCCTGTACTTGTGGGATATAGTGATTTGAATACCAGGATTTGGGCTCAGTAGGGGAACAACAGTAGGGGAAGTGAATTCCTGATTTGAAGAACCATCTGTCCTTATGTGCTGGCCTAGGTCCCAAAGGTTCAATAGAAGAAATTAGTTGTGCCAGGAAGCATAGCCGGGGGAATGTACACTGTACTTAAGTGATTTAATCAGCACGGTGGGTGTGATCCTTCATTGCTTCCTGGTTGGAGAGTCATTTATACCTGTGTGAAGCGAACGGGAAATTATACCCATTAGTGCGCTCTTTATGCATGTTTAAGTGACTGTGTAAAGTGTAAGGTACTGGGGGAAAAAGCCTCTAATTTGTACTCAGAACTGATTTGGAAGCTAGTGCAAATGCAAGAGAGAAGAACAGCTTTATAACACCCCAAAAAATTGGTGTCTTAACTATAGTTCAGGTAGCAGCACTTAGAGATAAGATTGTCTCACACTTAGTATTATGAGATTCTGCTTTCTGTTGTTTAAAATACTGCTGGATTTAAATTATTAAAAGAACTGCAGAAGAGCTTCAAAAATCATATATTTGCCACATGGTCAGGTTATTTTTATGTGTTACTTCAGTTCTTTCTCAGATGGTTTTTGAGTGGGGAAAATTCATTGTTTCATTTCTGTTAAGGATAAGGAGTTTTGACAGGGAAATTCAATTAGGTGAAGGGCTGGCCTTGTTGCCTTGTTATGGGTTCACATTTTTAAGTCATTTTTGGCTAACTTAAAAGCTTTGGAAAACAGTGAATGTGTGCATAGACATGTCCATATGCGTAAGGTTTTTGAGAGTTTATAAGAAGAATTTATTTCTGTTTCTTACAAAGCTACACACCACTCTGAATGGCACCGCAAAAACAGATGCATGGTAGAAGTGGCTCTCTTCTTCTCAAACTGGGTTCCTTTATATATTCCACTACCTAAAATCTCCAGAATCTGTGTGCTGTGAGTTTACAGCACATGAGCTCATCGCCTCATGCTGACTCCATGGTGTCAGGAGTTTCATTGTGGAGCTCTTCTCCCTGGGGAATGGCAAGTGTTCTATCCCAGGGTCTAAACAGGATTTTCTTTGAGTATTTAGATACCTTAAATATTTTTGTCACTGTTTAGTAGTATAAAAATCAAAGTCTGTTTTAGTAATTCTGAAAATGTTTCTAATTTAGAGCTTTCTGTGCTTAAAATTTAAAAATCTGTGGAGAAAATAAATTATGTAGGAGAACATTGGTAATGAATCAATAATTGCCAGCAAAAGCTACCAAGTGGTTTTTATTATATTTTTTTAAAATTTGAAGTTTTTCTCCACTACATGAATTTGTGAAACTGCCAAAAAGAGTCAGATGGAAGAGTAATGCATTATCCAAACTCTCCCAGAATTTCTAGCCATCATTTGCTCCTAAGGACAGATCAAATGACTAGAAACTAGGATTGATGTAGGTCACAGATTATATGGTAGGTAATAGGCACAATTTTGTTAGTGCAGCAAATAACAACCACATGATTCCTACAGACACAGAGATGCACCAGCTGTCCAGATTCCCAATGGACTTTTATCTCCTAAAGTTATACAGAAACCATACAGAGAAGAGCAAGCACTTTTTAAAATATTTGTTTAAAGAGACATGTGAAAATATAGATAGAAATGGAACCTTTTCTCAAAATAAACTCATATAAACAAGTATATAAATCAATGACATGCTTCTAGATGGGAAACCCTATCCAGTTCATCTTTCCGGATGGAGTATGCATAGGGGAAAAAGCAAATAAAAAAACTTCGTGCCACAGGAGGGCACTGTCGCCTCAGGATAGAAATGAGAAAAGCTTGCAAGTCTGCCAGTGGAAAACTGAATCTTAAAAATTTCTAATTATTCTTGTCATTGAGTGTTTATACAAACACTGAATGGCACAACTGACTTGTGTGGGTCTCTTATTAGAGGAGCACTTTTAAGGACTGAACCAACTCTTGTGTGATAGAAATATCCCCAAAGTAGCATCACCTTTGTGCTACAAGTAATGAATATAAACTGCATAAATTGTTAATGAAGAACAACTGTGGCAGCAGAATTTATCTTCTTTTTCTCATAAATAGCTAATAGATACATCCTTGTTCTCTCTCTCTCTCTTTTATTGTTAGCATGGCCAGCAGTCTTGTTTTCTGTTAGGCAGCAGACAGAGCTAGTACTCTTGGTTTATTTTAAAAGAAGGAATTGGTAAATGGTGGTTTGATGGAATAGATGTGTTTTCTTGGGTTTAGTTATGGTACGTAGAAATACCATTAAAACAGTGGTGCATGATGTCTATGAACATCTCCTATAGGAGCTTCTAATTCACTCAGTTCTTAAAAAGTTGCTGGATTAGTACAGACTATAAAAATAATAGTAAATGCAACCAAAAGGATTCTAAATGCATCCTTCATAAAAGAGTCAGGCTTATTGCCATTTTTAGACAGATATTCTGCAATAATAGAAAATAACTAGTTGGTAAACTTATGGGGTACTGCCTGTAAAGCAGCTGACTTCCTTCCCACTGTGTGCCCTCCTGGCACGCTGGAGGGCAGCAAGGTTACCAAGAGCTGCTGCAAGTGGAGAGAAAATGAAAGAAAAAGAACATGGACAAAGCCTTTTCTCTTTTATGTCAAATCAGGTGTTGGTACCAGAGTTTTGGTGTACGCTCCGCTCAGCAGTGGCTGGAGGCAGATCCCTGCCCCCAGAAAAGGCAGGGAAAAGGGTGAATGGGAGACAGGAATTACACCTCTCTACCAAATCAAGCAAGTATCAGATGGCGCATTACATTCTACAGTGCAGCTCTAATCTAGGATGAAAAATCATGTAAATAGTTTAAGATTGGTGTACTTGTTCTGATGCACCTTCGTTTGGCTTTTGTGCCCATCTCTTTTCTTGCCTTGAGACGGTCTATATTTGGAGTTTCGCTGGCATTTACTGTCTCGGTGAGGGTACTGAGCCAGCCTGCAGATACGGTTCCATGAGATGTCGTAAAGAAAATATGATATTTGTTCTAAACACATAGTTTTCTATGAGGATTCAGATTTAACCTATTCGAATATTTGTCTTGTTTAAAAGTCTGGGGAAAAGGTAAAATCAGAGGGAACACTGTTCCCTAGGTATCTGACCATGAGACCTTCTTGTTATCTCATTCTTTGCCAAGTGCCCTTTTTATTGGTTCTGTCCTTCACAGCTTTTTATTCTTTCATTGACAGATTTTTAGACTACATAAGGACAGAGAGTTAAAAAAACCCCAGAGTCTCTTCCTTTCCAAAAATGCTCAATAATCTCTTTCCCTCTAAGGTTTAGCTGCAAAATACTACTATTGTGTCACAGAGAAGTCATGATGTGAAATAAAATGATGCAAATATTTAGCCTTTAGGACAAAGGAAGAAAATCTGCCATGGCATTGCCGGTATTTGCTTTTAACAGACTTGCACATGGAAGCAGTGCCGTTCCCTACCTGACTGCTGGCATTACACAAAGACTGGGGTGAGCCATGGTCATTGCCAATACAGCACAGCAATTGTATTGAGTGATTTCCCCAAAAAATATAATAATAGAAATTTTTAATATCCATTTCTAAGCTGTGATTATAGTTTCATTATGCAATGAGGTAAAACAACATCAAGATTTTGACATAGCTTGCACTGTAGTCCATTTATATAAGATTATCTCTGAGATTCAGATAGTTGCAAGACTGCTTTTCAATTTTCATTCCAAGGGATGAATCCTAACTGCATTGCACAGCTGGATAGAGAGCAGGGGATGGGAGATTTGCTTTTTTTTGGGGGGGCAGTTTTTAAAAATTAGGGAAGTAAGGTATATGTCTGTGTGTGAATATGTCTGGCATTAAACACCTTGATTTCCTGTGGGAGCAGGCAGAAGAGAGCTGCAATTAGTTTATGTTTTTGAAATTAAAATCTTGGCTGATGAAACTTCTGCAAAATGAGATGAATCATTACACTCATCCAAGCAAATGAAATTTCTTTATGTATGACATGACTTTCTGCCCAGCAGTTCTGGATTTTGTTTGGTTCTTGGCCGCTCATTCCACTTGAAATGCTGTTTTCTCAGTTCATTTGACAGAATGTGTTCCATATCTCATTAGTTTCTAATTATAGGAGGAAAGAATGTAATGACACTAGACAGTAATTAAAATCTATTACTGTTCCCACCTTCTCTTTGAAATATAGAGACAAGACTTAGCCTGAGAATTTTCTGTTGCTGAAAAATATCAGTATGTGGATTGAATGTAAACTTAGGTGTGTTTATTTCTAAGGTTTCATCTGTGAGTGCCAGAAGTCTGAAAGGAAAATGAATGTTACTGATCCTATATATTTGCCCATGATATGATTTTTTTCCTAGTTTGTGACATATTTACAAACAACTTTTTTGTTTGCTTATCTGTGAAGGTGGATAAGCTATTACATTGGCATTAGCAAACATAGGAGGGCTTTTAGTGTGCAGGATTAGTATTTAGATGTGGCAGCAGCAATAAGCTGCAACTTCTGTGAGTGAACCATTATGCTCCAATGTGCAAATAATCTTAAAACTGTAGAACCTTCTGCTTTCTTTCCCATTCCCCCCTTGCCTAGGAAGCATCAACCAAGGATGTGAGCTCAGTCTCTCATCTCTGAATGGTCAGGAGTCATTTGGGTTCTATAGAAACTGTTTGAGTCACTGTCATCCAGTTCAGAGATGAGAAAATGGGAGGATGACTGGAAATCCCTGGTAAGGTAAAAAGCAGAGTCATCATTTCCAGGCAGCAGCACCAGCTAGGGCGCTGTTCTGTCAGGAATTTTGCTGTGCCTGACACATCCTGTGTCCTTGGCTCTTTTGGATGTCTGGTTTTTACCTGAATACCTCAAGATAAGCTGTCTGTTTCAAGAAAATTATGCACCTATAGCAGGGCTCTGTGAATGTTTAAAATAATGACTTGCTTAATTTTGATTATTTAACCTATTGCCATAATAATGCGGGTTTTGATATGGTGCAATCACCAATGTAAACAAATAAGAAAAATGTTTTATTATATTTCATTCATTTCAAGGTATCCAGATGGTATAACCACTTTCTGACAGCATCCAAACCTGCCTGCTACAGGGAGAACTGGAAATAACTTCTGTTTCTGTAGTTCAAAGCATGAAGTACAACACATCCATGGTACTTCAGATCAAACACACTATTGGAATTATGAAATGGCATGTAATAAAGATTGTCAAAACTATGTAAATTTTATCATGTTGAAATTTTCAGCGGTTTGCATCTGAGAAAGAAAGTACAAAATGGTGATTGTCTTTGTTTTATTGGGTGGCAAACCACAAGATTCATACCATACAATAGGTCTACATACTTGGCTTTCTAGACAACTCTGCAAAGGATTTGTCTGAAAAGAGAGTTTGGTCAAGTCCAGGGGTAATAAGAGGAATGTAAGATGTAAAAACGGGAATTAAATAAATGTTACACTTCGAGTCTAGGTTAAAAACCGCTAATAAAAATCCAATACAGGCCTATTTGGTGAATGCCATGAGGGAAAAAAAATCAAGTATTTAATAATTTTGGTCTAAATAACAACAGTCTTACAGACATGTTGGAGAAGTCCCTTGAAATTAGTACTGTTTCATGAGCTTTGTGCAAGTCCAGGTTGCTGAAAGACTGCACATGACCTACGTAGTTCATAAACACCCCTTATTATATTTGCTTTTATATCTTTGTGAATTGTCTTGCATGGCAGAGGTCATTCTTGAACTCCTCTGAACACTTTTCATTTGGAGAGAAGAGGAATTTGAGGATACAGTACATTTAATCTTTGATTTGGATGTTTCCAGTTATTTTCAGGGCCCGGAGACAGTAGTACATAACCTGAGGCTGCAATAAAATTTGATGTTTCCTTCTACTTCCTCTCCAGAGGAGAGAAGGCATGACTGTGTGGAGGCAATGTTCTGCAGGGGAGCTACAGATTTCACAGATTCATTCTGTCTGAATGCCCCAGGAAAAGAAATATTTATACAAGAAAGTACGACTCAAAACACCAGCATCTCACTTCCAGTGGGTGCACAGGGAGATTACTGGGAAGACAGTACCATAAACAAAGAGCCCAAGGGATGTTGGGAGGGATACATCCTGCTTTATT
The DNA here is from genome assembly GCF_965178545.1 of Coloeus monedula. NCBI lineage: Eukaryota > Metazoa > Chordata > Aves > Passeriformes > Corvidae > Coloeus > Coloeus monedula. The sequence goes on along the minus strand of NC_138795.1, from coordinate 12,338,897 downwards.
GCTCAGATTCCAGCATTAGATAGACTTTTTTTTTTCTTATTTTTGAGTGTTTCAATTCCATTTATTTTTAGCTTCCGTTAAATATTTTAGGATATTTAATCAGTGGATATTTAGTCTTAAACCCCCAGGAAACCAATTCAAGTAACCAAGAAAAGACTAAATTTTACCTAAATATGAGACCCTGTAAGGCAAAACATCCAAAAACAAAAGTTGTACAGATAAAACCCAATGCAGTGTGGTCATCTACCAAATGTCGTGGGCTTTAGAGAGTTCAATAAGAAAAGAAAATGTCTTTGAGCACAAGAACCCAACAAAGATACATAGTAAAATGTAAATTGTCCTGTTGGAAAACATCGTAGCCTAAAAGCATGTCAAAGAATGGGTGTGGATTATTGATCAGGACACTGAAGAAGCAGGCAAGAGATCTCAAGTCTAGTCCCACGTCTCTGATGGAACAGCTGTTTCTCTTAGCCCATGAAAGTCGTTTGGACCGCATGCACACTGTGTTCCAACAGCATCTGGAGATTCTGCTCGAAACTTATGTGGGAAAATGCCTGACTGTTTTATTATGTTATTGACATGTAGGATTGGATCCCTGCACCTTTCACTAAAAAAATGTTTCCATATTCAGAATGTGACAAAACACTCAGTGATATGGCTTCTTGAATGACTGTGGTAATTCTGAACTTCCTGATACCCTTGATTCTTACGGGATATTTATGTAGTTGAAGAGTAACCAAATGTTTCATCTACTAGTTAATTTATATCTGAGTAAGTACATAAATCAGGTAGTGATTATGCCTATGAGAGAGACAGTCCACAGTTTTCTGTTTCTTTTATCAGTGACAGATACAGCTGGCAGAAAAACATAAATGCATTTTAAACTTCTGTTACTTGCCTCTGTTGAATCTCGACTTAAAATGAAATTACATAACAAAGATAATTCTGTTGCTTAAAAATTCATGGGTTTATCATAAAGGCTTTCGTGTTGAAAAGGTTGCAGAAATCTGCAAGGAATTCTCCCAATCAGCTTTCCACAGCTACTTGTTGATGTATTCAGTTCTTCAGAAACCCGTGGTTTACCCAGATACACAGGTAGGAAGGAAGTATGTTCACACACCTCTGAGTTCTAATGCTAATTTGTTGTGTGGGAATTCCAGTGCATATCGCAGTGTTCATCTTTGTTAGCAGGTGGACATGGAAACTGGGTACACCAGGAGGAGCTGCTGTTTGAATTAGTCTTGAACATTTCTCTGTTATGTGTATTTCATGTAAGGGGAAGAAGGGAGAAGAATAATACATTTTTTGTGAAGTTTCAGTATTCATAGTTTTGTTGAGGTGGTGTTATTGTTGTTTTGCTTGTTAGTTTTTAATTATAATTTTCATTACCATGGTAATCTCAGTACCTCTGTGTAGCAATGTATGGTCCCTTTGTATACCAGGAAAGGTGTTACATGACAGCTTTCTGAACCCACAGCCCAATGGAGCTGCTCTCAGGGTTCCCAGCATCACTACTGCTCAATTATAGGCGGAGTTATCTCTTTTCTCTGCTTATATAGAATGCCATGGGACTGCTGAGGAATGGAATGATTACTTTTCTTGAGACACAGACACTGGTAGAATGACCCTTAGAAACAGTTGCCTGACAGAAGTACTGATTTCTTGGACTATCAAACACAAGGAAGCTTCCCACCTATGCCTGCAGCTTACAGTGCTGCTCCAGTTTTGAGTTCCTCCCCAGATGCTTTATGGTGACAGTGGTAATAGGTCTGTGTAGATGATCTTAGTCTTTTTAAAGGTGGATGACAGTGCACTTGTTTTCCTCTAATTATTAATATATGGCTGCCTAAAATTGAAGCCAAGATAGTTGTGATGGTTTTTAGCTCTATCAGAGTTCTACAGTGCTCAAAAGAACAAAACAATTTGCTTCATCTTGCATGGTCTGTTCAAGGCATGTGAAGCACAACCTTCTGTCTCAGTGATTACATATCTGTTGCCTACCTCCTTTGTGAGCAGAACATGCTGTCTCACACAAGTGCATCCACACCCATGTGAGCTGTGCTTTTCTCCTGCTGTGCATGTAAAAGACCATAAAGGAGCAGGCAGCTCCCATAGATGTGCATTTTTCAAGAAGGGTGCATGCCTCATAGGATTTAGAGCTGTAGTGTTACTTTTTTCCATGAACTGAGCTTAATAAAAGGAATATAAATTTTATGAAGTCACGTGTATTACAGAAATAAGTGATGTGTTACATATATTACTATATTACGTACAGCCACACACACGACTTCTGATTTTAAAATACCACAAATCCTACAAAACATACTGTTGGGGTTTTAGTTTAGTCTTAGGGGTTTTTTTCTGTTAAAGGAATTTTCTCCCATATGCATGTTGCTAGGGGACAAATAGCTGTACTTAAGAAAGACAAAAAGGGAGTGGGGCGGGCCTGGCTACTTTTTTGTCTACACCTGGGTGTGGGGGCAGTTCGCTCTGAGCGTCCGGAGAGAGAAGCTGCAGAGAAAGGAGCTGCTGCTTCTTTCTTTTTGGCCGTTCTTCTCTTCCTGCTGGAAACAACGCCGGGACCCCAAAAGCCGCTTTCCCTGCCCTGCTGGAGGCCGAGCTGTGGCTGCCCTGCCCCGCTGCTGCTGCTTCGAGCTTTTGCTACGCTGTAGCCCTGCTCGCCCTGCCTGCCTGGGCATCCGTGGGGTTCTCCCATCTGGATACATCTCGCCTGCCACCCGGGATTTGCGTTCGTCCCTGCCGCTCTAGCCTGCCGCTTTAGCCTGCTGCTCCCGCCTGCCGTTCCCAGCCTGCTGCTCCTGAGAGTCCGGGATCGGCTGCCCAGGGGTTTGTGAAGCCTTTGTTCCATCCCTTCCCGGGATTCCAGGGCACGGGTGCCGCGTGTTTCCTGAGCTCGCTCCGGAGCGCCCCCTGCAGCCGCGGGGGAACCATCGCACCTGCCCTGCTCACCGGGAGCCGCCAGCGCCCCTGCCGGCTGCGAGCGGAACTGCACCCGAGGGGAAATAGCCTGACAGCCGAGAAGGCTGGGACTGGGTTTGTGTGTGCTGTTACTGCCATAGGTGTTGTTGTTTTGTTTGACTGGTTATATACATATACATATATATATATATATATATATATATATAGTAAAGAACTGTTATTCCTATTTCCCACATCTCTGCCTAAAGGCCCTTGATTTCAAAATATAATAACTTGGAGGGAAAAAGGGTTATATCTGCCACTTCAAGGGGGGCTTCTGCCTTCCTTAGCAGACACCTGTCTTTCAAAACCGAGACACATACATACAAAAGCTCAGAATGAAAGCAAAGTATTTTCACTAGAAGAATCTGGAACTGTATTTATGTAGACTTATTTGAGAGTAACTCATTTATTGTCAACATTTTGTAAGTATCTAAAATCTGTTAAAACCATACTTTAAAGCCATAACTATAAAGAGATTACCAAGTTACCTGGAAGAGAGTGCTCCAGAGTTCAGATCTATGACTTTTAAAAATATGTTCTTATTGTTGGTGCTTAGAACTACTTAGAAAAAAATTTTATAAAGATATGGTAAATATATTTATTTTTCAATTTGAGACATTATTCTAGAAGAGGCTATTGTGGATTAGTGTTTGAAAGGTAAACATGATCTTCATTCTCCTGCTATTGGTTTGCCTGAGAACAAGGCCTGCTCTGTGTGCAGATTCCAAATTGTTTCTGATTTCTTTAGTGTTTTGTCTTGCAGAAGCCAGGTGCAAATCTTCATCAATGTGCAAATTAATCTTGTTCACAATCAAAGTTAACAGGTAGCAGCAGAAACATTCACTGGCTAAAGTAGGTGTTGCAAAATTGTCTAAGGTGTGATTGGTGAGGAAATGAAATGGAAAAAAACCTTGCTCTAATAGAACAGTTATTTATATGCTACGAAAGGAGATGGCAAATGTGTTTGGGTGTGTTTTTAACCTCTTGAGCTTTCTAGGAGGATATTATTGACATCAGGTAGAAAGTAAAAATGTTGAAGAAAAAGCCTTTAAAACCAGTATCTCTTTAGCTATTAGAAGGGGGAAAGAAAGGATTTTTAAAATCAGAGAAGAAATAAAGACACTGAATTAGAAGGAACTAGGTTATTATTAAAATAGTAAATAAATGTAGAGTTTAAAAAACATAGCAGGTGTTCAAGAAATTAAGAAAGGAAGGGAAACTATGAAAAATGGCAAACAAAGATATGATGTTCTAAAATTGTACTTAATACCAAGAGTAAGGCCACAGGCCTGCATTCAACAGGCCTGAAGGGAAGAACAGAGTTAAAGAGGATGCTTTGTTTGAAGATCATGTCTCTAAAGAGATAGCTATGAATCATGAATAATTTATAGCCAATATTGCCATTTGAAGTCAAACAAATCTAGTACAGGATGTGAAAAAAATCTTTAAAGACTACAGATAACTATCTCGAAGCTTCAGTTACCAGCTTCACAGACAGAGATAGAGCTTCTAGGTGTATGTAATCACCCTAGTCCAAATGCTACAAGGTATTTAAATGTCTTGCTCTTTTCAAGAGGATACCTTTGAAGAGCTATTTATTTCTCAAACAGACATATTCAGGATAACGTTCACAACTAGTACAAAACAGGTTCCCCTGGGAGTCCCCATTCCATGTCACAGTGTGTATTGCCATCATATTGTGTTTTCAGGCCCGAAAGTGCAACCTCTTAATACCTTCTTAAAGTGAGGTTACAACACTATGAATCCCATGGGTAATGTCTTTTCAAAACTTTTTTCTTTTAACATTTGAAAATCTTATGTCCTGGGAAGCTTTTAAAATTGAACTGGCAATTCTGGATCTGAAGCACTGTGTGGCATACAGAGAAACATGCATTTGGAGTCCCCCAGGACTGTGGTGAGGGAGCTATGGATTGAGGTGTACCATGTAGGCTGTAGTGCACCCTACATATCGCGATGTAATATGTCACTGGAAGCCAGATCTCTGTGGGGTCTCTTATGTTATTTTTTTGGAAATTCAGGCACTGTGTTTGTAAAAGAGAGGTAAGGCTGCAACAAGTGGCAGGCATCAGAAAAGGTCGATATGATCAAAAGAGTCTTTCAATGTGTGTTGTATTTATCTTTCTGTAGAAGTTGCCAGACTTCAGGGTGGGGTTACAGATTGGATGCAGAAATGATGCAGTGGTCATTCACTCTCTCTGGGACAGTCATGATGTTACCTCAGATGCCATAAAGAGAGAAGAATACTCAAAGCCTAAGAGGCAAAGCAATAAAATTGCAAACATTAACTTCTCAGACCCAACAAAATATTTGCATTGAAGGGGCTCATGAGTTTCCTGGAAGTGATGTAGGTATGGAAATGCCATCCAGTTTCCTTCTGGAAACCAGCATTCCCACCAGGTAAATGCAACACTGCTCCTCCATAGTGCCATGCCCAGCAGCAGGGTCTGCTCCTGGCTCAACTCTGCTGGCCACATTCCCTAGGAAGCGCTTAGCTGCTCACATGCACATACTGCATGTGGGAGAGAAAGAGTATCCAAAAGAGCATTTAAAATACCGCTTTACCCTTTTTTACTCTACTGAACTTGGAGCCTTAATTTTTAACATGACTTTCAGTTTTTAACCTGTAAATGGCAGTGGTGTTTTCAAAGTGCATTCCAGCAGTTCCCAGCCAGATCAATTTTAGACATTTTATTATTTCTAGAAGTTCAAAAGAAGATGACTGATGGTAGTGTTTGAAAAATACATGTGCCAGAGACTGAAATATTATGTTTATGACTTAAACATTTTCATGAAGGACTTTTAAAACTGTATTATAAAAGCTGCAGAGAACACTACCACACCGTGAATGGGGCCCTGACTGAGGCTTTACACTGCCCGCTGATGAAGATAAGATAAAGTAACTCAGGGCTGGGGACATTCACAGAGCACAAGCTTAACACCTCAGGAGTGGAGACCACAGCCCTGGGGCTATCAGCTGCCAGGCTTGCACAGACCCTTGCACCAAAAGGTGGGGGGAAGAGAGGCTTTGGGTGTGTGTTGGAAAAACCTCTGGTCAGAAGCCATGAACACCCATCCTCCACTGTGCAGAGGAGCCCATCTGAGGGGCCCCTGCACCCTGGCAGAAGCTGCATCCACATGAAGGACAGAGGGGGTGACATGGCCCTTTATAGGCCCCTCCCAAAGGGGTGCCCTGACCCTACACCCGAGGTGATGTAACAGATCCTCAGTGTTGCAAGGGACAGTGACAAACTGGCCCCTTGCAAGGGAGGCATGTGGGCGTTCCCACCTTCCCGAATCATATATTAATCTACTACTCTTTGTAGTGGCGTGTGGCAGGGTGTGGTGTGGTGTGGTGGGTGTGGCGGCGTGGCCACAGTGGCAATGGGAGACCCTCACCACCAGCAGATCAGGTGAAAGTGAGCAACAAGATGTCGTTGGGACCCTCGGATGTGCTGTGCTTCCACCTAACCCCTGTCACCTCTCCCTGTTTCCCCATCCTCTCCCCCCCCCCCCCCCACTTCTTTATTTCTTTCTTCCTTTTCTCTTTCTTTCTCTTTGCCTCTTTTACTATTAAATAAAATACATCATTTTTTTGGCACCAACATCTAACTTCGTTTGGTTTTAATCTCGTTTTTGGGTATATTTTGAACCTTCTAAGTGCTTTCCGGTTTATACTCAGTCTTAATTTTCTTTGCTCTTTTATGTTTAAACTGGATAATAACAATTTGTTTTACTGATGTAGTTTCCTCCTTGTTTCTTGATCCTAACATCTCTATGTGAACACCTTTTTATGCTAAATGAATGTTGGAAAGCACAAATACAGGTGTAAACAAAGTCCTTCAAGGAGCTCTTAGCATGAAACAATTTATTTGTTGTTCATTTGTATTACCTTGAGCTAGCAACCTTGATTTTGGAATAAAATTCCACTATCATAGGAATTTTATCTCTAAGAAAAAAGAGTTTGTATCTCTCAAGTTTACATTTCCAGAGTAAATGAATTCAATGCCATAAAAGTAATACTCCTCATTGCCCTTTCCTGAAAAGCTACTTTTTCCTTTAAAATTATTTTTATATTGTAAGTTTTTTTTTTTCATGGGTAGTCTCTGCAGCACTGCATGCAGATAGGCATACTAATGATTATCATACATTTATTTTTGACTTTAGCTTTTTAGTCTTTGCACTATTCACTAATAATAAATTCTTTTGGTGAAATGTTTTACTTTTCTTGTCACCAGAGGTACCTTTTTTCTCTCAGAGTGGAAGGATATTTGAAGGTTTTCCTATACCTATACTGGAAAGTATGCTAGTTTTTCTCTAAATATTGTCATACAGTTGTTGACAATCCTTGCTTTCCAAAATAATAACGGGAAGAAAATTAATTCATTTTCTTCATATTCAATAATGTTTTTGCTTTTTCCATGATGAAATCAAATAATAGAATTACTCAGGAACTTTTTTTCTTAGATCAAATCTTTAGCACTAGAGCAAACATAGCTGGAGTGACAGTATGCTGTCATGAATGCCCTGGTTATTGCTCTTGTATTTGTATAACCAAAGTCAACATATGCAGTTCCAAGATACTGCTCTTTCATCTCAGGATTTGGTAGCTGGAACAATCTACTAGACCAGACGTTTGCTACTGTAAGATGAGAAAGGAAATTTCGATGAACTACAAGGATGGTTGAAAGCATTCAAACTTGTTTTCTTCTGGTTTTGAGTAAGTATTACTGGGTAGCCTCAGAAGGTAATGAAATAATTTAATGCTTATTCTTTGTTGATTGTGTGTTTTTGCGTTTTGCAAAAGTAGAGAAGGGGGGTTAAGTAAGGTCAAATAGTTATTGCTCTCTGTAATTTGAATGGGTAGGGTGTGAACTCATTGTAGGACTTCTGGAGGGAGGCAAGGGAAGTGAGTTGTTTGGGAGTATTTTTAACCTGTGCACTGAGAATGGAAGCAACTGTGTATGACTGGTTGTTACCTACACAGTATGAGTCTACTTCCCCTTCAAAGTCATGTTCTCAAGACTAAAATAGAAGAAATTGAACACCAATCAACCAGAACACATTATCTGCATTAGTCAAATTTTTTCATAATTTTCTCAATTCTTGGAACAATAGACAAGAAAGAAAAAATAGCAATTAATGACTAGTTTCATAAACATTTCTAGTCTCTAGCATTAAGACTGACAAAGGGTGTTGTGCTACTTTGTGCATTAAATCTTGAAAAATATTTTCAAATTCTCCTGTGTAGGGCATGATACAAGAAAGTATTATTACATAAATTTTGTCCTGCAGCTCTTTAGCCTTAATTATGCAATCTTCTTGAGAGTAGCAAAGAACTCAATATACTGTATCACTTTTAGAGATAAGTGGCTGTATTTTTAGCTTCTGTAATGTACATTGAAATGAGGGCAATTATGCCTTGTTTCAAAAGACAATGTTAAAACACACTATTTACAATTCAGAATTTGTTTTAACTATACAAAATGAGGGAGTTAATATTTGAGAAGTATACAACGATGATGATAGCTATTTGAACATTATGACCATGCTTAATGTTAGGCTACTATATTCCTCTGTGAGAATGTGTTGTCAGCATTGTAGGATGCGATATGGAATTGTAGGTGACATGTATCTAAAAATGTAAGTAGAATATTTTGTAGTCACAAGATAACAACGGAGAGTTGCAGTAGTTTGTACGTGTACACATTTTCATGTAACACCCTAGTGTATTTTCTTTTTACTTCTCCCATTTTATTTGATAAAAATAATTAAAAACTAAAGCTCACTGTGAAGGTCTCTTCAAAGTTAGAGATGTTAATTTAATTTTATTTTATTTTTACAAGTTTTTTTTACATTTGGCTGGATTTGAGTATTGCTAGCTCCCATGGATGCTGCCTAGCTCTTGTTACGTTACATAGACTTGTATGTCATACTTCCACCCAGACTTTCAATTATATCTATTCAAATACAGTGACAACTTCCCCCAGTAAAACAGATAAGTAGGTTACTAAAAATGCAATGTAATGACAGGGGTTTGAGAAACTAGAAATTGCACTTGTACAGTGAAGGGATTTAACTCTGTAAGAGCAGCCTTAGAGGAATATGTTTATTATTTAGGACATATATGTGCCCCAGGTAAAACTAAACGTATTTCAAATGAACTATCCTTACTCTTTACACATTATGAACATTAAGCTGTCCTCATCTTCAGACATCCTTAATGAATTAATTTTTCTCCACTGAGAAAGGAGGAAGATGGTGAATAATAAAATAAGGCCAAGGGAAGAAAAGGTCCAAGACATTATTTTACAATCATTGTACTACAAACATGTTTTTTTGAACATAAGGGTCTGGAAGTGAAACATCAGTACAGACATGGACTGTCAGTCTTATGCTGAGCAGTTTATAGGCTACAGAGATTATCTAGTACTCTGCAGATGAAAGGCTGAAGTGCTCAGGAACCTTCTGATTTATCACAGGATTGCTTGAACTTTAGTTATTTGAACAGCGCATTAAAAATATATTTATTTAAATCAGTAATTTAAACATGCTTATTAACTATTGTAAAAATGCTTAATACTCAGACTTAATTCTAAAGTAATTGTGACTATATATTGTTCTTTAACTACTACATCACCTGGTCTAATCCTTTTGAACCAAAGATTTCTCCTTGCAATTCGTTATAATTAGATCTAGCTGCAACTGGCTAGAGTGACATTACAATGATTTTCTCTTGTGATGTTTCTGAAAGTCAGTCAGTGATTGGAGTAGGATGATTTCATTGCCAAACAGGAATTATAAAAGGGAGTTGGGATAATATGCTTTGTCTCAAGGAGTCACCAGTACTTATGAAAATATATTCATAGGAGCATAAGAGGCATCACAAAAATTTTTATGCTTAGTTATGTCCAGGAAGTGTTTTAAGATATAGACTCGACCTCTTAACTTGCTGATTTTATAATAAAATTAGAAATGTTCAGTATTCTGCTTTTTAAAAATTTTAATAATTCAAATATCCTAAAAGATCTAATTATTTTCTTGCTATCAAATAAACAAGTATTATTTAAAGGCAGTGTTCTATTACATCTACACAAGTATATTTAATGCAAAACCAATCTTGCTTGTAACATCTGTGCTTTTGTAATTACCCAGCAATAAGTTCAGTGAAAATGCTTGTAAGATCCCACATTATCCCTTATTCTCTGGTTACTTGTATATTAATTCTTTTTATCTTTATCTGACTTTTCTGAATCTCAGTTTAAGCTCTAACAAGCCATGTTTTTAGATATGGAAAACCTTATGAAAGACAGACTCAGAAAAAAACCTTGACCCTCAAGAATCTTTGTTCAGTTAGGAAGTCATTATGACAAGGATTTCAGGCCCCAACAACCCTTTTCATCAGGGACAGTCATGATTTCATTTTGCTGAGGTGAGTCAGTTACACTGATTCTAGGAAAAACTGAGAAAAAAAAAAGGCTGAATTAATGCCAATGGAATTTTAAGGAAGTCTTTAACCCCTCTCCAAAGATGGAAAGTAATCATCAAAGAGCCTTTCAACTCTTTATATGATTAGGTAGAAGCAGGTGGATTTTAATGCCTAAACCTGAATCTCTATAGATACAAACCTGAACAGAAAAGTCAGATTTTCTCATTCTGTGAGAATTTTAAACATATTGATTCTCTAGCAATAGTGTTTGGGTTTTTTCCTGCCTATTAAACCAAAAAGATCTAACCTCTCACTGTGAAAGAGACTAGAAAGTGAAGGAGTGCTCTGGATGCTTTTTGCACTAACTCCAAAGGGTGATGTCCCTTCAATGCCAGTCATGGCTCCGTGGCTGCTGCCGTGGCTGCTGCCGTGGCTGGGTGGTTCTCCCTGCTCACCATCCAGATCTTTCCAAGGAGTCTTACAGCAATCAGCAGGGTGATGGGAGTGTATGTCACATGGGTGCAATTCCCCCTGCCACATAAACTGGCAAGATCATTTTTATTGTGGTCATAACTGAACACAGAGCTGAAACCAGAAACCCTGGATATTAATTATCTGTATTGCTTGGATCCGCAGGCTTTTTTGTTGGATATGGCATTTGTGTTAAATTCCATGGCCTCAGCCTGTGCTGTTAAGATGGCCTTGGTTTTGCTATTGCTCTGCTGCCACAGGATGTGCCCATAGTGATTTGAAAAGAAACTACAGAGCAGATAATGGAAAGAGAGGTGTCTGAATGACTAAAGAAAGTAGCAAGGCAACTGTGTAGATTTTTAGCCAAGGGCTGAAGCAGCCAGTATAGAAGAGACTCCAATGTATCTGCCCTGAGTTCTTCCCAGCCATTCCAGGACAGGTCTCTGTCCTTCATGTCTGCACTTCGTTGTCCAGCTTTTTGGGAAGCCTTTGGTTTCTCCCTGTAGTCTTGTCTGTCTCTACAGGGATTATATAAGGATAAATGGTTCTAAGGAGTTCTAATTTTGCTGTTCTAAAAAAGTACACATACATAGATCTTGGAAGTCTGCATGACAGGGAGGATTCAAAATGCCTGCTTACTGAATTAGTTTTTTTATTCAGTTGTGTAAATTTTTATGTAGATTCTTAATTTGCCACACAACTAACCAACTGAAAAAAAGTGTAGAATACAAAAGGTAGGGAGTGAAGGGAATCATACTTCAGTTTTATTCTTTGAAGACATGATCCTGAAATGTAGATTGTTTTCAGTGAACCAACTATTCAACAGTTAAACTTTAGTACTAATGTTCATTAATTACTATGGTTTGATCCATGACAGACCAGCAGGAGTATCTGGATTATTTTAGGAAAAATTTGTTGTTCACATTTTAGAAATATCTGTTATCCATTATTCTCCAAAAGAATATGCAGGTATAATTACCTTAGACTGGTTTTTATCCCCTAAGAGCAATAGGAAACTGTTGTAAGCTGCCACCATAGCAGAATTCCTGCTCGGAGAAGTGTCTGTAACCTGTTTTAATGGTAATCAAATGAAAGTCAAATAATTAAACTCCTCCTGTGTTTTCTTTCAAATGATGGTATTTGGATGCAGTAACTTTAAACAGTGGTTCGTGCAAGTTGAAATAAGGGAGAGTTTGAATGAAAAAAAAATTTATAAGCAAAAATATTCCCTGTTGACTCGTTTACTAGGATAGGTGGATATTCCTAATGGGAGTAAAATCTCAAGGTGCATCTCTTAATGTATTTTAGGGTTATCTTAAGGCTATTGTCTTAGAATTGAGGATTTCCATTGAGGCAGCAAACATAAAAATAGGCCTTTCAGTCTATTGTGTCTGCCTTCTGCTTTAAATGTTTCACTGTCCTACAGAGAAAGTATTCTTTTAGCAAGCATGTTTAAGGTAATCATTTATTACAGCTTTTTCCAAAAAATAAGGATATTGAGATAAATACCTTCCCATGCCATAAAGAGAACAATAACAACACCCAGAACACTTTAATAGTTATCTGGGTTTTCTGACTTACAGCTAACTATGTCATTATTTGCTCCTCTGCAAAGTGGATACAAATATGTTTAAATTCTGCCAAAAGCAAGATGCAGGTAGCAGTATCTTGTACCCCCATTCACTAGATTAAAATCTTCAGACAGGAAATGTTTTCAGTTCTCCGAGGCATCTCCCTGGCAATGCCATATGCCATATGCTGTAGTCAACCCATCCTAGAACCTGAGGCTGTGTATAGGGCTGGCAGGGATTTCTACATGGTAATCCACTTATGCCTATTTTTAATGTCAGGACTATTTTCCAATGCAGATCTACAAATCTGATTTTCAGCTGTCATATTTTGCCTTAATAAAGAAGCAGAAGAAGACTCCTGGGGTTTTCTGAGCATTATGAAACCTCTGGGGACTGTATGTCTGCCAACAGTTCAATTCATTAGGATACAACATTGAAATAAAATATAAAAGTGTGAAAATACATCCTCTTCCATAAAATAATAGCCCTGACCACATTTTCCTCATAGAACAGAAACCAGACCCAGATTTACTTATGTGGTTTAATAGATGTATAGCAAGATGAAGATTTAATTACTGATTTGTTTATCAATCATGAGCAATGCACTGTCTCTACTGCACAGCTCCTGTTAGCTCTCTAAAATGCAGAACAGGAAGAAAATAAAAGGCATTTACAAATATTGCTTGATCAGTCTTGTGGCTCCTGTGCAGCTTGTTGAATTGCTATTTATTAGTCTTATATTGCCTTTGTATCTAATTAAAAATTCAGGACAGGCTCTGTAAATAAGCAGTAGACAATGTCTGGTCTAAATAAAGGAACTACCCAGTCACAGAAATGAACTGGGAATACCAGAAACTCCATCTGTCCTGAATAAGTACACATTTACAAACTGTTTTGCATAGTACAATATTTTGTATGTTCAAAACAACTGGAAGAGTGAGTAGAAGTGCAATTTGTCTAGGAATTGCATGAAATTCTTAGAAACCTATTGATAGAAAGAATTTCAAGATTTAAGCTACTCCTTTCCTCTTGGTTTGTGATATGATTTCATAAACTCTCTGATTGTTGAACATTGTTATGGTTTAAAACCATTATGCTTGTTTTACTCCTTTGATCACCAATAATATTTTCTTCCAGACTAGTTCCATATTTCCAAGTGTTTGTCATGTTTTCTAAACTCTTTACTTGTTATAGTCCCCTGCACTACCCTGTCTTTCTCAAAATATTGCACTTAAAAGTGATTTTTTTATTAATCAAGCAGAATGCAGCAACCATTTGACATAAATTTTTCACAGAGCAGCACAGTGAATATTTCTCCCAAGTTTACGCACAACACTGAGTAATACATCCCAGAGGCAGGATTTTTGCAATAGTATCACGTTCTCTGTCCTTTGCAGACTACTACAGCCCCCCCAATTTTTTTTTTGCGAAACTACTGATGTTTTTATATTTGTGCAGTTGATTATTTCCTTCCTACAATCTTTCCCTCTTTAAATAAAGTAACTAATTACAAATTTTGAAATGTCCTATTTTCCTGTTCCCAAAGTGCAACATGTCCTTCTTGATATAATCCATGTCTGCATTCTATTTTGCAAATCTTATACTTCTGTATCACTTGTTGCTTTCTTTGTAAGAACTACTCATAGCAGTGTGCATCCAGATTTTGCAAGTTGGTGAATTTTTGTTCTCTAGACTTTTCCATCAGTTCATCCCTTTTTTATTGGAGAATCTTATTGCCATTCAGTGGATGGGGCCTTACACTGTGAGCAAAAAGGTCACACACAAGAAGTGGTAGTTTCTTAATAAGATATGCACTGTTTGAACAGTGATTATGGACATACTTCAATAATATAAAATATCTTAAACCCATCTCAGTTTCTAAGTGTGTGAGGTCAACTGTAGTAGTTTATATAACACAGATGGTATTAAGTCTTAACATGTACTCTATTGTGCTAAAATACAATGTTTTTATGTACTAATCATAAACATAAACTAAAATGCTGCTTACACAAGGTAGATTTTAGTGCAAAACCAAAAAATATATACAGGTAATGTATATGGACTATTTAGTTATTTTAAGGAAAGGTTCATAGGGCAGAAGGTTTAGAGTTAACTTTTTTAAGAGTCCCCACCATTACTGGACAGTGTATTCCATTAGCTAAGTAATTTCTTACTGCTTGGTCAGTGACTTTTGAAGAAAATCAAAGTTGCATGTAAATGTTCAGTTTGGAGAGAAACAAGCTGATAACTCAGGATGACTCACTTCAGATAAGAGAAACAGAGGGATGGTTTGTAATATTCCAGTTGGGTTTTTTTCAGCTGTTGCTGGGATTTGCTGGGATTTGCTAACTGAGGAACAGAATTCCGACATCTGGCCCTTTGAGTTAATTTTGTATTTCTGCAGTGTGTGCAAAGGAAGAGCAGCAGATAAATGCATTAATTTCAGCAAGACCATCAGGTCTTAGGAAGATTACACTCAAACAAGCCTTGTCCTTCTCTGCCCATAACTCAGCCCATGGCTCAGATGTTCAGCTTTGACATGACAGAAAGAGAGTAGTGGAGTTTGTAATGGCCAAATCTCAGCCATGCTGAGTCTCTCTCCAGACACCAAGCAAGCACAGCCCTCAAGGACTAGAAGGTGTTGGTTGCTGGGAGGTATAAAGCTGGAAACAAGAATTTGTTTTGAAATGGAGTAAATCATGACACTGAAAGTTTACTCGAGTTACAAATGTCTTAACACTAGCCCCAGGCTCTTTTTGTTCTCTAACTGTTCAATTTTGTATTCTCTAACACCCCTTCTTTTGTTCTGATTTCTCTGGGATTTTTTTTCACCTAAATTTAATTTTGGGGAAGAGTATTTGGGAGTATAGTGTAGCACTCTTTCCAACATCTCATGAATTTTTCCATTGCCTCCTCCACTGTACCTCAGATTCTATCTCTGCCAAAGCATTGGCGTCAGTTTTTACTGAAATTCAGCACTGTAAGTAATGGCATAAAGTGTCAAAACTTATTTTAGCTGTATGGGCACTCAAACATTTAACTGGCGTACTCAGGCTGCACCTGTGTTGCTAATAAACTTGGAATCTTTTTTTTTGTCCTTACTGTTCATGAAACTATTGAAAATATGTGCATCCTAAGAGTGTAATTATAGGTAGAATATGGGTCTGTCTGAGGAATACTGGACTTAATGTAGTGGCCAGCATGCTAATAAGTCACTTAAGTAAGCCATGAACACGCTTTAGGCTCTGGTGGCTTTAGGAAAATATTTGTAGGAAATAGACCAGATTCATGTCAACCCCTATGCTGTTGGGTTTTTTCCCCATGTTCTAACTATACAGATGCCGCACTTATCTCAAAATAAAATCTGTTTTTGCATATCTTTGGTCATAAAAACAAGAGGAGCAATGAAAATCAAACATAGGGTAAGTGCAGCAGAAGAAATACGTACACAGGACATTTTTCCAAATTTTTTTACATGGCAGGTCTGTGAAAGCAGCTCAGCAGTCTGAGTAGCTTTCATGTGCTTTTTGACTTAGGAATTGACAACTTTTCACTGCTTTAATGTGCATCCTAGCTGCTAATTATTTTTCTTTAATGCAAATTAAATGGACTGGTGTGTGTCGTCATACTAAAAATTATGGATGCTACATTATAGGAATTCTCCAGGTGAATACTAAAAGCTTGAATGACTTTACACTAAAAAAAGGTTTTCTTTGCATGAGAAAGGGATTTTTTGCTCTTTTGTGTTTTACTGTTTATTTCCCAGTATGCACCTTCTTCACATTAACAGAACATTAGTGTGTGCTTTTGAGTCACCAGTGCACTCAATCAGGGTATATGAAGCTTGTAGCATGTTAAGATTTTATTATTTTCTATCTCTGGTCAAAAAAAAAAAAAAAAAAAAAAAAAAAAAAAAAAAAAAAAAGAGTTGATTCAAGAATGGCTCAAGCAGAAAATTAAAGAAAATAGCAAATAGAAGAAATTCAAATTAAGGCTGAAATATAGTTAGTTTTCAATGTGAGCAAGATGAGACTGGAAGCACACTTGGGTACACTGCTGCCGTTTGTGCTGTCTGAGGGGAGATGTATGTATTGCTTGTTATATTTTTGCCTTGAGAGCCCTGTGTAATGGTGGTTATTAGCAGCTATGGTTCACACACATGCTGCTCTCCTGTCCTCTTTTGCACCTTTATGTTTGTTTTCCTGGGAAAATGAGAAAAGTTAAATGTTTTCTTGAATACTTGACTAAATACCTTCCTTGGCTAAAATGGCAGAAGACTCCATGAGGCGTACATTGCTGCATTCTGTTTTGCCCTGCTCATGAGACTGAACACATCATTGGCGCCTAATGTCCAGAGCTTCATGAGTTGGAGCTTGAATTAATTCTTCATCTCCTTGTTTGTTCTCCTGTGTAATGTACAGCAGGCTCCTCTCAACTCTGGCGTATCTCACTTTCCTTTTTGAATGTAACAGCAATGCTGTTCTTATTTTAGAAATAAAATGGGTGGGGGTATTTTTGAAGTCAGAATGAACACAGATGTCTGAATTTAAATTAAGATACTTGCCAGAGCTATAGAGTAAGGTAAAAATTGGAAGCAGCCTTAAAAAAACCCAACCTGCTTAAATTTCATTGTTCTTTTTGAAAGTAAGAAATGAAAGAAATATCATGCACATAGAAGAATATTAATATGCAGTTCCTCTTTACATCCTTCCTCATAGTCACTGGTTTTCCTTCCACTGAGAAACAAAACAATATATATGTCTAGAAAAATATATTTTTCTGCTTAGTTAGTAGGGTTAAAATTAAACACTGAGTACTTCCTCATTTATCATTCTAAATTCCATTGCTTGTTTCCAAGGAGATAGAAACATGAAGGAAAGCCATCTGAGACTCTGATTTGTAAAGCTGTTCTCTTTAATGGGAGTTGAATGTGCCTTATGTTAAGGAACAAAATAAATTCAGAGCCTCTGTAGTGAAGAGGTTGGGACTTCGAGAATCATTTCTGTGCAGGCTTACTTTCTGTGTCTGGCAGTGGGAAGGGGACTGTAAAATGTTCAATGCAGTGTCAGATCATCCTTTAGTGGCTCAGTTCTGCTGTTTCCTGCACTGAAGCAGTGCAAGTTCCTTTACCCATCCACCCTTTGTAGTAGTGGCTTTGTCCTGACAGTCAGAGGTTTTTCTTGGAGGACAAGAATGGACAGTAGACACAACTTGTTTTTCTCCCTGTTAGGAGTTCAGAAATGCCAAAACCTGGATGGTTCCATAGATACTGAAGAGCCTGTAATTGTTCAGTGCAGTGTAAATGTTAAGTTCTAATGAGAGGTATCTTTCTTGGTTTAATTTTGTTAATAAAATCCTAACTGAACCTGGAAGTAAACCCTTCAGTTGTCTTACCTGAAGTAGTCTTCACCACCTCAGTTGTATTTCTTAGTCCTGTAAAGGCGAACTGGTAAAGCCTCCAGGACCGGGTGTCCCCCACCTCCACCGAGCTGCGCTTCCACTGGTAAATGATCTCTTCTCTGGGGTAGCCATCTTATTGCAATGGAAAATACAGAATGCTTTGTTTCATAGTCACTGCTAGGGTTTAGGGTGCTTTGGGGAGTAAAAATACTACTTTCTATTTCTGGAAAGAACTGGAGAAGCATATTGTAAGTAAATTATAGATATGTTTTTCTCAAGTTACTAGTGCCTTTTACTTAATGTCACATTTTATTAATTATAAATTATAATAGCACTTGAGATAAATTTTTCAAAAATAGGTTTTCCACTTTTGTGGACCTAATAAGATGCAATTTTGCCCATCCTCCAGATCCATCTGCAGCTGGATCAGGAATTCACACTTTGATCTAACTGCAAAATGTCAGACTCTTGACTCCAACTAGTACAATAGTAAAACACCCGTGCACAGAGAGAAAGTGGGAGGCCATGACATCTTGATGCTGAAAGTAAAAATTTCTTGTTTCATGCTCAGATATAAATTAATCACATGGGGTCCAGAAATGTTATATTTTTTTTATAGCACTCCTTAATGATATTTGTGAACATCTGTGATACATGTACTGAAAATAAGATCAAAATAAAAGTAAAAACCAGTGGGGTATGTCTAATTAGGAACATAACCTTCGCTGACTCTAAGTATGTAAAAATAAATTTATAATAAGCAGTTCAGTGTGGGTCAGAAAAAGGAATATTTTTAAGCATGTTACTTACAGCTTGAAAATTCCAGTGGGCAGGAGTGGACATCCATTGGGAAGTTGTGTAACTGTAGCTGACACTCAGCATCAATTGTCAGCCTGAAAAGAAATAGATCAAGATATAGGGAATGCACTTGAGAAGTTTGTCCTGAAAGCTACATCATGACAAGCAAAGCAAGATTCTTACTAATACAGATCCTGACTACAAAATATACGAACATTATATGTATTTATTTATATATATATAAAGTAAACTATTTCTATCTATGTAACTATTGGAATATTCCAAGCATAGGAAGACATCATGGTTACTGATAAGCAATATTTCTTTTTTGGTTCCATAGACCCTGATCATCTACTTTCCAGACTGTGTAATGGAAGAAGGTATTAAAGTTCTGTTCCTGTGTATCTGAAGTGTCAGCATTACTCACGACTGACAAATCCATAAGTAGATATACAGGTCATCTCATGAGCAGTGACAAATCTTTGTGTCACAACATGCCATAATGCACTAGGAAAATGTATTTTATGTGACAAAAATTCTATTTCAGAAATGATGGATAGAAGTCCAGATTTAGATATCTGCATCCAAGACAGCATCTAGACTCCCTTCACAGCTAGTGCAAAGGCGCTCTGAGGATACACTTCCTCTCACTCCAAAATAAGACATTTAAATTTAATCAGAAGAAAAATGTACCAAAAGATGTTTGTCTCCACTGAATATTAGGAGGGTCTCCATGATAACTCAGGTAGTGTAGGTGCTAAGCTCAGGTAAAGACAATTACTTTCAGAAATCCCAAGTAAGATGAAATGTACCCTCTGATGTTCCTGTTAAAAACTCTACCATTTTTCATTCACTCCCAGCCCAGCCATGAGCTGCAGGATACTTGGACTTTGAAAGAGGTGGGGTGAGAGAGGGAAAAAAGAAAAGTGTGGGGTAAAATGTTTATTTGTTCCCCAGGGAGTCTCTAGGAAAGCTGTAGGTTTCTAGTCTTTTCTGATTCTGCGGTGTCTAAATGATGAGCTCTGTGAGTTGGGTTTATCTCCAGGTTCTTGAACGAAGGTGTTATGGGCACATGACCCTGAGTCTTATCCTGTAGGATGCAGAGGAATGCTGGAACCACCAAGTTAATGGAGTCAGAAGGAAACTTTTTTGCATTAGGGATTTAGGAAAAAATCTGATTTTCCTGTTGCCCTTCTTCTTCTCATTTTCATCATCTTCAGTACCGCAGATACTTGACTTCCTGCTGGGTAGGGTGGTTCTTAAACCTGGGGGGAGGTGACTGAGAAAAACCAGTGATCCCTTCTGGATCCCTCTTCAGGACAGAATCCCAGCTGTGTGATATCACATTTCATTTCTGAGTTAATCGAGGTTGAATCCTTACTGGTGCTTGCTGTGACTCACTAGCACAACTAAATAGACATTCATAGCAGATAACGATTTCCAAGTTCCACCAGATACATCTCTTTCTAATGAGAGGAACCGAGGGATTTAAAGAGAAAGGTAATAAAGTCCAAACAGACAGTAGTGTACACAAGTCCAAATTTAACATTTGAAAAATGGATCTAGGCTCATCTTTATCAGACTAACTTTGATTTGCACTGGGTTTCAATTCTGATCATTACCTCTTCTGGCAATGCAATATGCAATGAATGTTAAATAACTATGAAATAAAAGTCCTTTTCATAATTCAGACAGTTGCAACATTAAAAGGTTGTCTTAACCAAAGCTTCATATCTAGTCATTAAAATTATGAGTGTACTTCAAAACTTTAATTTTGGCACCCAATAAAGTAAAAACAAAACAAAAAAACTTTTGAGAAAATGCAGTCTAGAACTCAGATGATCTTATGTCTGTCATCTTTGATCCTACACTCTCATTTTAAATTATAAATTGTCTTGAAAAAATGCTGTATTTATCTATATTTTACATAAACCCAAATATTACATGACATGCAAGAAAAAGTATAAAAAAACTCCCACAGAATTTTCACATTTAGGAGGTATGAGCATTTGGAATATGATATTTAAGTTGTTGCATATGGCATATGCATAACTTAATTATTGAAAAGGTAATTTGTCTTAAAAGAAAAACTATACATGTGACTGAGGAACCTGGACAAGTTGAGCGTATCAAGTTCAGATCCATTTTGGTGGAAGGGTGTGGTGCTGTATTCCCCCCTTCCCCTGTCTCTAGCCCTGGCCACACCCTCTGGTTCTCCCTATTGGATCCAGTACCCCAACTTCGCCTATGTACCACCCCTGCGCCCTGAGATCATTCATCCATGTGCTTTCCCCGCCTCCCTCCTCCCCGTATGAACCGCCAAGCTCCCAGAGGATGTAGTTCACTCTGCCTCTGGGAACTGGCTGGTCGACATGCAATAAAAGTTCCTCTGAGGCCCGCATGGAGGGATCCTTTCCCGCCTCCTTTACTGTTAGCATGTTGCGAGCTAGCAGGGGCAGGTTTGCAGGGCCGTCTGGAAGGACTACAGAAGAGCGGAACTGCCGCCCTATCCTAAGCAGCCTCGCAGCGCTTTCTGAGAAGGCTGCAGCTTGCAAAACCAAACCGAGCAACGCAACAGAGGGGGGCATATCCATAGGTTTGAGTTAAATGTTCGGTGCTGGGATTGTAAAATCTTGTTTGCCTGAGATATTTAAAGAATAAAGTGCTTTTTCTGGGTGGAGTTTCATCTGGCTAAATTGTAATCAGTTCAGAATAAGAGGCCTTTGATGTATATAATAGCTCCTTTTGTACCATCTACTTAATTCAAGGATATTTCACATTTATGAGTTTAACACAATAAAAATGTAAAAGGGACCAAACCAATGGCAAACAATAAAACGTACCTTAAAATGAAGGCTAATTACTATTAAAATGATTATATTAATGTTAATATAGGAATGTGATTATTGTGGAGCAAGACAGGACAATCTATAAGAAGAAATAAAACTTATTGTGCCAATATAAAATAAATTTCATACAATTGGTATCTTCTAAATACTTCCCTTTTTCAGGGTTTTTTTGCATAAATAAATAGGAAAACTCAGTATTTTTTTCTTTCAGGTTAATGTCAAATGACCTGAATTCATAGGATTTTTCTCTTTGGCTTTCATTAGAGAAAATGAAATTAAAGTTAGGTATAAATACCTCAATGTGTACAAGACTCTGCCATCATTCCAGATCCTGAGCATCCTATTAGGAGTTGTTATCCAATGAGCGTCAGCCTTCTTGGAATTTCGGAAAAATGTGTCTGGTATCCAGATCTTCCCAACCATGTTGCTGTTTAATCTGAGCACTTTTATAGTGCTGTTGAATTTCAGACGTCTGTCATACCACGTTTGGGCGAAAAATATATCAATTGTATATTCCTGTTGTGTTAACCAGAAATACTGATGAAAACATAGCACTCAGCATTCCACATAACTCCTGATATGCTTTCCTTAATTTGTTGTGAAAAAACGGTGAGCTACAGAAGGTGATACTGGAACTGATAAAACCAAATTCTTCTAGTGAATTTTTGAGGTATGTTTCACCAAAGATTATTGTTTTAAAACAATTTATTATTTTAACACTGAGAGTAAAACTAAGGTGCAAGTGAATGTTATATGCACCTTTCTAATTCTGTGTCCCTGCATCTCAACCCACACCTGCTCAGGTCAGAGAACAATTACTTATTTCCTTGAATCCAGGACAGGAAAAGCTTGAGCTGACTTTAATTGCCTGTGCCCCCTGGTTAATCTCAGAAACGGTGAAGTCTCTGGAGAGGATCTAGGCCTTTTACTTATTATCTCTTGGTGGCAAGAGTGGTAATATCACTCATGAATGGTTTTCCCAATTTTGTAGCAATCTGGAAGGTCAGTTTTAAAGTATTGCAAAGCATTTGAAAGCAGAGCACATAAAAATGTGAGGATATATTAAAACTATTGGTTTTGCATTTTTTCAGCATATAGCTCAGTTTTCCTATCTTGTACAGATTTATAGCTCATACAGTCCTCCCATCCATAATTTAAATGAGGTATTAAAAATAATATAGGTATGCCACAACGTTAAGAACTAATGGAAGCTTTGTAATGTCAAAATGATGGAGACTTTGTAACAAGAAAATGGGCAGTTGTTTACCTACCATGTTGATAGCATTCACAGGGCCAATGCTATTTACGTACATGTCAGTGTGAATTATTGTGGGTTTAACTGCAAAAGAAACAACAAGAATCAGTAACTTCATGAAGGTCAAAATCAACTACATGAAAGTCAAGCACAAGCATGTTATTATGGCACCTCTCCTCTGTGGTTGCCTCACATTTAAAGGTACATATACAATAAATACAAATTTGCAACACTGTCTTCAGTTTGAAGTTAGTTGGAGACACTTTGAGACAAATTCTTATATCATTTATTCTATCAAAACAAATTCCCTTATGCTATGAGAACAAATACTGAAACCAGTGCTGATAGCTTAGAGAGATTCATGTCTGACTGAGAGGATCTATATTTTGTATCAGGTCACAGCAATGCATCAAAACAAAACACTGGCAGCGAAAGCAAACTTATTTTTCTTATGATGTCTTGCATCACTTGTTCTACATAATAATGCCAAATGCAAAATGACTGCTGTTGCCTGCAGAGGTGTCTGTAGGTGAGTAACAATTTTGTGAGCCTAAAGCCAAAATAATACTTAAGGCTCTTAGACAGAATTAAGAATAGTTGTTACATTAAATTATTTTGAAATTTCTCCATTTCAGCTTTATTCTTCTTATACACCTTGTGTACAGAATGATTGGTTTTTTCCCAGATGCTTTTAGGAATGCTTTATTTCCTTTCTGTTTCTAAAGTCTTGCTTTAAGTGAAGACAAATTCCTCTGCTAATTTACACTGTATACATACACTGAAGGTTAAAGACTCGTGTTATCCTTCACTGTGAAAAATTCCTTAGTTTATAAGCCTCTATAAACTTGTTAGAAACAGCTTCCTTCATTAACCTTGCTGCTTTCTGCTTTCCTCTGCCTGCCTCATCCATGAAATCTCTGTGCCTTTTTCTATAATCTTGTCACTGCAGTATCCTCTTCTGTATTGTCTGCCTGCTCTGTGCACTCATGGGGCTTCTCAAACTGACTTGCAGCAATTCAGGGAGATTTTTTCCTTTGAGTTACCTCAGTAATCAGTGGAGAGGGTGATTCCTCCAAAAGGTGATTCAATCAAATAAGGCTTCCATTCTGAGTCCAGGCTTGGCTCTGTATATTTACATTGACTGTGGGGAATCATCTGGGCAGATTGGCTTTGCTTGACTGCAGTTATCTTTTGTGAACCTATTCCTCTGTGCCCTATTCTGTCACTTCCTGCCCTGCTGTGCTAGTGAGGGCTCAGGCTGCATCAGTCTGTGCAGGCCTGCTGCCCTCAGAGGCTCTGTATCCATCACATCCTGCAAGGATTAGGCTGTGTTACCCTCTTCTTGGCCTTTCTTTCCAATGTATTATTTGTGATTCTCTAACAGAATCTCTTAGGTGTAAAAAGAAGAGGAAAAACTTGCTTTTTCATTCCCCAGAAGTTACATTCTGAACTTCCTATGCAGGTAAATCATTAAAAGCAGCCTGATTCACTCTTATTAGAGGTCTTAGGATAGATTCAGCAATCTTAATTGATGTCAGCTTCCAAAATCATGACTGTTTTACATACCTCTGATGTTTTTCTGCATTGCATTTTATTCTCATAACTACTTTGAATGGCTTCTGCTTCCTGGGTAGCAAAATCTGACATGAAAATTCTTTCTCTTTGCTGCTTAATCAAAAGTGGTCTAAAAACAAAACCAACATACCTCCTATGTCAGGTCTCAATTTGTTGTCATATCCTTCCAGCAAGCCATTTAAAATAAGAGTCACATCACTCTCATGGACTTTGGGAGTCAAAACCCAAGTCTTATTTGAAGTGTAATCTTCATAATCATCATCTCCCTTTTGGGTGGAACTATTAAAGAAATAAAAATGAAGGAAAGAAAAGCCTTGAAAAATACAAATTTGTAGGTAACTACTTTGGAAGACAATACCCACGTTTTTAGATTTTAATAATACTGTAAAAACATTTTAAAAATTTCCCATTTTCAAAATTAGACTCCCACTAAAGATGCCGCATAACAGTTGAGGTTACAGTTCACTTTATCAGTGTTTCCTTTGAGTACGGTTGAGATCACATTCTGTCTTTTCAGAGGAACATCAGCGCTTATCACCTTTGTTATGCCTATTTTTTCTCTCATTGACTCAGGTGGGACCTGTTATGAAATAAATCTGTCACTTAGCTTATGCAACTCTCCACCAAAATATCACTTATTATGTACACAGTGTTGTTGCTTTACTTCTATAGGAGAGAATGATTTGATGAAACACATCATCAAGACAAGACCAATAATTAGATTCATTCAAACTTCTCACACAGCTTTTCTCCACTCTGATGAACTTGAGTTCACTGTGCATTTGGAAAGTTGAGCACAAATTTTTGTCAAGGATTTTCCTTTTCACTTTTGCTAACCAGAACCCACAGAGGATAAAAAAGTCTGTCTGCTGGGGTTTTTCTGCTACTCAGAAGTACGACAGCAGATCTAATTCAACCTGCTTAGCACAGTAAAAAAAACAAGTTCGGAGTCAGAAATGTGTAGACTAGTCTTAATGGATGTTTTGTTTTCTCAAAATCAGTGCCTCTAGTTCTAGAGGAGAACATTGAAACTACTTTAGAATATGACATAATCAGATATTTTCATTTCAGAATGTCAGTGGTAATCAGCTGAACACTGCTAGGCAACCGTATGGTTTTTTGCATAATATGCCAGTGCCCTTCTTTCCTGACCTGCTTCTGTGACAAAGTTTGAATGCTGCTGGCTGGATATGGAAAATATTAATGATACTACAAATGTCTTAAGCCAGTGGAGAGAGTTTGGGTACAAATGGGTGAAAAACAGAAAAATTAATTATTTTCCAGTTTCAGACAGAATCTGAAAAGGAGTGGGAAAGAGCACAGAGAAGCAGATTCTCATGGGGGCTGGATCTTCTGCTTGACACACAAGATTAAAAGAGGTGCAGCTGGTCATGGTCATGGGTGCAGTAGTGAAGGGGTGACTCATCCCAGAGCCTCAGCTGAGGTCTTGCACACTCTTCCATATAGTGCTCCCCTGCTGCATCCAGCTTGTACCTACTCAGAGTGCATGGCTCAAACACTTTCCCATGTTGGGTGTTTGGGAGATGTAAGCCAAATGCACAAATACAGTCTCACTAGGAAAGAGGCTTTGGGTTCTTTCTTCACCCTGGGCACAGACTAACAGGAAAGAGCTGTAGCTTTTTTTGCCTCTCAGTGTAGGACACTGCTTCCCAGGAGGTGCTGAAGGCACAGGGACATTTGAAGCAGCCTGAGATTGCATAGGGCTGTAGCAACTAGGAATGTGTAGCATGGAGAGAGAGCTAGTCTTGCTCTGAGTTGAGCTTGGAAGCTGGTAATGAATCTGATCTGCACCTTTGTTACATGTGTTGGGTACGAGCCACTGACTGCAGCCTCCAGGCACCACTTCACCCGCCCTGCACCAGCCATGGGTATCTGGGAGCTTCAGCTTCCCAGGCCAAGAACTGGCAACCCAAACTCTTCATTCTGGCTGCACAAGCCTGGACCTGTAGTGTTTTATTAGGAATCAAAAGCAGAGTTTTAATTGGCAATATGCTCCATGGTATTCTGCTGGTACTGACAAACAGGCCAATTTAATTAAATTGGGAGAATTTTTTTTTATTAAGTTGTCTGGAGTTCAAAGATCTAATTGTAATTCAAAGAAACATAACCAAAGCCAAATTCTCTCTCCTGGAGGAAAGGAAATACTTCTGAAATAAAGTCTTTGCAAACAGAATGCACTAGATTATGTTTTCAAACTGTGCAAAGTGAATGAAGAAAAATAACTTTATGTATAAAAAACCTTATTCATGTTTTATAAGCAATTAAACAGCTGTTCTCTGAAAAGAATACCTTTTTCTGCGTGGAAAAGAAAAAAATCAAATGCATTCTTTCACAAACGCAACATGTTACTGAATATCAGTGCAATGAGAAAGCTTGAAAACTCAAACCAGCTAATTAGTAATCTGGTCTACTAGACAGTAAAAGATTAGAAGTATGTTTGTCTAGAAGTTTTCTCAGATCTAGAACAACCTTATTGAACAGCAGCCCACAGTAACTGAAACTTCCATTCCTTCTTGGAAATTATTTCTCTGACGGAAATAGCTATCTGTATGTTTGCTCATCTCTTATCTCAAGCCATTTTGGCACTCCACATCTCCAAAACCAGTGGATGCTTCATGAAATTAGTGGGAGACAGAGGAGAGAAAACACAGCCAATGCAGCTGGGGAAAAATGCTACTGAATTCCAGCTTTTATAAGAATGCCACAAGGATCATAAGTTAGCATGGGTATGCAATTTTCTGTCTGTGTAAACCTGCATTCCAGACAGAAAAATCAGAGGTGCATCTCTAGACAGATGAGCAGAGCTTTAGCCATGCAATGCCATTAATACAATGAAAATTATAATGACAAAGCCCCTTTCATCTCCTTAAGACTTTCAGCTCAGTCTTTCTGATTATATGGCTGAAATTTTGCAAGTGCTTTTAATGTCCAAACCAAATTTGTTAAAGCCTAGATTACACCCAAATGCATATTGAAATCTATTTTTATTTTTCTGACTGCTAGAAATTTTCAAATCTAGTAATATAGATATGAAAAAAAACATATTTACCTATTTGCAGATTAAACCATAATTTTTGGAAGGTTCATCTTTCAGACACTGATACAAAATCTCACCATATGAGATATTCCCACTGTGATATTAATGCCACTGCAAGATGTCTACAAAACTGCTTTACATAAATCCATAAATACATACATTTCCCTTGCTGGAAAAGAGATTACTTAAGAGGGTCAGAACCCAAGCTTGAAACTTCAAACCAGAGAGTAATTAAAGTTAGAAGGCACTTTTGGAGGTCATCTGGTCCAATCCCTGCTCATTTTGCCACCTGAGTCTGCATGTGGTGGCTGTGATGGTAATCACAACCATAGATAGATACATGTGTATCCACAAGTGTTTAACATTCAGGGAGCTCTTTTTATGTCTCAAATTACTTGAAATACTTCTTCACAGAGCAGGAAGAGGGCAGAAATTACTGATGCTAATAATAATTTATTAATTTAGATCTGGTTTTCTTAATAATCTATACAACGATCTATAAAATGGTATCTCACTCTACAATTACATAAAAACCTCATTCTACCAATGAGATTTTTACCATGTCAGGGGCTTCCTCCCTAGAACAAACACGTATTAATCCAAATCCTGCATTGAAGTTTTTACTTGATTTATAACATTTATGTAGCTCTTTTGAGTGCTAACTGATGAGGAGTAACTTTAGCACAAACTGAGGCTGACACAAAGTAAATGTTCAGGAACTTATTCTTCAGATCTTTGCCAGTGTATTTGATCCATACATTTCCTTGCAATACTCTCTGGGCAACATTTAATCATTCTTGGTGCAAGTGTAATCCTGGTGGGCAGAGGTGCCCACTGCAGGTAGAACTGGGGTCTCCAGTCAAGGGAAAAAGGATTAATGAAGTGATGCTCACTTCTGTTGTCATATCCTCCTTTATGGGCCCCTTAGCACTAAAGTCATTATTTCTGTACTGGAAATACATTGAAATTGTAGAAAAGGATATCTCTGCTGGGAAACCACTGATGCATTAGGAAAACAATTTTTTTCCATCTTCTTTATTGATCCTTATTCAGAAGACATGGTCAAGCCCATTACTTAAATGTTTTGTTAATGTGCTGATACACTATTCTCTTAGCGGTCCAAAGCCACAAAAGTCCACAATACAGTTCAGGAATCTTTTTTTTTTTTTTTTTTTTTTTTTTTTTTAATAAATTCAGCATGATTTCTTTTCTTTTGTGCTTTCATTTCCCTGCAAGTAAGTTTGATGCCTATGTAAAAATAATCAGCACTTTAGCAAAATTTAAGAAATACTTATATTAATGGTATCTAACTGTCTTACATTATTATGCTTTCAAGCCTTTTGGCTTAAATTCTTTAGTTCAAAAATTAACATAAAGCATAGGTTACCCATTTCAAAACTACTGTGTTTTATTTAATTGCTATCACAAAGTCAACACTATAACTTTGGATGATCTCTGCTGTCATCTCTATATCAGAGACACTCTAATGTGATTGCCAGGAGAATCTTATGTAGTGTTTCTTGGAAAGATACTACCATGTGTTGGTAAAGATAGGCCATGCATTATTTAATATCACAGACAGCAGCAATAATTTTACAGTCTAAATTGGGGGACAGATTATTTAAGTAGTGAGCAGTAACTCACTAAGGATATCCCTTTGAAATAAGGTATTATTTCTAATCCACAGGAACATGATTTTCATATCTTGTTATAAGGAATAGAAGGGAAAGCATACTCTTCTCTGGCAAAAAAAAACTTCCATGGCTGGTGAGTCTTTCAGACTTCAGATATGAGATCATATATTTAGCTCGTCAAAATCTCTCTGGTTCCAGTGACTTTAAATGAGTTATACCAATTTGTACCTGCTGTGTCTCTGTCCTCTATGTCTTCTAAATATAAAAAATTAAATTTAACTATTACCAAGAATTTTGTTGTGAAACTTCGCCTGAGTTAATTGCCAATATTTGCTGTTTACAAGCAGAATCAGAGTAGCCACTAAGTGCCTAAAGGGAAGGACCTGTAGCAGTACTGAATAACTAATAAACTAATTAAAAACTTAATTTTATTTATCAAAAAATCTGGGCAGTTTCATCTTTTATACAAAGTAGGCTACAGAGCTTTCATCAAAGATTTAATAAACTACTTGAACAAAAAACAAGTTTTCCGTTGAAAGCACCAATGTTTTCTACATCTCAGGGAAGAACTGAAACATGGCTTGCCAGTTCACCCAACAGCACTGTTCAATTTAATGAAGAGTCAAGTTCAATTCATTCTCTGATGTGCATAGAAAATTACCCTAATCTATAGGTCATACATTATTCATGGTGATACTATGGTCACTGGGAAGGAAAGATGTATACCAGGTTCCCACTGTGCATACAGAGATGCTGTAGGCAGATGTGACATATGAGTATGTGGAGATGGCAGATGTGTAAGAGAATACAGTGTCTCTGGAAATCTAACAGTGTCTAAATTCTCCCTTGTTGACTCATATTTTAAGTAAAGGTATCTTGATTGAAGCAGAAAATGTTTTCACAAAGCTGTGCCATGAATTCTCTTGTCCTGTTTGTGTTTCTGTTCTGTCCATTTGTCCTTGGATTAAATCCCAAGGCTATGCCCAGGACTGAGTTACTATTCTTGCCATAAAAACGGCACGTATTTTCTCTTTTACTACTAAATGTTCATCACAAATACCCAATCTTCAATTTTCTTAGGATTGCAAATCATGTAATGCGAAGATTAATCTCTTCCCTAATCGTTTCCCACATCAAAGATGGGAACTTGGATGCTTTGCTTAGAGAGGAAAAGAGAAGATCCAGTCAGTTATCAGAAGTTCCATAATAGAAAATGAAGTTGAGAAATTTGGACTAAGAATCTCTGAGAAACGGTCTTGTAGTCCTACTCCCTCCACCTAGAATTGTGGTGCTGCTGCAATTACAATTCTGGATGGAGCTATAATGTTTCAGAAGAGCCTGAGATCCTGGATTCACAGTGTTTTCAGCAAAGGTTGTTTCACATGGCCACAAGGGAGTATAAGCTGTATTTTGGCCATTTGTTTTACTCGTGTAGTAAGGGAGGCTGAGGAAGTTAACAGGAGGAACGAAAATAGTTTTGACCTCCACTCAGTGGTTTGGGTGGGGTGGATTTTTAGTTAGGTCATCTGTAGAAGATAGTTTATTTCCTAGGCACTGCTTCTGCTGCACCTATCATTCCAGGTACCACACAAATTATGTAATGTAGTTAAAACCTTGGCAGGAAATCATTATTATTTAAAACAAAGCAAAGCTGCATTTTTCTGTCATCCCTAAGTCACAGAGGGACTGAAGTGTATCTGAAAATAATTATTAAAAGAATATTACAGTTCTCATAAAGAAATAGATACAGCTGAAACACTTAAATTATGGGACTGACCACACAAGTCTCAAAATGGTTAAGAGCCAGAAATTACTAGAGGAGCACAAATGAGTGGTCCCAGCAATGACTTCTCAGTCATCTTTACTGAACATGAAGGCCCCAGACTGCCAGAAATCAGTCATTTCTGAAAACAGTGCCTGCCCTGAGATTTAAAAGCTGTCTGGATTCCTGTGAATGTTTACACTTTGTTCCCATGAAGAGATGATACCTGGCAACACAGAACCTGTGGATCATGCTGTGGATTTTACAAGCTTTCCTGTAGTCATTCAGCAACTCCCAGTAACCTCGCTGATGCTTGTCAGCCATTTTGGGTAAAGCAGCCCAGTTCTTAAACCTCTTCACAGACTTCTAAAATATTATATGGCAGTGGTGGTTTTGTATTCATGTCTATAAAACTGTCACTCATAGCAGACTGCTTTATCTTACAGTTCTACATCTTGCCCAAGACATGCACTCACATTCACTGCAACTAAGATGTAATAAAATTTTGCTCTTTGTAGCTATTGTTAAAGCATGTATTTTCCATCTTTTCAGATTCAGCTGAGTGTGGCTACAGCAAGTGTTTATAAAGAAAGGTTTAAAATTAAAAATTTAACTTGGTTTATGCTTTGTTTTGTTCCTGTCAGTTCATGAAAATATTTTTCAAAAAGCCCTTTGGAGTGCATTTATTGAGAGTGCTAACAATAAAATTTCTAGTTTGTAGTATTTACTGTGTTTTCTAGTTCACTGTGTTGAAAAACTGTAGTGCAATTTTTGCATTGCACAACTGATTGGATTCAAGTCATGAGTGACCATGAGGATTATTGTCCCTTTTAAAATATTTCTAGTGGCAACAAAATGGGCTCACAGCCAGTTGTCACAAAAATTACCAGAAACAGGGACCAGTGTTAGCAGCCCTGGCAAAGAACCAAAAGCTGAAATGTAGCACCCAGTCTAGAATCTGTTTCTTCAGCAGAACATTGAGATATGTTGTAAAATAAATTGATAAGGTATTTACATCTCCAGGTCTATCAGAACAGATTGTTGTTATTAAACAAAGCTGAATTACACCACATTATAAAACTTGTGCGTATGGAGAGGAATTGTATGTTACCCAGAGGGAGGATAGCAAAGAGATAGAGAGATGAAGGAAACTTCTTTAGGCCAGTAAGGAATAGAAAGATAATTATAGAAACAAGCATACATCATTCATTTTGAACACCCTGAGCTTGAAGTGCAGCATATATACTTACGAGAGCTCTGGAGGAGTGTAAGATGTGATTGGATGATTCAGATAATCCTCCATAACTTAAGATGATTATTTCAATTTTTTTTTTTTTTTTTTTTTTTTTTTTTTTTTGAGCTGGAATTTTGTATGACTATATTTCTTTATATTTTATTTACTGGAGGTTATATAATCTACTTCTCTGTCTGGTTTCACTGTGGTTATGGATACTCGTGTTAGCAGCAAGCAAAAGCATTAGAAACAAACAGAAAATGGAAAAACAGCTACAGATATTCTTCTGCTTCATAGGGTTAGCTTGAGTTGATCTGCTTTATTTGAAGGTATCTAGCTATATCTAAGTGTAAAAGTTTTAATCTTGGAATTATGTCAACTTCAGAAGGTTTCTTTTTTCTTTCACATTCCTCTTTTTGCCACTCCTCTCCCCTCCCATTCCCTTCCCTCATCCTTTTTAATTTTTTTTTTTAAACCACTCTATGCATCTCTGAATGTGAAATCTAAGGCATGATTTTTGCCTGCTGCTATTATTCAGCTCCCACAGATTTCCAATATAGCTAGCAAATCTCAAGAGAAGATGTAAACGGTCATTACTGAAATGTGATTTGATTAGGTCTGTTTTAGTTTGAGCTCATTTCATTTTTTCTGGCTGTGTTTTATCTTAGATAATTGTCACCTGTTAGTATTCCATGTGATATCTCTTTCCCAATGATGCACAGTGCTTTTATAAAAGATTGCTCTAAAATCTCACTATAAATTAAAAAGCTCAATTCTCTTCTCAGTGAGTAAGGTTAGGAAAACATGGATGCCTTCTAACCATCTATTTAAACAATATTAACTCAAAACCCCCATTTCTATTGCTCGATTAGACTTGAGAAATGAAAAAATAGGTTCTTGTTCTGTAATACCCTATGAGGCACTCATATTGGTGGTTTTGAAAAATTCTTGCACAATGTTTTTGTGCAATGATAATTTCACCCAGAAGGAAGTCACTTCTGGAATCAGTCACTCACGATGTAGTCATCTTCTCATCTCTATCTGTCAATGTTTAAAAACAAACATGTGAGGTGCTAGAAATGTCAGCAGTTTTGCTTATTGAGTAACACTCCTGAGCATTTTTTTGAGATTTAAAATACCTTTTGCTTTTATTGGTCTACCAGTGCGAGCTATAAATTAAGTTAGGCTGAACATAAATTCAAGTTAAATTGAATATAAATCCTTATTAGAATTAGATCTGTCAGGGAATGTTTTCATTCTTGTCTTCTACATCTCAGTACACAGCAGAGCACTATAATGAAGTGTTCCTAGTATTGGGCTGGGAACATGGAACGTGGAATGCTTACCCCAGCTGAAGGACTAGTGTCCTTCTACTTGCTGTGCTAAACCAAGTGATACCTGCTCTGCATGTAAGTGTAAACCATTTTTACAACATTCATAAGCACATAAATGTCCCTTATTATTTGTGTTAGATGAAGACTGGGTATGATGCTAAATCATCTCATGATGGAGGAAGAAATAATCTCTAACCATTCCTTAGGGAATGACTTTGCATTGTGCTTACCAGCAACATTAAAGCCCATATTGTTGGTAAAGCAAGTGGGTCAGGTAAGTGTTTAGGGAGCCAGTAAAAAATAAATATGAAACTAATATAGGTTTATTCTGAGTGTATTAATAATTCTTAATTCTCTTAGATCATGGAAGTATCATTACTGGAATGTTTTTGATAAAAATGTGTCTGAAGAAAGAGCTGAATGAACAGAAAATAGCTGCTCAATACACATCTTTAATTACATCATGCTAACTCATTCACAGAATAAGAGTAAGCAAATGGTGAAAATTAAACTGTTTTTTTGTTGTTTCTTTTTTAAACAATGCTTCTGATTTGACTTCATTTTTAATGCACGGTAACCAATAGTAACCCATGTGTTCCTACATAAACCAACCTATATCATGCAAGACGCTGTTTGCACTCATGCTCATAAAACAGACTGTGCAGGGGTGGATGTGGAATTTAGTTCTAATAACAGGGTAGATGTGTGATACATTAAGAATGTAAGTGGCAAACTAATGTCTGTATGTCAGCTGAGTAGGAAAATCATCAACAACTATTCTGCAATTCCCCTATAGAATTTGTTTTGATGAACTTTCTTTGGTGATTGGTACTATCAGGATGGTTTCATCTCAGGGTCTCCTTAGTCATGTGGGACATATAAGCATACCAGCTTCTGTGTGAGGACTGTCAGCATCTCTGCTCTAAAATCCACACAGGTATAGTTTTTTACCTGTCACCCCATGTCTGTTTAACCTGGAGAAAAGGAATCTTAGGGAGGACCTTATCGCTCCCTGCATCTCCCTGACAGGAGATTGTAGCCAGGTGGGGGTCAGTCTTTTCTGCCAGGTAACAAGGGATATTACAAGAGGAAACAACCTCAGGTTGCACCAGGGGAGGTTTAGGTTGGATGTTAGGAAGAATTTCTTCACTGAAAGGGCTGTCAGGCATTGGAACAGACTGCCCAGGGAAGTGCTGGGATCACCAGCTGGGAAGTGTTCAAGCCATGTGGATGTGATACTTGGGGACATAGTTTAGTGGTGAACAGGGCAGTGTGGGGTTAGTGACAGGACTCAATGGTTTTAGAAGCCTTTTCCAGCCTTAATGATTCCATGATTCTGTGCCTTTACCCTGCTATGCTGCATTCCAAGTCCATTTCTCAATGCCTCTGCAGTTGTAGTAGCCTTGGATTTCTCCCCACTACACAGCAATGTCAGTAACTCATTCTCCATGGAGTCATGGCTTGTTACTATTGTTTAAATAAAACTCTGGTTGTACCGTACAAAAAGTCAAAAAAATTAGCCATAGATGCCTGGTCAATTAGATAAATGGCTGTGGCAGCTAACCCAAGTAAAATGAAGCTGTGGGCAGGTCAAGAGGAGTTCAGACCCAGCTGGCCTCACAAGCCTCTGTCCTGAGGCCATGCAGGCTCAGTGCAAAGCAGTGGCTGTGGTGTGTTGCTGGGCTGCAGCTGAATTCACACACGGTGGTTCCAAAAATCATCACATAAATCGTGATGTAAACTGCTACATCTTACTTGCCTATTTATGCTGCTCTTTTCCAGAGACAAGTATATTCAGCTTTATGTGCAAGAATTTCAGAATCTTTTTTCTGAAAAAATGGTCAATTGTTTTAAAGGTCCTAACTAATAAATATTATGGTCACTCTGTAAATTTATTTTAGTGAGAAGAAACTGTGTATGGGCTCACTCAGTGTCTTATCTTTTTATTTCTCTATCAATCTCCAATAAGTAAAAGGTAAGGCACATAACATGCAAATTCTACCTAGCTCTGAAGTTTTTGACATTTGAGTGGGCTACGCATGATGATCACTGCAAAGCCTATCTTCCCATCCTTTGCATTTGAATGTGACTATTAAGGCTCGTCAAAACACCAGGAAAGTAGGAGCAATTTCTATTGCATACGCATACAAATATATATCTCCCAGAATTTTCTTTTTCCTCCACAAATATTTTGGCATACCTTTTTTGACTCTCATCAGCATTGTAGAATTTTACTTTATAAGTTGTCATTGCTCCGATTATGGTCAGAGAAGTTTTTCTTTGTAAAAGGAAAGAAAATTTTACAGAGAAAGCTACTAGAAACTTGTTTTATAAGTAGGTGTTATTCAGGGCTAGAGAAAGCTGGATGCTTCACAACTGGAAAAGGGAGCAAGAATAAGAACAATAACCAAATACAAGCAGAACTAAGAGTGGGTTTGATTAATGTGTGTAACTGGCTACAAGCGTCAGAAGTAATATGGATGACATACTACTGTGGATGACATTTGGATGACACAGACATATTCCAAAAGCATTATTTTGAAACACTGCATTTGGAGCCAAGTTTATCCAACACTAGTACCAATTTGTTTCAGAAATTTCTGGAGAGAAGAAACCATATTAATGCCTAAGACATGTATTCTCATGTAACTAGAGTTTGAAAATATATTTAGCACAGGGTGCTGAAGATGCTGCAGGGAATGATACAAAGTCCAGAAAGACATACAGTGGTGAAAATGTTTCCTTCAGTTCA
Source organism: Coloeus monedula (assembly GCF_965178545.1). NCBI lineage: Eukaryota > Metazoa > Chordata > Aves > Passeriformes > Corvidae > Coloeus > Coloeus monedula. The sequence goes on along the minus strand of NC_138795.1, from coordinate 12,302,775 downwards.
AGAGATTATGTAAGAGGATTTTATTTTTTCTCCTTGTCTCCTCATCTCCTGCAGCTCTGTACTGTGGCTTAGTCAAAGGATTCACTAAATGTGGTGCAGAGACTGTTTCAGTTGAAAACCAAAGTGTCCATATATTCAGGCCACAGTGTCCAGTTCCCCATCAGGTTTCCTTGGCTCCATCAGAGCTCTGTGGAGCACCCCCATGGCATGACAGCAAAGAGCTTTAATGGTGAATCGATACAAGACCAAGCAAGGATGTTACCATCTGGCCTTACTAAGTCATCTTGGATTAGTCCATGCCCAGCTGTGGGGTCTCCCTGGAAGAGATGTAAGCACCAGCTACGTGTGGTGTCATTTATGGAATTTAGGGTATCTGGACAAAGCATCGTGGCAACTCAGAACAGGCTCATTGGCAAAATGCAGAGGGTTTCAGACCCCAATTTCTGTCAGTACAGGGGAGGCACCATGAGGCTTCAGAGATTTTGTTGGTCCTTTATGGATCTTACCCAAACTTCATAATCAGGAACTCTTTAAAAACAAGACTCTTTCCATGACTTGAGCAGATGCCGATGGGACCATCAGGTGAGGATGGACACCTGCAAACCCTTGAAAATAATGGCAGATGAACAGAAGCTGAGGATAAAGATGTTTTACTAATCATAGCATATCTCCCACATGGATAGATCCATCTTCAGTTTTCCCTTGCTACAAATCCAGCAGCTTTTTATGAGCTACAGGCTTATGCAGAATAACAACAGAGTATTGATAAGAAGAAATTCCACTGGAAGCCACTGAAGTAAAACTTTACATAAAAAACAGGTGCTATTCTAAGATCTACAGTTTTCCAGGACAGATTACCAAAGAAATAATTTAGAAGAGAGGACATAAATGGAATATATTTGCTGGAAAATGTTGCTTTTTTAGCTTACATCTGTCAGATTTTCCAGGATTATGCTTTCCATACTGCCAGCTGCTCAGTATTCTTATCCTCATGCAGAAAACCATGTTGCTAAACATTTAAAGACAAATAAAAGTGTTCTCCTGGATAAAGGCTTGAATGCTTAAAACCCTGCAAAACTGAAGCCCAGCTTAGCTGCCTCAGCCTGTTTTTCAAGGTTTTGTTGCAGACATGACATCTTTCTCAAAGAAATTCATTGTTTACATACCATTTGGAATTCTTACTTGTTAACTAAAAGGAGAGCTATTTAAAATATGCACTATTTATGATTGGACATAATTTGACTATTAAACTTCTGGGCTTTTTCATTAAATCCTTTCATTACTATTTTATTGAGGAGCTCAGAAAATTGCATATGCAGGTAATGATTGCGGGTAACAAATGTTTCTCATTTTTTAGTCTGAATATATATTGCATTGAATTTAATCACATCTATGCTTATCTACTATAGAGAGATGAAGAGATATAGAGCTTTGGGGTTGGTAACAGAAAAATTTATTTCACAGATATAGTACCTTTCCCCTTTTTTTTTTTTTCCTTCCTTAACAAATTGTGTAATTAAAGCTGCTAACAATTTTCCCTTCTAGTTTTCTCCTTAAGCCTTCACATACCCAGAACTTTTTCAAAGTTACCATGAGAGCTGAATTTCTTGGTTTCTGGCCAAAGATTAATTTTATGTCAAAGTCTGAAATAAAATCCACTTTTTGAAATCAGTAAGGCTAAAATTACTCCTATTCCTTTTTAAAATCAAATCTATATATGGATTGTTTTCACACATGTAATCCCTAGATGACTGAATAGTAAGTTTTGGAACTCATTATAGAAATAATACATATTAAGAAGTATGCCAGAGTAAAAGTGGTTGGCTATTAAGTGGTTAAAATGCATTAAGTGGGTAAAACAGTGGTTGAAAGTGGTTGGATATTAATAGCAAGTAATTTAGAATTGCATAATTTAATTTCTGAGCAATGAACTCTCTCTAGAGGTGCTGCTGGCATGTGGTGAGAGGAAAGATACACTGTCCTCACCTGGACAAAATAGTGGTACCTTAGATTTACAACCTTTTGACGTCAAGGAGGCAGAGTTGTGGTTCTGGATCACAATAACCAGTGCAGAGAATAATATTTTCATGTTGTTCACCATTGATTCTTAAATACGGGTTTCAGAGCCTTGTTAGTTATACTGGACATGGAATTTAGGAATTTGGCCTGAAAGATTTGTCATGACTTTAATCTCATGTGCTGCATTAGAGCCTTATTAAGGTTTTAAGTAATTTTAAGTGCATGCTATAAGTCTTTAAAGCAGCTTAGTGAGGTTTTTATCATTTCCTTTAGAAACCAGAAAATGAGAAAAGTAATTGTTAATGTATTTTTGATTGTTCTTGCCCTAAAGATCTTACAAATATCCAATGTTTATTCAGTACAATGTGGTCTGTGATACTGGTTATTTTTTTTTGTTTCAGTAAAAGAGTAGCAATATTTGTAATTGTATTATAAGGACCTCCAAGTATGTTACTGTTGGTAACCTTCCCCTCTTTCAAATCTTCACCTTCCCAGAAAATAGTGACTTCTTTGCTCCATTACAAAACAAAATTGTAATACTCAAAACACATTTGAGCCCTCACAGGCTGGAGAAGCAGAATGCATCATTTAAGTTACATATAGAAATACAAAAGGTGTCTTCTCAATATTTAAGTTCAGCTATCAAGACAGTTCTTGGCAGTGGAAATATTTTTACATGGTTCACATGTCCCATCTTCTTTCTGAAGCCACTACCAGCTTTCTCACTTGTGTTCTTGTTCAAGTGTGGAATGTCTCTGGTCTCTGACTCCCAAAACACACCCAGGCTCTCTTCACTTCATGCAAATGGTTGCTCTTCATTTATCATCTTTGTTAATTTGAACATAATAACTCATCATCCCAATCCCTCCACTTGTTTTCTATTTGAAGCAGGTGAAGCAAGCTTCTTCTCACTATGTTAAAAATGTTGTAAAATTCCAGTCTTCATAATTCACTTCCAGACCAGGCTCAGTTCTGCCTCTTATTCATAGCAAGCGTACAACCTTCCTGGACTCATTGCTGAAGTCCTTACTCTCTGAATTAAGTAACTCTAAGGACTATCAGTAATTCATCTAAGAAGGTCAAGCTGACTGTAATTTTAATTATATATATATGGTGTCATTCTTCATTCACTAACATTTTTATGCCTGTTTGCCTTTCCTGTTTTATCTGTTTGTGCCATGGTTTCACAGTTGTCTTGAAAATATTGTCCATTCCCAAAAATAAGCATGAGCTAATGGTCTACATATATAATTATGTTATTGATTTTTGGGAGAGGCAGGTGATTATTTTTCTGCACAGAGAGTCAGTTTAAAAGCTTAAGTTTTGGAAGAATGGCTCTTAGGGCTATAAAAGTAGAAACCAGAGGCATTAATCAGGGTAGCAGAGGGGAAAAGTCATTGTAGATTCCTTGATAAACTGTTTTCCCTTGCCTGCTTCAGTTTCTGCTGTCCACCTGATTGAAGCCCTTTTAGTGCTAATCTGTAGTGTGAAGTCTTTTGTGTCTTCACCAGATTTTGGAGAGGAAAAGCAGAGTACAAACTCTACCGCCCTTCCATGGGATGTACACAAAATGCCCAAGAGATAACTGATCTCTGTATGTGGTTGTCATGGGCACATCTCATTCTGCTTTGGTGACACACTTCTCCAGCTTTAGCAAACATATGTGTAGTTTAGTAGGTCCCATATGTGTAGTTTAGTAGGTCCCATCACCCAATAATATATTGACTAATACATTGATTAGTTTAGTAAGGCTTTCTAGCATTATCTGATTAATTGCTCTTAATGGTTCTCTTTCTTGTTCTTTCTTCTGCTGTCTGTTTTTCTCTCTCTTGAAAAATAATCTAAGGGAATTAAATGAAAGTGGAATTCAGTGGATAATCCTCAATCTGTTCCAGCAGGCAGATTTCTGTTTGGATCTGAAGATATTTTGCTATGGATTAACAAAAGCTTCATATGACCAGAACATGCTATTTGTGTTACACAATAATAACATTGAACCACTAATGAAGAAAAACACTAATTTTCTCATATTACCTACTTAATTTTGGGGGGGTAGGAATTCTGACAGAAGATTATTATGGGTATGCATGAGATATCCTTTAAGGTGCATTTCTCAGCAATGTATAGAACCAGAAGTATTTTTCAGCAGAACATGGAGCATTCAAAAAGTTGAAGAAGATAAGTAGCTCAGAAAAAAAGGTAGCTTTCCATCTCAAGGGTTCACACCAAGGTCCAAGATGACATTCAGTAAAAAATACCATTTCATACATGATGACCTGCATAATTTGGAAAGAGCTAACACAAGCATAAAAAGTAAATAACTTCTAATTCCGTTCCTTCCAAAAGCTCATTATTATCCTTCATTTATTTTAAATAGCTTTTTTACATATATTGATCTTTTATTTATGGTAATAATCTGTGTATGTTGCTTTAGGTATAGTAAAAATGACATTTGTTTAATGTTTTGCGGCTGTCTGCAAATAGATTAATGTTCTGTCTTGTAAGACTAATATTTAGTTTTGTACACAATGGCCAGATTTCACAGCTAGGCCTACACATTATGTTGTTCTTTACTGAAGATGTGTGAAAATGTCCTTCCACTAGATCTGAAAAAATAGAACTTATCCTCAAGGTATGAAAATCTGATTTAAACAATAGTGATTTTCTTTCTTAGTGGTGATTTCCTGTTGCACTAAGATACTTGTATGATTTACTGAATTTCTATTGCCTGCTATCACTTTGCAGTAAGCATAATGTAGTCATTACTCTGGGTCAAATCAGTGATATTTTGTGCCATGTATTTTGCACCTGGCAGCTGCCAATAGCAGAGGATAAGAGCAAAATATAAGGGCAGAAATATCACTGGTGAAGTGTCTCCTCTTCCAGAAACATGCACCTAGAGATTTCCTATAATGAAATGCTATCAGTGAATTTAATGGATTTTAAAAGATTTTAAAATATTTTTTGTCCCTTTGAATCTATAAATATTTGGGCTGTGCACCATCTCACCTTTTTAAAAAAATCATTTTTGTAAGTTTTCAGCCAGGGATAATTTCACTGCATACTCTATGTCTTTTATATAAGAGAGAGCAAGTAAAGCTGCTGTAGTCAACTTTTTCTGTGTTGCTTAGGACTTCACATGAAAAAAACATTATGCAGCTGAGGTATTCATTTACATGGGAAGGTATTTGTTACGTTTCTCTTCTGCTTATGCAGTCACTGGTAGTTTTCATCAGCATTAAACCCTCCTTTTTTTGACAGCAGTTGTGTTAAAAATATTACTGTTATATAAATAAGAGGATATCACTGTGTGTCAGACTGACTGACAAGACTCGCATATTAATTTCCTGTCACAACTATACAAATTCCCCAGAATCACACTAGATATAATCCTCACTATTCTCTCAATAGTTTTCTTCAACCTACCACCATTGCCCCTCTTTTGCCTCAGTTTGTCTGAGCCAGTTGGCAGGTGTCGGAACTTATGAAAATATGTACTCACTATCTCCCTCTACCATCCTCTTTTCATACGGATGAAAAAACAAATATAGGTCTTTTGTAAATTTCTCCCATTGAAGGAGATGGTTACACATTCTGATATAAATTAAGTTCTAACCGCTTCATATTACAAATTTAAAAGCAAGGTATATTATTTTCTGTTTTGCTATTTTCTCCACTTTCTGGCTTAACGCAAAGCTAAACTTCTTCTTAATTAGAAGAATCAAATAAGTAGATTACTTCTGGACATCAAAATAGGAAACCAGACCCAGTTCAAACAGCAAAGCTCCTACTTACTGCACCAGAGCTCTTCTGAGGCAGATGCTCACATAAATAAAACTCCTGTAAAGACATTACACCTCCATAGGTATACACTCTAGGTGAATTCAGACTCTCATGCTCTGCTTTTTATAGCATCATGACAATTTAGGCCATAATCCATTATCACAAGGAAGCATGCAATAAATCCTAAGTTTAAAGTCATCAAAAGTCACTCACCATATTGAGTCTAAAAAGTACATCTAGAATGGAAACTTTATACTGTTCCTTTCTTATCTCTCCATCACCAAAAATACCTCTTCACCCTGGTTATTTTGTGTTGAATATTTTCCCTAGGGGAAGTTGTAGTCCCTAATTTCATCGGTGCTGAGTGAGTTTTAGTCTCATTCTATGAGAAAGGATCTTCCTTGCCTAATAATAATTATAGTTACTTGACTGTGGTGATGAGCTCTTTTTTTCTGGAATTTATGGTTCTTTCCTGGTACTTTCTGCAGTCTTTTTATTCATTGTATAAGGAATTTATCTTGTTCTAAGTAAATAGCTTCCTGCTTTGAGCCCAGAAAATTTACATCTACTTCCAGTGAAGGTATCTGGATGTCCATTTATATCATCAGCTGTCATCTCTTTTCTAAAAATAAAATGAACACATCTCTTTCTCCTATATTGTCAAAAAGCCTCCCTGGTTCTTGTTCAGAACTTCCGTTAACAGAAAACAACTCATTTTCTAGAATGGAGAAATTCCTTTGTGTCCAGAGGGTCAGGAAAAGACCTATGTGCCACTTAAGATCAATTTACATTACAGTCTGTGAGCTGGAGTGTAAAGTTTTAGTTGATCATATGTATAGAATAAAAAAGAAGGATTGAAGGAAAAAATATTTAGTGGTATTGTAAATCAGTTAGCTGGAATGTAGGTTGAGAGCTTTCTGCAAAGCATTATGCAGTGTAAGGAACACTTTTTGAAGATCCTTACTGAGTTATAATTTAACTTTGGGTGATTTCCCAGTTCTTAGCTGAGCACAAAACTACCTGTAAGAATCTATACTGGGTATGTCCTGGCTTTTCCTTCAGCAACAGACTGACTTCAGTGGAATAGGGATTACCGAGAGGATAAAACAAAGCCTGTCATGTGAGAAGATTCCCAGAACTGTTGAGATTTTCAGCATTAGGCGTCAATAGGGTGTTGGTTTCTTAGTAGGCAAAACTGAGAAAATGGACAATTATATCTTATCATTTGCGTTAAAAGAAATTTTTATTACAATAGAAATCTGTTTCAAAAAGTACAACACTAAATAGGCTATGGAGCATGAAAATGAAAAAAAAAACTCCTTCAGATCTGACAACCTATGTCAGGTTTTGGCTTTTTTTTTCTTAATCTGTGTATTTATATATATTTGTTGAGACTCTTTTCAGTGGTGCCCAGCAACAGGACAAGGAGTTATGGCTGTAAACAGAAACACAAGAAATTCCACCTCAACATGAGAAAGATCTTCTTTGTGGTAAGGGTGGCAGAGCACTGGAACAGCTACCCATTGAGGTTCCTGGAGTCTCCCTCTCTGGAGAGATCCCAAACCCACCTAGACAGGTTCCTGTGTCACCTGCTCCAGGTGACCCTGCCTTGGCGGGGGGTTGGACTGGATGATCTCCAGAGGTCCCTTCCAACCCTAATTATTCAGTGATTGTGTGATTTTCTGAGCTTGAATTCACATTAATCAAGCCCCCAGCTTCCACTTTGTTCTTCACTTGCAGTCTTACACAAGTCACTGCCAGTCTCACACAAGCCACCTCTTTTTCTGCATTAAAGTTTTCTGTGGGTGGAGCTGCAGGTACAACGGTTTGCAAAGCTGCAGGTCAGACTGTACCAACAGAGAACTCCAGTAGACTCCAGTTATCCTGATGAAAGCTAAAAATAAGTAATCAAATGATCACCCTGATGGAATCTCTGTATGTAGGAGTATATAGAATTTTTACAGCTGGAGTGGCTGACACTTCCTGTAGCAAGGGGAAGGCTGGAGGGTACTGAGCCAGCTTCGAATGAGCCAGTCCATCTCTGCAGGACAGTGCCAGTCAGAGCTAGTGACCTTAAAACTGCCTCTGCTTTGGAGCTCACTTGGATGTATATCTACAAGATACTGTAAAAAATCAACCATCCTATACACATGTTACTGCTCAGCTGTGTCTAATGCTTTATCTAATAATTTAATAATTTATTTTTCAATTCACAATTCAGTTTTCTATTGGAGAAAGTGGTGGTCGTTACTTAAGAATATAGGAGTTTAATTGTACTGGGACTGAGATTTAGAAAGAGTTCCCCTTGACAAGACATTTGCTTCTTTTCCTTTCATCCATTCACTCCTATTCTTCCCTTTTAAATTTTTGTGCAACTGTTACAGAATTTAGTGACCTATGTCAATAAAGCAAATGTAGCATAAAGGAAAACAATGCAACCACAATCCAAATCAACAAGATGCGTTTTACAGATTACCATTAATCATGAACATTTTAAAATTAAGACCCTAAAGCATGATTTGAATGGCCATGAAGAAGACATATAATATCAATAATATGAGAAATATTATATTAAAAGAGCAAATTAATTTCCTAAGATATTTTTACTATAGTTAGTTTCTGTGGTTTTTTATTACCAGCTTTCACTTTTTAGATTTTTAAAGATGCAGACTTTTCAAGAGACAACTAACATCGCTTTGAGTACTCACTGGAATATTTTGGAATACATGTGTTTTGACATGCAGGTTATGTTTAGGTGGTTTAGTCACTCCAGCAGAAGTTAGTAAAGGGTTTAATCCATATTTCTAAATCATATATTTTCAAGTAGGGAAACAGTGACTGTAGTCTTTTTTTGCTCCATTAAGTTACTTATAATAGAATTAAACTTAATTTTCAAATCTACTTTAGGTCAGTAGTTTTGGTACTCTTTTTATGACAATAATAGTTGTTCTGAGTTTGTGTCCCAGTATTACAGCTCACAGCAGTCAGGAGTGCAGCATGGTTATGAAAAACTCATAGGTAGGCTCATTCCCCTGTTCCCCCTGACATGCTCAAGTAGTGCAGGTCCTGCATCCACACAGCCTTAGCTGTGCTGATACAAACACTAGAGTATATAAAATATTCAGTTTCATAATATCATAGATAAGGATGAAGTCATATTTTAATAGCACTTAGATTCACATCTTCTGTCATGATGCCTCTTTAAAGGGGACCAATCCTTGTGAGGTGAGGAATTGTCTCTTGCTGAGCAACTCCTTATTCCAGTAATGAGACCTCTGGCTTAGTGTTAGTGTTGTACACTGTGTATTGGAAGTGTATGAAGAACTACAGCTGCAGGATTAACGCCAAACTGATGTTAGCAAGTTTTACAGTAATTCTAAGTGACTGTCCCTCTGAGAGATAATCTTTTAGTCCTTGTTATTATAACACATCACTTTACAAGAGCAAAACAATTTTATTTACACCCATGTTCAGTAATTTACTAATAAAAAAAAAAGTACTCACTTAGGCACCAAACTATTTTGATGCTAAAATGATAGCTTTATTTGGGGGGTTTTTTGGATCAGTCTTGACAGTCTTCTGTTTTAGGCATGTAGCTGCAGCATAAATACATTGCCATGAAACTTTTTGGGCACTAACAAGTGAAAAAAAAAAAGTCCCACATTTCCCACCTGAACATTAATTTCCACTGTATTATGTAGCTTTTGCTGGCAATTTGTTAAAGCTCTAGAAAAATAACTGATAAACTCCACATATAAATAGTGTGTAGAGTACAGCATTAAATAATTTTGAAACTTTGCTGGTGAGTTCTATTGCATATAATGTTTTAAATACCTATTGTATGTTCAATAAGGACAATCAGATAAGTAGCTCCAATTAAACCACATCAGGTGTACAATTTTTTGGGTTTTAATAATAATTTTAAATAGTCTCTGGATCCAAAAAATTTTTATATACAAGTTTTAGAAACTGGGAGCATGATCTGACTAATTTTCATTGAACATAACTCCCAAGTCCATGTGATGGACTGCACACTGCTGTTACAGTAATCTGATGGGTAAGATGATTTATGCAAGGAGTTTGCAGTCCAGTTATGAATATCAAGAAACAGACTGTAAGAAAGCACTTCCTAAAACTTTAGTGTGCCCTGTTGTAAGGATGTATTTTGTGCATTTAATAAAACTGATACAAATTCTGTAAAGGTAAAATACCGCAGTGTTGTAAAATGATATTTGTTCTGAATTCATTCAAATCATGATTTACTGAAATCAATGCTAGAATTTTAGCTACTTCTATTACTGCCTGAGTGATGTCTTAACTCTCCTCTTCTGTCTTCAGTCTTCTAAATATTAACGATTTTGCAACAATAAATTTCTCTATATAGTATTTTTTTGTATTAATAGAGTTCAAACTTCTGCACAGCAGTGGTAATCAAATGTGTTCAATTACTTTGATCAGATTCTGCAAATACTTAAAGTTCTGTGTGTATTCTGATTGATGTCCACACGTTTATTCAGATGTTTAACATGGAGCACCTTTGCTAGTGTTCAGTTGGCCCTTCAGAATTTCAGTGTCCAAGAAAAGTGACACACAATATAATAGTCCCCTCCTTCTGAAGTGTTTGATGAGTTTTTAACACAGAAAACCTTTCATCTTGGCTATAAATAAATGGTATCTAAGTTCAACTTTTATAACTCTGTCTTGGTCCTTGAGTTTCCAAAACTAATAATAAGGTTTCTTTCAAAACGGAGGAGGAAAATGTCCTTATTGTTAGAATTAAAATCATATTTGCATGCTGACTTATTTGAAATGTTTTTGTAAAGCACTAAGAAGAATTTTCCCTTTACTTGTTGCTATTATTTCTCTGTCTATGATTTATACTTTAAAATTATGAGGTCGGGAGGTTGTTAGAGGAAACCATCTTGGCTATCAGATAGATAGCTGTGAACAGAATACAGAACTTTTTGCTGAGATAAAACTTTAAGGTGCATTATGAAGGGTTTCTTTTAAAGCCTATGAAATAATTTTGGCAAAATTCCTCTCAGGCAATGTTTTTCTGAAAGATGAGTGAAAAGAAGGAAGTGTGCTAAAATAAGTATCTGGGATTATTTTAGTGGAAGTTTTATGTCAAAATAATATGAAAGTCCATGTCATAAAATCCTGTAAAAATTTAATTTTCCATTTCTGTGTTCAGGTAGTTAACCATAACTGGTTCTGTAAGGGTCAGACATACCTCACACCTGTCTTACTCCCAACACCGAAGTACCCTCATGGTAGACTCACTGAGTTTTATTTCATTTTCTACTCAATTTTCAACCATTTTTAGTTTCTTCTGACAGGAATTCTTTACAGAGTTCTTTTTGTGTGAAAAAGTTACTTGAAAACCCAGCAATTTAATTTCTCTGGCCAATCATTTTGGCCTTTTATTTGGCTTAGATCTAGGATCCTACCACTGCTGGTATGAAGTCTGATTTTTCTTAAATAAAAAAGCCCAGAAAGAACTCACTTTTTGGTATGGTTGTGTCCAGGTAAAAGGAAGGAAGGAAGGAAGGAGAAAGAAGGTAAATTTGAGGAGCCTGTGTGAATCCAGCATTAGTAGTAGCAAAGAGAGTGGCCACTAACTTCTCAAAGATATTAGTGACCACATGTCTTATGCAGCTGTGGGGAGCAGTCTATTGCCTCTTAAAAGGCCACACGCTTTGCTGTGCAGAGATATTTTCTCATCTAACCTGTTAAATGCACAGTCCACACATTTGTGCAGGAATGTCTGCTCCAGCGCAATGCTTGGCACTGCAGCAATACTCCCGCCCTCCACTTTCTGCTCATCCACATATGAACTCCTGCTTCCTCTGCTGTTGGGATTTTTACCCTTTTCCATTTAGGTATCCGATGCACATATGCAGCATGCACAGGTTGTCTGTCAGCAGAGCGCGTCGGGTGTGGGGGGAAATGCTGTTGGAGACATTCAGCTCATGCGAATCCGAAAACTATCGCATCCCCTGGAGAGCCGCAGCCGCCCGCACGGGAGGGATGTGCCGGGCCGAGGGGCTGTGAGGGACCCGAGGGGCTATGAGGGACTCGGGAAGGCTGTGAGGGACCCGGGGGAGCTGTGTGGAACCGGGGGGACCTGTGCGGGACCCGCATCCCTGTCCTTGGTGCTCAGCCCTGCCCGCCGCTCGCCGCTGCGCAGCCCCGCACAGCCATGATGAGGCTGCCCGCTCCGGGAAAACAAGCAGGAATGCAAGGACATTCTGCTCACAAAACACAGCTGCCATGTAACTCCATGCACCGGAGCAAGCAATTAATTCAGAGATAAAAGGCTTCATTAATATGGTACCAAATTCTATGAACACCCCGGCATGTACCACCATCACACACACCCGCTGCTCGCCCTCCCTGTCCATGTCAGAGCGACAAAAATTGTAAGAGAAATAAAACATTCTAAGATCTCAGCTGCTAGGAGATACACGAATGCAATGCCACTATCCAAACCTCTGGTATTCTCACCACAGCTCAGCAAATTCACAGATTCTTCACCCCCCCAGCCCTCCCTCTCCCCCCACCCTCCCAAACAGAATCAGAAAACACATCTTACCTCTGGATGAGAGAGAGGAACAGAAGTGCCCACACCATCATTTTCAGAGAAAATGCAGGATTCAAGGATGCAGTGCTCCCCGGGCTTGTTGGATTTGGAGGAATCATCTCTATTCCAGCCCCCCCCCCCCCCCCCCCAGCTTTTTCCCCCCTTTCCTCTTGGTTGCAGATGGATCCGTCCCCTTCTTTAATTTTTTTTTTTTTTTTTTTTTGGTAGTAGTTCTCCCTCCTCCCTACCAGGTCCCGTCAGTGGGATGAAACATTGCGCCCAGCTGCGGGAATTAATATGCAGGGCGAGAGAAATTAGATCTGCTCAATCCCTTTGCAGATATAATCAGAAAACGTCACCTCAGGCAGCAGGCAGCTTCCAAATCTAGGGAAATAATATAATTTGGAGAAAAGGAAAAAAATAAAGCCCAAACAAAAAGCAAAAATCACAGACAGTCACAGAATAAAAACAGTCAAGGAAAGGAGAACATACACATTTACGGAACCACTGACACACATGCAACAAAATCCAATAAAGCAACAATGAGTAAATGAGAGGGGGGGAAAAAAAAAGAAGGAGTAAAGCAATGGAGCTTCTGCCTGAATGCAGATTAACTCTGAGGTCAAAGTGGAAATGATGCACTCTGCTGCAGCACAGATTAACACATGCGTGGTGTCAGCCAGGGTGCTTTTTAACCTTTGATTACACATATGCAGGCAGCCTGGATTTTCGGCAGGCATAAAAAAGGAGGTTGGAAGGAAAAGCTTGCCCTATGCTGCTGAGCATCCTCATTTTTCTAAACAGTGTGGAAATCATGATTGCAAAGGGGGGGGGGGGGGGGGGAAATGAAAGGTTGGATGGGGGAGTGGAAAAGGGAGGGATGGTTGTTGCTAAGTAACTCAGGAAATGGGGAAAGCGGCATTGGTGGAGTCGGTATGAATGAGGTGATTTAATGTGTGATAGGATTAGGGGGAATATGTAAGGTTTTTATCTCCCCTCCCCCTAATAAAATGAAGCTACACAGACACAGGAAACACTTCCTGGCCAGAGGGGAAACACTAGAGCACTATAAAAGATGAACGTTGCCAAATTTTGGAACCAGAATCCCAAGTTCCGTTGTCCAAAAATGCAATTTAGCAACTAATAGTGGAGTAAAAAATTCAGGGAATCTCATGATTTCCTAAAGTAAGAGCACTTCAGTCTAAAATAGGTACTTGGACTACAACCTACAATAACATTTTTTTTTTACCTCCCCTATTTCTTCTGTCTAGATTAAAGTAAATATGGACAAAAATAAGCCTGCCTAATGACATTTATGAACTGGGGGAATGGGCAAGCTTAGTCATCAGGAATATTTTTTTTCAGTCCCAAGCCCATTTTTCTAAAACTTAAGGGATAAATAAATAAATAATTATCCTAAAGAAAACCTAAATGAAGGGAAAGTGAAATGTTCCCAATAAAATAAAAACATCAATATTTCTTGCTGTACTTCGTCTAGTCTGAACCAAATATGACACAGATTCTGCTGAAACCTTCTAATACCCTGGACAATCTGTTAGTTCCCTGTGTCCAAATGCAGAATGAAATTTATCCATCAGAATTAGATACAGTAGTTGCTGTCTCAGAGTCTCTAAAAACATAGATCTAGCCTTCAGCAATCAAGTTAATTTTTTCTGTTTCCAAACACAATGCATTTAACAATAAACAATAGATCAATATTATTAGTTGAATGAAATATGTCTTGGTTCCTGGATAGTTTGATGATTATGTGGGCTAGTATTTAACACAGTCACTGTATTTTTCTGTGTATTATCAGTGTTTGTAAACACTGTATTATCAGTGTTTACAAACAAAGTAAAAAGTTGCAAGCCTCTTTCTTAATATTTCCAGCCAATGGTCTTATTGTTAATTAAGTTATTCCACCAGCTCATGAAATACATCCTCTTCAGTGATAGAAAGCTATAAAATATTTCAAATGCTCTCTCTGTATCTCTCTTCTTCTGTGTTTATATATATATATATATATACATATCTATATATATAGGTATGTATGTGTGTGTATATATATATGTATGCATGTTCAAATATCAACGTTTATTCATGGTTCACTTCATTACCTGTAAACATGACACTTCTGTGATTTTATTGCTGTAATCTCTCTCATCAGTTAGCACAACATTCCTTTGAAGGATGAAAATGCTGTGTATATTTTGGTGAGGGAATCAAAATTGTTAGCTAAGAATTTGAATTATACAAACATTTATTGTCTTGGCTACAGCAACTGTGTCTGCACAAGCATGGCAGCTTTACTCTGCACATTTTTTACTAAAAATTTGTTCTGTTAGCAAAATCTTCTTTTCTGAAAAGAGTTCCTGGACTTCCTACAAAATTCTTATACACTTTCATTCCAGAGAGTCAGCTCATTATTCATGCTAAGAGAGGCAAGGGGTCTGCAATAGAAGAAAAACCTGCAGGTGTCAAAGCTTGAGAGAGTTTTCCAGGCTTCCCATCACATAGAGGGTATGTCAAAAAGAATTAGATGCTGTAATACTAATCCTTGATTGCTCAGAGTTTATTAAGGTACAGGGACCATTATTAGCTGTACCTTCTATTCACATTGTTAATTGGGTATCAGTTGGTTTTGATAGGCAAGCATAATGTGGAGAGTGTGTAGATTTTTCTGTATATTAAAATGAGGATCACCATATTATGATCAATTTTTCATCCCAGACACATCTGCTTTAATTTTTATTTCAGCTGCCTGCAACTGGCATTTAGGCATTGACTTGGGTAGTGGGAATCAGTGGACCACACAATGGCCAAGTTAGGTTTTTGAGTGCTCCTAGATAAGATCATTTCAATATTAAAATACTTGACCCCAATACATAAAACTTACCCGCCACTAATCAAGCAATACCAGGTTTTGGCTCTAAGTAATTTTAAATGAAAATTTGTCCTTGCATTTCTTTGCAACCTTGGCCTGAAAGAAGGGAAAGTAAAGCCATGTTTTATGCTTAATGAATTTCAATATTATTATATTATGTTGATAACCTCTGCTAGGAAAATCTTTGTTTATCTGTAGCAGATAGAACTGCCATAGAAAACAAAAATATGCCAGGCTGTTTTCTCTCTGAACACAGTCTTCGAAGCACAGTGTTCTGCTTTCTGTGCCCACAAGCTCAATCAGACACTGATGTTTTAGAATTCCATCACAATAAATTATCACAAAGGATCAAATTCACATGAGGACACTGCCTAGTTTGAAATGTTTTCCTGACACCTTTTGTATGATAAACCAATCCCACATAGTAACTTGCCCCTGGGCACAAATGTAGTATCTTCACAACAAGTAACTTCAAGTTTTTATGAAAAAAAGTCTTATGAAGAATAATTAAACACACAAGTGATTGTTCCAAAAAGAAGCATTCTGTATCATACTGGAATATTATAAGAGTATCTTAGTGAATTTGGCAGACAGCTTGTTTACAAGGGGGTTCTCAGCTCCCATGATTTCTCTATGTGTCTGTATCCTTAAGCCCAAGGAAAACATGGCTTTTCCTTACCCTAAAATTATTTCTTTTCTGTGTATCAAATATTAAATCACATGTCAGAAAGGAAGAAAAAAAAGATACATGTAAAAAAGCAAATGCAAAAGTGGGTGTTACAAAAGATGCATAAAGTGGAAAAAAAAGGATTCTGTCAATGTCAATATCTTGCCAGATTGTCTTTTATCACATGTCCTGTCTGGAAGTTTTTTCTGTTTCAGCTTGGTTTTCCTTGTGTTGCTTTAGATATAAACAAACAAGCAAACCACCAAAAATAAAGTGCTAATTTCACTCTCTCTCTCTAATGGCACATGGTGTGGGTAGAGATAACTGGTTTATATGGGTCATGTAAAGGATGCTTTCTTAAAGGCATAAGAAGGAAACATCTAGGTAGTTAAATTCTCTAATTATGCTTATGAGACTATTTATTACATATCAAGTAATGTTTTGATACTTAGAAAAATACATTAATGTCGGGGTCCCTTCCCCCCCCCGCCATGTAGCACTGGGAGAGGGGCCCTGGGGAGAGACACGGGGTTTCCCTGGCCCCTGGTCAGCCTCGTTCTCCACTGGTTGGTTTGTGTTCCCCTGCGCGGGCAAGGACCCTCGGGTCCCGTGACTGTAACAGTTCCTCAGCAGAGCCCCCGCCATGCGGCTGGAGAAATAAACATCTCTGAAACATCTATCAAGAATCGGTTGTTGCGGGTTGGGTTTGTAACCGGGCAGAAACACCAATTTAGTGTAGTGGTTTGGTCTAAAATACTCATTACTGTTTATCTTCTGTGAGATAAGAATTAGGAGAAATGCAAAGCAGGCACCAAACTTGAAAGAATATAAAGAAGTTTATTAACAGACCTAAAAGAAGGGGAAAAAAAATTATACCACCTTCAGAACTCTCCTCCTCCCCCCACCTTCCTCCCTTCTCCCACTGACAATGTGAAAAGACAACCCTTAAGATGTTCAGTCTGTTTACCACTTCCATAATAACCTTGTTCAGTCCATTTAGAAAGAGAAGTCTCTTCTTGCTCGTGCTATGAAAACATTATCACAACGAGACAGCCACCCACTTCCAAATATTGTTCAGTCCATTTAGGAAGAGGAGTCTCTCTGCTCGCATGTGAGTCCCTTCTCCTGACTTGCAGCTTTTCCTGCAACTGCTTTTGAGGGTCCACTCTTGAAGTTTTTTGGGGTACAGTTTTAAGGTTGAGCTGTTCAGAAACAAAAACAGAGGCCCTTCTCCTTCCCTGGGAGCAAAGGGTCTTCCTCATCTTCATCATTAAGACTATCTCTGGGAGCATCTCTAGGAACTGAGGTTTCTCCTTTCCCATTTGGAGCAAAAGTCCTCATCTGGTTCATCTCTAGGGACTGAAGTTTTCTCCTTTCCCATTTGGAGCAAAAGTCCTCATCTGGTTCATCTCTCCCTGTCCAAACTTCTCATGAAATTACAGCTGTGTCAGCATCTGCCTATCTCAGCACAGGTGCTTTTGCTTACGAGTTGAACACTCCACCCCCCATATCTTCATGAAATTACAACAGGATACTCTGATATATCATAGCTTCACAACAGAATTTCAGCTTTAAGCATCTCCTCTCTCTCTTCCCTCAGGTTTTCAGCTCTTCACAGCAATAAAAAGGGTTAATCTCACCTCGGCCTTGCAGCTTTGCAGCTGGAATGTTGAATTTTTCTTATCATAGTGGAGAGGGGGGAGAGCCGAGCCGCTCCGGCTGCCCACGGCAAGGCAGTGGGGGGGGTTCCACGGCTGGAACAGGTCCATCGGCTCCAGGATGGCCGTGGCCCGGCCCGGCCTGGCCCAAGCAGGGCCTGGGCCTGGCCCACTGGGCCTTGCTCGGGCCCTGCAGCCACCTGTCCCAGCACCGGAAACGAGAGAGAGCTTGGAGGGGGAGTTTGTCTATTCTTAAATGTGGATCACAAGGGTGGTCACAACTTTAAGTGGCTTAGAGAATTTTCCATATTCAAACTGGCCAGCTGATAGGTTCTATCAGGTCCCAGAGGAAACTGTAAGCACTTCTTAGCAAGGACATCCCTTCTGGGACTATGCTTGCTAACCTATGACATCGGTTCATATATATTTCTTTTCCATGGCCCTCCTTGTTTGTGACATCGTGTTACAGAATCCTCACTGTAACAAATGGTGGTGAATGCGGGCAGAACAATCCCCGATCCCTAAGCGACTGATGTGTGTGAGTAAATCCTAGAAACTTTGGATTCCTCTTCCTGTTTTTGTTTTGCTATTCCATATCTAGACTATGGAGGAGCCATGGGAAGACTCTTTGCTCTCAGAGCTGCATATGGATATTTATCTTAAACTTGAAAAGATTCTTGAACAACGATTTGTAAATTTTAGCTTAATTCAAGCTCAAAAGGAACTGAAACACTTCCTGGCATGGTTGTTTTAAGAACTTTTTCTATGTTTCTTGGGATTTAATTCTTACCAAAGACTTTTGGAATACCATTTGGACACAGTTAATTTTTGAGTTAAAATATATGCCGATGGAAGAATATTTTCATGAATATTATTCCGTTACCGAGACTGTTGAGCAATGTCAGCTGTGTCTTGGCAAAGGGAAGCCTGGCTCAGGGACCGTGCAACCCAAGCCATGTGGACTGAGCCCTCTCTGAGCAGCAGCGAGGCAGTTCCCGCATGCAGGTGGAGCCATGCGAGCTGCAGGGTTGGCAGCGGGGCAAGGTGCTGCAGGAGCGGTGTGACCCGGTGGTGCCCGCCCAGCCCCGTGCAGCGCATTGTGGAGCGAGCCCTGTGAATGCCCGACCGAGAGGGGCGGTGCGCAGGCGGCGGCCGGCAGCGGCGGTAGAGCGGAGCCACACGCAGCCGAGATGCGCACTGGAGCAGGGCACGGGGGAGTCATCACTCGGGGACCCGGCCGAGACATGGGAGCAGCACACAGCAGCAGCAGCGAAGCTGCAACCAGAGGAGGCGATGCATGGAGAACTGAGCGGCGCGGCCCAGCCCAGCCCACGTGGCCCAGAATGCAAGCCTGGGAAGAGCGCGCAGGCACCAGCAGCCCCAACAATTCCAACAAGGGAGCAACCGAAAGCAAAAGAGACAGCAAAAACGCAGCCAGACAGAAAACAGCAGCCACTCAGAAAAAGGAAATAAACACCGTAGCTAAGGTTTTAGGAATAGTAAAATGGTATAATGTTAAACAAAATTATGGTTTTATAACAAGATGTGACAACCAGCAAGACATATTCGTGCATTGAACTGCTATTAAAAAGAATAACCCTGAAAAATGCATCCCAAGCTTGGGAGATGGAGAAGTGGTGGAATTCAAAATTGTACAAGGTAGAAAAGGGTTACAAGCATCGCAGGTCACTGGGCCTGATGGTGTTTCTATAAAAGGCAGTATCTATGCAAAAAATCGTAGTCATGTTAGACAATATTTCCATTATAAGCCCCCCCTACAGTCTCCCTTTCCTAATCCCACCTTTCCCCTTTATCCTATATCCTATTACCCCCAATGTATTCCCAATCCATTTTTTCATCCATAGTTTCCCTCACAAAACCATGCCTTTGCTAATTGTTTCCCCAAAAATCCCTTTCCAATGCCGAGTGGGGGATGAAAAGGGGGGGGGGGGGAAGACATTAAACCCTCTCCTGCCTCAGTTTCCCCACAAAGCATGCTCAGAGAGTTCTGTCTCCCTTCTGTCAGCCTTAGGATGTTCCAGAGAATCTGTTTGGACATTTAAAGACTCAGGAGGGTGGCTTATTTTGTTTTAAAACTGCTCTTGTTATGTTTATCCAGTTGTTTTCAATGTTAAGTTTTAAATCTCTTTTGTTAAAAATAAACGGGTGAAATGTTGGGGTCTCCTCCCCCGCCGTGTAGCCCTGGGAGAGGGGCCCTGAGGGGAGGCACGGGGTTTCCCCAGCCCCTGCTCAGCCTCGTTCCCCATTGGTTGGTTTGTGTTCCCTGCGCGGGCAAGGACCCTCGGGTCTCGTGACTGTAACAGTTCCTCGGCAGAGCCCCGACCATGCGGCTGGAGAAATAAACATCTCTGAAACATCTATCAAGAATCGGTCTATATATATTTCTTTTCCACGGCCTCCTTGTTTGATACATGCGTGTTACAGTATCCCCACTGTAGCACATTAACTGTTTTAAATTATTCTTATCTTAAAATAAAATATCCTAGTTATTAATAAAAAGACTTTTGAACTGCATGAATCAACATATTTTTAAAAATAGCTTGTATAAAGCTATATATAAATACATCTTTTATAGTAGTAGTTATAACATTGGTAACATTTTGCTTTCTTCCAAGATTCTCCTAGCATATTCTAGCCCCGGGTAAATATTTTAATACTGAATTCCTGAGGAAAATAGCATCCAATATAAAGCATTTCTTTGATGGAATTCTAGGATTTGATATAATCTCTCTTTTTTTCCCATAGCCTGTCTTCTGACACATTTTCTGGTCATCAATAGGTGTACAAATGTGTATTAAAACATGGAAAAACTAAAAATTAATATTGTAACACTTCTAGGAGAAAGGTAGGTCATGGTTTTATACATTTATTACTCTACATATGTGTTCATGGTTGTGCATAGGAGGATTTCATTTAGAATACCCAGACACCTAGTTCTCTTTTAATCCATGTGCTCAAAATACAGCGAGTCTGTGAAGGAGTGGTATGGAGGTGGGCTGAACTAAATCTGCACTAGGTAAGTGCTAGACTAAAATCATAGTTTAGAGATGATTATTGACTTCCTAATCAACATGAAATCTGGACCTTTCAAAGAGCTTTGTAAACCAAGACCAACTTCATTATTGCACAAATATATACAACCATGTCAGTACTAAGTAGATGAACTCAAAAGTGTATCCAAATATAGTGTATCCAAATATAGACCTATTTTGCCAAATGTAACCTAAATATAACTATCTGTTATAGTATTAAAAAATAGTCCCATCTTAATATTGAATCTCACTGCTACTTTTCCCAGGTAAATATTGGATGGAGTCAGAAATATTGTTTATCATTGTGTAGAATATAGATGTCACAGAATTTCAAAGTAGGACTCTAAGTTATATTTAATTATTTAACTGAAAAAGTATTGTTTAAGCATTGTTTCAGTCCTGTTTATTTAGAAGTACGATGACTCAAACTGTCAGAATAAAAGAAAAAAAAGACTAAATAGGTAAAGATAGTAATTCTTTCAAGAAACCCTTCAAGCTGAAGTCACCTTCTTAGAGGATTCAACCTACTGCATTTTTTTTAAAAAGCCAAAATCTTGGGCTGCCTCGGTGTGAAGGATTGGTTACGTGAGAAAAGGCACATAGATTCTTTGCAGTTAGCTGAGCAAGGTCTCACAGAACACTGCATCACACATTATGTGTAACAACTGAAGTTGCAGAATATCACATGTATCTTGCTCAATAACTGAACCATCATTGAGTCTTATTGCTGAGCTATGGGTTTATCTGCAGAGTTAGCAAGGTTAGGTTTTGGCAGCAAAACAATGGACATCTGTAGTTAGAAGGCCAGAGAAAAAGGAGAACTGCTGACCACAGAAGGGGGACTAAAGGAGGGGTTAGGATCAGCTTAGATGACGTAAACCACTTAGAATGCGCCTTTATGAATATGCATGAAGCCTATTATTGTTAGTATATAAGGAGTTCTGGTACAATCAATAAATCGGATTCCTGTTGATCACTCATATTGAGCGTCTGGGTTTCCCCCTCTATTGCGACACTTGGGAAATTATTTTTTAGAGAATAATTTTAAAGTTTAGCAATTCAAATTGAGAAGTGTTTCCCAAGACAGGCATACAGTGATATTTCAGGATTTAATGCAAAATGAGTATTTTTACACATAGATATTAATTTAATCTGTATCACCAGGTTTTTCTTCAAAGCAATCACTTTCCAAGTATTTGACATAAAAGAAAAAATTCTGGTAGCCTAAATACAACCAAAATACAACCCCAAAATACTCTGTTTGCTTATGTGCTTTGATCTTATGCTAAGACAGTAAAGAAAACAAGTTGTTGGCTAAGAGCTCTCTCACTCTGCTTAGATTTACAAGCTCCTGCCAGGAACAGACTTACCAAATGCTATTTTGTGCTGTAAGCATCTAAGATTCTGTTGTCATAAAACTGTTGGAGCAAACTGCATTCCCCATCTCCCTACTACGGACCTGATTAAGCTTCCTTGCCCTGTAACATTACCTAGAGGGTCTAGTCCCGGTACTCTAAATTCTTATGTGAAAAAATCACCATGCTAAGGTACTCTCTGAGGAATATATTAATGTTGTTTTCCAAACAGTTTTATTAATGCCTAGGAGAAGTTTCTGCTTCACAAGAGTTTTGAAGAAGCACAATTTTGAGGAGTCATTTATTAATATGTATTCATATATATCAGTCTTGTGTACAGAATTTCACACAGTTTATACTAAGAGCTTGGATCCAAACCCTGTGTTCAAACTATAGCTTCCTCCCCATACTTGCCTTGTGCTGAATCTCTAAGTTTAGGACCACTTTGAAACCATCCCAGGAAGGCAGACTCTGCGTCCTGTACTCAAGCACCAGCCAAAGGGGAAAGGAGAATGCTGGAGTTGTCCACCTCTCACTCCTGGGGCTGAGAGAGGGTGGGCAATGCTGGGCTCATTTCTGGGGTGATGACAGGATCTCTACATGAAGGAACAAGGGAACCCTGTTCACATAATATGCACTTTCAGTGGGACAAGTTGAGTTCCACTGTCCATAAATATGATTATTACCAGTGACCATTCAACCTACTTGCATCTTGATTTGGATATTTACCTGCATGTAACTTGTAACCGTATATATTGTCTATTGAGAAAGGAGAGAGGAAGGAATACGGTGTGCACAGTCAGTACTAAACACCAAAAGGAAAAACACTTTAGAAATTTTGAAAGGGTACTTTTCAGTAACTGTGTTCTAGTACTTGAATATATGTGTATTGGAATGAAATTAAACAGGTCTTCAAATCAGCTATGAGACAGCACATTTCATGGACCAATATGCTTGCAAATACAATTTAATTGGTATATACTCACATTTGTCAGGATTAATGTGTTCTGTAAATGATACGTTTTTGTTCAAAGCATCATATATCTAATTTTTCTTACTTACTGCTACAAAGAAATAGTGCTCTTGAGGATGCTAAATCTGTTTATTTGAACTGTGCACATCTACAGTATTATATTTATTCCCAGATGAAAAATGAAAATTCTCATAGACCGGGAAAACATGGTTCATTCGTTTATTAGTTTTTCCCAATCTATAATGCAGCAAGAGCATCAGAATCAGATGCTTAGTTTCTGCCTGAGAAAAATAGTTTGGCTGCCTCAAGAGAGTGATTACTTCTTTCAAAAAGAAGTGTTTTATCAGTTTTTCCACAAATAGATATAGTTTTTTCAGAAGAGTAGTCTAGAAATCCTGACAAAAAGCCAAAGGAAGCAGTTTGAAATGCATGCTTAGGATAAGGCCTAAGCTCAAAGCTCACAAACCTTGATGAGAATTAAGAGCATATTTAACTGCTGCCTGAGCCCAGGGCTTTGCACAAGGATGTGCAACCTTTTTTTTTCATTAATGCAAGAAAAGGCCACTACTTGACAGAAAACTTAAGCCTCAGAATGTCACTTTTCACACTTGTAATCTCTATATTTTCAGTAAAGATATTTTTACTGTTTCTGATTTTCTCTCTTACCAAGAAAGTGAGACCTTAAAGTAAAAAAGGTGAGATTTGACAATATAAATCCTGAATTTGTTCAGCAGTGAATATTTTAAGACACCAGTCTCCGAAGTCTATGTGATAGCACTCAGGGATGCCACTCCTTCTATCAGACCCAGCATCACTGACCTGTAGTTGTAATCCCTTTTGTATAGAAAATCTGATTTGACATACATTGTAGGTCTGGAATTTTGCTTAGTGTTCACTAACACAGAACCAAAAGTTCTGTATTTCCAGGCCAGATTTGGTATTCCCTTTAGACAGTTTACATAATCCTGAGATTTCTTTTGATGTGTCATTATCTCCTATGATTGCAATATTCAAAGTCTATTTCCAGCAGCAAGGTAGTATCTCCTCCCAAAGTAAATGTGAGGAAAAACTTCCTGCCATTTGTGTAGGACCACATCAGGACACAAATATGGTTTCATATAGGTTGAGTGGAGCAGGAATGGCTACATCAGGAATGGATCCAGGGTGCTGAGGTCTGTGAAAGCCTTACAGCTAGCCCTGCCAGGGGAACGTTATGTCCATTCTGTATAATCATTGCAAATGGTTTTCAATTCTTCCTCCAAAAAAGAGGAAGTAATGGAAGTAAAAGGCCATAAAGAATGCTTTTTAATGCAGAAAGGAGGCAGCCCATTCTCTCTGTTTAGGAAAGAAGAAAAGAAAGAAAAAAAATCTATGCTAACTCCTTATACTAATTCTGCAAGTGTAAGGATACACAACAGTATAGTTTTCAATACAGTAATCAACATCTGTTTTTCATGTCTGCATTTGAGCTATAAGTTTGGTTTATTTTGAGTTAATCTTTTTAACTTTACATAAAGCTGAAGAAGAAATCTCATAGTTTGGCCATGTTTCTGTTCGGGGTAAGCTCTTTTGATCTTTCAGCATTCAGAAGGATCACATTCTATGCAGTGGATGCAAATACACTTTGGGAGTGATACCCAATGACAGTTCATGTGTGCTAGCAGGTGTACATTTTTTGACTCTGGACTTTTAATGTCATGCTATGACATTCTTATGGGCAAGAAAGGATATATGATCTAGTTCTAGAAATTTTTCTTCAGTAATTTTCAGTGGTTTGCTTTTCCACGCAGTTGGGTACTGAATAGGATTATTTTTTTTAGTACCAAATATATTAATTAATAATCTGGATGGTAGTATTAATAATAGCCTTACTGTATTCATTAAAGACACCAAGCCACAGGCAGGAGGGTGTTGGGAATAGGATTAGACCTTAAAAATAAAAGCAGATCTGAAAAAAAAAAAAAATTAATTTCAGAACATTCAGAAAGAATGGCCAGAAGTCTTGAAAACTGTTGTCAAAGGAAATATGAGGTAAAGCCATAAATACAGTTTAGTCTGAGAGAAATTATGTCAAATTTTCAAATATGTGCAGGTGTAATGAGGCATGAATAGCTGGCATTTCTGCTTTGTAGGATGATAGAGATTTATCACATCTTAGATTAATTATCTTTGGATAAGTAAAAAAAATGCCCTATGGTAAGAATCCCAGAGCACTGGAACTGTTTTCTGAGGTCAAATATGAGGTCCCTTCAGTGTTGCTTTCTATGACTGATAGGTAAGTTCTTTATAAGCTAAATAATGGGCTGATTTAAACAGAGAATTGTTCAGTTAAGCTTTAAACAAAGAAGAAAAAAGGCAGTCTCATACATATATTTTTTATCTGAAATAAGTAATGGAAAATAATTCATTTAATAGGCTAAAGGGCAATGAAAGCTTTTGTTGCCACAAAAATAAAGGTATAAAATTTTCATTATTTAGATGAGAAAAAAAAGTGTATTGCTTGCAAGATCAAAAAAAAAGGGAAGAAAGAAAGGTTATTTCCAAGGGTGTTATATAAAGTTCATAGCCTCTTTCCATCTCTTTCTCTTAAGTTCAGTTTTGTGACATGGAAGTTCACTGGTAAGCAATGAATTTCAGGAAAATATTCCTAAGAATAACCTGAACCTTGTTACTTTTCATGTTATTTGATCTTGTATAACTTACAGAACAGCAACTGCATTGAAAATCTCTTCAAAATTCTTGGACTACAAGAGACATGTCTTTTATTCTTCTTTCCTGTTTGCATATGTAGTGGATTTTTTTGCAACTCTTAAGTGACATGGCCCATATACTCACAAAAACAAAAAATGAATCTGAATCATTCCTTCTCCTCTGAAATGTAGATTGTGTGAGGATCTCAGTTGCAGACCAGATCCTAGCTTTTGCCTATGTTAACATATTTCTGTTTCAATGTTTCTCTATGGTTTTAAGCTTTCAAGAATCCTACTGCCCCAAAATATAAAGTTCCTAATATAAACAGTGACACATCAAGTGTCACTAAAAAGTGCTGAATTGATATAGTTCCATATGTTCCACTTAATAAGTCAAGCACATGTTGAAAGAAACTGTGAAGGCTCCATATTCACTTCTTTGCCCTTGACTGGCTACCGCAGTTCATTTTCTCAGATGAAATAAGGCTTCAGAAGCTGCTTTGAGACTATACAGGACAGGAAGTATAGAAATTGTAGGAATTTAGTATTTGACTCTTTTCAGCATTATAAAGTTCTCAGAACTGGGACAGAGAACACAAAATCTCTCTAAAATCCTGTCATATAAAAATATAACTTATCGCCAGGCTGAAGCCTGAGGCCTGGGCACATTGTTGGGATGTACACAGGGAATCAGACAGGCAGGAAGGGACAGCATGAGATCTCTCATCCAGCTCCTACTCAAAAGAGGTGTCAGTGCTGATTGAATTTAAACCAGACCTTGCTGTTCAGGTCTAGAAAAGCATGAAGGTAAGAGATTTCACAACTTCTCTGCACAATTAATTCTGATCTTCACCTTTGCTCACAGTGAATCATTTGTTCTCCCCCTTTGATTAATGACCCTTATCTCTAGCACTGCCTTCTGACCCCACTCCATGAAGACCCTGGGGAGCTGCTCCATGTGCAGCCACTTCCATGATCCTCTGGGGGCTCACTCATATTTATCAAATGAATAACTGTACAATTTCTTGTCTTGAGGCCTCCAAAAAGGACGCAATGCTCCAGATGTGGTCTGATGAAGGCCAGGTAAAGGTGAGTGATGACCTCCTCAGATTTGCCTTCATCCCTGCCATGACTCCTGTTTCCCTGCCAGTCAGTCCCCAGCACTATTTTGGGGAGGGATTAGTCCATCCCATATGCAGTACTTTATAGCTATTCTTGCTGAATTTAGTGGTATTCCTTCAGCCGAATGAAGCCTCTCTGAATGGCAGCCCTGCTCACAAGAACATTGACACCATGCCCCAGCTGCTGTCTTCCACAAACTTGGTGGGGCTGCATCCAGTTTCCTTTAGTGCACAATTTAATAAACAACAAAATGCAAAATCTAAAGGCGCTAACTACACTAGATTGGTAATAACTATGTTAATTTTTCTTTTACACTAAAAAATTAAAATTATTACTGTAAAGTACCATCACTGGGAGCTTCCCAGGAGTATATTTTAGTTTATTTATCTGTGCCTGCTTTGAATGCTACCTCTCTGTGCATCTTCTCATGGAAAAATAATTTAAAATAATTAATCTTAAATGCCTTTATTTTAAAGGATGTTCATTTAGTTTCCTGGTTCTTTTACACTGAGGCTTTATTATCAGAGGGGCTGTTACAACTAATGAGACCATACAGTGCTATGCTCATGTTTCAACAAAATCCCGTTAGAGCTTTGGTCAATTAAACTGCATTTTGAAGCAAAAATAACTGAAAAAAAATTCAAAGAAGTTTAAACATATAAAACATTATAATGCTTAATCATGTTAAGTTACATATTATTATTGCAATGATAATTATTAAAAAATTGTGCTAATATTAAAGTTGATCATGTGATAATCATGATTAGGCAGCATTGTCTAGTTTGAAATGATGTCTGTGCTGTCATTCTGGGGGCTTGGACTAAAGTAAATATTAATGTATATATTGATAAGAAAGCAAATTAAGAAAAATGGAATTAAACCAAATACTCTGAGAAAGCTTCATTTTGAATATTCCTCTATCTATTGTCACCATCAGATACAGGCAGAAATTAAATTAGAAGAACCCGAAAATGTATCCAATTGGAAATGAAGTGTCTTCTCCTCTGACATAGCAGTGAATTCACCAGTGAATTGATACAGCAAGAGACCATTCAAAGCTTTTTAATTATTGTTTAGATGTTACACATTCCTCTTTCTTTAGAATAGTGTCTCAGGAGCTGTAAACCAAGATTTATTTTACTGAAACTTTTGATCTTTTTCCATTCAGCAAATACTAATTTAATTTTTCATACTTCCCCCAAAGAACAAGCCAAGAAGCTAATGGACTGCGCACGTTGGTCTTTGCCAGATGATGTCAACAGTAGTAAATGTCAGGGTGAATCCAGAAACGGAGGTTAACCTGCTGCTTTTCTTCTTGGATATTTAGCAGTGGGCACCTGCACCATCATTTAAGCTAGAAGTCAAATGGAGATTAAATTGATTGGGTTTTTAAGAGATACTACTTAACTAAGTTTTATATTGTTTCATAGCAATCCTGAGAAAAAACAGAATCAGTGTTTTATGCCTCTGAGTTAACAAGTTTGCATAATCACGAGCAAAACATGTCTTTATTTATGTGTTACTCATCAGGGTCTATGTTACAGGTTATAGGAATATAGAGAGGTGCGGTGAATATTACACATTTAGAATCGGAACTGAAATTTTGCAGACCTCAGAGGAGATATGGGAAATCAAAAATTCAGAAATTTTAACTTGTTTTAAAGCTGATTATCCTACTGGCTATCTTGAAATAGATGAGTTCACTCCACCGAGCAGAGTTTGGCTTTGAAGTACCCAGGAAGGGAAAGGTGCAGCTACCCCAGTGCTTGTGCATCATTGGGGTATGAAAGGATTGCAGGTACAGGGTACAGCACACTCTTTGAGTTTGTAAGTATCATGTTATATAATGTCAGACCACTCTTACCTTCGGTTAAACAAACATTGTTTTGTGAACCTGCTCCACTCGGTTGCACTTCCTAGGTGTTCATTCCAGGCTACCGCTGCTGAACAGCAGGAATGGGATATGTGGACATTTTCCAGGGAGGCAAAATACTACTGCCCCTTAAAAGGGACAACAGATGGGGAGACTGTTTCTCAAAATAATCCTCCCTAATGGACATTACAGTCACAATCCTGCAGAAAGAAGGAGGAGAAAAAAAATCTCTGCAGCATCTGTGAAAGGAAATCCTGGGAAAACAAATAAATTAAGCTCTTTTAAACAGGCAAATGACTGCCCGAAGTTATTTATGCACAACAACATTTGCTCAGTCACTCCCATTTTGTTTATGGATGGTTTAACTGAATTTTCAGATGGGTTTTGTCAGATCATGTTCCCAGCCCTGTTTCTCTTGCTCTGTTTTGAAGTATGGACAGAAATTTGCTTAAGCTGCTGGAGAATTCTTGGCATCAGGATCCCAAAGGCAATGCCAGCTAAAGTGAAGCCATGCTTTTTGCCACTTACCCTTGTCCATCTCAGCACTATAGAAAGCAAAATGTTGAGAGAATTCTCCCTTTTCTTGCTTGCAATGCCATCCATATATGCAAATATATGTTGTCACTTCTGTTCTCCTTTTGACAGTGAATAAACTATTAATATGTAAAACTTCACAGAGTGCTAGAGCTTTTCTCAAACTTTTTTTTAGTGTAATTAAATCATATTTTCTTTGTTCTAATTGTTGATCTGGGCAGTGATTCATATATTCCTTTGTAGGGTCTAGAGACTAATTACACTCCCTCTTCTATGTTGTAACATCCATTACAACTGCTCTCTAGCATTTTGGTTCTGTTTTTATAAGTAGAGAGTTTTCTCTTTTTTCACAGCTATTTTTCAAAAATCTTGCTGGTTTTGGAATTTGCATATTAATTATTTGATTTGGTCTATTAAATTGTATGGAAATAAGCATGGATTGTCCCTGTAGCAAAATGTCACAGAGTGAGCTCCAGTACTGCTAAAATCCGTTAAAATAGGAGAACGAGACAGAAAAAAAAAAGGGGGGGAAAAAAAAAAAAAAGTGGGCTGGAAATGGGAGGAGGAAAACTAAAAAGGTAAATAGCAACCTTTTTAATAGTAGAAGTGTTCTGTTGATACTCTCTCTGTGTTGTATGGATATGAAAACTGAAAACCACACCGCTAAATACTACAAAATTCAACATTAAACTGGTTAATTGGTTAAATTGGAATTGTAAGGATACCTACAATAATTATGAGTATCTCTGTCATTTTTTTAAGACTTTTGCATTTATTTGAAAGGAAACATTTATTATTTTGTATGATCAGATCTGCACAGCTCATTTGCATATGAAATGCACAATACTATACTTCAGAGACATAATGTGTTTCCCAAGGAGTGTCTGCAGTTTCTGGCTTGAAGTTGCATACCACACTTCATGTGTGACTTCTCCAATGCCTGACTCTTTATTTAGGAGCTCAGTTACTACCCAAGCTTTTGTAACATTGCCAAGAAACTTCCAGGTGAATGCTGGCACCACTTCTTATTTTATTGTGTGAAAAGAAAAACAGAGTATATTCACTTGCTTTTTTTTTTTTTTTTGGTAGAGAAAGGTTGCTCAATATATTGCCTGGGAAAAGATAAAAGGGTTTTTTTGTATTTGTGTGAGTATGTGGAACCTGGATACATCCTCAGGGATTGTTAAATTGTCATTGGCATCATATTAGAACAAAAATATATATAACATTAAAGAATGTAGGTCATTTCTAAAAGTGTAAAGTGGAGTCCCAGAGATGCAATGATTCTGGAAATTATCTGGGATAGTGATTAATCTTCCTATCATTCCTGAGAAAGTGGTAATCCAAAACCCTGAGGTATTTTGAAGTACTCAGCATTTAGAAAACAGGTTAGGATATGATGTTTGGAAGTATACAATGTAGATTTTAATTTATTTAGGTGTAAGAGACCTTTAACCTGTAACAGAAATGAATTGTTAAAGCTGGGGTATTTTAATGTTAGAGGAGAAATCAGTTGTATCTGAGATTTGTCAAAACACCCTTCCTCACTTGTGCTCCAAACTCACTTACCAGTGTGATTAGCCAGGATGAGAGTGGGAGCAGGATGTAAAGTGCTGCTTCTGATGACGCTTAGGAGGAGCAGATACAGCCCGGTCAGCATGGTCCAAACAGGCACTGGGAGAAGAAGCAGAACCAGGAGCATCAGGAATCTCCTGCTGACAGCATCTGGGACCCATCCCAGTCACACAGGAGCAGAATGACTGCTGTGAAGAGTCACACATCAAAAACATAGGAGCCTCTGCCTAAAATCAAAGCTCCTTCAAGATCCTTGAATCCTTTTATGAGTCTGGCAAAATACACAGAAGATATAATTAAGAACAGAAGACAAAGGGTAAAATGAAAAAAATTAATTCCATTATAAGCATATGCCTACTAGTGGTTGAGCATTTTAGTGAATCCATTAAGGCCCAAAACACATTTTTTAGTTACATCTTTAGATGGTAAACTTAGTGTTGAAGTCAGATATTCTTCACTAATTTATTAGCTAAGAAACTTTTCCTACTTATTAATTTAAGACATCCTGTCTGTCTATTCCTGTCTAAGGCAATTTTTAACACAATTATTAAACACATTTCACTGAAGCATTTAGTTTGGCCATAGTGCATCTTTCCATTTAAACAACACCTGAATAGCTGTTCAGAATTTAGCCATAAACCTCTTTTTGACTGTAACTATTTCATATCAAAAATCAGATAATGTCATTATATTCATGGCTTTGAATAAAGTAATGCTCTCCTACATTTTAAAAAGTCATTTTTCTTTACCTTTAGATGTCTTTGCCTTTCCAAGAATGTCATTTGCAATGATAGTCAGAATGTCATGGGAATCAAAGTTCTTCTGAGAGCAGCTCTGCTGGGTCATGTTCACCTGTGCAATGATAATGAATGGATAAATGATTTAGTCATTTTACATTTTGTTTTTGAATTATGTTTAATATGGTCTTATTATATATCTTCCAAGAAGTATTTTCCAATAGATAATGGGTAATTAAATTGCATCAGTTCTTAAGATAACATGATATTAATGAGTGCTGTGAATGAGGCTCATCATTAACATTTCTTGCTGCCTGAAGAAACCATCTCTTCTTTTAGAAGTGTTGGGGTTTTAGTTTAGTCTTAGGTTTTTTTCTGTTAAAGGAATTTTCTCCCATATGCATGTTGCTAGGGGACAAATAGCTGTACTTAAGAAAGACAAAAAGGGAGTGGGGCGGGCCTGGCTACTTTTTTGTCTACACCTGGGTGTGGGGGCAGTTCGCTCTGAGCGTCCGGAGAGAGAAGCTGCAGAGAAAGGAGCTGCTGTTTCTTCTTTTTTGGCCGTTCTTCTCTTCCTGCTGGAAACAACGCCGGGACCCCAAAAGCCGCTTTCCCTGCCCTGCTGGAGGCCGAGCTGTGGCTGCCCTGCCCCACTGCTGCTGCTTCGAGTTTTTCGCTACGCTGTAGCCCTGCTTGCCCTGCCTGCCTGGGCCTCCGTGGGGTTCTCCCATCTGGATACATCTCGCCTGCCACCCGGGATTTGCGTTCGTCCCTGCCGCTCCTGCCTGCCGTTTCCAGCCTGCTGCTCCTGAGAGTCCGGGATCGGCTGCCCAGGGGTTTGTGAAGCCTTTGTTCCATCCCTTCCCGGGATCCCAGGCCGCCATTGCCCGCGTGTTTCCCGAGCTCGCTCCGGAGCGCCCCCTGCAGCCGCGGGGGAACCATCGCACCTGCCCTGCTCACCGGGAGCCGCCAGCGCCCCTGCCGGCTGCGAGCGGAACTGCACCCGAGGGGAAATAGCCTGACAGCCGAGAAGGCTGGGACTGGGTTTGTGTGTGCTGTTACTGCCATAGTTATTGTTGTTTTGTTTGACTGGTTATATACATATACATATATATATATATATATAGTAAAGAACTGTTATTCCTATTTCCCACATCTCTGCCTGAAGGCCCTTGATTTCAAAATATAATAACTTGGAGGGAAAAAGGGTTATATCTGCCACTTCAAGGGGGGCTTCTGCCTTCCTTAGCAGACACCTGTCTTTCAAAACCGAGACAGATCTTGGCGCCCAACGTGGGGCCTGAGGGCATTAAGAGAGAGAGGTGAAAAAAAGGAATAACAGTTCTTGGAACTTTATTTTGTGTGCCAGATATAGGAACCTTGTTAGGCTGCACTATGTGGTCTAGTTTACCCTGGTTCGGGTGGCATGTGGCCGTAGCTATATTCTTCCCCTTTGCAGCTCCTTACTTGAATCTGGGTCCTCTGACTAAGGCTACCATTGCTGTTATCCAGCTTGCGTTATGGGTTGAGAAGGTGAGGAATTCATGGGTTTTTAGCTTCCTCCGGAATGTGGGCACATGGATAAACGGCTATCACACACTGAGCACATGTTTTTGGGGTTATGTTAACAATGGTACCTTCTGTGAGGAAATGACACCAGGGGAAGTTTTCCCCCAACCCCTCAACCAGTTCTTCGGGCCCACCCCATCAATTTTCGAAGGGTTTAAATTCCCTCTGAATATTAACCATCTGCTGCTGATAGGCCTACTCTATTTAGCACTCAAGGATAAGTTGAGATTGGCTTGGATATCTACCCGGACACCAGCCCCAGAGACTAGAGATCCTGCCCCAGAACCTGACCTGGCCCCAGAGAGTAGAGTTCCTACCCCAGAGCCTGATCCTGCCCCAGAACCTGACATGGCCCCAGACACAAGAGATCCTACCCCAGAGCCCTATCCTGCCCCAGAACCTGGCACGGCCCCAGACACTAGAGATCCTACCCCAGAGACTGACGTAGCCCCAGACACTAGAGACCCCGCCCCACAGACTGATACCGCCCAACAGTCCACCTCAGAAATGGACTACCCAAACTGGGTGGGGGTACTGGCAAAAGGGATGCAAGAGATGTGCCAAGAGATGGGTCAGGTGCGCCAGGGGATATGCCAGGAGATGGGCCAGGTGCGCCAGGAGATGTGCCAGGAGATGGGCCAGGTGCGCAAGGAGATGTGCCAGGAGATGGGCCAGGTGCGCAAGGAGATGTGCCAGGAGATGGGCCAGGTGCGCCAGGAGATATGCCAATTGCTAAGGGAATACACCTCCTCAGCTAGTGAAAAGCCCTCTCCCTGCCCCAAAGAGGGTGAGTCCGATGGTGCAGCAGTAGAACCCACGGATGTTACAACCGTCCAGGCTTCAGCTGAACCACAAGGACAACCACAGCCAGCAGCAGTCGCCCCTGTGCAAAGGAGGAAGTGTAAGACCAAATCAGTACGACCAGTTAATGATGATGGACAACCAGGGCCCTCACAACCAGCAGGAGAGCCAGAGCCAGAAATCATCACTGAGTCCCTGTCGTACGACAGTCTCCGCACTATGCGAAACGACATTGCGCGAAGGGGGCGTGAGCCTTATACCACCTGGCTGCTTCGGGTTTGGGACCTTATGGGCACAAGTGTGCAACTGGATAGTGGTGAGGCAAGGTATCTGGGATCATTGACCCAGGACCCAGGTGTGGACCAGGTATTTGTGAGGGAGCCAGGGCCCCTTTCTCTCTGGGAGCGGCTCTTAATGAGTGTGAGAGAAAGGTTCATTCACAAAGAAAGAATGCAGGAGTACCATCATAGAATGCAGTGGAAGACACTCGAGCAAGGGATTCAACAGCTAAGAGAGGTGGCAATATTAGAGGTACTCTTTGGGAGGGATGGACAGCATGATAATGACCCCGATAAGGTCAGGTGCACAGGACAGATGATGTGGAACCTGGCAAGGCTGGGGCCATCGCAATACACCACCTTCATTGCAACGATTGATGCTGACAATACCCGAGAAACCGTGGGCTCTGTTGCCAGCAAGCTCAGGCATTATGACAGCATGATCAATGGCCCGCTGAAAGCTCATGTCTCTGCTGTGGTCCAGGACCTCAAAGAGGAGATGAAGGAGATGAGGAAGGAAATGAGGGAGGAGATGAGGGAGGAGATGAGGGAGGAGATGAGGAGGGTCAGTGTGGCACCAGTGCGAGTCACAGGCCCCCAAGTCAGAGCCCGTCGTCCCCCTGCTAGAGAGAGAGGGTACACCCCACGAGCTGAGCTGTGGTTTTTCCTGTGTGAGCATGGGGAAGACATGAGAAGGTGGGATGGGAAACCCACCTCTGTCCTGGCAGCGCGGGTGCGTGAACTCAAGGAGGGAGGCACTAACCGAGGGGGTTCCGCTAAGGTGAAGGTAGCCTCAGCCTCCCGTGACCGAGCTGCCAGATATTACAGAAGGGAGGATGATATGTCGGATCCCCTTGAAGGCACCTCGAGCATGTACACCCAGGGAAAGAATGATAACCAGGGCTAGAGGGGCCCTGCCTCTAGCCAGGAAGAGGCACGGGAGAACCGAGTTTTCTGGACGGTGTGGATCCGATGGCCTGGCACATCAGAGCCACAAAAATATGATGCATTGGTTGATACTGGGGCACAGTGTACTTTAATGCCATCGGGACATGTGGGGGCAGAACCTGTATCCATCGCTGGGGTGACCGGGGGATCACAGCAGTTGACCCTTTTGGAAGCTGAGGTGAGCCTGACTGGGAAGGAGTGGCAAAAGCATCCGATTGTGACCGGCCCAGAGGCCCCGTGTATTCTGGGCATAGACTTCCTCCGGAATGGCTATTACAAAGACCCAAAAGGACTCAGGTGGGCATTTGGTATTGCTGCTGTGGAGGCAGAGGGCATTAGGCAATTGAACACCCTGTCTGGACTATCTGAGAATCCTTCTGCAGTTGGGCTCCTGAAAGTGGAAGAGCAACGAGTGCCAATTGCCACCTCGACAGTGCACCGCCGGCAGTATCGGACAAATCGAGATGCTGTGATCCCCATCCACAAGATGATCCGCGAGCTGGAGAGCCAAGGGGTGGTCAGCAAGACCCACTCACCCTTCAACAGCCCCATCTGGCCTGTGCGCAAGTCTGATGGGGAATGGAGACTGACTGTGGACTATCGTGCCCTGAATGAAGTGACTCCACCGCTGAGCGCTGCCGTGCCGGACATGTTGGAGCTCCAGTACGAGCTGGAGTCCAAAGCAGCAAAGTGGTACGCCACTATTGACATTGCCAATGCATTCTTCTCTATTCCTCTGGCAGCAGAGTGCAGGCCTCAGTTTGCCTTCACATGGAGGGGCGTGCAGTACACCTGGAACCGACTGCCCCAGGGGTGGAAGCACAGTCCCACCATCTGTCATGGACTGATCCAGACTGCACTAGAAAAGGGTGGGGCTCCAGAACATCTGCAGTACATTGATGACATCATTGTGTGGGGGAACACCGCGACCGAAGTGTTTGAGAAAGGAGAGAGAATAATTCAAATTCTCCTGCAAGCTGGTTTTGCCATCAAGAAGAGCAAGGTCAAGGGACCTGCCCGAGAGATCCAGTTCCTGGGAGTAAAGTGGCAAGATGGACGGCGTCAGATTCCTACTGAGGTCATCAATAAGATCACAGCAATGTCTCCACCGACCAACAAGAAGGAAACACAAGCTTTCCTAGGCGCTATAGGTTTCTGGAGGATGCACATTCCCGAGTACAGCCAGATCGTGAGTCCTCTCTACCTGGTTACCCGCAAGAAGAACGATTTCCACTGGGGCCCTGAACAGCAGCAAGCCTTCGCCCAGATCAAACAGGAAATTGCTCACGCCGTAGCCCTTGGCCCAGTCAGGACAGGACCAGAGGTGAAGAACGTGCTCTACTCTGCAGCCGGGAACAATGGTCTGTCCTGGAGCCTCTGGCAGAAGGTGCCTGGTGAGACTCGGGGCCGACCACTGGGATTCTGGAGCCGAAGCTACAGAGGGTCTGAAGCCAACTACACTCCCACAGAGAAGGAAATCCTGGCAGCTTATGAAGGAGTCCAGGCTGCCTCAGAAGTAATTGGCACAGAGGCACAACTCCTCCTGGCACCCCGACTACCGGTGCTGGGGTGGATGTTCAAAGGAAAGGTTCCCTCCACGCATCACGCCACCGATGCTACTTGGAGCAAATGGATTGCCCTCATCACGCAGCGCGCTCGAATTGGAAACCCAAGTCGCCCTGGGATCTTGGAAATAATTACGAACTGGCCGGAAGGTGAGACTTTTGGGTTATCTTCTGAAGAAGAAGAGGAGCAGGTGACACGTGCTGAAGAAGCCCCACCATATAACGAGCTACCAGAGAGTGAAAGACAATACACCCTCTTCACTGATGGTTCCTGCCGAATTGTAGGCGCTAGCCGGAAATGGAAAGCCGCTGTATGGAGCCCCACACGACAAGTTGCACAGGCTACTGAAGGAGAAGGTGGATCGAGCCAATTTGCTGAGCTCAAAGCTGTTCAATTAGCTCTGGACATAGCTGAAAGAGAGAAGTGGCCAAAGCTCTACCTCTACACTGATTCATGGATGGTAGCCAATGCTCTGTGGGGTTGGCTAGAAAGGTGGAATAAGGCAAACTGGCAGCGCAGAGGAAAACCAATCTGGGCTGCTGAAGAGTGGAAAGACATTGCCACTCGGGTAGAGAAGCTATCCGTGAAGGTCCGTCATGTAGATGCTCACATCCCCAAGAGCCGGGCTAATGAAGAACATCGTAACAACAAACAGGTAGATCAGGCTGCGAAAATAGAGGTGTCCCAGATAGACTTAGATTGGCAACATAAAGGAGAACTGTTCCTAGCTCGATGGGCCCATGATGCCTCAGGTCATCAGGGCAGAGATGCCACCTATAAGTGGGCACGAGACCGAGGGGTGGATCTAACCATGGACAGTATCTCCCAGGTTATCCATGATTGTGAGACATGCGCTGCGATCAAGCAGGCCAAGCGGGTGAAGCCTCTGTGGTACGGTGGGCGATGGTCCAAATACAAGTATGGGGAGGCCTGGCAAATTGATTACATCACACTGCCTCAAACCCGCCAAGGAAAGCGCTATGTGCTCACAATGGTAGAAGCCACCACTGGATGGCTGGAGACCTACCCTGTGCCTCACGCTACTGCCCGGAACACCATCCTGGGCCTGGAAAAGCAAGTCCTTTGGAGGCATGGCACCCCTGAGAGAATCGAGTCTGACAATGGGACTCATTTCAAGAACAGCCTTATAAACACCTGGGCTAGAGAACATGGCATAGAGTGGGTGTACCACATCCCTTACCATGCACCAGCAGCTGGGAAGGTTGAGCGGTGTAATGGATTGCTTAAAACCACCTTGAAGGCACTGGGTGGGGGGACTTTCAAAAACTGGGAGATGCATTTAACAAGAGCCACCTGGTTAGTTAACACCCGAGGCTCCACCAGCCGAGCAGGCCCTGCCCAATCCGAACCCCTACAAACAACAGACGGGGATAAGGTTCCAGTGGTGCACATGAGAGGTATGCTTGGAAAAACTGTTTGGGTAAAGTCTGCCTTGAGCAAAGACAAACCCATCCGTGGGGTCGTTTTTGCTCAGGGACCAGGTTGCACCTGGTGGGTGATGCAAAAGGATGGAGAGACCCGATGCTTACCTCAAGGGGACCTTGTTTTAGGGTGAACTACCCATGGCTCTGTACTTGTATCACTATCAGCATGTATATTTGTGTATAATTTGGGTAATGCATAGATTTATATGGTTAAGAAAAAAGTTAAGTTTCATGTAACATGTTAGTATGGGAAAAAATTCGGGGTGGATAATGTTGGGGTTTTAGTTTAGTCTTAGGTTTTTTTCTGTTAAAGGAATTTTCTCCCATATGCATGTTGCTAGGGGACAAATAGCTGTACTTAAGAAAGACAAAAAGGGAGTGGGGCGGGCCTGGCTACTTTTTTGTCTACACCTGGGTGTGGGGGCAGTTCGCTCTGAGCGTCCGGAGAGAGAAGCTGCAGAGAAAGGAGCTGCTGTTTCTTCTTTTTTGGCCGTTCTTCTCTTCCTGCTGGAAACAACGCCGGGACCCCAAAAGCCGCTTTCCCTGCCCTGCTGGAGGCCGAGCTGTGGCTGCCCTGCCCCACTGCTGCTGCTTCGAGTTTTTCGCTACGCTGTAGCCCTGCTTGCCCTGCCTGCCTGGGCCTCCGTGGGGTTCTCCCATCTGGATACATCTCGCCTGCCACCCGGGATTTGCGTTCGTCCCTGCCGCTCCTGCCTGCCGTTTCCAGCCTGCTGCTCCTGAGAGTCCGGGATCGGCTGCCCAGGGGTTTGTGAAGCCTTTGTTCCATCCCTTCCCGGGATCCCAGGCCGCCATTGCCCGCGTGTTTCCCGAGCTCGCTCCGGAGCGCCCCCTGCAGCCGCGGGGGAACCATCGCACCTGCCCTGCTCACCGGGAGCCGCCAGCGCCCCTGCCGGCTGCGAGCGGAACTGCACCCGAGGGGAAATAGCCTGACAGCCGAGAAGGCTGGGACTGGGTTTGTGTGTGCTGTTACTGCCATAGTTATTGTTGTTTTGTTTGACTGGTTATATACATATACATATATATATATATATATAGTAAAGAACTGTTATTCCTATTTCCCACATCTCTGCCTGAAGGCCCTTGATTTCAAAATATAATAACTTGGAGGGAAAAAGGGTTATATCTGCCACTTCAAGGGGGGCTTCTGCCTTCCTTAGCAGACACCTGTCTTTCAAAACCGAGACAAGAAGCTTTGTCTATACCAGAAAAAAAAAACCAAAAATAATTTCCTCTGTGTTTGCTTCCATTTATGCCATTTGTTTTAAAGCATAGGCAAATATCGATAAGAGCATGATTCAGATAAAACATAGACAAAGGTGTTTATCTAGATTAAGTATATATATATTCATTGGCTTATTTAATATATACATTAAGGACTAAAATCAAATACACTGTAAAATAAAGCTGTACTGTACCAGATTGAAGCCAGAGCCTTGGTTCAGCAGAACCTCATGTTTCTAAGAATTAGCACAATAAGAGCAGGATATTTCAAATTTTCAAACTGTTTTTAGCTATCTTTCACAGTATCCATAATCTTTCTTGCAGACTTTTTGTTGGCCTACTTGCCTACTCACAGAAAGAGTTCTGCTGGTAAATTCAGTGTAAGAGCTACACTTTCAGATGTGGTCAGTGATTTTCGAGCCTTATACTGGATTATAATTCTGCAGTAAATTCTGAACTTCTCCCTAAAGCTTTTTCTGAATATTCTGCTCTCTCAAGAGCAAGAATCTATAAAAAGTAGCCATCCAGATAAAATCCATCATACCATTAATTTTTGGAGGTATTTATGTTGCATCAGAGGCATCATATGAAGAAAAACCTTAGGAAATGAACCTTTTAAAGTACACCACTCACTATCTAAATTCAGCCAAAGGTTTTTATTCTTTGCAGCTTTTTGGAAAGCTTCTCTTTCTATACTCACTCTCACTTTGTTAGACAATACTATACTGTAGGATTTAAATGTCTCTTCTTTATCAGTGATATCTCAGAGTGATCAAATTTAATCAAATGCCACATAAATCTATAAACAAATCTGACCATAATCAATTGTGGTAGGAGTTAAATGTATTTTCACATCTGGCCTAATTTATTAGTCTGTGTTCCATATTTATTTTATTTTATTGTTGATATCGTTTTATAGCACTAAGAGGAAAAATATATTGTAATTAAAACAAATATATGTATTTTCAACTATACTTTTATGGACACATGCTCCCCTCCTAGAAGGTGATAATAATGTAATGGTAATGACTTATTTCCAGGGAGGCCAATTTTATTTTGTTGCAAAATAATTCCTATTTAAGCTAGTGGTAGAGGAGAAAAACTGAAGTAAAAAAAAAAAAAAAAATCAGTATTTTTCCCATACCAATTTAACAAAATAACACTATCTGTTAAATATAATTGGTTTTGATTTAAATGTTCCCATAAACTTTGTTCAGGCTCTGCTGAGCCTGCATTATGTGTTAATCCTATCAGAGGGAGAAAAACACTTGTGGAAACACAATAAACAAGCCTTAAGGCAAGGTGAAGAATCTACCATTTTATTATTGATCCAGTAGTGGGTCTGAGTAGAAAAAGAGCTTTAACTGGTCAGTTATCATCCATAGAGTCACTGTCTGAATAGTGTTAGTTATTGTAGTTGTATTTTGCTTTTTGAGAAGAGTGCCTCACTGCCATAGACTATCCATATCATGATATTAAAATAATATCCAAAGTTCTTTTATAAACTTTCATATAGTTTAGGAACCATAAGGTCTATTCTTTAATTTTAATTAAATTTATTCCCTTTGATTGGACAGATATGGCAAGAAAACTGGTGAAATAAAACTGGGTAAAAAGCATGCCATTAAGGTTTTCAGTACTGAGTACACTTGGTTCCTGTGGTTCCGGAAACTTTTAAAATTTCTGCTGTGTGCAAATCCATCAAGCAGCTGCTTGAGTCATGAATCTCTCTTGTGCCAAATCAACTCCTTTTTTCTTTTCAATCATGGATTAAAGGGTTTGTAAACACAGTGACAACAAATATGCATAGCTCTATATCTATTATTTGATGATCATGCTACATCAGCAAGAAAAGTGGGACTGATGTATTGAGTCTTTGCATATTGTTGGATATTAATTGGACAACACTGGTTACATTTTTCTTCTCTAGTTGCTTTTGAATTCCTGCATACATTTTAGTTTTATTTTCACTCTCGTATTTTTTATTTCCCTTGGTAATAATTCAGGTCTATTAAAAGTAGCTTCTTTTCCACTATTTTGAATAATTATTTTCAATAATGAAAACAAGGGAGACATGAAGCAACTACAAGGATTTTTCATTCTGGACAACTATAATGGAACTTAGCAATAACACAATTTTTTCCTATGATTACTTACCATTCTCACATGAACTCCATTAGCAATTACAATGTCAATGGCTGACACTGTGCAGGAGGGTAAGAATGGAAAGTTTCAAAACATTTCAAAGTCCACTAAATCACAATTTAAAAAATTAATAATGTGAATAAACTTGTAATGTAAATAAACTTGCAGTACTTTCTTTCCCTGTTCATCTATCCTACTTTCACATTATGCTTATGGTGTTTTAGACATCACTTTTTTCAGCAATGAATGGAGAACTCCATTGTATACAGGTTTTTATTAAAATGATATAAAAAAGTGATTATTCCAGTTCAGCTTCGAACAGAAAAGGAAATGTGAATTAGTGCAAACGTTCATATAACCCAAAGGTTTCCTTTTTTTTAAAATTATCCAGCACTTGAAGCAATAGCAAGGCAACAATTCACAAATTGCCAAAAGCACAAGGAAGACCCTTTCTCTCTTTTCTCAGGAAAAAAAGGGGGAAATAAAAATTTTTAAAAAGAAGGAAAGAAAAAAGCATCCCAAGGACCTCAACCTATGACACCTACAAAATCCTTCTGTCCAGCATTGTGGGGTACAGAGAGAAAGGTGCTTTCCCCTGTGTTATGTTACTGATTGTGGAGTATTCTTTTAAACAAGGAAGAGCTAAGGAAGAAAAGATCTGTAGTGCTGCCATCAGTCTCTTTGTTTCTAACCCCCATTCTAAACCAGATAAAACTAGAAAAATTAATAGAACTTTATCTACCTCCTGTGAAAGTATCTGGTAAATACCAGTTTATTATATTAATCAATAGAAACAAAGATGCCATACTTCTAGGCTTGATTCAAACCCAACAGATGAAGGAGATAATATACAAGTAGGGAAATAATTTAGGTTACCTCTTCTGCCACCAACTTTGTATGTCTCATTTCCCTGTCAGTAAAGACAGTTTAAAATCATGTGTTTCTCTGTTTTTTCAAAGTATATTGTAAGATCTCAGAAGAAATATTCAGTTCTTGATATACACATGAACTACCTGTGCCAGTTCTGTTCTCAGTTGTGAGTCCTATTGTAATAGAGATAAATTTAATAGCAGTAATTTAACTCAGAGTAGGCTTATAAATGCCACAGAAATCTTTGTTAACCATTTGAGTTTTCCTCATGTGCGTAGGATCACACTGGCTCTCCCTCAAGCTCAAAATCCAGCTGGATCCTGTTAATTACACTGTGACATAGTTACATATGACATAGCAGTATACTGCATGCAGATTTGCCACTTATAATCAAATCACCATTTCCTCTATTAGTTTGGTTGCATTATTAAGTGACACCTAAAAATAATTTTGATGATTAAATCAGCTGCTCTTCACAACAAGTACCTCATTTCTTTTTTCCATGAAGCTTTCAAATCAAGACATAATATTCTGTTCTTGGCACATCTATGCCAGGTGTAAGAAAATTGGTCTGGAGTTTTACTTCCTTCTTTACCTGCTAAAAAGGTAAAAGGTCACTTGTAGTATGTATTTCTCCATGGTTTTATTTCGTAGTGAGGAATTATTTTGCTCCCAGAGGCAATTCTGACAATAACTGTGATTAATAATTTTTGCTAGTCAGACCAGAAGAAAATGAAGGTGAATATGCTGAGGAAGTTGGTGATATTGGTTTCTTTTGGAGTTATCAACCATCACTGAGATATCAGGTGGTATCTAAATTTTAAAAATTTGTTCTAAAATCCTCACGTGAGCCAACAGTAGCATTATTCTTTTCACTCAGGCTTCAGACTCAGATGTTTCTTGCACCAAATTAAATGCCATTCAGTGTAAGGAAAGTCTATCTTGTTACCCCTCTTATTCAATCTGACTGAAGATCTTAAGAAAATATAAGAGGCGATTGATATTATGACACCTCTAGTAAATCTTTATATTACTAATTTTAATTAAACACAAAATATATGGTCTCTTAACCCTCTTAGTAACAGGCATGTGTGAGAAATAACAGCAACTCAGACTTTGAAGGACATTATTTGTCTTCCTCTGATGCAAGAGAGATGAATTTTACTTTCTGAAATAAACGGCTGTAGCTGCTACAATGATAAATTCTCTTTGTTAATTTGACAGGTAAGATTTAATCATAGAAGGAAGGAAATCAGACATATTTTATTAGCAGAGAACAGAGAACAGCTTCATCTGTGTCCATTTTATATTATTTGAGCATTATATTCTACATTGTGTATGGGTTTATTTTGTTCTTTGCTGGAAAGGCTGGAATTTCTGGTTTTATAAAGAAGAAGTTATTTCAAGTTCTCAAGATACTTCCTACTAAGAAACCTCACACTGGAACACATGGAGTAAAATTCTGGCATTGTTTATACTAGCAGGAGTTTGATGACATTTGTTGTGCTTTTCTAGATGTCTGACACACCAGTCACATCTTACAAGAACATTTACAAAGGCAGTTGTGATCATGACAGCAGAACTAACTCCCAGTACCTGCAGGGGGTGGCCAGAGAGTTGCCAATGCATACAGTCTGTGAGTGGAGCAATCCTAGCCCAGGAGTAGAGTCAGGAGGAATTCCAGCTTTATCAAGTCAAAGGTTTACACAGAATGCAGCAGCGTAGCCAGCCTGAATAAGAAGTGAAAGAAAAGTATATGGTGCTGTAAATACATAAAATTTGATGAATTTAAGAAAACAAGTGATGTATTCAACTTATCAGTGAGATTTTGCTTTTACATCACATAATCCTGAATTATGCATTAGTCTGAATATCTTTACTCCTGTTTATACATTTCAATTACAATATGTTTGTTTTTCTGTTGCTTACTCAGCCTTTGTTGCTTTTCTCCTTAAAGACCATTTAATTTTATTTTTAGTAATGTAATGCAACACAAGCTTTTGTAAAACTCCAAAAATTATGGAAGGAATTTCTAAAATGACAAGTGCTGTCATACTCATCAAAGAAAATTT
Organism: Coloeus monedula; assembly: GCF_965178545.1. Classification (NCBI taxonomy): domain Eukaryota; kingdom Metazoa; phylum Chordata; class Aves; order Passeriformes; family Corvidae; genus Coloeus; species Coloeus monedula. Next base: position 12,258,333 of record NC_138795.1, on the reverse strand, counting down.
CTATCAGTTCTAAGTGCTTTATTAAGTCTGTGTCTTCAGAGCTGACTAGTCCATGTCTAACTTCACCAGTACTTTCAAAAGTTAGAGAAACATATACATATTCAAAATTCTGTTCTGTTGGCTGAAAACATAGTATTATTGTCAAAACGTCTGCAGCAGTATGTTACTTGATTGTTCTTTTTGTAGCTCAATTTCAATTTTAGATTATGCTTAAATTTATCTGCTGTGTTCTTGGTATCAACTGCCAAGCACATGATATTCTGGAAAACTGAAACTGCTAAACCTCTCATGCATATTTTTTTTTCTAAATGTTATACCTAATTTTAGCACTGTTAACATTGTCATCTTGCAATTATATAGGGGCATATACAGCATGACCTGCAAATAATGTATCAGCAAAGGGTTTTCCCTCCCACAGGCTTCTATTTCAAATGCTTCATGAAATCAGAAGGTACGTAAAAGTTATTCTGAGCCACTAGTCCACCTACAGCATGTCACTGTGGATTGCTGAAAAGTACTATTTTAAAAATGAATTTAAGATGGTGAAGCAGATAGGAGCCATTATATTTGTTGTGACGGAATTTGTAAGATGATCAGTTTTATGTGTCAGTTAAAAGCAAAAGCAAGCAAGGATGTCATACTTCAATCCACAGCTTCCCCAAAATAGTTTTACATTACCAGCTGCCAGATGGTCAGTGACTTATCTGAGGGCACAGATAATTTATCAAAAATGACATTCGTTCATTTCTATCAAATTTTTATTTAGGAACAACTTGCATTTTTTCTGCCTTACTATTTTTCTTCCTATGGAGTGAGAGAGGAAATGAAGAAATTTGAGATGTCCTTCTTGCTTTGCCCTGTCCTCAAGCAGGAATTCATGGGCGTAGTTTGAGCTTCCCCTGGGTGACAGTGCCGGATTTATTAAATGCACAATGAATTTCCAGTTTTGAGTCATTAGGAGATGTCTAGCTTAGAGTATGGAAAAGACTTGATCTGGGCCAGCTGGTACAAAATTCAACAGCGCATCATTCAGTGTATGTCTTGCATTGACAAGATCCCACATTTGCAGTTCAATAAGGGAAACCTTCTTTGCAAGGACAATTACAGTGTTCAGGGGACCATGTGTAGGATGGAGGGGGCAAAGAGGCTGACCTTATTTTTGCCTTCCATCAGCTTTCCCCCTTTTTTTTTCCTAATTTCAGCGTTCTTGTTGTTGAAAATGTTTTTTTTAATTCCTAAGTATGTGACTAGCAGTATTCTACAGATGCCAGAGGTCTGACACAATGGCGTAGTAAAAGGTGGCAGTTTGGAAATTTTACATAGCTGAGAATTGAAATCCTGAACTATGGATAAGGTTTGAAGACTTGTGCACAGCTGTGACAGAATTGGCAAAACTCCTTAACTTTAATTGCTTCAGAATTTACTCACAAATTCTTTCTTAAAAATCCCACTCTACAGTAACGAACATGAGTGAAGTATTCTACCTGAATATCCCAAGGTATTTTATTCCCATAATTGAAGGGTTTGAAACAGAAATAGGAATTATTTTCACAATGCTCTGAGGCAAGTCCAGCCTGCAGAAAGTGTAATTTCATCATATCCTATATAGTTTTTCTCTCTCTCAGCGATGTCCGTGTTGCCTGAATAACTTGCCCAGCTGTACTGCACTCACATGATCTTCTTGTTGGAACCTGGGAGGTGATGTACAAGGAAGGCAAATATAGCATTTGATACTGGTCTTTAAATTGCAGAGTTTCTATTAACTGTTTGCTTTTTGATACCACTAGGTAAATAATAATTCTTTTTCTTGGTAAGAGAAGGAAGAACGGGGGAAAAGGAAGATATGAAAATGGTATTATCAGGATAAATCGAACAAAAATAGCAGCTAACAAAATAAAAAGGAAGGCTGAATAGTCAAGGGATAAGAGATAAGGCACATTAATGAAGAAGCTGAACCTGATACATTTAGAGCCATTATTTAGAGATGTGGAGGAAGGGAAATTAGAAAAAGACCCTGTTTTTATATCATTGCATAATAACCACAATGAATGAAGTGATGCACTGAAAGTTACTTAGGAAATCTAAGAATTTGAGGCACTTAAAGCTCTTAAAGCTTAGTAAAAGCATTTCAGGGCATGATATCTTCCTGTTAAGGGAGAACCTGTCTTTTGTTATGCACTGCTTTGGACTTGAGATTAAGATTTGACTCTAGCTCTCAAGTACTAATGTAACACAGAAAAAAAATAAAGAACTGTGAAAGTAACTGCCTGAAACATTCACTGGGGCTCCAGAACTCTAATAAATTGTGTGTCCGGATGGGATGTACTGTCTGTCACAGGGAAAATGGGATATTTTTAAGTTTAAATCCATATTAATGGAGATACTTTCATCTAATTGTCTGTTAATCTGTTGAAATCAATAGGAGCTAGACAACAGACTGGGTTTGGTGCCCATGTGTTGCCTTCAGTCACCAGCAAGTCAGCAGCAGAGAATGTAATTGAGATCAGGCTCCTCGAGGAATAAACTGATATCCTGACTGCCAGCCCCTTCCTCTGAATTCTAAACAGCAACACTGGAGGGAAGCAGCATGAAAGAAAGACCCTACACAGTGTTAGTGAGAACAGACACAACCTCTAAATCTTGGATGTATTCAGGTGTGGTGGTTTATTTATTTTACCACCTGTTACTTGCTTCAGTGGGGTTGTCATTCCCTGGGACTCTTGTTGGGCTTGCATGTGTGGCAGCAAGGGCAAGAAACCTGCTCTAGAAAATTAAATCCTTAGCACAATAGAGCACTGAATGAAAAGTGGAATGGTTGAATTTGATGAGCTCCACAGAATATTTCATATTTTAGTAGAAAAATACAAGTAACCAGAAGAAGAATCCTGCAACCTTGACTTTAATAGAAAAAGATAAGTGGGAAAAATTTGCTGGCTCTAAAATTACTTTTTCTAAGGGCAGGGGGCATAAATGGAAATTCTTCCATAGCAATATCACATCCTGTGTGACCGTATTGTGCCCAAGGTTAACAGGGACATACCATTCCTTAGATATATAATTCATGGGAAACATTGATAATGCTGATCAGTCTATCATGTAACAGGGAAAAATATTAAAATAAAGTTATTCAAATGAATAAAGAAAAATAAGTTAAAAAAAATCAGCTTAGAACGATATATTAATGTACCATTCTGTTTAATTTGTATTCTAGTACTGGTCTTAGAAAAGCACTCTGCCAGTTTAGGGTACTTAGTGTGATATTTAATTTAAAGCAGTGATTGAATTCTGGAAAATATAACAAGCATTTAGCTTCATTTATTAATATCTAAAGATGCAGTATTCATCATCAGTGATTTTAATTAATGTTCCCCTTCAGCAATGATATACAACAGTTAGGTGACCTTTATGAGAGAACATTCCATGCTATTAAATAATAGACATCCAAAAGATTATTTTGATTTCTGTGTCTGCCTGCTTTATTAATTTCTTTGGCAAAAATTTTCTTGGTAGAATAAAGCTATGCATGCAATGAGGCAACAATTCTTTAAATTTTAATCCATTTTTCTTTAAGATTGAAGTCTAGCTTCCTTTGGGGGCCATCATCACCAGATATTAAAGGTCACTTCCTGATGAATTGTTTTTTTCCAGTGACTGGCTTATGCTTTGGAATTTTTCTTGCATTTTCCAAATAATTCTCATAATACATAAAGTTAAAATTATTAATTAAATATTACATATTTATAAGACAAGTTGCATAAGTGCTTTTCTAGGATACTTTGGATGTAATTATTCACTGAACTTAATGAAAAGATTTGGGGGAAAAATATTTTTATCTGCCACTTAACAAGGAAATGATCAAAAGGTAAGGAAAAGTTCAACAAGACCAGGAAACAATAAATATATTTTTATGGGTAAGGATTTGATTTAACAAATAATGTTTAATAATACAGAACTTTAAGGAGGGATAAATCATTAAGTATTATAAGAAGAAAATATTTTGTCTTGAAAATTTATTCTTTAAAGTTCTACAATTTCAATCCAGGGTCAGTTCCAGTCATGAATAGTATGGGACAAATTAATTGCTTTGTTATGGTTGCTGTGATAATCACATGGAAGAGAGAAATCTTATTCTGGACACAAATACATTGGGCATAACTTTCTTCTTTGAGTGGACTCTCTTCTGCATCTGAGTCCTTTGAAAAGCCTGAAATAAAAATACCACAAATGTATCACAGCCTCCTTCTCGTTGAAATATAAGGTCCACATAAGATAAATATGAGCTGGTTTTGCTTCTAAGGTCCTGAAAAGTACCTTTCATTAGTATCACTTGTTTGCATTTAGCTGCACATCAGTCCTTGAATTTGCTAATGGCTTTAGTAATCATGCACCAGGTGAGGGGAAATGCTTTGGAAAGTGCACTAAATGTATATTTATGTTCAGACTCCTAAGCACCTTTGAAATTCAACCTCTGGTCATTTGCAACAAAACTAATTCCTGTAGAAGTTTGGTTTATAGGAATACTTGTGGGAAAGGCAGAAACTCTATCCTAAGGAGTAGTTTGTATTCAGGAGTTCACATCTGCAGGTGGTTGATTGTGTCCTTCACTGAAAGTGGGCTCAGGTGTGGGCACTTTTGGTGAACCACCAGAGTCTATAGAAGGCTGGTACCAAAGCAAAGGGGTTGGTATATGGACAGCTGGGTTTAGCTGCTAGGAGGAGAGAGAAAGAGATAAAGGTAAGTGTTGCAAAGGCAGTGTGGGGCTTTAGGGTATTTGCTCGGGGGCTGTTAAAAGGAAGCAAGTGCTCAAATTTCAGTTGTCACTATGATCTTTGTTAGTAGTACTGTAATGGGAAAAAAAAAGGTAAAAAGTCTTTTGTTGACATGTGTTACTTATATTTTATTATTCTTTAGGTGGTATATAAGTCTGTTTTCTCTATTAATACAGACTGTAGCTAGTCCTTCTCATTTGAACCAGCTCACTACTTTTCCAAAAATCTGGGTGAATTTTTTTTTCTAATGGTCTTGTTTACTGTGACTTCTTGATAAAAGAAGGTTTATTAACAGCATCTCTGAAAAAAAAATGGCAGCAGAATTGCTATTTCTTTAGCATTAGCTTGCAAAACATGGCGTTCAGTACCTTTAGGTTTTGAGAAACTACTGCAGCATGATCAAGTAGCATCCTGTGTGTGGACCTGAGGCTACCCAGGGCTTTACCTGAGCATAGCCAGGCTGTTGAACAGAAGCTGTGACTGTACCAACAGTAGGTGTGCATGTCAAAAACCCTGCCAGCACATGCATCCAGAAAATATTTGGGCATTATAGTTTAGGTGTTAGTTGGAAAAACCTGATGCAGGTGGTGGAAACCAATCACTTCTACATTATATGAGAGGTTTGACTGTACCTCTTAAAAATAAGTCTTATGATTGCTTTTTCTCTATGTTGTTGGGGTTTTTTTTAATATAGATAATATGCTGAAAGTAGTGATGTCTGCCATTTTTAAAAGGAAAACTCTATAACCAATGTTAAACTATGGCAAAATGACTTCCTTGAAGCTACTATTACAGGAAGAAAACCCCACTGATTAAACTAATAGAAGTCATACGTTCATTCTCACATTTTAAAGATTAAATAACTTCATTACAGGTTTTCAGAGGCAATTCTGTCTTTGCTGTCTTGGTTTGTATATTATGGGGGCTTTTTTTAAAGTTAAGGCTAATCTGATATGAAAGCCAAACCAGCTTTGTTTCATCTGCCTGAAGATACATGAAACAAATTTTCAAAATATTCTTTCAAATGTCTCTTCTTTCTATCAGTTTTCTCTACTGTTTGTAATCTACTGTGACTTCTCTTGATCTTCCAACTTCATACGGAGGCACTCAGGGTATATCCAAATACTTAGCATTCCTCACCCTTGGGACATGGAGGATGTTCAGGTCAGGATGCTCTTTTATAGCAAGTCTTTGCTCAGGAAGGAATGTCCAGTTGGAAAATAATGAGTAACAACTTCCTCTGAAATTTAAAATTCTTTTTTCTTTAAACTTGTGAATAAAAAGCTTAAGAAGAGCAACACAGCTAAGCTTTAGCATCAAGATAGTAAATCAAAGAATGCTTAAAATGGAAAATAATGTTGGAGAAATCTTTAGCTGGTGGTTGAAAACAGAATGGCCAAACATTTTTGCTAAAGAAAAGGAAAATAGAAAAATATCATAGAAACCAATGCAAATTAGACTTGTGATATTACTTCAGGGATTTAGCCAGCACAATTTAACACAAAGTAAGCAAAATTTTACGTCTGAGTTTTACAGGTGATTGGTTTTCCAAGGTTGGTTTGAAATCTCTTTTGTTCTGGATGATTTATAGTTTTATCAACTTTTGCAGATTTTGTGAAATGCATTATATTGTAAATCCTTTTTCTTCTAATTAAAAAAAAATTACAGAAAAAGACAGGTCTGCTGTAGATTTAGGAATCCCTTGAACTCTAATGTCTGTAAACAGTCTAGCACTGGTGCTGTGTTTGTTATGCTGACTTCCCTGAAGCCATCCAAATTTATGAGTGTTGAAGTCACTCAGTAATTTTGCTGTCACTCATAATGTAAACACCATGGGTGAGATTTCCTTTTAAATCAACACCCTTCCTGCTCCTGTTCCTATAATTGTGCTCACTTTCAAGGATTTCTTATTTGAGTGTAGGTATCTCACCAAGACATCCTTAGAGTCCAGCCTTTTCACTGCAACAAGCTCTGAAGTTGGATGCTTGAAGGACATGGATGAGATTTTTCTCTATCATAACTTTAGTACTTAGAAAACTAAAATAAATTTCTGTACAGCACAAACTAACCATCCTTTTAAAGAAAATCTGAGAAAGAAAGCAAACTTAGAAAATTTACCTTCTGATGAGTAGGCAATAATTTTGAATTTAATAAGTGATGTAGCTTTGGAAGCCATAGTTATTGAAAGCTTGGTTCCCATATAATGCTAATCACAACTGTCTTCAAAATCTGTGGAACTGCACCTGTTTTCCTTTTTGACTGCTTTCTGCCAATGGTTTTGCTATAACTCTTAGTTTCTTTCTCTGTATCTGTGTGGTCCTTACTGGACCTTGCAGTAAGATTTGTGTCTCCAAGCTGCACTGTATCATGGAATTGCACTTTCTAAAACTTTGTTTGCCACCAAAGCTTAGGATGAGAGATATTCAAAATAATACAGGCCAAAATAATAGGGTCAGAGAATTCCTACTGATCCATCACTGGTGTCTATAGGATAGTAGTGGCTATAGCAAATGCAACTCAGCTGCATCTGACCTGATCCCATTCATCTCCTTTAAGTTTATCAAGGGTTATGTTTAGCCACTAAAATGCTTAACACTCCTTTTGCAAAACTGTCTCAGTGTCTTAAGAAGTCTACATTCATGTTTAAGAGTGAGATCAGCCTTTTGAAACCTAATTCAAATGGGATTGCAGGGAGATTTCAAGTTTTTGTGTGGTTTTAAATACTTTTTCTTTATTTGTCTTTTCATATTTTTGTTATAATGGGATTCAATTGTTCATAAGAATTTCTTGAAGTATTATTGGTTTCTCTTTTATTTTAACTTGAATTTACCAACATGGTTTTTATAGGAAAAGAAAAGATGTCTCAGGATATCAAATATTTTTCAAGGGATGAAGTGTTCTAACAGACTTTCATGGAAAAAAGTTCTTCAGTTCTCATTTAATTTGTCTAATTAAACCTTTTTACCAAATGCTAAGGTTGTGATATGGGATGCTTTTTTTTAGGAATGTGAAATCACTAAATATGAGTATACGTTAATACCCTATGTGAATATGCATTTGGGTGAACAGATTTGGGGTTTTTTCTTGAAATCCTGGCCTGCCATTGCAAGCCCTTCCCATTTCATTTGCAATGTATGTCCCTTGGATATGTCCCTTCATGTATATTTGAAGTCAAACACTTAATAGAATAATCAGACATTTATTTCTTATAAATGTTTAGGATTAGTGAAAGGTTTTGAAATAATTAGCTTGAAGGTTTCTGTGTATTTCTCATGTACACATCTGTTCATCTTCTATAGATGTTAAGTAGCTAGTGTACACATCTACAAGAATAAATGTTGATACTGTGAATGTACACACAGGGACTGATGATGCATTTTATATCACTATTTACTGTAAAAAAAACAGCATAAAATGTTTAATATCACAAAAGAAGGTCAAGTGAAAGCCTTTAATTAGACTTTTGCAGAAATTGGATCATCTGACTTGGAATTGGTGTCATTCAGTAATAATTAAAGAGTGTGGAAAAACCAGTAGGAAGCAACTCGTCTTATGGTCAGCATAAGTAAGCATCCCAGTAGATCAGGATAGAAATGTGGCAGAGAAAAATTTCTATTTGTTTCTGGGTTTCCATGTACTAAAAATATATTATGCTATTCATCATTGATCATCTCTTGACCTTTGATCTGCTGCCACTCATTTCCTCAACATCTTTTTCACATTTCCCAGAACTTTTGCTATTTTATTTTCTAGCTTCATGCTTCATAGATCTATGGTGGTTCTTACTAACAAGCACAGATGTTTCAACCCACCTCTAGAATAACAGTGTGACATGATTCCACCTGCTCGATGGAAAATCATTACATGTTTTTCTGACTTGTCCTCACACACAACTTCTTTTTAGACAAAAACATAAATGTTTTTCTTTTGCTGTCTCCTTTCTCAAAGATGGCAGTTCTTTGATTTGTCTCCTGTGTGTCACTGTTTTGCTCAGGGTTTTATCAAGGCCTTTGCATCTAGGTTGTTATGATTATCATGAACCAAGATCTATAAGATAGGCTTTCTTATCTGTACTTTCTTTGTGCTTTTTCTCCAGTCCCTTCTTCTGGCCTCTAGTTGCTGTGATTTACATTACTGTTGGCCTAAAATACTTAATGGAGTTATCCAGAATACCACCGTGAAAAGTAAGTTGTCTCACAAATGTTTTTCTTTACCCTGTAACTTTATTGGTGTGCCTTTCCTTCTCTTTTTCACCAAACACAAGCTACTTATCTCTATTTTCATTTTACAGTCAGCTTTTCTACAAGTAGACAGTCAGAACCAAGAGACCAGTCATCACATCCTGCACTTGTGATGTCAGCATCTAATCTACGTGTTCAAGCAAAGAAATGTTCTACTGATTATTGAGTGTGATGATATTTGCACAAGTACTTCAGGCAGACCTTTTGGGGATCTCATGCCTCTATCTAAACTCAGGTTTTCATTTGCTTGATTTTTCAAATTCTTTCATAGAATGGTGCTAATGGACTGTCATATCTCCATTTTTTAATTTTACCAGATCAGCTCTGAGGTATGAAAACTCTTGTAGAGTGAACTGTTATGGCTAAATATTCTGAATTTACTTTAGAAAATGGTTAACAGGAGCACAAGTATGGGTTCCTAAAACACTATGACTACTGATGAACTTGCGGGGTAATATTATCTCATTGTTAGTTTGTCTTCCAGCATTTTGCACTCAGAACCCCTCAAATATGATGCAGTGTTATGTAAACTTTTTTTTAAATTAAATTTTAGAAGATTGTCTGTAACTGTCTCCACCTTTGCTCTTTGAGACAGGAATTGTCCTCGTATTTCCAGTTAGTTGCTAAACTGTTTTACACTAAGCCTGTGTGGAGGTTCTCAGGATGCAATATTTTATCATTCTCTTTCAAAAGCTTTTAATTGTTGAGAGGCAGCAGTGGATCACTGTCCTCTTCATTTTGGAGTGATTTCGGTAAATCAAAGCACTGCTATGCAACTGCCCCTATGACTGAAGCTTTTATTCCATAGTACTTGACAGTAGCACTGCATAAACTATTTGTCAAACAGAGTAACAGCCCTGATGACAGAAATGACTGGGCTATTCTTTAACCTTGATTCATGGGATACAATCTCTCATTAGATTTCACTTTGTGAAATGTTTATTTAATTAATGAAAACAGTGTTTCTGAAAAATATCAAGCATAAAATTACTCTGGTTTTTCAGAAGAACAGTATTGAGTCAAGGAGAAAAATAGCACCTAGGTAATTACTTTTCTTCATAACTTGTCATATAAGAAATACTGTTCAAAGTATTGAATTATATTAATATGTATGTCTAGCTGATGTATTTGGAGTTTTTAAAATGAATGGGACATTGGAAAGTTAAAATTAACATTGTTGGTTTCTACTTACATAAGGTAACAAAAACTTATGGCACAACTTCATTAAAAATTTGCTGTGAGCCAACAGGAGTAAATGAATTCACTAGGAAGGCTAGAGTTTAAATCATTCTTTGTCCTTGTTAGACTAATAGCTGCTGCCCTTTAGAAAGGATTTAGTTTTATTTTTTTTCAAATTTTTGTATGTTTTCTGCAGGGTTGTTTTCAGGTATTTCAGATAAACTATGAACACTCTTGCCTTTGAAATTAGACCTTCAGTATTGCAGACTTTGTTTTTACAAATTCCTTGAGATAAATGTCACTTTCTCTTTAGTCTGTAGAAAATGGAGAAATGTGCTTAAAATGTCTTTAAATGGTGAAAATATAGTAAAAAAAAAAAACAAACCACAATCTGCTTACCGTATACCCATATGTCTTTCAGAAAAAAGAACAATATAGACAGAGATTGAGAGAAGCCGTGACACAAATTTTGCCCTCCAGCATATTCCTTTTTGAATTAAAGCACTGAATTTTGTGAAATCTGTGGAGGTTTTATATAATACAGCAGATGGCAGGAGCTGAAGAGGGTGAAAAGTGCTGAGAGACACTTGATCTAATTTTTCCTTCTCTAGCTTAGCCTGTAGATCTTTCCCAGTAACTGTATAAGACATAATTTTGAGGTGCTGTGGAATGGCAAGAATAAAGGACAGTAGACCTTTCTGCATTGCATAGAAAGAAGGATTTCTGTGTCCCAAGGTGATATCGTACAATGTCTAAGCCAATAACTTCTGAGAAGAAAATGTCTAGAGCATGTAGCTTTAGGTATTTGTCCACTCATAAGCTGGCAGTTCTTTATCAGAGTATACTTTTGCAATTAGGGAGAAGTAAGAATAGTACTAGAAATTTTTTCTGTAGAATTATAACAAGGAAAGGTTGTGCAAATGAATCAGATATTACCAATGGAAACCCCTTGCATTAAGGCTACTGAACTGCTAAATCAAATTTAACTCTCAGTTTTCCCCATTTATGCAGCATTCTGCTAATCTAGCTGAGGTCCATGTTTCTGTATTTATGATGTGGAAAGAGAATCCTGATCCTGAGACTGAAATTAAATGATCTATTGCCTTGAAAATTTTATATGGACTTGGATACAATATCAAGGTTGAATTAAAAAAAAAATATAAGGAAGAAAAAAAGAAAAAGCTTGACAAGTTAAACTTTTATAATGCTTTCAAGCACTGAAAAATGTTTTTCACACTGTTGATCCTTACTATTGATCCTTATTTTGACAGACATAAAATGTAAGCTTCTTCAAATGAGATACTTTGAAAAAACAAGCGCTAGCTGAAACATACCCTAATTAAATATTTTCATCAGACTGACAGTTTTATGACACACTGTTACCCTACCTTTCTCCAAAAAGCACAATAAATGTTATTTTACTGAAAAAGCTAATGCTTCATTTCTGTCAAGTGAGTTACATAAACAGAGCCACCATGTCATTGAATGTAACCACAGCCAAAGCTGAAATTTTAATGAAAATGATTGTTAAAATAATAAATCAAATTTACCTTTAAGTTCTGTTGCATCTAGAGATTTTCTAGGTTGGACTCAAAAAGAGGTTTATGCTTCTTTTCTTTGATAATATATTTCTTAGCATCTAAGCATGTGATTTGACATTTACATATCTCCTATCTCCCATCCTTTCTCCTTTGATTTACGCACAGTTCTGCATCTGAAGCAACTTGCAATAGGTGCTCAGCAGCTGAATATTGGGGGGGAGGGAGTGTTTCCTTCTTCATGAAGTCAGATTCTGTGTCAGTCAAATAAGTAGAAGGGCACACCCAGAGGGTTGCAGTTCCCATTACTTAACAATCTAAGTCTACTGAAGTCAGCAGGGCTGAAATTATCTGTTTTGGTACTGAATGTTGTCTTATCGCTCCATCAGTACGTAGAGATCCCACATGCTGTGGTTAGTGTGTGCAGAAATTAGTTTGCACATTTGTTCCTTGTCTTTGTTTAGTAGGAGCTGGATGAATTCCATTTCATCTCTCAGAACCACCTTTAGAATGTTGTCCATTGAGCTTTGCCAATTCGGTGTGATCAAGGAGTTAGCAAATATACCAGAAATTGGACCATATGGTGCCATAGTATTTGTTGCAATGACAGATTGTTTTGTTTTTTTCTGTGAAGATATATTTTCATTGTTGTCATGCAAGGCTGTGCTTTATGAGTGACTGTTTCTGTATTTCATGATTTAGCATTTATCTATGTTTCCAGAATATATACAAATAGATCTGTGATGCTTCTTTAAGGCTGGTACATTGTGGGAACGTCTGAAGGTGTGCATATGCCCTGAAACACAAAAATATTAGCACTAGTTTTTGTTATAGTGGGTTTTTGCTTTTTACTGGTCAGTCTACTGTCTGCAGGTAATGTTAGTGAAAGCTGTATGGTTGAAGTCATTCTTCTTGCAAAGTATTCTCTCCGACTTTTAAACCTTAGTGTGTCCCTTCCTATGGGGTGATGATTAGTTTGGATGTTACTAGATAAACCAGAATCCCATCCTGGCCAAATACTGCAAGAGCTCCTCCTAATGGAGCTAACAGAAAGAGGGAAAAAAAAAGAGAGGGGGGGGGGGGGGAGGGCGAGGTCAGTGAGGAGAGGGACGCGGGGAGAAACAAGAAGAGGAAAATGCTGGAAAAGGAATACAGGAAAATTTTCCTGCGTTTGCTACTCTGTGTTTTCTAATTTGAATGGTCTCACCATGTTACTGAAAGGCTTTGGTATATCTTTGTCTGAGACAATGATGTTTGGACTGTTTCAGAGCAAAGTACGCATTTCTCCTGCAGATTATTTTACAGTGAAAAAAAGATAAAAGTGTTCTAATGCTCTTCAGGTGTGTGCAGAAGCTGGTGCATTTTTCATTTGAGGGAGTGTCTCTGGAAACACTGAGTGCCATACTAAGCTGATCACAAGTGCATCCTCTCTCTGCCTGCATTAGCATGCTTGTGTGCAAAGCTGCTCTTTTTGCAAAGTCAAATCTGTATGCAGGGAGCATTTACACAATGAAAAGATGGCTGGACTAAATCGAATATTTGGCTTATAAGAAAGACTTCTAGATTCCAGTCCTATAGATCCCAGTGCTTTTTCACTTCAGCTGGATGGGTGCCTCTACTCACTAGTCTGGGTAAGGAGTACAAAACAGAATCTTAATGTAAGATGATAAAATGTTCTCCACAAATGTGGAGAACATGTTTTAATTTGAGCTGTTGCCAGTAAAAGAATGGGCTGGCTGGGTACAACAGCCTGGAGCAGGTTGATAGGGAGAGACTGTTGGGCTTTTATTCTATTTCATTGTTTTATTTCTTCTTAATTTAGAGAAGAGTCACCTTGAAACAAATTTGAAATATCACATCTTGTTAAAATAAATAGCTATTGTAATCTGATTAATTATCATTAAGTGATTTCTACAAGCCGTGACTGAAGACTCATATTTTGTACAAAAGTGTGGTAAGTTTTAGGGCCATTTGAATCAGTGCGACTACATTTGGCATAGAAACAGATGGCAGTTACGACAAAAGCAGTTTTCTGTCACAATGTTACTGCTGAGCACTTCAATCACAGGTGTAAATAAGAGCTCCCTGGCGACTGCTGTTTCACATCCAGCTGTGATAATCTCTGAGGGGCTATTTAACAGATGGACCCCATCACAAAGCTGCTCATACCTGATGTCTTTCTGCTGAAAACTGTCAAAAGAACTGTGTATGGCTTTATATTGAGTTTCTCCACCCCTTCAGAATCCTGTGATGTATATCATTATTTAGATAATCACTATCTAATTTGCGTAGTGAGAGCCAGTGCAAGGTAAAAAGCAGATTTAACACAAGCCAAATCTGTTCACTAACTTGTTCCATGGGTGCTTTTAATTTCCTGGCCAAAATGTGTACATATGTTTGGTTCTTACATATTCCAGAAGGGTGGCTGTGATAAATAAAAATGGCATATGTTCCTAGCAACAGAGCTTGAAGACAGCTGGTGATTTTGAGCTAAATCATACTAGGTCCAATTCTATTTTCAGTTTTCTTTGAAATCCAAAGCACTGACTGAGCTACAACAGTGCATGAGGATCTCTAATGGTCTAATATTTAAATAAATAAATTAGATGACAAGGTGAGAAAGGGTCTAAATCCAGACCAGGTGGACTTACAGCATTGCATTTGAATGTGGCTGTTCAGCAGCTGTGCTTCTGTGCCTCCGAGAAGTAGTGGTAAAACATTCTTCACAATCTAAGTCAGAAAGGAGGTAAAGGGTAGTTGTGAAGTATAATTTTTCTGGCATTGAACAGGGGTGTGTTACAACTAATGTGCATTTCCTGGATGTTTATTCATACCAAATTTTAGGTCTTACAACTTGTTAGATCTCATGCCTACTGTCTGTAAAGAGAAAGGCTCTTCATTCTTCAATCTCTGTTCATGGAGAGAGTGTCTTAGAGTAGAATTCATGTGTTTAATTATCTCAATTAGAAAAATATATAATCCTTAATAATTTTAGGAGAAGGCCACTTCCAAGAATCAGGGTACATTTGTGTCATTCTGTTTACACAGTCAATATGTTCAAGGTATCTAGATGATGAACTTAAATATTTTACCTTTATTCAGGATAATTATGGTGCATAAATCATTCACTAAATAATTTTAAATGAGGAAATTTGCATAACTTTGATGTCAGTTCAATTAATTCATCTGTTAAAATAATTTAAAAGAATGAATTAAACCAATGTTTGCTGCAATTAACTTGCCCGGTTCTAGTACTGAAAAGGGTCACTTCAACCAATTCTAGAATGATGTAGTAGATTACTTATTTTGATTTCTAAACGAATCATATATAGTAGGACCCACAAATTGCATACTGCCATCAATACTTAATTACAATGTGCTTCTCACTTGCCAGTTCATCCTATGATAACCTTGGTATCTTCTACTGTGCAGCATGAAAAGTAAGGGGTGGGGGTTTTTTTTATAATTTCCTGTTAGGACAGTTTGCTTTATGCTATTCTCTATTTGGGCAAAGGACCTTTTTCTGCATTTTTCACTTGGTTGTGTCTTTGTTCTCTCTTTGTCATGTTCCTCTTCATCAAACATCCGTTATGTCTCCCCATTTCCAAAGCACTTGTACTACTGACTCTTAGACCCTTGCACCATAATTTGGGGAAAAGTGTTTGATTTTCTGCAAATGTCACTCCAGACTTTGCATTAAGAACTGCACAATCGAGAGAAAATGTAACTGTTGGTGACTGTTCCAACAACAGCTAGCATTCTGGATGTAAAATAAGATCCTTTCCAGTGCACCCTGTAGGTGATAGTGTCTTTCTTCAACTGGTGTCCTAATTGCAGAGGAACTGTCTTTAGGCTTTTCTGTTCTTTAAAGAATAGAATTCTGCTGCAAAAGAGCTGAGACAAGCAAAATCTTCCAATTCCCACAAGCAGTGTCAAGACAAGGTACTTGCTGCATAATAACTTCCTGCATGACAATAAGCAACATTTAAGGTCTAAAAGTCACTGCTATACCGTTTTATAAATAGTGGCCTGAATCAGGCTGATCATTATTTCAATTTTCAATATGGTAGAAATAGAGCTTCAAATTTTGATTCTGAGTATTTTGGACACAATCTTTGCCAAATGATTCTGTGCAGTGTGATTTCTACCAAATGCCTCCTTTTTCACTTTTAATTTAGTAGAAATGTCTGCAATAATTAATTGGAGTGGGCTTGGCTTATAAAGGCAGTGCAATCACATTGGTTTAGACATATGAACAAAGATCAAATTATCTGATTGATTCTCAAAAAAAAAATAAGCTGATTAATGCAATTGCAAGTTTCATTGCTATAGTAACACTTTTGCTTAAAATCAGTGTGCCATTAGCTTGACAAAACCAGTGAGCCTTTTAAAGACTCCAGGTCTTTGTTAACAACTCTTTTCATGAGTCTGCAGTTTATCATATACTCCTGTTGTGATTAATTTCCACTATTTCATATCATTTTTGTTCTACTTTTTTCACTTTTGCAGATGACCCTGCCTCACACCCTGGCCTGTTTAAAGGAGTCCTGCTTGTCCCAAAAGTGTCTAAAAGTGGGATGTACAGTACAGAGTTTTATGGAACTGTCAGCTGATTTTTTCTTTCTATCTGTAGCAGATAGTTCCAAAAATAGACAATTGAAAGAATACTAGGAAGCTGCTGAAGTTGTTCCTTGAGACAGCCTGTCAGACTTCATGGTTTTGCTGTTGTTTTTTGTCCACAGTGTAAAAGGCAGCATAGTTTAAAGAGCAGCGAATGGTGATAAAGACACCACATGCTGAATTCTCACTTGTCACTTGATATACTGAGACCTGTCCAGATAACTCAGTTTTCTGTTCATCTATTCAGACATACCCTTTGCTCCCACTCCAGTCTAAAGCTGGAAATCTTTAACCATGTGATTATCTAGCAAATAGTGTGTTATTTTAGTTTGCTTTTGGTTTTAGGAGTTAATTTATTCTCTAGATGTTTGTGGTGTGCTTTCATAAGCATGACATGTCCCCATATTTCCATACATATATTTTGGTTATCCCACAGCAAAATGTCTCATGAACATTAAATTTTACAAGATTGCCTTGGTTTAGTGATAAAGTGTCTGTGCTAAGATTCAGTTTGGGCAGAGCTTGAGTGGGAGTCCCTAGACTTTCTTTCACAGTGAGAAACTTGGAATGTCCAAAATGGTGTGTAGGCTTTGAAAGAGAGATTTATGAATACTGAATAGCACTTTTGGAAACTGAGAGCTTGGAGTTAGACATGGCACATACTTTTTTGCATACACCCTCCATTGTATCTCCTTTAAATGTCTTCATCAGACTCACACTGCTGTATCGGTGGTTTTCTTGGTCAAAGCGATTCTGTCAGTCTCCTCCTAGGTCCCCAGGGAAATTCTAACCCTTTAAAGACAGGCCACATCTCTGTTCTTTTCTCTCCGTGGCACACTATGAGTTTTTGCGCTCACTGAGCCTTTTTCCTAAGTCTCAAGAGCTCAAACCAGCACCAAGCTGACTTAAAGCCAGTCCCACACCCATCCCACAACTTGGCTGGGAAGGAGAGGATGATGTGCCGTTTTTTCCTAAACACAGCAGCAATTTGTAGCTGAAGAACAAGTATGGCCTGCAAGATGCAGGCTCCTCAGTGCCATGCATGATGATTGGGGCTACTTCATACAAAAGTTCTGTTTTGTTGTTGAACTTAGATGTTGGGAAGAATTTTCTTAAAATGTCTATGTATGAAGAAAAACTATGAATTGCAAAGCAAGGGTATGTATTAAGTACAACTTATATTAAAATAGGAAATATAATTTTGAAATAAGTCATAATTATTTGTGTCTTGATCCTATTCTTGGGCATTCCCAACACTTTGTGCAGCACCACTGCCAGGGCAAACCTGTTTTTGCTGTCAACTAACAGCTCACATGTGATTTAGGAGATGCTTCTGTTTGTAAAATAAAGGCAGCTATGATCAAATTATATCAATTTACCCCTTCTCAGACCAGCTTCCTTAGTTTTAGAAAAAACACATTGACAAAAGAGCCAGGCATACATACAGAAAAATATGTCTTGGAAATCTTTGGGAAGCTATAGCAATAGCTATTTCTGGAGTTGCCACACTGTAAGATTCCTGGTTTAATCTAGGGGGTTTGGAAAACGTGAGCCAAAAAGAATGATATTTTAGAAGCTCATCTGTTCTTTTGCAAATTTAAAAACTTCTCCTTCCTGCCAAATTCTGCATTTTTGTCAGGTTCTGCTTCCATTTCACTAAGCTAAGGGAGGTGAGCCAGTTTTATTTTAAAAATTAACTTCAAGACTGCATTCAACAAAAGAAACTGCTGGCTTTTGGTGTTTCAGATACTTCAAATGGACAAATTAGTGCAGTAAGTAAGCAAGAGTGGTGACCTTACTGTATGTCTGAAGATGGTGATGGTTACTAGCCCATTTGCAATACAGAGGAGATGAGATGATGTTGAGGGACAATTCTGTAGCAGCCATGTTGAAGCCCGTGGGCAGCCACCCCATAGTCACGTTGGGCGTGGGAGCAGGTGCTGTGTCTGTACAGAGCACTGAAACAGTCATATGGAGGTGACTGTCACATCAGCTAAAACCAACAAAATAAGGATTAGTCATTTCTATTTTTTCAGCACAGCTCACTCTTTTCTCTGTCCATGAGACAACAGGTGTTTGTTGTTAGAGGCAAGTTATGTTCCTGGTGGATGCCAGACAAGAGAAAGTTCTAAGAATAATAATTTTTCATTGTGAGGAACAAGTCAACACTTCTCTAAATGGAGGAACTCTAGTTCAGGTGCTTTCTGGCCTTTCCCATGGCTCCCTCAAAGTGGAGGAAGAGCACAGGCACTCAAATTTGGAAATATCAGTGAACTGATCTAAAGGGATCCTAAAAGTTCGCTCAGTGTCATGAGCAGGCAGAAGCATTGGCAGTTCAGGGAGGTTAGACACCTAATATTGAGCTGGCAAAAATGTAATCACTGTACCAAGATTTATATCAGCTAGAAGGTTTTACCAAACAGAGCAGGGAGACTTCTAGGCGAAATGATGATGTTGCTTAGTTTTTATGAAGGCAGGTCCTTTTGTCACATGCACCTGTCATGTCTAAAATTTAGGATGAGAATATTTAAGTATATACCTGTCCCCTGGAAGTCTGATTTGTAATATAATGTAGGACGGTACCAAATAGGGTTGTTGCTGGTTGTTTTTTCCTTCCAAATGGCAATAATTTCCCATTACAAGCTGAAAACCTTGGGAAAGTACACATAAAAAGTAAAGGTTGGATTTCTTTTTTTAACTCTAGCAGCTGGCTGCCATTTGTTTGAGTGCTTGACTTGTTTCTTTTAAAATGTGATTTATTTGGAAGAGATTTTTCTGTGGCACATTGTTTCCCCTCAGGCTATTTCTGAGTCTGTAGCACTGGAGATGTTGGTTAATGAAGACAGATGATGTTCCCAGCCCCCAGGCTACTGTTTTTTATTTTTCAATACCAGCCTTTGCATCAAGGAGTGAACAGCAGCAGAGACATTCTCTGCTGACAGCAGGGTCTTTGTTTTGTTTTCCAAGGTTCTTCCTTAATGGGAATATAAAAATTGTGTTTCTATACTTATATGTTGTAGGAACTTTAAGGAACAGTATTAGTTGTAAATGAAATGTTGAAAACAACCATGTCCAGCCAAACTAATGAGTGTAACTGTGCCATTCCCTCCTTTCCTGTACTTTTCCTATCATTATTTGATACAGAGTGATGGAGTAGAGCCAGGAATAAATGAGTTTTGCTTCTTTGAAATCAGTGAAACTATACAAATGGATTTTTTTTTTTCCCTCTTGTGTGAATGTTGTTGAAGTATTTTGTAATTTTTTGAGGGAGGCAGACAATATGTGTGTTTGCACAGCAAACATCACGAGGCTTTGGGGCTTAAGTGAATGGCTGGAATTTGGCTAGCAGATTAATACACTTATGTGATTTTCAGGATTTCAATATTGGCCACTTAACTAGGTCATTTGGGTCTCTCACACAGTATGTATACCATTATTTAGTATCTCAGCTGAGCTCAGATGAAACTGTGGTATAATTTATTTTAAAAGAACAAGAATAATGGTTTCCTAAAAAATGACATAAACATGCTGAAGTCACTTCAGTTCTGCTTACTTTCTAATCTAACTGATCTAATATTTAAATACAGATGTTTCTCTTTGAATGGGGAAAATACAAAGAATTTATTTTAGAAGATGTTCCTATATATGACTTTGCTTTCATGAGCACATTTTTGTTAATATTTTGTACTTTTGATATTAACATTACAGCTTCTGCAATTTTTCTCATTAGGCTATTTGCAAAAATATTCATGAAAAGCAAACAGAAAGCTGTCAATTAATTTAAAATATACATGTATATTCATTTATGTTCACTTGGCAAAGTTAAATTATATAATTGTTTTATACAATGCAGGGTTTAAGAGATTAAGACTGAAAGATGGAACTCTGTATTTAAAAATAGTTATGCTTTCATTTTGTTATGATTTTGTAGCTTTCTATTTTCTGAGACTTTGCTATATTTTAATTGCATATAATTAGTTTACTGCTATAAGCAGAACACTTCAAGAAAAAATATCTTAAGATGGTTAAAGTCTCACAGAGAATAATCATATTTGCTCCCTTGAATCTAAGCACTTCAAAGTTAAAAATTCGAAGACATAAGAATCTTTGAAGAAGGACTATCTGAGAAATGTGGAGATCAGTCTACCTGCTTATACTTCCTTCCTAGTCCTATAGAGATACAGGAAATTCAGGGATAACATTACATATATGCATGGAATCATCTTTGAAGCTTGAAATCCTCTCAAAGTCAATGATAATTTGTAGCTAACTTCAATAGAATCACAATTTGATCCACTTTATGAACTTTCTAGTTGTAAAAAGGTCCATGAAATGGGGAGAATAAGGGGAAAGCCCACTCAATTATGGGGAGTAAAAGCACCAAGCAGTATTTTATACTAAAGAAGCTGAATTATTTAAATAATAATTTAAGTATTAGAAAAAACCCACCATGGTTTGGAATCTTGTTTGCTTTAGTCTTTTTGCAATGATGAACTACCTACATTTGCTCAAAATGACTAAAACTGAAAAGGCATTTTGCTAGTGATGTTTATAAGCTGCTGAATTCCATAGGATTGCCATGCTGAAATGCTGGATTTCTTCTCTAGTACGTAGTTCTTTAGGGGAACTTGTAGAGTGAAATAGTAACAAGAAGCTTCTTTCTTCTCTGTATTTGTAATATCACAGGACAAAATTAGTTAAAAAGATCTATTCTGGAAAAGGGCACATCTGGTTGAAGAATGATAAAAGTAGAAAAAGCTACAGTCCTCTTACAGGATTTTTCTCTATTAACTGCTGGCAAGCACATTTTTAAAATAATTCTTTTCTTCCCTTCTTTTGTACCCCAACATCCCCCTTTCATGTTTGGGGGACAGTGATGACACTTAACAGCTAAAATCAGGAAACCAGTGAGGCTTTTGTTATGTTCTCCTAAATCAGTGGTATTTGGGGTGGTTGGTTTTAATTAAGAAAATTATTTGCAAAGGAAATATTTGGAAACACTAAAGCAGTTACAAATCAAAATGTTGGGTAAGTTGTCCTTAAGTAGGTGTGCATGAATAAACTTCCCATTTATAAGGTGTACTCTAGTGCTTTTTTTGAAAGTTCCTTATACTTCTCTCAGTTTCCCACCATTTTCCAGTTCATCTATCCCCACCATGTGTTAACTCTTCTCACTCTCTTCTCCCTATCGGAGTGTGGAGATAGTAATTTTGAGGTTCAACATGACCTTTGCAAGACAATGTTCTTGAACAAGCTGGAAAGGAGACACAGTGAGGTCCCTCCATCCTGAGTAGAGCTGACAATAAATCACGTTTTAAAAAGTTCCTTTCATGGAAAAATCAGAGTCCAGCTATATTAATTCAAGACATAAGGCTGAGTAAGATTTTTAAGTCAATGAAATTTCTCCTGCATTGGAATTTGCAGGGAACAGACTCAGTATCAGCAGAGAGTAAAAAGCAGTTTCAAAAAGGTGCATGATTGCTCAGCTTTTTCTGATGGATTCTACTTCAGATTATTCTACTTCCTGCATTAAACTCATGGAACTATGAGCATCAATTACTTATTTCATGGCTTTTGGACAGGGAAAGATCATAAGAGAGCCTTGAATATGTCTCAGGCTTTTCCAAATTCACTAAACTAATTTTTCTGAATTCAGGTTTCCCCTCCTCAACCAAAGAATGGAAGTACAGAAATAATGTGTAATATTTCTTTGAGATCCAATCAATAAAAAAAGACAAGTATATTTAAGCCTATATATATATATATATACACGCAGTACTATCCTAAAAATATGGTCAAGCTAATAGAGGTATTCCAGTTCTTAATTTTTCTTCAATTTGTCTCCTGTGTAGCTATTTGATACTCAAACAAGTTTCATGTATTGGTTGAAGTTTCTTCCTTTTGGTCACTGACCTCCACCCACTCAGCCTCAGACCTTTTAGTCTTCCACTTCTGAGCCTGCCATGGTTCTGTGAACCTTTTGTGAAACTTAATGTTCAGTGGGCACAGTGTTGGCTCCCAGGCATATGAGCTTTAGTGAATTGCAAACTGAAGCACTGCATTTATTTCAATTCACTTATCAATGATAACTTTGTTCCATGACATGCAGCTAAGTAAAAGTGGAAGGAAAGAAATTCCTTCTGCAGGGGAAAAAAAAGTGGCTAGAACAAAAAGAGGTAAAAAAAGGGAAGAGGCCAGAAAAATATCCAAGAGCATTTCCCAGAGAAGAGTAGGCCTTTCATTATGATAAAAGGGAATCTGAGGGTATTTTCTTAATGACACTTCCAACTTCTCAACTTTTCACAAAAATACAATGGCCTCCAAGGGGAGGCTGGTGCTTTATGTCCTCTTCCATCAAGCTGAGTTTCTCATTTTTTCTTATGGGTCCTGGCCTTTTAAATCATTCAAGGGGGTGTAATTCCTTTTGTTAAAGAAAAGTCTCACTGAAA
This sequence comes from Coloeus monedula, assembly GCF_965178545.1. Classification (NCBI taxonomy): domain Eukaryota; kingdom Metazoa; phylum Chordata; class Aves; order Passeriformes; family Corvidae; genus Coloeus; species Coloeus monedula. The sequence goes on along the minus strand of NC_138795.1, from coordinate 12,235,537 downwards.
ATCCCTATGTATATTAGCAAAAACTTCTAAAACCAGCAGCAGCAGCAAAAAAATTTCTATGAATGCTTTCTGAATTTTTTTCTTTGAATAAAACCTTGTTTTGACAAAAGCTTTTTGAGCACCCTGGTTTTAGTTCAGTGAGTGATATATGGGAAACTCTGCCTCAGCTGCACTTTCTTCTGAAATTTATAAGCATTCTCAAAGTTTTACTTTTTTGACCTTGAGTTGACTTTGAGCTGAATGCTTTAGTAGTTGCTCATGTTTCAAATAAGGTACAAGTGCCCAAGCACAGAGTTCATCCCCTCTGAGGACTTTCAGGTGAACACTCATGACTTTGGGAGCAGCCTTTCACAGCTTCTTCTCATCTGCCACTGCAGTTCAGTGATTTCCTCACTCCCAAGGAAGAAACATAAGCAATTAATCAGAAGAGATCAGTAATTCTTCTGGTTGCCCTAAGTGACAAGTTCAAAATAAACAGGGGTATGGTGACACTGTTTAGGCTTGAGCAGAATAGATGATGACAGATTATTTATGAATTGGATTGAAACAACTCCTTTCCCTTGTCTGTCCCATTTTCCAATGGAGCAAAACATAATTTTATAAGTAGTTCTTATGACCATTACTGCAATGCAACTTGTTCTGAGTTTTATCTAAGGGGAAACTGCATATTTTTGCAGGGAACAGACTGTGACCCACAAGGATCATTGAAATCCAGCTACTGGCCCTGTACAGGAAAACCCCAAGAATCCCACCATGAGACTGAGAGCATTGCAAAACATGGGAGCTGTATAAATTTTATAAAATTGTGTTATGACTGCACTGGCACTGTTACACCATTTGTTACTGTAGATGAAGTTCTGTTTGTTTTTAGTGGAACCATAAATACAGGTGGTAAATGAAAAGGTAGGAAAGTTCACCAATACAGAACCACCTGAATTCTTTAGGTGAATGTTAGAAAAAGCAATAAGCATTTCATTATGTTTAGATAGCTAATAACACAATGTGTCAAAGTTTAGAAGAATAGGGGACTGCCTCTGAGAAGTGGTGGCTCAAGGGCTGTGGTAGATTATGAACTGAATAGGGTAAACATGGTAGCCAGAAAAAAGTAATGTATCATAATGTATTTTTCACATGGTTACCAGATTGTACTCTGTCTCTATTTGTTGTTCCAGTTGGCAAGTATGGAGCAATAGAAAAAAAACAAGGTGTCTGGGTATAAACATTGGGGTGTTTTGAGTGTCTGAAGTTAACTCTGAGGAAAGAGTATTGAAGCTTTAGGGCAAAAAAAGCAGCAGGCATCGGTAAAATAACAGCTGTTGAAATGAAATTTTGTGGTAGGGGAGCTGTATTTCACCAAAAGATAAATGTTTGTCTTGTAGGAAAAGAATAATAAATTTACAGAAAAAAAATATTGCAATTGGATTCATCCAAATATGAGTTGAATATTCTCATTGATTTAAGCTCAATAACTAAAAACATGTAAGATTTCTTTATCTGTGGAAGGGAAGGTAGCAGTGTGAAACCAGATTGGAGTCATTTGCCTCCCTCTCTGCGCCTGTGCTGTTTAAATAAATTGCCCAGTAGTTTGTCTAATATGGACATGAGATGTCTGATGGCTGGTTTTGTGCCATCTCCTGGAAGAATCAAACAGGCTGGAAACCTGAGTACCTGTTTTTAGTATACCACATCCACTTGTAGGGAGCAAAACAAGGATGATTAAACCTAGAGAAGAATTAGAGACAGGGTATGAAAATATCAGAGAAGGAGCATTTATGTTTTGTGGTCATTTAGATATTGAGGCTTTGGTGAAAAAGGTGGAAGTCAAATATATCTTCTGTCTTTAAACCATTTGTAGCTAATGTTCATTGTTCATTTGTGTGTGTTAGTAGGTTAATCATTGTTCCCAGTTGGTTGGTTAATTGTCAGCAATGTTGAGTTTATTGAGAAAAATAAAGAAGGGAAGGAGTACAAAGATAAAAACTTGAGAATTCGAGAAAACACTTGAAGTAAATTCTGTGGCCTTCCTGAATGTCAAAAGGCAGTGGGTGTCCTCTTTGACATGGTTCTTGTTGGGCACTAAAGAAGGACACACATGGTGTTGCAGATCCACAAACTCTAATGGCACAAGGCACTGGGAAAGGTATGACCTTCCCCACCTTCCTGCCATGGGTAGACTGAACCCTGTGGTATTTTTAGATATTTATGTACCCTCTAAATGAGAATTCTATGAGACATTCTAATAGATGACCTAATTTACATGATCAATCATTATTTATGCATTTGTTTTCAGAAATTGCAGCTAACAGCTTGATTGCAAATGCTAATGCAGAAGAACAAAGTGAGTTTTAAGAGGTTATGAATTTGTGTTATTGACTTAGGTTTGCCCACTCTGCACAGTCTCTCTAGTTCTCTGACAAAAGCACAATAAATATGCTTTGTATGCTGATGCCCTTTCTGTTTGCTTTAAGTCCTGAATGAACCAGGGTTAGAGCATTGCTCAATAGATCCAGGTGTGTCACTTCTAATGATGATATGGAGCAGGCGGCTTTAAATTATGGGTCTGTTTCAGTTCAAATTAAACCAAACTGAAAAATTGCCAATTTTTGTTAGGTGATTTGGTGTTTGTCCTGTGGTTCTTGGGTTTTTGTATTCCAGCTACAGATAATACAGCTTAAACATTTTGAACATGGGTAGTTTAGCTAAAACAAGAGCTTTCACTGATCTGAAGCATTTTATGAAACTTCAGACTTTAAAATCACAGCAAGAAAACCATGGAAAAGTCTCAGAATTTTTGTCTATGGCTTCTGTCCTCGTGATGGAGTACTGAATGATCATGTATAATGCTACTGAGTGTTAAGTGTCTGAATAACTACACAATCTGTATTAACAATCTTTCTGTGATTATATAGATATAGCTAATTCATACTTACTGTTTTATAAAAACCTCACATATACAATAGAACAGACATAAAAGACTCAATTTGTCATCTTGTGATTCTGAAAATAGTTGGGCTCTACAGTTCAAATGCTTCTGAAAGCTGAATACAAAATGCACTTCACATGTATATATTTATCATGAAAGCTTGTAGCATTTTTTGTTTCACTTATTTTCTCACTGTTTCTTCTTTTCTTGAATGTCCTTCAATTCTGGATGATAAACTAACATGCTGAAACTCAGGAATGTTGGGAAAATGTAGCATACACTCTCTTGATAACACAATTCATCTTACTTGGTGCTTGAACTTGGGTCTTATTTATAGAAGAATAAATTATTTATTTACTAATCCACACAGTCTACCCTAATTTGTTACTTTATCTCACAAAGAATAATTAAATTCCATCTAAACATCTTATCGGTTAATCCTTCCTAGAAAATGAGCTCATTAAATTAGTGTAGAAGGGTATTTTGTGTCACAAATCCTTCTCCTGGTTGAATAAACAGAGCTTCATTTATGTTGCTGAGTAGGAACATTTTTAATTTCTTGGTGATGTTTTAATTATGACTGCTGATGCTACAGTTAGGAGCACAATGAAATCAGCACAGTAAGACAATGCCATTCCCAGACTGTGTCTAGTTGTCACATTCCAGAATACTTAGATTTTTCTTTCAGTCCACATGAGAACACATGCACGAGGGGAAACACAGAGGTAATTTTTAAGCAAAGAGAGCAGTAAATAGGGCCAATGGTGTAAGTCCAAAATGATGTGATCTTATCTGTAATTGTCACTTCATGGCTGCTTTTGTTTCTTATGAGTATCAAGCTGGTTCTCTGGACTAGTTACTGGGGATTGAATTCAGTGAACAAAATTCCTAGAATATATCAATTTAAACATTACTGTTCTAGTGAGACCCTTGTTGAAGGCCAGGAATTGAGAGAAGGTGTGAAAATGCATTTGGTGATTTCCAGCTACACTGATACTTAAACAGAAGAGTGCTTTTTTTTGTGTCAAAGAGCTGGTTAAAAAAATTAGTTTTCAAGTTGCCTTGAAAAGTCAGTAAGACCACAGTAATTTCTTCACAGTACTTTGAACAACATAGTATGGTCTCTACTTATGATATGAATAATGATAAAGGCAGGGAGAATTAATAATCTCAGGCATTATCTATAAGGCATTCATGAAGAACAGGTGACAATTCCTGCTTACTTCCCTTTATTTGAATAAATAAAATATTACATTGTCAGAAGTCTAGCAGAGGAAGACATTCTTAATTTTAGAAATGTTCATTTCCAGTATTCATTTCCCTTTTTGTAGTTCATAAAATTACACTACATGTATGCTTGCTGCATATTTGCATACACTTGTTTTCTTTGCATATGCTTTTTCAACATTTTAAGCTATTGCACAGATACTCATGAAGTGTGTTATTCTGTGTAGGTGAACTCATTTAATTTTTCATTCCTGGATGATTTCATTCATCTATAAACCTCACTAGATATCTCTGCTATGGAAAAGCTGACTATTTCTTTAAATGCCTGTCTTCAAAATAAATAAAGAAGCATGTACAAGAACAAAGTCTCAGTGAGCTAACACTAGTCTGATTACTAAAGAAATTCAGATTTCTATTACTTTTTTTCTTTAGTCTCTTTGAATATCTGTTCTAAAGAATCCTGATTATGAACCAGTCTGACAGCTGTCAATCACAGGCTAACTGGAGTGTAACTGTGCAAAGAGCTTGGACTCAGTTATATGTTGAAAAAAATGCCTTAGAACTAACCTTGACTTCTTGTATCTTAAAGTCAAAAGAAGGAAATATGTGTTTCAGTTGGGGTTTTTTTTAGGACCATATCTGTTGTTTTCAGAATGTTTTTTCTGTAAGGTAAGTAAGATATGGAGAAAGAAAAGTAGATGCTTTTCTACTTTTCTTTCTTTTTCAAGCAAAAAGAATGCAGATTTTTCTTTTATGAATAAGTGTTAAGGATAGAAATAATGACTTTAAGGTGCCCTGCACTGTAACTGCTCTGGAGCCATTGTGGGTTAGCAGAATTTTCCAGGTCATTTATGATAATCCTTTTGTTATAGCAAGATTGGTAGAGTGATGCAAAAAGTGAACTAAGATCACTTAAGTCTATTTATGACAAAGGCTATAGCACTTTGATTATCATGGGGATTCAGGAGAGACTGATTTTGTATTTGAGTGGCAAGGTCTGTCGGGGGATGGAGATTAATTTTATAAAGAGGTTATATGCAATCTCTCTCGAATCTTTGGATGATTGTTCCAGCAAAGCTGGAAAGCGAGCCTCCAATCTGTTGTCTCAGCATCTTTCAGTGTCTGAAAAGACATGGAGATAATCAGTGATTCGGATGGGGTGGATGAGGTAGGGACGTGGCGGGGGGAAGAGTCTAAGATGTAGTTTTTATATTCTGAGTGGGATGGAGATACAGTATAGTATAGAAGTGACACTGGGCAAAACTTGGAAGAATTGTTTCTCTTATATTAATCTGCTCTTATCTGTGTGTCTGGCTCCCTTATCAACCTTTCTTTCTCTTCCTTTGCTAATGGTCATTTCCTGGAGAACTCATTTATGTAAAAGTGCCTTTTTCAAGGAAGCCACAGTATTGTCTGGGGCTCTAAGCTGTCTGTTGTGCTGACGGAAACTCATGGCGGGCCAAATCAGCATTTACAAATATCTCTTTGAACTGGTCATCAGTCAAGATGACACAGAGGACTCCCAGACTGGTCTGCTCATGTGCTTCTCATCAGTGTGTGCCATGATGGAGAATTAACCCTAGAGGCTTACACTTGACATGTCAGCAGGATTTGGTGATGAAGCAGATTAATTTCCTCACTTCAGATTGGGAATTTGGCTTTTCTGATAAATAATAATTCTGCCTTTACAGAGGGTATCCCAGTAGGGCAATTAATTTGAATTTGCTGCATAATATTAATTGGTTTAGTCAACGTGCTTGATTACTGCTTCTTAATGAAACAGGTAGCATGTCATTTTATGTATAGTTGTTCAAACTACTGCGCAGATTCCTTGTTTGTACCACATATTTTAATCTTTCCTTTTCTATCAGAGACAGTTTTTAATTTTAATTTACTATATTTAAAAAATTAATTCTGATCTGTATTAAGTCATATGATGTATATTAGTTGTGTTGCTCAGGCACTGTGGGATAAATTCTCATTTTTTTTTCAGCTTTCTCATCCAGAATTGAAAAGGATTTCTGTATTTAACATCCTATTGCTGTAGATGGAAAAAAAAAGCAGGTACCACCAATTCTTTTTATTTATTTTCTACTTCAGTTCGTTGGAGCTTTGATTCTAATTTTCACTTTCCTGCTTCATGACTGCATTGTATTGAGCAGTAGCTCCCAAATTCCTAACCATGTCAGTTTGCAGCAGCATAAGCCTAGACCTCATGTCAGCACTTTTACTACTTGCTTTTGTGTTTCGTTTTCCCACTTTGGGCTTGTAGGTTTTTATTGCTAGGTAAAAGGATCCTGCACTCATCTGCTATGTCTATCAGCTAAGCCCAGGAAGTAAAATGATACTATAATCCACTTCAAATCACATTATAAAAATCCTTATTAATTGAGGCTTTGTCTTTAATCACCTCATAAGATTATGATAGAGTTTTGCCTAAAAACTGCCACCCAAGCTGTCAACTGGGCCACTGGATCTCCCTGGAATCCTCTATTTCTATACAATTGAACATGTCACTTCATTAAAGTTTTAATTATATTTATATTGGCTCAATTACTACCCTAGCAAAATTTTGTGATGTAGCTGGAGAGGGTCCTAATTCAAATCACTACTTAGGTCTTGCTTTCTTAACATGAATCAAAAATGTAGAAATACAAATACAACTAAAGTACTGGGATTCAAGAATATTCTCAAATCTCTTTACTGGTGGATGGAAGCTTATTCCCTCTTATTTTTTTCTGCTGCAGCTTGTTTGAATCTTCCTTGTATTGCACATAGGGCTTTTTTACTTCTTAATACTTTCCAGCTGAATTTCTGAAATCCATTATCTGTGCTGCTTTTTTCTTCCTCTTTCTTTTTGTCTTTTCTACAGAATAAATTTTTTATACTATTCAGTATAAAATACAAGACAGACTGCAGATATGATAATGTTTTATATAGCAGAATACACCTAACATTTATTAACTTTATTAACTCATTGAAGTTGAGCAGGATTTTATTTGTCTGCTATCTATTTCTTGTGAATCATTTGATAGCCCAATAATAGTATTGCTACATTATCAACCTTGTATTTTAGTCATCATATATAGACCCACGTTTTTTGCATAGCATCTTATATCCTCTATTAACTTAGAAATAAAATACCAACATCATCTCATCAAAATATGTTTTAGAGCAAAAATATATTTCTCAAAATAAAGTATAAATATACCTTTTAAAGAAAAAAACCTTAAGGAGCACAGAAAGTAAAATTTTATGTTTCAGTATTTACCAGGCTATTTTTTATACTGATGTGTAAAAATATATTCACATCTTGCACATCATATGGTTGGATTGTATTCAGTTTAGACTAGAGTAATTGCACATTGGTCTTCCTGATTCAGGTTTCTCAAATGGTACACTAATGATTCATAAAGAGTAGACTACTCAGAGGTTGATTCTGTACCTGCTGAGTACCTGCTCATTTAGTATCATCTAATCCGAGTAAATTCCAGTATTTGTTTAACACTCACTAGGGTCAAACTCATTTCTCCAGTTTTTAAGTCCAAATACAATTTATCATAGGGAGGAAAATTATATTAAAAAATCCAAAAACCAAAAGGGCGTTTATATTCATGCCACAGATCCAGTTTGGTAATTCAGCATCTTACTGACAGTAACAATACACTTTTGCTCCAGAAGATAATTTTTTAATCACATACAAAGGCTGTGTTAGTTCAGGATGAAAGTCTCAGAATGGACTGGAATGCAACAACTACTTAGTTATTCCTTTCTATGTCTTACTGTCTCCTTTGACTAGATTGGACATGACTAAATGGGGTGGGTTTTTTGGTATTTAGGCCATATACAGTTGTTACAAGTCAGAGCTCTGGGGCACTGCTGTCCCAGGACTACTGCTTTCTAATTCTGACATAGGTTGCCTGCAGCCACAAAATCATTCCACAAGCTCCTGTGTTTCTTAATCCCATAGTCCCTTGTGGCATGAAACAATCTGTCATCTCACTTTTTTTCCTAAGTCTTTTCCCTATATCTTGTCCTAACAAGTCTTGGCAAAAGCAAGAGTGAAACAAAAGCATGCAATTGAAGGTTTAGCAAAATTGAGGTGAGGGAATCTGCAAGGGAATTCTAGCTCAAATGTTCCATTAATATCAATGAGAACAGAATTTCCATGATTTGTTATTTTAACAAGATCTGTTGAGAGTGAAATTCAATACATTTCAGCCTACGTGAGTCAAGAGCCCAGACTGATTTAGGCACCCACATTTCAGTTGCTAGCTGTGGTTTAGATATCTGGCCATCATGTGCTCAGTCATCATATTTGGCCACCTTAGCTTTCCTAGTTCATGACAACTCTGTCTAGGTATGCACAGCTTGAAAAACAGCTTTGTAAAAAACTCCAGGACTGTAAAGCAAATTATGCCCATACAATAAGAATTTGTGGAGAAAAGAGGAGAAGAAAGTGGCAAATGAGTGAAGAGTTCTGCCTCTGTGTACATGCTGAAATATCCACTTAGAATCAGACTTCCAGATTACGTGAATCAATGTAATTCACGCATTTGAGTAGCTCACCATTTATCTCCATGCGAAATTGGAACACATTTTTGGGGGTTACTGAGATGGACATCGATCATGAGGTGCTTGCTCTGGCTCATTTAAAACTGTGGTTATGTTGTACATATGGCTTTAAGTAAAAAGGAAAGCTTGAAGTGAGTGTCAAACCCAAATTTTCCATTGGTTTCCACAGAGTTTAGGAGAAACTGTGGTTCCGTGGTTCTGTTCATCCGTCTCAGGAAATTATGCAGTGTCGTATTCCGTGCATGTCAGAAACTGAAATATTATAATTTATGACTTAAACATTTTCTTGAAGGACTTTTAAAACTGTATTACAAAAGCTGTAGAAAAGACTACTGCACCCTGAATGGGGCCCTGAGTGAGGCCTTACACGGATCGCTGATGAAGGTAAGATAAAGTAACAACTCAGGGCTGGGGACATTCACGAAGCACAAGCTCAACACCTCCAAGGTGGAGACCACAGCCCCAGGGCTATCAGCTGCCAGGCTTGCACAGACCCTCCAGTACCCGGTGGAGGGAGGACAGGCTTTGAGTATCTTGGAAAGACCTCTGGTCAGAGGCGCAGTGACTGCCCATCCTCCACTGTGCAGAGGAGCCTGTCTGAGGGGTCCTCACCGGGGGGTGCGAAGCTTATCCACAGCAGAAGGGGGTGACATGGCCCATCACAGGGGCCCCCTCAAAGGGGTCCCCAGACCCTGCACCAGCGCACCAGAGATGATGCAACAGACCCTCGGTGTTGCAAGGGACAGTGTCAAGCTAGCTCCTGCAAGAGAGGCACGTGGGTGTTCCCACCTGGCCCAAAGTGTATATTAATACACGGGATTCTGTACTCTCTGGCGTGTGGCGGTGTGGCAATGGGGGACCCTCACCACCAGCAGACCAGATGGAAGGGAGCAATGAGACGTCGTTGGGACCCTCGGATGGGTGATCTGCTTCCACCTAACCCCTGTCACCTCTCCCTGTTCCCCCACCCCCCATGCACACTCCTTCCCTCCTTCCCTCCTTCCCTCCACCTCTTTTACTATTAAATACATCAATTTTTTGGCGTCAACATCTAACCTCATTTGGTTTTAATTTCATTTCTGGGAATATTTTGAATCTTCTAAGTTCTTTCCGGTTTATGCTCAGAGACTTAGCTTTCTTTGCTTTTCTGGGTTTAAACCAGATCGCAACAGTGCATGAATCCTGTTGTGTTGCAGGTGTCTAGACAGAAAAGTTTAAGTGCAAATTAACACTGAAGCTATGGCAGATAGAACACTCACTTGAACTTGGGGAGAAAATTCATATATATGTGTATAAATTTAAAAAAATGTTAACAGCATTTTAATAATTTGATTAGAGATTTAGAACTGTTTCATTAGGGTTGAGAGTTCCTTATCATCATCCCACAATTTAAGCTCTAAATACACATATTTAAGACATAGTTATTTTTCCTCAACGACTTTGTGCCCTTGGCAGAGTCCCAGAGCTGATGCAAATTTCTCTAAGGTTCAGCAGGTTTTGCACTCTTTCTGTTATGTTAGCCATGGAAATATTTTTAATGTATTTTATAGAGATAAACACTCTACCATTCCCCCCCAAGCCCCCCCCCCCAAGCAAACAGTAATTAGGAGCAATGAAAAATAATCTGTTTTTTCTGACTTGCCAGAAGACTGTTCAGTATTTACTGAACAGCAGTCTCACAGCATCCTCCTTGGAACATTCAAGAGCCATAAGGCAACTGGTTGTATTTAGTAATCTTCTGCATCGGTAGTTTTGCCTTTTGGGCTCCAGAATTGATTTTCCTCATCTTGGTGTATTTTTACAGCTCTGCCCCTTGACCTCTGTTGCTCTGCACTGGCCAGCAGTGACATGAGTGGCAAAAGAAATATAAGTCAGACTGGTGATTTCTGCAACATTGGAAGTGACAACTGTGGAGTAGAACTGATGGGTAGAGTGAGTGGAGACAGTTCTTTTGAAATATATTACAGCTGGGAATCAGTCACCACACAGAGACCATTCAAACTTAGGAAACTTTCTTCTTTATGAAGAAATTCACTGCAAGTAAGGGAAGGTGCCTACCCTGCAACCACAAAACCCAAAGGCTGTAGAGACATTTTAGGCACCTGCTAAGAATTCCATAAACTGTGTGAGAACCATCTATCTCAAAAATCATAATGTCTTGGATTTTTCACTAGAAACATGCTGGGGTGAAAAAGCCTTCCACAATATGTATTTTTGTTTAATTTAGAGTTCTTTTAAAGCTGACTTAGCCACAATATGCTTGTGTGCTATTGCCTAGTATGGGCTAGACTTTTGGGTATTGATAGCACATTCCAGTACTGAGACTTCTAATGTACATGAACATTACCATTACTGTGGTGAGATTTCCAGCTTTTCCACCCTTTTTCTAATTACCTGCCTCTTAGCTCTTTGTACAGCATTCACTGCTGAGAAGTCCCAATTGCACACCACAGAGCCTAGCTGCTATTAGAGACAATAGCAGTAATACCTAGCTGGTACCTGACATTTTTTCTCAGCAGAATATAAAGGTCATTGAAGAAGCCAGGGAGAACAAAGTGAGTAGATACTTGCATAATTTTTTCAAATCCGGTGAAGCGCAAACAGTTCTTCCTCTTAAAAGTCATTTATTTAAAGAGGGAAACATGGGCATTAGCAAGCAACTTGGCATTATTATTGCTATTTCACGTTATTGACAAAGCAACTTAGATATCTGTGTTCACCCAGAAAAAGACTTGGTAATTTGAGTCCTTGGACAGTTAAACCATACCTAAGCCTTTGGGTTATATCACCTAAAATATGGTAGTGTGACCATGGTGAATTTTTTCTCGACTGTGTGGAAGTGGACTGAAGGTTATGTTCAACTGAGCAATTTCCTGAATCTCAGACATCCTGAGTTACCAGTTATTGCAGCCAACAGGTTGTGATCTGGTCTGCCTGTTTTTTTGCCTGCAGAAGTCTGAGTTTCTTGGGCAGAAAACTGTTGGCATACATCCAATGTTAATGGTTTCTTGGCCTTTCTGAAACACTTGGTTTAACTGTGGAAATAATCCAGTTAATACATTTAAATAAAAATTACTCAGAGGTAGGGAATAGTGTTTCTTGTGAGATCCATTTGTCTGCCTTTGGAGCAAAGACTGTTCAAGGACAACTTTGTGTCCTTTTCAACCTCATTGTTCAGTGGTGCCACAATGTTCCTCCTGAGGGGACCACAGAGATAGCCCCACACCAAGGCTGAGGATTTTCCCCAGAAAGCTGTGGCAGGCACAATCCTACTCTGTGTCAGGTCACTCCTGCTGGGAGACTGTTTGGGTCGGGGCAGCCAGGCAGGGCAGTGGGCAGGGGAACATTTTCCAGGTGGTTTGGGCATGCAGGCACTGGCTGCTGGTGAAACCCAGGAGTCATGGATCAGTAGCTGTGGCATCATTTCCTCCTCCCTTCATATAGGTGCACATCTGCTGCTTGCCAGCCAGCCTCAGCCTGTGTTAAGCTGCTTCAGCTCTGACTTTACACCTTTCTTACCTTAATTATTCCCTCTGGTGTTGTATGGGCAAAGTTCCTTTGTGTTATTTTTCTCTGTGTGCACTGATGAGAATTGGATGTCCATTCTAACTATGCAAAGTACACTCTGTGTAATGGGTCAAGTGCTAGAGCTGAGATCTCAGGCAGGTTCTTTCCTGTTCCTACATAGAAACTAAAAGTAGTAGAAACAAGTTATATTTTCCATCTAAGATTGTTATGTGATTCATTGCAATTCTGTTTGTTCTGTGTTAGTTTCTGTTCACGATCCTTCACTGCACTGACCTTGATGTAAACTTGTTTTCTTTTATTCTTGCATACCATCCAGCTACAGTTATGGTGTGAAAAGAAATCAGTGATTATTTGCTTTTGCACTGACTGTGCTTTAAGATATTATCAGTCATTTTATCTTTTAAATATACTTCCCAGCTATTAAATGCTATATATAATAAAACAAAATAGCTAATAATCTGCGTAGCTTGCTTGCAATACAGAGATACAGTAGCTTGTCTGACATTTTTTAGAGCCAATATTTACCTTTATCACTGGTAAGTGCCTCCTGAGACTCATTATTCATGTAATTCCCATTAAGAGGCAATAGTAAAACAGCCTGTTGTCTTACAACTCTTGTTGTTAAGTACATTATGTTTAGTCATAAATACGTCAGCTTTTGTTACACAAGAGAATGTTATTTCTTATCTCTAGACATTTATAAATAAATGAATCATGTTTATTTATAAACTTCTTTCCATTTATTTCTTGCAGCAGCCAGATAAAACTGCTTTTCTTGAGGTACGTGGTTATATCTCTCGAAGCTTATTTATTCCTTTTGAACCTAAGGCTGTAACAAAATTAATATTCTTGCGCTTTTTATCTTTTACTTTTCAATTAACCAAGATGATATTTAAGAAAAAAAAAAGTTGTGTTGAAAGATAAATTCTGTCAATTTAGAATAATGTGGTAAAAATACCTCACAGAATTGAGTTACTTAATTGTTATTCCTACTGCCACTACTAAGGCCTGATATAGGAACATAAAAACTTGTGTCTTTGTCTGATCAATGGTTCCATGCAGATCTATGAAAACCCTCAATATAAATTTCAAGCTCTGTTATATAATTAATAAAATGTTTTGCAGCAATGTGAATATAACCTAGAATTCTTTGTCTCTTTCAAAGCCTTGAAACCCATGTTTCCATGGCTTCCCACCTAAGTATTTATGGTATTGTTCACATAGCTGCTATCGGAAGATTTTTAGCTGCATGCTCTGGTAAAATTCAGACTCAGAAAATTTTGTTTGCAGAACTTGCTGCACAATCTAATGATTGTGTTATAATTGCTTTTTAGCATCACCAGTATGCTTTTAAGAGTCATTCTGTACATGGAAAGAAATAATGAGGTCTTCAAAATCATCAGGCACCTGTTTCATTCTGCTCATATCCACTTGAAAGTGTTTTTGTTGTTTTTATTAACTCATTTGCTAGGAGCAGACCAGTGCTCTCAGGGGATTGAATGATGGATGGCTAGTCATCAACTAAAGCTACAATAAGCATCTGAAAGTGGACTTTCTGCTTTACCAGTTCTTTGTATTGGTTCCTGAGTTGTAGTGTATTCTATTACCATCCTCATGAGCTGTTGAAATCAGGTGGGGCAGTGTTTCCTTGCCTCCTCCTTCCAGACTATCTTTCTGATTAATGGCCCATCAGTGCCTTGCCTTGTGACTCATCATCCATTGTGAGATGCTCCACCCAGAAGGAGGAACCAAGCATTCCATCCTGGATATAATCTGAGATTCCAAACACCACAGGGACCTTTCCACTGGATTCCCAGAGGACAGGAGCTACATAGCAACCATTGGACTTTCCAAGGAAGAGCAGACCCTTTCTAAAGGATCACCGCTTCAACCGAACCACATCCATCACTCAGGAGGACTGCAACCACCATTTTATCAGACTGCTACCACCACCCTGACTAACAGGGTGTCAGGTTGTATCCTGATTGTCAGTTTAACCCAGTGTTTTCTGCCTTTATTTTTTTGATTTCCCTATTAAAGTGTTATTCTGACTTGGTGCCTCCCACTGGTTTGTTTTCAAACTAGTACAGTTGGCCGTAATGACCTTTCTCTTCTGTCTCAGTAGTCTTAAAATTATTATTCTCTATATTGTTTGGGATCTGTCTGTTCAAAAACTGTTAAACGGATGCAGAACTTTTGGCCCTGCAACCTTTGTTGGAAAATAAAGCCTAGGTTAGGATCAGAGATGAACATAGACATTGAAATTCAGGAACTCAGTGACCAGAACAGAGTTCCAATACATTTTTAGAAGCTGCTAGTGAAGTCATGGCTGGCATCCTCTGGAACTGGAAATTATTTACCGTTTCTGAAATCTTGTTATCTTTTGAGGGGTGAGCTGACATGGATGTAGAAGAAGTGCTTGCATGTGAGAGCATTCTGGCTTTGCAGCCATTAAACATTGTATCAGTACACTAATTACTCTCCCTTACACTGTTGTAAGGGGATACATTGCTCCAGCAACTTCATTAAAGTTTTCTTTATCTTCCACAGAGAAGATGAGAGAGGTTGGTCAGGAACAAGCTGGTAAAGGCGCTAATGGACCAAAGCCCCATTTTACTTGATCTAAATTAGCTGAGTTCCTACAAATCAGGGCTGGTGAGGCAAGGTAGGGATGTGTGCATCAATGGAAACCAAACCCTATCAAGCCTACAATGTTTTGACATTAATCTGTGTATTATTTTGTCATGTCCATGAGGCTTAGCTGAGCAATATGTGTAGCTACAAAAATACTTTACAAGACCATATTAAATATTTATTGTAAGATTCCTATTTCCTGACAAATGCATCACTATCTTGGAGAATGATGTCCCAGACCTTTTCATGCCTGCCATAGCTCCTCAGGCAGGAGAAGGAGGAAAACAGATGTTGAGTTTTGTGGGGTTTTGTACAAAAGAAAAGCAAAGCAAAACCTTGTCTGAAATGCCTCCTGAATTATTAAAATTAACAATTTCATCAAGAAAAAGAAATGAGTTATATTTGATTCTGTGTAATTGAAAAATGTTAGTTTTCTTTCCTAAGTTTATGTGCCTACAGCAGGTCCTAATAATCAGCAGAGGTTTTTACTATGACCTCCATTGTCTTTTTCTTTGATTCATTTGAAAGATTCTTGGCTAAAATCCATTTTACTGCTTTTATAAAGTATTTAATAAAAAGATACTTAAATTTAAGAAAAAGATCTCTCTACAGTAGCTTTACTATGTTTTATATTTGGTTTTGGATAACCATAAAAGATTTTCTTTTAATTTTTTTCTGGGATTTTTCATATCCTTGCAGTAAATTTGTTACATTAATATATGTCACTAAAATGGAGAGCCATCCTAGGAGCTTACAAACCACTTCTTCCAAGTGCGGTTCTGCTGCTATGGGAATAGCAGCAATGGAATAGGTTCTCCAAGTATGTGAGGTCTTTAAGAAACTTTCATTAATCCTATGGCAGCTGAATTATTTTTTTCCTATGAGGCATTGCAGTGATCTGGTGCTAAAGGATGATACATGTAAAATCAAACAAAGAGTGTAGCAAAGGTGGTGTGTGCTGGGCAGACAACAGCAAATCACGGCTAAACAAATTTAGCATCTTGGGGCTGGTTCAGATCCTTAGGCTTGTACCATTTGAGGCTGATCAAATACTGCATATATAAGGACACTAGAAAAGAAATTCATTGTATGTGTTTACATTCAAATGCCCTCGGCTGAAGAAAGAGTTCAGCAAACACATCTTTGCTCCCTTGAGAGCACATTCGGAAAAGCTGTGCCCTTTGTTGGTTGATCTGCAGGTTTTTGAGGGGAAGCATCCCTAGCCTTTGGGTAAGACGCCTGTAACAGCTGTGCTGGAAGTGCAAAATCCACTCAGAGCATCTTCAAAAGCCTTAAAGCAGTTTAATCAAATAAACTTATTAGCATCTGTGAAGTCATCCTGCCAGTTTGGGTGGGCCTATGGCCAGAGAGAATGAGCCTATAGAAGCTTGTGGTTTCAAGGCTTTTACCTCTCTTCTTGTATTTGACATAGTTTGCAATCAGATGGAACATGACAGCAACAGCTTGACAAGCTGATAATACACTTCACTTGCAAAATTCATGTGCTAGGACTGTAAACACTTTTTTTTTTAAGCTATGTCATGTTTATGCATATCACAAGGATTTTTTTCTTCAGTGGATCTGCTCTAGAAAGTCTGAGGAGATCTAGCATTTTTATATTTTAAAGTATGACTGATATTTTTACGGCCCCTAAGAATAAGTTTGACTTTGCCCAGTCACACTAATTTATTTGGACAGTCATTCAAATACAAAGTACAGGCTGAAAGAAGTTATCTTATTACTTGCTCCTTAAGGCATGTGGGCCCCATTTCCCTGACATTAGGGTGTTTCATAAGCTGTTATTATTTACCATATGGATGAAAAATAAAAGGAGATGGAAAGAAAATCAGGTTTTTTAGGTCTTAAGGGTCCAAGAGAAAGAATTTCATTCGAAAAGTCATTTGTGTTGTAAAAAAGGTTCTTGATCACTAAGAAAATCCTGCAGTAGCTTCTAGGGATGTTGCAAGGAAAACTGAAGGAGCTTCTGTTGATGTAATATCAGAACAAACACAGAACTCCTGTGTTGGAGTGTCATGCTGGACTGACTGGTAGCTGTGAATCTGTCATTATATGAGGCTGTTCTTCCACACTGTGAAACTGAATAGTGCTATATGGTTTTTTTCCTCTGAGTCAAATCTTGTTGCCTTTAGACATTTTGACTCATTTTTACTTGAGTAAAATTCTGCCTAAAAATGTCTGAGCAATGACAAAGCTGTGAAAATCCCCATGTATGCTCTGCATCTGGCTTGTGAACATAGGAGGTGGGTGTTCAAACACTTTCTTTACCATCCTCTTCCAGAAAAGCCCATGTGGGTTTTCAGAGGCATTAATCTCTATGGAGTCAGTTGTAGGAGGCAAGGAACAAGGATTCAGACTGCATTATCCTCATTCAAAATAGAGGAAAGCATAATAAATTAATAGAATATGAGTCCTTCCAGACTTTCCTTCCATTTTGAAGAATCCTTCTTTAGGAATCATGTTTAAGAACACTACGAACATTGTTATATACAAATATACACTTATATCAGCCTTTTGTATCCTCTAAAGCTGTATGTCTGCAATTGCTTGTCTCTCCCTACGTAAGAGGACAAGCCTTGCTTTCAAGGATATTTTCCGAGAAAATTTGAGGGCTGAATGCACTGGAAGGACTTTTCCTCTCTCTTTTTTTTCTATTTGAGGGAGAAAGAGGAGTTGAAAAGTAAAATTTTCAAGCTATACATATGCTTGTTTGAAAGCTATCCCTACAACTATTTTAATAAGTGAAATATTATTTTATACAGCCTGAGGTTCTTCTTCAACAGTCTCTTAGATTTGTGTGTTTATTTAACCAGTTAAATCTCTAGCTTAAATAGTTATATTTTTACTCTCAATCTCTGGTTAATCTGCCATTTTATCTGGGAGACAATGCATTTTATTTTGTTCCTACCTTATATTAAAGTCAATGTTGTGTACAAAACCTTAACAATTGTTCATCTGATGTAATTAATTGCCTTACTGGATACACATGGTATGGAGTGAACTCTTTTTTCTGAATGTCAAATTAGATTTGGGAAATGTTCCTGTTATATTTGTCCCTGGAAAACACTGTACAGAAAATCACATCTATTAAAAATGCACTCATTACCAAATTCAAACTAAGTTTTTGAATGAATAGCACCTAATCAAGCAATGTGTCATAAAATGCAGTAACTAAAGAAAACCAAAGTAAAACATTCACTTTCATTATTGAACATTTTTAGCTTTATTATTATAATAGAATTACAGTCTGACATAAAATAAAGAGCTTTTGCTAAACTCTGTAAAGCAATACATGCTTCTGCCATAAACAACCTCTATTAGATTTAGGTTTTATTGCCACATCACTGCACTGAGGTGCAATAAACATTCAATGTCATCTTTTTAAAATTATCTCAGGAGTAAACAGAAACTGTCCTCTATAAGAGTGTATCATTATTTTCAAGGAAGACTTACTATTATTACATGGTTTAGCAAAGCATTGTAAAAAAGCTACATAGAGAATACCTTGTCTTTGATAAACTGTGCAGTCAAGTTTATACAGTATAATACTATTGGCATAGACTAACTAAGAGGTGATATAATGCAATCATTGCATAGCAAAAAGCAGACTAGTTAAGTAATATTCACATCTAATGTGCAAAATGCAGACCAAAAGGTAGCTATGAAAAGGTAGCTAGAAAGATAAAATGTCCTAAATGAACACACTAGTTTAACGCCAAAAATAACAAGATAAACAAGTACACAGAAGTTAAAGAGCCATAGTTTATTTTTTTCTATACATATATCTACACATGATACCAGAGATGAAACATCCCCTTTTAAATAAGCTCCAATCAGATAACTTATCAAGTTTAGACAGGACTAAATTTTAGACAGTGAAGCATTATTAAAAAAAAAAAATCTCTAAATAAAACATTAAATATTTTCTTTTGTAGATAGAGAATATCAACTTTTTGATTTATTAAGAATTTAGAAAACACTGCCTATTAAACTTGACTCTCAGTAGCTGTTTTTCTGGAGGCCCATGTAGCATTGTTTCAAAATCCATTCAATACCATATATTACATTTTTTTAATTGATGCTTGCAAATATCCACCATTCTTCCAATGTCTTTGAAAAAACTTTATCTGAAAATTTACTTCTAAGAATCAGCAGTAATGATACTGACTATAATTTTTTTGAAGGGAGCACAATACCTGCAAAATGGACATCTTGTATTTAAAGCCCTTACATATTGTTCCTACAAATATATTGCTACAGTAAAAATGAAATGTAGTAAGTTTACTCAATAAAATCTATTTTCCTGTACATTCTTTTATGTATGACTTCTTTGTATTTAATGCTACATATATTACATCACTTATTGTAACAGTTATGTTTCAGGAAATATAGCAGTAATATACAGATGAATTTCTGTCTTAACAAATATTTCACCATTTTTACCTACCAAATATAATCCCATACTTCAGTGTTTATGCATGACCTGAGCAGACCAGTCATTAATCTAATAGTATACAATGGATGACATTGTCAAATTGCAAGCTGCTGTACACTTAACCACTTTACAAATGGAATAAATTCCAAGCACTTTCTGCTTATTTGTTTTTGTAAGCTTTCCAGTACCACTGATTTATTTCTTCTCCTTTAATTCAGGCTCTAAATATGTTTTATAGAACATTTAACAACATATTAAGAGCTAAGAGGTGAATCCTACACAATGTTTTAAGAACACAACTTTAAAAAAGTAAAAAAATGTACAATCTCATGCTGCTTATTTACAGATATTATTTAAATACTATATTTTATCTTTCTGCTATTCATAAATCTCAGTTCAAAGCTTCTTTTAATGTATCATTTTATAAAAGAATACATTGGACATATCTAGAGCTTGCAAAAATTTTGTTGTGTGTTTTTTTTTGTTTTAACCCCCTAAAACATAGTGATGAGTAAAAGCTATCTTTAAAGCATCCAGGAATTGTTTGGATTACACAGGTGATAGTAGAAATTTGGGATCTGCACTTGGTTGTGCAACAGGTTTTTAATCTAGTCTAGTGACAACTTAATGCTTGGAACAAGCCTGCAGTAAGAGAGCAGATTAAAGCATTTGTTACCATTAGATCTTATGTGCTATACAGTAACAAACTGTACCTAGAGTGAGTAGATTACCTTTCTCATTAAAGACTATTTAATATTATAAGTCAGGTAGTTTGGAACATAGAAGAGAAAAGGGATTATGAAAATAACATATCTTATGGGAATCAGCAAATGGAAAATTTTACATCCTTGAAAAGATTATAAACAGTGGCTGAATAAATGATAGCGTCTAGAGTGTGCATCAGGAATGTCATAAAGAGTATTTCCCCCCTCCCTACAATCCTCTGAATAAAAATATCTTTTTCATGTACATATACAATATCTTTTGGGGACATTCAGTACTAAGCTTGCTACAAAGAGTTTCTTTTTTTTTTTCTGCCCTCCCATTACTTTATAAGTCTTTTCCATTTCTAAAATCACTTTTCCAAAGTATATAGTTTATAATGTTCTCTCCCTCACATACAGGTTTTTTAAATATACAGATATATTTTACCTTTAGCTAACTAAAGAAACCTTTATTTTCTTTAAGACAGAGGCAATGAAGTAAATGGGAATTGCCATATGTGAAAAAGGAAAGCAATTCCCAGAGCAAAAGACAAAACAGAAATATACGAATAAATGAGGTTATTGATGTGGAGTTTGAACTTTTAGCTGGGGCTCCCGGTTTAGATAGGTAGCCCAATAGACTAAGTTAAAGATTCCAAAAAGCAATGGGAAGGCTATTCTTGATAGCCGATCAATTTTACTGACACTGTTAAAAGTTTTCTTGGGTTCTGCAGGTTTTGTTTCTGGCTTAACTTCTTTGGGCTCAATCGTTGCACTTTTAGCAATGGTTGCCAGCCCAGGGTCCCTTGCAATATTAGGGGTGTAGCTCGTAGCTGCAGCTGTGTATGTGTTGTTTTTCTTGATGAGAGGATCCTTCACTTTCTTTGGCTGAAGAAAGAAGAAAATATTTTATTCTTAATATCTTCTGAACAGATGAAATTATGAAAAAGCACTGTAACATTTTGCAATTAATTGAATTCATACCACAAAGTGTAATAAGCTGTAAGAGAGAAGTTAGTTCTGGATATTTAACTCATGCAAAATATTTAGGTGACAACAAAGACAAAATCATCCATTTGTATTACTTGTATTAGGTAAACCATATTAGATGATAGATAAAATATAATGAGACCTGATAGCTAGGCTCACTGGCAAAATCACTTTAAAGATAATCAGCAGTGAAAAACCACTCGTAGTTCAATATTCCCTTATTCAACTGTTTTCCTTGATCAGGATGAAAACTTGTAAGATGCCAAATTC
The DNA here is from genome assembly GCF_965178545.1 of Coloeus monedula. Classification (NCBI taxonomy): domain Eukaryota; kingdom Metazoa; phylum Chordata; class Aves; order Passeriformes; family Corvidae; genus Coloeus; species Coloeus monedula. The sequence goes on along the minus strand of NC_138795.1, from coordinate 12,214,233 downwards.
TTAATGTAGCTTTCCAACATTACGACAAATATTATGATATGAAGACTTTTAACATAATTCATACAGAAAAATGCACACTAAATTATCATGTAACCATGCACTAAAGGAGTGGTTTATGCAATAAGATGCAAAGCTGCCAGTATTCTACTCACTAATGGTTTACACCAAGGGCAAGTGCATTATGGATTAGGAACTTAATGTTCTTGTTTGAGTGTTACAGTCAGATTATCATGGCTGAGATGGTATTCTATATACAAAGACTTTAATATCTGTATGACTTTTTCATCCACCTACTTATATTGTTAAAGCAGGAATATATTGAATATCTTTTGAGGGAGGAGGACTTATTGATCTTATTTAAACTTATTTTATCCCTAGGTCCTTATATTTTCTAGTATTCTATATTTGTGATCTAGTTGTAGGAAAAAAATTAAATTTTGACATCTGGGCATACCAGTTAGAATTCAACTGTCCCAGTTTCTGGCAGACCAAACCCCTTCTTCAGCCACTGCCCAAGGATAAACACAGAAGAGAGAGGTAGTGGGTCATTAAGAAAGTGTAAGTATTTGTCCAATCATGAGAAAAAAACCCCAACAACAAAACATATAGCAAAAACCAATTCTAACAGTTTAGAAAAATCTTCAGGCAGTATTTGCCACAAAACGAAAGGCAAATGTTATCCCTTTAGTCCTCTTGGGATGGAGGGAAAGATATGGTTGAAGAGAAAGTATCAGTGGAATTTGATCTATTATGTCATTTCACAAGACAGCAAACACAATTCTCTGTTTTCAAGAAGCAGCTGTCCCAGGGAGGCAATATTTTTTATGTGGTCACAGTAAATTGTAGGTTAATGGCTACTTTGACCTCCTAATAGTGGAGTTTTGATAAAAAATTCTCATTCAAGACGTGAACATTTCACGGAGTGGACAGCTCCTGTGGGACACCTGGGAGCAGGAAACGAAGCTGCAAAAGCATGAGGGCAAGTGGGAAGATGCTTGTGAAGGAACAGCTTGGAGCCCCATGCTGGAAGGAAATGTACGCTCAAATGTTAAAATTATGCTACTTAGTAAGGCAAGGGATTCACCTAATGACTCTGATGTAGATGTTCTTTAATTCATGGCAATAAAATTCTTAGCTTTGGGCCAGAAAAAGCTTCAAATCTTTTTAGAATATTTCTACTGAAAAGGAGGAACAAAGAGGTTGAAAAAGCATTAAAAAAAAAAAAAGCATGTCAGATTTTTTTTCCCTGCCCCCCCTCCCCTCCCAAGTGGGGAAGCTGCTAACATGGCTGCTGAGTGTGAAAGCCAGTCCTGTTTGTTTCTCATTCAGATACTCTGGAGAGCAGCAATAAATCCAGCAGACAAAGAGCAGCTTCACTGAAGTCTCAGAGGAAACCCTTTCTATGGATTTAAATGTCACTAGTAATCCGATGCACAGAAAACATTGGCACCAGCCTGGGCCTTAATATTTCATGTCAAACTCAACTTCATGAAAAAGCAGTATGACAGCTAATTAGAGCTCTAAATTCGTTTAAGCTATGATGCTCTGATCATTGTGAGCTTGCCTTGCTTGCTTTTCCTCACTGCAGAAAACTCACACCACCAGGTACAAGCAAATGACACATAAAGCCCCTTACCTGCTGAGGAACACAAAGCCATAAATCTTCCAGTGTTTTAAACAGAGTTTATTGGTGTGGGTGTTTTTTAGAATGTAATTTTCTTTGTAACAAATGAAACAGCTCATTATAGTAACTACATTACAAGGGAGGATAAATTAGCAAGGCAGTATTTAATATTTAAGGATACAGTTCTATCAGTACAGCTCATTTTTACAACAAATGCAATGAAAACAGGAAAAAAATAATCAAAAAAATTATTTTCAGTGAAAGCATCATAAATAACTGAAAGCTCAACATTCAGCAGCAGATGTGCAACTCGTTACTGTAAATTTGTTTTGTTACTTCACTCGTTTGTTCTACAATACTTTTGTATTAGTTGTCATTGTATAAATGCCCTAATTTAATTTGGGGGTTTTTTCCCTGACTTATGCAACTAAAATACATAAATAATATATAGGCCTATAATCCTGAATTAAAAACATATCTTTGCATACCAGTGAGTTACATCTGCTCCTCCACATATCTGTTCTGTTGAATCTCTAGTCTGTGAATGCTCATGATAACCAGTTTGGCAAGTTAAAATAACCCAACCAAACAAGCTTGCTCACAGAAGCTGACATGGTAACTCATAGGAAATGGGAAACTTCTTCATCCTCTAAATGTCCTCAACAGTTTCTTGATGCACTTGTGATTTACAGACCAGGTCTCATCCCAGAAAAAGGAATCAGTGCAAGTTTTCTCTAGTGCATTCAGGGAGGTATGGATCAGGTTTGCACACTCCCAGCACAGGTCTCAATGTCTCCTTCTAAACAAACACATATCTCCTATAGTTAAGAAAGGAAGAAAGAACTCCTGTGATGATTTTTTTGGTCCTGATGATAGAGCAGCCCTTCTGAACTTCATGTTGGGGAGCACTATACCTTGGGAACTGTCAAATACTGCAGCCACAAGATTTTTTTCCTACATTTATACTAAGACATCCACACTTTCTCTTGTTCAAACACAAAAAATTAATTGCCTTCCCTAAAAATTATACACATTCATCTTTTTTTCTGCTCAGTTGCAGAAGTCAAAATCTCAGTAGAATATTTCATTATTAATAGCATTAAGTATCATCCAGTATGTCAGAAGTAGTATTTAGGTACTCAATGTCTAAGTAATCATGGTGTAGAAATGCTATGTGTGGACACAGAAGGAAACTCTTTTGGACTAATAACTGCTCTACATAATAAGAATTTTTAGTGTGCTAAACCCTCTCCCACAGAGTGACCAGGCATGGCCGAGTATGATGTTTTGGGATGGGTATGAGGGTGTTACCTTTTCTGGAACGACGCTTTTGCCATCCCACGCGTACCCTCTCTTGGTGAAATAATTGACTGTGGCAAACTCGATAAGGGCTGAGAAGACGAAGGCGTAGCATACAGCTATGAACCAATCCATGGCCGTGGCATAGGCCACCTTGGGCAGCGAGTTCCTCGCACTGATGCTCAGGGTAGTCATTGTCAGCACAGTTGTCACTCCTGCAAAGCAAAGAGTTTGTGTCTTCAGGGCAGGGACTGGTTTTTGTGCTTCATTTCCCAGCTGCTGCTATAGGTGGGAAAGCCTTTTCTTACACCCCTGGTTCTTACAAACTTCACCACCTGAGTTCAGTTTCTAATTGAGGATATCAGATTTCACGTTCTGTGGAAGTTGCAGGATTTTCAAAACATTTTTCCTGCTTTTATTTTTCGATGTTGTTATAGTAGAATACTATTTTTGAAGCTGGAATAGAAATATGATTTGTGAACTACCTGTATTTGAAGGATTTGTGAAACACTTTCTGCTATTTGAAGGATCATTGTCGCTGTTCTTTATTCATGCCCTGCAAATTGTACTACAGATGTAACAATTTAAGATCTTTAGTTTTTTCTTGCAGCATTTCTGGGATACTTAGAAAACTAAAAAACTTGTTTCAGCTTATTTGGGATATTATACTTCAAAGGTATACTCAAGGGCACCAAGATTTATGTGTTATTTCATTTTTTTAAATTGTTGTTTTTACAGATTTCTGTCCCTTTGTTCACTGACTCCCTGAAAATAGCAAAGATTTTATGTAAGAACAAAGACAATGTAATTTGCATTTCTGATATCAGAGCTTCTCACTGCTGAACCTTTCCTCTTACCTGGCCCCAGAGAGCAAGCAGGACTGTACTGAATTCACTCTGCTTGCAGCTGCTTAGAAAAATTAATCTCCAGGTGCACACAAGGCATTTATATCAAATCACATGTCCACAAGTTACCTTGACAACTGCACTGTCAGGTCTTGAATGTGTCTGGTGAGTTCATCTTCACTGCACTGAGTGTTAGTGGAAATGAGCAGTGGTCTAAAATAGGCCAATCAATGAACAACATATTTACATTGTAGTGTGAAGAGCTTGAATTATTAGTGCCTAATGAAGAAGCAATTTCTCTTTCCTGAGACGCAACCAAATGGGGTTTTTTGACTTATTACTAGTGAGCTTATGGTTCTCTTACATAGTAGCAAAAAAAAAAAAAAATTATAAGGTTCTCTTACATAGTAGCAAAAAAAAAAAAAAAATTATAACTTTTATTATCTGTGGTACTAAGTGGGGTAAAAGATGAAAGTTGTGCTTCTGTGTGTATATGCATTCATGTAAGATGTTCTGAAACTGTTCATTTTGAAATGAAAAAGCTATCTTGATACATAATGATGGAGTAAACACAAGAGTATTTGCTAAATAACTGTCTTCTAAAAGGAAAACTGAGAAATTTGTGGGTTCTTGAGCCTGTGAAGATAGCAGTTTGAAAATTGTGCAGTATTATTTATTATTCATTGAGACTAGAAAATTCTGTTCTCCATTTAGTGACAGTGAAGTACAGCATATCAAACTGATGATCAGACATTTCTTTTTAAATGGTATGTGCAAAAAGAGGTAAAATAGTTACAATTTCAATAGCTTTGACTATAAAGGGCCATAAAAGTCCCTAGTAGAGTAGTTCTCAGCAAAGCTGATGTTAAAAATTTGGAATTAATTTTAGTAGCTAATCTAAACAATATTATGTAAATCAAATTTAATTATACCATAGTCTAAACCACTGTTCTCTAAATACACATCTGTATATCAATGGAAAGCCATTGCTTGGTTCATGAGGTCTAAGGTTATGCAAGTTGTGATTGATTTCTAGAATAAACTGGAAAACTAAAGCAGAGCTGTGAAGGATGCAAGAAAAGATCCATAAAAATAGCTCTTGTTCAACAAGAGTTTCAGAGGCTGCATTTCTCAGCACTGGCTCTCTGGCTTTGCCATTTCCAGAATACATGGGCTCATTCTCTTTGGCAAAGCCAGAGGACCTAAAGCATCCCGCCCTTGCAGTGCTCTGAGGCAGTGCAATGAGTGTCAAAGCCAGTTTGGCTGGGGGTGCTTCTACCTCCTGACAAAGGTGTTCAGCAGTCCCATCTGGATATCATCAAAGACTAGGTCACATAGCAGAAATATCAGGCTGTAGTTTTCCTTAATGAAAATTTGGTGGGTTTTTTTTTTTAAGTATGTACTTGACTTGGATTAATATCTTCAAAGAATATGAAAGTTGTTTGTTTCTAATTTTAAGATAAGCATTTGCAAGCAGTGGTTAAACTGTAGGGATCAGCTGTATAAACTTGAGAGTCCTTTAGTTTGCCTTCTCACTGCATTCCTTGAGTGCATGTATTCACTGATGCACAATAAATTGTTGCTGATCTCAACAGTAGCCTGTAAAAGTGATTAAGGAAAAAAAATTTAAAGTAAGAATTTCCAGAGGGCCTAAAGATGTCAAATGATGGATACCCTTTGATTAAAGCCTTTTTGATAATCTCATGATTAACATTATTGCCATTGTCAGAGATGTTTTATTCATATTCTGATTACTTTGGAAAATACAAATGGTAATAGATGGCTTGAGGTATTTTCAGGTCTCTTTTTACAAAGAGTTTATCAGTTTAAGATCAGTTTAAAAGCTTTGGACCTATGTCTTCACAATGAAATTTGTCAGCTCTTGTGTACTGTACCATGTCTAGGCTTACACCGTTCTCCAATACTGCTTTTACCATAACATTTCTGAAACCAAATTGCCTCATTATTGCCAGGAGGCTTATAGGTCTTGCTTACCAAATACAGTTCTTGCTGGAACAGATTCTCTGTTAAGCCAGAAGGACACCTGTGACAGTATCACTGTCATGATGCATGGCAGATAAGTCTGGATGACAAAGTAACCAATCTTCCTCTTCAAATGAAAATGTGTAGTCATAACAACATATTCCCCTAAAACCAAGAAAAAAGAACATTAAAGCTTTTATAAATATACAAATCAGAGGTCTTTATAGGAAGTATTTTTTTTATTATATTAACTCCTATTATAAATAGAAGTCCTCAAATCAAAGTGGGTCAGCTTTAAAGAAAACACTTAATAAACCTGGTGGGTTTTTTAAATTTTTCCCTAATAATACAAAATTAGACATTTCTGGGAAATGCTAAGTAAATGTACATATTTTCATCTCTGCTGAATAGTGAATGAAAGCCTGCATTAACTGATGGCTGTTCAAAGCTCTTGTGGAAGAAGATGGACAGCCACCACAGCATACCCATGTAAACATCATCTAAAAACTAAATCAAGACAGGCTCCCGGAAGTGTTTTTGTTGGGCCAAGCTTAAGATGTAATTGCTGATGTGATGTTATCTGCATTACCACTGTCAGTGCTTTATGTACTCTGAAGTGTCCCTGTTCAGCTAATTTAGTACCTTAGTAAATTATTATTCTCTCCTGAAGTAAATGATTACTGCAAGAATAACACACAATATTTTCACTAGCACTAATGCTTTTGGATCTAAAAAATCATATGAGCTGGGTCCTACAAATGCTATGAAAAGGAATTGTTATATATATAAATACATTTTATTTATACTTTTAATAATTAAATATAAATATATTTAATAATCTAATATACCAATGTCGTTCCATAAACTTTTCTTGCCAGCAGAGCAAATAATGCTCATTTTCAGATCATTATTTATATAATTTAAAATGGATTTTGAAAAACAGTATATTCTCCAAAGATTGAAAAAAACTTTTTTTTTTTTTCTTTTTTTTTTTTTTTAGTAGACTGGTTCTTCTTATGCAATAAACACCTTAGGAATGAAACAAGAAGACACATAACTGAATGGAAACTTCTGTCTATATCAGAGATGATGTGAAATTACTGTAGTTCTATTTTAAAATGCAGGCAGCTGGAAGGAGAAAACTGCTCTTGTACAAGAAAAGCTTAAACTTGTTCGAAAAACTATGTCTAGACATTGATTACTTATGCATTGAGCATATCAAATGCCCATTTCTGTTATGCAGAGTCCAGAAGAACATTAATTTGAACAATCTTGCTCAACATCTAACCCCGAGGAAAGCTTATTTATAAGATGTAACAATACTCCTGGTATGTTTCAATATAAAAGACAGTAGCAAAGAGGGAAAAGAGAATAAATTTTAAATTGAGAGGGAAAGCAAAGGATATACAAGGAAATCTTTTTATTTCAAAAATAGGAGTGGCTATAGTATAGTGGGAATTATTACTTGAACTTTGCTCATCTTTTTTTAATTTTCACTGAAACAACCTCCTTCTCCTCTGTACCAGAGATTATGATTTTACGAAGGGTGCCAGTCTTGGCTAGGAGAGCCAATAATTTAATTTTATTTACTTAAAATATGATGTGGGAAGCTCTTCTAATGCAATCAGATATAGAATGTGCACAACGGTATGTCAGAATTAATTTAGTGATTGTAGATGGCAAGCTAAGAATACAGAGTGAACACACCACTGTACTCTGAAGCTTTATTTAGCTGCTTAAATTATCAAAGTATTTTTAACCTCTGGAAAAATGAGAACAAGATCCAAAGCATAAAGGCAATTAAAAAGACAGGGATTACTCTGGTCTGTTAAGCACTGCAGCAGGTCTCAGCTGGAAATTATCTAAAGGTAACGCTGGGAAGAGTGAATTAGGCAAAGCAGAGGCCTGGAATAATGCTCTGCACTTCAGTTACAAGGCAAAACCATGCTCTTAAGTTTCCACAGTACCAATGGACTGCACTTATTGGACAGTCTCTTATTAAAAGGTAGTAGATGTTTGATAAGATTGATTGAAATTACTCTAGGACATGAAAGCACTCCAGTTACTTACTGAATCTTTAGCTTCCCATATTTTATGGCTTTCTTTAATTGAATAGTGTTGCCACATTTGTGACAGCTTCTGATCTGACTCTTATAACTTCCCAGTTCCTCTGTAATTCTATTTTGAAAGCATTGCAATACAGCCATAAAATTCCCTACAATCTAAAATTTCAAATAGCTCTTGAGCAAAATATTGCCTATATTCAGTGTCTGATTGCTAGTGCTGATTTCACAATTTGTAGCTAATGCATATGATATTGTCTTATCGCTTATCTTTTCTTATCCAAGGAAGTTAGAAAGGTATTTCTTTTTAGCTTAATCTTAATTCCTGAAGTCTACAAATAACTGTGTTGTGCAGATAAATCTGGTTTTCATTTTATTTATTCCAAGAAGTTTAAATTAGTTCATATGTAATACATGATAGGAAGCATTTAGAAGTTGTCAAACAAGTTCTGCATCTATATTAACTTAATTTTTGAATGACTGTCCATGTTGGAACATTTCCAGAGGTCTGGAAGAGTCTGTATCTGTGTTCAGTGCTTCTGTAGCTGCAGTTTTTAATCAGCCCTTAATTCTACAGTATACTGCAATAATTGAGTCAAATGTGCAGGTGCTATAAACTAACCTGTGCCCTTAGAAGAAAGTAGTTGATAATTCAGTAAAGTTACATTAAAGCTATTTCTCAGTGTTTTGTAAACTATTTGTAAAAAGCCAGATTTATCAGCACCTAAAGTTAATGTGCATCACATCAAAAGTAAGGTTTGAGGTGGGGACTGAGTTAGAGCTATAACAATACCTTTCCTATTACTGTAAGTAGAGACATAGGCTTTCCTTGCCGTTAATTTAAAACAACGTATTTATCATTTCGTATTTATGCCATGTAACTCAGTAAAAAAAACTCTTAAGAACAACATTATCTCTGTAGATTTACAGAAGATAAGAAAAAAATAGACTGTTTTGAGTTTGAATCCTGATGATTCTCAGTGCAAAACAATGTTTTCAAGGTGGCAAAGTAATTCTATATAAATAGAAACTTGCACAAGCCCTTTAAGTGTTTGTTAAGTGCTCACAAAAAGGATCATTTTAAACTCTTTCTGAGTCAATATGAATCCATAACTGGAGAGTGACACAAATTTTACATGCAAATAAAAAATGGATGACTCTGCTTAAACAAAACAGCAGCAGCAATAATTATCATTTCACTTAATACTATTTTTAAGCCTGTAGTACCTGCATATTCCATTGCTAGAATAGATGAATAAACTATACAATAAAAAAAGTTTTCTTGTTTCAAGCTTCTCTTGTCATTAAAAAAACAGTGTTTGTAGTTATCTTGCTCTACATCCATAAATAAGAATTGCAGGTGGCCTACTAGCCAAGGAAGAAATTAAAGAAGAAAAAAAGCACTCTATAGATTGTGTTGGTTTTGCAGGGCCTGGTTTTGGTAGCAGGGCAGCCACAGAGGTGGCTTCTGTGAGAAGCTGCTGGAAGATTCAACTATGTCCAGCAGAGCCAATCCCTGATGGCTCTGAAGATGAATGCGCTGCTGGCCAAAGCTGGGTGAATTAGAGATGACAGTAAAACCTCTGTGATAACACATTTAAGAAGAAAATCAAAACAAAGTACACCCAGTTTTTCTTCTAGTCAGAGAAGAGGAGGAGGTGAGAACATGTGAGAGAAACAACATGGACACACCAGGGTCAGTGAAGAAGGAGGGGCAGGAGGGGCTCCAGGCTCCAGAGCCAAGATGCCTCTGCAGGCCGTAGCGATGACCATGGTGAAGCAGCTGTGCCCCTGCAGCCCATGGGGATCCACGGGGGATGCAGAGATCCACCCACAGCCCGTGGGGGAGGTGCCCGTGCCGGAGTGGGTGGGTGCCTGGAGGAGGCTGTGATCCAGTGGAAGACCCAGTGGAGAGAGAGGGCCCTGCTTCCAGGCTGGAGCAGCCTGTCCTTGGAGAACTGCACCCTGTGGAAAGAGAGACCCACACTGCAGCAGTTTTGGGAGGACTGTGTGCCCGTGGGAGGGACTCATGTTGCAGCAGGTGCAGTAGGACTGCTGCTTGTGAGAGCAGACCCACATTTGAGAAGTTCATGGAGAACTGTCTCCCATGGGAAGGGACCCTGCGGTCTCACAGGGGAAGGACTCCTCTCCCAGAGCAGTGGAAAAAAAATCTCGGATAAATGAACTGACCAAAAACCACCATGTGGTGTCAGTGGGAAGGACAGAGGGGTTGGGGAAAAAAAAAAGGTGTTTTAAAGGGCTTATTTTACTTCTCATTATCCTCCTCTCATTCTGTTGGTAATGAATTCACTTTGCAAATTAAGTTGAGTCTGTTTTGCCCTTGAAGTGTTTTCTCCCGGTCCTTATCTCAATTCATGAACCCTATGTTAATTTTTTTCCTCTCCTCTGCCCAGCGAGCGACTCTTGTAGGTGCCTGGCGTTGGGCCAGTGTCAAACCACAACAAGATCCATGAAATCATTTAATAGTTTTGAGAATGTTTAGAATAACCTGGTTCCAGCCAAATCCTTGGGCAAACAAGTATCTAGAATTCCACACAACTCTGAGTATCATCTTAAAGTTGCCCAAGATGTTGTAGATTGCTCTGGTGATCCACTGAGTTAGCTGCAAAAGAGCTTTATTTTCTGGCGTAATAAAGGTGTGTTGAGAACTCTTAAGTGAAGATTGACTTCAATTCCTTTTGTCTTTTTGTAAGATGAGTCACTATCCATGACTCTGAAAGCGAGGAGGAATTTCATAATTTTCATTAGCTATGTCGCATCTTAAACCAGAGATGATCAGAGGACAAAGATGTGCTGGAAGATTCTGTTGAGACTACCTGCCCACCTACTTCAAGAGGGAGAAAAGGAATTATTAACCACTTCTGATCCTCACCTTTAGTATGGGGAAAGCAAAGTATTTTTCTTTCCAAAGCAAGTAATGAAAAATTTTCCTGGAAGACTTTGAATTTGCTAGCAATAAATATGTTTCTTCCACAACTGTATATTCTTATCAGCTACTAATTAAAGAGGATTGTAAATTTGTAAATACTAAAAAGATTCTCTAATGAGATTGGTTTTAGTTTTGGTAACTATTGCATTTAGTTCTTTGTATGGTTTATCAGCATCTAGACAACAATATCTTCATCTCAGCATATTTTATATATTCACTATACTGTATTTAACTTTATAGATAGGAATGGTAAAGAGTTTTTTCAGGTAGAAAAAGGAGGCAGAATTCAAACCTTTGAAATAGCATGGGCAAAAAAAAATTGGTTTTTAATGGAAATGCATGAAGAAATCTTACACTTATGTTTCAGTTCTGTTTGAAAATTTCTTATCTGCCCTTCTTAACAATTTATAGCATGCTCCTCACATTGCTCTCTAATTACCCTGAACCATGTCTGGCACTTCTATTTGGTTTAGTTATGTTCTCAAACTCATGAGTCTTTTCTGATTATCCTACTGCCCTTAGAGCACATACAGCAAGCAGGGAGCAAAGGCAGCCCCACAGGCTGGCGAGGTCACTCTGAGAGAACCAGGAGCTGAGCTCCCTCTGTTCCCCTCAAATCCTATTGACTTTTCAACAAAGGGCAGTTGTGGTGAATTACTGGCTGCAGAAAAGCCAATGGCAACATTTCCATCTGTGGGAAGGTCAAGAGTTCTCCCCTTTTCTTTTTACCTGCCTGTTGCACACCTCTGTGCTCAGCAATGAGAGCAGTTGTGTTGATGCTGTTCTTATGCAAAGTTCCTATTATTGCCATCCCACTTACTTTTACAATTATATCAACTGAACAGAAGCTTCCAAGCAGTAACCTAGAAACTTGTCTATGAGAACTTTTCTAGGCTTAATAGAGCATATGAATATATTTTAGCAAGCTAAATAAAAAATTCAGACATAAATTACAGCTCACCTTAAACTGACTCACTTTCCCTTAAATGTTCATTAACAACAACACATTAGGGAATTTGGTTTATGCAGCTGTAAGTGAACTTCTCTCTAACTCACAAAGCAATACAACCACTTCTCCTAAAGTAGTGTTGCTTTTGGTCCATTGACCAGTCAATCTGGTCAACAGAGCTCTTGTTCATGTCCAGTGCTCAGTTTCTTACTGCATTTAGATCTTCCAAATTATTAGAAAATAAACTAAAAAAAATTTACGTCTTAAAACAAACACTGCACAGTTAAAAAATCAGGGGCTCTAGCCAGCTTCAAGGTTACAGGTATATCATACTAAAAATGTCAGCTGTATTTCTGTATATCATTAAATTTTTGGAGTTAAATCTGGTGCCAGCATTAAACTAAATACTGTTTGGGTAGTTCAGATGGTTTTGAATTTGATGACAGTTTTTTTCATTCTCTAAATACCTCCCTGAGAAACTGTACTTGCTTTTAGCAACTTCACTGCCTCCAGAAATATGATCTTTGAAGATTCATATTGTTATGCTATTTTTATGTCTGTATAGTAAGCAGATAATATAAGAACATGAGAAGTGCTTCTTTATAATGTAAATTATTGTTTTTTCTGTCTAGATATGACACTGTAGGACGCTTTTTAATTGTTAAAATATTTTTACTACCAGTTGAAGTAGGAAAATAATCTCAGAATGTATTATCTTTTCAGAGTCATGTTTGCCTAATCTGAAGCACCTATATTATAATTTACCCCTCAGTCTTATGTCTTTGTATTTTTTAATCCTGCCTGAATTATGTAATGACAGTTAAATATCACCCTTCCAAAAAAATTTTCACAGACCTGTACTGGACTGCACAATTCCAGAGTCCACAGTTTGTCCAAGCAGATCGTACTGGTTTAGTCGAGAGCCATCTTCAGCCACAACCACTGACCTTGCTGGTTCCCGTGTCCATTCATACACAACCTCTGCTCTGGTATAAGCATCTAATTTAAAAGAAATACATTGCATTTAAGCTTTGCACTTTCTGTTGCCTTATGGCTTTATCAGAACAATGTTTTTACCAGTAGTTTGAATATTTAATTCTCTTTAATTATCTGTGGAAACCCGCAACTATCTTACTGGAATTAATCTATGGGAAATACAATTGACTTTTATAAGATTGCTAAATACCTGCTGTAGGGCTGGATTAAGTTTGGTCCTCAATGGCATGAAAATATTTCTCTCTTATATATTTCCTGCCTATGTAAAGGAGTGAGAGTGAGAAGTGGAATTTCACAAGCATGTAAGAGCCCCAACCCTTTTTCTAACTTTTAGCAATTTTCAGGTAAGATGAGCCCCAGACTTTTCAATTTTTCATAGTGTGATGTTGTCTGGACCTCTGTAAGTCCTTCTCAGAGTGGCTTCAGTGATCTTCTCATCCTCAGCCTGGCTACAGCTCCCCATTTGGTCATGCCCCCATCACACTGCCCGTGCTGTAAAACAGGCCTAGCAGACATGTCTGAGGCTGCCTAGGAGAGAGTGCGTTTAAAGCACGATTACTCTATTTTTTTTTTTTGCTTTGGTTATTTCTGAGTAGTTCTCACACTCAAGACTTGAGTTTGGAACAAGGCAAAAGAAAAGCACCATGGGCTCTCCAAACCCAAGCAGTCTGGTGTGTTACAGAGATAGTTCAGTACCATCTACATATGCCACTGAGGGCTTTGTGCTGTTATTTATGTTATTTCAGGAATCGAGGTACACATAAATATTTTTAATCCTAATTCCGTAGTAAAATTCTCCTGTCATTTTGTGCAGTCTGGAATCTGGCAGCTCTCAGAGTATTTGGGTGGGAGTTAATTGACTACACAGAGGCGTTTCATGTAGTTCTTTACACCTAAAGAGTATCCAAAGGCATGAATGGGAATGAACGTGTGGCCAGAGCCTACATCAAGCTTGCACCCAACAAAGGCAGCTGAAGTCATATGCAACATCTTAGGGCATCCAAAATGACAGCAGGATTCTACCTACAACATGAGAATTTCCCTTTTTTCAGACTGACAAGCAGGAAGGGAAAGGGAGGAATCTGATTCACTTGACCTCGTTTGTGAGTCAGCAATTTTGGCTTACCAGTGTAAGAGATAACAGCTAGTAATTGACGAGTTGGTTGGATAGAATGTGCTGGTAAATTAATTGCATGGCATTTGATTCTGCATTATTGAAGCTGAAGGGGGCTTTGATCCTCGAGCTTCATATTTGCTAAGCACTGTAACTTACCTTGGAATATATTTTTGGAATCAATGGCAAAAGCAAATCTGCATCTTAATAATTCTGACTTTAAAAATAATGGCCACAGTAAACAGAGAAATTGACTTGCTAATCTAGTCACATAAAGACAGAAATAATACTAATTTTCAAGCATTTGTTCTGGAGTAGGAGAATATCTTGGAAGACAGAGGAGTGCTTTTCTGAGCTACTGAGAACAACTGGATTGGGTTAAAAGGAAGGGAGTGCATTGGGCAGTACTAGAAATGAGCTGCCAGATTTGGTGCTCGATTCAGCTGCCCCCCTTGGCTTCCAATTCACGTTGCATAAGCAGCAACCCAGCCGTCTGGTCCTGTCACTGCTGGTTTCCAGAATGGACGCAGTTTTAAACTGACAATCAGATGTTTGTGGTAAGAGTTGAGGAGAGCATCTGCCTTTCTGATTTTGTTTTGCCAACATATGGCATTTTGTTTTTCCAGAATTTCTTTAGCATTTGTCACATTGAATTTACACGGGAGTAACCTCTAGCTTAAGCTGCTGTTCGGCAAATCACTTTAGCCTTGGAGCTGGGTCAAACATTTATTGGTCCCTACAGTATGGGCAGAGTCCACAGGAGATGTACAACTTCTTCATTGTGAGGCTTTTAGGAATCCAGCTCCAACAAGTGATGAGTAACAGTGGAGGATATAAAAAACCTCTTATCCAATTTAAACTAAAACAAATGGAGCTAGGCAAACACTACCTTGGGGAGCTAAGTGTTAGATTGTAGTCTGCACTTTAAGCATGGATTTTGTGACAATTAAATGCATTTTTCAGTAAATTTTCCAGTCCATTAAGATGATTATAGTTAATTGCTTTAGTTTGACAAAAATGTCCCAAATGTATTTAAATATGATTCTCACTTAAAAAGTGGCAAATAATTATAAGATCTGTTCTTTTTCTATGTATAACAGTGAGTCCCACTTTCATAACGTGCTTGGGTCCAGCCATTTGTCCTGTGGGAGATATTTCTATTTATATCGATAAATATTGAGAGAAATATTCTGTAACTTGATAATTATGGCATATGATCTGATGAGAAGGAAGGGATAAATCCAGCTTTAAAGGCTGGTTTAGACAGTTAATTCTTCATGCAGTGTTTGCAGTAAAACCGTGTTACAGAAGGAACTCCTCCCCATGAGGATGCCAGATTAGGAGCTCGTCTGAATTTAGTGGGTGAATGCAAAGTTACCCTGAAAACTCCCTGATTTTGTCTAATGATCCTTCCAAGCATTTGGAGTTACTTGTTTTTCTAGGCCCAATTTAGGACAGCTGCATGGAATATTAGTGTTCAAACAAAAAAAAAAATTTAAAAACCTGTAAAACATGACAGTCCACAGCTGTACTCTGAGCTTAGAATGTCAGTTATTGCCTTTGAGTGATGTAAGAAATGGTCTTTCGGTAAAAAATATCAGTGATTTTTTTGGTCAATTAAGAAAATTATGTGCATTATGAAAATTTTTTTTGAGGAAAAAATCAATTTAGATACAAAAGATGCAGATACACTTGCATGATTTTCTGCTGTCTTGTTCTTGCCTTCTGGTGTGGTTCTGGACTTTATGCAGATCCACATTATCTGTCCCTTTTATTTAATAATTTCTGCAAATCTTAGTCATTTAACTGAGGCAAAATCCTCAGTAATCTGGAAAGCCGTGCACTTTGAGAATGAAGAGTACACTAATCTGGGACAAAGTGAGCCAGAAAGAACTCAGTGTAGGAAAGGAATGGGAAATATTGTTCATACTAGGGAAGGTCTGGTATTTGGGCTATGGTTCAGTGATGCACAGGTGTGGTGATACGTGTCTTGTCAAGTCTATATAATTTAGTCTAGTAAGTCAAATTTGTTTGGAAACTGTTCCTGGTTAAATTGTCATTAGCAGGTTTTTTGCAAGATTAGCCATCTCCCTACCTCGAAGTTCCAGCATGGAGCCCACAGGGACACTTTAATGAGGACATCAGAAGAAATTTGATCCTGCAGCCCAGATCTCACTGGGATCTCGGGTGCACAGATCTCTTATTAATCAAGAACCCACTGCAGTATCTGTCCTATTATAAGCTGGAGTAAAGCTCCGTCCCACTCCCCTCTGTTTCACGGGAGATTTGGAAAGATTTATTAGAAGTGCTCTAAGAAAACATTCAAGGAGTAAACTATTCTTGTCAGTTACACTCCAAGGTTGTATGAGCTTTTTGTTCTCTAAGCCTTATCTAGGAGATTAGCAGCTCTTTAAAAACAAAACATCAGTGCTGTCTCATGGCAAACATAGAGCTGTTCAGCCCAAAGTAAATTATCACCCTGTTGGGTACCATGTGAAGAATGAATTGTGTTTTTTGTTTGTTGACTTCTGAAATTGATCAAGCCACTAAGTATCCATTATCAGTGAAACGACCAATTTCTGTTAGAAAAAAAGTAGCCATTGAGGAAACAATTTGTACACTTACATCTTCCATATATTTTAACTTCCCTGTCTGTTAAACGAACTATAGTAAATTAGTCTCCCTCCCCCCTTCCCTTTTTTTTTTTTACATTTAATTTCTAAAAATATTATGTTTAACCAAGTGTCAGGTTGGTTGCTATTTAAATTGAAATTTTGGGGAAAATTCTCAACTTACGAAAAGCTTTGTCAGTTATTGCACTGATTTCAATTATATGACTTTGTTCAGTATGTTCTCTCATCTAGGGCTATGTATGCTGCTGCAAGTGTAGGACTCTATTTAGAGATTTCTGAGATTTTTCACTTCCAAAAATGTTTCATGGTGTAATATGAGTATCTTCTAATCCTAGGAAAAATGTTGATCTAAACATACTGAGACTATGGTAGCAGAACTGTTTTCACCTAAACCAATTCAGTTATCCATGGCGTGTACTACTTTTCTTTAACTTTAGGTCAACTTTAGGTTTCAACAAAACAAAGCAACTGTAAGATTAACAGCATTTTCTATGTGACAAACTACTCTTCTAGCTACTTAAAGCACTGTCATTTTCATCTTTTGTGAATGTCCAGGCATCACATTGTAGGATATTTAAGACAAATAAAAGAGTTCCATTATAGTAAATATATATATATTAAATATATATATATAATACATATACTTTATATTAAATATATATATATAAAAGAATAAAAATACAATCCTGACAAAAACGTGAAAAATACACAAGATTAAAACCTTGAGGTTTTCTCAGTTGCAAAACACTCTTTTAAAGTGGCCTAAAAAGGGAGAAACCTCAATTTAAAATAAACTTACAGCTTCCAAATTTCAAGGGGCAAGCATGTGCATCCATAGGAAAGTCTTCTAAATGCATTGGACATTCTGCTCTCACAGTCAATCTATAATGGATTAATGAGCAAAAGGATACATTTATTCTAGTTTCATAGAAATAGCAAATAGATTTCTATTAAGATACATAGCATAAGTATAGCACAGTACATGTTATGTGATTCATAAGCAGTTACAAAGGGACCTGAATTGCCCGGCTAGGGGTACAACTGCTCTGCCCCTCTGCCCTTCCTCGCAGTACATCAGAGGCAGTCTCAGGCTTCTAACTTGGTGTGAGTATTAAAATCTATTAGCAACTGCAATTGCTTCCTTGCTGCCATCATTAAATTGGCCCACTCTGGATGCTCAGACATTTGCTGAAATCATTTCATTGCTATCAGCTTGAGTGTGAACATGTTTCTCAACAAAAGAGATTAAATGAACTGGAAACAGTCACATACCACACATCAGCAAGGAGTGAACAGTAGTACTTGAATAGTAGGCAGAAGATTGCACTAAGGCACTTGTCTTTACAGTGAGGAAATAGAAATGTTTATGATCAAAAGAAGAGACACGTGTGAACAATATGCTGCCACGGTAGTGCTCCTGTGGATTAAATCTCTAACAGCTGAGCATTTAGAAAGACAAGAAAAATTGATTGACCTAGGCTTGTGTAGCTACCAGCCAAGCAGATTTTGCTTCAGTCTAGGCAGTCTTGAAAGATGTTGCACAATAAATTGAACATCCCAAATGCCTGGAGACTTTGTTTTCTCCAAACCCTTGCTCTGATTTTAAAAACATCTTTAAAATTTTTTAAAGAAAACTCAATGTTTACCTGTGTACTAAGTTATCCATTTTGACTTGAAGTCAACAGAATCCCTTTATACCTTGTTTTGATTCCATGGGAGACATAAAGGGGGGATGTGCAGCTCTATAGAGACAACATACTGTTCTTTTCATTCTTTAATTTGTAGGTTTTTAATCCAGGATGTTTACATGACTGTATATCATCATTATTTCAAAAGGATTTATTAACTCAACTGGACAGGTAAAGTTCAGTTATCCATGAAGAGAATAATATATTTCCAATGAATGCTGTCAGCACAAAAATAATTTTTTCTCCTAACTTTCCAAATGCTTTAATCAATGGAATAAGAAATGTCTATTTTTATGCTGTCATGCTTTATAATCCCAAGCACAAGAAATATTAAGAATGGTCAATGAATTCTGTGTGCATCTGTTAGTTGTTAGAATCAGCTTTCTATGGGATCCAAAGATTAAAGACTCTTGCACACAATTTAGGAGTACAGATTATATTAAACTTTCAGGTTTTATTATACTTGCTTATGGAATCCTTGAAAGCAATGCCAGATTAAGATCCTCTGCAAACTGATGGATTACTAATACCATAAGAACTCTTTTAAATGCAAGCATTAAGACACATCCAAGGACTATAGAGGTAGCACAGCAGGAGAGGAAAAATAAACACTGCAAACAGCTCAGTTGGCCCATCATCTCAAGGTCTATTGTGAAAATAATTATTAAGCAGGAATCAAATTATGCTCAAAAAGGAACCAGTTTCCTATCTGGAAAATATGCTTTCACAAGTTAAATTGTAAAACTAAATGAACAATGTAATTTTTAGGGCTCACCTCATTGTGTATAGCAACGTCCCATCCTCTGTAATTCGTAATAGTTTATTTGGCATCGTCATGTTATGAGCCACTGACTTCTTTCCATTGTGAAAAAAGGTATCAGGTGTCCAAATTTTGCTGGCCATTAAATTATTTAACCGGAGAACTGTCATAGGTCCTTTGAATTTTAATCTCTCATCTTTCCAGCTTTGGCGGAAAAATACATCTATAGTGTATTCCTACATCAATTCAGAAAAAAAGGGAAATATTTAGGATGTCATGTCTTGCAATATGAGAACTTGAAAAGTGTGTTCTTACCATTCCCTAGAAGCAAGATGACTATTAATGAAATTCGTCATAAGCAGAATGTTTTTTTTCTGTATTACTTACAATGTACCTAAGGCTGGTTATTAAACAGTTACAGTATCATTACTGTGTTCAACAGAATAAACATCAGGAAGAATAGTATTTCAAAATTTGCACATGAGTTAGATATGATAAAATGGAAACAAAATAATTCACCCTTTTCCCACTTAAACTGTAATTTAAAGCTGCAGCTGGGTGGCCAGTATGCGTGGCACAGGAAATGTGTCAGAGTAAAATAAGCCTTGTGAGACTGGACCTTTTGTTCTAAAAGTCTCGTTAGCATAAACACGTAATCAACCTGCAAAAAGTTCACAGTTCACTAAATTATGTGGTCTCATTGATGAGATGTGGAACGGTGCATTGGGCTAAATCATTGGACTACAAAGAGCACAAGCTGAGGACAGCTTTGGGCCAAAAGTTACAATCTGATTCCACATGGACTGGGCCAGTGCAGAGAGAAGCAGTGGACATGGGGACAACCAAAACAACCAACACTCACTACAATATGAAAGAAATATGAAAGAAAGTAAGAAAGATATGTTGGAATATTTTACACAAAATATAGAGGTATGTGTGGTGAAAATGTGAAAAACAGAATGCAGTGCAATATAGCATTTTCCTAAGGAAAAATTCCACCCTGACATGGGAGTTCAGTATGGGATTATCCTGCCCCTTCCATCTTTGATATTGTGATAAACATCAAAAGCAGTTATCTAAATGTGGTTCTAAATTACCCTGAATGAGACTCTTTTGGCTGAGAAATGGAACCTTTGCTGAGATGTCCCACCAATGGAGATGACAAATCCTGAAATAGAGAGAACTTCCGTGTGTGAAGGCACACAGAGCTATCATGAAAAGAGCTGTCCTGATACACATGCAAGTAAAGAAGAACATTCAGAAAGGAGTATGCAAAATGCCTCCACAGCAAATTCCTTTAGATTTGTGGTTTTTTCTTTTTAACAACCAGCAACACTCTATACTACATAAGCACTTTTGAGCTGTTTATTCCTTGTGCAACCATTAGCAAGAAAAAATGGTGATTCTTACTGATGTGTATTTTTCCTGCTTTTAGGGTATGAAATGCCTGAATAAATTTTTTGTTGACATGGAAATGTAGTTACATGGGGTGTTATCATTTCGGGTTCATTTGGTGGATTTTTAAATTTTATTTTATTTTATTTATATCCCAGACCTGTGAATCATTTGGGTGCATACTTAGTTGTATTTCCATTTTTTTAATCACTTGCTCAGTGAACTGCTGAAGCCTGAATTTATTCAGCTTCAGTGAAAGCAGTTTGCGCTTGTAACCAATTACTTGCTTCAGAATTTTGCTGGGTCACGGCCTTATGTTGAATTGTGACAAAATCCTGTCCCAGGTGTGCAGCAGAGTAGGAGAGAAGGAGGTGTAAAAGACAGTATCAACCATTAAAATTTTGGATTTCCTCCATGTTTTACTAGCACCAAAGAACATTTCCTCCTACACACATGGGAAAGGTAAAAGACATGCCCAGAAGGTGATATATTTCAGCGTGCATGTTAGCCATTCCCTTTTTCTCTTTCAACTGCAAAGGAAGTGAGTGGGAGGTGGAATAGGTTGAGAAAAGAGAGTATGGCTTTTCACTTTATACAAACACAAGGTTCATTTGCTGGAAAAGGACAAGGAGTCAGAAAGATTTGATAACAGTCCTGACAGCTTAAGATAAAAATCAACTAAAAAGTAGCTGACAGGTCATGCCTGGCACAGACTGAATCTTTCCCTGTCCCAGGCCATCGCACTATATAGAATGAATTAATTTTGGCTGAGATATCTCAGCTTTTCAGCTTTCACTACCCACTTTAGCATGTACATTAATTCTCCTCAAATGGATCCTGACAGACAGCTGATCTTTAGGGACAAGCCGTCAGATACTCTGATTAGGGCTTTCTTCTACAGCAGGGGGACATACAGAACAAGGGAGCAGAAGGATTTTCTCCAGACTGTGTACAATAGCAGTGGCCTATGTTCAAACATATGAGTGAGATGGAAGTTGGAATTAATTCTCCGCAGCGGAAACTCTTCATTCCATAGTGTGCAGGTTAAAAAAAGAAGATTCCTATCTGCAATTTGAATAAATTATATGGTATTGAATATTTTTGACTTAAATGTTCTCTAATTTATTCTTCTAATACCTCTACCTGGAGATTTTTTTATTCACAGACCACTCTGTGGTCTACATGAGGTGCTGTACAGGAAGATAGCAAGACAGATAATCATTCCTGAAAAGCTTACAGTACAGAAAAACTGGGAATGAAGGGTTACTAGAAAAAAAAAATCTGTCTTTATGAAAAAGTTAATTTTAAAATGCTTCTTATTCCAAATAATACACTTCAAAAAAATTCACAAAAATGCCGATTTTTATGAGAACAGCCAAATAGCTGTTGATCAGTTCAATCCACCATGTGAACATGCCTGAAAACCTGCAAAGTTCTTCCATAAAAAGGTTTCATTTTAGAAAGTGCTTTTCTCCTGTTTAACTTTATTCACAAGAACAAGCCAGGACAGTCTCTTTATAGAATAACAGGTTATATCTATGCTGCTCTTAGAAGAGTGTATTGAGAGTGGGTAGGAATACCACGCACTCCCTGATTTATCCATGGAAGTGCCTCACTGGCTCCCTGCAAACAGATGGCTGAAGTGTGCCGGCATCTCAGCGTGGCTGTGCTTTCCTTACACTCAGTGTGAGCTGGAAGAGCCCCTGGCCAGCCTCAGCCCCAGCCCGGGCTCAGACACAGCACATCCTCCCTTTGCCTGCCGAAACCGCTGCTTGTGCAGCCTCCCACACCCCACAGTTTGGGCTGCAACACAGGGGGAATCTGGGGAGCCCTCAGCTGAGGATGTCTGCAACCAACCTGTAATATGCAGAGGACTTTGCACTAAGTGTGCAGTGAAATTAATATAAACTCTGCATTCTGGTAAACTCTTTAATTTATCTTTCTGTCTCTGATTTCACACCTAGTTCCTCAAGCAAAAGATTTAACATGAGTAGGCTGCACATGCTACTTTTTATGGGAGGTGAGTAGGAGTTTTAGACTAAATACTTTTCTGTGAATTCTTTAGTTTTCAAAACATATGAACACTTGCCTCTGTGTTTCTTTGCCACACACTTTACTAAGAGGATGATGGGTTCCTTCTCCTGTTTAACTGACTGAAAAAGAGGAGTCAGTGTGGTATGGGTATCATGACACTGGTTGCAATTATAAATTTGACTGTAGTTTTATGAATGCTGTTTTCCGAGCAATCAAAAACTGGTGTCTTTTCATAAAGTTCACTTAGAAAAATAAACTTGTCTTGTAAAAGTTACTTTTTCTGGTTTTCCATTCCTTAATATTGTTTTGAGTAGTCAGAAACTTGTAATAACCTGGTGTTTAAGGCCCGTCTACATTTTTAGTTCAAATTAAGCAGCCGACAATTTTGTAGTAAGAAATGGTACTTGTTTCCTTTCCTCTAATTATTTTTTCTTCTTCCTTTTTTTTTTTTTTTTTTAATCTTTCTTTTGGTAAGTGTATTTAGCTAAATGTAGCCAACTACAAGTTTGAACTGCTTTCATTTCTTCATTTAAATTAATAAGGATGTTTCTAGCATTCACAGCATCCACCAGATACTGGTGGCTGCAGACCAGGCTTTCCCTCTCAGTAGCAATGTCCTTGTGCAAACCTCATTTATATGCAAAATTTTAAGTACCTCATCCGTATTTCTACACAACTCTTAATATCTCTTAAGACCAGGGCTCACAGCATCTTCATTCAGTTTTCTGAACTTCTCCATTCCCTGCAGTTATCTAGCAATTTGATTTTAATATTCATTCCGTAAAGAAGTGACACTAATTCATTAATCTTCTCTTCTCTCTTTAGCAGCCAAGATCTAGGAAATTCACTTTCCATTGATCAGTAGCTTTTAATATAAAAATGCAGGTTAGACTGTACAGATGTCATACCGTAGGTGTGTTAATTGTGTTTTAAGATGATCATCTTTCTTGGCAAATTGGATCAGTGATGTGCCAGCAAGGACCTAAGCAATCACTCTCAGAAGAATACTGATCCAAACCCTAATGCATTTCATAATATATTATGTAGCAAATATAAAGTCTGTTAAATCATGTTATTAAAGTCACTGAGGCTTCTAATTTCAGGGCACTTAAATGCAGGGACAACAGCAGGAATGGTAGCACATAAAAGCTGATGGCATTTTTGGATCAAGGGCTTAAAGAAAGCCCAGCCTTAAAAGGGGTAAATAAGTTATTGCATAGATCTTTCATCCTCCAAATTAAAAAAAGAGAAAATGAGTGCTGTAGAAATATAGGCCATCACTTACCATATCATGGTCTGAAACAGGCCCAAAACTGGTGACGAAGATGTCAGTTTTCACTTCAGTTACACGCTCTGATGAAGCAGGAAATTATGACAGTGAGTGACTATCAACAGTCTTCATTAGATCTAGCCACTACCAATTCTCACAATAAATAGAAAAATTACTGGCTTTGATTAGCCATTCTGAAATTGGTCTGCAATATGGGCCTGGTAATTTAATGCTTCTAGATGTAATTTCACAGTCAGTATTGTCAGCAACAGTTTTTTTATTAGAGGTTTTCCACAGAACTTTTTGAGATGTAACAGTACAGCAGCTGCAGTTATGCTGTTGTGGAAATCTTTTCACTATTTGATAAATCATCTTGTCTGACACTATAACCAGTGCTCTATAATCTCATTGGGTACTCAGTTTCTGGGCAAACTAAAATAAGGTCTCTAATAATTAACCCTGGGCTTGCGAGTTATGTATTTTGTATTGGGACACAAGAACATAGAAGAAAGAAAGAGAGAATACATTATGGTGTATACAAACATGAATATACTTTATTGGTATGAGTTAGAAATGGCTGTATTACCCTTTACGTCAATAAACAAAAAGGAGTTTAAACTTTTCCAAATAAACATCAGCTAAACTTCCCTACTGAAATAATCTGTGTAAATGTTTTTTGAAAGTGAGCTCTCCAGTCCTATAAGCCTCAATGATAGATTAGTATAAATAATACTTCAGAAATCTGTAACATGTACATAACACAGATTATATGTATATGCTGTATCATGCAGCTGGACTCCTCTGTGGTTTCCAGGATGTACATTTGCTCCATGGCACAATGCCTTTGGACATTTCAGAAGAAACTAGTGACTTTAGTGGTCACAGGTGTTGAGACACCTAAACTGGTGTTGATCTCAAGAAAGAGATCAAACATCCGACTTCTGTAGATGGACTGGCAAAAGAGCCTTTGAGAAAGACCCAGGCTTCACCTCCCCCCTTCCTCTCCTCTCCCTCTACACACACACAGGATCAGTCACTTCTGAGCATACTGGTATTTTATAGGGCACACACAGCAAAATATTCACCCAGGATGGCATATATCAAAATAACCCTGTTGAATTAAATATAGCTGCAGGGAGTAACACCACCTGGAGGCAGGAATCCAAGCAGTGTTGAGTGGAGCTAACCCCATCAGCTTTCCAAAGTTACGGTGACATAAGTCTGAATGCATTTACTGAATACATTTACTATTGTGATTCACGAGTCAGCATGGGGATTTTGGTAGAAGTTTCAAATGTGTGCATTTCTGAAATAACTTTCAAAAAATAAATAAATTGAGCAATCTGGAATATTAAAAGTAATCCTAAAGAAAATACAATAGTACATGTATAGTAAGCAGACATGCAGCAGACAAATTTTTTCTAAGACTAATAAATATATAGGTAGCTATTTGTATAATGTTATTTAAATATTGTAAAATAATTAATGAAACCCCCCCCCAATTTAATACAACCCTCTGAATTCAAAAGACTTTGGCCTACTTAAATATGATTTAATTCATCTGACAAGAAAATTTAGACTGAAGGGAAATAAAATAAGGAATCAGCGTTAAACAGCCAGTTACAATATACATTTCTATATCTGTGCAAAAGTTCTAATAAGAATCAGTGTTCCACAATGCTCATACAGGTCTTTCATTCAAAAAAAGTGTGCAACTTCTAAATATATAAAACCAGAAAAGAATTCATATAAATATCTAGTATAGATACAGTAAAATATAGGAGAGACAGCAAAAATCAAGAAGTAATATTAGATCTGATTCTACTGTCAATCTAGAAATGCAGTGGATGACCCATAATCTGTTAATAAATTAATGCAAAAATTATGTGGTATCAATATTAATCTTCAGGACTCATAAAAAGGATGAAATTTCCAATTTATTATTCACAATCTAGGAAAGTAAAATACTGGGTTGTGGATGAACTGCTTAATATTATTTTTGTTCTTTATATCTGTGACTGAGACATGTACAAAGTACAGTGAGTATTGAGAAAAGCACTGGATAGGTGAAATTTCCTCCTTAGGTGTCCAGTTGAATTAATATGGGACCTCATTGTTGCTTACAAACTTTGCAATTGACTTAAAGAAATTTCAGTATTTTCTTGACATCTAGTGGTCTCTGGACTTAAAAAAGTTCATGGTGAGAATTTGACTTTCTGGAACTGAAAAAGGCATATGGTTGTTCAGAAATTACTTGGCTTGAGAGGAAAGGATTCTGTCTTTCAACCCATCACTGTCACAAAAACTCAAGAGGCTATGGTCATGTATGAAATAGTGGGCAGAAAAAGGACATGGAGATTTCACAGGGTCCAGTAAAACTTTGCTGAATGGACTCCAGCTACCAAATCCAGCTGCCTTTTCTTAAGACTGAGAAACTGATACCATCCTGAAATCTGTTGGCCTTTTAAATACTGAAAAGTGAATCTCAAATAGCTTTTATATCTTTCATCGTTCTTCCCCACCCCTCTGTCTTCTTTCCTCTGAGGCACTTTGGGAGAGAGAAGATTCTAGAAGCTCTTCAGACGCAAAAGGATGCTCCTTAAGAGTCTCAGCTCTGAGCAAGGCTCTATTTAATATGATTCAGCTGGTTTGCCTTGCACAAACACAGAATATGCTCTTTGAGTCAGCAGCAATCCATGTTGTGCTATCCTCAATTCTGGCTTTGGGAGACAAGTAGTCATAGAAGAGAGGCTGAAGCTTAAAGAAATCACTTGAGGACACAAAACAGAGACTTAAGACTTTTGCACCAAGAAGGAAGATTTCCAAGGTAGTGAAAAAATAATGCTTTTTATTTCTATATGATGTTGAAAATAATTTAAGTGGCATGTAAATCACATGAAAATTAGAAAATTCAGATTGTGAACTCAGAAGAGATTGTGTTGTCTTCCCACTGATTACACTTTTGCAGTGCACCTAATCACTTCTAATGCAGATAAACCAATATACAAACCACCAATTTTTTTTTTCCTTTGGTGTGTACCTCACTTTCAAGACCAATGAAAAAGTGTGTATCAACACAGAAAAAGATTAGCCACTCCAAAATCATATGGAAGTTTTGAAATTTTTGTTTACTGTTTTACTAATTAGATGATTCAACTGTGCTTTGTTAAGTGCTTCAGAAGTTGTGAGTCATTCCTGCACAGGACATGTGTTTACTCATACAGTTAGGATATATATTTAGAATCAAGGTTACCCATGTTCAATTTGCATCTTGATTATCATGGGAAGGCTTAAATTGTGCTTCAAATGCTCAGAATGCATTTTTCAGGAACCACAAATCCTGAGTTATTTTCAAAACCTTCACTGAGAATTAGAGAAAAGTCTTAGTCATTGACCAAAACAGGCACAGGTCAAGAGCTGGCTGGATTGCTGAAGAGAAATCCAGCAGTTCTAAAGATGCATTAAGTATGTCTCTTGATCATGCTGTCTATCTCATGAACCAGTAGTAAGTAATGTAGAGATATCTGTAGAACATGTAACTATTTAAGTAGGAAACCCTAAGGAAATTATTAATGACTTACTGGTTTTACTATAAGGCAACCACAGGGTCTGAGTAGTTACTGAGCAGCAAAAAAGCAGATGAATACCATACCCAGACACTCTGGAACACAGCTTTAGGCAACTGATCCACATACAGCTACGAAAGCATCAGTCAACATCAACTACTGTAATTTTACTGTTCACAAATACCGTGTTTTGCTAATGATGCTAGACTCGCGTAAACTCAAGATTAGTAACAATAAATATTTTGATTTAAACTCCCAGGGATCTCATTATTGCTAGAATTGTGACTGGATTATAAATTGAGAACAAAATAAGAAATACAGATTTATTTAAACAGCGGGAAATAAGCCTATTTATCAGGAGAGACCATACATTAACTGTTTTCCTTTATGACCTGTTGGTATTTGAGCACAAGGCTTATTTGAATTCCATGTTTTAGTGGTTTAAGTTAATTCCATTTTTTGGTAATGCAATTGTTCTTCCTGCATGTCTTGTGTACGTCTGTGCTACAATTATTAATATGGAGGAGACTTTCTTCTGGCTTTGAACAAAAGGAATTTTGATACCTTAGACTAATCAGCCCATCTGTGTCCTGTGAACTGTTTTGATTGAAGAACCACAACAAATACACTCATAGGAATTTTGTGCTGCTGCTTTAGTAAGAGTAGAGACCAAAAGGGAGAAGAGGGAGCCGTCCTGTGACCGCCCACTGCAGCCTGCACTGGATTTACTGGGACTTGCACATGCCAATTAACAGCTCAAAACTGTATCCTACCTACCTGCTCATATCCTACCTACTTCCCTACTCCTTCATTAAATCAATTTTCCTAGGATTTTCTAACACTTTTTACAGTTGTCTTTACATTAGTGTGGTGCCTACAGAGTGGAAAAAAAAGACCAAAATCAGCCCCTTCAGTTTTACAAAGTGTAGCATCTGGTCCTTTACTTACAGAATCATGTGTAGGGGGTGAGGTCTTTTCATTTAGAGGAGGAACACTTAAGTTTAATTTTTGGTTATGCATACAAACAAACCCCTTATTTTCCCTAAACTTTATATTAGTTCAGATATGTTAAAATAAAATACAATTTCCATTTGGACCTCAATAACCAAGAGGAAATTTTATCATGTTTATGTGTAATGTTCTCATGCAACTGAATCTTAAAATTTAATTAACATGCGAGGTTAATTTTCCCATCCCTTCCATTCTGCAGAAGTAAAGAATTGCCTGAGATTGACTGATGTTCCACTTAAGGGCAGTCCCACTCAATTTTGATAAACATCACACAGGAGACATCAATAAATACCTTTTACTAATAGCATAAAATAAGTATAATTCTGTTTAATACTCAAGCTGATAATCTACTTGGGGTGATCTACTGGGCATTCAACCCAACAATAAAACCAAATTTAATTCAGGAAGATTCTGGTCTGTCAAATCAATCAAACCATTGTTGTTTGTTCTGTATTAAAGGGATAAGCCACATTTACCATTATTCTATTTTAAAAGGCCCCAGAGCATGTGGTATCCTTTAGTTTTAGGGAGAGGAGATGTGCTATGAAAACGTGAAAGTCTTAGAAAATCTGTAGCTGCCCCTGATCTCATGTTAATGAATCTCATCACCAAATACAACCTGCCCTAAGTAAGTCTTCCCTGTCTCCACTGTGGCACTTCAAATCTGCTGTGGTGGCAACCGAGGGATCATCTTTATGCCCCACATGAAGACAACCCTGAACAGGGAATGGCATATACATTTACCTGAGGAACCTATTTTTCCCACCCTTTTTCATTGCTCTTCAATTCTTTTAACTCCTAATCTAGACACAGCGCTTCACTAGGAGACATCACTACACACTGAAGTGAATTTTTTTTCTTATTTCACTCCTTCCCAGCACATTTGATCCTTCATTTTTTTCAGGACTGTGTCTTTGAATAGAGATCAGCATCTTTATTATTTAAGCCATTTTGATCACTTCTAGTTCTACAGTCCAGGTAGTTCCCACAGAAAATTATGCCATTACCTCAATGACTTCCCTTGGGTTTTTCCCTCTAATGTCTGACATGATTTCCTCTTTTCAGCTTCAATACATTACTCTCTGCAAATGCTCCTCCTTGCTTTTTGTAAATGATTATCCTCTCATAGAGTCAATAGGTGTCCTCTAGTATGATTCACAACATTTTTACATTTATTTTGGAAATTCTATTTTCCATGCATAAATAACTAAATGTAACTACTTGTTCATGTTTATGGATGGGTACAACAGATGCTATTTCCTAGCAGTGTCTGACTAAGTGACTAAGCCCACACACGAAGGAGGAAAAACAAGTAAATAATATAATTTATATCAATAATTATTGATAAGAAATGCAAATGTGCTAATGCATAATATGGTGTTGCATGCTCTTTTAAAAAAGAATAAGATTAGTTTTATCAATGATGTCTTTTTTTGAATAACGAGCATATTCAATCACTATAATTTTTCCCTGTGGGTCACCAATTCCATTGTTTTATATTCTGGTTAATGAGAAATAATTCCTTCTTTCCCCCTTGTTTAATGGTAAAAAGTTCAGAGTTTCTCATTTCATTTCAGATATGGCCTTATTGGGTTATCTGATGAATGATAATTTCCATTCCCATACTCTTTATGGAGCATATATGAATTTTAGTTTCCCTTTTGAAGTAATACCTCAAAAGAAGATATTAAAAAAGGCAAGGGTGGAGTTAATTTTAATCTATCACTTATTCTATGCATGCTCAAAGAGGAATTCAAAATTCAGCACCTCTAAATTTTTCATTATCTTAATGCTCCAGCTTTTACCCTGGCTTTCTCATGAATATACACTATAGCTCCTACAACAAATCTTTGTAATGAGATCTCTCCAGAAGGTTGTTCTTGGCTTCATGGTACCTCATGAGCTGCACCAGAATAGTTCTACCAAACAGTGAAACTGTTCACCACACTAACAGGATGCTTGCAAATTTGAAATTGAGAAATATCATGGTGTTTATTTCAAAAAAGGATTAATTTAGTCCTCTAAATAAGTAGAGTCAAGATCAAGATCAAACCCCTTTCACAATTCATTACAATTCTTCAGTAACAAAAGATAGCTTTTCATCACTGAATTCTTCATGCATACACATAATGGCAAGGAAGGAAAACCAAAAAATCTTACTGAAGAAATTCTATCGTCTCCCTTTTATCCCATAGGTGAGAAATAAATTGGTCTCTTTTCTGTTTCTGTTCCTGTTCATGCACACAATTTTGTTTCTGTAGGTGTAGAAATTTGTAAAAACTGCACTACAGGAGGAGAGGTCGTACCGGGATAACCAGAGTTTTCTGCAATGTCCCCTTTTCCGTAAGACAAAGTAATTACACCACACATTGTTTTACCTCATCTGCTGTATCTCAGAAGGCATAGAAAGAACAAAACAGACGTTTTGGATGATTGGAAAAGTGCTATAGTGCACTCAGTGATACACAGATTTACACTGTTCTTAACAGCATAACATTTATCAGCGTAATATATAAGGAGGCTGTCTGGTCTCTTAAATTCTCAAATAGCTACATTGCAGCTAATATGGAAGGAATGAGTTTTAGAGCTAATTCTATACATCTAAAAATGCTGTAGCATTGGTAGATTTCTTAACTTTTGCTTCAGAATGGATAAAGACTGTGTTCTGATCAAAATATTTAACAAGAAACCATCACTTATGTTGGGAAGAAAAATGAAACCACTGCTTTTCCATACATTTTAAAATTTCCAGTAACAAGTCGTGATATCATGGAAAGCTATTGAACTTCCGACTCCAAAACCCATGCTACATTTGATATATTGATTTCGATTTCTCACGGGATATTTTTATGCATAGAACATTCCAGAATACATTTCCCCATTATACCAAGGATCTAAATCAACTGTCACAATTGAGTCATCCTGAGGTGCTTCACTCATATTTAGATTTAGATACCTGAGGAAGAAGGTATTGAAGATGTGAATTTCTGAATTCCTGAGCACATCCTTTATTATAAGTTGCTACCAGGACCGAAAACATCAGCCTAGGTATTTGTCTCTAGTTTTTGAGATCTGTAATTTATATCTTTTGAATAATGCCTTATACAATAGTTAAAAGAGTAAATCTGCTTCTTACTATACCTGATTTAAAACATTAATTTACTGACCACAATTTAATCAGATGTGGAATTATTTTTTAAAGCCATGGTACTCTTATTTCTCGTGTTCAAAGCTAACAAACGTAAGAGAGAAATTTGCTGAACTGACACTGTGAAAATATAGTATACTGGGAAGGAGGAAAATTGTGATATTTGAGGTTCTTGGTTACAGGCAGGAGCAGGCAACACAGTTCAAAAAAGGAAGGATGCAAAGATTATTCAAACTTCTCTAACCCTTAAAGAAATTACTCAATTCTTCCTTCTCTCCAACCCATATTTCCCATCACTCACTGTTGCTTTCAAAAGCCATACAAATTGCTATGTAACTTTGTGAAGAGATTAATTTCCTTTCTGTCAGGAGTAAATTTTAACTAGACCAGATGATTCTTTCATGAGTACACCTTTGAAGACTGCATTCAGAAACATATAGATAAAGACACAGACATAAGAGTTTATACTGATGTGCTTAGTTCTCTAAATTGCAATCCAGAGAGTTAGAGAAAATCCTTTCCCTGCATCTCCCTTTGTTTTCTCTTCTAGTATCTGTTAAACAAATCAAAATAGCTATAAAACTCATATAGGAAATCATCATACGCTCAGATTTTTCTTGTAGACATGTACCAGACTCTACAAAGTTTACAGTCTCATTTATTTATTGTCTTCTGTGCTTTATTTACTGTGATAGAGTAGCTGACTGAACTCTACAGTTCCATTAAACAAAGAAAAAGGAGCATTTATCTACCCTAGGTCAAGGGTTCACAAGAAAGCAGGCAATAATACTGGTAGAAAAAAGTGAAAAATTACTCTTTTGTTGTATATTACCTGAAATTGCACACAAAGATTTACAAACCAAGACATTTTTTTATGTGTTAATTAATACTTTTTGAACAGAATTTTATCTTTAGCCATTCCTCAAAATCAGTGAAGTCAATTTATTGAGGAGCCTGGCTCACAATTCAATAACAGCTGCAAGATGGTAGCCTCAAACCACAGAATAACCTTACGCTTAATTACCTTCCATTTCATCCACAGGAGATGATACAAGAATTCTTAATGCAATACCCCCTTATATTGCAGTTCCTCTGAGAGTGATTAAAGGAAAACAATCTGAACTATGCTTTTGTGGGGTTGCTCTGTTTTATTTTACCTGAAGGGTCCAAAAGGGAAAAAAAAATCTGAAAGAAGTAAAGCCAACCTTTACATGAACTGGAAAGAACAGATTTGTAGATTTGTGCTTGTCTGTTTAGAATTTCCATGTTTGTGAACAGTAAGCATTTAAGACCCAATTTTGGGATCGTGTCACAGTAGAACAACTCAAAGAGTGAACACAGAGATGTTGATGAAGACCAGGCTTTGTAACAATGTTTTTATAAAGACATAATTGCTATGTGGTTTTATGCCTTTCTCAGGATTCAGCACCAAGTGCAGAAAAATAAATGCATTTTTACCAAACTGTGAAGAAAAAAATGTTACAGAAACAAATTGTTACATACCTAAGTAGAAAAAAAAATCTTAAAAACTTCTCTGAGACAATCTACTAGATTGTATCTAGATTGATACTTTCACTTTAAAAAGCCCAATTCATTTTATGAAAATAGTCATAGATATATGGGCTATTTAGGCCTCATTCATCAACTTGTCATTTGTCAGGTCACAGGTTGCATTTTTTTATCTTTTATTCTTTATACATTCAAAGTTTTACTACCCATTCAGCAGTCTTCTTGAATTGCAAACCATTTTCTTCTTTTAGGTACAAGTGTGAGAAAACCAAGTATGTGAAAGACAGGCAAGGCATGGCTTTTGGGAAAAAAAAGCTATGTATCAGCATTACTTTATATATATATATAAAAAGAATTTAAATAAGTATATTATGGAAAAAATAATAATGTTTTAACTGATTTTTTATCCAGCATGTAATACTGAAAATCATAATACAACACACCTCCCAGTCCTGGTCTCAAGCGGTTGTCGTAACCATCCAGAAGACGATCCAATATTCTGGTGAACACTGTGGTGTTGTCTTTAAGTTCATCTTGTGATGAGGTTTGTCCGTAGCTGAAATACACAACAGTTAACACTGAAAAACAGTAATCCACCAATAACCTTAGAAAATGGTAATTCCAAAATCCATTTAATCTCGCTTATACTGGTCTATGGTCACATAACCTCCTCCATATAACAAGACTAGTGCTTTATAGAGTTCTTGCACGATTACATTTTCTCCTTAAATTGTAAGTTTTTAAAAATCATTAAAAAATCAGTGCCCCTCTATAAATGGTGAGCAAGTAGAATGTTAGTTCCTTAATGTTTATCTCATTACTCCTTAATGTTTATAATGTGCTAATATGTGTTTTTCTCAGGAAAATGCTCATTTGTCAGCAAAGAGTAATGTGTTTAATTCATAATAGCTATAAACGGTTTGCATACAAACAAAGAGACAGTAATTTAGAACACTGAAAAGTACTGACAAAAATAGAGATATCTTCTTTTTAAATATAGAAGTAGATTGAGTGAGTGTGCATTTTCATAGATCGACATATAATTTTGCTTTTATTTCTCATTTTTTGGTAGCAGTTATATTTGGAGGAATATCCCCATCTTTGCCTTTCAAATGCGTAACAAAACCATCTGTTGATATGAAAATCTCTCATGTCTATAAAGCTTCCCTTAAAGATACCTATGTATGTCTCTAACTCAGTCAAAGGTCCTGAAATTTTACTTGAAGAAGGATAAAATTTAAACTCTTTGAACTCAGCTACCAAAATCTAAACTTCCATCAATACAAATCAGAATTAAATCCTTAGGTTTAAGGGTTTCTGTCTGCTGTAGATGACACAAGAATCAACCTTTTTCTTAAATCTGAGACCTTTACCTAATACTCTGCCACAGATGATTTTTTTAATCATAGATTACATGATAGATTAAATCCTAACCCAGTAGAGGTTTTTCATTCATTGCTGGGAAGACTTCCATTACAAACAAGTGGAGTCATCAGGGCTAAAAGCTGCTTTTCAAAACATCATTTTGTTGCACACATTACTACTGAACTGGAGAAACAGTGCAGCACCAAAACTTCTTCTTAGGATCAGGTCTAGTGACAGAAGTGATTCTTCCACTGGTCAGCCTGTCTCCATTCAGAGTACATGGTTCTTGGTTCCCTGCCAGTCCTTCCTGCTCTAACCACCAAAGACTTTCTCAGGAGGAATATGATGCTACATGAAATGATCAGGTTCTGTTAAACTATGAAATTATTTTTCTGTGTGCTGCATCAGTCAGACATCCTTTGTGTATCCTACGCTTACATTCCACTTGGATCAAATACAGAGAGAAGGAGGAAGGATGCTCTGAATATAGGTACTCTGGAAATGCTTCCAAGTTTATTTTGCAGCACAGGTTTAAGTATTTAACACTATAAATTTAAATCAGTTTCAGCACTGACATCCACAGAAGTTTTAATAATTTTTGGTTTATTTCCATAGGGTGTGGTATTTTAATGCATATAAATCACTATTTCCAATTAAAAGGCAAAATCCCTAACAATTAAAAAAAAACATTATGAATTTCCTCTAACCGTATCATACAACTTCACTTAATAAAAAAATTAATTGATTTATATTTATTGATCATACCTACAGTTGAATTTCAAGTCACACATACTAATTTTTTTTATGATTCCTCTGTTACCAAATAACAAGTTCTTCTGCTGTCTGTAGCCAGCATTTTATCTTTTAAAGGATCTTTCCTCATAAAGCTTCCCCAGAATTTCAACACAGGACCTTCAGTGGATTAAATTTTATATTAACACTCATTGTCAGAAAAAAAGCTGCTCTTTATACATATCTCAAGGATATCAGAAGGTCATCAGTATTAAGGTGGAAAAAGGACACAAAAACACTTCAGAATGTTAATGGTAAATAAATGAGTATGTTTGTGAGGAGGCATCAGGAAGATGGGCTGGAGGCAGCGCAGTTGGATACTGTGCACCACTTCCATGCTGGGAGTCACATTTGTCAGTGCCCTCACCTGTTCTTCCCACCATTTTAACAAAGGTAAAAAGCACCATGAGGGCTGGGTTTAATTGGCATATGAGGGTTGGGTTTAATTGGCATATGGTCACAACAGGAAGATTCTGAACATTTATGCACATGTGGGCTAGACTGTAACTCCAGAGTGATTGTGACTTTTCATTCAAACCACGTATTAAAATAGTCCTATTGCTGGGCTTTTTTATGATAAAAAGAGTGACACGGGAAGACTGTCTTTCTGTATCTCACACACTTTATCTAATTTATCAATTGTTTTTTATCATAAAGCATTCACAGCACTCCAGAGGGAAAGCAAGGCTACTAGCTATGACAAAATGGCTTTAAACCCACATCTGCTTCTTGTAAGGTGCGTACATTTTGAGAAAAATATGACTGTATGCAATTGTGTTTTCACATTAAACCCCAGTCTCATAAAAAACTGTGCAGGGACTCCATCTACAGGTCATTATAATCCTGACACACCATCGGATTTTTAAACTCTGGTCCAGTGCATTTTAATTCTCACATTAAGAATGCACATGCACCCATTACAGCAACGATAAATATCTGTGCATAGATATTACTAACAACCTGCACATCTATAGAATAAACATGTTTTCAAAAAATTCCCTAGCTAGGTCAGATGAAGTGCTTCAGGAAGACTTCAAATCTTGCCTTTAATATATTATAAAAATAAATGTATTGTTTCTGAAACATTATTCAATACAGCAGCTGTTACATGAATCACCCACTCCACAAAAATTTAAAATCTTCAAAGGCAGTAAGAAAATAAGTTCCTCTAGAACTGTGAATGCATAAGAAGACAAGACTAACCGTGGAGATCAAGGCACAAATAGATCTTTTAGGGATCACTATTGGCAACAACAACAGTCTACTGCTTTCTGGTCATTAGGTAACATCATTTTCAAGCATATTAAATGTGTTTTATAATACAAAAATATATCTGAGAGTCTTCTTAAATGTCTTCACTGAATTTTGAATTGGAGACAGTACTTCAAGCATACCTCAAACTGCTTCATAGTCTTTAGTTAGGCTACTAGTTGTTTGATGAGGTGTTTTATGATTACAAATTGTTCTTTAATTAACGTTATTTTTAGATTATTATTTCAACAAATATTCCACAAATACAAGTGCAGAATGGTCTTTCAAACATAACTGTCATGGGCTTTGAGCTTACAAATTCTTCTTCATGCAAGCAATCTCCCTTCACCAGGAAGGTCTACTTCAGATTTTCAATACAACTACTAAGAAAGCACACAATCCCGACCAACAAAGAAGTGAAATTATGCCTCTGCTTGCAGGCACAATTAAGTTACTAAAAGCATTTACATGAGATTTAAAAAAACCCTTCATTACACTTTTTTTCCCTCTGAAGAAACTTGTATTTCTGAATAGTCATTACATAAGAATAGAAAAAAAATTGCACAGGTTTTTAAGAGTTAGTTTAGTTTCAATTTGTTTCAGAAAGCTTTTGCTTTATTTTTTCACCATATTGACCAAAAAATTTTCATGCAAAAAAATTGTAGTTTCCTTTTAAACTTCCCTTACATTTAGCTGGGACTTGAACAGGGATTAACTTCCCCCAATACACTTAGTGGTAGTGCAGCCCATGCAGAATTTGTTTTATGCTGCTACACTAAATTAAAGGTTCCTAAAATATGAAAAAATTTAAAAATATCTCCCCACCTTCTTTCAGTCAGTGCATTCAGGAGAAGGCTCCAGGCCCAGAGGCAGTCACAAAGCACCAGGAATCCCTTCATGGTGGACTCTGGAACTAGAAGGAAAATAATCATTAACATCCCCCCTGATTAAAACAGGTATTAGGGAAAAAAAATCTGACATTGGAAACTTCTGCAGAATAATTTGATGTCAGGCAATGGCCTCACAACAGTAGAGCTCATGGCATTCAGAATAAGGGTGCACGGCCTTGGTTATTCTCCTGGTTACCTTTTACTTTTAGACCCAGAGACTGAGGATGAGGTTTATTTTGTGGTAAGGGTGTATTCTTTTTGCATTACTATTGAACTTTAACAAAAACAATTACATGTAAAAGCTGCTGTCCCCAAACCCTGTGGCAATTCTTACTCAGTTTTCCCCTGTGCTGACAATGTCTCAAGGCACCTCCACAGCATTTACAGATAACCAAATGTAGTTGGTTTTTTGTTTGACTTGAACCAGCCTGAGCCCTTCCAAACCTCTGGGAAGGTGTCAGTATATGGTAGTGTGATTGGGGAAAGTGATGCTTTCCTCACAGCCACTGCTCTGCTTTGGTGTGACGGAAACAACTTTCTTCTACAGATACAACAATCCTCCTCTTCCCTGAAATAACAGCATCAGAAAAGGACTAAAATGAGCAGATTCTAGCTCTGTGATCTGCTGCTACATAGGCACTTCTTTAGGGCTAAAGGGCACAATTAGTAATGAAACCATGTGCTGACGACATACACATCATCTCCTAAATCTCTACCAGTCTCTGAACGCTGCTAGGAAATGTTTTTGCATTAGCAGCCTTTTCCTCCTCTCCAAGCATTTTCTGTACTCTCTCCAGACTTCACTGACTTACTTTCAGTTTACCTTTGAGTAAAAAGTAACACAACTCAGAAAGTTTCTTCTGCTTTCTAATAAACCATAAAATAGAAAGTTAGGTGATATTTGTGGAATCAGTGTGGCAGATTCAACTAATTGCCCAGGAGAGGTTGCAGGTCCCTTTATGTATCAATTCAATGTGTGCTGGGATACAGCCGATTTTTAGGATTTCTTACATTAAATAAGGTTAACAAATATGAAGCCTGCATTTTCCCCCAACAGTGAATTGGAGGGCTTTTTACATGCCCAAGAAAATGAAGCACCGTACATAAAAATGTTGTTGTAGCTTTAAATAAAGCTTCCCCAATTCACTGTGCACTCTCAGGGACAATTTAAATCAATAAAATACCGTTACAAAGCGGTATGTAAGCAATGAGATATAATTAATGCCTTTATAGCCAAATGATCATCAGATAAGCATTGAATGGAGCTGAGCTAATCTAACTGGATAGGAAGGAGCTGGATGTGGCAGGAAAGCGTGGATAAAGATATTCAGGGACGAGACTGCATCTTAACTTGCTCTGTAATCGGCCCCCTTACATAGGGAAAGACAACATCAGTGGCTTCAAAAATCACCTTCTCTCGGTCCTGCCAACTTCTGCCTTTGCAAAAGGCTCCTCGGGATAAAGAAAGGAAAGTGAATTATTCTGAACTATTTTGATCTGTTGAGCTCCATGCTCGCCCCCCTCCTCCCAACATCACCCCCTGCTTCGATAAACCCATCCAGGCACTATAAATCCCGAAGAAGGAAAGTTTCTTGCGGCTGGAAAAAGCAGATGTTAACTAAGACTTTGAATGAGCGTTAAAGCCCAACAGCCCCCGGCCTCCCCCACCCGCTCTGCCTGACAAGCCAGCGCCGGTTTTCCCATTCAAAATGGGAGCAAGAGCCACGGTTCTGGGAGCGTTTCAGCAGCGCCCACTGAAGAAAAAAAAAAAAAAAAAAAAAAAAAAAAAAAAAAAAAAAAAAAAAAAAACCAGGATAATTAAAAACAAAATCAGGGGCAAAAGGGGGGCATTTTGATGCATTTTGACTCACGGTGAGAGATTGAGAGATTTGCTCCTCTCTGAGGCTCAAATCGAGACTTGTTTTCCTCCCGGCATTTCAACTTTGCATCCCCCTGCCCGGAGCAGCCACCCCTCCCACCGCGCCCGCGGGAGGGAAAAACCCAAACCCAAAACCTTTCTGCGAGGGACCAGCGGAAATCAGTCGGCGCTAAAAAATAAATAAATAAGATAATTGACAATGCCCATCGATCGCTGCGGATTTTCAAGCTGGAGGGATAGGGGGAAAAAAACCACCCCGACCCGGCGGTACCTGCAGAAAGAGGGGAGAGGAGCCGCCCGCGCGCGGAGACGCGGTGCCCGCAGCCGGGAGCGCCCGGAGGGGTGCGGATGTGTGTCCGTGTGGGTCCGTATGTGCCCGCGCGCGCGTCCGGGGGTGCGAGCTAACAGCCGCCCTTACCGGAGCCCTCGGGCGCGGGTCCGCGGCGCCGCTGCCCGGCGCTGCCCTGCCGGGTGCCCGCCCGCCGGCGCGGAGGCTGCGCGGCTCCGGCTCCGTCGCTCACTCCGCCTCGGCCATCGCCGCCGCTGCTCCGCTCCTCCGGGCTCAGCACCCAAATTTCGCTTCCCAGTATTCCGACCGCCGCTACACAACAAAAGCTTTCTCTTTATCAAGACAGTAGTAATACGTCCCAGGGTAAACCGGATGTGAAATAGGCTGTGACTTCATGCCAGAGAG
The DNA here is from genome assembly GCF_965178545.1 of Coloeus monedula. Classification (NCBI taxonomy): domain Eukaryota; kingdom Metazoa; phylum Chordata; class Aves; order Passeriformes; family Corvidae; genus Coloeus; species Coloeus monedula. The sequence continues at coordinate 12,174,525 of NC_138795.1, read as the reverse complement.
ATTTTATTTTAGAAAGGAAGGTGGTACCAAGCTCTCATCTAGAGACCAATCCGCCCATTTTTTATATGCAGCACAATTTAACTTCCAGTGCTCTCGCCCTAATCCCTTTCTCTCTGGCTGCAGACTCAAATCCTTCTACAATCTGCAGCATTATTATTACTGGGGGGAGGCTGCGCGGCCGGGGGAGGCTGCGCTGAGCATCTTTATAGACACTTGCAGTTTACAAAACAGTCTATTTTAAGGGTCGTACATGAAAAATATAACCGATCTGTGTTAGCGTTCAACTTTTGATCGAGTATTTAGTCGAGGCATAAATATGAATGAAGGCTGGCCAGGGGTATTGAGGATGCAGCACTACGAGCGTGTGCCTATAGGCTGTATGCACCTATAGGGACCTGGCGGCAGACCATGGCTGTAACCAGACGGGGACAGAGATGCTGTGCAATACTAATTAAACGTAGGTAGCACGCATTTTGGGCGAGACCCGTAGGAGATGGATAGGCTCCAGGAGCCGGCGGCTCTTCCCCACTTTCACACGCCTTTAGTCGGCAGGTACCACGTTCACCCGACGCGGTCCCGGGGCTCAGCTGAGGACTGTGCTCGGGGGCTGCCAGCCCCTGCCCACTGTCCCGCTGTCCCTCAGGGCCCCGCCGGGCACCGGAGCCGGGACATTTCCCGGCACCGGCGGGGCCCGCGGAGCCCCTGGCTCGCTCCCGCGGCGGGTGGAGCTTCAGCCGCTCTCCGAACACGCGCGGTGGCCCTGCCCTGCCCCACCCGTGGTGACCGAGGGGCACAGTCCTGCCCCACGTTAACGTCACTTTAACCCCTATCCAGACCTCCTCCCCTCAGGTGGGAACGAGCTGGGCGAGCCCGGCGGGCGACGGCACTTCTGCGGAGAAACAACGAGAAAGTTGGATGCATCAGGTCCGGAGAGGCGTCGGTGTGCGGGGGAATGCAGGCAGCGCTCACCTGCCCAGCACAGGTTACGGTCCCTTTAGCTCGAGGCGCCTTTCACCAGCTCCAAGCCTTCTGCAGAGATGCCAGACATTGCTGCCACGAGCACAACGTGGTCAGCTGTCCTTGCTCTGGTTAATGTAAAGATAAAATGAAGTCCTTCATCAATGTATCTCTTCCTTATAAAGCACTACCAGCATCTGTGGGGTGGAAAAAAGAATTTTTTTATATCATATGCACCTACTGGATTTCAAATACCGTCTACTTTCCCTCTTCTCAATGCCATCACTGATTTAGTTTCTGTTCCCTCCTATGATGCTGCTCCAAGGGAGATCAAAATCCATATATCTTGTCAGAGATAACCTGAATTGATATCTTGCATTACAGTTAAGCTATCTGTTGCAAGCTTTATCCAGATTTTTAAATCAAATATTGCACATTCTGTGCATCCTCATGAAATGCATGATCTGTTTGTCTCTGTAACAGCACAAGAAGGTTTTGATTTGACCCAAGAAACCAATGACATTCATAGCTAAGGCTGGCAGTAACTTCCAAGGTGGCAATCATTTCGGATAAGTGCCTGACATAACAGCCTAAACACTGCAATGATTTTCCTAAGCACAAGGAGAATAGAAATTTTGCTTATCAGAGTGCCCTGGTGCACCAACTTTACCCAGTCATTATGATCAATGATGAACAGCCACAGGTTATTTTAAAGGCTTGCAATGGACTTTTTGCTTAGTTTCTTGGCATTTCCAATGTAGCTCATCTCATTTTGATTCAAGGCTGTTAGCAGTGCACAGAGAAGTAGGGAACAGAAAAACCTACCCACTTTCCAAGGAAATTACAAGCAGTGACTTTTCAAATCACTATTACATAGACAGAGTCTTAGTGCCTAGAGGGATGTTTTTAAATATGCAACATTTTCACCTTCATTTGCTCTTAGCTAACACAATTTACTATGTTTTTGTTCTTCCACTGAAGCACAAGAGAGTTTTGCTTAAGCAACAAGTAAACTGAGGCCCTCGCCTGAGTTTACAAAAACAACACAATGAATTTTTATTAAAGGACATGGACATTTTGTGGCTGTAAAACCGCTGAGATTCTTTCCCCTGTCAATAGGGCATTAATTATATCCTTATAATGACCTTAAACTATTTTTTCTAGATGAATAGTGTGTATTTGCAAAAATAAATAAATATTCAACATAGCTTTAATATTTCATTTTCCCCTTCATTACTCATGAACAGAGGTTGTAAGTACATTTGCTCTTTGTGTGTGTCTGTGATAGGTATCTGGACAGAAAGATGGGCTAAAAAGTGGGTGATTGAATGGACAGAGATTCATGTACCTATGTGCACTTAAATCTGAGCAAGTGGAAAGCTGAAGCAGTTCCAGAGCCCAGGAGACATAGCCTTGCATCCTATAGTTTTCTTGACTTATTTTAATTAGTATATATACAATGGCAACTGTTTTTAGTTTACTAAAGTGTCAAGGGTTACACATGATGTTCTTTGCCTCTTTGCCTCCATGGACATACTTGCTGTGTGCCAAAGGATTATATGTTTTCCTGAGTTCTCACTGGGTGAAAATATTGACCTAAAATTGAAAAGTTGTTAATTCTCTCTCTAATTCACATCTGCTCAGAAAGTAGGACAAAACTATTTTTCCTCCATGGCTGAGATTCCTGTCCATCAGTGCTCACATATAACCCAGATTTTCTCTTTTCCTTTCAAAAGCTGTTATCGTAGTTATAATGTCATTCCATAGTAAAGGCTAAGAATATTTGGATGATATCAAACAGATAGGCTCTTTTATTATGGATTGGGTTATCAAAACAAATACTTAAGAAATAAATAAATAAATACGAATTGGTTTTACCAGCAAAAATGCTCTTTTGAAGGAAAAAAGCTAAGTGTCTTGCTTTTTCTCTTTTTCATCTGAATTCCACTGACCTAATCCAAACATGACTAAGGGTAATGCATTTATCAAAGAAGTCCATCTGTGGATTTCAGGCACCTAACTTAAGAAGATATCTTTGGAAATCTCAAGCTATATATAGCAATGTGCATAGTGCCAGTGAGTCTTAGGGTCATATGATTTCATTCTTGAACAAATTGTTCAAATGAGAAAGGAAAGATGCCTTTGAACATATATCTCCAGGTAACTTAGTATACTAAGTGATGTGCATCTCTGCAGTTTTACGGTCACATTTGGAAAAGGAAGATGTCAGGCTAACTTTTTTTTTTTCAAGCCAGATTTATTACTCCATAAAGTTTTCCAAAAGAGGTTATGTCTTTCATGTCACATGGGAATGTAGAACTATATCCTTTAAAAACAATATTATTAAATCTAAACAGCTTGGCACAACTCCTCTGTGTAGTGCTTTGAACCCTGATGTTATTGCAAGTGATTAGTAGCAGTGAAGTTAAAACAATTGAATCCTAATTTGGTAAAATATATTTATTAAGTGGTGGATTAAAATTGACATAGAGAAAGATTTTCAAACTAGTTAGAACTATTTTTGCTTTTAAATTTCTAGTAAGCACTTTTTGAAGTCTGGCCTATTCCTTTGATATATATACACATAGACGTATCTATATTATTTAAATAGGTCACCTGAAAAGAATATATTTTTCCAGTCTTGTGGGTTTTATCATGTTGTTCTTTGTGTATGCAAAATATGCATATGTTTTATTTTAGTTTAGGAATATATAACACAACTGAAATTCCACAGCAGAATGCTTTGACACAATGTGTCCTTAATAGCCAAGGGATTTGAATAAAGCAAATGAAACTCAGAGATTTACTGGCATACAGCAGATCAGATGAAGAATTAAAACAGAAAGACCATCTGCTCCAAAGCTTTGAACTCTCTTATTTACAAGTCCTGCTCTTGTGATTAAATGGAAATATTTTGTAAAATATATGACTCCAATTTGATTTCCAATTTAATGTTTCAGTAATATATCAAAGCACTGTTGTTAACCCTTTAGTAGACATAAAAAAAATTCAATGGCTTAACTTTTATTTCCTCCTTTAATTTACAGCCACAGTAAAGAAAATAAGACATATACTTGTCACTTAGTGGTGGATTTTTGTTTTGTTTTTGTAAAAGGCAAGTAATGATACACAAAACAGTTCACTCTTTTAATTCCTCTTTCATTTTAAAATAAGGTTTTATTCATCATCTCTTTCCTCTTCAAAAAATTAGTAGAGGGAGAAAAAAGAGAGAAACTTTTAGGGAAATGCAACTGAGAATCTTCATGAAAACAAGTTGCACTATTTCCAGAGTCAGTCTCACTTACAATGTCAATTAAAGACATTTGGATGTTCTTTCTAGAACTGTGTTGAAAATTGGAAGTGACATTTCTTTGAACTCATTATCTATTAAAAATGGAATAAAGATGTAAAATAGCTGATGCCCAGAAATTCAGAGATGATGATTGTCTCTTGAGCTTTAAAGTCTTTAAGTACAGTATTTCAAACAGAAAACAGAGTTACTGACAATTTTCTCAGATTTTCTAATCCACAGAGGCAACAATTTATTATGCTTTGCCATGCTATTGCCAAACATAACCACAAAGTTTAATCTGTAAAGGCAAAAATGGAGTATTCTTTCCTAAATAATAATAGGATTTCTAGTTTGGTGTCAGAAAGGAAGAATGGCATATTCATCTATTTTCTAAAACAACCCATTGTGGAATTTACAAAAAACACCAAAAAGAACAAAGGTCACAACTGGGAACTTTTGGGGATTACACAAGACTTGTAAATCCAGTGGTGATCACTGATGAGATCTTTGTCAGGAGACTTTTCCTCCAACACCTGGATTTATCTGCAGTGGACTACAAGCAACATATGTGGTTATCTCCTACACTCTCCCTTCTGCTGCTGAGGTGAAGTCTTGACTAGAGATCTACAGTCTCCTGGAGCTTTCATAGTACAAGATCAGCTGTCCTTAAACAACAAGGCAGCTCTCCCCACAGAAAATGAAGAGGGTATTCCTGGCATTGTGGTGTGTCAGTCAGTTACATTTCAAAAATAAGTAAATAATTTTGAGGGTTACTGTCCTTCCTGATCTGCAGATGGAAGAAAAGATTAGTTTAGGACTCAGATCTTAAAATGATGACTCGCAGTTTGGTGTACTTAATGACAGTTCATGTTCCTATGGACCAATGAACTCACCTGTATCTTCATATCTTCTTAAGTAACAATATTGATCTGTAATGATGATTTTTCCTAAAGTTGGATAGGACAAAAATCTACGTAAGGAGAAGTTCTAGATTACTCAAAATTCTTGAAGATCTATACTTTTACTTTTTTCCTTTAAAAAAATTATCAAACCATACAATGTTTAGTGCATTAAGAAGCCCTTGATACTGATCATTTGTGGATAAGGAAAATTAGTGACTATGAGAGGAATGGCAGTAAACTGAAATAAATATTAACAGATATAAGAAAAAATAAAATATATTTTTAAAAATTAACAAAAAAATCATTAAGAAAAACTTCAGTTCACCTGTCCTTCTATAAATACTTACGTTTGATTGAACTAAAAAATGTAGAGTCAGAATATCTCAATCTATGTTCAGATAGATGCTTAAAACATGTTAAAATCCATTCCTTTTCAGCCAAACATTTCAGAATCCACTAAAGGCCATGGGTTATAAATATTCTTAAACTTAAATGTGTCCCTCTAGGCTGAATTTTGCTGCTGTGTGCTTTGGAAACCAAATACCCTGCTGACTTCACAGGTGACCTTAGACACAATTACTGTCTCTCCCTGTCTTGGTGCCTTTATCTGGACTGAGAAGAGTGCAGCCTGTAAAGTTCAATTAGCCCAAATTCCTGTAGATTTCAGTGGGTGCAGTGTTAAGCTGGAACTTTTCTGCAAATTTTTGAAGTCACAGAAATTTGTAAAGCAAAGGTAACGAACACATTGCCTTATCAGGTGCTGATCCCACCCACAGTTAGAGGCACAGTGTTTGATTCACCCATTCCTCCTACTCCAGTGCCTTCCTCACTTCCTAGAGATAGTGACAAGGAGACTCATCAGATGATTTTATCTTCCAGTTGGAAGCACCATATGCTTCCTGACTGCTGATGTCACTGCATAGAGCTCTGCTTGCTCAACTGCAGTGCACTGTCAGAGTTCCCCTGCATGCACTGTCCTGTTCTAGAGGTTGAAGGCTGCTGTAGAAACAGCCACATAAATATTTTAAGTGATATTCACATTTTCAAATTAAATTTTTGCATGACCTGCTTAGTGCAAAAAATCCAAGTGTAGTGAGGGTTAGCAAATGGAGATGGGGAATACACGGGGGCAATCATTAACAGGGTGATGTAATGATACGATTTTTAGTTTAGATTTTGTACTCATCTCCTTTATAGTCCTTATCTAAAAGAGTCTCTTCTGCATTTTCCTCCTATTTTAAAATTATTCATGTTTAGCTTTATACCTACTGAAATTACACAGGCAAAACCTATGTAATTTTTCCAGAACAGTTCTGCTGCAAAATGAAAGCTCCGGGTGTTAGTGGCAGACATTTACAGGCAATAGAAGAGCAGGGCAGGGTAGATGGAAGTTCTGCTGCCCAGGGCTCCTTGTTTCTAATCATTTGCCTTCTCAGGTGGACTTCTCCTGATTTATTTTCTAGTTTGTGTAGCTTATTTTTGGCTGTTACAGATTATATCATGATTTATATGTTTTGAATCTCCTTGCAGAGCCCCCAGTGTTAGTCAGGCAGTACTGAAATTTTTAAATTGATTAATATAATATAAGCTAGAGAGCTGCTTGATGAACTTTTAATTTTTTTTTCTTGCTCATTGAACCATGCTGACTCAACTACAATTCCTATTCCATCTATTTAATTCATAGAAAAATACCTCACAATTGTTATATTTGTATGGCAAGCTTTGCAACATCAAATCTGCATTTGCGATAGTTTGCATGGATGCTTATATTATACTAGGAAATTATTGTTTTCACCCAGAAGCAGACAAAATAATCACTGGGCTATAGAGGCAAAACCCCAAACAATTGAAATTCAATATTTTTTGGACATTATTAATGAATGTAAATTTTAGTTGGAATTGAAACTGTTTTGCAATCTAATTCTGCCCTTTATTCTAAGGGAGAACTCTAGAAATACAATTTCTGAAGGTCTCTAATAATCCAAGATGATCCAAGTGTTTTTTTGGTTTTTGGTTTTTGGGGGTTTTTTGGGGTTTTTTTTGGTTTGTTTGTTTGTTTTTGTTTTGTTTTGTTTTGTTTTGTTTTTTACTGTTGAGTAGTATCCACAGTTTTGTAGGTGTAAGGATTAGCTGCCCCGTACATGTAACTGGCCCAGCTGAGCTGAGTTCACCTGGGTTGTTACAGCTCGATCTGGTTCCTACCCACCACGCTGTTCAAACAAACTGGGATAAAAAGCAAGGAGGCTTGCTCAGGTAGTATGTGAAACAGCAGCCAAGTTCATATGGAGCCACATTTAGCCTCCATAGTCTTTACTTGCTGCTTTCATAAAAACTGTAATATTTACCAAGTCTTTGCTGTGGGGATATTGGTGTGCATTTTTACCTTTTGAGACTCCCAATATTAATTTGGTTTTGGTTTAGAAATTGAACTGTTTCTTATGAAAATTAGGAAACGTGTCTGCATAGAAACAGTACCTCCTAGGTCCATATTGGTTCCCTAAAAAGGGTTATTGAGCTTTTTTGTCTTTTTGACTGCTGCCAATCAAGAGCAAGGAAGTAGAAATTTGAGGAATATTTGAGCTAACAGTTACTGGTGTTACTGTTAGGGAAGCCACTTTTGCTCTTGTGCTCAGTTGTGGGAAAAAGAGGTCTGTATTTTTGAGAGTAACTTGTTGGCATGGTTATGGAACCATCCTCTTGATTGCCATGGTCTACTCTCAGCAAAGAGAATGAGACTGCACAGGCTTTGGACAACACAATGCTATTATTAGCAATATTTCACAGACTGACTAAAAAGTTATTGTGACTTTCTCATTTTGTGGGAAGGTAACCACTAAAGCAGTAAGTTATTCATTTTCAAAGTATAACAGTTCTGCTGGTTATTAAAGGCAGGGTTCATCTCACCCATCTCCAGCTGTGACTAATTAGATGCCTAAAAGCCTTATGCAGACACCATTTTTAATTGACAAAAAATGAGATGTACCCTCACAATACCAATAAACATTTAGCTAAAACTTAGTTGCATAAATGTAATAATGCAAAGTCAGACCTATAAAATATTGCTGCTATTTTGTAGCAGTTTTGGTGGGTTGTGCTTTTTACACTTTTTAAATTTGTATCTCATCAACTGAGAGTTTGAGGACAAATATGCAACACAACAATATTTTGATACTGAGCCATGTGTGATGCCATGACAATATCTTCTGTTTTTTCAGGACAAAACCCTAAACCATATCGGTGTATGGGATCTCTTGTCAAGAGTGGAAATACTTTCCTCCTTGCAAACTAAAAGCAGTGTTATTCACTAACATATGTAATTCAAACAATAATTTGAGACATCTAAGTGTTGAAATTACTTAAGGCTGCAATACAACAATTTGCATGTGACATTTGCTTTACCAAAATTCTGTGACAAAACCTTCAGCTGTAGTGGTATCATGAATTTCTCTGATCAGCTGGGGATGCCAATGCCCCCATGACTACAAAACTCCTGGTATTTTCTTTAGTATGCAGAGTGGTTTGCTTTAGTAACTAAAATATATCAAGGTATGCTTTACCTTGGATACTAGAGACTGGAGGTCCTTTTCCAGAGACAGTGATACAAACTTATCAAGTGGGACAGCAAACCAGCACATGCCTGTAAATAAAACTGTTCAGTCAACAGAATTGTAGTTACTCCAACCTCCTAATGCTTGATCTTGGCAGGTAGCAACTAGGAAGGGCTCAGCCTTGGACTACTCCTCTTCCCAGAAAGAAACAAAACAGAAGAGAGAAGCTAAAGAAGTCTCCTGAAGGCAAAAATTCACTATCACAAAATATCTGCTGTAAAATGTAAGTTCTGTCAAAATGGCAAATTTTGTTGTAATTTAGGCGAATCAGCCAGAAGGTGCTTAAGGAAATAATTCTGCCTATAATTTTTATTTTTCTACCAATTTTCTCTTCAAAGAACAGAATATGCACTCTTCACACTTTTTCCCACATGGTTTTTCTGTGCAATTTTTCTAGTTCTATCTTTTCATTTACCTTGAAATTAAGTAACATAGAAAAAGTATCAGTCACCCAAGCAACTCAGGCATTTTCCCCGTTTTGGAACACATGTTCATCAAGCATAATCATTCCTACTGTCTAAAGCTAAAACTTCTTTTCCATTAATGTATTACTGTAGAAACATACAGGGAGCAGGTAACAGATTGTAGCTCAGATTTTTCCATTAAAGCTCAAAGGTTTTTATTTTCTAATAGCATAGCAGGAATACACATATTTTAAAAGTTCTTACAATCTAAATGATGAAAAATAAATGAAATCAGAATATGTTTCAAAGATAGCCTTTTTTATCAACCCCTCATGTAAATGAGGATTTATGTTAATGTCTTATTTGTATCTTGTGGCCTTTTGAAGCAAATGTGGCTGTTCCTATTCCCTGCAGTTTGGCTCACATTGGGGAGGAGTCTTGAAATGTCAAAATTCAAATCATTGCAGATTTAACATAATCAAATGATGTTCTCCAGGTGTGTATCTGATATGGTCCAGTAGTAATGCATATTCAGCCTACAGGGCTGGACTAGAAGTAACCCTCTCAAAACGCATAAAGGTTGGGTGATGATCCACAGCATCAGCTATTTTGCTCTGGATACCTCCATCTACTGGTTTACGGTACATCTTAATGCAAAGCCAGCCTATGACATTTAAGTATTCATCATAAATTTTATTTTACGTTAATCCACCTTACCTTTTGCCATATGTTTGAGGCTGATGTTACAGATTTTAGACATGCCAATATCCATGTCCCCAGCACTCAAAATTATTTTCGGGAGCAGACCTGCATATATCTGTTTATGGTTACGCCAGCCATGAGTTTCTCTGATTTAGAATGTTGTCTCCCTGCTTCCAACATCCTATGGAGCTCAACCTTTGTCTTTTTCCTTTTTTTTTTTTTTTACTTTTTTTCTTCTCATGTCTGCAAGAATAGGCCTTGGCTGTGTAAAATAGTCATTGTTTCTTGCATTATCAGATTTGCTTTTTGTCCTATATAGGATTTTCTGTGGGATCCTAGTACCAGTCCCATTTTCCCTTCCCTGCTGTATGCTGACATTTTTATGTGTATTATTAGGAAAAATGAGATCAATCATGCAGATTTATTGAGCAAGCACAGTTGAGCCCTTTGGGCAAGACTCCTTTAATTTCTTGGGGTATGATTTTTTTTTTTAATTTCAAAAAGTACCTTTTACAAACTTGGACTGCCTCGAAAATTATTTAAACCAGCAAAGTGAAATACCCAGAGCAGTTGGCTCATCCTCTCCAGCAAGTCAAGGAATTTACAGTCATGTAGCCCATCTTGCGCCTCACTCCCACTTCCCTTGAGAGACAGACCTGCCAGTTCCCTCTGTCACAGCAGGAATGAAGAAGTGGGATTATGGAGATCATCATGTGGAGTATGTGGGGTGACTGGAGGGAGCCAGAATCGATATCTCCAGTCATTATTATTTTGTCAGTAGGTAATGAGGATCTGGGCATATATTCAACAGCAGAATAAAGAACTTTAAATACAGCTTCAACAGTATAGAGCATTATCAGGAATAAATTCAAAGCAATCTTTGAAAGTGACCTAGCTTTTTCTCTATCAACATTTATGCACCTTATTAAAGATTATTTGTGTGATTTAGAATGCCATTCCCCTGTGAGCTGTTCCCCCATGTTCTAGTGAGGGTTATGATGGTGGGGAAGTTTGGATTTCCTTATGTTTCACTGATCTCATTAGAAATACAAAGAAAATTCTTTGATTTTTTGAATAAAACAACACCCTGAACAACTTCAGCACCTGAAAATAAATATCTCTTTAGAACTGGTCAACAAATGCTATGGAAATACCCATTCTTAAGCCTGTTAGCAGTGACACTTAATTCACCAAGACTGCCTACTGTATATTCCTGCACCTTTTAAAATAGAAGCAGCTCAGCACTTTAGAAAGTTCTGTGTAGGATTTTGTTTTGAGAGCCATATTCCCTCCAATCCATTGACAGAACTTTATATCAATGATGAGATGGTTTCTCTTACTGCCTGTGTAATCACTAATTGTCAATTACTGCAAGAAAAAAAAAGCCATTCATGTCTATTTTAATATTTATATAGGAAGCACTAGCCTTTTCAATATTAACGGTGACTGAGCTTAATTAAGCAATTCAAACTGAGAAAATACAACATAGTTTACTCCTCATCAAATTAATGTACCAGGTATTGTCAATGTGGGACCTATTCACAAAAAAAATCTGCTAATGGCACTGTTTAGTAGAACATTTCATTAAAATGTTTGTTGACCTCCACAAGATTTTATAGAGCAATATGCTGCAAACAGGGGTGTTACACTAAGAAGCAACTCAGAGTCCTCAGGCAGGTGCAAAAGGGAGCTCGTTTATTCCAAAACCAGGCCTTTTTAAGCAATTAGGCCTTTATCAGTAACATTCCATTAAAGCACAACAACCATCATTCAATCAACCATAATTCAACCAACCACCATAAACCACGATCTGAACACTTGATGTTACATAACTTGTTTTCTATGGTTACGTATGTTTTCTACCTCTATTCCAGCTTAGTCATTACCCAGAATCCTTTTCTACTTAGCTAAAGTAACAGAAGTGAACCATGATTTTACAAGGGTAACAAAGCCTTCCTTTTATAAGGTTTTACCTATCTGCAACACAGGGGATGCTTCACCAACTCCTCTTCATACATTTGAAACCTAATTAAAGCAAACATTTAGTGAAAAACTGTCTTCGATTGACACAAAGCTCAAGTGGGCATTTCCATGTGTAATATGGCAGGAGGAGTTTTATGTGTAAAATTTCTTTAACTGTACCTTCTAGACTATTTATTGTATGTGTGTGCACTTAGGGAAAAAAAATTTACTAGTACAAAGCCAGTGTAAAATAGCAAGTGCCAAAAGCACAAGATTAGAAGCCTAGGTTTGAGAGGTCTTTAGTGAAGAAACACGGGTTATATGGTTTCACAGCTCTCAGCCTCTTTTATTTCTTTTGTAAGTTTTGATTTATTCAAAATATTATACAAAATTAGAAAAAGTATGTAAACTAAATATAATTGCTGTTATATAGTGAACAATACTGCTTGCAACAATGAAAGGAAAAAAAAATCTGTTTGGAAAAATGTGTGCTAAAATGGGATTATAATTTATTTTTTACCCAAATAGATTTTTATTGAGTTATAAAGAGAGACAGTTTTTACAATTAAGGTGAATGTGTGCATTTATTTCAGTATGCCAAATTAACACCTTTACAGCAAATTCTTTGACAGAAGAGCTTTTTAAAGACCACTGCAATGAAGAATGACTGACAATATGGAGTAACACAGAAGGGACCTCACTAGTTTTCTACGGGAGGAAGAAATTGGAAAGCTAAAGCTCTCAGAGGGCAAGAGTCAGCAATGTAACAAGGAAGTCCTTATCAGAATTGTGTCTGTTCACCTACTACATAGCAACCATTGAAGTTGAAATTCAAGTGACAGGTCTCTGAAGGTACTGTAGAGAAATGTGAAATATGTTTGTGAGATGTCCAATCCTCACAGAATTATCTTAAAGAATTAAACATAAAAATGCAAAGATGTAGACAGAGCTGTCTTGATAATGAGTAATAAACAAATAATTTTTTACTATAAGGCATTCTTTTTTGATGGCAATGATGGCATCATGGTAAGAATTAATGTTAATATCAGATGCTCTTATGTCACTCATACAGAAGGAATAACTTGGAAGGTTTTTTTATGCTGCAGTTTGGTATTGCTTAATAGTTTCACTACCTACTGTAAAGCGCAGCTTCCAAAGATTCAGAACTGAACAGGCATTTCAGGTAATTCTATCTAATTTGCATTAAGATTTAGCAAAAAAAAAAAGGAAACAAACACCAGAACAAAATTTATGTTGAAACTCTTTAAACTTTCTGTAAAATATGCTGGATTTTTCCATTGTTATAGCCACATAAGAGAGTTTTTCCAGTGAAGTGATGGGGACAGGCAATTCATAGGAATGCACAATAGGCAAGCTCCCTTCAACTTGTCTTAACGCAGGTTTACTGCGGTGGAGGAAGAAATATTAAACCAACAAAAACTTTAATCTTTAAAAGTTCCCGAAGGGTGAATTTTCATCCTTTCTCTCTCTTCAGATATAATATCTACATGTATTCTCTACTCCTTGGTAATTCTATCAGACTATTGTAGTGTAGAACAGTCCCATTCAAAAGGGGTATTTTATGCCCTACCAGTACTCATAGTTTTATTTCAGTTTTCCTTGCCTCACCATCAGGAAGCCTTCGTCCCAGCATGGCCTGTGCAGAAGTATTTGTGCTTCAGCAAGGGAGCAGGACTTTATACTCCTGAGTTGATCACAACAACTGCAAAAACAACTTGTGACACCTGGGAGTGTCCGTGAGTTGACATCCATGTTTCAAGTGTGCAATCACAAGACATAAACTTGTCAAGTGAAAGAAATTTGGTAATAAAAAGTATACCAAGAAAAAGAAAGCCGAGGCTTGCACAGAAAAGAATCAGCAGAGGTGTAGCACCACAGGAGGAGAAGCAAGATGTGAAACACTCCTGATGCACTTACTGGTCCTTTGAAAATATGGGATAACACATGCTTCTGAATTAAGCTCAGAATAAATCTAACCAGGAGAACACCTTATGGATCTTGCTGTAACAAAATGTGGCGAATTGAAAGTCAAAGCTATGAAACACTGTCAAATTTGTGCTGGAAAAAATATTGTAGCACTACTAATGGGTTTGGTCCTGAACTTTGCACCCATCATTTTTGTAAGACATAATGTTTGTTAAATTCTTCTAGAGAAATTGCTCTTTAAAAGGACATAAATATTATGCAATTTTAATACATGCATTATATGCTCAATTCCTAGTCTTAATCTCCCAGCACCATTCTTCAGCTATTGTTATGTTTAGTTAAATAACTTCTTATACAGGGCTAGTGATGTAGTGACTATATGCCATGGATGAATTATGGAAGCAATTTAATATTCTAGACATTTATTTATATTGTGACATTTTTCATCAACTCAGAAGTTGCAGTTGTTTGCTTAGAATAGAAACTACTCACAAATCAGCAAGTAAATCAAGGTTTCTGAAATTCTGTGTCATGGCATATGATAATTGATATTTAGCCATTACAAAGGATCAAGACCTTATTCTTGGCCTGGTTTTGATGGTGTAACTATAGTTGCACTTATATCTTATGTCCTATGTTATTAAGGATCTCTCTAAATCAAAGTTCGGGGAGCTCAGTAAGTTTGATTTATCTTGGATGCTCATTAGGCAGAAAATGAATATGAACTTGCTCTTAATGAATGCAGTTATAAGTTATATTTCTGCCTTGGCCTTTTCTGCACATTTCCAAAGTCTTGATTCGGAATTCAGAGGAATTAATATATTGACTTGCCAGGGATATTGGCATTTGTCTTGCTCCCACTTCAAAGCCCCTTTCAAGACTCTTCAGAAGATTAGCACCAGGCATGAGAAGATAGATAACTAACCTTCCCAGGAAAAATGTGCGTGTCTTTTAGGAGCAGGTTCGCAGGTTTTGTGGTTGGTTTTTTTTTGGTAAGACTATCAAGAGAGCTATAAAAACACATGCACTCAAAATATCCCACTTTTCAGTGTCTCCAGGATTTCAAGTCATACCTCCTAGCCTTAAACAAGACAAGCTCTAGCATTAAGTTAATACTTAATTTTTCCAGCAAAATGATTATCCTGCATCCACACTTTACTAACACAGCTTTTGACCACACCTAATAAAATAAATCAAAAAGTAAACAGCTGAGTTTATAAAACAAATTCTTTGTAATTCTTTTTAAAACAAGAAAAAACAAATTAAAGAATCTCTTCTTTTTATTCTTCCTATCAGTACCAGGAGACCTGCTGACATTCACATCCAGTCAATAAAGTCAGTAGGCAGAACAAAGCACAGGAACTGATAGAAAATGTGAAACTTTGTTTCTATTCCTTTCCCTTGCACAATCACATCTGCACACCAGCCAAACCTTTTTTTTTTCCTGTATTATTTTGTGTGAGTTCTCTATTTCTCCCAAGTTCAAGGAAAAAGATTCTTCACATACAACGTGAGTATTAACTGTCAGTACTGTTATTTGTATGCCAAGATATAAAACTGGTATGGATTATCAAGCTTCTTCATGGTGTTATTTTTTTATCTTCTCAATGAAAACTTACATTTTGAAGATTATATGGTGAGATTTAAATAGGCAAGGAATAATGTCAGCTTTCTTCCCTTCTTAATATTTAAGGACCTGGTATCTGATCTTATTCTTTGACAAGACAAGTTCAGTGCCACTAGAAAGCCAAAATAACGGTATGTAGAGCTGAGCCTTGTGGTATCTGGACTTGGAATTCTATTTTCAGGAGCTTGTGTTCCTGATGAGATTATGACCAGATTAATTTAAAAGTGTGTGTGGACTCAAAGAATTCTTAGAGCAATTATTTAACAATTCTCATAACAATATTTTTTAGCTCAAGAACATTATTATGGCAAGAAAATATCTCTCACTTTAGCTGTTCACTATTGACATACTTTACACATACATACAGGAGATATTACTGACAGCCACATGGCTGAGAAGCTGACACAGTTGGTTGCAGTTGCAATTTTGTGATGGTGGCTTAAAAATGGCATATCTCCCTCTATCCAGGGGCCCAAGAATGGGGCATTTTTGAAGGATGTAGCCTACACCACAGTCAGGCAGCACTCTGATAACTATTTCACACTTTAATGGAATCTGAAGTGCAAGTATACCTTTAGCTTTTGCATCCCCAAGAGTCTTAACACTGTGACATCAGGGATTTGAGGGGAGCATGTTTCTTTCCAAGCAACTCATTGCCTTACACCCTGGGCCATGTTTCTTGTTTGAAATTTGGCAGTGGTAGTCCGAGATCCTTTGTGTAAGGTTAAAAATATAGTTCCAGATTTAATGTCAGTATTGTATTTCTATTATTTCTTTCTATATCTAACGTGAAGCAATGCTCCAATACCAGGCTTCTGTGAAAAATTATATTCTCTATAGGGTTGTTCTTTTGCTGACCTGCTTAGACATATTCACAGGGAAACTGGGTTTTCTGGGCATATGGTAAAATTCAGATTAAAAAAAACAACAAAAACAACCCACCCAAACAAACAAAAAGCCCTATGCCTAAAGGTAAGGTCCAGATCTCCTAAGTGTTCTGGCAATAGATGGCTCCAGCAATGCTGGGGCTTACCAGCCGTATCTCAGAGATGCCGTTGACAAAACTTTCAATGTAATACCTCTAAGTCTTGAAAACTTTCCAACCAATTAGGTCACCAACACAACTGAAACCAAGAGGAAAAAGGTTCACTGATATCAAAGGCAGAAAGATTTGGCTGATTTATTTTTAACCTGCTTAAAATATGAAGTCCTCCAAGACTATGTGTGAGGGCACTGTAATGTAATTGAATCCATTTTGAGGAGAAGATATTGGTAACACAGGTGCTGGGAAAAGATCTTCATATTCAAAAGGACATCTTAAAAAAAGACTTTCATTTTTAAGTCTTGTTAGACCTTCCAGTGAAGAATATGCTGGCTAAATATACTGCAGAAATTGTAGTAGGTCTGGATGTGATTGCGTAAACTGAGTACCAAAAGTAGCCTATGGTCATGCTTTAAACAGACTATCAAGATTCCTTCTTTATTTAGGCTCTACGTCTGTTAGGCATGAAAACTGAAATAAAATGTGAGTGCATATTCTTGACTGAGTAAATCTTTAAATGTCTCAGAGATTGTTCATTTTTGTTAAAGTTCCATTAACAAAATAAACAGAAAATCTTGCATGTATCATTATAGATTATAAGCCCTATTCTGTTTGTAAAGTTAAAATTGAATGATGTTGTTTTACATAAACATCTCCTTACAGCAGAAAAGCCTAGCAATATAAACTGGAAAAATACACTTTAGGATAGTGAAACCCACATATTTGCTAACATATTCTCTTTGAAGAAAAAATTCATCAGGTGTGTTTTTGAGCAGTTTTAAGAAAACTTGGCATTTAGTTGAAACCAAGTTTCCATTACCTCTGAATTACTTTAAGTAATGCTTTCCCAGAATTAGTAAAATGTCTTTAAATTTTATTTTAATTATCCAACCTTTTATGTCATATTCATGTTAAAGATTGAGGGGGTATTCTGATATCAAAGTGATGTCTATCACTCTATCCCTTAAGGTTTCTTAGGGGGTTTACTCCAGGGAGGGTGGGATAATAAACTTGCTGGGGTCCCAGGTAAAATTCACAGGTTGTAGTAGAAATAATGTACTTTAAAAGAGGTTAATAACAATGAGGAAAAGTAAGGAAATAAAATATTTCTTGTATTTTTCTTACATTTTTGTGCTGAAGAACGTTCTTAAAATACAGTAAAGTGTGACTAATTTTCAGAAGAAATTAGTTCTGGTACCAGAGTAACCTTATTCAAAATAAAATAAAAAGTCTTGCCAATATTAATGTCATTGGTCCAATCACACAATTAAAGATGCTGAAATGCGTATAGGTTTTTCAGGATGAGACACAAATGACATAATAAAAAGATTTAAATTAGGCCATCTATAATTAAACTGAAACAGAAGTCTTTAAGTGCTTCCCAATTTTAGTCAATGGCCAGGTAGAAGCATTCAATTTGGGTACAAAATGCTTATTGCTTGATTCTCTGATTATAGAGTAGGATAATTAAAGACTGATGAATGATTTATTAGTTCCATTATGATATATACCATCACTTCCATTTTAGCTTCTACTCCTGTTCATTTGCTGAGCTAAGTATAGATTTGAAGGTCTGAGGGCTTTGCCAGAGATTGTATTGTCTATATTTATAACAATTTTAAAAAGATACCAGTCAGTATTTTAAGAAGTATTTTTCATTGGGCTTGTATGTTTTTCTCTGCCAGTCTTGTTCCTATTCTGTGCCCAGCATAATCAAATCTAAGCACCTGTGAGTGGTGAAGTAGGAGATACCTATGGTGTCTCAATATTTTCCATCTTCTCCTGCCATAACTCCAGCTGTGCAGCTGGGACAGCAAAGCAGGCCCTGGATGGGGGCAAAGCCTTGTTCTGCTCCTGAGTTTCTTGGTGGCTGGGTTGGATTTGATACTGTGCAGTCAGTCTGGAGATGCCCATCCTCTGGGCTTGTGAAAGCTCACCTCCAGACTGAGCTGGGGCCAGGAGTGGGCAGGAAAGCAAAATCTTTCCAAACTAACCATCAGTACAGCCACGCTCTCCTGTGGCCTTCAGCCCAAAGCATATAACTTAAAGTATACAAATAGTCCCAGTTAATTCAGAGGAGCTGACACTTAAGTATCTTACTAAACTGAAACATCAGGTTGGATCTTTTGTCTTTGATTGTCTTGCATTGTTTCTGTTTATGTAATAGATATTTTTAATTTCCTAACTCCTCTATGCAATGTCAAAGATAAATTGTAAATATAAAATTCATAGGGATTGTGTAAAGGATTTTAAATATTTCAAATTGTAGTTAAGATCTAACAGAATATAATCCATACTCTATGACAAAGTAAGAAATGGCTATTTCTGCTGGGATGAAATTTTAGTAGCTCAAATACAATTGTGTAATTACATGAAATTGTAGATTCTGTTGTACCATTGTGCATAGGAAAAAAATTGTATTTAGAATAGTCTTGGTCAGTATCTCCTCTTTGAATTAGATGCGGCCCTGCAGAACGCATGTGCGCAGAATCACAGAATCATTGGTGTTGAAAGGGACCTCTGAAGATTGTCCAGTCCAAGGGAGGGTCACCCAGAGCAGGTGGCACAGGAACTCATACAGGTGGGTTTTGAATCTCCAGAGATGAGACATTCAAAAAACATATATGTATGTAAATGTAGCAATATAAATGTGTTGCCCTCATTTAATAGTTTTTATTAATTGAAAGTAATATCAGATATTAATATCTGATCTGTAGCCATGGTTAATGAATAATAAATATAATTATTATGAATTAATAGTAATAGCTACAGGTCAGAGTTTTATTTATCTTTAACAAGAAAGCCTTGGCTGCAGAACCTAATTGTAAAGAAAGTCTCTTCTCAGCGTAAGAAAACAGTATAACCACCTCTGATATGTTAAAGTCAGCAGTGGTTTCGAATCAATCCAGAAACTAGTTTGTATGGTGAAATCTGAAAGGATCTGGCAAATTATTCTGGCACTTGAAGATTGCTAATTAGCACATAAAGACTAAACAGAGCCAATAAATTTCCTCTTACCATTTCTTCCAAGTAAAGAGTAACATCCAACGGGAATACTGAAGCCTACTCTATTGTCATGTGTAGCCATTAGACCACCAATATCTTCTGTCCTGACTTTGAAATAATGGCACAAAGCTGCTTCCCAGAGCTGGCAGAGCCTAGAGCACAGGGGGGAGCCTGGTCTGCATTGGCACCACAGTAGCAGAGTGAGTGCACAGGACAGGTGCCTCAGCCTGGAGCAACATCACCTCTATAAACAGGCAGAGGGGCTGGATGGAAACTCACAGGAGTTAATGGAGAGGGTCTAAAAATGTCCCGACTCTGAATGCATTGCACAGGGAGAGGAATAACAAGGAATCTGTTTTGCTGAGAACTGCTTTTTTTTAAGCATACTTTAAGGAGAAGGCAAAGGCACTTAGCAGACTAACTTGCACAGAGTGCCCTTGCTGGAAATGTTTCTGCTTTTTCAGAAGGGGATGCTGTGCATGCTAATATGCTGGTGCAGAGCTCAGCTGGGAGAGCTGGGTAAAGCGAAGAGTAAAGACCTTGTAGGGAGGTTATCCTCCTTCAGGAACAACTCTTCTGAAAATACCTGCCATTTGGGACAGCCCGATACTTTGTGAAAGAGAGTTTTTCTCTCCAGAAGCCTCTCTCTAAGCCCCAGGGAAAAGTTATTTCTAGCAGGGATGATGAAGCAGTGTCTAGTAAGGGGTGTGCTCAACTGGATACAGGGAAATCAATCCTGCCTTGGGTCTGGTGGTGGGATTCTAAGGAAGGTTGGTAGAGCCCCTGAGAGCCCTCTGGCAGAACTGAAGCTTGTGTGCAGTGTCTGAGAGTGGGGCTGGAGGATCCGGGTGGACCTGATGGCTGCTCATACCATACCAGGAATTTCTGTTTCTCTGTTAGGAAGGTATTTAAATTCACTTGGCAGTCTAAGCACACGAGTTCTTGCTGAAAGAGGTTTATTGCTGAAGGTTATGCTGTGCTTTTCATTAAGTCACAGAGTTTAAAGTGTTAGAGTTTTGGATAGTAAAACTACAAGTAATTTCTACTGACCACAGTCCACTAGAAACTGTTAACTGTATTCTTTTTAGGTAGGAATAATTTATAGCAGTTCTGCTAATCGGTTATGCAGATGGGAGAAAACATTGCAGCATCTTGGTTTCTTTACTATATATCAAATATATTCTACCTCACCTTTTTTTTTTTTATTTTATTTTATGTTAGAATGAGAGCACAATCTTTTAATCACCCATCTCCATTGTCAAACATCTCTGCATGGAGCAAGGGAGAATAGAGAAAGCTGTGAATGGCATTATGGCAAATGTTATGCTATAGGCATTGTTTTAAGATGGAGGCCATTTTGACAAGCAAGAGTATATTTTTGTATATTGTTTATAATTAAATAATGTCATTCATTTATGAATATATTCTTCCTGTAAAGTATTAGCCTAATCTCCTTTGAAATACATAAAGTGAGGGAAATGACAATTTCTGCATTAACCTCAGGAAAGCAAGAGTTGGTACTAAAATGCATTTCCATTTTATTTGAGAGTTATGTTGTTTTGTAAATAACATTTCTCTTTGCTCCAGAAAGATATTAAAGCAATAAGGAAAATGGAATCTTGAATTGGAAAATTAGTCACCTCTAAGAATAAAACTTCCCTTTGAAATTGGGAATGTTAATTTTCAATCGCCTCCAGACACTCTGTCCCAGAGTTCTATGAGGTTTTTTTATTTGATTATATACATTTTTGACTGATTAACCAATTTTTTTCTATTCTTCTGAGTCATAAATTAAGGCACCTGCTGATTAAAGTGGAATTTATCAAGTGTAGGACAGTGTCTTGTGACAAAGCAGTTTGAAGAGCAGAGAAATAACAGGAACTGTTGCATTTTAAAATGTTGGAAACATAGTTCAGAGGAATTTTTTTTCCATCTTTTACACACACATTTACTGAAGACTGAAAATTTCCAGGCAGAGTCGCTGAAGAGAAAGAGAAGAATTTTTTGTACTCCATCCCAAGTTGTTTGAGGGTCTCTTATTTTTTCTATTTGATATTGTCTTGCCCAGCAAGCAACACCCTTTATTCCAGCCGAAAAGGACAGCACTGATTTATTTCATAGCTGCATTAAGCACCACAATGGGCTATGCATGACCACAAGAGTTGTTTCCAGGTAACTAAAGCTTGCACTGGAGGAATGCTGATGGCAGTGGATGTGCACAGCTACCTCTTTGCTTTGTATATGAAACTTCTCTGGTTTATGCCCCAAGTCTGACTCATAATTTAACCAGTAGGTTGCTAAATACTGAAAACATTAAGTGCATTGATCTGTAGGTTTGTACTTGTCTCTGAGAATTTTTCAGCAGGAATCCAATAGAGCCAATATAAAAGAAGTTCTACATGGCTTTGTTTCTATTTCTTTCTAGATTTTCACATGTATTATGATTTTATCCTGGAATGAAAGGTGGGATTTCTTCAGATCTGTATGTAATTCAGTAGCTGATGGCTGCCAAAAATGTGCCTGTAAAAAGGGAAAAGATGTGAGATGTGAAATTGACACCTTCCCCCCCCCCCCCCCCCCGCCCCCCCCATTACCTGTGCCTTGAGTTTGTGAAATTCAGAGCAGTAGCATTATTGGGCTTTTCAGGGTCAACTGGCTGACCCTGTCATTGGCAGAAAGGATCCCTGTTAAGAGATTTGGGGAAAGATTTAGTTGTTACTCGATTTACAACATCTATCAGGACCATATCAATCAGGGCTGACTCAATAGACTGTGGAAGCTGGAGCAAGGTCTGACATTATACTGTCCCAAACCTACCTTATGGAGTTGAAAATCATAAGGAAAGGATTCTCACTAGAGACAGATTCATAGAAAAGAATAGCTTTTAACTGTAGAATGTATTTACCTCTTTAGTTGGGTGTAGGATTTTGGCATTTTATTGAGCTATTAGACTAAGGTCAGATAAATCGATCCGACTTCTACAGAAACAGGTAGGAAGAGAGACATGCAAAATATCACAACTCTGTTAGTTAAATCAGCATAACAAGCATTAGTGGTCAGTAATAAACATATTAAAAAAGTGACTGTGGTTCAAATCACTCTTGCTCTGTTTCTGTTCTTTCTGCTCTTGATTTATTGCATGCAGTGGCACAGAGAGGCAGAGAAAGAAATTGTCTTTTTAATGCAGCAGGCCTTCATTTGCTTTGAATGTTAAATCATTTCAGAATAAACAGCAACTGAAATGACTGAAGTGAATGTAGTCTGCTAAAGAATTTTGCACTAATGATTTCTACAAAGGGAATTCAGCCTTGTTAAAAAGTATGTAAACAGTAAGAAGCAATTCTAAAGCCCTCTGATGTCGATTAAAGCCTTTCTATCTCAGAAACTCATATATGTTTGCTTTAGAAAAGCAGCTTCTCTACAGTGGAATGCTCACAGCAATTTCAAAAACAGCAAAGCAATTAGTTTTCTTAGGCTGGGGTTGCTGAGGCTATGTAAAAAGAGAAAATAGGAAACATATCTAAGCAATGGGTTGGGAAGAGGATGGAATAAGGAAGGATCTTTTATGGTGGAAAATCAAGTTTAGCTTTCAAATCTCTCAGTGAATCTTAGCAACCTAGAGTCTAGCAGAAAAGTCATTAAAATAACACTAAATTTGCCAGGTGATAATGATCTATACAGTATTTTATCTAACTTGTTCACTTATAGTAAGTTATAACAAGATAATAGTTCACTTTAATTCCTACAAGAAATGAAAAATGAATAAATGTTTAAATAAATATAGCCTGTTGTGCTGAAACCTTTATGTGAAGTTAGGCTTATCTTTCCTCAATCTTTCTAGGGACCATCTTATAGCTTTAAGCATAAACTTGTAGGGTTTTTGTTACTTTTATATTGCGCTTCTAGAAATGATCCTGAAGATAAAATTGGTTTTCCATAGCATACAATTCATATTGTGCATAAGGCCAGCACTTTAAATTCAATGGCCAAACCCATCTAGTTCTTTTTACCTGTCCTAAATGAGCACAGTGGTGCCCAGACAAGAAACAGGGAGTAATTTTCTTTACTCTTCACTCAGAGAACACAATTCATCCCTAAGGTGCAAGGGGACACAATTCAACTCAATATTCCTCCTTTCTTTTTTTTGCTTGGTGACCCATCCAATGAGCCCATTGGCAAAAGGCCCTATTTGGTGACTGACTCTGAAGCATGCTGTACCTAAAATGCACAAAAAGGCTTCAAAGAACTTTGCTTATTCCTGGGAGAAACAAATTATCAGAAATATATTAATGGGTAAAGCTATAATAGAACAGACAATTCTTGAGACAGAAGGAAGCCTTCTATCCTGATATTAGGAATTAGCAGAATAAAGGAACCTGTCTGATAATACTCAGTGTCCAAAAATAGTTATTAAAATACTCATTTTTGATCTGTCTAGTAACTTCTCCCATATGTTATGGCTTCAGGTATGCACTAGACTGAGACTGAAGATGGAATGGTAGGGAATTTTTCCTCACTTAGCTTTAACTCCCTGCCAAATAGGTGCATGCATCTGAGCTGCTCAGCTAGACTTCCTCACAGACTCACTTCTAGGGTGTAATTTTTGTCTGCTGGTTCAGAAAATTGCCCCAGTGTGGGACTAGTTGTACCCAGAACAAACCTGCTTCTCCCCTGTGTCCTTAAAGGAGTCCAAAGTCCCTTATGAAGTGGAGCTGGTTACAGCATGTCTGACACAATGTGAGATGAACCCTGCCCAAGAAAGAGTGTTCACCCCATGCGTGGCACTGCAGCTCTTCTGCCATAGGAGCTAATGTTCTGGTGAATAAAATCAGACAAAGATTTTGTAATGCTCAGAGATGAAGGAAATAGAATTTCTTTTTAAAAAAAAAGTTGTTGCCCAAGGCAAGCTTTTATTAGCATTTTGTCTCTTTGTTCAGTTCAGTGAGTAAATTCATTGCTTGTGGCTTACAAAGAAGTTACTACAATAGATGTTACCTCCCTCCCTCTCCCCAAGCTACCTATACAAAAGGCTTCTGTGATTCTCATTGTCATGTCTCCCAAAAGGCCCACCTTCCCCAGCTAACACAGAAGGTTAAGTGTGCAAAACATCTGCTGAGCCACAATGGCTTATGGCAGTGAGGACAGGAGTAACTAAACCGTGAATTTTCTTCTACTGCATGCTACTTAACATAACTGAAATCTAGATTTTTCTCTTCACAATAACAAATACTTTTTTTGCTGATACGCCATTTTTAGTTGGAGAGTTTAGAAGGTCCTAAGTGTTACACTTTTCACTTCTTTAATGTAAGATATTACATAGTGTATTTACCTGTCATGCCCTTGGCAGAGGACTCCTTGTTCATTGATTGTTTACACAAAACAGAAACGCACAAGTCTCTGACAATAAGAATCTGGCTAATCAGTGTGACATTTGCAGAAGTAGTCACTGATTACAGAAGGGCATGTAGAGATTGAGCTCAAACTTCCCAGTTATACAATATCAATGCACCCAGCCAGTGGTACAGAACTAGAACTTTGGGGGAAATTTTCCACATAGTCCAACTTCTGTTTGGTTTTTGAAGATCTCTGTAAACTTGTGACTCTTCACCTACTAGTTAGCTTTTTTTCCTAGCCTCTCCTCACCTTAGTCATTTTAGTCATTCCTCTGGATGCAGCTTGGACTTATTACTGAGTCCAGCTGAATCCTAAAGGTTTCCTCTAAGATGAACAGTGCTGTAGCAATATGCAAAATATAACAACAGACCTGCAGTTCTCACATTTTCTCATGTGTTCACAGTTTAGGAATTATCAATAGGTCAGTGGTGATGATGTGCCCTGCCCCTTGATTTAAGTAGAATGAGCAAAGGGATAATGTTTGTCATATAAAACTTTTCAGGGAGCTGCAAAGTCTGGCTTTAAGTCATCCTTTTCCTAGGTTAAGGCAAGGTTGTTGAGATATGTAGCTCTAGAAACATGCTTATGTGTATGAGCTCAACGTATTAGTGGTTTATTTTCTTGTTCTAAACTGAACACAAAATCTCTGAGTAATCAATGCACTTGTATTAACTTCATGGTGGTGTTGGAAGACAAGTTTTGACTGAGTATTGAACTATAGCTCTAACTCACCCAGAACCTCAAACACTGAATCCTTGCTTTTAAACTAGACTGAAATATGATTAGAACTCATCCCATATCTAATATCTACTTCTAAACCGCAATGGTAGCATTAGGTCAATTCCCCCACTGGCATTTTGGCAGAACAAGAGGGTTTATATACAATGCTTTTGAATAAATGTATAGTAGCAGATAATAGAAATTCAACACCTTCAAGAGATGACCCAAGAAAGATGATCAGTATTTCTCTATTACAGACTTGCATTGAGTGTTGGAAATTTGGGAGTTTGGGATTATTTTATTCCTAATTCTATTGTGAAGTTCTAACAGTAGATTTAACCTAGTCATGACTTGATTTATGTCTCTGTACAATGAATGCAAAATTGAACCAAACTTCACAAAAATGTTAATAGACAATGCTAGATGGGACTTCTTGTTTCTCCCTGTTTTTCCCTCAAGAGTCTGGCACTGCCACTAGGCAGGAATAGTGTTTTCCCCTTTACAAACAAATGAGCCCTCTGTGGTAACTAAAGGGTAGAGAAAAAGACAATTTCATCTCTGTTCAACTGCTCTCTTGTCTAATACTGTGAAGATTAGAAACTAATTTTTTTATGTATTATTAAGAAAATATTAAGATTTCATGGCTGAAGAGCAATAAGGAAGGGCGAGTGATTCTGTTGATATAGCTGTCAAATTTGAGCAGATTGAAAGGTTAAGAACTTGATGTCTTGCAGCAAAGATTTTTAAGAATCTGATATTCCAAATCTCTATCCAGCATCAACTGCAGCAGAAACTCTCTGAATAATTTGCATAGCAACTGTTGCTAAGAAAAAAACCTGCAGCCTAAACCAAATTTCTGATAAATTCAAATCCTATCAGCATTTCCAGCAGCTGGAGAAGACTAAATATACATAGTTCAAATGGCTGGCTTCCTCCAGCAGTAGTATTTTTAGATGTTTCAAAGAAAAATAATGATTCAGAATACACAAATATTCTTGCTATATATAAGCTTGGGGGGAGGTGGAATGGCCATATCAAGGCAGCAGAGCCTCTGGGTTTCAGATGTGTTATCTGACTATGGGCATAATTCATGTCTGAAATCGGATGCACCTGCTCAAGCCAAGTGACTGATGCTCAGAGGAAGCTTCTGCTTCCCCCAGGCCCAAGCACCCTTCAAAATGAGGTGAAATGGGTGTTTCACAAAGGCCTCTGACTCAAAACCTAAACTATCCCAAATTTATAGGGCTTCCCCTGTTAAGAAGTGATCCTAAGTCACAGCAGGAGACAGTAGAGAACCTGTTTGGTCCCCACACACCACTTATAGCTGAGTTTTGTTCACAAGTTCTTGATGCAGTAGTGTTCATCTCCCTAAAGATTTCCTCTGGGGGAATGTTTTTGGGAAACTGTACCATCTGAAATGAAGGAATGAAAGGTTAAAGAAAAATATGTCGGCTACTTCCCTTAGGTAAAGGGAAAAAAGCCCCACCCCATAAATGAACATGGCATGCCATGCATTGATAAAATCATATATGTTGACTCAAAGAAAAGACTAGAGTGATGTGACCTGTCAACAACACTATTGAATGAGTACAGAGCAAATAAACCTGAAATGATCATTATTTCAGCCAAAAGCCTTAAGTCTTTGGCTTCTTGCTGTAACAAGGCAAGGTCTATGATTACCTGTAGACAGGACTGGATAAGTGGATGACTGGATTGTCCAGCAGAAGGATCTAAATATCTGCACAGTAAAAACAAGGATGTTTGTATTCTGTTCTCTAAAACAAACTCCTGTCAAGCAGACTCTTTCATCTGCTGCTAAAGGAAAGACACATTCTTTTGTTGCTATCGATCTCAACTATGCTGTTTGCAGGAAACCATAAAAATAGAAAGAAATTACTGTAGGGTTTTCTTCTAAGAGAAAATAATAATCTCTCCTTCTAAATGCCTTAAATTATATTTCTGCATCAAGTTAAATCTACATATATGTCTGTATGTGTGACTGACTTTGCCAGTAACAGATTCACGTATTTTTCAAATTATTTGTGTAATTCTTTGGAAGTTATGGTTTCAGTATTTAATTTCCTTCTAAAGAAATTAAAAAAAAAAAAAAAAAAAAAAAAAAAAAAAAAAAGCTGTTTTATTTATAAAGTTCCTGGGCTCTGTCTGGAACATTACTAAGCCAAGCATGCTGGCCATACCTGCTAACCAAACACAAACTGCTTCAGGTCTTATCTGCCCTTATGGCCCATCTAATTTGTCCCATTTTCATGTGAAGTGGGCATAATGCTTTCAGCAGCAGTGCAGGAAGCAGCAGCCAAGACTCCATTTTCAGGTCACTGATAAAAAGAGTATAACACTGCACTCTGCTCAAAGTATCTTTTCAACATGCATTCAATCAGAATGTGTTTTTCTCTGAAAGTAGCTGGGTCAATAATCTACAAGACCTCAGAGGCCTTATGAAGTACCCAAATCTTGAAAATTTACTCAGTGACCTTTCTGTAGTTTACCTTCAAATTCTGTAGTGCCTATTCAAATTGTCTTTTGGCTAAATTTGCTCTAGTTGCTTCTTTTCAAGTTGAGCTGTCTTCTTGCATTAAAAATTACAAAAAAGGTCTCACTAACTCTTTTCTTTCAGATATTGCTGCAAAAGTCAGAAGTAGCATATGTGTTACTAGTCCCCTTTTCAGTACCACTTTAAGTATAGCAGCAGTTGAATAGACATTTGCTTCGCTGGATCAAGTGGCCTATGCTTGAACTGCAGGACACAACAGCCATTAAGCTTCTGTTTAGCTGGTGTCCACAGATCATGGCAAGAACTGACACCTGAGTCCCTCCCAGCCACGCCTCCAGTCCCTTGTGCTGCACAAAGCAGGTACACAATGGAGATGAAGGCTCAAGTTCTCCTGAGGTGATGGAGAAAGACCAGCGCTTTTAGATATGCTGTGAATCACACCTCCTGTTCTGCTCAGATTCAGCCAGGGCTCTCCAGCATTAGCTCACTCCTGCTACTCACCCAGCAGTCCTCAAAGGCAGTGCTTGTCTGCTGTGAAGAGCTGGGGTTTGGATTTATCACACTTGTTACATAAACTCACACTGGCTGGCACATGCTGTCAGCCAGTATAGAAGATTTCTTCAAAAATTTCAGAACTTATCTCTATGCCCATAAAGAAAAAAAAGGGGTTTTGCCTTTCAATGACAGGTCCCTGTCCTACGTGGACTTGACGATTCTGTGGCATTGTCAGTCTTCAGAAAATGAAGTCACTTAAGAATATTTTTTTTACCTTTTCCAGGCAATTAGCATAAGGTGGTCTCTCTAACATCAAGGTCAGGGGACTAGCCTAGAATAGCCTAGGCTCTGTCCTTCCACAGGGAAGGGGAGATCTCACAGTCAAATAGGTTTGTCACTTGGCAGTTGGACAATGTCCAAACAGTCTAGAAAGCAGCAAAGGCAACAAGCACAGGGAAAGAACAACACAGCAGAAAAAGAAAAGGGAAAACAAGTACAAGGGAAACAGAGAGACTGGCGCATCTCTGCATGGCCCTGCAGATCTGTCAGCAGCCTGACTATGGCTAGGCCCTCTGCCCTCCCATTCATTGTCAGAGCCTCTGCTTTCTGAGAAGAGCTTTCGGTTTCCCTTCCAATTTCTGTTCTCTGCATTTCTGAGCGAAATTCTTATCCCCTTCCCTGCAGACAGCTAATGTTTGTTTTGCAGATGAAATGACTGTATATCTGGAGAATCTCATGGGATGTAAGTGGGATATATAAGTAAGTCTGATGTCAGAGATTCTATACTCTCTTGGTGCCCTGCATGTCTGAGCCGTGTGCGAATCCTTCTTTAAAAGCCTGCCCTTGGGCCTGGGCTGTGTGGGCCTGCCAGGGACTCTGCATTCCCTTCCAATCCAAGGACTGGGAATGACCCACCTGGTTTTTGACTCCACTTGTCTCTGATCTCGCGGTTCTACCTCTGGTAATCACAGAATCATGCAGTGGTTTTTAATACTTTCATTACCAGCAGCATGTTAACATATTGGAAAGAATAGAAGCAAAAGAATAAATAGAAAAACAAGAACATTTTGGCTATCAATTTGAATATTCTACATCTCTGAGTTCTTGAACATACTGTTATTTAAGTACCACTTTCCAGCAAACAAGAGCTGTTCTTCGGTTCTTTTTGAAGGAGAAGATATCTCTATGTATGAAAATAGGAGTCTATCTGTAGACTGCCATTAGATAATCTTTTTCCTGCCTTAAGGATATTTATGTCCCTTTTTAAAGCAGAGTTTGGAATGCTTAACCTAAGCTCAAAACTTTTTTTTCCCCTTCTCAGTCTGTTTTGAATGAATGCTTTCCAAAGAGCCAGTCTGGAAGCCAGGTATTTAGGGAAAATATCTTGCATCCTGAACCTCCTGCTGCGTTCCCAAGTACAAGTAAGATATGCATGTGCAGTGACATCGTGTATAGGACTGAAGGAATTATGATACTTTCTGAAAATATTTCTGGAGCTTAGTTTCGATTAGTAAAAATGACTTTAATACAGCAACATACCATTTACCTCAACCACTAAATGTGATTGTATATCTGCTGTCTCTTTCTTGACTTTCGTATTGAAGAAGTCAAGTGATTGTATATCTGCTGTCTCTTTCTTGACTTTCGTATTGAAGAAGTCAAGTTTGTCACCATCAGATGGGAGATGGGGCACAGGCTGAACGGATCCATTGGGGAATGTTGTCAGCTGCTGCCATCATTAGGAGCTGGGAGCAGCTCAGCTTTTCCTTGGCCACAGGCTCCTCTTTTTACTGCTCTCACTGGAGGAGCCGAGGAGCCCTGGGCCTGATGGCCTCAAGACAGCAGTCAGGGAGGGCAGGGCAGCAGGACAGCCCAGGCTCTGGTCCTGACCCCCACAGCCAAAGTGGTAACTAAGGGCTAGGGCTGTGAGCCAAGTTTATTTTTTCCTTTCAGTTGTCTTTGAGGGTAATAAGGCATTTTTGCTTTCTTCAGTGCTGAAAATTTTGTGCTGATGGATGAAATTTTTTCCTGCCTTATTTCCTTGTGTTCATTCATTAATGAATATAATAATAAAAATATTCAGCTTTTTATAAAGGAAATAATTTTACCCTGAAAAACAGTCAGTCATTCTTACAGAGAATGATAGCATGTGTATTACTCTAAAATACAGTGCAATATTAACAGGGAGGACTGACAATAGCTTAATACCATTCTCTTAATATATGTTAACATTATTTTGGATGTTTAAAGGAAAAAATCCTACCATTTCTTCCAAAATAAGGATATTTTTTCTTTTATTACACCCATCTGGAAAAACTTGGGGAAGCTGAAATATAACTAATAACCTATTAAGACCTCAGCGTGGCATTTCCTGGGTATTCAAAATGCCAGTGTTTGCTAAAAGGAATATTTTAATATTCTGCAATGCAAACAAGGTCATAATGTCATGCAAATTAACTTCCAGATTGGAGAGGTCTCCCATTCACACATTCGTTATGCTTCATTTTCATGGATGCTGATGACATCAAAGTTTTTAGTTAAACCCAATGTTTTATTGCAATAACCATCCATTGAAATGATCAGTGGGTATTATACCCCCCTAATCACATTACTTACTGGCACATCAGCAAAATACATTTCTTAATATGAATTTGAAGGCTTATGCCTATTGAAATTAATGGTGAAACTTTTGTTGGCTTGATAGTCCACAAGACAATTTCAATAGTAGATGTCACATTGAAATGTCTTCTGAAATGAAAAAATACAGCATTGTTGTAATATTGAGCAATAAAGCAGAAAACGTCTTTGACAGTGAACTTTGTTAATCAAAGCTGCAGGGAAAAGAATTGAATATGAAATAAATTATGGATGCTTTTTTTTCCCCTTTTTTTTATTTTCCTGATGCCACATATGACAGCGACTTTAGGAACAGGAGAATAGTAGCTGTTGTTGAGGGTTCTGTAGAGGCATTGGTAAAGAGCTGTGTGATTTCTCCAAACCACCTGTTTGCCAGAAGTCATGAAAATTATGCCGCTGCAATGAAGAGTAAATGAAACTTCATAAATACGTGAGATGCCAGTGAGTTGTGTGAATCTATGTAGGTCTCCTGTAAGTGAAGTGGAAAGTCATTTAAAGAACAAATAAAAAATCATGATAATTCTTAATTCTATGTAGAAATTTCTGCTTCAGAAAGTAATTTTAGACCATTCTTATCAATTGCTACCTGAACATGGTGGACTTGGTGTGTAGGGAGGTACTTTAAAAGATGAGTATATCATTTGAATAGATCTTGTAATTGTGTGCTTCTCTATTCCCTGATTTCTACCCTAGCTCTGCCTGCTTAAACATATTCAAATTCAGAAGAGGTACTGTTAATTGCTAAAAGAAATGTCATTAGAGCCCTTCTCATCAAAGAACTTATGACTGGTTAACTCTGGTTTAAGTGTTCGAAGGATGTCTGCACAAACGGACAAGTCTTGGTGTTCTTTATCCAGATTAATTATTCCTGCTCTGTTTTCCGAAACCCTGTACTGACCACATACATTTCAATTGCTTTGGGAAATATTTATTCTTGTGGGAAAGGATCCCACAATATTCCAACATCAAAATAAAAAGTAAAGCAAAATCAGATTTATGTACTACAGGGAAGCTGCTGTGAAATTAGTTTTAAAAAATTCTTTCAAGAAATACTAAAATGCTTTCAAAATATCAGGATACAATTACTAAATTTTAGTGATCAAATGCAAATATTGAACAACTACATATATGTAGTTTTCTGCTTGCTCTATTAAAAACTTGGAAATTTAGGTAATTCTCATTTAGAGGTGTTAGAAGTATTTGTGTAGAACTGGGAATCAAAGCTGGTAATTTCATTAGAGAAAAGGTTTCAAAATGATGGGTTTGTTCCTTTGTTCCAAGTCTTAGAACTTGTTCTGAGATTCTGACTAGGACTGGACAATAGCAGCTTTGGTAAAAAAAAGCACAATGAAGTGTGTATTGTATAGACCCAAATTGTTGCCTGATTTCACCACAAAGAGCAAGAACCATGTTTTTATGTTCAAAGAAATGGAACTTCTGAACAAATTCTTTGTCTGGTAACTTTATCATATGGCACCATTAAACAAACCAAGTTTCTATTTCTGATGGTTTCACAAACTCTCAGCTTTTGATTAAGAAATAAAATGTTTCTAGAAGTTGTAATGGCCTAGTGTTGCACAAATGCTTTATTCCCTCTATACTAGATACAGGATGGCAATAGAAGTTTAAAGCAACTTACTTTACAGAGTTAAATGAATATTTCTTACATCAAGGGAATCACTAATTATTGTACTGAAGACCCAGTGGCAGGATATGAATTTCTTTCAAGCTCCAATTATGAAATTCTTAAAAAATTTGGAGGCTAGCAGAATGGCTTCCTATTTTGTACAGAATGGAGCTATGAAAGCAGAAGACTTTGTAACATCAAAAGAGGAAAAATACCAAGAATGCGTAGAATTTAGCAAAAGTTATAAAAAAAGTTTGTAAATAAGATTTAGTAAGTGAAAGAATGAAAATAAGTACTGAATTGATCCTCTCTGGTTTTCATACCAAATTACTGCAAGATTTTTCTTTCTCTCCCAGGCTCTTACCCACTGTTTTCTTGATACAGACTTTTATAGGGACAGTTAGGGCATAAATACATCTATTCTGATGGAAACAGAAATTATTACCCATGACATTCCTATGTCTATGTGGTTGAAAGTCTGGTGGGAAAAAGAATTTATAAATTGTTTATTTATGAAGCTTTGGCATAGAAAAAAAATTTTGAACACAGATGAAATAGATTTAGAATATGGATGAAATAGGTTTAAAACAGATTACACTGTTATTAATGAAGTTTTCCCTGGGAGCTGCTGCTTGTGCCATGGCAGAAGGGCCCGTCCGCTCATGGGCGCTGCAGCTGGAGGAGGTGGAGCTGGATCCTCTGTGCCCCACGGGGACATTCACAGCATCCTCAAGGCACAAACCCTTGCCAAGGCCTCAAGGGAGGGCAGGCTCCTTGGAGAGGCACAGTTACACCCCTCCTGTCAGGAGGGAAGCTGACTCCAAGATAGCGCTCTGATAATCTCCTCACTGGTGCGAAACTCTTGATTATTTTGCAGGAGGGTGCTCCAGAATCTTCCTCTAGGTGCCTCATCTGCTCTGTGAATGAAATGCTTGATGCCAGACTACCAAAATTAAAACCTGCTTGTATTGGTATATCGTGCTGAGCTGCCTTTCATTTCCAGCTCCAGCAGGTCACAGGTGTCTGCAAGTTATCAAACTCCAGACACTCATTCCAAGGAAACTGTGGTGGCTTAGGCTCACCAGAGCAGCCAGCCACAGGCTCTGAGAGAAGTTTTTAAAACTTCAGTGTGACAAACAGCACACTGTACTCTTCACAGCAAGTACCGTGAGTCTTTGGCTCCCAAAGTTTCTCTACCAGTTTTTTTGCTCTTTTAGTTTCTAAATTATGTCCCCTTCTGATATCCTTGTTCCTTCCAAAACTTAATCTAAGCAAGGCAGGTGACTCATTTTATACTTACAAGGCAAGAAATTTTTGACATTGAACCTATAATGTTTGTGCTGTGAATTGATCCCCAGCATGCATGCAGTTGCATGGAAATTGTATTTAGTCAGCAATCCTCAGGGAAGGTTCCTACAGTTGTGAGCACCAGAAAAACAATCAGCAGGCCCTGGAACCTGCTGACTGGGCATTACTTCAGAGTGAGCTGGGCTGGGTGAGAGTTGAAAAGGTTAAATGAAGGTGGAAAGTTCAGGGGAGTTGCACTGCAACCTGGTCTCAGACTAGCATATTATTGCAAGTCAGCATGGGAGGATGTATTTAACAGATGGTTCAGAATATTATGATTTGTGTTGTCTTCTGGATAATGTAGCTAAATTCCCCTCTCCCCAAGTTTTTTTTTTATTATCTGAATTGAATCCTAAGTGTTACATTGAGAGAAACACTCTTTGCCTTTACTTAGAATTCCTGAGAGGGAAGAATCTCTTGCCAGGCAATTTTCAACTCCTGCTGGAGCAGGCCGAGTTGTTTATCTGCTTTTTACTTTTCAAATGGTTAATGATAATGAACTGTAATTGAGAATTGCTTTGGGATCATTAATATGCATGTTGTCATCCATTTATCTCCCTGT
Organism: Coloeus monedula; assembly: GCF_965178545.1. Lineage (NCBI taxonomy): Eukaryota > Metazoa > Chordata > Aves > Passeriformes > Corvidae > Coloeus > Coloeus monedula. The sequence continues at coordinate 12,139,782 of NC_138795.1, read as the reverse complement.
TTTCTTTGAAATCACCTTCTCAAGGGTTTGGAATGATGTTTCATATTCATTTTTTTCTTCCTGCCTTCCTGTTAATATTCCCAGGTTCTATTTTTGTCCTTTTATAGAACTGCATTCTTCTAACTCTTTTTCTGCGTAAGTTTCTGATTCTCTCTCTTTTTTTTTTTTTTTTTTACTGTTTCTGTAGGCCCCTGGATTTCTAACCACTCTCTTCTAGGTTTCTGAATGTATTTCCAGTACATAAATAAGAGCAGAAAAATCTTCCCAACCTAAAACATTCAGGTACAGCTTGCTTAGCCTCTTGTTATTAATACATCGACTGTTGCTGTCTTAAGATACTACTGAAAACAAGATGTCACTATTGTAACTTTTGTCTTGAGGAAAAACCTATTATGGAGTAAAAATGTTTCTGCGCAAGTGTTCTGGGTTTTGGTTTTATTTTGTGTTTGAGCAAGAGTGCTTTGTTATTGCTGCATACAAAACAACTCCTGGAGACTCTTTCTTACCCATTCCTGGTGTCTCTCAGCTTCTCAGCCTGTTGGAAGTGCTAGGTTTACACTGAATTATTTTGGTGTAGCATGGACCTGCAGTGCTCATCACCTCCCTGATTCTGTATGAGTTAATGAGTGCTGTACACCTTCGATAAAGAGAATATTAGGTACTGCTGTAATGTTGTAGGGTGCAGGTTGCTCATACTGCTTCCTCTGTCATCCCACCCCCACCTCCTTTCTTTACAAGGCAATGGTGCATCCTGAGGAGCATCCCTTGGACCCACCCTGGGTTCATTTCTAAAGCATCTTCATCTTCTCTGCTTCCATGAATAGCAAATCTGCATTCTGAAGCAATGCTCAAAGAAAATGGGAAATGTGAGCTCAGCTCTGAAAGCCTCATTAGTGTGTTTCAATCTGAGTGATCCCACATGAAAGAGGACTGTATCATTAGTAAGAGAAACAAATTTTGTCCATGATCATTCACAGTTAAATGGAGAGCTGAAAATAATAACTGATGAAAATTAATATAAAATTGTGTTTATTCTAGTTCTATTCATTCTAATTTTAGTTAGCCTTATGAGGGCACTTTTCAAACATCAGATTTGGAAGATACATTCCCATCTTTAAGAAAGCCAACAAAATATACATAAAGCAACAACAAAAAAATCCCGAATATCTGTAACTATTTTTATATTACATTGGTGCTTGTTTCCTGAAAGAAGAGTTTAGTTGTATGGTCTTAATGACAGCACTTTATTGTCAGCTCTCCTCCCTTGGCAACACAGCTCTAAACATCAATAGTGAGAGCTTGAAAACCTGCTTCTGAGAGCTTTTGACAAGCACAGCTCCAAAGATGGATTTGACTGTACTTTCCCCTGATCTAAAGAGGGTGGTCATTCAGAAATATTAAGTCCTTATCTAATGATTCCCACCCCAGTTTTCTTAACAGGGATCCTTTCTCTACATGCTCACATTGTTCAGGCTTCTGACCTGCTACCCATCCACCAGGATGCTGGCAGAAAGAGTTATGTGCAAAAGTTATGTTTTATCTCTATCCTAAAGGTTTCCTTTTACTTAAGAACCTGCTTTTAAAAAAATATTTACTTATAAGGGGTAAATTTAGGTAACTTATTACTGTGTGATACAGCATTTTATTCCATAAATAGGAATGACCAACTGAGAATTTTAGGATGCCATTCAGACAGTGAGTCTGAAAGGAGTATGACAATTCAGAAGTCTTATTGAGCTGCCTAAGTCTTTGTTTCACACCTTTCTACTTTATATTTGTATTAAGTATTTTAGAGTCCAAAACTGCAATAAGGGGTTCTTAATGAACTGTATTTTGAGGGAGAATATTTGTGCTGTGAATACCAAAACCAGCTGTTATAGGTTCTACTTTGAGTACCTATTTGTTTACCTTCCAGTATTGTCAGGTACAAGTCAAGATGATGAGCAGTGCAGAACAATTTGAAATGTCCATCCAGGTGTGTTTGTGGCCAATGATGGAAACAGAGCTCCTCTGGCACACCTCCAATAAATAAATAAAGCTACCATAGGCTCCTGAATTCGTGAACTAGCTGTTCTGTAAAGTGTCTCAAAGACAAATCATGCCCCTTCTGATTGCTGTGACTTATAAAGGAAAAATTTATATGTGTCATGGAATCTAGCCTTTGGCTTCAAATATTTCCTCATGTCATTTCTTTGCTATTACACCACTGTTATGTTTCTTTGCATCAAATTACTTGACATCATAACTCTTGTCATTACTTTGGTTATGGATTGAGAATTGTTCTGACTAGTGTTTCCGGTATGTGATGCTGATTCCATGTGTGCCTTAGTGAGCAAAACTTCTAGTTGTGCCAATTTGCTCTGCTTTCCCAAATGGAAAATAAGCAGGAGAGTGCAATTGCATAATTAGAAAATATACATTTGTCTCTTCTCCCACTGGTCAGAAAGCAGCTTTGCCACCATGGCTCTTGCAGGTGGAAGAGCAGATGTTTTGCAGTTGACATCCCTGCTACCCCTCAGCCAGCTGGCAAGAGAGGGCCATCATTGCCTCCCACTTGAGTTCACGGATGTTCCTTTTGAGCCATCTTTACGCAGAGGGGGATCAAACTGTGCCAAATTTGGCACTGATGTTCAATCCAACAGGGGAGTTGCGTGTCTGTGAGCTTGTGTTGTGCTGACAAAAAAGCCACAGAACTGTGTCTGGGAAGTCACATGTAATGTAACAGAGACTCAAACAGGCAGATATATAGATTGAGATTCATGTAACTCCCATGGAGACTGTTTTTCACTCACAAAACACCAAAAAGACAGTGTCAACTTCAGTTCTCACGTTCCTGCTGCCTGAATGCTCCTTCTCAGCTTCCAGCAGCCTTGTGCAGGCCAATATTCCGCAGGGATTGTCTCCCCTCTATTAAGCTGCCTCAGTTAGACACTCTGTCCAGCTTTTGGGGTTGAGAGGAAAGGAAGAACAAAAGATTTATAAGAAATTTCAGAAGAAGAGAAGAGGAGCAAGCTTGGAAAGATTTCATCCAGTACAGGGCATAAAGCTTACCACAGCTAGCAAAATATGTCACCTTTATGCAAATTCAAATTAAAGCAGCCAAGTCATATACATGAAATCTCATTTTTGATAAGTAATTCCTGTTTCTAGCAGTGCTTCTGTGAGGAGTTCAGCTGCGATCCCTTGAGGCAGGAATGTGAGAGAGCCTTTGCTTTGGCTGAGAAGCTGGGACATCTCCCGCAGCAGGTACCAAATACTGCACTGCTCCAAGATGGCACTTCTGGAGCTCCCCATGCCTCCTAAAGGAAATCTGCATTTATGTGGCTAGGAACAGAAAGGATTCTTTAAAAATATCCTTTCAAATACTATAGGGTGGAGGAATCCCAGAGCAAGTCATTTTCCTTTCTTTTTTCCACTCCTGAGCTACTAAGCACTGCAATGATGTTTATCTAATAACTCCATTCTCCTTGAAGCATATTTTCTATTAATAGTAATAATCTATGACTTATAATTTGTCTTGAATTCTCTTTACTAGTGCAGCACTTGAACTGATGATGTACTCCCACCATTAGAATAAAAAATGATGTGACTGCATTCTTAATAACAGCTGCATATAAGTGTGTGCATAAAAATATCATATCTTCTGAAAGTGAGAGGTGTTTCTACCCACAGTGAGGTGGATGAATGTTCACCAATTGCAGAATTAGTGGGATGAAGAGGCTCCTGACATCCTCTTTAAAGAGATAAAATGTCTCCTGACATTGACTTGCATGATTTAGAATACTCAAATAATTCTTAGTGTATTGATATATTGTGGAAACTCAGAGAATTATGGGATGGTACTTAATTGGGAATTTTTAGTGCAATAAACATGTAAGAAGGCACAGACCCTGATTTGAAGAGTTTACAGTGTATGTAGAAGAGACAGAAATCATTACTATGAGGATTTCCCAGATGTAAATTCCAGAGAAATCATTAACTTCTCAAGGTCATATGTGAGATTTTGCATCAGTAAAATAATTTATTGTTTAGTGTATTTACTGGAAACTTCACTATCTAACTGGTGTTCTTTGGGTAAATGAAAATTGGGTCCACACTGCTATACCTGAGCCTGGACTGTAGCTGAGAAAATTGTGTGTTAGTTCCTCACTTCTTCAAATGTGGGAGCAAATCCACCTATTGGTAGGTGAGTGCTATCCTTTGCCTCCTTTAAATCAGAATTCAGTTTTTGTTGAATACGCAAAAGAGGGTTGGAAAATTCCAGCTAAAAGAAGAGCAGGTGGACATTATTTTTTGCAGAATGTTTTATTTTGCAATGGTACGACACTTGGATTTCCTTGTATGGTTATTGTGAGTCTATTGGTAACTATAAAATGTGCTGTGCCACAGAGGAGTTAACTTATGAATTCTCATTTCTTTTCTGTCTTGACTCATCTGACCTTGGAAAATTGCATTGAGATCTGTAATTTTGAATGTCTTATGTCAGCTGAGATGTACACACAACCTTAACCTAAATTATTAAGAATTAGAATTTTCCAGTGCATAGGGTGCTGACTGTCATATTGAGCTGATGACCCTGCCATCTTTGTTTTTTCATCAGCTGAAAAAAGCTAAAAAACCACAAACAAACAAACATCCCCCCCCCCCCAAAAAAAAACCACAAAAAAACCAAAACTAACAAAAAATAAAAACCAAAATCCAAAAAACCCTCCAAAAAACAAACAAAACCTCTACCACATTTGCATTCATCTCACAGGAATGATGTAAAATTAAGTAGTTTATATTGAAAAGTCTTCTGAAAAAATCTATTACTAAAATAGTTATGTTGTAAAACTGGACAAGACCAAAATAATGTGGACTTTCTGAAATAATTGCTCTAATTTTAAGCATTCTTTAAAAATACATATTAGGGAAAAGTGTCAGGCACTTTGGACCCAAATCTTCCAAGTTTTATGTTCAGAAAGCCCCCTGTTTCCAAAATGGATACTAATTTGCATCTCTTCATCTTATTTATAGACATAATCAATGCCTTTTTTCCAAAGGACATTGCTTATTCTTATTCATTGCAGCTACAGGTGTGGTAGTGGCAGAAGAAAATTGTCAATATTTGGATGTGCTGACTAGGTGAGGGGCGAACAATGCAGGCCTATCTGAATATCAACAGGTGTAGAATTCCCATGGGGAGAGACTTCAGTGATGTTGAGCCTACCCGGCAAATGAAACAATAAACATGAATTTGCATTTAACTGTCTTGAACAGATGTTCATCAACAGAATGTGGGTTTTTTCTTCTTTTAATCAAGAAGCATAGAACAAACATTAGTTTATTGGCTTGGGGGGAAGCAGGGGGGTATGTAAATCCATACTAAGACTAAAACAACTAAAAAGGTAGAGATCAAAAATCAGAGAACACTTCCATTTTCTTTTGAAACAAGCAGCCAGTAGAGTCTGAGTTGCCAAACAAACAATTATGGTTTTTTTATTAAGTAAGTAATTCATAACTGAAGATGAACAAGTCCTATGACCGGTAACTGCTCCATTTGGTGCTACCTGCAATTACAATATGCTCAAATTACTGTTATATTTAATACATGTATAATCTCGCATGGAGCATTGAATTCACATTAATAGTCTCATCTTAAAAATGTTTAATACAAATGCAGGTTTTTATAATTACATAATCAAAGGTGCATCAGGTCGAAGTAAATAAGATTATAAGAAATTATAATTAATTAAAAGGAATTCATCGGCATGCAGAATTTAGTTTTGAAAACTTTCACAATTATCTCTTGTGCTTTCGGAAACAAGACAGTGAACTATACAGCCAGTGTCTTCCAACACTTCCATATTGAGTTCTCATGCTCTGTGAAGATAAACGAAGGGGGCTTGGCATTACTGAAGCCTATTGAAAATCCCCTATTTTAAGGACACAGTGAAAATGGACTATGTTACATTAGATGTAAAATTTATTTATCAACATATGAATTAAATTTGCTTCTTCTAACCTTTGAAAAATTTGGTGGTTAAGTCTCAGAAGTGATGAATGGAACCAGCAGAGAGGTGCTCTCCACTCACCCCTCAGGCTTTGCGCCTCTTTGCTAGCAAGAGTAGTACTGAGCACTTTCAATAAGGCCACCAAGTGAAAATTTCTGTGAAAGGTATGTTTATATAATTATCTTCTCATATTAACAAGTACCTCTGTCAATTTCTCTGTTTAGCAAAATGAGTGCAGCCCCTGAGCTCTGTGCACAGTTTTCTTTTAATTAAAGCGGGGCTTGATACCAGATTTTAGCTGCTAGTAGATAACTGCAAATTTTGCACAATTTGCAGGGAAGTAATGAGACAGAATTAGAAGACCAACAAGCCTAAAACAGGAACACTGTTCTCTTCACAAAACCCTGTAAAGTTTAGTAACCTGAATTGCTTGAGAATTATTTTCTCAAATAGTGTTTCTTTGGCTTGGAAATTTTGAATACGGGCTGATTGTATAGAAATACTGTATTTTGCACCCTCTTTTTGTCTCATTTCAAATAACAGATCAATGCTGCCAGGGGGGTCTTCATGGTTAGTTTAGGATTATCATAGAGCTCATTGCCTGCTCCATTCCTGCAGTGGTGAGGAATGTCACCTTACAGAAAGATTATATGACATGGCAAAATTAGAGGTTATTCTCTTATGCTAGTGATCAGACTTTCATGAATTTGGCCTGTTTTGGTTTGGTGATTTTGATTTTTGTTGGATTTGTTCTTTGTTTTCATTTTGTGTGTATGATGATGCCCTCATCCTCCCCCTATTGTCTGCCTCCCCTTGGCCTTATACTCAAGCAACATTTCAGAAATTATTGTGAAAATACTCTATTTTTACTGCCCTTATGCCCCAAACCGGGGGCAAAATGTCCCACTTGTAAGTTGTGCTTAAAGGTGAGGAAATAGAAGGTAGAAGATGATGGCTGCAGAAAATTAATTTTTTGCCAGTTTATTAGCACTGGAGGGACATTTTAGGTGTACCTAAACAGAAGCAGGTAAAACGTGTCCAATATGTTCTGCAATTTAAGTGACTTGACTATACATATATCTACATTTAGAAAGTATCCCATCACAACAAAGGCTATATAGCAATTTAACAAGTTTAGAAGGAAAAGAAACTTCCTTTTTGTTATTAAATTAGACATGTTTACTTTCTAGAGTTGGTTTTGCTAGTAATGAGCTACAGGTTTAAGCTGTCATGGTACTAATATAATAACTAGGATAATAAACCCATCTTAAAGAGCTTATAGCAGATAGGTGCTATATGATCAGCAGATAGCTGATAAAGAGGTACAAAACTGCTTTCTCTACAATGATAAATGCATCTAAAGGATCAAGCACTTGGGTTAACAAATGTGCAGAATGGATGCCAAGTAGATCAAAACAAGATATAAAAGACACTTTAAAGAAATGTTTCCTCAGACCTTCCTCAGCATGACATTTGCAGCCTGATAGTTACCCAAGGCACTTTCTGAAGTGAACCACTTTGCTCTTAGCAGTAGAAAAATGACAACTCCATTTTCAAATTTCTCTAAATATTTCCAGAGAGAAAATACTGGTCATAAAAAGACCAGGTAAAGTTAATGGGTGTTATTTAGACCCAGTTTATCTCAATCTAATTTGATAGCAGACTGGGAGCTGAATTAGACTGAAAATCAGATGCTTAGTGCTGAACTTTTGACTCATCAGTGCTTCATGATGTACTTGAATACATTTTTATATCCTGCATTACATAACGTACAACCACAGCAATAAAACAAGATAGCCCTGGTATATTTAAAATTTACAAATATATTTCTGGCAATCTTGTAAGCAATCAGGTAGGGGGTTTTTTTCAGTAAAAGATTTTAGGCATTCTAATTTTTTCTCTGTTTTAAAAAGCACCTCCCATCTCTCCTCTCCTTTACCTGTTCATCACAGATTATTTTACACTTTTTACATAGATAAAATTTAGACAAATAGTACTGGAGAGTTTAATTGCAGTTGTTAATCCATCTGTTGCATGATGAGATGTTTTAGATGCCTCTCAGCATATTTGCCTGTTCTACTGTTCTGACTGGAGACATTTAAATTCTACATTTTCTGCATTATTAATTTGTCATGAGATTAATTACTCTGTGCATTCACCTGGCACATACATACAACCCTAGCATTATTCTATTGCTTAAGTGCACTAACTCAATAAGATATAGGCCTGAAATACTGTCTGGATTCCAGCAAACCCTGGCATTTCAGTCAATAAACCAGCATTATGGGCACTGAATTTCATACACTGAAACATCAGATGAACATAGGTGTGTCTACAAGGTAAATAAAAGTTCAATAAATTACAGGGCTATCATAATCCTTTTAATCAAAACATTTAATAGTGAAAGGTAGAAATAAACTCTTGGAGAAACTATTATGGAAAAGTAGCTTTGAGTCACTCGTAAAATATTTGTAAGACAAAGTGATGGCATCAACTTGCTAGGAGACTTGTACAAGGTTAAGTAACGGTGAATTAGTATTGATTTACTATAAATGTCTGTATTTAGATGCAATTGTGAAGTGACTTTCACAGAGGGGTTTCTTTCTGTAAAGAGATATGCATTGGATGGGCACGTGTTTGGAATTTTGGGATTTGTAAGGGGCCTTGTCCTATTTTATGAAAACTTGAAATATCTCCACTCTTTTAAGTTGCCTCTCTCCTATTTAGAACTTGCTATGAGATGGAGTTAAAGGAAGGACTGTAAGAATATGAAAACTGAGGGGGTGTGGTGCTAATGAAGAAAAGCTCACTGGCAGTATCAGAGGTGCCATTTTCTACAGTTTGTAGTAGCAGATAATTCATGTTTTAGCAGTTAGATAGAGATAAAGGTTAAATATATAATGCAATTCTTTTTCCATATTGTATGTGTCATAAAAAATTAAGGGGTCATGTAACTCTGCCCATGGAAAATAGTGCTGTACTTAAATAAAACCAAAGACATCACCGGTCTTTACCTAAGCCTTTCTCTCTAAGGTGGGCATAAACCACTGTTTATGTGACAAATATGTACTATTAAAACCATGTTAATAGCCTTGGATGTGAATTTGCATTAAATTAGTGGTAAGGTAATTAAAGGTCTGTTTAAGATCTCAAATTGCTGTTAACTTTGCTTGTCCCAGTATATGTGCCCTCATGTTTTTGCAAAAACATATGTCTACAGCATCTAGAATAGCATAATGATTTAACTGAATTGCATACCCAAAAAGGACCATGGGATTTAGGGTGATCACTTGTCTGTCCTTAGCTACATAACTGGCATCATATTCTGGAACACTTTCTTTCTATCTTTTAAATAGCTATCAGGAGATACGCTAGTCCACCTTCCTTATGGGAAGGCATTTATGACAATCTAACCAGAGTACACTGTCCTTAAAATGAACATAGCACACTGGATTAAAAAATAATATGCTCCCAAACTATTTGGTTTATAAAAATAAAAGCACACTAAAACTACTTAGTGCATATTGTTTTGCTATTTCTAGAGCAGGTTAAGAAGTAATAAATAAATATTCATTAATAATGTATTCAGCAGTTGACAAAAATATCAGAAAGCAGTGATTTGTGTTACTCAGCCACACATACAAAGACTGTAATGTGAAAAAAGAGATTAAGTGGTTGTATAAAGCAAGTTTGGGGTTTTGGCATTATGAAAGTCTTCATATTTTGGAAGAAAATTCTTGAGTGCTGTTTTAGATAATGGGAATGAGATAGTGGGAACCACACTTGACAGAAATGAGGAAGGAATGCTGAGACTGACTGCTCTGGCCTTGAGTAGATGATAGTAGGTGATGGTACAGCCTTGTCATAAAAACCACAGCAATACCTATCCCATACATCTTAATGAGTTACAATGGAGTTTGCTGTTCTTTTCATCATTTTTATTGGAATGAAGTGGAAAACAAACAAAACCAAAAACTGTGTGAACTTCAGCAACCCAGGAATCTGTGAACCAGTTGGTTTCACAGGACTGGAACATTTCTGGATGCCTCCTAAGACAAAAAAAACCTTTTTGGCACACTCAGCCAGGTAGTTTGATGACTGAAATACCTGAGGCTGCTTGATTTCAAATTTAAGAGAGAGTCACAGTCCCAGCTTGTCCCAGCTAGCAGCAGCTCATCACCAATAATGAAGCATTTGGTCCCTCTCAGGGAATGTCTGGAACAGAAGACCTTTGGCTGTCTATGTCAGGCTATAACCACTCTCTGGAATTAGGTCATAATTCCTCACTGTTGTGCATGACTGTCCATACCTCCTCCTCTTAACCATAGACTGAGCAGATTCCATTGCTGGCACCTTTGTGGTGCTTTTTTCATTCAGTTTGTGTCCTTTTGAAAATCTCTTGACACCCTTGACTGTATTTTGTCTCTGTATCTTGGCAAAGTCTGGGATAGCTGCCATGCTCCTCTCAGTCTGTGTGGGTTCTTCTTCTGAAGACCACATGCTTTTTTACACTGCAGTTGCTACACTGGCTCTGCTATGTGGGGATGGCATCGGATATAGACAGTCCTATCGATTTTCTTTGTTTCATCTTCAAATTTGCAGCAAGCACTGCTGTCTCAAATTTAAGGTGTTCCAACCCACTGAATTTCTTCATAATGAAAGGCATGCCATCCCAGGAATAGTATTCTGGATGTGTGTCCTGCATTTTATCATTAATTCTACTGTGAAGTGATCTTTGTGCCATCATTAGGAAAAAAAATAACTTCCTTGAATGTCACTTTTTTACTTTCCCAACTCTCTTGCCTCTGTGATTAATTATAAATAAACTCTAATTTATTTCTGGCAATACTGGTTTTCAATGGAAAATTGGTCTGTTCAACAAACAAATTTTTGTTCACTAGAGAAGGTTTTCAGGGGTTTTTTTGTGAAAAAATAATCCAGCATCTTTAAGGAAGATGTGGTGGGGATGGCGATAGAGTTTGGACCCAAACCTAAAAATTTTAGCCAGAAGAATCAAGACGAACAAAATAAACAATTTTGATAACTAATGTTTTGATTTTAATAAAATCACAATTTACGTGAATGCTCGGATTTAATCTGTGCTGATCAAACTCTCACAGGGAGGGAAGGCAGGCTCATTTTTCTGTCCAGTTCTACATTTAAGCTTTCTAGTGCAAGAACCACTTCTCCCGTGTCTGATCCTCAGTTTTTTTCCCTACTGGAGAATCCATCCAGCAGCCTTTGTGCAGTCCTGTCATGCAGATGCAAACAGCTTTGGCATGGGACAGGCTGCACTTCACAGAAATAAAAACCTGACTCAGAACTCCTCCTAGACAGAAGGACCTGCATTTGTATTAAAAATGGCTTAAGAGGGAATGACACATCTGTGGTGCCACTCCTGGTGACCACAGACTGACCTAACCTATCCAGTTTTCTTTAAACTGCCTAGAAAAGCATGTAGAATAAAATGAGAAATGACAGAGGAAAACTGTGCCCTGACAATTTCTGAGAAAATTTTTTACTGTCTCTAGAATGAAACATTTTTCTTTGAAAGCACAGTTGTGCTGACTTGAGTACTTTCTGCTTACCTTTGTTGATGCTAATTTTTATGTGACATTTTGGCTTCCATGGACAATGAAATGTCAGCGAAAGAACACTTAGCAGCACGTGCTTGCACTGCACTCAAGTCCAAGTGTTAATACGTTTCTGCTGCTCCAGTGATTTGAAGGAACTAGAAGGCTCCCTATCCTTCAACATCATAAACAAATGGCTCTTTGCTCCAAGTTTTCTATGTAATCATGCCAAAACCTTTTCAATCTTCTCAGCCTTTGAGGAAATGTTAGTGTGGCCTATCAGGAATACGGTTCAGATGGTAAATGTGAGTTTTCATTTGTCTGTAATTGTCACTGTTCCTTTTTGGAGACCATCACAAAAGACATTTATTTGAATAATCTTAATGAGCAAACTGTCCTTTGCAAAAATATAGAATGACAAAATCCAGTTTTGCCTTCTCATTTTAGTACTTAAATCAGAACAGTTTCCAATTACTCTTTTCCCATTAGCAACTCAAGAAATTATTTTTTCCTTGCAAGGGTGTCATGGGAGATGTTTTGAGATTGTTGCACCTTCAAACGAAACTTGCAGGGAGAAAAAGTCTTAGCTTGCACATCACTGACCTGGATATTTTCCTGGTGATTTCAGAACATAAAGGTGTTCCCTTATAAAATTTGTGACTCTACGATCAGCCCGCAAAGAAATGTTACCTTGTGAGTGAATAAATTACTTTCAAATCTTAAAATAAAGGCAAGCTGTTGGAGTCGTGTGGATCTTAACTTCTAGTGCAGCTGGAATTATAAGATCACTTAGCTTTGTTTGCTCCTTATTGGTCCTGAGTAGAGCACATTTACCCAGCAGTTTTAATTTATTTCAAGCACACAATAATACTCCTGTGACTGCTCTATAATGAGCTATTAATGAACAAATCTCAAACATAAAAAGTGAATTTAGATATAGAATTTTTGCATGCAGAAGTACAAATAGGTTCACTCTATATAGAACTTCTTATAAAGACTCTATGTTTCTGTGGTGTTTCTGGCTTCTAAGTTCCTGCACCTGTGAGGGTTTTGTCTTTTATTCACTGTTATAATCTCCTCATGCTGCCTTCATATGGCACATAAACAATGGCTTGGTTGTTTTGCTTTCATTCTTTATAAAAAGTACTGTAATAGGCATTCTTAATATAGCATTTGCATTAATTCATGTAATTACTTGTTGGGGTCCCTTCCCCCCACCATGTAGCCCTGGGAGAGGGGCCCTGAGGGGAGACACGGGGTTTCCCTGCCCCTGGGCAGCCTCGTTCCCCATTGGTTGGTTTGTGTTTCCCTGCGCAGGCAAGGACCCTCAACCCAGACTGTGAGAGTTTCTCGGCAGAGCTCTGGCCATGCGGGTGGGGAAATAAACATCTCTGAAACATCTACCAAGAATCTGTCCATATATATTTCTTTTCCACGGGCCTCCTGGTTTGATATATGCGTGTTACAGAATCCCCGCTGTAACAAATGGTAGGGAATTGAGAGCAGAATGATCCCTGATCCCTAAGCGACTGATTTGTGTGAGTAAACCCTAGAAACTCTGGATTCCTCTTCTTGTTTTTGTTTTGCTATTCCATATCTAAACTATGGAAGAACCATGGGAAGACTCTTGGTTTTCAGAGCCGCATATGGACATCTATCTTAAACTTAAAATGATTCTTGAACAACGATTTGTAAATTTTAGCTTGATTCAAGCTCAAAAAGGACTGAAACACTTCCTGGCATGGTTGTTTAAGAACTTTTCCTATGTTTCTTGGGATTTAATACTTACCAAAGACTTTTGGAAGGCCTTTTGGACAGAGTTAGTTTTTGAGTCAAAATATATGCCGATGGAAGAATGTTTTCGTGAATATTATTTAATTACTGAGACTGTTGAGCAATGTCAGGTGTGTCCTGGCAAAGGGAAGCCTGGCTCAGGGACCGTGCAGCCTCAGCCATGTGCACCGAGTGCTCTGCGAGCAGCAGCAAGGCAGTTCCTGCATGTGGGCAGAGCCACCCGAGCCGCAGTGTCGGTGGTGGAGCGAGGCACGGCAGGAGCAGCAGGACCCAGCAGTGCCCGCCTGGCCCCGCGCAGTGCGTGGTGGAGCGAGCCCCATGAATGCCCGACCGAGAGGGGCGGCGCGCGGGCAGCGGCTGGCAGCGGCGGAGTGGAGCCGCGCCCAGCTGAAACACGCGCTGGAGCAGGGCACAGGGAAGTCGTCGCTCGGGGGTCCAGCCAAGACATGGCTGCAGCGCCTGGCAGCGGTAGCAAAGCTGTGACCAGAGGAGGCGATGCATGGAGAACTGAGCGGCGCGGCCCGGCCCAGCCCGCGCGGCCCCGAATGCAACCCCGGGAAGAGCGCGCAGGCACCAGCAGCGCCGACAATTCCAACATGGGAGCGATCAAAAGAGAGAGCAAAGACGCAGCGAGACAGAAAACAGCAGCCACTCAGAAAAAGGAGAATACTATTGTAGCTAAGACTTTAGGAATAGTAAAATGGTATAATGTTAAACAAAATTATGGTTTTATAATGAGATGTGACAACCAGCAAGACATATTCGTTCATAGAACTGCTATTAAAAAGAATAACCCTGAAAAATGCATCCCAAGCTTGGGAGGTGGAGAGATGATAGAATTCAAAATTATACAAGGCAGAAAAGGGTTACAAGCATCGTAGGTCACTGGACCTGATGGTGTTTCTATAAAAGGCAGTATATATGCAAAAAATCGTAGTCATGTTCGACAATATCTCCATTATAAGCCCCCCCCTACAGTCTCCTTTTCCTAATCCCACCTTTCCCTTTTACCCCATGTCCTATTACCCCCAATGTATTCCCAATCTGTTTTTTCATCCATGGTTTCCCTCACAAAACCATGCCTTTGCTAATTGTTTCCCCAAAAATCCCTTTCCAATGCCTAGTGGGGGATGAAAAGGGGGAGGGAAGAAGTTAAACCCTCTCCTGCCTCAGTTTCCCCACAAAGCATGCTCAGAGAGTTCTGTCTCCCTTCTGTCAGCCTTAAGATGTTCCACAGAATCTGTTTGGACATTTAAGGACTCAGGAGGGTGGCTTGTTTTGTTTTGAAACTGTTCTTGTTATGTTTATACAGTTGTTTTCAATGTTAAGTTTTACATCTCTTTTGTTAAAAATAAACAGGTGAAATGTTGGGGTCCCTTCTCCCCACCATGTAGCCCTGGGAAAGGGGCCCTGGGGGGGAGACACGGGGTTTCCCTGCCCCTGGGCAGCCTCGTTCCCCATTGGTTGGTTTGTGTTTCCCTGCACAGGCAAGGACCCTCAACCCAGACTGTGAGAGTTCCTTGGCAGAGCTCTGGCCATGCGGGTGGGGAAATAAACATCTCTCTGAAACATCTACCAAGAATCCGTCCATATATATTTCTTTTCCACGGGCCTCCTGGTTTGATATATGCGTGTTACAGTAATCCCCACTGTAACAATTACTGAAAGTTGTAGGTCACCCTACTTTTCTGTAGCTGGTCTTTTTTAAGGCATCTCAGTCTAAACTGATTTATGTAATTTTTTTTTGTAATAGTTGGTCGATATGAGTTGAATAATGCAGTACTATTACAACTGAATTATCAAATAGGCTTAAAACCTGATACTTAAAACAGCTTATTATATATGTCACTAGTTACTTCCTTTCACTTTGGTCTTCCTCAGTCTGCTTCACTAGAATTACTCCACTACTATTGTGTTGGAAGTGACATCAGATTAAAGCCCTTAAAGTAGTAAGGGCAAAGCTCACAGCTGCATCATATTGATTTAAAATCAACCATTAAAACCATGAAGTCTGACTTATTTTTACTTTTGAATGCATTTAAGTTGCAAGCAGACATCTCATGCCAAACAATTAATGTTGGATTTTATGTGAAGACTGTACCAGAAAGGAACAGTTTTTACTAATTTAAAATGAAAGGTGTGGGGGGTGTGAAGTATAATTTTTACCCCACAAGGAATTTATAAATTACTAAATCTTGAGAATGCACATTAATTACATTTACGAAAAAACTTCAACTTTTTATTCGTACGAAGATGTTCCTGTCTTATTTTTTAAAAGTTCATTTCAGTGAATTTTGAATGCAGTCGTAGCTTATTTATGATCATTTCTAGTTGCTTTCACCATCACTATTCAATCTTTCCAATAGGCTCATCTATGGAACACACAATTAATATAACTTCCTCATGTGATGGCAAATGCATCGACTTAAATAACAGTTGAGTTAGATCATTTAGTAGACATGAAGAGGATGAAATATTTTAAACTTTTGGTTTTTTCTTTTACTATGATTTGTTTCACATGCAGATAAAACCCATGACTTGCTTAGATCCCACTTTTAAATCTCACACACATTCCCTATGTCTCCGTTGGGAAAACCATGACTCCACATAGTTTACATCAGGGCATGAAGTTTACAGAAAAGTCGACTTCTAACAGTTGCTATTTTCTAGCTTTTTTTTAAAATGTACAGGAATAGCAGAAATAAATATTCCTTTATTAGTTTTATTTAGTTTTAAATTATGAAGTATTTTTATCTGCTCCATGAAAATGTTATTATAAACAAAGCAGGTATACGGTGGGGAGAAAAACTTTGCTGTAGTACTTAAATATGTAACTATATATGGCCTAGAGGAGGTTTATTGGCTTCTTAAGGTATGTAAAGAATGTAGTACCTTAAAACTATTAGAGATTACTCTTATTTATGGAGAATAAAATAGTCTAGTCACAACTGAGGTTAGATCATGTTTCCATGAACTAACGACTCCTTTAAGAGCAAGCCAAGTGTGTTGCAAAGTGATTTAGTACAAATGTATGTTACATGGTTTATGAGATTCCTCGATGCCTTGTATTGTCTTACTTTTATAGAACTACATTAAATACATGGTTTAGGGGGTTTTTCTCTAACTGTGATTGGAAGATCATATGTAATTTGGTTTGGGCAGGAGTAAGAATAGTTTGTTTGTTTTTTAAGGACTCTCAAGAGGTATGGAATTCTGTTTCCCACTTTACAGTTGTGGAGATGCTTTGATTTCTTTGGATTCCTTCTTTTCTCTTAGTCAAATTTTCTGGTTTATGACTTGCATCTCAAAGTATGGCTGAGTCTCATTTGTGCTTTGTCACCAACTTCTATTTCCAATATACTTTCCTGACACTGAGTTGCTGTGTGTTGCATCAAACTGCTGCCTGAAAATGAGCTTCAGAGCTTTATTCTTTGTACACATGCACCACTCCAGTGGTGGCTGAGGGATGATTTTATTGAAGTAGTGATGCAGAACACAACAGTTTACTTCTAAACTCCCTACCCATTCTGACTGTGGATAAGGACTTTTTCCTTCACAGATTTCTCCATAAGGCCAGGTGACAGACATCATTTATGCAGAAAGGCCTTGATTGATTACCAGTTAGAAGAAAATCCTCCAAGAATGAATTCTTTAGAGAAGGCAGATGAGGAATGCTGCTCTTGTTATGAACTGGAAGAGAAACAAGAACGTAATGAACTAAGTAATGACAAAGTCACCTCTGAATTTTATTTGCATATAAGAGAAAGGCCTTGAGTTTGTAACCTGACAGGTAGCATCAAAATATCAAAATACTGGACAGTACCCTTCATCAAGACTTTTTTCTTCACATTTATGGGGTTTATGCAGCTCCTGCTTTAGCTGCTGGGGAGGACTACCCTTTGAACACAGAAGTGGATGGTCTCAAGGCTGATCTTCTGTGTCATTGTTTAGTTTCTGTCTTAAAACTGCTGGGTTTTTATTTGGCTTAGAAATTATGAAAACACTAATGGGGAGGAGAGCCCAGATCGAGAATAATAAACTTTTATATGTAATTGAAGGTTCTAATGTACTATGACATAATTTTGTAATTGTGTTCTTAGTTATCCTGTTTCTTGCACTTCTGATCAAGCAGAACATGCCAAAACTGAATGTAAGCTAAATTTGGTCATTTTGTGTGGGATAAAACCAGAGCATCCTTTCTACCAGGATCCATAGAAAGGTAGGTTGGTGTTGAATAATGCAATATCTCAAGGTAATTGCACATCTTCTCCCCGCAGTACCCTGTTTAACACATAGGAATTCCCATCTTAGAGCAACTTTAGCTCCTGCTCTTCCTATTGCAATAAAGGTAAAAATACTGGAAGAAACCCATATCCCTTTATTTCCTTTTGGTTTGTGCTAAGGAAAGAAATATATATAATTTATTATAGTATTATTTATTTATTATTTATATTTTCTACAGAAATACATATGTATATATGCACACAGAAATATATACATAAATATATAAAACCATTTCTATTTAGCTGCACTTTTACTTGCTTGGTTGGTTAGTGTTTGACCATAAACAGGATTGTTTAAAACTGACATTAATTGCAAGTAATTACATTTATTCTAAGATACAACTTGACATTATTAACATTATTGATTACACCTGTGTCTCTACAAAGTATGTAAGAGGAAAAATACACATTCCCTTCCTACCATTCAAAAAAGCTGAGGAGATCCAACCCTCCTCTGTCATATTCACATTAAAAGCTCTTCGGAAAAAAAGATGAGCAGTCTTTGTGCTCATGTTGAAATGTGTTGTTAAATACCAAGAGCTACTACAACACTTTTAAGTTCCTTCCTAATCACGAAGTTACCACCATTTTATACGTTGAAATACTAGATTTCAAGGAAATAGTGACTATTTAGCAACTCTCTGTATCTCCTGTAAAATTATATGCCAAGTTATACCATTTCAGAATCAGCTGAGTTTAGAAATCCTTATTCTATTAAAAAAATCCAAATCCTTTTATTGATGTTTCATATAAATGTAAACAGTCAATTGTTTATGAATGTTTTAGAACGAATGAACATTCTTTCCTTTGACAATTAAACAAAATAATTTAACAAGAATTTTTGTAGTAGAATCACTGTAAGAAATCTTAAGAAAATATTGTTAGAACCCTAAGCAGTTTGCAGCTCTTGATTTGTCCAGAGTTTGGATCCAGGTAATGCCCAATGTAAGTATTTCCTGTTTGAAAACTGAAAGCACCTGTGGACAGACAAATCCTTTGAAGTTTCTTCAATCCTCGGCGACCTTGAGTGATTTCTTTGAAATCTTGAGCTGTTCTTCAATTGGACTGAGGGTCATTTCGAAAATGCATTGCAGAAGGTTCAAAAAACTGGAAGAAAAGTTTAGAGAGAAATTTAAGCTGTGGGTTGGTAACCATTGTTAACAATAACTGAGTTAACCAACAAACCCGTGTGATTTCGAACTCTCTCAGCAGACTGAAAATAGAACTACATTACAGGGGAGAATCCTCTTAGAATTTGATGCTCATTACCTGGATCATGAAAGCTCAGTTGTTAAGTATGTATGGCAATGATTGTTCCTCCCAAACTTTATTTTTCCAATATTTAAACTGAAACATGATGTAACAATGGCACTACAAGCTTTATGAGTATCAGTGTATTGAAGCTAAATACTTTTCCTGCTCTTGTTTCCTTCTCTGTTCTTATTTCTTCCCACTTGACATCATTAGCATCTTTGACTTATTATGTAACTCTTCTCCTGCCATCCTGCTATGTTCTCTGCATCCAAATAATATCCAGGACTCAGCAACTTTGGTCCATTCAGTGCCTTTGTATCTTCCTGTGCTCCCCAACATTAAAGCTGACCTCTGCTTCTTTTTCTGAATTTATCATCAAAATTTTAACATAATCTCCTTATCTAGTTTGATTCACTCCATCATTCCATGTTTTATTACTTGAGAAACAGGAATATAATTTTACATATAAAAATTAAAATAGATAAATTTAGAAATAAGATGCATAAGATAATGTTGCAGTGGCAAATGCATTGTGAGTTGTATGGCAAAGCAGAAAAGTACTTGCAGATCTTTAAAATGGGACTCTTTGTACTCTAAATCAAGCAAATTTTAAAATAAACTAAGTGAGCAATTCACCTACCAAGGTCACTGTCATAAATTAGCATTCAGCTCAAGGATTTAGTAAGATTTAAAACAGAAAACAAAGCAAAAAATATGCTGTATGATAAAATAAAAAGCTATAATGTCTTTTTCCTCATTTGTCAGAAAGGTTTGTTCTTCTTTCAAGAACTTTTCTATTTGACTAATTTACACAAATGTGTCTTGTTTTTTACTGTGTAGAGCTTCTTGTGGATGGCAGATATTACTGTACTCTACAGAAGAACATGAACCATAGAAATGTGCCTGTTCCATCCCCCATGTATAAATCATGGGGATGCCACATCTTCAAACCATCCACCTAAATTAACTGATCTTACATAGAGAGGGAGTAAGGCCTCTTAGAGTAACTCTGATGCTTTATTTTTTCCATAATATAAATAGCACAGTGATATCACTATAGTTAACACCCGTCAGCATTAACTTATAAAACATTCAGAGAGAAAGGAGAGCTTATCTTACAAGTATCTCACAGCATTTTATGTGGTCTAAAAACTAGCATCTGTTATTTCATACGTTTTGTAGTTCTTTGGTTATATCAGATTCTACCACTACACAGTCTAACAAAATGGAGACAGACAACTATGCTAGTTTAATTTCTTTGCTTTGACCAATACAGTTTTTGTCCTGCAATGCTATTGCTACTCCCCAGTGCAAACCCATTTACACTGAAACATCTTATGTAAAAAGTTGCATGGTGGATGACTGCTATTGAATATGAATGTTTCCCATTTGTTCCAATGGAGAATCGATACCTTTATTTAAATATTAAGATCAGAAGATTAATGTTATCCCCATCCATGTATAAAAAGCATTCAGGTGAATTACTTGATTTTAACCTGGATTTTTTTTTCATTTTTTTTCTTCAGAGAATGATGCTCTTTTGACTTAAAATATAGAAAAATATTAATCTTGCAATGAAAATTTGCTACTAAGCTTCCTGGTTTGCAAAGCTTGACTTGGTGCAGTATGTATGGAAGTATAAATACAGAGTTCAGTCTAAGATACTTTTGCTGTCTGTCCAACCCTGGCTGCCCCTCCCTGTGAGGGTGGTGAAGCCCTGGCACAGGTTACTCAGAGAAGCTGTGGATGCCCCATCTCTGGAAGTTTTCAGGATCAGATTGGATTGGATTTGGAGCAACCTGGTCTAGTGGAAAGTGTCCCTGCCATGGGAGGGATGTGGAATTCTATGATCTTCAAGCTCCCCTCCGATCCAAACCAGTCTATGATGATAACATTCAAATGTTTCAAGGCGTACATTTTATTAAAAACACCTTCTTCTTTATATAAACTTCCAAATAAAAAAATTTCTGTGTAATTTATGTACTCTTAGTTTACACGTATAGTAAGAGAAAAGGTGATTAACCTGAAGAAAAAAATTATTAAATGGAGGGGGAAGAAAAAGTTATGCAAGCAGCACTTTGAAAAGTACTCAGTCCTCAAGGTTCTCATAAATCTTTCCAGATACAATACACAAAAATGACTTTTTCATTTCTGTAACATATAGTCCATTATTTAAGCCATAAGAAAATTGCTTAGTACTGTACAGAACTAGTACCAAACAGCTCAAAAAAGAGCTCCTCATTTCATGCAACTCTCATTACATTACAACTTTCATACATTAACAAGGCTGCTCATTCCAGCTGAGGCTCTGAATCCAGAACATGAAGTAAAAAACTGTTCTTGCACTTCCTTCAAAGCCAAAGGAAGAGTCTGGCCAGAAAATAATGATAGGAGTTGAAAATGACCTTTGATTCCAGTGATAATAACCTGCTTTTACAAACAGGTTCATGAAATGCCTGATTTATTCTCTCTGTACCTCGTTTAAGTTTGCTGTTCGGTTTGCTGTTCGGTTTAAGCACATGAATTGGTGAATGATCTTCTGCACTCCAAACTACACTACTAATAAAAATCCTGGAAAGCTGCACAACAAGAACTGGTGCACTGGAAATTCGTTTATTTCAATTAATTAATTAGGTTTTTTTCCTCTTTTTGTTTTTTAAACAAAAGCCACATGTACTCTAAGAAGTAAATTTAAAAAGCTAATATACCTGAAATACTGCACAAAATGCACTTTTTAAATTGAATGAGCTGAATAATACTGTAACGACATTAAATCTACTGGGCCTAAGGGAGCCAAAGATTAACTGCCCTTGAAGCACACCATGCTTTGTTCACCTAACTTTTTGTATCTTCTCTCTTTGAAAGGAAAAGATTTACATATTTTTAAAATATTTTTAAAGCAAAAACAATCCTGGTTGTTGAAAGTAACAACTGGTGCTACAACATTTGAATTAGAAACCAAGCAGTGTATTTCACAATTACTATTAATTATAACTGAATACACAAATGGAGAAATGTAATTTAGGAAGAAGAGCTTGGTCAAAATTTACATAATTGTTTATATTCTTCATAATTCAAAACACCCCAGCTGTCAATACCGTTCTCTTTTCTAAATCTCGCTGCTGGATTTCTGCCATTCTGTAACGCTACTACAGAACACAATTTCTGAGCTTCTGAGCGTGTTTGTGAGCTTGCACAGTAGCATTTAAAAATATTTATAGTCAGCACTTAATCTGAGACTTTGGAAGTATTTTAAAAGCCTGGTTCTAATGTTAATATACAAGGTTTCGTGTAAATATTTCATCACTACTAAGGGAAATGGAAACTATGTTCCAAATATTTCTAGATCCAAAATGTGAACGGTTGAATGAAACCACTGGAGTCTGGCAAGCTATGCAAGCTGAGGACCTGGCCTCTAAACAGAAGCTGAAATGATCAGACATGAGTTTTTTCAGTACTTCCCTTCTCTGACTAAGTCATTTGCACACATAGTCAGTATTTTAACAGAGGGATCAGTAACTCTGGCAAAAATGCTAAATTTAGCACTGGGCAGGGTTGGAGTGGCCAGGAGTTGGCAGCTGTGACCTCTTGAGAGAGACATCTGCAGGAACATTTGTAAGAGACAGTGTCTCCTACCTTCCTGCCCTCACAATTCCATAGAAGCTGCTTGGCAGCACACTCCATCTCTGAGAGACGGCATTTTCCAGATCATACTGGTAGCAAAAATCAGCAAAATTAGAGGCTGGTAGAGCAGCAGCCTTCTAGCAGAGGCAAGATGCTGATCAGCATTGTCTCGTTTCCTCTGAACTGCAACATCTCTTGGCTGCCCATGAGATTTCCCACAGCCTGCTTTACGTTTAATCTAGGCAATAAAGGTACAGCCTGATCCCCACTCATACCAGATTTCCAGATTCTGTTTTTATTGATGTAGGGACTTTGTGCATTTGGTGTATCTAAATAACATCATTATCTCTCTAGCTGTCCTAAATAAAGCTAAATGTACCAATCATATTGACTGCAATGTACAGTGAGATCCAAAACTCTATCGCAATGAGGCAAAGGAATGTATTTTTTTACCAAGGAAATAGGACACCATGAAATGTATTTAGGCAAAAAAAGGGGAAAAAATAGAGATTTAAACCATTAAAGACTTAAAGTTTAATGACTGATTACTGACTGGTTATTCTAGATATGCTCAATTTGCAGGGCACATGTCTCTTCTGGATCTCATGAGTATCTAAAGATGTAATCACTCTCTGCCTGATTCAAACAAACTTAAGCAAAGATTTTTCAGCTTTATCTGCATAAGACAGTACAGTCACGTGAAAAAAATGGGAAAAATGTGTTGAAATGTACAAAACGAGGGAGTCTTGATTCACAAACTTTTTACTGCAGTTATTAATCCTTTGTTCTAAATAACAAACATTTTGGGGAGATGTATGGTACTAGCTCACTGAGAAAACCTTAGGATATTAAAGTTCTTATCTGTTTCACTTCATTTCTTCAACAGACATTCTACCATTCCTTACTGCAGGTTAAGAAATAGAAGATTTAAGATCATTTTGTTTGCTGAGAATGACATTCTATGTTGTCTTACAGAGCATATTCTGCTCAGTGCAGCATGGGTTAAAGAGGTGTTTACATTTCCCCTCCTCAAACAGCCTTTCTGCATTGTTCTGAGTGCTACAGCTGATTTTTTTTGAGAAAAACATTCTAGCGTTCCTCAGAAAGAACTGATTAACTGAGTTGCAAGAGTAAATGAACAATTGAAATAATGCTGGCCAAGTAAACATATTACATATTATAAACAAGTATTCAGAAAATTTACTACTCACTTCCATAGTGTCTTTTGAAAGATAAACAACCCAGTACACCAGGTTGAATCCTGCAAACGCCACTGGAAAGAGGATCCTGGAATACTGGTCTATTTTACTTGCACCTCCAATAGCTGGTGGTTGCGGTGGGGCTTGTGGAGGAACAAACGGTGGTTGACACTGGGATGCAGTATTTGATATTGCGCTGGGTTCAGGAGACTGCTCTGCCTGAGATGTTATGGAGTTTACTCGCTTCTTCAGGTTAGAGTTGGAGTCAGAATGCTGTGAAAGAAAAAAGAAGAAAATAAAGGGTGATCTTTGGATACAGAGTCTTCGGTTTTGTGATCTTTAGACTTCTTTCCGCCTTTTAACTTAACCTTCTGACTTTATTGTTCCTTCTCTGCTATAGTGCAATCTCAGAAAATCATAAAAATAATATCTACAGAAGGATATATATGTTTATGGCCTAAAGCTTTGTTGTAAAACCATGAAAGAATATGTGCTTTTCATATTTTTAACATTGTGATAAGTGGAAGCTCCAAAAGAGAAAAGAAAAGATGGGGCTAAAAGGAAAAGAAGCTAATGGTGTATCTAAATTGCAGTAGATTGGTATGACTGAAGTTTGTGTAGATATGGATCAAGATTAAACAAAACAGCACATATGGGCTGGCTCAGGTGCAGTCTTCCCTGGCTGAACCCATTGATAAGTTTCGTAAACACTGAATGGAGTCAAGCAGTCATGCAAGAACTAGAAAACTGCTGCGCAAAAGGCAATGGACTAACTTTACAGCTGCTGAAGACATGAATGCTAAATTGTCCTCTTGGTTTTTTCCAGGATAAAATTTCATTTTTAAATATATCTCATAATTCCCACAGCACTTCCATACATACAACTGAAGAAAAATATACTTATCTATAATGGGACTATTTTTATTTTCATTTATGGTAAAATGAAACCAAATTACTCCCATATTTTGTGCAGTATTCGCAGCCGGGTTCAATTACTCTTCAGAAAGCTGTATGAAAACTCTTATGAAAGTTCAGCCAGAACTCAGGGACATGTGGAGCTTACCTCTTAGTTACTAGGCTAACATGTATATTCATTTTGTACATCTGTTTTATTTGGGGCCAAGTTGCCATTATTTTATTTTCACGAGAGTAGAAGAAATAGAGTTCTTCCCTCCACAAATGGCTTAGGAATAGGATCTACCACAGGCTCTAACCCTGCTCTAATGGATATCGATTACCCATTTTCACAGTAGTGTCAAATAGGAGGAAGTAGTCAAAAGCCTCGCTGCTACTGCCATATCCCAGGATGGCCATTAGTGGATGCACAGCAGCAGTTGTAAGATTCATCTGATGGCTGAGAAAATACAGAAGGATGCTGAGAGTGACTTTTTTGTTTGCTGTTTGTTTTGATATGAAGTACTGTAGTGTTCTGTTAATATAGAGCTTAAGCCTAAAACTTCGTCCATAAAGGATTGCAAAACTCATTTCCCAGATTATTAATGGAAAATCTTGTGCACAAAATCACACAACATACACAGATGTTCTTGGATTTGAATACAAACCATTTTTGGTCAGCAGAACAATGACCAAATGATTGAAGCGGATGAGGGAAGTCTTGGACAATGTAAATAACTCCCAATGTAACAGCACATACATCCATAGTAAAATGGAAGACTAACATTGGAATGATTTTAAGGTAGAAAAATGCTATTAGACAGGCAACTTCCAAAGGTATTCTTTTGGAGTGTTTTAATGACAATCATTCACTTAAATGTAGTCTGCTGTCAGCATTTTTGGGAGGTATCTTGCAGGACTTCTAAGCACGGGAACATTAGTCAATCAGATAAATGACTAGAGACACTAAAAGGAAAGGAAGCATTTTCTGAAATACATTGCCTACTCTTGTACTTGGGCCACAATTTCCAGATAACAGACTAACCTAGCACAACTGGTGTATCCTGGGTGACTTAAAGTAGTTATAACAGGAATTATCCTTCCAGAAGTCATTGTTACTGTCAGAGAATCAGAACAAGTGACACTTCTACAACAGGATGCCAAGTTCTGTTCATGATTGAATGGTCTAGTATCCAACTAAAATTAGGGAGAGATGGGATTCCTCACAGCTGATTTTACTCTAAATAAAAGGTGAAGAGAACATCCTCTTACCTTAAAAGGAATAAGGTACTTTTTCGGTATGTATTTCTCTTATCTATTGCCCTTTTTCTTCCCCCTGCAACCAATCATCACTTCCAATTTGCCCTCTATACATTATATGACTGGTGTCATGGTCTGAATGGGTATTAAACAGCATTCTATCTCTCTGCCTATCTGGAACACAGATGTTTCGTTTTGTATTTTCCAGTAACACAGCAAACAACAGAGAGATTTAAATGGAGGAGGATCTACAGATGTGTCACAGAAACAGAAAGAGGGTTATCCATGTCCATTTGCACTAATCATAATAATAATCCCACTCTATAAACAGATTGGCTAGTTGAGCCTGCCTTCCTGCTTTCATTCAAGTTCTATTCCATTTTGCCTGCATGCCCTCCTTTGAAAAGAGCTGTACAAGTTGTAAGGTATCTTGTTTTTCAATTTACTGTGGAACAACTTGACCTTTTGTGAACATGTGGTTCCTAAAAATACAAGTGTTGAATCTTAGCCTTTTCTATCTAAAATATTCTGGTACAAGGTGGGTCAAATTCTACTCTGGATTATTCAAGCATAAATCGGGAATTACAGTGCTGAGGTGATGGAGTTAATAGTAAGTAGAACAGCTGTAGCATATGTCTTTGGATGATGTTTAGTACTGAACATATTTAGAACATGGAGGTAGTAAAATCTTTGTGATCATTTGAATAGGCCCTTGGAAAAGTGTAATCCTGGTTGTTATTTTATTTATATTTATTAAATCTCATTCCTATAGGAGGATTGCTAAAGTAGGAGGATTATCTCAATGTGATTTCGTCTAAAGAAAAACCCTGAGTAGTTCTTTACACTGTCTTTAACACTCCAGTGTCCCCGTAACAGCAAAATCAGGGTCAAGTCTATTTTCTTGTAAATCCTTTCTCAGGATATGGAATTCTAAGTCCAAATTTATCTCAGATGTGTAGTGAGGATGTTCTCAGTATGGGAACTGCTTGTAGACCAGACAGCTGTCCCAGAACCCCACCTCATATTTTTCATTGGAATTCACTGGTAAACCAAGAAGAGGAGGGAGTCAGGAGAACATATAATTTCTTATTACAGTTGTTCTGAAAAGCAGCTACAGTAATTTGTCTGCTATATCTAGATTTAACTTCTCCTTTTGACAAAGATTACATACAATAACATCATTAAATGTTAACACAACACAGAGACAAAATGGAAATGAATAGCCTATTTTGCATAGCTCACAGAGCCAATTGGTCAAGTAAGGACTGTTTTACAAGTAGCAAGAACAAGAAGCCTGAGGCACGGCACACTGTGTCATAAGAAAATAATGGATTTTCTTAAGTTACTGAACCTTGATTCAGAGGAGGACTATTGCACTCATGTGGAATGTTAGTCCACCAGACAATTAAACTTGCGACTCTGTATGAGTAGGCAGTGACACAGAACAGATTGCCAGTTCATTGGTTAATGTGAGACACCATCACACTGGACTAGACAAACACTGGTATGTAGATGGTCTTCTTATATAGTCTGCCTTCTTATTAAGCTTTTGTAGGCAAGGTATCTCATCCCCTGCAAAGCTCACAAAGCACTCTCATCCCATCTATAAAGTTCTGCTCTCTCACAACTCTCCTCAATATCACTAGAATTTGCTTATACTCAGAATATCTAAAGAGGCTTTCAGCAAATTTCTTGCCTTCCAGATCTAAAACAATACAGCATATATAACCTTGGAGTAAACAGAATTCTTTGTCTGCTTTTTCTGATTTTTTTGCTGGATGCTAACTGTGATTTATGAATGCACTTCGTTCTTGTGTTTCTTTCCCTCAAGAGATTTCTGTAATTCATATTTGTAGAATTGTCTTCTCTGTTGCCTTGTACTGCAAATGCATATTCTTACTATCAGTTTAGTTTATGATCTAACAGTAACATGAGCATCTTATATATGCAACCCAGATACTGGCTAACTTTAAACAAATGAATATCTGTATGTTCTTCCTTATCTCTCTTTTACTCACATCTCTTTTTCCTACTAGCAATCCAGTAAAAAGAGGTTCATGCGAATAAACTCTAGAAGTTTAGATAAAAATAACATGTTATTTCTCCTTTTCTTCATAATTTATTTAAGACACTGAGCTTTCCTCATATCAAAATACACACACACAAACCAACCTAGAACCAGAACTCAGTGTCTGTAAAAGGCAGAATGCTTAATTAAATATATAACATTTTTGCCTCTGCTCATTAGTAGATAGTTTGAGTAATTTCAACCATTCATATTACAGATATAACAGCACATGCTAATGACTTATCTCCCCAAGGGGGTGCTAAACATGGTTGAGCCCCTACATCCACCAGTGTGAACTGTAAAAACTCTCCTTAGCTATTGAACAATCCATATGCAGCAACTTACAGCAAGAAAGTTCATTATGGTATGTAACATCATCTTTCGGCCATGTACTAAGGAACCTCATCCAATACAGTCCTGTGCAGTTTTGGTATCCATCTCATGACAGAGATTCATTTTAAACCCTAATTTAGACACTTCTTTGCATGTCTCATCTGTGGGATCTGATAAAAAAATGTCTATTGCAAATGATGTGTATTGTTTATAGATATAAACAGCGTCCTGCATAATCAAAAGCTGAATATAGTTTAGAAGTCATTAATAACCCTAGCTTTAGGCATCTCTTTAGGAATGTTAAGTTACGTTTGCTAGAAACACTGAGGAAAAACATGAAGAGTTGTTTTCAGCATTTTTTACTCTAGTAAAAGGGTTAAATCACTTAGGTTAAATTACTCACTTGAAGCATGGGAAAACCATGTTCAAATTCTTTCTTAACCTCCAGGAACTGAAATTCACTTCTCTCAGAATATAGCCTAAACATCAGGTGAAGGTGAATAAGGGGAGAGGCTGTTACCTTATTACTTCAAAGCTATTTTAATTTGCATGGAAAAATCTAAAGATCCATAGAGACAGGAAGCATAACTGAAAAATACCCCATGCCCATTTTATTAAAATTACTGTCATATAAACCAGATATGCAGTAAGGAGAGCAGCGACTGGAATCCTGGTCATTCTCTTTTCAATGGGGATGTGCTATGGTAGGGCTTCCCCCTCACATTTATTTGTAGCATGCCAGAAAAAACATATAATTGGCACAGAGCCTCTCTGCTGTCAAAATATGTTTTTACATTAAACAGATTTAAATTTTCAAAGTCATGTTTGGCTCTTAAATCAGTGTCTGCCCATATGTTTTTTTCCTATAATTAAACTTACTTTATTTTGTCCTTACTACACTCCTGCAAAAAAAGTACTGGGATTAGGCTTCAATGTTCTCAGTCAAGACTTTAAAGCATGTAGCTGTTTCTAGGATAATATCTAAGGGGTGGTTGATAATCCAGATAGAAGTACTCCGTTACACCAGGATACTCATTAAACATACTCAATATATTCTGACATAATTATAGGAAACTAAATCCTCTATATCAGTGACATACGGCTGCTCTGCAGTTGGCCAGGGTTGTCAAAGAAAATGAGAATCCTTTCCTGCCCAAGCCATGTTGTTTTGAAACACAAGGCTGGAGGGAGAAGGAAGCTCTCCCAGAGGTATTTCACTGCTCTGTGCTGATTTCTGTTAAAACAAGAGGTCTTCTAGAACATAACTGTAATCAAGCTGTTAGAGGGTGGTAATCTTTTGT
Organism: Coloeus monedula; assembly: GCF_965178545.1. Classification (NCBI taxonomy): domain Eukaryota; kingdom Metazoa; phylum Chordata; class Aves; order Passeriformes; family Corvidae; genus Coloeus; species Coloeus monedula. The sequence goes on along the minus strand of NC_138795.1, from coordinate 12,110,206 downwards.
CTTTTACATGTAGCCTCTCACATGGAAAGGATGTCTTTTGATCCACGGGGTTACTCCCTGATCATCCCATAAAGCATTACTGCCAATGTGCTCCACAGTATCACCAATTCCCTTCCCCTGCAACTTCCAGGATTGGGATCTTCTTAGGTAAAGAAAGTCATCAAGAGGAAAAAATGTGATTGATATAGAAAATATAGAATCGAAATGGATTTAAAAGCTAAGTGCCATCATGGTTTTATATATGTATGTATAAGATGTTTGGTTTTGACATGCTAAAACTAGCTTGGCCACCATATGAGTAAGAACAGGTTTGTGTCAGGGTCCAGATGACTACTCAGCTTGTTGCCATCGTGTTCTGCAGCGGAACACCCATAGCTTTGTATTTCACACAGGGATTGCCTGCAGCTAATGAAGAGAGCAAGCCAAATTCTGCTGTCAGTTAACTGAGGTAAATAGAGAGGCTTTCCTGGAGCCAGCCCAGGCCTGCTGGGCTCTCAGCTCTCCACTGAGCTCATGGGCATAGCCTCATCTCTCTTACTGAACCCACCACAGTTCAATGGCTGCAGCATTTTCTCCTACTTTCATTATACAGTAGAGCAGAATTTGGTCCTCTGACATAATTCTTTTCTGAGTGTACAGGTTTTTTGGCTACATTATAAATATAAAAAAATGTGTGAGAGAGTTTAGTTTATTTGAATAAAGTAAAATTTTAAATAAAATTAACTAGACTGAGGGAAAGGAGCCTGCTTGATAATATTTTGAAATTTTTTGTTTGTTTTTCTTCAAGAAACATTTAATCTGGAATTAAAAAAAGAAACAGGAATATATTCTGTAGATATGTTTATCTTGATTTTAGGCCCTCACTCAAGCAGGAAAAGTTTCTAACTGGCTATTTTGTAACTCTTTTCTATTTTCATTTATACCAAACCTGTCTCCCTGGGCTTTTCTTATGCAGCACTGGGTCTTCCTGTCATACAAAAAGTACTAGTCCAGACATCCTAAGGTTATTCCCACCACAGTTTTCTTTATTCCCCTCTTCAGGCAAGTTAAAATAATAGATCATTAAAAATATATAGTCTGTGTGTTATTCTTTATGTTGCTGCTGGTAGCAGAGTTCCACTGCAGCCATAAAAATTCTCAAGTAAGTACATTTGACTTTTCGTTTTAGAAATGGACTCTCTGAAACCAAGTAAACTTTTAAGTCCTCATCTAAAAATATCAGCTGACTTCTAAAAATGCTAAAGACAGCATTTTTGACACAATTTGCTACTCTTCCTCCTATACTTGTGCCTTCATAGACGTAAAATTCTAGCAACTTTCACGCATTGAAAAATCACACATAAAAATATTATAAAATAATAGATGGAAAATTTTACTAGGCCATCTAAAGAGTAAAAAAGAAATTTTAAAAAAAAAATCATAGATTAGAAAAGATACCAAAGTACAGGGTATGAGAGATGAAAAAGATTTTTTTAAAATCAAATAGACTGTTAAAAACGATGTATTAAATATGGATTCTCTTAAGCTTTTTTCCCTAATAACTTGGAAAACAATATTTTTAGAAAAAAGACAGAGAAAATGAGGAGAAAAGAAAAAAAAAAAAAGTAAAAGAAACGTAGGAGAGGTAAGATAAATTATCAAAGAATAAGAATTGGGCACTGTAGCAACCAAAACATAAGAGAAAAATCTCGAAGGAAAAGAGCTGAAAGAATTTAGAGGCAAACAATTGGAACAAGTTGGGGAATACAGGGCAACAGAGTAAATTGGGACCTCAGATAGGACTTCCTAAATCTACACTAAGAAAGAAACTGAGTATTATGCTGTGTGTCTTATTTAAAAATAACTGTCCTAAGACCAGTAATGTAGCTATAGAAGCGCAACACTCAGTGAGAATGACAGTCCTGAGGAAATGGTCATATATTCATGCAATCAGCCTGTGTTAAATACACTGTTAGCATTCAAATTAGACCCTTCAAGTCTGTTTCAGCTGAAATTATATCACTGACTGCAACACATCTATCAATGTGACAACATACAAAAGTTCCTTCTCCCTTATCTCTACCACAGGGGGGAAAAAAAAAGAACTGAAAAAGGAAAAGCTTCTTAAAATCTGTTATCCTGTAATCACTCCTTTTTCCCAGAATGCCTTTCTGGAAGGGAACCTTCTAAATCCAATAGTTAATTCTTCTAGAAGCCTTTTTGACTACATCATCTTGCCTTCAATTGTAAGCACCCTTCATTTTTATTATCTCATTGAATTTGCTCTTTCTATTACCACAGAGGTATGTTCTCATAGAGAACTGGTCCTGGGAGAAAACAGTGGTGGACATATAGGGCTTGAAAATTTCTGTCTTGCTTTGAGCAAGATCAGGTCTATAGAATTTTGTGGACACTGTGGCTGTTTTAGAGACTGAGTTTACTTTGGGACCTAAATGTTATGGGATTTACTACTCTTCTAAAAGTGTATGCTACATTACATCAGCTAGATGTAAATAATTTTCTTGAGCAAATGGTTGCAGTGTGCTTCCTAGGTGTGTATTTTATTCCTAGATGCTTACTTTTTTGCTGGTTTTTACTTGGAAAATCTAACAAGTTAATATTTAAAAAATAGGAAGGAATGTCTTGAGTTTGGCTCTTTGCTTGTTTATGGCTGAAGACGTTGATAAGAAACTTGAGTCTTTTAACTTCTTTATCTTTTATTCATTTGTTCAACAGAAATTTTATATTTGTTGCTTAGCTTGGTCTGCCATGATTCATAGACCATGTAAATCTGGAGGAGCCCTATCATCAGGAACAAGTTCTTAGCTTATCTGGGCAGAAGCAGATTATTTTTTGGAATTATTGTTTTCCTGAGACTGGGAATGGGGGGGGGGGTGGGGTGGTGGCAGTGGCTGTGAATGCACCAGCAGCATGTGCAGAGTCAGCCTGTTTTCATATTGCTTAGCAGGGACTTCAGTGAAAACAAAAGTAGTATATTTTGGTTTAATTTCGTTTTTTTCTTTCTAGTAAACCACCTTATGATTAACTCAAACTTAAATAATAAAGTGTGTGAAGGACAGATCCAAGCTGTTATTCCTCTTCATCATGTAGTAGCTATCAGTATTTTCCTCGCGCTATATAAAACCAGGTGAACGTTTTGGGGTTTTTTTCTGATAGCTTGTCCTCCAAAAAAGAGTCAGCAAAACTTATCAATTATGATTTTAATGGTTGGAAAGTACTTAAATGTTGTTACTTTAACTGCTATTTATCAGCAAATGTAGAAAAATTTCTATATGGTGGGTAAGGTGTTGTCTTGATATGGGCACCTCTTAGACTGACCTCCTTATTCAATTACGGATTCAGAGGTTTTGCAAAATGTTGTTCAAATTCTGTTATTACTCTAAAAATGGAAATTGTGGTGGTAGTAGAACTGATTTTGAAACTGGAAGACCACAGTGATAAATACATTAACATATGTTGTGAGACAGCATTCACGATTTAGCATGAGATGTACAGAATAATATTTGCAAGCAATTTTGACACAGTTTTTTGATCCTAGAAAGACTTCCTGTCTTTCACATATACTAAAATCTATCCTTCATTCATGGTTTTTTTCCCCAAGCTTCCACCAACACAGATTTTCATAAAAGAAACAGATGCCAAGTTTATGTAAAGGCTAATTACCCATCTTCCAGATGACCCACTTACGGTATGTGCCCTTGTACTACAGTGATCCCATAATCATCTGGCCAATGCACATGTTTATTTCATGGTATACCATCCCACAGATTCTGCAGACTTACTGAGAACCACAGTTGCCTGACCACACTGCCTACAGCATTGCTCAGGATAAGTATCATGGGTAACAGTCTAAGGTTTCCTTAAACATCTCGCCAAATAAATATCTCTCTAGAAAATCATATTGCAAATTTAAATAAACACTAAAAATAAATGAATTATATTCATTTTCTGGAATCAGAACAATGCCTTTGATAAATAGACATGATCTGGTTACACAAGCTGTTTCAGGTTAAGATCACTTTAATATTGTTTTACATTCACTACTTCAGCTGCCTGTTCCTATATGATGCTTATTATCAGAAAAGCAAGCAATTACCGACACAATCTCGTCCTCTGCCGGTACAGTTGCTGCTGATAGTGCTGCTGCCAGTGCTGCTGCCCTGGCTGCCTTCCTCATCGCTCTCTGAGTCTGGAGATTGGTGAAGTAGTTGACAGCTGCAAACTCAATAAGTGCAGAAAAGACAAAGGCAAAGCACACAGCTATGAACCAATCCATGGCGGTCGCATAGGACACCTTGGGCAGAGAATGACGAGCACTGATGCTTAAAGTGGTCATTGTGAGAACTGTAGTGATTCCTTGAAAACAAGAGTAAGAAATGGGGGCATTAGAACTTTGCTTCAGCCCTGCTACTCTTAAATTCATATATATGAAAGAAACCAAAGCACAACACTCTTTTTGGTTTTAGCTGTCACCCTACATCCCAGCTAACCAACAACACTCCTAAGTATTTTGTATCCTTAAATAACTCATGCATACTGGATTCAGCATCTAAAAGCTCTGGAAAAACTTCCTTAATGCATTGAGCAGACTGGAAAGTAAGATAACAACATTCTACATGGTGCAGCTGCCTAGGATTGTGATAAACATGGCTATGAAAAAATCCAGGCTCGAAATACAAAGGATCCTTGGGGGGTTGATAAGTGGAATGTTTGGCAGAAACCTGGATTCACATATTGTCATTCCCCAACAGCGATCCTCTCTTTCTCCTGTTGTTGTACAAGACAGACCGTGGCTTAGAGAACCCTCACTAAATCAATTGAATTCTACATTAAAAACAGTTGGAACCTGATCCAAACATTTCAAGTAATAGCACTTGGGTCCCCTGAGCTGTTGTCTTTAATCACTGGATACATATTTTAAGATTCACTAACAGCATCTTGGTTTAAAAGTGCCTGTAGTTACAGATAGGAAAGGACAGAAAAGCTACTTCTCTAGAGCTGCTTATCTATTTTCACAGAGCAAATCTGGTCATGTAGCTCATGGGCACCATGGTGTTCTTCACACGAATTCATGAATTTATTCTTTCTGTGTTGAAGTGTACAGTATTAATAATGTAGGAAATATACTTACTTCCTACTGCTGCCTGATACAAGCAAAAAATGCAAGAACAAACTCAATCATTTATATAGAAGCCTCTGTGACTCATATTTACTTATGCCTGCTAGAATGTAAAAACCATGGGTATTTAAAGACAGTAAGGTGGAAAATATCCTCTTTATTTTCTGCAGTTGGGAAAGGGTAGGTGGGGAAGTAAAAGATGTTTAATGTCATATTGTGATGGTCATGTTGAATTGATGAAGTAATATGCTGTGAGTGATGCTCGGAGGAAAGGACTGTCATAGCATATAGCAGCATCCAGACAGGGTGACATTATTTTCAGAGTTTCTCTGCAACTCTTTCATATGATGTGGCTTGCCAGCTGTCTGAGATTAACTACGTCCCAATGTCATTACCTAACATGTTTTAATGAAATACAAATAGGAGATGGTATAGAAATATGTAGGACCCCTACTTCTCCCAAATCTGCCAGACTCATTTTATGATATGAATACAAGTATGCTGAGATACATTTCAATTTCAAAGGTCCAGAATGAACTTTTCGAAATGATGTGTGATTAGATTACAATCTATGTGCTAGTTTGTAATAAATTTATATATTCTGTGTCTGAATAAAAACTTACTGCAGCAAGAATTTAAATTAGGAATAAGTCTCCTATTCTATTACAGGTATAGATAAGAATTTTCTCAGTGTGGAGTGAATATTGATGAAATGCTCTGCACTGTGGAAAGCTACTTTATCAAACTGAATACCAAATTACAGTTGGTAAACTGTGCAACTGTGAATTGTTTACCCTTGTCTCTATACTTTGAACACTTCTTGGTAAGTTTTGAAGGATGTGTTACATAATGCAAACACTGCAATCTGATAACTGGCATCCATTTTGGAGGTAAACACAGTCCTTAAATTATTTTGTGCTGAGAAACTGGTTTAGGCACCTCATTGCTCTTCTACTATTAATTTCTCTTCTCTCAAGTTTAGTTTTGGGACTTACAAGTAAAAGTGAAAATTTATAATTTAAGTATTTTTATTATGATGCATTTTAAACCTTCTCCATTTTAAAACATTTTCACTGAAAAAGACTGGAACTCTTTTTTTGTCATAAGGAATTCCTCTTCTTTTCCTTAGATTAAGGTATTCAGAATCCATGGGATTTTGAACAAGTCAGGACTACAAATTCAGACTGTGCCCTGGGAAAAATACAAATGGAAGAAAGATTGAAATGTTCTTTTAAAATGCTAACGTTACTATTTTCCACAATACAGAAAGGTGTCTGTTTTACTGTTTTCATAAAATATTTTCTCAAGTCCATGTTACTCTTCAGTACAATACCTAAGAGCTGTTATTCCAGTGTTTGGGGTATTTATATAATTATTACCAAATCAGCTACAGACCTACTTGCACATCTCTCAAGCATGTACAGTTACCTTCTGTGACCACTATGTTGCAAGTACGTTTTACTCAAAATGGAGAGGATGTAACTCAACAGTCCAGAGCTGCAACATGAAGCCAAAGCAGGTAGCATCATATTTGGAGTATGGACCTCATATATGTATGAACTAGGAGACTTAAAGCTTTAAGAGCATTAATTCAAACACTGGAAATAAAAAATAAGCCCTGCCATGCAATATGGATACATCTTTCTCATTTTAAGTCCAACCTGTGCTAGGGACATTATTCAGCTCACTGATCTTTATCCATCTAAAGCCCTTGTTAGTTGTTTAGATACCTTTGTAGCCAAGGGAAAGAGAGCACTCCAGAATGGGTGTTAGATGAGGTACCTTATGTCAGATAATAACTCCATTCCCTGTGATTTTTTTTTTTTAAGCTTTAACTCATGTTGGTTTCACAAGACAATAAATCCTTGCGTTACAAAAACCCTCTTTAAAAAATGAAGAGGCTGACACTTACTCTGAAATTTTCCCTTCCTGCATACAAAAATATATTGCAAAGCATCACAAACAAGTCTGGGTAAACAAACATTCTGAGTCAAGAATTTTGACCCTCATAGGCAAATTGTCTATCACTTGGTTTCACTTTAGCATGTACTTTTGCTGACTGAAACCTACTAGCTGCCTTTCCTAATCCCCCCTGGATTATAGTATCTGATTGATACAATGGATTCAATACAGTGAATGAAATGAAATGAAATGAAATGAAATGAAATGAAATGAAATGAAATGAAATGAAATGAAATGACAAAAGGAAAAACACAAATACCAGCCACGGTTCTTGCTGGAACAGATTCTTTGTTGATCCAAAACACAACTTGAGACAGGACTACAGTCATGATGCATGGAATGTATGTCTGAATGAGATAGTAGCCTATTTTCCTTTGAAGATGGAAGTAGAGCAGCTGGAGTGAATATTCGCCTAAAACAAACAAGCAATGAAAGGAAGGAATGAATGAATGAATGGTAGATGACACTGAGCTATTCAAAGACCTGAATGCAGCATACCAAAAACTGTCCTGGCTGGAACAGACTCCTTGTTAATCCAGAAAGACACCTGAGAAAGAATGACTGTCATAATGCAAGGAGTGTATATCTGTATCATGAAGTAGCCCATCTTCCTTTGCAAGTGGAAATAAACTGTCATGATTACATATTCACCTGTTAAGAGACAAGTATGTCAGCGTATTTTGGCAACATGTGAGCAAACATTACTGGCTTAAACCCAACATAGTATGTTCTGATGAAATCACAGACCTCCTAGTGCATAAAAATAAACTGCTTAAGAAAAGGTAAAGTGACCTTATGGAAACAGATTACAATAATATTCATTTTATGTATTCTTTTTACTGGGGTGGGGAGGCAGTGGGAATTCTTAAGAATCTCATGAAAAATTCTGTGTTTGATGGGACTGTATTGAAAAGCTGTCTTTTAAGAGACAATGGTTAGAATGTGTCCAAGGATTTTACTTTTTAAAATGGCAAAAGATAATTAAATTAATTTAATTCTACATGAAAAAAAAACCCTGTAATTTACTATCAAGATGTTTCGTAACACCAGTAGTTTCCACATGGCTCCATCTTACCTGTGTTAGATTTAATTGTTTCACTAGATACAGTTTGTCCTATGAGGTCATACTGGAGAAGACTGGAAGACTCCTGTGGTACTTCTACTGAATGCAATGGTCCTTTTTTCCAAGTATAAATTATTTCACTTTTTGGATAAGCATCTGAGAAACAGAGGGGAAATTTACCATTACTAATTACGTATTTTATAAGTAATTGAAAAAATAAGCAGAATAATCCCTTTTGTAGCTCAAATGCCCACAGAAACATGCATCCTACTCCAGTAAGTTCCTAAACTCATTAATTACAAAATGAAAAAAAAATAAAAAATCCACAATAAGAGAATGGCTGAGGTGAGACCTGAAAGGAACTAGCTTTGTTTCTTAGTTTGCTATAAAACATACACACCTATTACCACAGCTCAATGAAATATTTTCAAAATTGATTACCACAGACTATATGTTTTCAAAATTATAAGTAATATAGCAAATGTAGCAGAGGTTTTATGACTTGTTGAAGGACCAACTTTGACTACCAGAAGTGTAAGAATAATAAACAATAAAACATGCTTCAACAGTCATCCTTCACTGAATAAATCCATGTCCATATGAATGGTCTGAGTCTCAGAGAAAAAAGTAGAATTCTAGTATAAAAATACAGTTAAAAATTTCAGCTATGTCACTAAGCAATATCTTAGGATCTTCTGACCTTCTGAACAAATGTGTTCTTTTAACAAACTGAAAGATACAGAAAAAACTTACAGCTTCCAAATTTCAGTGGACAAGCATGTCCATCCATTGGGAAGTTCACCAACCGCATAGGACAATCAGCGTTAATGGTTAGTCTAGAATACATAATATAATGAAAAAATGATAATGAAAAAATATGGTATGTAGAAAAATACTGATAGAATCAAAAATATAGATCAACCAAAAGCAGAAGAACAAGCTCTCACCTCATTGTGTAAAGAATAGTTCCATTCTGCATAATTCTGAAAAGTTTGTTAGGAGTTGTCATATTGTGAGCAATTGATTTTTTTCCATTTCTAAAAAATGTGTCTGGTGTCCAAATTTTACTGACCATTAAATTGTTCAACCTCAAAATTTCAGTTGGCCCACTAAACTTCAACCTCTCATCAGTCCATGTCTGACGAAAGAAGACATCCATTGTGTATTCCTATGGAAAATAAACAGGGGTTGACTTCTGTGCAGGGGTCAGCAATAGCAAGTGGCTGTGGGGACAGTAACTCCATGAGACAAACTAACACACATGTCAATGCCATTTCATTTACTGCTTAAATACTCAATCCTATTACCATTAAGTAGTTACTAAAAAAAGTTGTCCATGAAAACATATCCTATTTTCTTACTACTTGAAGAATAGTTACAAATGAATCAGTGAACAGGTAATTTGACATGAGTAAGGAAAAAAAAAACAACCCTCATTGTCCTCTCAGAAATAATTTTATTCAAAGTGACTGAGGTCTAAGGAAATACAAACGTCTACCTTTCAAATTGCAAAACCAAACTATCAATGTTTAATTGCCAGAAACAAAAAGACATGTTCAGTGAGTCTTCTGCAGCTTTCTTTGGATATTTACAAAGTAATGACTGATCTGAGTCACATCACAGTAGGATTATGGTGTCAATTTATTATTAATCTATGGGATTATTTTCAAGAATTCTTAGTAATATTTTCACAAGCCTTCAGAATGGACCTCTGCAGAACTTGCTTAGGAAACAGAGGTAAACCCGGCCAGGGGCAAATTTTGTAAGAATTAATGCTTATGCCTTCTCTTAGACTGACTGATGAAGAGCAGCGGAAAAACTATGGTAGCACTTAGAGCCCACAGTTCCCTGCCTGCAAACTGGACTGCAGGCTCAGGTGAGCAGGTGTCTGAGGAGTGCACAAGGGCAAAAATAGCAGCCCAAGTCAATCTCCAGAAAGAGAACAGCAATACCATCCTCACTTCCATTACTTAACGTGTTCTTGGGGCTGCTGCTGTAGCTGCCAGAGTTCACCCAAGTCCGCAGCTGCCTGAGTTTGGGGGCACCCAGCATGACCAGGGGCAGCCGTGTCAGCAACGGAACCATTCCCCTGCAACTGCTCATTTGGTTGCGTCCTACCAGGCAGCGTTCTGCAAAGCTCTCCTGGGACATGGGTGCTCACCATCTTCTTCATAGGGTTAAAGAGGCATCTTTCACCTGTGGCCCATGCCGTCACCTAATGCTGTGTGCGCCCAGCCCCAGCTGGCGCTGCCGGGAAATAGCTGTATGCAGCTCCGGCCAAACTGCTCTGCTGGGCCCTAGAGATTGTCAAAGAGATTAAGCCTCGTAATCTGCTTTAATGACGGTCAACTCAGATGCCACCGTAATGAATCCCGGGAAAAGAGAGCAGGGGCGGCGAGTGCGGCCCTTACCATCTCCACGTCGGACACCGGCCCGAAGCTCGTCACGTAGATGTCCGTCTTGACTTCTGTCACGGAGCCTGCGGGACACAGAGAGGGGCTGGGAGCAGAGCGGGACAGGGGCTGCGGGGCCCCTCTGTTCGAGGGCAACGGAGACGCCCCGCAAGAGCCGGGAGCTGCGGGGCACGGGCAATTTTGCTGCTTTGCCTCCCCTTTTGGGGTTCCACCGCCTCCCTCCTGCCACGGGTGCGGGACGAGCCGCTCCTGCCCGGGGCAACCAGAGCGCTGCCGCTCGCCCTTCTCCGCCCGCCGGCTCCCCGAGGGGACGGGGCTTCCCCGCTACCTCCAAATCCCGGTCGGAGCCTGTTGTCGTAGCCGTCCAACAACTTGTCGAGGATCCGAGTGATATTTTCCGAGTAGAGGTCCGCCCCGTCGCCCTGGTCCCCCAGCGCCGTCCCCACGCTGCGGGGAGAGGCGAGTCCCCGTCAGTCCCGCGGCCGAAGTCACGCCGGCCGAGGCCGAGGCCCCGGCCCCGGGGAGCGCAGGGAGGGAAGAGCGTCTCACCCGCTCCTCGGGGCTGCGGGGAGCCCCGTTGGGGATCGGCGGGGTCTCACTCACCTCACAGCCACACACGCCCAGGCGAGCAGCAGAGCCATGCCGCAGGTGTGTGCGGGGGTGCTTTCAAACCCGTCAGCTGGAGCCACTGTCGGTGTTCATACTTCCCCTAGGCCCCGGCGCTCGGCCGGGTGAGGCTCTGGGAGAGCCCGGCTGGCTCAGCCCCGGCCCCGCGGTCCTGGGCCGGCCTCTGCCTGGGGTGGGGACGTGCGGAGTATCCGCGACCGTGCGTGTCCCTTGGATTCACCACCGCAGTTCAGCCTCATCTGACTGTTCCAGGGGGGGGAATTAGGGTTTGAAGGGACGGTGCGCGGTCGGAGAGCAGTGACAATAATCGAATAAGGTATTAGGGGAGATTAAAAGGAAGAAATCCACTGCTAGTTTTGGCATGGAATTAGCAGGCACCCGTTAGGAAATCTGGAAAAGCACTGGCATCTTGCTGATAGAGATTATGTTAGAAATGGCCTCAGCTTTTATTATGTTTATGGTTCACAGGGAGATTATTATGCAGCTTCTACATCATTAGAACTTTGGGGGGGGGGGGGAACCCTTGAGTTTACAATTTACTGGGGGCTTTAACCTTTCTCAACAGTTCTTCAGAACTGTACAGAGATCTCCAGTATCTAAATGTTGATATATGGAGATTGAACACTAAAAGTTGGTTATGGTTCAGATTTCTAGATTTGTTTGTTTGTTTTTCTTTTTTTATTTGGGTTTTTTTTTAATACTAAGCTGTTTTGGAGGGTTGCACACACAGATTTCACTCAGACTTTAAACCAAGGCATTACCAGGACTTTTGTTAGAACAGGAGCTCCTTACTTTTAAACCACTGGGATTATAAATCATTACTAATTTTGTCCTGATAAGTACTGACTGGATCATTACTGTCTGTTCCTTCAGTAAGAGTGTTAATGTAGTCAGCCCTAAAGGAAAAAAGTTCACGCTGCTCCGGCTTTTCCTGTGGCCTTATTACTTCTCAAAAACCTGGTGAATGATGTAACAGGTATGTCATTTAGCTACACTTTAAACAAAGGAATTGGGTCAATTTTCTTTCCATGGTAATACAGAGGGACAAATAAATATACCGAAGTAAATTAATTGTTTTCATACTATTTTGTTGCATAAACCTCATTTTCATTACTAGCTTCTAAGAAAATTTATTCATTATCAAAAAATGGAATAATGTATTTGCATGAAACTAGGAAAACAATGTATTTATTCAGGAGTAAGACTAGATTAAGACCAAAACTGGGGTTCTGTGCTCTAGTTTTGTGGTTTGTGTTTAAGAGAGACTGTGATGCTACACAACCAAGAGAATTCAATGATGCAATTAAAAATACAAGATACCCTCTAACACTGAGTCCCTTTCCGTGTTGTCATGAGCAGTAATGTGATATAATCCACACAGGTGGGCTCTGCACACTGCCAGAGTTCCAGGTCTGCCTTTGAAGAGTTGGAAACATGAGTTCCCGGAATCCCTGGAAATGTTCTCTGAATACACCAAAGATGTAACCTCTCCGAATTCATCATGGGCTGGTATATCTCAGGGGTTTTTTTCGATATTCAGAACCATTTATCTGCATTAATTCATTTGCAGACAATACAACTGCATCTCTGAAAAATCAAAGGTTTGTATGAAATACTAAGTGGAACAGGGAAAAAGAAGAAAAGGGAACTCAACAAATCAGAACCTTCTGGGGTTATGTTCTTCTCTCTGGTCCTGATTAAAACTTACCACTTGAAACTTTACCCCATTTTTCAAATATGTTTAATCTTAGACACATTTGAGTTACTTGTGTGCATCGCTCTTCTCAGAATATTAAAACTGTACTTAGCATGAAAACACCATTAATATCTATTTTTGTAAATATGCTTCCATTAGTATTAAATATGTAAATACACTTAAATGTTTAGGGCTCTTTTTTTTCTTTTCTTTTTCTGAATCCATTGGATCACTTTATTTACTTCTAGGGGTTCTGTGTTCCATGTTTTACCTTGCATGTCCTCTTGGAATAATGTCCTTTTTCAATAAAGGAAAAAGAAGTCTTGGCAAAATATTAACAGGAGTATTCAAATTTCCTTCACAAAATGTGCAAGAAGAGCTAACTTTATAAAATTAAGCATATGCTGTGTCACATCAGCATGCCCCAGCTGAATAGAACATATCCAAATTGTCTTATTTTAAAAAGTTTATTTTAGCAGCTTCTTTTAATAAGCATGTCCTGGGTATTAAAAGGCCAGTGCTGCATAGGGCCGATAACCAGTCCTTACTTCTTTTACTTCAGTCTGCTTCGTTGTGAATTAGATAAGTCACATTTTCTGTTAATCACATAATTGACAATTGCCTTTTTTTCAATAGCACCCTGTTCCAAACTCGACTCCTATTGTGTAAAAACATAAACAGTCTGTCTTCACTAAGAGTAGATTGGGATGTGAGTCAGAGAAATAGAATTGTTTTATGTTTTTTCCCCCTCACCCTAGAAATTGGGGGAGTTTAATGCATTTGCTTTTTGGACCAGGTTGAGCATACATCCCAGGTTGGGATGTTCTCTGGACTCCCTTAGTTGTCTATTATTATCTCACTTCTGAGTCTAGCCTAGCTGTGGATGAAAATATGCAGCTAGCAAGAATTTCTCTTGCTTCTTTCCAGTCCCGTGAGATATTTTTCTCTCTCACGGAAGATATTAGTAGAGTTCTATAAACTATGAACACCTGCGACCTTGCAAAGCTTTGTTAATAGTACAGTAGGAAAATATTTTGACAATGGATGTTTTAGGATGTTAGCCAATCACCCCAAGGGGGTGGCTGATCCTCTGACCAATTAGACTATGAAGAAAAAAGTCTATAAAAGAGTTTGAAAAATAATTAAATAAAAGAATCTTGCTGCACGATTCCTGCCTGTTGGATCTCTCTTCTCCTCCCTACCACTGCAGGATACCGTGATACCTAGCAATTCTTGCATGGCAGCAAGGATCTCTGATGGGAAAGCAGGAACATTGGGCAGTGGATTGCAGTCTTTGAAATAGTTGTATAATTTCAGTCTGGGGCTTCCCTGAAAGAAAATGACATGATAATAGTCTTCATAAGAAATTTGCAGTTAGAGTCAAAGACATTAAAAAAAAATCTTTAAGCCACTCAAAATATTCCAGCCTACCTTCTAAAATGCTAAAAGTAGCCTTTCCATGGTAAAGGCAGTAGAAGGGGGCTTTACTGTCACAGAGCTAGATGATTTCAGGAGCTGAAACAGGCTTTGGACAGATTGTTAAATCTAATTTATCTCGACTTTCAGTTAATGTTTTCTTTTTGTGGATTTAAAACTTTCAAGAGTGAAACAGATATATTCCCCTTCTCAGCAGTTTTGAAATTCTTTGCATTAAGAAGTTGCATACTCTTGTATTTGTTTTCTGTTTATTAAGAGAAATGTTCACACTATGAAATGCACAAATTTCTCTATCAGAGAATGTCAAACCAGCAAATTCTATTGAGACTGGTTATCAAACCAGTTTGAAAATAAACATAGCTGAGAAAATCAGTTGGAAATTAGAATTTTATAAGTGAAATGAGCACCCTTTAAAAAGGAATAGTGATCATGGAGACAGGAAGAAATGTTTCTTGGTAGACAAAGCTCTCATGAGAATAATGAAAATGTTATAAAAGGCTTGTCAGCAACATACACTTTGGGCTTTTAAATAAGCAGACAAGTTGGAAATTTGTTGAGAAAATGGCATGAACTGAACAGTAGGCTTGAAAAAAGTGAATGGCAAATTGAGAAGTATGGTGGCAAGATTATACTTTCCAGCTGCTAATTTTATCACCTTGTAGGATGTCATTAGCACTGAGATGAACTATCAAATTTCTGATTCATTCAGGAATACTGTTGCTGAAAATTAGATCATTTGCAACAGCTGAAAACTTCTTGAGAAATGTGTTTGTTTTCTTCTTGAAACTGAGGAATTTTGAAATGAAAATAGTCTTCACAGAAATGAAGTTTCTGTGGCAGCTGAGAAGTTAAAATATGACAAATTTGGCACAAAGACTTACAAGACTGCAATTGATTCTCTCATATTTGCAGTTAATCTGATACTTGCTATCTGTTCAGCCCCTGACAGAGAAATGCGCCCCCCTTTTCTTTTTGTTCAGCATCTACATAATAGATAAGAATAAATAAGATTTTATGCTGTGCATGTGATTATAAATTAACTCAAGGGTCATAGGGACGCTTTATTTTAAAACTGCCCTTACTTTGTGGGAAAAATTTGCATTTCAATGTTTTGTTGGGTTTTCTTTTTACAAGCTTTTTTTCCCAGTGAATTAATTATTTTTGTAGGGAATATACAGGTGAGATATAAGTAAAATATTTTTAACGTTGTACAGTTCTATATAAATGGAATGCCTGCCAGATTACTATTCCTTCATGCTCATCTTGCTGTCAGTGTTTACTCTGTTTATCCTTTCAAAATGTTTCCTCTGCCTTCCAAATCCTTCAGGGAGAATGTATGCACATATTGTTACCTATGCTGCTGACCTCACCCTGCCACAGATAATTCTGAGTGTGGATGAGTCATTTGCTCACAAATTGCCTATTGGTACCCTGTAACACCAGGAGCTGGTACAGGAGAGAGCAGCTCTCAGAACTGAGGGAACACATTAAGGTAAAGATGCTTCTGTCCTACTTATTCTTGTCCTGTACAAAGTTCGACCACAGTAAAAAAGTTTCTAATCGATACATACAAATTTATGCACTTGCAAACACATATACAGACATACATTCTTATTTTTCATATTAAATGCTTAAGCATTTGATCCTGTATGAATAGGAGATTGAACCTAAGTTTGCTTTTATTTCCAGGAAAGTCAAAGGTTCAAACAGACAGAAACCATAACATTTCAAATCTCAGGCTGATTCTTAGACATATTCAATATGCAGTCCAGCATAAACACTTCAGTAATGGAAAGAAGCCTGCTTTTGGCAAATCTACTGGGCAGAAAATGAAACAAATTCTTTATTAATCATTTTTGAAGGATATGGGAAAGACTGCTGTTCAGTTGTTAGTACTTGTTCCATTTACCATGCAGGTATATAAATGGCATTTCAAAGTACAGATGGAACTGGCTGACATCGTATATACAAATCGATACAAGTATTGTGTGGTTTCTTGTTTTTCTTAGGATTTCTGTCATCATAGGAATTAAATATTTCTGGGAAATGGAAGGTATCCATGAATCATTCTTTGAAAGCTGAGGGCTCTCTCTAGGTGTATATTGAGGCATAAACAAAGCTGAGGGCTCTCTCTAGTTGCCTGTTGAGGCTAAACCAAACTGAAGGCCTTAGGCTTCTTCCTTGCTGTACAGAGGTGAAACACCACAAAACAAACCTGGTAGAAACCACATAGGAATAAACCATGCAACCCCCCTTTGCCCCAGCACTTGAAATGATGCCTAATGATTTTTGCCTCATTTTCTTTTATATATTCTCTGTATTCTTTACACATACATTTGGAGGTCTATAGCCTATTATTGCATCCGTAGCTAGTTTTCCCAGTATTTTTCCCTGCCCTGATAGGCAGAAAGACAAAACATATTCCAAGACCCCTATGCTATCTTGGTTCTCTTTAGAAACCAAGGTTGAAAAACAGCTCTTCAAGACACATTTTCATCAACAAAGTTCAGTTCCATCTGAGGGGGGAGTAATTAGAAGAGGCTTGAAGTGGGAGGAATTGAATCACCACTGGTGTTCCTAATTGGTGATTTTTGTCAATGATGCTTATTTACTAAACTTATAAAACTGTATTCACCCTATGGAGGGCTGGGCTTTTGTGGGCATTTTCCATATCTGCCCCTGAAGGCCTCCAACAAAGATCAACCTTTATATTACCTCCTGTATTAATATTATCTTTAAAGTGTGTGTTGTTTCATTTATAGGTTCTTTAAGGCATCAGAAAGACCTTTTATTTTGCCAGCATTTTTGCCACGTGCCATTCCAGTCACCTCTCAATATTAACAGACAAGAGGGCAGCAACTGTTTCCTATTCTGAACTGTGGAAGGAAGGAATCAGGGAGTGACAGCAATACTCTCTAACAGTCTGTCTCATCATGTACTTCTACGTGTCTCAGTCACCTGATTTTTAAACACCATCACCAACAGCAGAGCTGATGGTGGAGTGATAATTCTGTCAGTGAACTTTTTGAAGCCTTGTTGTCGCTCCAGATCATCTCATTTATGTAGTCAGGTTCCAAATTTTCTTATGATGTTTCAAAAAGACAGACCTGTTCTTAAAGAGGATAATCTCTTTTACCTCAGAGATACAATGCAGAAAGCAAAAAATCTGATTCTCTGGGTTAACTGTACTTGGTAGTAACCATCCATTATTATTTCAATTTAAGTAATCTTTACAGAGCCATTCACAACTAAAGAATGAGGCTTAATGTTAATTTGTCAGGAATAATATCGTTTATCTGAGGACAGACACTTATAGAAGGCGGGAAGCAGGTTCTACTTCATATTCTCTGTTTTTCTGAACTTGCATAGACTTTGCTACTTGACTGTATTGACAAGTGTCCAAGTCCTAATCTAGCAGAAGCAAGTTCTCCATATGTAACTGTCAACCCAGAACACATTGATGCTCTGATTGTTTGGATAAGTTTCTAAAACAGGTATTTGGTACAAGCTCCAAATGAGAAGGAAATCCTTCTTTAGCAGCAGTACCTGGGGTAGGAGGTCCTGGGAGCTGCAGGCTCACTGCACCTGAATTGGTGTGAAGCTTAGCAAATTCGACAGTGTTAACTAATAGTAATGCCTGTGATTATATAATTGTAATACTGGTGGCAATGCTTTCTTTTCACTCAACAGGAACTGTTTGATGAGAGAGAGATGGTTTCTAGCCTGGCATCCTTCACATTTGAAGAATCAGTAAACACAGATTCTTGACATTTCTGCTTTTTTGGAGGTCAGTTCTGTTTTATATCACCTAATGCTGAGCCCAAATGCACAGTGAAAAAAAGCCAAATAAATCCATGCTGACTTTCTGTTATTTGTGTGGTAGTAGTTAAATGGGTTTCTGTTCAGTCATGTAGGTGGTGGGCTGGCAAAGATGTACAGATAGAGCATAGACACGTTCAGTATCTTTGTCTCTGACATCAAGATAAAGCTGTCTGGATAAATATATGCGTGGCTGCACAAGATACATAAATTAGACAAATTATTTAAGAGATTGTAATATGCTGGTTAATATTCTTTCCTTGAAGACATGTCTTTAGGAGTCCACATTTAGAAATTAGCCTAAAGGAACAAACCAACTTTCAGATGTGTGTTTAATAAGACTTTGCCAACTATTTCCTAATGGGGTTTGTTTTATTGTAGAGAATTAGGATTAAATTTAATTTGTTTTCACATAAGTTTTGGATAAAGGTAACTTTCTTATAGACTTAATTCTGAGATATGGATATTTCTCTACATGATTTTTCTTCTAAAAATATTATTAAAAACCTTCAGCTCATTTTAAACACAAAGGAAGGTGAAAAAATGAACTTCTGATTTAATCTTCAGTGGGTTTTGTTTATTTGCTTTTACATGAGACTTTACTGTGATCAGAGATTGGATTTATGTCACTTCCCTGTAGGTACTCACCTAAGCACTTTAGCAAAATTAATTCATCTATATTTGTCTCTGTTTTATATATTCTCTCAAGAATGGTTATATAATTGAAATACGTAATTTAAATGCGTAAGTTCCAAAGTCATGCACTTGTATTTCTGTGCATTTAGGAATGTGTCATTAGCTGGGTGCTCAAACAGAAAGCAAGAGCCTCTTGTAAGTTATTTGGCAGTCACAAGTTAGACCAGCTTTTAAATAGTGCATACGGTAGAGCACCATTTATACAAAATCCGTTCAGATAAACATTTGAAATTAAAATGTTTAATTGTCTCTTTTATTGTGGCAAATAATTTTCCTGTAATTACAACCATCAGTCTTTCCCCTGCTTCCTTGCCGTCTCAGGGAAAAAAAGGAGGGGAGGGGGAAGAAGCAAGATTTCTGAAAGTATTACTTGTGGATTATTTGGTAGTCCTTAAAGGTTTCTCCTTATTTTCCTTCATTTCACAATATTGAAATTTCTTTTACCTCCCATTTTGGAGAGTATTTCAACCTTTGTACTCACCCAACCTGCATATTAATCATAATATTGAATGTGCTTTTTATTTTACATCAGTCCTAACATCATGAAAGTTATGGTGCTGTAAAAGATTAACTCTCCAAACATCTTGGAAAATGTAGCCTGTCTTTGTAAATCTCCTGAGGTATTTTACAGTCAATTTTTTTGCTTACCCATCTGTAAATATTTCAGACTATCAAACAGATGCACTAAAATATTAATTTCTCATACTGCAAAAAAATTTTTGCCCCTTCTTATGTTGCAAGTAAATCACTATATATTTATATCCAAGGTGCTGCATTTGTTTTCTAACGGAAGTTGTTAGGCCTCTCAGAGAACGTAACAGTTTTAGTGACTTTACTGTGCACATCTGTAAAGATTGTCCCTAAATGCTCCCCTGGGGAGGGCAGGTTCGACACTGTCCCTTGCAACACTTTGGATCTGTTGCATCATGTTGCAGTGCTCTGGTGCAGGGTCTGGGGACCCCTTTGGGGGGCCTTTGATGGGCCATGTCACCTCCTCTGCTGTCCTTCATGTGGATGCAGCTTTTCCTGGGGTGCAGGGGCCCACAGCTGAGCTGGTCTGCACAGCGGAGGATGGGCGTTCACTGCCTCTCATCAGAGGCTTTTTTGCTACACACCCAAAACCTCTCTCCCCACCACTCTGGTGTGAGGGTCTGCTCGAGCCTGGCAGCTGATAACCCCAGGGTTGTGGTCTCTACCTCAAGGGTGCTAAACTTGATCCTTCTGTGAGTGTATTCTTCTTCCCCCAGCCCAGGCCTGAGTCGCTATCTTATCTTCATCAACGAGTAGTGGAGGTCAGAAGGCCTATTCAGAGTATGGTGGTCTTTTCTGCAGCTTTTGTAATACAGTTTTGCTATAATAGGCATCAATCTTTCATGAAGATGTTTAAGGCATAAATTATAACATTCAGTCTCTGATAATGCCTCACTCTAAATGGGAGCTCAC
The DNA here is from genome assembly GCF_965178545.1 of Coloeus monedula. Classification (NCBI taxonomy): domain Eukaryota; kingdom Metazoa; phylum Chordata; class Aves; order Passeriformes; family Corvidae; genus Coloeus; species Coloeus monedula. The sequence continues at coordinate 12,089,930 of NC_138795.1, read as the reverse complement.
TATCTCAGCCAATTGACATATGGATGAAAGTTTCAAATAAAGCCTAATACAATGCAGTTTAAGGGAATATCTATTTTTGTATCTTCTATTTGCTTAAAAAGTAAGCATTATTTACACGTAAGTGTTAAAAAACAGCACAACCAAAATTATAGTGTGAGCTGCTGGGAAAAAAACCCAAACACAACAAAACAGAAAAATGTAACTTATTTGCAATAAATATAAAAAGTCCACTTTTCCAATGCAATCCTGAATAAAAAGATAATTGAAGATGCAGGTTTATTTCAAAAATTTCATGCAGAATTATTTATATAAAAAATTGCATGAATCAAAAAAGATTATTACATTGGTTATGTATTTGCCACATATTTAATGTAAAATAATTTTTGTTGAATTTCATAAACTCACATAGGCTATCAATATTTTTATCATGTGCTGTTTAGCAGTCCTCCAGTTCTTAAGAATTTTGAATCATCTGGCTCTCTTTTACAACAGCCTTCAAAATTGTAACTTACTGTAGTTTTTTTTCCTATCTTTAAAGGTTTATGGTACTGTATATGCTATTTACTACTATTTTTACAGTAGATAAAATTGTATTTCTTGGATGAGCATCTTGAAATCTGTAATTTGTCACTGGTTATAAAATATAGAAATACTATTTAGAATAAGTGCTTTCTAGATATTTATAGCCTTTACTAGAAAGGGGATCTGGCAGTGGCTGAAATGAAAGACAGAGAGAAAGAAAATAGAAAAATTGTTTGCTTCAAATATTTGCCAGGTATTCTTTGACATGATATGTAGTAAAAGAATTAAACATATTCCAGAGTAATTTTATTATAATAGATATAATACTCAGAGCTTTATCAGGTTTCTGACACTTTTGCCTTAATGAAAAATTGATCCTTTCGGTCTTTAAATGGAGAGATAAAAAAACACAGTGTCAGGAGTGGATTGAAGTGGATTTTTGATAGTTCTTCATATATGCATGATATTCTAGCCCTGTTCGTATGAACTCTCCTATCTTCTATTATCATCATCAGGACCCTTGCAAATAAAGAAAAGCAGACAAATCTTAGGAAATCCGATCTGGAACGTGAAATCTCATCCAGAACATTCTTACTGATAGACTTAAGGAAGGAGACATGTAATCCAGAATTCCTGGTTTTGCTGAACGTCATGAAGGCATGGCAGTGAACTGCTCTGTGCAGAGAAGCTCTAGACCTTGGGTACAGAGCACCTGAAAGAGTTGGGTTGTACTTTAGAACCTTGAAGAAAGTCAGCAGTTATGTTGTGCCTCACAGCAAGACCAATATAATGGCTATGACTACTAACAACAACCAAAATCCCCCACATGTGCTTTTATCCAAGACTGTACAGTATTAATTTGCACAGAGAGTGGTTGCAGCATAAGCATGGACAGTGGATTTTCCAATCAAGTGAGGCTATAGTTTAGTAGATTTATTACAATGCCTGCTATCCTATGGTTTTATGGGACTGTGCCACTCTGTTCCCAGTAAATTCATCTCCTCATGCTTCACAGTTGATAATTTTACTTTCCATAGTCTCAGTCAAACTTCATAATAGTGAAATAACCCATCAATTTAAAATTAAATCCATCTGAAAGTACGTATTTGCTTTACCTAGATGGTTTCTATTTCCTCCACTGTTTTTGCGGTATTGTGTTTATTAGTTCTTGTATATAGTAGGTAATATTTTTTTACATATAACCATATAAACATACATTCATCAGCTGTAGCATCTTTTCAAATATGTGCTAATACCTGTAATATATAAGACAAAATAGTTTAGGCAGTGGACAAACCCCATTATGTTGTAGGACAACTGGAAGAAAAATAACAGTTTAATGACAGCTATTTTTATCTTCTTTATCCTATTTCCCAGTATAATTATTTCTGGATCAGTGTCCTTTTTGCATGCTGGCTTCTGTGAAAATACTGGTGGTTTTTTTTTTCCTTTGCTCTAATGTATCCTTTCAATTTGTTTTCCCCAACTTGCATAGCAACATTTTCTCCATTTCTCACAAAAGTATTTGTAACAGTTAAAAAAAAATTTAAGTGCTTATATTATTTTAATTTTGACATGTCAGCACTTTCTTCCCAACAGTATTGGTATTTCTAATTAAATCTTTAACATGATTTCCCTATGCAAATGCTACAGTTGTAGAAAATTAGGTACAGATGCTGTTCCTCTCAGTTTAATCAGTGTGTTGGTCGCAGTGGCCTTAAGGTCTTAACATAAATTCAGCTTTCTAAAGTCTGAGTGCTTGAGTGGATGAGGAGGAGGATATCGGTTCTGTTTGAAATGCCTTGAAATCTGTGGGTGAAACTGGGGATCAGTGGATGAAAACTGTTCTGCATAATTTCTGAACTGATGAAGTGGTAATATTGTGTTTTCTCTAGGACATGTGGCACCTGGGTTGGATAAAAAATAGCTCCTGCCAGAGACTGCAATTCCACTGCTTGTACACTCTATTACTGGGCTTATTTTTTATGTAATTTTTACCCAAAATTTATGTGAATAGAATTGTCCATCACCAAACTCCAAACTTTTTCTCTGGTAGCATTTGCTTAGTAGTGCCTGAAGACTACCGCAGCAGTAATTTTAGATTGACTTTTGCCACCTTTTATTGTGTCCAATGAGTTCCATCCTCCTTTGTATCCCAGCAAATTAATGTCTTTCTGCAGAGTCATCATTTTACATTTTGAAGCCTCAACTACTTCTGATTTAGCTTATCTACATCAAAGTCTGAAGTTATTAGTGGTGTATTTATTTGGGTATACTATTCTAATTTTAATATTATTGAGTGTGAATCTACAAGAACATATATTTAAGTTCACATAAGTGCAAGAAAATTGATTCATGAGAAAGAACTAGTATATGTAAATCTTGCCTCATGAGAAAATTACAGCTGACAAGAAGATATGGGAGTCTGTTAATGGCCCAGCTCTTACTAAAATTTGTTTTTATGTACAACTTTCTATAAAAGTCTGTGACCGATGGGTAAAGCTTTGTAAAGGGAAGGCCTGGTGAAATCATGACTCCAGCCTGTTACTTAGCCTAAGCAGAAATGGACTGTGGGAGAATGACTCAGCTAGAATAGAGGAAGTGAGGCATGCTGCATGAACGCCTCGTGCCTGCACCGTGCTGTATGGTGGTTGGTTAAATTTGGTTTGTTGTGCCTTAAAACTATGTAAACTAACAACCAATCAATAGCATAAAAAGGCTGAGTTTTTTATAAATAAAGTTCCTCCTCTGCACCTGCCTGGGGACTTCCCGCTGCTCCATAGCGTTACAAAAGTCCACACTAGTGAAGAAGGATAAGTTATAGCAATAGCCAGTTGGAAAAATTATAATGATAATAAAATTTCTTATTCATGTCTTTTTATTAAAATAAATACTCTGAGGGAACTCTCAAGTTCTGTCTCAGCTGCAGAGAATCTTGGACTTCTTCCTATGAGGAGCATCTGTTGGCTTTGGAAACTTTTCTGACCCAGGTCCTCAGCAGGCACATTGTCTCCTAAATAGGGGAACATGATCTAAACCTGCTCTAAGGACTTGGTCTTTACAACAGCAGCTCTGAACACTTGCCATGTCTTATTACCTGGGCTCCCGTTAACCACAGATCAGGAAAACTCTCTTGGAAGGCTGCAATGGAGTTGAAGTTTTGCAGGGAATATCTGTGGTTTTGGATATTGTTATCTTTCATAAATCCAAATGTCAAAATCCATTGCAAAAAAACCTTTGTCTTTTCTCAGTCAAAGGTAATTATGATACTGCCTTCCTTGTCCTTCTTTTCTCCTACATATCTGCCTTTCTGATTTAGATGATATAGCTTGCAGAAGTCTATGATAATCTGAGTTTCTGCAGTGCTGGTACATTTGGCTCTTGTGTTTCTACATGACAGCCTCCATTGACGTGGTAATCCTTATCTGCAGAAGCTTTGAAAATTATTAATCAAATGCCTCACAGGAATTGCTATCTTTCCTCAATAATGTATGTTTAAAATCAATGACAGATAAATTTCAGTCAAAAATTCTTTCTGTGGGAGTATTGTTGAAAGTCTGTCACTTTCAGCAACCAAAGACTACTAAATAATCCGAGTTGTCATTGTCTGACAAGTAGCTTTTTATCAACAGATAAAAATACTATTTTTACTAGCATTCCTACCCTAGTAAAATATTATTCTGATTATTTTCTATTATGTCCTAAAAAAAAAAGAAAAAAACACCCATAATTGCTTACTTTTTCCTTGTATTATTATAATGGTATTGTTATCTTCTCTTTTAGTATATCTGAGATAAGAAAAGGAACCATATGCTTTCATAAAATCCTAAAATAATTTAGGCTGGAAGGAACTTCTGGAGGTAATCTGTTCTATCCCCCTGCTCAAAGGTTGGATCTAGGTTCAATGTCAAATCAGTTTGCGTATGCTCAAATCTACCTCATCTTTGAGTGTTTCCAAGGATAGACTTGCACAACCTTTTTGGCTAGTCTGTTCCAATGTTTGACCAATCTTCCCATGAAGTTTTATTTCTATTTATGGAGCTGGAATTTCTGTTCTTGAAGTGTGTTCTGTTTTCTTCATGTTTTATATTAGTGCATTAATACTGTTTACTAGAAAGTAAAGAAAACTATTCTCCATGTATAACAAAAAACTTCTCTAGAAATGGGAGGAAAGGTTTGTTCGGGGTTTAGTCTTTCTGTCCTGCATCCTCTCATCAGAGAAACTCTTACTGTGTGTGAAACTTAACCTTCAAATTAAGTTGATGCTGGTAATGCTGAGGTCGAGGGTTCCATCACTGTACAGGCCATTCACTTGAGATTTATACTTGATGATCCTTCTGGATCCCTTCCAACTCCAACTGTTCTGTGATTCCTCCCACCCCCTCTGATCTACCACGCAGGTGCTGCCAGCCTGCACAAGGTACCTGAAACACCAGAAAGAACACAACAACACAATCAGCATTTGACACAGTGAACAACAGGAAATAATAACAGTCTGTGACACAGAGTTTAGCAGAGAATGTGGAATTACAGAGGGAAATGGGAAAGGAGAGGAATGGGACATAATAATCACACAGTAGCAACGAGCCTCCTTTAGGCCACAGTGCAGTTTCAAAAACATTCCTACTGAATGGGGGTACCTGAGGGGGAGAGAGTATTCTTGGAAGCAACAGTAATAAAAGAAAACACAGATCCAGCTGGGTTTTTCTATGGGTCTGAAAAATGCAGATCCCTAATTGCACAATGCCAATTCTCAGAAGCTGACCAGCAGTTGCTTGCTGTGTCCATCTCATTTGTTTTCCTGTCTCCATCTGCTGGAGGCTGCACGCACAGTGGCTGCACTGACGGGTGGTTACCCAGGCTTTGAGACTGCCTTAGCACCCAACTAAACTTTCACATTATGCAATGTATCAAATGTCTCCTAGCACCAATTAAGATAATTTGCATGAAAACCATATTCTTTTAATTCAAATTATTGAAAAAATCTTATTTTCAGCTTACTTTGCCCTATAATATATATGCACAATCTTATGGAGAGTAACGTTCAATATGAAATCTATTGATTTTAACAGTTTTAACAGCATCACTGATTTTTATTAATTGGTTTTGATCCATAGCATTAATTAATTGTGTTAGTACTAATGTGCACTTATTAAATCTTTCACAAAAAATTTATTGCAATGGGGGTCTTTAAAGTTTAGCAGTTTGGTTATGACTACGGCAGCAAATATTGTGGAATTTCCCTCATAAATTCCCTAAATTAGAGGCATTAGTGCTTCAAAATTGTCCTAATAAAATATTTATTATTTTCCATACCCTTATTAAAGTTGCTTTATCTTTTATGTCCACTATATATTTTCATTTGCAAAGTTTGATTATGTTCTTTTGTTTTATTATCCACAATAGGCTGAATTTCTATTTTGTAGGTACAGAAGAAAGAAGAAAGTGGGGTTTGACATCTTTAGCTCATTGGTAGAGATTTGCATTGTCATACATGAAATCCCTATTTGTGCTTGGTCTTTGCATATTAAGTGCTTTAAATAATTAATTTTGAGTTAATTATTTTTAAATTGAATGTTACAATTAACCCATCAGCCCAGGTACAAAAATCCAGTTCCATTATCAGTGTTCCTATTTGTTTAAAATTTATTAAGAGTTGCACCCTTCCCAGTTAAAATTTTCCCAGTTAAAAATCACAAACTTGCGCCTTTTCAAGCTACAAACCACTGGTACACCATAAGAGTTACCTTTCCTGTGTTTACTGTATACTTTTACAAGTGTTCTGAGGTGTGTTGGATGTATTTTAATACTTTTTGTAGGTGTTTCACTTGCATTTTGATTCCAAGGCCAAAACCCCCCCACCCAGTCTTAATAGCCAGCAGCTATTTCTAGCTGCAGAGCCATTACTCTGCAGGCCAGTTCCATGGCAACCTGAATACCTGAATTTTAATGAAGGTATTGTATTCCCTTATCTCTAACTGATACCACCCCCCTTGACAACGATGAGCCATTGGTGGACAGAGATGATCCATCAAAGGGAAAGCACCAATCGCCTTGGACCGAAGGGGTGGGCTGTGGGCGGATTGGGGGCGGAGCAAAAACTATAAAAAGGACGAAGCCGAGAGGTGGGCTCTCTCTTCTCTCTCTCTCTTCTCCCCTCTCTCTTCTCTTCTCTCTTCCCCTCTTGCTCTCTCCAGACTAGCTGTGGGAGACATCGGTGCTGGGCATTAAAAGCCTTACCCCTTTTAAGGGGCTTTTAGTAATTTTTTTAAGTCAACCCAGCACTGCAAGTTTTTTTTCTCTACCTGAGGTCTAGTGCTGTCTCAGCCAGAAGATCTCAAATCCCTGCGCTCCTGGGGCATACCATCTACCGAGCCATAGGATCCCAAATTTTTATATTTTTCTGATTTCTGTAATATTTCAATTTTTTTTTGTTTTCAATAAATTAATCTTTTTAAGAGTTGTCTCATTTCTCACATGCATGATTATTGGTGATCACCTGTTCTAGAGGTACTAGAAATTCCTGGCAGAGCAGCTGCCGCTCTTGAAGTTTGCTTTTTTGTGGTACACCAGAATCCCACTTTGACTGAGTGTAGAGAACCATTCAAGAAGAATATCTTTGTTCCCAGCCTTTACTCTGTGCCATATTTTACTAAAATATTTTATCTGAGAAAAAAAACTATGTACACAGCTGCATGTGAATCCAGCCACCCATCTACTCAACACTTGCTTGAACTTCCCAGATTATTTTTACTTTTATCTGAACATGGTTATGTAACTTTTGCTCATTAGGAGGACTGATCCTGGGGTTTTTTTAATATTAGGAGTCTGAAAATTTTGTTACTTATTTCAAGATGAAGATCATGCTACTATTTATGTGCTTTCTTCTATCTGAACTGTGCTGAACTATGATCAAAATCAAGTTTTGATGTGCATTCATTATATCAGGATTTGTTCATTTTGATCCAAAGCCAGTAACAATGATATAAGGATGTTTAAGATATGAAGAAAATTATATTGGTCTTTCATTGCCTTGTGCTGAGTTTTTCAGTTTATTTTAACAATCAACTAAGTTGGATGTTATATAACCACCTGAAATGCAGATTGTCTTAATTTATATGTGTATACTACAGGCAAGTAAGTATAGTAATTTTCTCCTACTCTGCAAAACCTGCCCTATCTAAATCTGAATCTTTGCATAATTCCTAAAATCTTGTCATTTCATGCAGCGAGAGAAGTCTCAAATTTGTGATTACCTTGTTAACAATGTTTTAATAAACTAAAAAATTATTTTAGTAAGTTTTTCTCATATTTTGTCTTCTACTAAATCTTACTATCAATTTTCCATTATTACCATTTTTTTCCAATAAGAAATGAGTCTTTAAAATTTTTCCAGATTCATAGCACAAATAAATCGTCCCATTTAATGGAACATTAAACATTAAGTTTAGGTGCAGTTTAGTAAAATCGTTAGTTGATCTACAGTAGAGATACGTGATAATGATTTAACTTACAATCTGTGGAGTCCTTTTAGGAACCACCTTGTCTTTTTCAGTACAACTCTACCAAAAGAATTGGGATGGGGGGGGGGGGGGGGTGGTTAAATGTATTTTTGTTTTCCCCTAATCTTTTCAGTTATTTGGATGATTATTAGGGCATACAATACCGAAATTTCTTGAATAATGACAGAGATAACTGAGGAAGAAAATCAGATCTTTTGGAATAGTTCTGATAGTGCATAAGACTATGATTAAAACTAAAAAGAAAGCTGCAGGTGGACTGAAAGAAAAATGTTTGATGTGTACAATTACACCTGTAACATGTACTTCATTCCCTAGAAGGACAATTATTTCTTTCAGCACACTCACAGGGTGAGCATACCTATGTGTATGCAAGCTAATTGATTTGTCTCAGCTTCAACATCTCAAGTTTATGGTCTTTTCTTAGTTCTTGCAAGTGATAAATTTGTCAGTTTTGTCAGAAAATACAGTTTAGGTACTGAAATTTTTTTTTAAGGTAAATGAGAGAGATTTTTAAATGCTAAAACTGTGTTAATGGGGCAGAAGGAGAACTGATAACTCAGAATAACTTTTCCTTATTTAGAGAAGACCTCCATTATGTGAGAAGAATTAGAATTCAGGAGCCTTTGCAACATAGGCAAATTCTCCTTACAAATCTTTCTCCCCTTCATTTCTAAAACAATGACTATGAGAGAACTCACTAGGGTAGGTGAGCAAGCATTGGATGTTAGTATTGGTTTTATTTTGAATCTCAATAATATAATCACCAGAATTAACAAAATTGTGTTCTGCTTTGAAATGTCCAAACTGAAAGCTAAAATATAAATCAAGGGAAAACTACCCCTACAGTAATTAAATTGGAATTCTCGACTTTTTAATCTTTTGTTCATGATTTCAATTTGATTCTCCTGATCATTTTGAAACCTCTAAATTTGTTGCTTAGGAAAAATAAGGTAAGGCTTCCCCTACTGGTCTGGTTTTTTTACTTTTTGTAATGCAAGTAGGTTAAGCTACAGATGTTTCATACACAGTTTTCCTGCCATTTTACTTATGACTTCGAATGTAAAAAAAAAAAAAAATCCAGAGTTCCAGAACTACCATACTACAATTCCAATTCTTGTACCAATCAATTGGACTGTTGATGCATTGCTATCCTTCCCTTCCACAGGTTGTGGTATCTCAAAAGTGTCCAGTTCCGAGAGTCACTTTCTCCCTGGCATGACCAGAATGGAGCATGTCCGTAAGATGCTCAAAAAAAATGTGACTAATGAAGCTCATAAATGCACTCAAGATGAGCATTATGCAGAGATTTACTTAATTCTAGCTGCAATTATATCATCACAAGATAATTTGAGATAAATAACCACTGTTTGTATCAGTAGATAGGGTCACAGAATGTGAATATGTGGAGATTTTTCCAGTATTCTAGAGCACAAGGTGTTGTTTTAACATTTTTTATTTAAAACATTCTCATTACTCCAATTTTTAAAGCACATATCTTTTTCCTGATCACGGGAAAATTTGACAGCAGAGGTTCACCAGTAACAGCAAAACTTCATCACATTTGGGTTTATAAGCTGTAGTAGAATCACCACTTCCCGCCAGTGGGCAAAACCTGCAAACATGTCTTTAGATCTGTAGAGTTATTCTTTTGTCAGATGATGGGCAGCAACTTATTTGGAAGGAGAAATTTCATTCATGGCTGCCAGAAGTATCTACAGGGAAAGATGAGTGGAATAAGCAAGGCCTTTCGGGTGAATGTGTAGGATCAGAACCTAACTTTGAGTAGTTAAAGTTTTCTCTTGGAGTTTCAGAGAGCATTAGAAATTGCTTCTCTCCCTTCATTCAAGTGGGAGTAAGAAAACCCTTGCAAGGGAAAGCCATACATGATACCTAGAGTACCTAAAGGGTATGTATTTTCATAATCTTCCTTTATAAAACCAAAACATCCTTTTAAAAATTGTTTTAAGAAGTCACTTAAGAATCCACTGTACTGAGTTCTCAACAGTTTTCTGCTGCCTTTCACTTTTAACTTAATCTCCTGATAGCAAATATGATCTCTTTTATCAAGACTTGGACAGATGACTTTAAAAATTAGTAGGCTTGTTAATCACAACTCATGCATTTCACCTATATTTCAAGTCCTTCTGGGTAACCACACTTGATTATTTTCTTTACACCAATTGAGTATGAAGTGTTGACTCTGAGTGACCATGTACAGGTGAATGGTGTTTAGCTGGTTTTGTCCCAGTTCTGAGGATTTCCATGGCTGGAGACAGAAAGTCCCATATATATAATTGGTCTCAGCTCAGTCATGGAGCACAAGGTGAAAGGTACAGCTGGAAAATAGTTTCTTCTGTTGCATTAAATCTGTCTGATAGGAGAACATGCCCTGACTTTTTCCTATTTTAAGTATCATGATCTGAAGGAAATTTTGCAGTGGGAAGTAAAGAGGGGAGGGATGGGCATCTGGCCCTTGTAGCAGGGAGGGAGTCAGGGATGCAGAAGACATTCTCCTCACATCTGTCCCATCAGCTCCCAGGGCACACCCTGATGACAAAGATGCCTTGATACATATTCTTCTCTCAAAAAAACCAGGTCCAATGATAACAAAATAACTTTCTTGTTGATTTGTAAGTTGAATCTGAATTAAGAAGTCCATAAGTAAATTGCTCTCTCATATGTGTGTTTATGATAGTCACCTCTTCCTTTCTTCTTACTGTTTTCTCCCCCCTGGGGACATCATTTGGTATAACATGACCCCCAAAAAAGTAATGATGAAATAAATGTAATCAAATCATTGGAAAGACATTTTATTTTGAAAGCAGTGAAACTAAATGAAGACTTCATTTTGTACAATGAAGGCTATGTAGAAAAATTTGACAGCATTCTGGTTTTGAATTTGAGAGACTTCAATGGAATATGACTTCTGAGTTGCAGGGCACTCTGAACTTTTTGGTTACTTCAAATAATATCTCCAAATAACCCATTGCTTCTTAACATCTCAAAGTTGGTGTGATTGCTAAGCAAAAAGAAAATATCTTTAACAACTGAGCACATTGTCCAGCAATACTGAAGATTAAGAGAAGCATTTACTAAAGAAAGATCTATTTAGGTACTTTGACGATACAGTCAGATGTTTAACAGAATTATTTAAAGGCAATTTAGACAGCAGTATCTACTTCCCACTGAATTTCTCTTAGTCACTTCTATAAATCCCATATGCATCTTCTACATCTTTAGGCACTTTAAATATCTGGCCCAAAGGCAGTTGAAAATCTGTTAAAGCTATAGGCAGACTTCTGTTTTCTGCTGCTAGAAGAAAATCACATTTTTAAGGCTAGTCCTTAAATTAAGAAGAATTTCAGCCTTGGAGACAGTTGTTCAATGGGAATATTAAGATTATTTGTGACATTTAGTCAGTATGGCCTGTTAGAAACATCTGTGCATATTACTTTTCATTAAAATAATTAATTTTGTAAGAAATGTAACCACAACTGCAGTGCTTTCATCAGCTTTTCTTTTTCTCATTTCTTTTTTTCCTTTAGAAACGGAACTATTAAATGTTCCTGGCTGAATACCAATTCTAATATTTTCTAAACTTAAATAATCATAAACCTAAGTAAGTATAGCTGTTTCCTTGTAGGAAGAGAATTTGCTAAGTAACAAACTCCTATAGAATGGGAGACATAAATTTCTGTTTGGTGTTTTCTTTTGCTTTTAAATATATATTAAGCTTTTCTACTTTTAAGCTTGCACAGTAGTAGGGACTAGGGACGAGTAAAGTCCCCACTGCAATGTTTTTATTCTAAAACAAGTATCCAAATAATTTTATGGATTTATTTAACAGATGACACATATAGCCAACACAATGGGAAGTACATCTTCGTATACAGTCATCTGTTACAATGATATGCCACAACACAGAAGGGGAGAGTGGACAGTGTTTTGCTTTCTAGTCTCAATTGATGTTACCATTTGTTTTTCTTAATAATATTCAACTGAATGCATGGAACAGGGTTCCAGATGCATCATATAATCCTAAATCTGCAGTATATGCCTGGATTTATAATAAGTACAAATCTTCACTCTTAAAAATGTAGATATAAATAACAGTTAAGGTTAGTGGGAGTGCTGGTAGGGTCTCAGGCCAATACTGCTTATTCATTTTTTAAACATCTATTCTTATAATGAATCAATTCATATAAAACCCATAAACTTAGAGCCTTAACATTAATATTTTAATGCTGAGCTTTCAGGCTAGGGAGTTTTCCATAATAATAATCATTAAGGGTGTTTAAAGATATAATTTCATATAAAACACAAAATATTATCCATGGCTGGTTGATACCTGCATTTCAGTAAGAAAATCCTGTTTGCAAGACTATTAATGAAAAGGTAGCACATAAATTTGACAGCAGGTGACTATACCTGGTAAATACTTGGATGCTTTCCAATAGGTTTTGGCATAATCTATTCAGGAAATGAAAGAAATAAGAGGTAACTCCAGTGATGTAGGTAAATTAACTGAAAGGTGTAAAGGGTTGTTCTGGTTTGGCCAAATTTAGAAATATATCCTCTGAGAGAAGGCACAACCACCCCTCCCCCCACCAGGTTCGGGAAAAAATAAATTTTCCTCAAAGGAAAGTGAAAGAGATAAAACTATTTATTTAACAAACACACGGGAAAAGGATAATAATGCTAAATAATAAAATCTCTCGCTGTGGAGGAAAAACCCAGGAAAGTGTTAGAGTCCTCCCTTTGGTCTCCTCGGAGCTGGGGCTTGGTCCAGGGCCAGGCCCTCTGTGCCCTGTGGAAAGTCCTCCCGATGTGCTCTGATGTTAAAGCAATCAAGCAGTCCAGTAGAAAAGGGAGAAAATCCAAAATTCCAGGGAAGGAAAAATTCAACTCTCAGTCTCTCTCCGGAGAAAAAGCAGCTGAACCAGTGGCCAAAAAACTGTCCTCGGGAAACAGCAAGCCGGGTGCTTCCTCCCTCCCCTGTCACAGCTGGGAAAACCAATTGCTATCTGTGTGTGACCTTGAACAAGCTGCAAACTGCTTTGAAGAAGTTTTGTTCAGTTTTTCCTTCCCCCTCTCAGGCTCAGTTTAGAGGCATAGAAAAGAAAAGAGGCATAGAAAGGCACAGAAATTAATTTCTGGGCATAGGCAGCGATATGGGATACACATCATAAGGTCACCCCAAGACAAGGGTGAACATATAAAGCAACAGCACTTAGTAGTTTATAAGTAGGCCAGTAGCATTTCTTCTGCATACACATATATAAAACAGAAGGTGGTTAAATAGTCATGGCTTGCAAAATATTTTATTAGTATAAATAATAATAATGTATTGGTCATTTGCATGTAAATACAGAGTTGTAAATGTTTTAGCAATTACAAACAATGTGTAGAGGAGGGTCTTCTGAGAGAAATAGCTTATGAATGACATACAGTGATAGTAAGTGACCTTATTAACTCTTATCATCTGCTTTTGAATGCTTAGGCCCAAAAGTGGGTCCCATTTTATTTGTATTGTTTCTTTCTCTGCTGTATTTTTTTTAACATGAATTGATTGACCATTTTAAGTGATTCTGTGGCACTGTGAAACATTCTGGAGATCATTATTAATAAATTGACACCCAACTCTAAAATAAATTTTATCTAGCCCAGATCTTACAGCTGTGTTAGCTAATGATTAGAAAACTCTGGATAAAAGTGAATTAGCTGTAACTTACTGAGATTAAAGTAGGCATTGCTCTCCCCTATGTGCCCTTACAGACATGCATTTAAATAAAAACCTAAATGAAAAAGGTTTATGAAAAAAGGGTGGAATACAGCAAGTTAGACAATCTTTGATAGAGCAGGTTGCAACACATTGCAGGTTTAATGTCTTCATACACTTAAATGCTCTGGTGTCTGGTGTGCAGGGGTTCTTGGGTTCCTTCTGACATGCAGGATGAAATGGAAGCACTGCAATAGATTTTAGGGCAAGAGACTTGTCCTATCTTTTGCAATCTCCAGTGAAACTATACATTATCCTGAATCTACAAGAATGAGCTGCTGTGCTTTCATGCTGGGGGATGATTTGACCAGACACAAGGAGCTCTAGACTGGTCTACCAGAGATCACCACTGATCACGCCAGATGTCTATCTGATAATTTCAATTATTAATCACTTTAAAGGACTGTCTGAAGCTGAGTTATTTTGGTAGTCTACCAAGAGTGATGAATAAAACTCAGCATTGAAAGAAACTGATTGCAAGAACAGTATTTCTAGGAGAGTTCTATTCTGCGCTCATAGTACAAAGCAAAGTGTTTCTAATGTATTTATTTTTCAGACTTGAAAAACAATTTGACTTATCCTGCATCCAGAATGTATATATAAGTGTTGACATTTTCATAAGGCTGTTGCTGATTGCATGGAAGAAACACACTTCATTCTAGCTAATATAATCTATTTTGGTAACAGACATTTGGGTCAATCTGTTCTCATACAAATTCTTAATAAATCCATTCTTTCTCCCACCCAATGCAGTCAGAATGGATGGGGAAATGTAAAGCAAATGGGCAAGCTAGAAGCATTGCATCTTTATATTTCTAAGAAATATTGTTATTGTTTACTACTATATAGTGTGAGGACTATAAAAATAAATCTTACTTTTTATTGTATTCTATGAAATTTCAGGGTACAATTTAAAAACTCTATTTTCAGAGTCAAAGAATAAAAGCTGGTATTTCCGCAGACAGATGGCTAAGGATGTTATCCTGTCTGCATGTGCAAACAAAGATTTTTGCAGTCTCACTGCCTACACCTTGCTTTCAAACTTCGGCCTTCCTTTTATTTACAAAGCTGTTTATTAAACAACATAGGAAGTTGATTTCACTGTGCCTCTTTTTTCACAAGGGTTGTAGAATATAAATGAATTAGGGTTATTTTCTGAAACCATTTTATCTTACAGCAAGATTTAATAGGAAGTACATGTAATTAAAATTAAGACTTGATTGCCAACTTCGGATCTACTCTAATGCTTATATATTTGGTAATCTTAGAGAGTGCTAGTGTCAAATTTTTCAGTAATTGGAAAGTAGTATTGCATTTAAAATTATTTAGCAATTACTGCACAGTTTTAAAATTTAATAACCTAATCAGTCTGGCTGAAATTACTCAAATCATTTGAGTCTCCAATACATTTCAAAGTACTCAGACCAATCTGTGAGCTTGAAGAGTCAGTTCCACAAACATCACCAAACAGCTTGTGTCATTCTGCACTTTATAAAATAAAAGAAAATTAAATACCTTCACTTGTCTTCATGATAATCAGAGAGCAGAGAGAAATAGTTCCAGTGACTGAAGTCTGTTGTGTGCATGTGTGTGGATTGACTTGGGTTTTCTGGTTTGTTTTTTTGTTCATTTTGGGTGTGGGTTGGTGTGGCTTGCTTTTTGGGGTTTTCTTTGATAAGGCAAGGCACCTTTTTCCTGATGCAGGAGAATCTTTTCTGGAGATCAAAGGTTTGGGTTTTGATGAATTCACAAGAAAAATCAAGCCTCAGGATTGTACTATATTCTGGGGAAAGTGATGTCTATCCACTGTGACTTTGCACTGAGAAACATGACTGACAATCTGATCAGGAAAGCTTCAGAATTAGAGAAGCTGTGCCAAGGTGCTTCTCAGGAAAACATTCATGTACCAGAGCCCATTTTAAGTTATTTATCCTTAATAATAGCTATTGAAAAAGTCCCAATTCTCTATTCTATTTTTACAGAACCCGTGTGTTGCTAAATCCCAGTTTTAAGCCTTTAAGTAACAGAACTGTGCTCAGTTTGGCTCCAAGATATATTTTGAACAGATCATGATTTTTTGAGATATTTTAATTAAAAGAAACTAGGGTCTAAAATTCTGGTGTAAGCATGAAAGGGGTGGGGGGAGAAACAAACAAAAATCCCAACATTTTCTCCTCTGCATATTCTGCTTTGGTTGACAGGATGGGGTGAGAAGAGAGAGGCAGGGGGAGAGCTTTTCTAATGAGCAATTTGATGACTCCTTTATATGGGAGTACTATTGATCTTTTTTTGTCTGGAGGGATTTTCTTGGGGGCTGATAACTAAAAGTTCCAGCATAAATCTGTGTAAAAAGCAGTGTATCATACTGTCTCATGATGAAGGCAGTTCACAAACAAATATAAATTAAGCAAAATATTTACAGGAACGAAACAGAGAAGGTGTCCTAATTGTGTTAATGCGCTGCAGCTCTCATTTTCTGTGGCTGGCCAGGGAAGGGAAGGGTCCATACTGTAGCTGATGAAAAGCAGATCTTCCAGAAGTCTCTGTAGTCCTCCTGAATCACTGCAGACAGAAGTTCTTCATCACTGTCTTTTAATTCTCCTTTGGCCTTTTTGCTACTGGTTTTGTCAATACTAGTTTAGGGGGTTTTTACCATTTTATAATATACAATCTGAAGTACTGAAAAAAGTGGCAACATAGCAGTGTTTTTCTGCATTTTCGCATTGCATGCAGCCCATGTCGGTATCTTTGTTGGTTACCTTGGAAACTGTCGTGGGGGGAAATGTGATTGGCTGCATCCTCCAATTGATTATTAAAGTCGTGGGCAGTTTCAAGTGCCAGACATCTCAGAGGTTGCACAAGTAAGTAGCACTAAATGATTCACAATTTAAGATTCTTTTATTTTTAAGTAAGCCACATGAAACAGTACATCTGCAATGCCTTGAAAGTTTGACTGGAATGAGTAATGGATTGCAAATTTCCTCTTTGTAGAAACTATACTGTTTTGGGGATGTGCCTTGGTTTTTCTTTTTCTTCCTGGCTGTTCCTACTGTGGGGCATGCTTCTCAGAGGAAGGAGCAAAGAAACCCCAACCCCTCCACCCCAACCCCAACAAACCTAGAACCCCATACTGAAACAATAAATAGTTTCTTAGACAGATCTGTTACTAAATACAATATTTTATTTTATATTGTCAGAGGAATAGAAGTTCACATCACTTGAGCTGCTTGTATGCTTCCCTTTTTCTATGTCTTAAGTGTTGATATCAGAATTATTTAATAGCCTGTCCTGCTCTCATTGATGAGTTGATGAATAGAGATAGGCTGCAGAGTGATGCATTCAATACCTTGACTGTGCTTTGCATACATCTTTTTCAACAATGTAGGAACAAATCTTTTGTTTTCAACCAAAAATCTTTTGGTGACTAAGGCCTCCTTATGTCAAATTATCTGTTACTTTTGAAAAAAGCAACTTGTACAGCATTAAGCAAAAATCATTGTCTTGAGAATATCTTTACAAAGTCATGATTGATAATGTAGTTCCCCTATGCTTTGCCTTCAGTATCTGATGTTATTTGACCATCATTGCCTACAGAAATACGTGGTTTTAGTGAGGAGTTGATATCATATTGCAAAGAGTTAATGGCCCAAATTACTCTTGGGTGCTTCTATGACTGCATTAGGAGTATAGAATGGGTTTAACGTAAAACTACTACACCATTTAGAGATAGTTTAGTATCTTTATTTTTTCAGCTGTTCCTTTCTTAGTAGCATTTCATTTGCATTCTTGGTGACTCCAATATTCTCAAAATCGTAGACATTTTTTCAATTCAGAAAATGAAGTACAGCTAAAGTATATCTTCACCTCTATGCTCAGCCCTGATAGCAGTGAATAGCAATAGAACAGGCTGCCAAGGAGCTTTTTCAGTCTCTGTAAGTTTTCAAGACCACTGGATAAACCCTGACTGATCAGAGCTGATGCGTTTTTTAGCAGGAGATTGTGCTAAATGACCACTGACGTCTCTTCCAGCCTGATTTATCCTGTGCTGTGAACCATATCCCTGAAAACTATGTCTTATTTCCAGATAATGTTTATCTGACTGTATCTTTTAGCCATTGGTTTCCATTACTCATTGTCCTATTAAGGGACTTGTTGGTACTTGATGCCTCACTCATTGTAAGTGAATACTGAAATACAACAAGCAAATCAACTCTCAGTTTGTTTCAAGACCAGCAGCTGGACAGACACTTGGTTTGTCTACCCTGTAAGTCATTTGCTCTATTTTGCCCTGGACAGGACAGGACAAAATAAGTAAACTTTAATTAAAATGCATATATTGAAGCTGGGTGTAGAATTCCCCTTTTGGAGTTTTCAGTGGTGGCCACAGAAGTCTTCTGTTATTTCTTGTTTCAAGGTGGTCAAAAATACTCAGAGCTGAATCAGAAATATTCTGATCAAATAATTTTATGCTATTATTTTTTGTGTGTGAAAAAAATGAATCTGAAGTAAATTTCTGTCATATTTCTCACAACTTTCATCACCAGCTGGGCAGTCAGACTTTAAGCATAGGCAACAAGACACAGAGAACTGCAGGGCTGCTCCAATCTCAGCTCAACTGTAGCTACTATCACTCAGTCTTTTAGAGCAGAAAGTCCCAGGAATTTAAGCTCCAACCCTGCAGAGCAATCAGATACTTTTTTCTGCGTGGATGGAGTACAATATCGAATTCTGCTCATTTTTGATGTCTCACAAAAATTAAGTTTATTACATGTACATGATGACCTTCATGAACAAAGTTTGTAATCTTTTGAAAGAATAAAATTGAGCTTTTAGTCCAGACCAATAAATAAAATTATTTAGCTGGGAGTTAAATAATTATCTATAATTTGTCAAACAGTTGCAGCAGCTTTCTTTTGTGTTGCCAAGAACTGAAGTTGGGCACTTGGCCTGCAGTTACCTGATTCATCCCTTTTGGCATTTTTAATATGGACACAACCCTGCCTCTTTTCTAATCTTCTGGAGTTACTCCAGTTTTCCATGATTTATTAGAAAGTTAACACTAGCAGACAGGAGATTCCCTCTGACTCCTCTCCTTTAGTACTCTTTGGGGGCTTTTTTGTTTGTGCTTTTTTTGTTGTTTGGAACATAGATTTAGAAGAAACATAAAGATTTTAGTTATAGGCTAGCTGTGTTGAAATTAGTTAGAATAAGAAGGAATTCAGGCTCAGCTAGAGTTAATTAAGATAGTTAAGAGAGCTGGACCTGAAATGGGTTTTAAGATGTTAGTAACTGATTACCAAATAAGTGATGATCTGTCATTTGTATGTTTGCTTAGCTGTGCTTAGAACGAGGAATAGAAACATTGATAAGTTGTGTAGGGAACAAGGACAATTACCGATTTCCTTCCTTGGAGGGAACCTGTTCAAAAGTCATGCAAGAGGAAACTTAGAGGTCACTAAAGTAATTAGGATCGTTAAAGTTCAGAGAGGTGAAAAGGTCAATATGAGGAAGATGAGTTGCTTCATCTTTTTTGGGACCACTGACCCAATTCAAGACCACTGACTCAATTCAGGACACACACTACGCATGCTTAATGACATTTAAGCTCATTTCCATATGAAGCAGAGAATGGGAGGTGTTAATGTTATGAATATGCATTTGCATTTTGGATATTCATCATATTTGGAAATAAAAAGTGTCGTGTTTGCTTGTATCGGGACCCTGCGTCTTAGGGAACTATCCCACGCAGTGCCTGGCACCAAATAAAACATACACTTTCTAACTCTAAACTGTTGGAGAGTTTTTGTCCATCTCAGTTGGATATTGATATTAGATCGATATTCATGTTCTGGTAAATCAGCTTGTATTATTTTTTCATACAAAGCGTTACTGTTTGTACTTTTTAAAATTGTATCTCTAATTATTATACTATGAATTATATAGTTTGGTATCGTATTTATACTGTGGCTATTTTTATCTCTTTTATAAACAGTTTCTAATTTTAATTGAAAAAAACCTCTCCAAAATTTATTATGAATTAAAAATGACAGAATTGACTTAATCTTAGCAGTCTAACTTTCTGGGAGAGGATCCTAAAATCAAACTGAGACAGAGGGGGTTGAGATGATCATATTTCTTATTGAAACATGAAGAATATAGCTTATTAAAAGTTCTTTGTACCACTAATCCTAAAATCAAACTTGAAAATTAAGAATATGCTTAAATATCTTAAGATTTGCTGTAACAGCTGCTGGTGGATATAAAACCCAATAACAAAAAACCCCAAACCAAAACAAAAAACCATCCTCAAATCAGTGAATGTCTATAATGTTTGATTGTGTTTAAGCTGTTCACAGGCCTGCAGTTTCTGCAAAGCTAAATCTTACCCTGACTGGATTTATGTAAGAAAGGGCAGGGCTGCTCCTTGTAGCCCATATTTGATGATAGACATTGTTAGAATGCAAATATGTGGTGACTGGCTTCATGAAGCACTAATTTTTTTTCGAGAGGAAAGAGGTAAATCCAAATGGAAATGCTTTTCCTTGTCTATGAAGATTCTGCGATGAAACATGGTTTTATCTCCCTTTTACCTGAAATTAGGCAAGTCATTTACTGTCATACTAACTAGAGTATATTTCAGGTACTGAAATAGTTCAGAAGCTGCTTGCTACTCATTTCCTACCTTCTGTAAGCTGCTCTGAAGCCTGTGTTCAGTTTATTGTGTCTGCGTTATACATACTGTTCTGGACAGAGTATTCTATTTGCAATATAAGAAAAATCTAGCTCTCTAAAAGTGGCTTTGTCTTTCATATTGTCTGATCTAATTACTATTTTTCATGGTCCCAAGCAAGAAACATTGGTCAGGCTGTTGTGTGGGGGGTTTATTTTTAGCTTGTTGTTGTTTCATGGGTTTTTTATTGCCAGGAAAACACATGTGCTTGACTGCCAGATTGATGTTCAAAAAATATTTTATTTAAATTGTGTAAGTATTTTTTGAATATATCATTACAATCTATTAAAATAAACGCAGAAACTTGCTTACAGAGTGGAGAAAGGATACCTGTCTCCTCCCCTTTGCTTTCCAAAGGTATGCTCAGCCTAGCAATAATCTACAGTGGCTTAAAAGTCATAAAACCACTTGCACTAAAGTAACGCCTTTGAAATTAATTTGAAATTCCTAGCTTACAGTAATGAGCAAGCATTTTCTTTTAGGATGTAGGAAAGCTACACAATTCAAACTTCTCTAAGTTCTAATAGCTCTTCTGACTGCAGTCGGTCTGATGGTGGGTGCTGAGGTATGGTTTCAGGATGGCTTTGCCTGACTCAGGCTTGGTCAGGCAGTAAACAGGGAATTCAGAAATTCCACTGATGCATATCCCTGGAGCTCACTGAAAGATGCCATCTGCAGATGATGTGTCAATGCTTGGTCCCTTTGTGCCCTTTAAATAATGAGACAATGCATAAGAGAGAGAAAGCAATGCTGACTTTTTGCTGGGGCCAACCTAAACACAAGAAATTCAAACCCAGTACTTCAGAATGTGATGAAGTTTGGGGATTTGGGTATGCATGTTTTTTTGGAAATGGCTGTCATTTTGCAGTGTTGAAGAATAATTAATGTCTTCTCTAAGTCTAATCCAACACTAGACTAATTTGAAATTTTAGATTGTCACTACTCTTCAATCTCTTAATTCTCCTAAGTATTGGGTAGTCTGTTACTAAAAAAACAATAAGAACAAAAAAGAAAAAAGTGTGAAGGTCTAATTAAAGATGGATTTGTTCACTTTTTTTTTGTCTGGTGCTTAATAAGAAACTGTTATGAGATTTAACCTTGGAAGTTGGAGATAAGGCCTGATGTACTGCATTGAATATTCACAAGCAATTGTCAAATGCATTTTATTTGTGATGGGCTCAAAGCCAAAAATTAAATTATGTACTTGGAGGAGATCCTTAACATACAACACATAGCAGTTAACATACTTTCTGTTAATATGTGGCACCTTCATACACATCTTTATTTACGTGAAATGTTGAAATATTATCCAAAAAATTGACCAACCCTCCTCCCCCCCAAATTTAAAATCAAAGTTTTCAGTTGAGACAACTGTACTGCTCATTCTATGGTAGCACAAAGATGATAATGTGCAGATGAGCCACTGCTTCTCTGGGCAGCTCAGTCAGCAATCACAGGATGCTACCCACTTTTGATTGCTTTTCCAATGCCTTAACAAGACAGATTACCTAGTGTAATAGTTCTACTTTAAGGGCAAGAGAAGAAACAGAGAGATAAAAATAGGTATGCAGATGGAAACTGTTTCACTTTTCCATATGCTAATAGCAAACTACTAGGCTTCTTAATCATTCCTCTCGTTAGTGGCTGCATTTTCAAGATGGTCTCAAAAAGATCTTTAAATGTGAATAGTCAGAGAAACATCTGCATAAATAAAACTTAACAAAATTTTGAGGAAGAAAAAAATTAGATACTAAGTGTCAGTGTTGTCATGGAATAACTGGAATGCAATTTTGAGTGTGTAAACAGCTTGCAATTTTTTATCTAAAAAATTACTTTAAATACCAATCTCTTTGAACAGTGTAATGAGAAATATTTTACATTATTTCCTGTTGTTGAAGGTGGCAACTTTGTTAAAATGCTTGAATAAGAATTTTTGTTACTTTGGAAATTTTGAGTATGAAGAACAGACCAGTCTTAAGGCCAGGGAACCACTGGTGCCAAGGGCAGGAAGGTAAAACACAATGATTATAGGTGGAGACTTAGTGAAAGCAGTGTAGTATTCAGCATATTTATTTATAGATGCACAATAAAAGCCGCAGAATTGCTTACACATATGTCCAATTGTGTATTTTTTCTGAGGAACAGAAAGCTACTCTTCAAACACGGGAAAAAAAAGTAACTCACCAGCAATGCCCTATACTGCTGATTCTGAATATTTTGTTATTATGTGTTATTTTAGAACTAAGGCCTTGTTTTTTTAGTATTTAAGTCAAGATAAATAAAATGTGTTGCATATTATGTGATTTGTTATGAATATACAATAAGACAGCTCCATTTCTCTAGGATTTTTATAACATGGTTGAATTTCTCAAAATGGACATGATTAACTTCTAAGAGTCATGATTTTATGGCAGGAGTCACTGTCAAGTTTTAACCAAAATCCTCCTTAGACTCCCTTTACCATAAGATGCAATGTTTAGCTTTTGCTTCACTTTGCAAAAAGATTTATATTGAGCCTTCTAAGCACTAAAATCTTCTTAACATAGATCCCATCTTTTCTACGCTGTATGGAATAGATTTTGATGGATTCTCTGGAGCACAGTGGAAATAAATCATATCTACCCAGTGAATATGTACTACGTCCCTGATTTATCTTATTTGCAGATGGACTTTTCTGCTCATATTTTGAAACAGCCATTTGTAAAAAGGTTCTGAACTAAGAATAAATTGTTTGGTATTGTAAAAAAAAATCTATTATATCACACAATGTGCAGTCTTATGAGTCTATCTATTTCCAAGCCTGTTTCCTGAATAACACTGAAAATTTATGCCCACTTTAATTATTATTTCTGCCCATTGGACTCAATGGAATTTGTCAGTTCATAAAACTGGTTTTAAAAGTACTTTCCAGCCCAGTTTGTAATTAGGATGTCAGTGACTGCAAAAGTTCAGATAAAGCAGGACAAAGTATTCTGGGATTCATGGCTGGGCAAAGGTATGCTAAGCACTAGAACATTTTATTATCTCCAAATCCAAGCAGTTCTCAGGAAATCCACAGGCTGTGTAGTTAGAAATTCAGGTTCCTGAGTTGTTGAGAAAAGCATTCCTACTCATTTTAAGTTTAGGAAGCAGACAACACACAAGCTGAAATTTGTGGTTTTAAAGCCCACAGTAAAGGTATGTAGAACTTGAAGATGTGCCACTATTTTAAATAATTTTTAAAAAGCTGTTCAAAGTACTGAAACGAATCACTGGTTTCCAATGAACTACTACCTCTTCAATTCTCAAAGGGTTTCCAAAAGTGATTGCTAATGTTTCAGCTCTTGAATTTCTAATCTCAGTTACCACCTGTAGGTGCTATTTTATTACTACTTTTACCTTCCTCCGACCTTACTTCCTCCTTGTTCATCTTTATTCTTTTTTATAACACACACACACCCCCTAAAATGCGTTAATATATCTTGAATTTTATATAAATCGCTTAATTCTTCTTCCATTTTCCTTTATATCTCCATCTCCTCTTAATTAGTGGTTCCTTATTCTATGACTATTTAGAGGGTCTTTAAAAGTCTCTTTTAAGGAACAAAGTTTCCTACTCAATTTGTTGTACAACTTTATGGAATAGTGCTGAAAATTAACACTATAAATGTAAATTATGGTATGTTATTTAAAATCAATGATTTACCAGCAGCTTATTATTTGAAATCCTTAAGCTTCCTTAGCATTTTCTTCTTGAAAATTCACTATTTTTTTTTAATCCACATTTAGGCTAATCTCAAAGAAGTTTATGGTTTCCCTGTATCTGTCATGCTTTCTTTATAATAACTCTTGTCTGTACTACCTCAACCAAATAAATACATCTGGTATGTTTCATGCACCACAGAGTATCTCCTGAGTTTCTTGAGCTCTGTTTTTTCAGGACCTTGTTGAGACCATAATTTGGAAAGAGTAGATTATTCCAGATTTTGGAAATATTTACCTGTTGCCAGAATTCACTTATCACTTTCATAAGGGTGTTTCTCTTTGTTTGGTTTGGTGATTTGGAGGTTTTGTTTGCATGTTGTTTTTTTTTTAATATGGGAAAAACTTATTCTTTAGGAATTATATGTTTTTAATGTATCAGAATCAATTTGCCAAGAATCAGCAAGTTGCCTTGTGAGTGTAGTGACACAGAGGAACATATTTAGAAGGCATATGGTAGAGAAAGCAGGGTGTGCTGCACCCTGGGAGATTTCTTCCTATTTTCCTGCAGTACTTCACTGACTAGAGCACATGGGTATGGGGCTCTCTTGAATGTGTATTAATTGAATAAGAGACCATTTCCTAATGATGAATTCTATGCTCATTTAGTTTCTTTCTTGTTTACAAAAATAACACCCTTGAACAGTCAGTATACAGTAATTACTGGTCTCCCCGAAGAGAATTAAATAGCATGCCTTGTTATTCATTATGCCGTTGTTTTGTGCATAACATACAACTTTCAGCTGAAGCAAAGCAAAGAAAAAGCCAGAAGACATGATATATGTTTTCTCTAGATACATAAATAGAGAAGATATAATTAAGAAATGACATAACATGGAATAAGTGTATATGTTCATCTTCAACTGCCTGGTGTCTTTTTTTCAAGTACATTGACACCTGCACACAAGGGCAAAATGCATCTTTTTGCAGGGTCTTCTCTAGTGCAGTTACAAGACCAAGTGAACTGTTTAGGTTGGTGTGCGTTTCAAATGCCAGTAGTATCTGCAGCATCACAGAGCTGAGCATGGCCTGCAAGTGCTTTCTGAGAAGCCTGACTAATTAGTGCATGCTGAGCCTCATACTGCTAGAGCTGAGCTCCTGATACCTAGGCTAAATATAATTCCACAAGAAGTAGTGGAGATGTGTTTTTGAAAGGTACAAAATTCAGAGGCAATGCACTACTTCAGTCTTCTTATTATACCCACTACTTGCAGACTTTTTGTTATCTGTATCTTTGGGAATGCCTCAAAACTGCTTTCTATGGGTTTCTCATACTTATGTCTGAAGAGCAAAGTAAAATGATTTTCTCACTGAAAGATCTCTGGGCATACTGACATCCCACACGCATTCTGCTAAGCTTCCAAAGTTTGTTTTTTACTGTATTTATTTCTTATTTTTGGCAATCGTATTAGAATTATAGCCTCCTAGGCAGCCACTGTTTAGAATCTTACTTGCTGCGGTAATCTGAGTTCCATTGATAAAAAGTGGCTTGAAGGCCAACTTTATATTGAAACCACTTTATATTTAAACCTACTCTGTTCACTGCATTTTTGTTGATTTGGTATACCAGAGTTTTCAGAGCTTTCCCCTGGCTGTCTAACAGCATGGTGTCCAGGCTGCTTCCAATGGATGTTAGTTTTCTATTCTTTTTACTTGTCTTTCAAACTGCTATAGCCTACTCATCTAAAAAGAATCTGGCTCCTGAGTTTCAGTGTTGGAAAATACCACTTAGTTTGGTCTCACAAAACATGTCAAATTTAATTATATTAATTGGTTTTTTCTCTAGGAGGTCAATCGTACTTACTTACAGGAATTATTTCAGAAAGTGACTTAAGGCAAAGTCAAGAATAACCTTTTCTCTTCTGTGCTTCAGACTGAGCTGTTGCAAGATGCAATTGTTTATTACTTTCAAAATTGTCTTTCCAATTTATGCCGTGATGTGACATCCAGCTCATTTATATTTGGTATGATAGTTGTCCTTTGTTACAGATTGTTCTAATCTCTGTGAAGACCAGCAAACACTCTCAACTGTACAAGTATTCTCCAACCTGGATCATGCTGTAGTGTAGTATGGACCTATCTAGATTCTGACATAAGACCAACATATACAGTATTGTTTACTTAGAAATCACTCTAAATTGGCCCAAGGAAGATCATTTTATGCTAAGGGTTATCTCTCAGGTGCACAGAACCAGAAATTTCATGGACCAGTCCAGTGCCCATCTAATGAAGGAAAAAAAGGCAACAGTGTTGGGATGGGGAGGACAGACAATTGCACTCCTCATGTCACACTGATACTGAAGCACATTCAGGCAATAGAACTTGGTGTGACCTCCAAAATACTGCACTGCTGGACTGTGTACATATAGGCATTAACAGAGTAATTGCCATCAGGGCAATGCAAAGAAGTACTGCAGGTAGTGTTAATAAACAACCTTTTACTTGTAATTAGTATTTTTCTTTTCATAATTCATGTTATACACCCGTCCAACTTTGTATATACAATGTAAACACACTATGTATTCCCATATGTTTATATGGACCCTGATTTTCTTCAGAAACCTGCTTATGTGTTTGTGTCTTTTGTTATTGGCTGAAAATATTTATCTTGTCAGGTTCTAGAAATGCAAACTTTGTCCTAAACCCTTTGAAGCATACCAAAATCTTCTCATGTTTGCAGATGTTGCTACTTATTTATTTCTTGTACTAATGCATGTATTTCAAAAGGATTTATTATACTGTTCACCATCTATCTGTTCTGATATTGGCTTTAGGAATAAGAATTTTAAAAATCCTTTTCTTGAAAGAAAGGCAGGGTTACTAGTGAGGATATTCTAACCCATGACACTGGAGCACTTGCATTCCATGCAAGTGAGAAGTTTGTTGTTGCAAATAAATTTATTATGAGAATGTTTGAAGGTGATGAAATAGGAGAAGGAAATGAAAGGTAGTTGTTTATTTTTTTCCTCAAAACCAAGTTTGAAGTGAAGGAATGATGAAATAATCATTTTGAATGTAGAGGCACTATAAATTAGAATCATAATAAACTTTTATATTGTAATGACCTTAAGAAAAAAAGAGGCAATTCTTGAAGAATTATTTGTACCAGTAATGGCCAAATCTCCTGTGCATACAGCGTGTTCCTCTGTGGGACTGTGGACTCACAGCATCATCAGAAAACTGATGGGTTCAGAAAAAACAAAAAAATTGCAAATGAATGACAGCAACATCCATCAGCCTTGCCCTTCAAAGAGAACTCTTACCCATAGCCCCAACAGAAAGCTGTGACAGTGTCAACTGGATCTCTGACTTAGTGTAAAACCTTATAATAGGGACTAATACTGGGAAGAAGCTGGTCAAGCTCAAAACAGAAAAAAAATTAAACTGGACTTAAAATTTAAGAAACTAGAGAAGAAAGTGTTTAACTCATAAGTTCTTGACATGTTCAAGTGATTTTTGAGGCTTTATGATGATGCAAATTATCTGTGTTTATAAAGTATCACTGGAGAAATAAAAAGGTAGTTGAAACACAGGTCCAGCTCTTTTTGAGCTTAAACTCTGAGGCCAGATGAACATGCAAGTAATTCATGTATAGAATTAGGATTATCAAGTTTTGTTGTGGCAGCTGCATAAAGCATACTTAATTGTTCATAGTGAGCTAAACAGATGGGTGTCACCAAAATTAAGATAAATATATAAATAAAGATGCTTAATTATTTTGCTCTTAAGAGTTAAAGAAAAGGTCTTCCCCTTAATTTTATTTTTAGATTGTTTTTTGGTGTGTGTGTGGGTGGGTTTGGTTTGGGTTTATTTTGTAATGGTGTAAAATCTGTAGAGTTACTCCTTATTTACACTGGCATGAGATTCCAAAGCTGCCATGCTGAGAGATAAAATACAAAGCAGTACTTTGAGTTTGCTGTGTAACAACATCAAGTATGGGTATTACTCAGCTGCTTTTTCTACATGTGAGAATAAATTTACAAAGTTAATACTATGATTAGTATGACTTCCCAGAGCTGCTCCCCTGCTTCCAGTGACACACTCTTGTTCTGACCAGTTAATTCACAGCTCTTCAAAGTGGCTCTGAAGACAATTTTGTTGCCCTATTTAAGGTTTCACCGTCCATGTATGGCAAAGTGATCGACAGGAGTTGTTGAAGTGACCTTATGGTCGGCCTGTGTGGAATCGATACAAAATGTCCCTAGGCACTAGGTGGGAGGTCACACAAACAAATTCATCAAGGCTTCATACCGTCTCTGAGCTCCCCTACCACTGCTTGAGGACTGAGCATACCTGTGCCTTTGACCTCTCTAATAAGACATATCCTGTAGTTTGAAAGCTGTAGCCTCAAAAATATAACAACCTAAGGATGTCTTAATTTCCATCTAGTACTTCATTAGATAAAAATTAGAAAGTATTTTTCATTTCCTTGTAAATGTGGTAGAGACCAGCTTGGTAAAAAGATCGAATAATCATGTATGTTGGGTGTCTTACAGTTTTTTAACACTTAGGACATTGTATGATGGGCCTTAATGTTGCTGTTCCTAGGCTGAATGTAGATTTTGCCATTAATTTCAGTAGGGATTGTCGTGGGTGCTGAGCTGGTGTGTGCTTCCTCTACCTCACCTGTGAAGCCGGCATAGTAATACTGTACAAACTTGCATGAATGAGATCTCTTCCAGATCATAGCTGGTTGTAAACTACCAAGTCTGAGCATAAAATGGGAAGGGTGGAGAGAATGAAAGATAACTCTCCACAGTAACACTGAAATATTTTAGAGAGATCTTTGAATGAAAAGTGGTAAATACTGATGGTATTCCTAGAGGTTTTTGATACATATAGCTTATATATAGCTTCTTGAGAGGGATTATTCCACAGTAAGTTTTGTGATTGGTTTGAGTGTTTTGGGTTTTTTTTTTCTGTCCTGGCATTCTGAATTTTTCTAGGATTATCATAATTTCCTCTAGGCCTGAGTTGCAACACAGGTGCCTTGCCATCTTGACTGGCCCTCAGTCCATCTCCACACACACTACCTTTTAGGCAACAATACTCTTTCTGTAGACGATAATGCAGCTCTTTAAAAACACTCTCAACTCAGCAAAACTGGTCCACTCAGACTTGGTGATTGCTGCTGAACAGAAAGACCTGTCAGTGAAATTTCTACCTTTTAGCATCTGTAAATAGAGGCAGATCCTATGTAAAGCAAGTATTGATTCCATGAAACATTTGTATTGCAGGCACAAAGTTAGAAAGGATCAATTAGGGGCAAAATGTGCTACAGAACATGTAGTTATGTTTCCTGCAGCGCTGGGGGACATCTCCTCCTCACTAGGATTGGGGTTTTAGGATAGCAGGTAAAGAATAGGACGCAAGCACATTTGGGATGGGCATGCAAGAAAGTGCAAGACAGTGAGGAGCACTGTGTTTTCTTTGTTCTCAAGGAAGGTTTGAATTAATAGCACTCTACATTCGATGAAAGCAGTTTCATCTCCCTTTCCAGAACCCCTTTGAAAGGATGACTGTAATATATTTTACAAACAGATGCAAACTTCTGTTCTCCAGTTCTTTCTTAAAAAATTCTGCCTGAAATGCAGTTTGAGTATTGTTTCAATCCACTGATAGTACTTCTCTTTCAATTCTTTCTTTTGAGTTGTCCGCCTGTTGTCTCCTCACCTGGTCAAAGTGGTGGCAATAATGAGAAGAACTTTTCTGAATGAGTGAAGTCCTTCCAGCTGAAGAAAAATCCACCTAAAACTATGTAGATTTCCATTTTAATCTTAAAACTTGCACACAGTTATACATCAAAGTTATACAGTGCAGACATCAGACTGATGTTTGAAGCTGAATGGCTTTAAAAAGAAAACTTTTTTCTTTTTTTCATCAAAAGCTTCCAACCTAACAGTTTTAGAACCCTCAGATATTTTTATAGCGGTATTTCAGAATGTATTACCCAATATAAAAAATTTAGGAAACCAACTCTCTGTCCAAGAGAGATTAGAAAGGAAGACCAAATCCTGCAATCAATTGATGCAGGCAAATGCCACTCCATTAATTTAATAACAGGTCTCTGCAGTCTGCTTTCAGGGCTGAATCTTACACAAACATCATGGAGGAGATTTAGACACAGAGTGACATAATCTTGGTGAACATTTTTTGCTATCTTTTAAGTGTTTTACTATCCTTACCCTATGCAATCACTCATTCTTCCTTGCCCTGCCTTCCTATCAAAGGATGTCGATGCTGCAGATATTTCTTAGCTAAGTGCCAATGTAGCTAAAATCAAGGAATTAAAAAATTGCTGTCTATATAGCTGTTAAACTAATTTATTCCACCACTTTGAAGGAAATGGGGCAGCTTTTTGTGGTGATTTCATGATTTGATAAGAGGACTTTAGATCTCAATTCATCATAATTCTAGGTGCCTGACATTTTGTATCTTGTTCCAGTCCCCACTGAGTTGCTTCCAATTGTCTGCAATCAAAGCACTTGGGGATGTCTTACACAATCTTTTACTTGCCTTTTTTTTTTTTAATCTGTAATTAAATTTCCCATTAAAAGACTTTCTTCAATATACACTTAAGTTCTGCTGATCTCAAGCTACACAAATGATTTTTGTTTAAAGATATAGCAGGTCCTTGACTCATAAAATACTACCTGGGTCAAGAACTGAGGTAAGGTCTTACCTATATTGTCTTTAACCCTGTGGAGATGCATGTAGTGAGTTACGGAATGAACAAATATGAGCTCCAACATCTAAAGTCCTACAGAATTATGCAAATCAAGAAGACATTATTATTTGCCCCTCCCATTTGCTCTTCTCTTACTTACAGTTAAGTGACAGTCATGCTTGTATCAAGTGGTACTTATTTCCTGAGCAACTTATTGGACTCATTTTCTGTACAATACTGATAAATTCATATTTTTTAAGGGCCAAGAGCAGCAGAACTGGCAGGTCTTACAAAACTGCTTTTGTCAATAAATTTACCAGTTTGGATTATTTTAGATACACAGTAGTTGATACTGATGTGAATCCCAGAACACTGTGGCTATGAAAAAGTGAATTCCATTGCCTATGAAAAGCAGAATCAAGATACCTGCATGAATAATTTTTCTATGTATGTGATGTAACAGATATCTTTATGCTAACATCCTGATTGCTAATGGGATGGTGTATGGTGCATGGACTGTGTCACATTAGATCTGAAGACCTAAAGTGAAAGTAAGGAGACCAAGATAAAGTATATTGAAACCTTGCTCAGGAAATTTCTACAAGGGTTGACTATATTTTGTTTTCTTTTACATGAATGTATAGATTTACAGGATTTGAAAATTGAAATCCTGTGTCAAAATAGTTTATTATTAACATTCTTCTGTAATTAGAGAATTAAATGTTATCGTATACATAGAAACAACTTCCACCTGAATGTTTCTGATACTGCTACATCTTATCTAAACGCTAAAAAATTCAGGAAACATCACTTTGACAGAACACAACAGCTTGTTGATGTGCAGTGAAAAGATTTATTTTTTTTAAGTGGGATTTTGCATTTGTTAGTGACACTATTTGTGATACAGGGCTACTGTTCTTGGGCTACTATCAATCAGCATTTCTTCTGTCTCTACTGACTTGAGTGACTGGGTCTCTTGAGAACCTATCTTGAAACTCTTAATCTTTCTGAAAGTTTATTTTGCATACTATATATATTTACAGCAACCCATTTGAAAACCCTTTAGATTTCTTAGTACATGGCCTGGGACATTATTCGTGGTGACAGGAAAACAGTGCTGTAGTAAAGGGTTGACAAGATTAACAAGTATGATGTTATTTTATTGCCCATTTCTTTCATAGTATCACACGCTGCTCAGCGAGGACTGTGGGCCATTCTTTTAGAGTATTTCAGTTTTGAGGGACTTTTTTTTCATTCTTGAAAGCTAAGAATGAAAATAATCTGCAACTGCCGTTTAAAATATGACCATCTTTGCTGGCTTCTCTCTGAGATTACAGTACTTGTAGTCTAACTGAGATATTTTTAGAACCAGAAGTACCATATCCAGCTGGGAACCAGGTTGTTTGCCCATTGTAAGAGACCCAAAATCTCAGCAATCCTTCAACATGTCACATGAACAGTTCTGCACTTTGCCAATACTGGTGTTCACACCAGTTATTTCCTCTACTTTTCAATCAAACACACAGACACAAGTGAGAAAAATAGGGAAACGATTTCTTTGACAAGTTGCTTAAAATAAATGGGAGATTTTGAAGGTGATAAGAAATTTTAACTGGCAGAGATAGACCACAACCCTGTGGTCAGAGAAAAACTGGTATTGTCAAAAGTGTATAGCAAAGCAAGAACACATTTATGAAAGGAAAAATGTGCCAGCAGTGTTGGTAAGACAATGTTACTGCTATAGACCCATTTAGAGAGCAGTGCATTTACAGCTAGCAAAAATAATGAGTTATGCAGATCAACCCAAACATGGCTCAATAGAACCTTTAAATTTCCAAAACCCAAGGATATACATTAACTTTTCACACATAATGCACCATGATATCCACACATACTGAATTTGTTTGAGAGACGTTCAATTCCTTTTTGCTGGAATAGCCAGACTGGGAGTAGGTTTCACTATACATGGGGCAGGGGTACTCTGTGTATAAGATCAGAGAAGAAATGTGAGATATTTTGGCATTGTTTGAATTCTTCTTAAGTTAGTATGTAAATCAAAAATTCCTGTCAGTCCAGCACCAAATATTACCAGCCTTCAGCATCAGGTTAATGTTGATATCCGGTCATATTCAGATGTGGCAAATGACAAATTTCTGTGGTGTAATGGCAATTAATAGCAGAGACTCAGAAACAGTTTAGGAGTGTTGGATGTGGTCCCAAGTTAGCACTTGCAGGTGAATTTCACAGTGCAGGATTAAAGTGTTTTATCTGGAGACCTCCTGGTCTTATCATATGATTGCAGAAAGGGAAAAAAGTGCCTATTATACATCTAAAGTCAAATGATTCACTGCACAGCATATCCACCATCTTCCTTTCAGGGCCGTATTTCAAGAGGTTTGGCAGTGAAGCAGCCTGGCTGTGTGAGAGCAGAAACCTCCGCTGGTGAACAGGGAGAGTGGCTCTGTAACATCAGCTATGGAACAAAAAGCTGAAAAATTGGGTGGGGGCCGTGGGTGTTGCGATTTTAAAAAATGCTTAAACGTTATTTAACTTGTTTGGGTTTTTTCTATTCAATACATAAATGAGAAATTTATCAGCCACACACTCTTGTCTGTTTCAGCGGGAAAAGTGTGTTTTCTCACTTTGTGCTATTCCAATTGTTACAAATGGGAAAAAGTAGTGAAAATATGTCTTGACGAATTGCCCCCAGCCCCCCAAAGGATGGCTATTTTGTTTCTGGAAGAAAAAACCGAGAAGCTACTTACTTGAACTCAAAGGCACAGTGTGGCGGTTTAAGGCACTGACAGTGCGGGGAGAGGAGCACGATTTGTTCCCCCCGCTGGAGCAGTGCCGGAGTGGCCGCTGGCAGGACGGGCGGCGGGAAGGTGGGGGAAAGGGGGGAGGGCGGGGGGGAAGGGGGGGCGGGGGGTCTGCCCTGGCCCCGCTCCAGCGGCAGGTGGATGCTGCGGAGCTCGGCGTGGGGCTCCCCGCTCCCGAGCGCTCCCGCCAAGGTAGCTATCGGTCCGTATTAAATGGCTGCCTGCTTTTCGGGGCTGCCGATTGCTTCACGGTTTGGCCGTTTATTGTTTTTAGCAGCTCTGCCGTCTCTCGGGGGCAGCTCACCCCTCTCTCCACCCCGCCGTTTCCCCAGGTGAGGCTTCATCCCACCGTCTCCCTGTCCGCCCCCACCTCAACCCTTCCTCCCCTCGCCCTTCCCGGGGAGCCGTCGCCGCCTCTTCTCTCCGAGCATCCCCCCGGTCCGGCGGCCCTCCTGGCTCTCCTGCTTCCGGGCCAGGGTGCGCCTGGGTGTGGGTTGGGGCCGGCATGGCCGTGCGAGGCGAATCGCGGCTTTCGCGGGCAGCCGGAGGCGGTGGCCGGCCCGGGGGCGGCGGGACAGGGTAGGGCAGCAGCTCCGGAGCGCCTCACTCCCGCGCCGGGGACCGCGCTGTGCCGGGGAGCAAACGGCTCTCCAGCCCGCCTCGCTGTCTGTGCAACACCCCCCTTGTCCCTCCCCCACCACCCACCGTTTTTTTGGTTAGGTTTTTTTTTTTTGTGGTGGTGGTTTTGGTGGGGGTTTTCTTCTGCTCCTCCACTCTCCTGCAGCGAGTTAAATATTTCTTGTGTTAACTGACGCCTAAAGTGTTCCCAATCCCTTCACCGCGCCGCCCGGGCCGGCCGAGGACGTGTACACGCCCAGATCTGCTCGGTGAAGCAGCACGGTTCCGCGGGGCCGAGCGGGTATGTGCGTGAGGAGGAGGAGGTGTAAAAGGAGCGACGAGCACAAAGCAGATTTGAGAGGAATAATTTAACTCCGGTGTTTGTTATTTTTCAGGGGTTTGTTTTTTCCCTTCTCTCTCTCTCCTTTCTATCTTTTTCCCTGCTCAGGATTTAAATGTCATTCAAAGCATCCCCAGATCAGCTTTCCGCTCGTCTTCTGTTTCTTCCGAGGCATTAATTGGATCACGTGCTGCATTTGAAGAGCTTGGGTGTTTTACCCACTAAGGTAAGTGGGCTTATGCACCTACACCGAGTCTGGATGGTCACTAAAAGCCTTTCAGGGTGGTGTTTTTCTTCCCCTTGGTCCCCCTCCTCCAACTCCGTGGCCAGGTTTCTACCTGAAGAACTCGCAGCCCTGGGTTAAACATCGGTCGATATATGGAAAATGCGCCGGGGGGGGAGCGGGGCCGCGGGGGCTCCGCTCCCGCCCCTCAGGCAACAGCCAGTGACCCGTGGGAGCCGGTGGCGGCAGCCGGCGACCCCCTCAGTCCCCGGTGCCTCTGCTCCTGGAATAGCGCCTGGCAATACCGTAAGGAAAGAAACAGCCTAATCCCCTCTTACAAGAAACTATTCGTCATCATATTTTTTTCCTCCGTGAGAAATACTGTAGGCGCCCATCGCCCTCCTCCCCCACCGCCCGCCCCCGTTGTCAGCGCCGGCTCCTTTGCCCGCACCTCTCCTCGCTTCAGGCGGTTCTTTCCAGGGACTAAGAAGTTAAGCTGCCCCCTCTCTCCCCCCACCGGCCCCCATACGTACGCAGTGCATTCGCCTTTTTAACCTATTCTTCCTGCGCCTAATCCGAGTCCGTCCAGCCCCCCCCCCCAACCCTTAAACTAGGTTGCAAAGCCGCTGTACCCTGTAACTCCTAAAACTTCTCTTCTTGCTGTAATCTATATTCTATAATAACAAAAAGGACAACAAAAATATATTGGATCCTCCTGTGGATTACTTTTTTTTTTAAAAAAATAATGCATTTCCTTCTTCCCCTTTAATTTTTTTTTTTTTTTCCCAAGGAAATTTGCTCCATCTCCAGCAGCAACCACTGCTCCTTTTGATGTTGTGGTACGCCGTGCGCATGCGCTTCACATTAGAATTACTGCACTGGCCAGAATAAGTTGGATCTCTTCTTCTCTTCACTGAAACCCTAAATCATATCAAAAGCTAAAGGGATGCTGAGAGTCCGGAAAAAGGGTTACTTTGGGATTTGGTCATTCCCTTTAATAATAGCTGCGGTGTGTGCACAGAGGTAAGTGATGAAGGTATCTCTTTTCCTTTACATTGAATTGCAGTGCATACTGCTGCTGAGAGGAATGTACAGCTGGGGGCTGAGAAATCAGAAATAATACAGTATTATTCTTTCTTTTTTCTCTAGTGTCAATGACCCTAGTAACATGTCACTGGTAAAAGAGACGGTGGATAGACTGCTGAAGGGCTATGATATTCGCTTGAGGCCAGATTTTGGAGGTAATTTGACTGCTTTTGAATAAGAGAGGTTGCATATCTGGACCGGGTGCGTTGCAGGGTGGGGGGGAGGTTCGAACGTGTTTTGGGTGCTGTTGCTTTGGCGTGTGTGTATGTTGCCATTTCCTCTAGCTGATCCAAAGTTAAGCCCGTTTTTTTTCAATTTTCTTA
Organism: Coloeus monedula; assembly: GCF_965178545.1. NCBI lineage: Eukaryota > Metazoa > Chordata > Aves > Passeriformes > Corvidae > Coloeus > Coloeus monedula. Next base: position 12,053,559 of record NC_138795.1, on the reverse strand, counting down.
GCACAGGATGCTCTTAATGTGATCACTTAAGTTACTTGTATATTCGTCATCGGTCCCTCATTGTGTGTGTGTGTGTGATAATACCTTACTAACCTGTAATTAAACCCTTGTTTAACTGGTTTCATCGAGATGCAAATCTCTCTTAAGTTCACCCAACGTTTATTCCTTTCAGCTTTATGTGCCTGTGATCGCACTTACTATTTTTGAGTACAAGATGTGCTGTTAACTGATACAAAAATGTCATTTAACCCTCTGCGTGCTCCTACTTCGAACTAGTTTGTTTATTTCGGCCGTGTTCGCTGTGGGTGGCCCTTTCCCCCCATCATTATCCACCCCATCCCTACCCCGGGCTCGGTGCTCGCCGTCCCCGGGGCGCGGGGCTGAGCGTGTCGAGGCGGGTGGCGGTCACGGAGGCCGGCGCGGAGGAGCGCGGAACTGGGCGCGCCGGTGCACGTGTGTTGTGTTACATAAAGCACCTCCACGGCCGTGGCTGGCGCGGGGTGGCCCGGGTAGTGTATGGTCCCGTGGGCGCGGTGGCACCTTTCTGAGGGGGACTGGGGGGAGGGGGAGAAAGAGGTGGGAAGCGCTTTATGCTTCTCTCCTGACTTTCTGATTATGTTTAAACGTCGTTTTATGTGTACGCTGTGTTCGCCCTGCTAAGTCTGGTAAGAATGAGTTAAGTTTTTAGAGATCACATTGCGGACAATCTTGTCGGTTTGCAGGTCCCCCAGTGGCTGTTGGCATGAACATAGACATTGCCAGCATAGATATGGTCTCGGAAGTCAATATGGTGAGTATTTAGGGTTTGGGGCTGGTTGCTCTCGGAGGGGGGTGGCTGTCGCTTCTCCCGCCCCTACCAAGGCGGAGCGGTGCCCGCGGGCGTGCTGGGACCCGGCGCGGCCTCCTGCCTCGGGGAGCCGCCCGGGAGGGGCTGCTCGGGGGTCGGCGGGGGCTCGGGGGCGGTGTTCCCCCTTTGCCGGCGGTGGATCCCGGGGCAGGGGACCGGCGGGACCGATCGGGGCTGCGCGGGGCCGCTCCTGCGGCAGCTCCGGGGACGCTCCCGCCCGCGCCGCCTTCCCGCGAGCAACGGCGCCCCCTGCCGGCCGCGCGCGCTCACAGCACCCGCCGCTCCGCGCCGCGCTCGCCCCGCGCAGCGGCCGCGCCCCGTGCAGCCACCGCGCGTTTCGCCCCGTTCAGTGCCTTTCCTGGTGTCATTCTTTTGTGCCATGTTAAAAAAAAAAATCCAAAATTGCCGTTGTCTCTTATCAGTGCACTTTTGATTAAAAACAAAAAAAGAGGCTTTTACTTTGGTGTATGTTCAAAACTTACCTTTTTTTTCTAGCCTGACATTATTTTGGATGGTGATAAAAGAGTCGATGATTTTAGAAGTTTAATTTTTCCAAGATGTTTGTTTCTAGTACCTAAATACTTGAAACTGACTGTGCTCAAATACTGAACTTGTTCAGAACGTAGTAACTTGACACTTTGCGTGTTTCACTTTCATCACCTGGAAGACTAATGAGGTTTGGAGAAAATTGGACAAGTCTGATTCATACTTTAGAAGAAGCTGTTCTTGACTTAGAAGAAACTTTACTAACATTCACTTTTATTATTTGGAAATGTTTGGGGTAAAGTTTTGAAGTTTTTATCTTAATTTGCATGTTAATTGGTTAAGGACACAGAATTTGGCCTAACACTCATAGGGGCTTATACAGGAATAACAAAAGACACTGAAACATAGTAGCACATGATACAAAAATGATGCAAAATAAATGTGGTTTTGTCAAGTATTTGTGAATGGAAGTTGGTTGTTTGAAGCAAATTTTCCATTATTCTTGAAGGGGTTTCAAGTAAACATCTTTCTAAATATGGATGTGATTTTAGGGCTATTGCTGTAGCTGTAATCATGCATTTGAAAATAGCATCTGGAAAGTTATCAGTTGTTTTAATACCGTTTTACTACTAAAATATTTAGTTCCTCAGTGTCATGCTTGGGTTCTCATAGATGTTGCACTGAATGAATTGGCAAACATTTGTTCTCAAATTGAATGACTTGTGTGATGTACAGGAGTTTTTTTATAATGTAAAATAAAGCCCTTGGCCTAATTTGAGGATAACATTACAGGTGATTTTACTGTGAGACAGGGAGGTGTTGGTGACAGAGAGCTTGATGCTGTTCTTTTTCAAGATAGCAGGAAACTTGAATAAATTCACCTTCTGAAACATTACTTCTGGAAAATTTCTAAGTGGCTGAAAGCAGCTTCCAAACTTTGTATGAATAAACTTGTTATCTAGTATTCTACCTTCAGGACCTTTAAGTGCAGAGGAAGAAAAGTACATTGTATTTTAAACCACTTTCTTTATATTAAGACAGCTGTGGGTAGGAGAAACAGGGAGATAGTTATTTCTTTGACACCCCTGAGCAGTGAGGGAATGATGAGGGTTCCTTGCTGGTACTGCAATCTACCAGGTCAGTGTTATATCCTCTCATCCCTTCAGAATTGGAAGGTTCTCGTGAAAAAATTTTAAAAATACTTGTGAATCTTTTCTTTGTTTCTTTAAATGGTTTCTAGACATTTGGTCTCCAATTAAAGGTGGTAGCGTATCAGAATACGGTGATCTGACACAGCCTAACTATATAAGGGAGTATTATTTTTAGTATTCTGTAGTCAGTTTATTGTGTTTCTATAATGAAATGTTTGACCTTTCTGAAAAAGCCTCTTCAGACTATCTGCAGAACTCAGAGGAGAGAATGTATAGACAACTTTGTCCTACTAATTTTCCTAAACCATTAAAGCTCTGGGCTTATTTTACTCTAAGAAGCCACCTATTTCTTAAACCCAGACAATCATGTTACATAATTTTTTTTCACTTACAGTTTCAAAAGAGATTCCAAACCAAGATTATAATCTGCTTAATTGCAAAATGTAACACTTGATTTTACAATGGTCTGTATAGCAAGTACTAATATATCCTGAATATAGCCTGAAATGAATGAGGAGAGATACATACAAGGAAACAGCAAAATATGTACTATGCAAGGCCTTGGCTTTTTTGCTTGCAAATTCACCAGAATTTGGAGTAGAAACCAGGAGGAATACCATGGAATGCTAGCTGATGCAAAGCCTTCTGAGATAACAAGAGACACAGAAAGAATCTTTTGGATTTGTGGACCTGGTTTTTTCTAAGCGTGGCCTTGCTGTAGCTTTGTTTGTAGTCATGGCAAACACTACTGACTTTAGATAAAGGCAGATAATTGCTTAGAGTCATGTACTAACATTAATGGGATCAAACTTCTGCCTTGGGAGAAAGGCTAAATAATCATAGTTATTCAGCTTGATATAATTTCTTTTAATTTTAATGTTAACTTATTTTAAAATTATGTTTCAGTCTCGATATATTGCATCTACAGTATAAATTTGTGCCACCCTGCAGGCAGAATGTTTATCTCCAGTGTCATGAAGTAAATCATGAGGTTTTCGCTTTGCTGAACAGGATAATTTAGAATTGCTATTATAGAAAGTAAAAGTATGTTAAGGATGTTCAAGAATATTACTGCTGACTTTGAATTCTTAAAGAGGTGATAACTACTTGCATCATAAAAAACTCAGAATGTATTAGGCTTTACAGGTGAGTTACAATTATTTTTTTTATGCAACAGAGCTGAAACTGTAAGCTGTTTACCTTGGGTAGTCAGAAACTTGAACTAGCATTTATCTGAGTTTACAGAAATGGTTTCAAAGTACTGGTACTTGTGAACATAATTTGTTCCAGCTCTGGGGAATGCACTGAATGCACATGAGAAAAGTAAGAACTTCAAGTATATGTGGTTATCAACAAATGCCATGACTATTGGGACTAATTTCTTTGTATTCTGCAAAGAGAAAATATACAGCAGTTGTTTTATGCAATACAGTAATGATTATGGCTAATTCCACTCTCCTGTCTGGACCAGGTCCTGCAATATTGTTGAGTGTATCCTTTATTCTAGTTATACTATAGATTTTCTTAAGGTTTCTCTTATTCAGGTAACAATGGAGAATAAAGATGAAGATCTGTGAAGGCTACTAAAATGGTTTTCCTGGGCTAATGATGTTATGTAAGATTAGCTGTATTGCTGTGAGTCTAATGCAATGTTCTCAAGACAGTTTCCAGGTGTTTCTTCCTGTACTAGAATTTTCTTCTGAGCTTCCTTTTCTTTAATACAAACCATTTGTTGTAAAAATAATATCTTCAGAAACTAATCACTTAATAGGATCTTTTTTCTTTTTTCTTTGCCTTTTCTTCTCAGTTAATTATTGGAGTAGACCCCTTGAAAATGTAGCAATGAAGGCTATTCTCCATTCTGATTTTCTCCCTTTTTCTCCCAACTATTCCCTCATAAGCTCTGTAAAAATTGGTACAGATTCATTAAGAAGTACAGAAATAAATTTTCTTCCCTAGACACCCCTGAAGATTCTGCATAACATGTTGTGCATTTGATCTATCTGGAGAAGACATGAGGATTTCTATGGATAATGTTGGTCATGTGTTAGTTTTCAATGTCTTGGCTTATTCCCTGTTAAATAGGTCAACATTTCCTTCCTTTTTTTTCTTTTTTTTTCTCCCCTCCCCCCCCCCCCCCCCCCCCCCCTCCCCCGTGGCTATTCTGGGATTCTAGTACAGAATGTCTTGAAAAGAGAGAGAAATATTCTGTAGCTACAGATTTTACTCAGGAAAGATGTGCTCTTTGAGGTAATGGGTTGTATATGTAATTAGATATAGCTATTCACACTGTGGGTCATTGGGGTCTGCAGAGAGGAATCTGAACTGTTTAATTCTAAGTATTTGCTTGCTTAGTGTGCAGGTTTTGGCACATTGAGTCAGTAGTGTGTGTGGAGTCAGAGATGATGGATTGGTTTGTCTTAGTGGGAGCCATTACCGTTGATTGAGAGCATAATCCTTCCATCAAGTGGGAGTTGGAGAAACAAAGGAGCTGTTACCATCTATCAGGGAAAGGTTTACTTCTTAGTGTGTGCCAAGTTTTACATAGCAGAGCCTAATAGCTTCAAAGCTCTAGAAAGGAAAGTTGGAGGTTTTTAATATTGTATTTCACTTCTGTATTTGAGTTATGCCAAAGTTGCACAAAACAGTAAGGATAAGACTCATAGATCAGAATATTCTCAGTCTGAAAATGTGCAGGCATAGCTGTAATTTGCTGGTAGACCTCTGATTTTGAGTTGCTCTTGATAATGGAAACCCACTACCGGTTTTCTTAAAATCTCTCATTTTTCTTGATGTATTTTTGGTAGGGGGCATTAACAGGGGTTTAGATTATGAAATAGGTTTTGATAATGAAAACAACAGGAGCTGTGTTGCTGCCTCTCAAGCAGCAGCAATTATCTCTATGTGTGTAAAGGAAAGAGGTGGCCTGTGATATAAAGGAATGGGGATTAAGTGGTAAGGAAATAGGGTGGAGCTGTTCCAAACCCCAAAACTTCATGGAAAGGTCCTGATAGAGAAAAATGAAAACAGGGAAAAGTGTCCTATATACATTGGTGTAGAAAGAGGTGAGGAAAAAGGTCATGAAAATGGTTTCTGTCAGCAATATCTTCTTTTGTCAGTCCTTTCTAGTTGTTTATGTTGCTGCACATATTCTGTAGAAAGAAAAAGGAGAGAAAGGGCTGAAAATATGTTGAAAATGAAATACTGGAATATTGAGAAGGTGCTGCTTCACTAAATACTTCTGCTGCCAGAGACAGTTAGTTTTATTGTTTTCTCTGTGTCATAAATGCATATGTTTCTTCACATAAAACTGCATTTCTCAGCAGACAGTTTGAATTTGACTCTTGCCAAATTATTGTGCTTATACACTACTGACTCATACTGAAGTGTCTAGAAGAGACTTCTGTGAATGCAGAGCAGGTGATGTGTATCTTAGAAGTGAGAATTCATTTTTACTGAAAACCTTGTTTCACCTTTTCCTTCAGTTACTGTCTGGAATAACATCACAAGATATTTTTGAACTGAACTAAATGTCTACTACATGTCTCTAATTCAGGCATTTTCCTTTCTTAGCTTAAAGGTATGTAAAAATAAATAAAAGCTCCTATGTCCAAATAAAATATTTATTCTTGAGAACCAAAGAGAGTCTTCCTATGGTATTCCTCATGTGGACTGAAGTTTTCATGCTGGTTTTGCTAGACTATATGTAGCCACAGCATGAAAAGATTCATCTAGCACATATATGCAGGAATAAAGCAAATTTGTACTACTTTTATAAGATAGTTATGTATATTTATGTATATTATGTATATCTATGTTATATATCTCTAGAAGCATGATGTAATTCTCATTTTTCTTTAAGGTCAATATAAATGGTTTGTTAATTGGATTGCACTTTTAGGGTGATACAGTATTAAAAGAATTTAATCAGTAGAAAAATCTTCTTGTTTGGTTGGTGGTGGTGATTTTCCAAAGTGATTGCTCCCTTCTGCAGACTAGGGGACGGTTGCTAGTAATTTAAAGAGATTGCCCTGGAGGTGATTTGTACTACTGAATTAATAATTATTGTCTTCTTTTTTTGTTGTTTTTTCCTTTAAGAAAGCCTTAATCTCTAAATATTGAAGTGTTTTGGCTCTTGTCACAGAAGAAAAGATAAATTTATCTTTAATATATTTTATGGGCAGTGTCTTGGGAATGAACATGAAGTGTACTTGTTAGCTCGTGCTAGAGGCTGCTTTATTTCATAACTTCTCTATTGAAAATCACATAAAATCTTTATAGATGAGCCGTGTAGTAGTATAAAAGATTTTTATTTTGTACTCTACAAACTCGTTACAAGTTTAAGCTGTGGTTGTATTTGTGCTCCTTAGTGACTCTAAAGTCAGTGCATCATGACTAAATCCTTATTATTCCTCCCTCCCTTTTTTATCCTCATACATCATGCAACCTTCTACAAAGTTTATAATAGAACCTTTAGTATTTAATCATGTTGAAGTACAGTGTTGTATAGTAATATTTCTTTTTTTCCAGAAGTAGTCCAGATTCCTAGTAGACTTTTAGTGGTTAATACTGTAGTTGTCTGCTAGTGCTTGTATGAATTAAGTAAGCAAGGTTCAGTCCCCTCATTTCAAAGGATGGTGCTCATCCACAAGGTAATTTTTGTAATGCCCCTTTTAAGACACAGAAGATGGCATCATTTGTCTTTAGAGATGATAACTTCAGAAATAGTCAAATGTCTGAGTTATTAAAACTGAAAACTTTGCTGTTATAAGTGGATGCAATCTGCTGTACCTGTGTATAGTTACAAATTAATTGTAGGCATTGACAAAAGTTGTCAGTTGTGGGTTGCAAAAAGAAAACCAGGGCAGAATCAGCCTTTGTACTCTACTGTGATTACTCTAACTATGCTTCTACAGGGATTCCCGCCTTGCTTCCATTTCTTGACAGAGATGCTCTGTACAGTGGATGGATAACAGCCAGGACAGCACAAGCCCTGAAGGAATAATGATGTAGGGCCATATTTACAGTTTCAGTCTTGCCTGTCTGAAGGCCATGTTGTGAAGTAGCATTTCTCTCACTTCATAGCTTTTCCCTACAAAAACCTTTGCATGCAAATTCTCTGGCTAAGTACTTTGAAATTAGCTGACCAATGCAAAGATCCTCCCAAGACTTGGAATCACACCAACTGCATATAACATTTTTGTATGAGTTTTGCAAATAAGGGTGTAATTAATTCCCAATAAAAACTAGAAGTTCTGTTCAAAATCAGAAGACATTTAATATTCAGGAAATTGACATGTGTGCAACTGACTACAGAATATGTAGATCATATTCAATGTAGTTTATCACAGGCCAGACAAAGCACTGAGAGTGTAAGCTCTTCCTCTGTCCCCAGACTTAAAAGAACAAGGGGACTGTGCTTTTTCTGTCTATCTTGAGCTTCTTTTTGCATATCTCCATCAAAGCTAAAGCCTATTAATTTTTATTCTGTAAATACTGACAGAGGGATTCATTTGTTAGTTTTCAAGTAATAAGAATTTAACTGTGTGGGGAGGAAAGCAACCCTTCTGAGAGATGTATTTTGCAATTCAAATGTGTGCTGTTATAGTAGATACGTCACTTCTGAGTATTTCCACTGATTTTTCCTATATACAAACCACTGTTTCTTTGTGATTGTGCTGAAAAACAAACTCAGCTTTATAAATTTTGAACAAGTAGAAGAAATTTACAGAAAGCTTGGCCTTGGACAGGAGCAGTATATTAAATTATCCTAATGAATGCATTACTCAAAAAATTCAGATATTTGAAATGGAAAGTCCTTGTTCCACTGTCTGCTCTCTGGACTGTTTCTTCTTTCTTTTCTTCTTTAATGAACAGGTATTTCTATTAACCAAACAACTCTGCAACAGTGTATTAAACCCCAGAATTTTCCTTCACAATTGGGTGTCCTTATTACTGCTCTTGAATTTCTCTTTCCTGTGGCCATGGGTTTTGCATCCCTTGCTGCAGAACAGCCTGGGTGTAGTGAACCTCTGCTCTAGATGGATTGTTAGCCCATGGTGCTTGGGAGTGGAAGCATTCAGATGTCAGAAGACCAGGAAAACACACCTTGCATGTCATGAATTAACCTACAAAAGGCTGACAACACATCCTTTGCCTTCTCTGTCACTGGAAATGTTTTAGAAGCACGGTAGCCATGACTTGCTGTTATGTTAGACACGACCTAAGCACACTGGCTTTGTCTATATTTGTATGAGATTTAAATATTGTCAACCTGTCTGAATGGGCTTGAGTAGGAACAACATGCCTGCTCAGCTGGAGCAGTTCCTTCCTGAATAGATGTGCAGTACAGGACATCTATTTCTTCCTGAACTGGGAAAACGAAATCATCAAAATGGCAGAAACTTGTGAATGTAATCTTTTTCAGAGATCAGTCATCACAATTTCCTTGAAAAGTTGTTTTGGATTGACATGGGGCAAAAGGCCCTAATGTGCAAAATGCCCTAAGTGGTGTTTAGTTTTAGATACAACCCTTGTAGAGAAGTTGTTATAAGGTGGAGTTAGGTAAAAGTCATGCTAAACCCAACTGAGATGAGAAGGTCCTCCAGAAATGCATGTGGATATTCATATATTTTGGATGTCTCAGGATGGTGACTCTTGTGATTTAGATTTCAGAAGTCTTTCTCATTCTAGTTCTTGCATTACATATGGCTGTGAAGTAGCCAGAAGTTCCTATTGCTTTCAAGGAACTGAAGGCATCTATTTCTCAGTGAAAACCAGCTAGTAAAACGTAGTAATTAAGTACTGGAAAAGATAGTTAGGCCTTTTTAAAAACTATTCATTGCCACAGATGCAGAAGCCTAATTTCTATTATAAATTGGTTTATATTTTTTTCCATGGAAGTTTGAATTGTTTTTTAATAATTGGAACAGAGATTCCTTCTGCTTGACTGAATAAAATTAGTGCTTAGACTTTTAAAATTTTCTGTATAGGCCTTTAAAAATGTATATTGTTAAAAAAGAAGGCACATTATTGCAACCACAGTGAAAGTAGTGAAATATTGTTAATTCCTTTCGGTAAGTAAGGGTTAATGTGTTGTCATTTGCATAACAGTTTTTACCCAATAGTCTAGAAATTGTTATGGTCCACTGTCTAATCCTTATTTGTTTCTTTTATAAGTGTATTTTTGAGTTAATAGACCCTGCAGCTCCAAAGGACTTGTAGAGCATTGTGGAATTTTTTTCCTCTCCAAAGGACTTGTAGAGCATTGTGGAATTTTTTTCCTCTCCCAAGGACCTGGTAGACTCTGCTGGCTCCCTCAGGTGTGTCAGAATAACAGTGTTAATCCATATTTGACAAGATGTGCACCAAAGGAGGCATAAAATTTAAGTGGAAAAAAAATAGCTTGAAGGTCCAGTAGATTTAATTTATAAATTAAATAATTTAGGACTGCAACTGTTTCATTATTCCTTATTATGAAATTATTTATTCCTTTAGATAACATACAGGGGAGACAGAAATAGGACTAAACAAATATGCACGTCATTTCCAAATGAAAAGGAGCATTTTGCTACTAATTCTGTCATTGTTTCTCTAATCATGTAAGTCCAGAAATTACCAAAGAAGCCTTTTAATCAGCCTGAAATCTTCCTAAAATTTTTGTGACTGTTCAATCTGTTTTATTGTTCAATTTCTCTTTTTCACTGATGTTTTGCGGTGCAAAACAGTTGTAGGAAGTCCATCCATAACAGAATTAACAATATAATGTTTGTATCTTGTAGCAAATGCTGCAAGGTTGCTCAAGATAAAATATTTAACAACCACATTAAATAGAAAAATGAGGTAAAATTACTCTCTTTTCTTAATTTTGAAAGAAGCCTTTTAAAAGTGTGAGAATGTTTACTGAATAATGCATAGCTGAGACCTTTCATATCAAGTTTCAGCTAAAATTATATTATAGCTGACATATAAATCCTCAAAAAATAGATTTGTAATGGAAATGTCAGGGGACCCTTAACTATAATCATTCCTGTTAGTGTAAATGCCTGGAAGTGAATACTGTTTTCATTAATCTACTATTATGTGACACAAGTGACCAGTTACAGAGAAACCTATAATAATTCTAGTTAACTGGTTGCATTCAAAAATGCTGTTAAAAGTACCCGCCTCTGTGCATAGGCTTTGCAGAATGCTTTTGTGAGCTCAGGTCCCAGTGAGCCTTGTTTTGAAGCCTTAAAATATGTAAATGTGATGCTGATTTTTCCATGGAGGCTATTTCTGCATGAGTTTCACACAAGATTTGTGGGCACTTGAGTGACTCGAAATGCATTACAAGATGACTCTTATAATGTCTCAGCCACTAAGTGTAAATGGGACTGGGTAATAGTCTCCAAAATTGTTGCTGTGCAATAGGTGCTCTTTTGAAGTGAGTGGATTTTACTGGTGGTTTTAATTGGCTGGAAAGTCAATAAAACCTTGCTGGCAGTTTTGATTTAAGGATATTTAAAACCCAGTTAGTTCCATCATAGGAAGAGTACACTTTTTTTACTCTTCGTCTTGAGTTTGTGTTATAACCAGATGCATTGCTGAGGCAGCATTAGGAGGTTCATGTGGTTCCTACCAGGGCCAAATTTTGCCTGTTGTTAAATGGGAGACATCACTTGACATCAAAATCTTTCTAGCATCATTATTTTACTTTCAGTTAAATGAATAAAAATGAACTTTTTAAAATCATAGAATCATCTTGGGTAATCTAGATGGTAGTGCAAAGTCTTAAGTGTAGAATTAAATTTTGATTAATTTTTAGTTGCATTGATTTTTTGAGAACACAAAGGTCTTTTATATGGCATATGGGAGTTTAGGATAGATACCTATCCCCCAATAATATGCTGTCAGTATAACAGTTTTTTTATTCTTGATGGCAGCAATTATTTAGTAAAGCTTGAGAATAAGAGATCTCAATCAAAATTGCTGCTTTTGGATATGTAAAGGGCTTGTTTTAATCAGTGTCCCAATTGTTTTTATTAAGGAAGTATTTTGTATTTTGTGTAACTTAAATTACCTCTTGAGTTAAACTTTTTGAAAACAAAGAATGTGTATATGTGTTTTCTTGCTGAGTAATTCATATAAGCTGAAACTCAGTAATGGATTTCTTTGTATTGCACATCAGCAGGAGTGCAAAGCTTTCCTGGTCATAGCTGATCTGTTCCTCCACTGCTTGATCTTGTTCTTCCTGTTTGTTGTTCATTAATTTCTGCTAGTTTGGCCTGACTCTGCAGTGCCTGTGTCTGCCTTTTCCCCTTGCATGTGTGTGTAAGAGATCCCAGTCATTCACATACCTGGGTCTCTCATTTCGTTCTGGCTGATGGAGTAAAATGGTTGAGCATCAGTGGTTCAGCAAGTGTAAGCATGTTTACAAACAAAACTAGTGAAGTTGTAGTGTGTAAATGTCTGACCATTAGCCTTAATCTATCTGGCACTGCCCTTAGATTGTGGCTCTGACTGCAGCAATAATGACAGCCCGAGTGCCTTCTGAGGGAGAAATGGGAGTTCTGGATGTTCTATCCTCACATCCTCATTTGGTGAGGACACACACCCATAAGACATAAGCATATGTTTGAGGTTAGGCTTGTAAGTGTTTTGCTGAATTGTGTCCTTTTGATCATCCTGACCTCAGTTTGGAGGTGGATGTGGGGGGGTTTTCTGTTGTCGCCAATGGCAATGTCATAAACAGGATTATGTCTGGAGTTGTAAGTAGCAGATTAGACAACCATGAAGACAGAAAATCTGTTTTCCAGCAAATATTCCAAGTGATAAAGAACCTTAGGAGAAAAAGATAAAATGTGATATATAGGCAGAATTGTTTCCATGCAGAATATTTTTTCCGAATTTCTGTGGAGGGATCCGCTGTTCTCTGAACATCCAAGAAGTTCGTTGTGCTTCTGATCAGCTTCCCACGCATTCTCACCCACACTACTTTGCTGTGTCATCTTAATGTCATTTTTAAATACTAACAAAAGCATTTTGTTTATAATGTAGAAATAAAGATCTTGAGAGGGGAAAGAATGCCTTTTGTATGTTATTTTAGCAGATCAAAGCTGACTCACGAGCAGCAAATATGAAGTAATTAATGTATTTAAAATTCACAATTCCTGAGTTGTGAATTTAAGGAGTGTTTTGATTTTAGTCATCAGATTCCATAGACTTTCTAAAATATGATTAGTATTATTTTTAGAAAGTTTACCTTGCTGCAGAGTATTATATTTAGAGTATAGAAGAATCCAGCAATTTGTAAAGCTAGGTATAATTGGTGTTTTAAATAATCGGCTGTGCTGAATAAACAGCCTCCAGTATACCTGGACACTAAGTGGGAAGATGGAAAAACAATCTTTCTCTGGGGAAAAAAAAGCAGCTATCATTAATTTGATTGGCACGGGAAGTTTTAACCTATGTTATTTACTGCTTTTGTGATGGCCTGAACTTCCTAGAAATACAGAAACAAATCACTGCCACCACTGCAGGCAAGCACTCATGCAAATTTTCATTTGCACCAAAACTTTTCAAAATTAGTCAATTTACACCATGTAGAACCTTGGAACTGCAAGGTGAAACATAAGTTCTTGGGAGGTCAGTAAAACTTGAACCAGTTTCTTCTAGGAAAAAGGGGGGAAGGTGTTGATTTGTGGGTGAGAGCTTTGTCTTGCTGGCCCAATGTCACAAATGTCTTAAAGAAAAGAAAAATAATCCAGTTGCACATGGACTCACTGGTAATATATGAACAGCAATGGAAGAAAAATTATTTGTATTAACTGTATTACATATTATCAGTAGAAAAATTGCTTGATTTAAGATTTAATTCCATTTTTGTAGAAGTTGACTTCAGCTTTTAACTTTTGCTTGATAGTATTGTGGGTTTCCTTATGTATTAATAAGAGCTTCCAAAGTATGGGTTATGAAATGCTGCAGTTTCTTTTTATTTTGCAGTAGCAGCCACCAAGCCCTGGTAATGATCCCCTTGGAAAAATGACAAAGATCTTTTGCTTGAAGGAGATGAACCACAATTTTTTGTCTCATGTGGGAACCAACAATCCAGCTCCCATGATATTTGAAAGATTCCCCAAAAGATTAATTTTTAAGTTTCTAAAAGCTTCTACAAAAAGCAAAAGAAACATTGTGGGGCTGTCACGAAATGTGGTATCTTATGATAAACTTTTTTTCTGAAGCTCACTGCTGAGAAAACTGTTTGTAGACAGTGGTAGTGTAGTGCAGATTTGCAAACTTTCCACTGTGGAAACATCTCCCTCTAGAGAGGCCAAGTTTTATCTCACTTGGGTTTTGTTTCTGTATATAAAAGCAAACAAACCAAAACAACGAGTTTGGAAAAAAAAAAACCCCACACAATACTTATTGGTCAGTAACCTTAGAACACAGGTAAGTCTACAACTTACAGTAGTAAAATGGCTGGCGTTGTATATTTTCATGGGCAGAATTTTACTGGGGTGTATTAGATTTTTTTTTTTTCTCTGTTCTGCATGTGTAACTACTCCTGATATTAAGAGAGTCTTAGATGAACTGTCATAAAAAGCAATTGTGTGGTAGAGCAATAAGGTTTTAATTCTTCCTTTCTGAAGATCTCAAAGTTTTTCTTTTTTATCAAACTGAGCCTATGTTAAACCTTGGAGCTCTCTCTTGAGTTAGACCGATGTATAGTAATTTCAAGTTTCAAGTGCACCAGTTTCAAATCTCTTGTACTAAATTACTGGTTGACCTTCTAAAGCTGGCCAAGGTGGGAGAGGGCAGTGAGTTTTTTTTACTTTCAAATTATTCTTAACATCTACTTACAAGAAAGAATTGGAGAGAGAATGAATCTCTTTGATTACTTTAATTGTGAATGGGCATTAGCTATAATGTCTCTTAGCTTTTATCAATATGATGACAATCATTGCTTATCATTATCTTAACATATGATGAAAACTTTAAAAATCTTGGGGAAAAAAAAGTGGGTTTCAGAAAGGCCTCTCTATCCTTTTGAACTTTTACCAATCTTATTTCACAGAATTAGCTTGTTTGCTAGACTTTTAGCAATGACTGTTACCCATCTGTTGTGACCTTATGTGAGAGCAGACTTTTCTCTGATAGTGGAACTTCAGTATCCCTTGTGCCAGGGCTTCCAAAACGCTGCTTGTGTATTTTTAAGTGCTATGGAACAATGGTGCTGTTCCCTCTATTACCTCTGTGCAGAGCTGACACAGGATTTTGCACAAATGGCTACATTATCAACAAGACTTCAATTTCACAGTTGCAAACCTTAAAACATGGTTTGTTAGTGACCTTAGAAAATTTTCCTGTCTTTCAGCCCTTTTTTCTTCTAAAATTATTGATTGCTAATTCACAGCTGGAATTTACATAAATCTTTATTCATGAAGGTAAGAACAGTTGCCACGTTGCTTCTGTCTCAAATGAAGTCTTCACCAGCAGAAAAGAATTGCTATGTTGGGCTATTTGCCCTCATGTTTTCTAAATATAACTCAACAGCAGTCTGGTTCCTGAATCCATCTGCACTAATATGTCTGGAGAAAATAAAATATCATATTAGTCACTTATTTTTTAAGTGAGCAAAACTTGGCAAAAATGAAAATAATTTCACAAGGAAATACCCTTTTAAGCAAAGACAGAATTATTAGTGAGCTACAGCAAAGATATTTTGTAATATTAGTGATTGTGCTTGTCTCCTGTTTATAGCACCCAGCTGTAGAAGCACTTTTAAAAAATTTTTTTATTACCTAATTTTGAGAGAGCAGTAATTATTCACCTTGGTCTGAGATTTTCACTTCACTTTTTTTCAGCCTAAAGCATTGTCTAGTAGGAGAAGGGTAATGATTTCTCTGAAGGTGAACCAGAGTAGCAGACGGGAGGAGGTTTTAGGTGAACAGGTGGAACTCAGGTAAGCCAATTGTTCGAGCATATCAGCAGTATCAGTTTTCCAAAATCACTGTTTTTATAAAAATAGTCTTTTAGCTGGACACCAGCAAAATAAAATAACCAGTATTTCTGCTTGTAACGATAAATCATAATCAAACTTTTCTCATTGTTCAGACCTGTAAAGGTATTCAAGTGAGGGCAGTCATTTAAAAGCATCATTCTTTTAGTTACTATCACTCAGATTTTATAGGTTACTATTCAATATTCCTCTCTTCTACTGAGAAAGGCTGTGCTTTCAGTACATTGCAAATCAAAACTATGGGCTGCACTTCTCCCAGGAATTCATCTGCCTGACACATAAAATCCTCAGGAGGATCTCTTTGGTTGGTGCTTCATTGCTGTTGTTATTGTGCAGTTCTTTATGTCTGTGTGATTTTTTTTTTTCTGATTTTTGGGTCCATCTTACCTATATTCTCTCTTTTCTGAATTGAGGTGTGGCAATAGCAGAAGGTGATTCATGGTTAAGAATTGGTAGGACGTTTTAGTTTTCTTATTTTTGGTGTTTTTTTAATTTGTGTGGTGTGTTTTGTTTTGTTTTGTTTTGCATTTTGGTTCGGGGGGGGGTTTTTTATTTGTTTGTTAACTTTGTTGGTGGGGTTTTTTTTAATTTTGTTTTTTAACCCAAGTATTTTTCTGGAGGTAATTATGGTGTTTGTAATAACAGGAAACATTCCCTCATGATGCTACAGTAGAGGCAGTTTGACTTAGGAAATGCCTTCTTTAGGCATCTGTTGCCAGCAGCTTTCTCTGGGGACTGTTCATTCTGGCTGTATACACCCCTTTTTCTGATTAAAACTTATTTTCATTCAGATATCAATCTGACAGCTGTAACAGTCTTCAGGTGGGATATAAGACCTTTAGCTTTATGTGTTTATCCAGAAACTTAGACTTGATTATTTTAAAAGATTTGAAATAGTTTCTGCAGTGACTGCATTTAAAAAGTCATCACTTACTAGTGACATATATGCAGTAATAATTGAGCTAGAATGTTTGTATATTTGGAAGTAACCACTCTAAAATATCATTGAGTACCAGCTCCAGATAAATACCGCCTTCTCCATTTATGACCATTCTGATGAATGCACCCTTGTATCTTGTCCATGTAGACAAAATTTCTTTTCATTTTTATCAACTGCATACTGTTCATGCTATCCCTTTTCCTCTTGCATCTTCATAAACGCTCCTTTAGTAGGATGTGCCTAGAGAAGGAAATATGGCTGGAATACAGCGTGCAATTCTCTGGGCTGATAAAATAATCTGTGAAGGGCAGTTTTAGTGCCTCATCTATTGGAGCATCTGGACACTCTTCTAGGGTTCCTCTCAGTTCTGGAAAAAAAAAAAATCCTGAACCCCAGTTTCCTTTAGGCATATTTCTACCTTCAATCCTGTGGAGCTTGAAAGGCAAATAAAATGAGTAGTCTAGTTAACATTAATGATGAACTTCTGTCCTGGTGCTTGGCTGTCTGTAGCACAGAGGGAATCACTAATGTAATGCATGTTTTGTTAACTAAAAAGTAGTGACAGTAGCTCTTTGGTTAGAGGCTGCTCTGAGTGTTCCATAGTCGATGTTCACAGAATGGATGACAATGTACTAAATACTAGCAACACATAATTGTTTGTTAACAGCTTCCCCAAGTACTGTTAGCCCCTTTTTCTTAACAAAAAACACTGGTTTCAAACACTTTCCAAACCTCTATTGCTGAATGAAAACAGTTCAAGAAAAAAAAAAGGAGGATAAGAGCATTACAAAAGAATGTGAAAACCATTTCTGTATTACTGTGACTATCCAGTGCTTTGAGAATTTTAATGGAGTACCCATTCATACTGCCTGCAAGAAAGCAAATCCAGCAGCAGGGAATGTGAGAACATCTGGAGCACAAACCAAGTATCTAGGTCAGCAAATGACAGTTAAATTATTGCTTTTAAATGGTACAAGTTAAGGATAGAAGTGGTTGAGCCTAGTTTAAAGTCGTATTTTGTTGTTGTTGTTGTTCAGTGATTTAATTTATCTTTCAAGTTGCTGGGAGAACATAATTTTCAGCTTCAGCAGCTTCCCACATGCCATTATTCTATGGCCAAGTTAATTTTATTCATCTTGTTATTAATGTGGATCCAAAAATGTGATTGCAACATACTTTGTCATGTGGGAGCAACATATCTTGAGAGACACTTGCAATTAAGAATAATGTGCCTTTGATGTCTGCGTGCTGTTTCTCCAAAGAGGAGAGCTTTTATCTATATTTTCATAAAACTCTAAATATGAGATGTTTAAATCCTGTGACATAGACTTTTTCTTTAGTGCAGCCTGGGGTTATTCTCATGCTGGTAGAAGGCAATTCAGAGTGGCCTAAAAGATGTGTTATGTGTCTGGGAGTACTTTATTATATGTGTAATTATATTAGGTTGTATGAAAAAATGGTGATGGGAATGGGGAATTCAGTTGAGTAATAATGGACATGTAAAAGTAGTTTGACCAATATGTCAGTCTTTTGCTATCAATATTCTACAGTTGTACAATAACATGTTATTTTTAGCAGATTGTCTGGAGTTAATGTACTTTTAAGAATTGAAATTAGTATGTGTAAAATGAATGTAGTTGCCTGCCGTAGAATCTTACCTGCTCTTCTTTAAGTATATTGAAAAGTGCATTGCTCTTATCTTAGTGTTATCCTCCAAACAGAAAATACAGATGCATTTTTAAAATAATTCCAGTTTCAGTTTGAGGGCACTTGAATCATACATACATACACTATAAGCAGCCTTTAGAGTCATTACATTCTGATGGGTAAAGGATATGTGCAGGAACATAAATAAGAAAATTGGAAATATAAAATTTAGCTTAGGACTGTGCACTGTAGCTGTCCTTACATTGGGGAGTACCTTATTTTATGTAGAATTTTATTTATGACAAGGCATTTTCAGAAGCAAGCATCAAATTCTGTTTTCAAGGTACAACATATATGCCTTAGTCCTGTCTAACACATTTATAATCTATAGAATTTTCACTGAGCTGAGAAATGTTTTTCTTCGAATATTTTTTGCCCCAACTGATTATCTCTGTTAACTGCAATGTAAATAAGCTGGCATAGCTTTGTATGTCTGTGTAAGCATGTATTGTACTGTGTAGAAAGCAATGCAGGAAATAAGTCAGGAGTGCGGCTGTGCTCTGTTTACCTAAAACACAGCTCATTCCTGAATTATTAGAAAGAAGCCTCTTGAAAAAAATTTTCATTTCTTTTTGTAACAGAAAATAAAGAAGGAAAGAAAAAGAAGAGAATGCATAGAACAAGCTAAAATTAGTAAGCAGCTAATGGCCTGCTTGGTGTTCAGGGCAATGTGCGGCTGTAAGTGATGTGCTGGCAGACTGCAGCCGATTTCCATTAAAAGTCCACACAAGGTTGAAGAAATCTGCGACTTCTTCATGAGGGAAAGCACAGGTGGCCAGTGACAGGACCTGAGGGGATGGCATGAAGCTGTGTCAGGGGAGGTATAGCCTGGATAACAGGAAAATGCTCTTCCCCCAGAGGGTGGCTGGGCACTGAACAGGCTCCCAAGGGAGGTGGTCACAGTGCCAAGCCTGACAGAGCTCAAGGAGTGTTTGGACAACACTCTTGGGCACATAGTGTGACTCTTGGGATGTCCTGTGCGGGTCAGGAGTTGGACTTTGGTGATCCTTGTGGGTCCCTTCCAATTCAGAATATTCTATGATTCTGTAAAGGAAATATTTGGCTTATGTATTGTGAAAACCTCAGTATAACATATATAACAAGCTCCAGAAAAATTCTTGCACTCTGAAACTCTTCTGGCACTTTAGAGCTGTCACATAATTCAAGATCTATACTCCTGATGACATTGTCATTTTTACTGAGAACAGACTTGTTTTGCTCAATCTGTGCTTTCAGATCTGTGGGGTTTTTTTCAGGGACTAAGAGCTGTGTAGCATCCTTATGGCATGTGCTGGAGCTGATGGGAATTGGGCTTCCTGGGCTTCACAGGAAATTCTTCTTATCTCTCAAATCTAAATTGGAGATTGAGAATAATGAGGAAAGACAGAAGTGTGTACTATGATAGAAATCTTCACCTCTGTTTTTGGGCACACAATCCAAACTAGTATTTGCAATGCAATTAAAAATCACTGTCATTTCAGAGAACCTTAATTATGTGAAAAAGTGTGGTTCAAGAAAGCTTCAATATCTCAGTAATTGACTTGGGATTTAAAGTTTTAAAAAAATAAATGTATGTATAACTGAAATGACTCACATAAAACCAGCAGGCTCTTAGTAATGGATGGTTCCTCTAGACTACAGCTGCATGCCTTAATCCCCTCCTCAGCATCAGTGTGGACTGGTTCCGTTCCATAAATAGTCCTCATGGTAGAAAATTTTGTCTTTATTTCCACACTTTATTTGCATAATAACCCAGTGGAAATGTTTTCAGTTGAGATAAGAATGAAAACATTGGAGTCCAAAAACTATGATATACTCATTTTAGAGCAGCAGCCATTATCTTTCACGTCGTCAGTTTTTCTTAGCTGATGTTTAAGAGTCAGAAAAGTACTTTGCTTCTTAATTCTGCTTTTAATTTTTATGATGGGAAGTCAAGTGAACCAAGAGCTAAAGAAGTGAATGAAGTTTAACAAACTAAACTCGAATTAGTGACATAATTTTGTGGCTGTGAGCAATATATAACTGGTTCATGATGTGATGAGAGTAGGGAGAGAGATCTCAGTTTTCAGTCCTCAATCCCTATGTATTTATAACTGATCTTACTGACCATATCAACTGTGTTACCTTTCTGTCCTCATATTTTATTTTATCTGGACATTTCGGAGATGAGGATTTTTTCCAGGGTTGAATGTGGAGCTGTTCCCTTTTTGGGAAATTCCACCTTTTCCTCTCTGGTCATGTGTTTGCTTTATAAATGGGGAGGTATATAGGAGGAATTAAGTACTGTAAAACAAGGTTAAGGTTCTTCATTTGTTCTTGCTAACCCTTAGCTAACCTTTGTGAAAAACAGAGCTCTTGGATTTTGCTTTGAGCTTCTGACATATTCTTCATCTGAAGGTCACCTCCCTTTGCTCCCCCACCCTTCTGTGTGAATTTGTGACGTGACAGCTGCTGCCTCCTGTTGGCAGGGAATTCGCTTTTGGGAATATTCTCCATTTCTTATTCATGACTTCTCATACCTTTGCATAGAGAGATTGTTGAGGATTTTCTGATGGGAAATGAGAGCGATTTCATGAGCACATGTTTTTTCAAGTTTGCAACATTCTTAGAAGCAGGTGAGTGGTGACACAGGTATCTGTGTCAGAACCACACAGAGTTTGAGGGTTTCTTCATGTGAAGTGTGTTATTCTCATCTCTACCTGCCATGTTCTGAACGTTGTTGCATAAAATGCATGTTGAGACAAAAGACAAAATGTTGGTTTTAAAATGTAAAATACCTCTACTTTCTGCTGAGGGAAACAGACATTTCTGGGGCATTCTGTTGTGCATATAATTGCACGTGTTCCTGTTGGTGAATTTGCATTTTAATTCAGGAGCAGTACGATAAGAAAGGAGTCATCTGGTCAATGCTGAAAAGTGCAAAATGGCACCAAGGAGGTCAGTTTAGAGAGAATTAGGGAGGTATTAGAGAGAATTTTAGAAGGTACATATAGGTACTTAATTGAGGACCACAACACGAGGAGGCCAAGCAGGTGGCATGTGGGGAGTCATCCAGAACTGATGACTCTGTTTGGTGGAAACAGTTGTGTGTAATTGAAAAGCACAGTGTTTCTGGTTTTTGAGGTAAAAGTCTGTCAAGATGCAGCTTTGGAAATTTGGAACAGTTGAATGGTGTAATATGCAACTGAGATTTTGAGGCATAGACCATTCTTCTGTTGTGTGTTTGGCCCAGACCAAGCTTATTTGGGCTTTAATTCACCGTGAGAGTTTTAGAGTGCTATCCACAGGCAATAACATTTGTGCAGTTACTGTTGTCACACTAAGAATCTGAGGCAAGTGGACTTTAAAAAAAGGCATGATTCTATAGTTTTATGGATAAAGCAGTTAATTACAGGCAGATTTATTTTCAGAGCTATTATTATATATCACAATTTAACCTGTAATACTGAGGTGTTTAAATAGACACTGAAACATTTCTATACAGTCATTAGTAAATGTAGCAGGGATGCAGAGGCATTACATTACTAGAAGGTAGGAGGTAAGGAATGCAAGACACCTTGCTGTAAGATTCCCAGTGGCTATATGGAGATGATTGGACACGTATGGGGAGGCACTTCAGGAGGTGTGGAAAAAAGATGATGGCTTGAACAAGAAAAAAGAAGATATTTAATGGAGTCTTTGGGTTAAGGGATGAAGAGTTATTATGGAGGAAGAAAATAGTAATTTTTCAGAGTTCCTGAAGTAGAGGAAGAACACAACTATGGGAAATTTGTGTTAAAAGAAGTTGGCACTTTAATGATGTTACCCAAGTGAAATCAATGACAGGACATTTATTCAAGCTTATGTACCGTTTGTTTTCACTTTTTTAAAGTCTATAATAGTTTATATTTCACAGTTGTTTTTATTTTTTCAGATGTGTGGAAGTAATTTTTTTGCCTAGCCCAAAGCTGGGTAGTTTGGCAGTTTCAGCTCTGGTCTATCCATATTTCCTGAGAAAGGGATACATTTTTGTGCAACTATTTAAATTCTTCTCACTGTAATATTCTTTATTGTCTCATGCTGAATCTTCAGGCAAATGAAGTTGCTGCTTGTCTGGAGGATCATTGATATTACAAATTTTAGAGGAATCAATATGCTTCTTCCATGCTTTCAGAAGTATTAAAAAGCACTGAATAGCAGTAGTTACAAATCCAAAGCCTCAGATAAAAGTAAATTAATTTTTCACCTCAGTAGCATGAAAGATGCTGGTCTTTTCTTGCTTTTGTTTCCCTCCTTTCTGCATTATCCTCCCTTCCTCACTCATTCAACAAGGTGAGGAACTCATAATCTTACCTGCCTCACTGAGAATGTTCTATGGCAGAAATAATTACAGCTGGGAAAATCTATTCTATTCAGAGTTTTATTAAAACTTTTTTTAAAGCAGAGTAATTTATGTATTAAATGCCATGAAGTGGCTTTTGGGAAGTCTTGCTTATAGGGCAGGAGATTGAGGAAGACAAATATCCTGTTGAGCCTAAGCAGCACTCATTAGCCACGCAAGAATGGTAGAAATAGAGAAGCCTGAATCTCAAGAGCTACTTGAGCGCCATTTTTATGGGGCTTGGGGTTTGGGTTTGATTTTTTGGGTTTATTTTTGTTTGCTTTTCAATTGACTTACTTCTGAGAGCATTTGCAGTTATGTTAACTAAGATAAAAATTAGGTGATTGGAGAGTTGTTTAGCTTCAAGGCAGTATTTGTGTGAGCATCTGGCTTTGGGAAGAACTAAAACCTGTTATTCAGAGATTTGCATTGCCCTGCAAGGCTTCTGTTAGAAGGAAACATTAACTGAATGACTATTACTTTGCCAGGTAAAAGAATTTTTAATCTCTATTTTTCCGTAAATACTTGTTTCAGAATTTGGTTTTGCATTGCTCAAGAGGTAATTTTCTTTCAAAGATAGCTTTTAAGCATGTTACAAAAATAAATTACATTTTATGTATCACTAGGAATACTGTTCACCTCCATAGATTCTCAGTGGCCAAATTATCATGTATATGCTGTACAATAATTTCACACCCAATTTGAAGCAGGAAGAATCTGAATAGTTTTATGCACTCTGAAGAACACATCTGTATCATGGGCAAATGATCCAAAATGGTCAGAAGAGAAGATGGAAATGTCTGTGGTTTAAGAGAAATTCTAGCAGAGGGAGGACATTGGAGTTGGTGGTACTGCAACACCTGTGTTAAGGGTCTTTTCTGGTTCATTATCCTGCTCTGTTTTACACTGATAAGTGCATTGGCTTTGAGTTTAAGATGAAAGGAGCTTATTCCTGACTACATAAATGTGGTCACCAATTTCTATTCATATGTCCTTTTCTGACTTTTTTTTTCCCCTTTGACATGTGGTAATTCCCAAGTTTAGACACTTGGAGTTTTCATAGTACCTCATTAATATATATCACCTTGTTTTGAAATTAAAACTTGGTATTGTCTTTGCACCCTTTGTGACTGTTACATATTGCTAGTATTATGGGATTTCTTTCTGTAGTATACGAGTAATATCTCAAACATTTCTGTAGCAATGGCAGGTTCTAAGTTGTTCTTTGCATAAGTGCTTTAGACTTTTTGAAGTGCATGAGACAGGAAAATGAAAGAAAGGTGTTACATTGCATTTTTAGAAATACGAACAAGTTCTGTTCTCATCAAAGCTCTCTTATCCATAGAAATATGAGTAAGGAAATAATTTTGGTAAGCTTTGCCTTAATTGTGGTAGTCATGCAGTAGTAATATTATTTGAGGTCTCTGAACAAAAGAATTTTCTTTGGTTCTCAGTATTCATGTATTTAGTATCAGCAAAGGTTTCTATCTGTTTTGGTGTTATATGCACAATGAATCTTTTTTTAAAAAGAGACAGACCAGAAAGAAAAAGTGTATTTTATGAATAGATAATGCGCTAAAACATCTGAAATGGTTTGGTAAGAGCTATAGGAGGTGCTTTATGCACTGTAGTGGTTCGTTTCAAAATATCCATTACTTACTTATTTTCCTTCTGTGAGATAAGAATTAGGAGAAAGCAAAGCAGGCACAAAACTTAAAAGAATATAAAGTTTATTAACAGACCTAAAAGAAAGAAAAAAAAGTCAGACTAAACCTTTAGAACACTTCTCCTCCCCCCACCTTTCTCCCTTTTCCCACTGACAATGTAAAAAGACAACCCTTGAGATTTTCAGTCAGTTTACCACTTCTATAATAACCTTTTCTCAGTTCATTTAGGGAGAGGAGTCCCTCTTGCTCATGCTACGGAGACATCTCCACAAGAAGTTCTCTCATGGCTTCAGTGTCACAGCGAGACAGCCGCCCGGGTTGGTTCTCTGCCTGCGTGTGGGAGTCCCTTCCCCCGACTTGCAGCTTTCTCCACAACTGCTTTCAAGGGTCCAATCTGGAGCTACTGGGGTACCATTTTAAGGTTGAGCTGTTCAGAAACAAAGGTTCTCTTCACCTGTCTCTGGGAGCATCTTCATCTCTAGGAATAGAGGCCCTCCTCCTCTCCTGGGAGCAAGGGTCCTCATCACTTTCATCTCTAGGAACAGGGGTCTTCTGCTTCCTTGGGAGCAAGGGTCCTCCTCAAATTACAGCTACTGTCATTTGCTTATTTCAGCACAGGTACTTTTGCTCACAGTTGCAATTTTGAATGCTCCACCCTCCATGCTTCATGGAATTACAACGGGTACTCTGATGTATCATAGTCCATCACCATAGTTTACAACAGAATTTCAACTTCTAAGCTTAAAGCATCTCTTCTTTCTCCTCTCTCGAGGTTTCAGCTCTTCCTTCTTTACTGACTTTGGTGCCTCTATGGTGTTCTCTTCATTTGACCACCTTTCCTCTTCCTCAGACTCAGGAAAGGATTGATGTCTGCAGGCTTCATCTGTTCTGGAGGAATCTTACAGCACTAGAAGGGTTAATCTCACCCGGCCCCGCAGCTGGAATTCGCCTCTCGCTGTTGGTCACATGATCTTTGCCAAGCAGCCGGGCAGCGGCCCCAGATGAGCCCCGGCCGCTCGAGGGGCCGCCCGCACAAAGCAGGGCCGGGTGGGGGGCCGCGGACAGAAGAGGGCCGCACCTCGGCCAACCCGGCCGGGCTGAGCAAGGCTCGGCCTGACCCCACTGAGCCACCTGCAGGCCCCCCACCCTGCTACCTGTTCGAAAGCCAGAAGACAAGAGAGCTTTCCCGGGCTCTGTTTGTTCTTAAATGTGGATCACAGAGGCGTGTCAAGCTTCTTAAGTGCCTTAAAAAGTTGCCAATATTCAAACTAGCGGGTTGATAGGTTCTGTCAGGTCATAGAGGAAGCTGTAAGCACCCCTTTGAAAGAGAATCACTTCCATGGCTGATGCCCTCTACTAAAAACCCAAACTATACTAAACCATGACATGCACATATTGGAATCTATTTAGCTCTGACATTAGTAATGCAGTATGTATCTGAAGACAGTCAGGTCAGCTTTTTATGAGGCAAAAATTACCAAGAAAAATTGCATGTAAAGTTCTGGAAACAAAAAAGATAGACAACGGTTTTGCAATTTAAGAGAGGTACTACCAGCTGTTTTATAGATTGGTCACTGGGGCTTTAATGTGAGATAATTAACTTTACCTTACATAAAGGTAAATTATGCTTTTACTCTTTGGGTGCTACTAATGAAAAGCCCTTTCGGAACACATAAAATAAACCTTAGGATCAATCTTTAAGTCTGTCTGATGTTGTTTACTTTAGCTGCCACATTACCATATGCCACAGGGAGTATAAAGAAGGAAATAACCATCCTTTATTGAGACAAGCAAAACCAAAAGCATACAGCACATGCAATCTTAGTTTACATCCAGAACATTAGTGGTATCTTGGTGTCTGCTGAGATAAATTTGATAGATTTCTGGTCAAATTCTAGCAAATTTTAGCATGTCCAGGTCGTATACTGTACTTAAAACACTTCCCCAGGCAGGGAAATACAGTGAACTTACAGAATGTCTTAACAGGTTTCTTCCTGAGCACAAAAGAAGTTTGTAGAAGGCAGAGGAACTTAGATGAGTTTTAATGCCCAAATCACTGGATGAACATTAGACCATAAAATGAGGTCTCCATAAAAACAGAAGAGGGTAAAAATGCCTTGGGGCTAGCCTGCTCTCCCAGATTAAAAATTAAAGAAAAACTAAAAATTATCAAGGCTGTATGCTTTCGAGTTCCTTGAGAGGACCATTTTATGTCACATTGCCTTCACAGTACAATTTCCTGGTCTGAACTGAATGGGTGCTGATGACATAAGTTGCCTCTGAATTACTGATTAATATGGATGATTTTACTTGTGACAAATTCAATGCTTTCACTTATTGTGTAAGCTCCCTGAGAAATTACTCACAATTCAAATATAAACTGAAAGAAAAAAATAATGTAATAAATAGAGTTCTGTGCAGTATAATGGAGCTTGAAGTTCCTAATAGGAAAAATTTAAGCTATACAGTAATGTGTATTTCTAAACATGAAATCTATGGCCGTTGATTAGAAGTAGCTGGATGACAATTGCACCAAACAAAATGAACTATTGGAAGCAAAATTATAAAAAACACTTCCATGAAGTTTATAATGTAGAACTCTTCTATCAGTTGCTAAAATGAACATGATTATCATTAAAACAGTCTTGTTTTTTCTTCCCATGACCGTCTGTATATGTGTTTTGCTGTGAATATGCATGTGATTTAAGCTCCCAAATTTCAATATATTTTTAGTCATTAAAATGTGAAACAGAGCTTTTGTGCCTTTGTTCTAAAGTGCCTGGTGTCTGAGTAAGTCAGGTTTAATTTTTTCTCTATTCAGCTGGACCACAGGGGAATTCTTGCCTTAGTTAGTAAATGGCTTTTCAGTTATGTTTTTATACAACCAATCATGGTTGAGTTTGCATTGCACTGTGGTGTTTATCTGCTCTGTCAAGTTTGTGTTAGGAAACCAGCTCACCAGCTATGAGGGAAGAAAAGCAGCCAGTTGGCAGTTCTTTCTGAAATCTGGAGATGCTTATTCAGAACTGAAATACCAGGCTGAACTGGTGCACAGAAAGGCTCAGATTCTTCAACTCACAGCTCCTGATTGTGTGACAGTGACACTGCTAAGCCTCTTGGCCCCAAATGCCCTGCCAGCCCACAGGCCACTGTGTGTGTCAGAAGAGATGCTGTTGCCCCCTCATTTGTGTGCCAGGAGCCAGCAGCAGCAGCACCACTGGGCAGATGTCCTTCACTAACAGTCATTTGTGCAAGGAGAGTCAAGGTGCCACTGCTGTCACTGAGATCTTGTCCCATGTGGCTCTGCAATCCCTGATGGGTTTCCATTTTCATATGAAGAGTCTTTTGAACTGTCTTTAAATATGGAATAAGTGGTTCTTTCTTCAACAGCATGATCCAGCTGTTGCTCCCTCTGTTTGCCTGTGCTCTGTGTGTTTCAGGATGGCTCTTGGTGAGCTTACACTGTCTGCAATTGTTCTTTCTACCTACTGCTGTGGTATAGTCTTAGTAAGATCCATGGGCAGGCACCAAGGCAATCACCACCAAGCCCTGCCATGACAGGTCTCTCTTCTTTTGCATTAGACTTCCTCACAGGCCATCCAAAAATCTCCATCCACCTAAAGAAAATGGAGAACATTTCTGAAGGGACAACCAGTTCATGGACATGTGAAGCCTTGCTCCAATCATCTGCTTTGCCCTTAGCTGAAGAAGGGTTGTAGGACCTTTTCAAGGAGTTGCTTGTTTATCTCATTGTAGAAATTCAGAAAACAAACACTTTTAAAGTAGTGATAGAGTCATGCTTCTGAGACTGAACAAATCTGAGTTATGACTGCTTTGAGGCCCTGCCTGTGCAGGATTGAGGCATGAACAACATGAACAACATGAAGGCAAGAGCAATCTCCTTTCTTTAGATATGGGAAATCTTGGAAACATGATGCCTGCATGCCCTCCATGCCCTCTTTTTGGCATCCAGAATACCTCATTTGGAAGGTTGAAAGGATGCAAACCCTTCATGCTGCTGGTATAAAACACATCCAAGTTTTGATGTGCTAGCAAATGGTTGCAAAGCCCCATAGGAGAATGTACCTCTCCTGTAAGGTTAAATATTTCTCCATTTTCCTTCTGGTCATTCTGCTAAGCTGTACTATAAGGTAGGGCAAGTCTTAGTTTCTCTATGTGCCAAATGGCCATAAAAATATAAATCTAATGTTATTTAAGATGTGGCTGAGGTTTATGTGCTTGGATTAAAGGTTGCAAATGCTGCAGGTTCTGTAGGGGGTCCAGTTCAAATACTGCAAGTTTAGAGCAGCACTTTTGAGCAACTATTGCTCTATCACAATAGCAGGTATCAGATCAAATGACTGAATCAATGTACTCTAATCAGTATAGTAGAAATTCCATTTGTAGTAGAATATGATCACTGAATTAATGTTCCTTGCTTTGCAAATGGCTTAGCTGTGCCTTGGCATTTAATAGCAGCAGGAGACCATTATCCTCTAAACATGCACTATTTCATTGACATTATCTCTTAAGTAACACGTGTTGCAGAGAAAAATTTTCCAGGTGTGTTTCTTCTATACAGGACAGAAAGCGTTTATGGCAGTTCATGCAGTTAATTTCTGTTGATCTGCTTTTTCCCTTCATTGAGATAGGTTTGTGAACAAGGACAGTTCTTGGTGTTTCATTGAGGAAATATTTGAGACTTTCTTAAGGTATGAACAAATGAAGAAGGAAAAAAATTTCATGATGCATTTAGAGGAGTGTGTGTGGGATCTTAAAGCTTTAATTAGAAATACACACAACTAGCCTTCTAATTTTTGAAAGATGGATTATGATATCTGGTTGTCTGTTTCTGTTGGTCTTTTTCTGTTTTAATTTTTTTTGGACTTCAGCCTTGGTAACAGCCAGGCTTTTGGCCGAGATGTCATTTCTTACTGCGTCAGGTCCTGAATTATGCCATGCATTGTGGTACCAGCCTCCCACTTTCTGCAGTAACTTTCTTGCCTATTTATTTCTCTTTTTCACCAAACTTGAAGTGATTGGTGCAAAATCATCTACTAGATTTGGAAATTAAAAAAAAAAAAAGAAGCAACTGCTCAGTCTGTTCTATGGCTCAAATTGTATTTGTATCTGGAGATCTCTGTAACATGATCTATATTCTCAAACCCCACGATTTGTGCTCATCTATTCCTATACTTGTCTCGTTGCAATTTTTCTTCCTTGAATGTGCAAATACACGGTTTATTTTTGTGGAACGAATATCATTAATGTCCTGTCACTATCAGGTTTTTCTCTGGGGTACCCTTAGCTAGTTGCAGATAACTTTGCTTGGCATAATAAAATTACATCTTTAAAGAACAGCCATGCAGAACATGAGATGCTAAGTCTGCAATACATGCAGTCAAAACCATAAGCAAAAGATTGGACGCAGTCTGTCAATTGGAGGTACCAAAGTGATTTCTAAAAGCTTTATTATGTCCATGTTCAAGGTTGTTATTCCTGTGCAACAATGGCACCTCTTGCTTTTAGATGTGATGTTTGGTTCTTCTTCATTAGAGACATAACAGGGTGGGGGTTTTAGGTGTTTTAACAGAAATTTTGAAACTTGTTGTTTAAGATGCTTTGGATTGTTTCTAGACTCCAGACCTTGTATTCTGTGCCGTAGTCAGGACATTTCCTCAATTTTCTCATACTGATTTTGCATATGTAATGTGAAATATTGTGATCTAGGTTTCAATAACCTGTTCAGTTAGAATTAGATATAGTCGTTGAAATCCCATTTTATGGGAAGAGAGAAAAAGGAACAAGAGATTATGTAGGCAAATGGATCATTGCAAGAACAAATAAAAATCAAAATGTGAACAACTAATTAAAATGAATGCATAGAAACATCCAAACATTGCTATGTGTGGAGAAATTGCTTAATATCCTTGAACCCCTCTAGGCAAAAAGATAAACTGAGTCATGGTCAATTTCCCTAGGTATTAAAAAGTATCCATTTTTGTTGCTTTGTCACAAGAAAAGTTGTTTTTATTTGACATATGTGCTTCACTTAGATATTTTCAATGTATTATAATGTTACTCTTGATCTATAACTGTAGATAGAAAATGCTGTCTTGCAGAACCAGAAATTCCTAAAATTTGGATGCTTTTACAAACAAGTAATTTGCTGTTAGACATGTGTGTCTATAGGTTTCTTTTACACACTTGAAAAGACTTTCTGGCTCTAGAAGTAGATCACAAGTTGTGCATTTAATATTGCATTTTTTTTTAGCTTCCTGGGAGCTTGAGTCCGCCTGTTGTGTAACTGTGGTGCATTGTGGTGTGTAGGTTCTTCTGTTGCTGTTCTCTTTGATACCAAAGACCCAGACCACCACAGAAAAGAGGGCAAGACATTTTTTTCCCTCTTAGTGTCATTACTGTTAGAGTAAATTAACCTCTCCAAGTTTCTATATTAATGAGATGACTTTATGCAACATATTGACTGAGTAAAAGATGGGAAAAAATCTGAAGCAGCTGACAGGTGGCCCTAACTGCTGTAATCGGTGTATTGGACCAAGTGTGCAGTAATGGGGAGCAAGACCAGAATCAAAGCTCCCCTGCTCAAATAGACCTTCTACCTGTACGGTTGCAGTCTTGCAAACTTGTGTTGGGGCTGTACACTTCTATAGGAGATCTGAAAGTATCTGTGGTCAAACTAGCAATGCAGTTTCTGATGACTATATCCAAAAAATTAATAATTATTCATGTAACACTCCCTTCTAGTTTTTAAACCAAAGCAAAACTTGAGTGGCTGGTTTAAGTAAAATGGTGACAGAAATTTTCATTTTGTCGTTTATATTCTGTCTTCAAACAATACTGAAGAGCAAATTGGTCCTACTGTATTATCAGTAATCAATTTAAATGGCCAATGTGGAAGAGGAAGCCCATTATGTAGATATTTTTAAATACTTTATTAACAGTTTATAGAGGTTAGGGACTAATTTATTGAAATTTTCAATGAACCCTTCCACATGTGAGATGATTAACCTATTTTATAAATACCTATGCATAGCAATGTATCTGTGAGTGATTGAGAAAGTGACTTGAAAGAGGACATGCTGTGAAGAGACAGCAGCACTCAGCTGTATATT
This sequence comes from Coloeus monedula, assembly GCF_965178545.1. Lineage (NCBI taxonomy): Eukaryota > Metazoa > Chordata > Aves > Passeriformes > Corvidae > Coloeus > Coloeus monedula. Next base: position 12,022,268 of record NC_138795.1, on the reverse strand, counting down.
TTAACACAAAATATTCATACATTAATTAAGATGTGCTTTACTGCATTATTGGCTCCAGATATAATTTGGATTTTACCTGCAAATTTGCATCTGGGTTACAGCATGATTACTGCTGACTCTAGAACAGACAGGCACCTAGCATCTGCTGCTAAAGACCACAACAACCCACTCCACTCGTGTCTTGTTCTGCACTACCCATTCCTACAGCAAGGCTGGTGCAACACTGCCTGGAAATAATCTATTAATGTCAAAGAGAACTCTTGACTGCATAATCACAGTAATGGCCTATTTATTCTAAACAAAACCATAATTTGTAAGGTAGCTGCATTTTTCATGATATAGTATTAGGAAAACAATGAAAATAAATTAATCTGTGTATTTTTAATTATTCCTGATACTTTAAGTACTTAGCTGTATGTGAAAATGTTCCCTTAATATCTTTCAAATCATATGCAACAATTTCAGTGTGGACAAGATTATTGGCTTTCCTGTCAATTTTTGGTTAGAAGTAGTACATGGAGACTTAAATATAGCGTTTCCTTGGGGTTGTTACAACAAAGTATGGTAACTTCACCAGAAGTCTTATGTACTTACATGCCACTTATCTTTTCCCACGTTCTGTTGAGCTGACCTTAGGAAGTTAATTACTGTTTTGAGACAATAGAAAGTGATCTTAAAACTGCAAATTAATAGACTTACTGTGATCTACAATGCTTCTGATAGTGCCCTCAATTTTTGAGGTAGAACTTTAAGACACAAGTCACTGAGGTCTAAGAGAAATGAACAAGTTTTTGACTTTCTTCTTCTTTTTTAGTTTATTTCCTTTTCTCTTTTTGATTAGGGATCACAATTGGAATAATTCGCTGCTGATTGTGTGATGGCATATTGTCCTAAGCAGAACATTTTTCCAAAAACATTTGTTCCATAAGTAATTTTAACTAATGTCAAATACTTCTGAATCATCCTCTTAGCACTTACAAAAAAGAACTTTTAGTCCTCCATCTGTTTCTCCTTAATTTTCAGCTTTATTACACATGCAATTACAATTTTCGTCTTCTAAAAAATTCACTACACAGTTCATTTCCCACAGAAGGTAAATGAATAAAAATTTGTTTTCTTTAGCATCAGCCTGTCTGTTTTCTATGCTTGGTCGGAAGCCAGGAATATTAGATTTCAACATTTAGTTTTTAATAGTGTGACTTTTAATGTTAATATGTGTGGATATTGTGTAAATTATCCAGTGGTTGGAATCTGAATCCTCTTTACCCCTTCTTTTTTGTTTGTTCAATTCTAAGCAGAATGGTTAATTATACTGCACTAAGATGAATGTTCAAAATTGCTATTGTGCTAAATGAGCATGAAATAATGAATAGACAGAGGTTTCCCTATTAAGTAGAAATTTCCTGTGAGATTGTGCTGTTCTTGAACGCAGAAATTAAAAAATAACATATACCGGCTTTTCCCAGCTCACTCGCTGTAGTTGTTGCATTGTCATGTTCTAAACTCATGAAAACCCATATGTTGTGGTGCTAAAGTGTGATGATATCCTTAAGAATGATACTTAGTAATTTAGTATTTCTGTCTGTTTTGTTGTAACGTCATTCGGGTAGAAGAGGAGGTTAAATTTTAATTAAACCAGTGTGATGTGATCGTAGAAGTTGAGGTCTGAGATATGGAGTGGTACGTTTTTGATTAAATCATCTTGATACAGCAGAGTGCAAAGATAATTTTTTTTCTTGCTAAGAAAAAATGTACAGAGAAGTTCAGGGTCATGTACTTTTTTTTCTTTTTAATTCCATTGTGTATCTTTGACTCATATTAGAGGAATGACACATAAGGATTTAGAATAAACTTAGACTAAATAATAATAAAAAAGATATTTAGTTTATTTAACTGATTAATGGATAAATTTTTTACAAAGTATGATAGCAATGTAAATAAAAAGCAAGTGAAATAAAGCTAATAGGAATGGAATAAAGTACAAAAAGGTTCCTCCTGCACCCAGATCTAGAGAACTAAGGATCCAGATAAAACTTAAGAATCAAATAGAATCTAGTGAAGAATCCATTTTAAAGTGGCTCACATGTATCTCCAGTTCTGTGAAGCTTAGAATTTTCACTGTCTGTATAAAAAATCCATAGAAGTTTTGTTTGTTTTGTTTTTATTTCAAAGCCCTGTACTGAAGTGTACCCATGATTTCACTAGGTGTAGGATTAGCAGACATGTGAAGCTTTGTGCATAAAATCTCTGATCCTGCATGAAAGTGAAAGAGAGATCTGGTTTTGCCTAAGAATTCACCTGGTTTGTCTTGTTTGGTTTTGGGGGTTTTTTGTTTGCTTTTTTAAAGACCCTTCACAGTACTGATTTGGTAAAGTGCTCTTTTGTAAAACCCCCAATTACACGCTTAGTTTTAAGCACTTAATATTTTCCTCTGGAAGGGTGCTTTATGAAGCATTGACTGTATTTGCTTCCTATTTGTGCAAACTTTGCTGTAATTCATTTTAGATATTTTTTCCTATTTAATCTAAAGAGTCTTTAATTCTCCCAGGCTCAGAGAGCATCTCTAGTTGTATATATTCCTTGCTGAATAGCTCAAACAAGCAGATACTAAATTCATGTTTTGGTTAGTTCCTAAATAAGTGTGTGTGAGAGCGCATGCAGTGGAATTCATTAATTGTGAGCTGCTGTAGATAATCATGTTGTGCCATAGGCCAGTTGAAGTCTAGCTTGACATTTTGAACACTGCAGAGATGAGGAGATAATTTAAGAGAAGTACTTAATTGTAATATTTGGTGACACAGATAACAAGTTGTCTAATACAAGTAATGAAGCAATTAATTTAGGGTGTGCTTGTCTCAAAATGTTCATGGAACAGCCCAGGTTGGGAAGGACCTTGAAAGATCATATGTACTTGCTTATATTCCCTGTTCTCCCCACTTCACACCCACTGAGAAAAAAACAACAAACAACAACAACCACCAAAACAAAAAAAACCACCACCAAACAAACAAAAAACCTGCCAAATTGTGCAGCAGTTTTCTAAATAAGACCATGAGTTAGAATTCGAGTATCTGTGTCTGGGCAGTGTTTTCTTTAGACAAATCAGTGCTAATACAACATACTCCAAACATCTATAATATTCTGTAGTGTTCAGGAGAAGACTTCTCTGGTACAGGCAATGAAGAAATCTTGCATCAAGTAACACAGCAAAAAGCAAACAGTAAAAAATCTGCATTGATGTGAAACAGAACTTCAAGTTATATGCAAATGGTGACAAAAAATAAGCTGCTTTGAGTAGAATCAATAAAGACATTTTCAGAAGGAGTGCATAAGTGCTGGTTCTGAAATGCTGCTTGGAATGAATAGTTACTCTTTGTTTGAAGATTTTTGCTTAACTTTAGGATTGGCTTACGTACTGGGTTAATAGTGCCATGAGAAAATATAAATACCTGTTTATAACAGGAATATCTGTTAAATAGGATTTTCAAAATCCTCTGCATGTTTATGATTCTAAATTGGTGTTTGAAAACATGGTATATTCTCATAATGTTTTTAATATTTTAAGTCAAAACAAAAAAAATTTCATCTATGCGAACAATTTTCAGTCATTGTGTTGATTTAAGACACATCTATATATCCTCTCTGTACTTATATTGATTTTTAGACATTTGGGAAGAAAGAAGAAAGAATATTGTTACAAGAATATAACACCAGTATTTTTCACTAGCATTATTCCTTTTTTTAAGGTCTACAACCTTTACCTAATCTACTATATAGATTATTTATTATAATGAACTGAGATATAACAATCACCTCAGGAAAGTGCTACAAACAAGAGAGAGGTGTGGGTAGAATCCCTGTATACCAGTCTCATTTGCCAAACAAAGTTTCTGATAAATTTATACCTTTAATTTCATTACCCTTGGGTATGGTACTCTTATCCCAGAATAATTGTACATCCACTATCTCCTTAAGAACAGGGCACAGCATATGGGGTACTACTTACCAATTTAATTTTATCGTATTATTCTGAGCTGTGTTTGCTTTCTTTTCTACTTATTTCACAGCAAAGAAGGTTTCAAGCTTCTTAGTGGTTGGTTATGGATTAGCTGGAAACAATAACATTAAAAAGCCCCAAGCCCTATCTGTAAAAACAAAGGGCTTCTTATCCATGGTGCTGGTATCAAATTCTGGTTCTGTTGTGTTTGCTTATAAATATGGATCTGAATGCTTCCTCATTTTCCCAGTGACTTTCTGGGAAAGATGATGATCAGAATTCAAGAATAGAGTGTTGATAAGCAAAGCCCAGTAGGAAAAAAAAAATGTAGTGTGTGATTCTGAGATGTTTGTGCTTACTTTCTTTCTTGCTTACTTAATGCGAGAGGGGTAAATGAGGAAGAGAAAGAGATCACTGACACTGGTGAAACACCCTTTCTGACAAGTGCATTACTTAGGAATTCACTTTTTCTAATTAAACAAAATAATTCTTAAAGGGAAAATTTTGTAGAGCTTCTACTTCATTTGAACATGATGGAGAATGCATCTCAAAGAAGAGTTTCTTTAAAAAAATCCTAAATTTCAAGTAGTGTGTAGCAACATAAGAATATGTTGTAAAGCACTTTCATGACTTTTGAGAGAGGAAGTATGCTGTTATTTTAAAAGAATAAATGTGTCATCAATCAAACGAGTGAATTGCTACATAAGTGCATTTCATGCATGAATTAACCAGCTACTAGCTAGTAGATACCAAATCAATGTGGGCTGCTTCCCAGCTAACATGGAATGTGCTCAAGCAGAAATACTATATCCAGCACATGAGGTCATGGCTAGAAATACATGAGCTACTGGAGGTTTTGTTTATCTAACACCTGCTAAAGCCCTGCACTTATTGCTATGGCTTTGCACTTATTTGCTGTGGTCTAGTAATTTGAGAGAAAAAGCAAAGCATTTCAGCTAATGTCTTTTTGAACCTATTATGACTAAAATTTTAACAAAATTTTTATTGTGAAGGTAGAAAATGAACTCGTAAATCCAGTGTTACAAATTCATCAAGACTGATGAAGATGCCAGGAGATGGGTCATTGTTTTCAGGACAATCTTTTTGGAGTCATCACAGAGCTTTTTGGGGTTTTTTTGTGTCTTTACGTGTGTTTGATTTGTTTTTTATTTTCATTTCTCTCCAGAATTCCAATAGTAGGACAGCAAAAATATGTTTGATATCTACCGAACATTGGAGGGAAAGGGAAATAATGGCACTGTCATAAACTTAGAAATTGAAACTCATTTGCCAGGTCATCTTATGAATGAAAAAATGTTTTGTGTAAGTTTTAAGGAATGTTTGATGATAGTTTCTCCTGAAAATTTATTGTTTGTTTCTGATCCATGGATTAGTTGGTTTCCATATCTTTATCAAATTTCTGAGTTTTTAATGTAAGAATTCACAGGTTTTAAGCGGGAATATGTCCTTAGACTTCTTTCTAACAGAGCACATTGACTTGGTTAATTTTGATTTGTTTCCAAATATATAAAGATGTGAGAATAATAATCCAGTGCCACACGTCAAAAAATGAACCAAATGCATTGCATTCTTTTACCTGTGTAAAAATGACTACTGCTTTTGGAAACACTGGTTTAGTGTTCCTTTAGCTGTGAAGAAAATGCAAAACCCTTTCTCAGGTACTCCTGAAGTATTAATGGAGTTTTGGTTCTTAGGCATTTCATTTTCCAGAAATTTGAGTGAATGTCAAGTGTGTGAAGTAGAGAGAAGGCAGGAAATATTGTATCCAGACAGCTGGATATCCAGATGGAAGGAATGATGTCAAATGGAGTCCCAGCAGGTTGTGTAAATGCCTTCCAGTAAGAGTAGCTGGAGGGAACTGCCATATAAGTTGAGGGTTTGCTCTGTGCAAGATCTTAAAATTGCTTAAAAGCCATCCATGTTTTCAGAAGAGTATCTGCAAAGCCAAACACATTTAAACTACAATTATAATGAAACAGCTTAGCTAAAAATGTAATCCATTGTTGAGCTTTTGATGGGATACCCTCCCTTTTCAGATGAGGGTGAAAGAGCAGAGGAGGCTGCTGTTCTGCTAAGTTCTTTATTTCATAGACTCATAGTTTTCTGAAGGCAGAGTTCGAAGGGGTTACATGATAAGGCCAAGCAGTAACAGCAGCAGCAGAAGGCAAACAGCAAATAGAAACAGCTTCTTCTTCTCTAAACTTACAGAAGTGTGGATTATATTTGTTAATTGACCAATAATATTGACACACAATTCTAGTTTTTCTTTTCTTAACCTATCCTGGTGTAATTCTAACAATCGTAAATCTTACACAAGTGTTACATAGGTATTACACAGATTTGCATATACAGTTTCTATCCGCTCTTATTGTTTATGTGAACACTATAAAAAATGGGAACAGTATAGTTCCAACTATGTTTTGTCTAAAGTAAAGAAATTCTGTGAAAAGGTAACACTGCTGCAGCAAGAACTGTTTGAGATCTCTTTGCTGCAGCTGTTCCAATGTTTAAAGCACTTAGCATATATTTCTACTACAAGTTAAAAATCTGTATTTCTATTTCACATTGGTGTGACTTAATGTGTCTCAACTTATCCAAAGGTTTTAATTCAACCCCTGTACTTTGGCTTCCTTCTGGGCCTGGGTCCAGAGGAGCTCTCACTCCAACAATCCATGTTTCCTGAATAATTTCCTGATGCACTTATATCTGCTTTTGGTAGAAGGGCTAAAAAGCATAAATACTTCTATTGCCATTTGCCCAACAAGCTGTCTGACTGGGGGGAAAAAAAAAAAAAAGAAAAGAAAAAAGACCAAAAAAAGAGGTATCCTTATCTTTCCTTATTTTGTTAAAATAGGCTGGGTTTGTATTAATGCCAAGTAAGAAATACTTTCCATGCCATTTCCATTAACCATTTGCCTTTCATTCCTTGAAAAAAGGTTCTCTTGGGTCTCATTCTTGGTGTTTCCAGCTGTCAAAACAGTTACTTCCACTTGGTCACTGAAGTACAATTCTGATTTGAACTCTGGAAGAAATAGTGTACCACAAAGGAGGGGACAAATTTTGAAGGTTGAGATGAGGTATTTAATCCAGTCAATGACAAATAAATAGACCCATTTGGTAGTAAAGGATGCCAAATTAATTTTTGCTTTTTGATTCTTGTAGTCTATTTCTGAACTGATAGTACAAGTGTAGAGACATTATTAGCTCTTGATGAGAGGATAGCTTCAGTCTGATAAAGTACAATCAGGATTGTTTACAAAGTATCTATTAACTGTGGAAAGTGGAAATAAATTATTTAATTGCATAGAAAGTTCTCTGGCACAGATGGAAACCTTGAAGATTAAAAGATAGAACAAAATAATCATCTACTGTACAGGAATGGAATATTTTCATGAGAAGTTGGTGCCAATTGAAGCATATACAAGCTAGTGAACAACAAATGCATTCAAAACCTCCCTGGTAACTGAATCCTGTTGATTTCTAAGTGTCTCAAATAGTTGTGAGATTAAAGAATGGAGGCAATTGCTGAGAAAATGACACAAAAAGGCTGGAGTAATAATACACTAAACAGAACAGATAAAAGCAGTAGTGTTGCAATGGCTCTAAAAATGGTGACTTTGAGTCAAACTGAAATTAAGTTGCAGTGACTGCTAGATTAGGGTGACCATCCTGATTTTTCCTTTTTGAAACATAGGGAGTTTATCTCTAAATGCAAGCAGCAATTTCATTGTTATTAAAGTCTTGTTCTAATCCGCTTTTCAAGGTCTTCAAGACCAGGTTGGAAAAAGTCCTGAGCAACTTGGTCTGACCTCACAGCTGATCTTGCTTTGAGTGTGAGGTTGGACGAGATACACCTTTGTAACAGAGGCACTTGTAATAAAATTTTCACTGTGAGATATTCCAATAGGTTTTGGCTTTCCTGAACCATAACAATTTGAAGTATAATTAATGACTATTAGAGATGCAATATTTTTCTGCCTGGGTTTTTTTTTTCCTTCTGATTTTTTTTTCCTAGAACATAATACTATTAGTTTTGCTTTCATCTGAATACATCACTTATTCTCTTGCAGTGTCTCAACTAAGTGTATTCTCTTTGCTGAAATGTTGGACTGTCATGCAAATTGGACCTTCTACAAGCTTCCACAGGCTTGTCATCACTGAAAGAAATTATATGTATTTCTTTTAAATTGTCCTTTTTACTTCAGTGCTGGGAGTTCTCTGCAGTGCCTGACATTTCTGAGCGGAGACAGCCTGTCACATGCTGGGGCTTCAGGGAGGAGACCATTTAAAATACAAGAAAAGATCTAGGAGACATGACACTGTTCCTTTTTTTTCATCCTCACACTCTTCACTGTTCAAATTTCATGAAATCTGTACATAAGGTTGCAGAGATTATTTGCTGAGAAAGAGCTAAATAAGGGTGGTTTGTCTATTCCCACAAGATTTATCTGTAAACAGGGAGGAAACACATCAGTTTGCAGTGCAGCCTCTGGCATATTGCAGCAAGATACAGAAACACTTCTAGGGATGTTTCTGGGGGATATTTGTGCTCTCCAGAGCACATTGCTTTCTTTCAGTTTGTTACTACCAGATTAATAAACCATTTTAGAGAGCTGGGAATCAGCAGAGCAGAGAGATGAAGTGTTGTGGAATGTGACAGTGTTTAACAGGAGAGAACTGCTGCTGGTCCTCCTCATGGGACTGGGGAATGGCATGAGAAAACTGCCTTGCCTAGAGCCATCTCTGTTTCTGTTTCCAAAGTGCATGTGTTTGGCAAAGATATAGAAGAAAAAGAAGTAAAAAATAGAACACAAAAAATGCCAAGGAAATCAGCATAAAAATCTACCATGGTTAGTAGTAGTAGTAGTATGTGAGAAAATGTATGCATACAGGCAAAGGGAGAAGGACTCTCAGCTCATTTAGAAGAAAAATAAAGCAAAAATAAACTCGGGGTATGTCATTCACAGACCTGTCTGGTTTTCTCGTGTAAATTTTTGTGAAGTATCAGCAGCTTATAGAGACCATAATAAGCTAAAGAAATTAATTAGTCTAATTGTGTTTCAGTTATACAGTACATTATTAAAGGAAATGTTATGTATCCCATTGTTTTTGTAATTCTGCAATGAACTAAATACTAAAGGAAATGTTTGGGATTATTTAAAAAATCTTTTCCTTCAACTCATGCTCTCTCTCCCACTACCTGTCTCTTACATCAGTATTCTCTTGTGATTGTTTAATCTGTGTAAACATTGCTTTGTGAGGCGATCTTAAAATTGGCTTTAAAATATTAATTTTTTATGAAATATATCCTTGATCTAGTTTTAGAAGTGTTACAAATATAAGATAATCATAACTACTTTGACAAAACTCTGTAATAGCTGAGTCTGTATCTTGCTAAAGGATACTCCAAGTCAGAACAGAAAATGTGACAGTGTTCAATGTCAAGAAGCACTGAGGAAAGCAATCAGTTCATTAATTAATAATTTATCTGGATTATATATCCAACACTTTGTTTAGGGCAACATTGAGAAAAGCACCCTGATTTTGTCCACTTTCCCAGTACTAATATAACAGAGGTTTCTTAACTGTTGGTTACCCAGAATTTCAGTTAAATTTTGAGAAAGTTATAGGACTGTCCAGCTCAATTAGGAATTTCATTCTGATGCCTCCTAAAAATCTGACTCAGTACTTTCATCTGAGCTTCTCCGCTCTCTCTTTAATTTTATCATTAAAATGAAGGTGATGTTTAGTAACTGCATAATGCCAAGACTGCTAATATTGGGTCAGCATTGATTAATATTCATATGTACTCCTTCTTTTCTACAGAACTGTTATTCTTACAGTAAGGCTATCTGGGATGTTATCTTTTACCCTCTTAATCAAAAGGGAGTTTTCACATAGATTAATAAGATTTCATATATCTAAATCTCACCAATATTACATCACAAGCAAAGCAAAAATTAATAGTTGTTCTCACCTGTGAAAGAGGAAAATACCAAGGCACCTTCCTGCTTTTCCCAGATCTCGACTCCTTTTCTCAGGAGAGAGATGGAGAGTTAAACTCCTTTGCTTTTATGCTAGTCTGCTGGCTGAGGCAAGAGAGTTTTTTCTGGGACTTTGGTGGCATCTTCTTCATTGTCTTCTTCGTCATTGTCTTCTTCTTCTTCGTCGTTGTCTTCTTCCTCTTCGTCATCGTCTTCATCGTTGTCATCATAGTCTTCGTCATCTTCATCATCATTGTTGTCGTCTTCGTCGTCGTCTTCGTCGTCATCTTCGTCGTCTTCATCATCTTCATCATCTTCATCGTCATCTTTGCCATCGTCATCATTGTCTTCATCATCGTCATTGTCTTCGTCGTCTTCGTCTCCTCCTTCTCCATCTCCTCCTCCTTCTTCTTCTTCTTCTCCTCCTTCTCCTCCTCCTTCATCGTCTCCTTCATCGTCTTCGTTGTCTCTTCTGGACTGTTCAGCAACACCAGACCATCACCAAGAGGCCCTACACCTCGGCCTGGAGGGGCCCACCCCAAACCCCAGCTCCAGAGAGGAGAAAGCCACGCCCACAAATGATTCCAAAATCTACCCAGGTTCTCTCCACAGCGAGAGGTTTTATTATTTAGCATTATTCTTTTTTTTTCCCGTGGCTGCGTGCAATTTACTTCTTAAATAAATAGTTTACTTTTCACTTTCTTCTGAGGAAAATTCTTTTCGAACCTGGTGGGGGAAGGATGGCTGTAACCTGCCTTCTATCAAAGGACATTCATTTCAGACATTGCTCTGAATTTGTCTCAAACTGGGATAACCACTAAGCATAAAAATTCAGTCTGAAGCTCAGATATTCAAATTTTTGTCAGCTATTTCTCATAACTTTTTAATATTGAAACTAAATTTACACTTTTTAGTGAGATAACTTTGTGGCTTGTTTCAGTATTAAGCCTATGGTTCAAAATTTATAGATTATTACACATCCTTTTGGATGTGGAAAGGCACAAGGAGCTATGTAGTGTAATGATAGGAATATTAATGGCACTTTTGTCATTGGAGTCTCCGTGCCTTTATGCAGTGACAGCTCCTTGATTGATGGAAGCAAGGCTACGCTTATAAATAAATAAATTCTGGAAATATTTATTCATTTCCATAAGTCTTCTTGAAAAATATTGCAAAATATTTATCTTAAGCATTATGTGCTTTAGACTAACACCTATTTGTTTTAGTATTAATTTTGTATGTTTTTCAGAAGTTAATTGCAGTGATGTGGAGCAGCATTAACTAGACAGTCCTTTCAGTCTCTGAATGAATTCTTAAGGCTTTGTTTGTGAAGGAACTTAGGAATCTGTAAAGCATCAGGAAAAGGAGCACTTATTCAAATGTTAAAATGTTATGCCAGTTTAGTTCTGCATCTAGGCACAACTTGAATTCTCAGTTTTAAGCCAGATTTAATCTATCAATAACTACAATAACTATATTCTTATCTGGAATTCCTCCCTCTACACCCCCCCCCCCCACCCTCCATTAAAAGTATTGGACACTCGTGGTTCTGCTTAGTGTTTCTGGTTTTTTACTCTCGAGTCTCTCCTGCAAAACAATATCTTAGGCCACCATCTGCTCTCACCAAACCTTTCAGCTGGATCTCCAGTTCTGCTTAATCACAGGTTTATTTCCACTCTACTTAAGAATTATTATGATTTTTTTGTTCTTTAGTATTTTCAATAAATTCTCTACTCTTTTGCAAGGCAATTTATAATAGGCCATAATTAAAAGCAATATAAATATGATTTCTTTTGAAGGTCTGTGGAACCTTTTCTAAAGATCTGTGGCAGTGAGCAATTACATAGGGAATGATCTGTGAACTCTGGGAAATAACTTGAGATACATGAGTAAAGAAAATTTTCCAATTCAAATATAAATAAACTTTTTGATGTTTCTTGTGGCCTAAAATATTTTATTTTTCTTCAATGACTCGACTAAATACTATTTTTGTCTGCGGCAGAAAACTACTGTTTTCATAACTTCTTTTAAGTGAGAATAGTTGTATTTATTCATTGTACTCTGCATTTGCTTTGTTCATCTGAGAATCCTGCAGTTTTGTATGATGACGAGATCCCTTTAAAAGAGAACAATCTGACAGTTTCAAGAGACATGACTCTCTTAACCAAATAGCAGCAAATACTGTTTTCAGTCCAGATTCACTTTAATCAATCTTCCTCTTATTATCAAGAGACAGCAAATCAGACAGAGCTAAAAGACCTATGGCAGATGCTCGTTGATTGTTGTGACATGCAGCTTGCTGGCTTGGGAAAAGTGCAGCATCATGGTTCAGTCTGGATGACTTGTCAGAAATGAAAATCAAGAGTCACAGCATCTTGCTAAACTAAATAAGGTTACAGGAAACTTACCAGCCAGAACTGCTTCATTTCACTTCAGTGTATGAAATCCATTGTACTGTGAGGACATGTCATTATCTAAATCACCATGGAGAAACAATATAAATATTGGCTACCCTCAGTACTGCTAAGGAGACACAGATTCATGATCTTGTTGCTGAAATCTTACAGTCTCTTATTACAGATTTCACGTAATCGGGACCAAAAGTTTCATGCTAAGGAGTCAAGCTCTGCTGGCAGTCATTTGGCTTTCATATCCAAGTCTCTTGCTTGATTCAATATTGTGTTTTTCTGAGAACTGTGGTGGGAGATTAAAAGCCTGTCTTTGCTGCTTTGTTCAGCTGACAAATGAGAATTGCTGATGAATAAATCTGGGAGAGTTGCAGCAAAATAAATGGTAAGCTTGTTGGGATCTTCTCCTCTTTGGCAAGATCATAAACTTGAGAAGATTAATTGCCATCAAGGAAAGCTCCCCTAGTAAGTTTTAGGAGATGCAATTAATTACAAGTGTTTCACAGATTTAAAGGCAGCTTGGGAAGGGGGATTTGATAGATTGAGAGAGTTCAACTTGAATTCTATGTAAGGTTCCTGATGTCATTGTTTGTGGCTTTTTAATTTGTTTTGAGGGGGTTTTTGTTTATTATGAAGTAAAGATTTACATATGTGAAAAATACTTTTTTTGAAAGGGCATATGACAATTTTAGCATCTCTTTGGCATCACCCATTCTTTCAACTGTTCTTTCTACTTCTATATAAGTCACTTTGTGGTGTCTCCAGCATTAAGCAGACATTTTGCATTATTTTTTCTCAATGAGAGACTGAGATAGGTGATTTTGAATCGAACATGTTGTAGTGGTTGGTTTAAACAAAAAGAGGATTGAAAGGATCGTCAATCAGCACTTTTAAATGTTATTAACAAACAGTTTTTTTAATGTACATGTTAAATAAATAGTGTTCAGGCAAAGTCTTCATCTTCTAACATTTTTAGAAGGAAACTACTTCGTTTTAAAATAGTCATATGTGGAAATGCAGTAAAACATTCTTACAAGTTAGTAATAACCAGGAATGTGATGAGGAGTGGACTTAAGCCAAACCACAAATGAGTTCTCCATTCATTACTGTGGAGCAATGATAAATAGCTTCTTCAACTTCTCACTGTCATTTGGTATATTTACAATATACAGAATGTATATTATATACATTAGATTTGATATATTCCTTCTGCTTAATTTTTTCTCCTCTGAAGTTTCCTGCCTTTATGGTTTCCAGTGTTTCAGTAGCTGTTTTCTATCCCTGTTAATATAAGTGTTGGTTACAGTTTTAAGCTGCAGTGTGAATCAGTCCTGATTTGTGTAATGCAGATGAAAGAGCTATATTTTAAATGTGTTTTCTCACATTGGACCTTATTATCATGCTTTGAAAAAATTTACTTCTGGTAAAGTCTTTTGCATTAGACACCCACTGTCACTGTGAATATTCATGACCTCTATTTCCTTTTTTGCCTTGGTCCTTTTTCCAATATAAAAAGAGGACCAGCAATATGTCAGTTATTGGCCCATGGGTAGGTTTAGCTAAGGCCTGTGTTCTAATATTTTTAAACTAATAATAGGCCCAAACTGATTTTTCTTTCTTTGGCTTAAACATTTATTTGAGAACATGAATGAAATGTGAGAATATAAATAAGAATGCCAGTATTCAGATTCGATGCTTTCCTGTCCACTATCTTCCGTTATGTCACTGAAATTGATGGTCATTCACTGACACCATGTCTGTCTGTGATAATTCTATTTATCTAAATACAAGTTTAAATCTCTCAGTGTATTTACACTTCCAGCAGCTAAAATGTTTGCAGGCAACCACCACAGAGAGTTAAAGTTACTAATGAATATGCTAATACTAACGAAACTGTTTGATACTTTTTTTATTTGTATGGAAAATTATGTATAAAGATTAACTTTGTCTTACGTTTGCTGCTCTTGTGTTCATTATATGAGATAAAGAAGAGGAAAAGTGGAAAGGCAAGGTGATAAGAGGAGGCATCTTTTATTTGATTACAATAGTATTGGGGTAATGATCCTTTTTCTGATGCCTAAATTTTTGCTCTGGACAGAACAAAACAATTTATTAAATTTAAATCTAGACAAACAGTGAAATAATAATGAAAGCTACAAAATTGATATTATTTACAGACAATACGTTTGCTTATTTATATTCTACATTTTTCTTGCAATTTTGTCAATATTAACAATTTTATACAGCATTTCAAGCTTCACATGCCCAGGGCAGCTGAGGAACCTCTTTATTTCTATGGTAGAATGTGTCTGTGTGCCTGTGTTGCAAACAGTCTGTACCTTTGTAGTTTCTGTCTGTGTAATGATTTACACCACCATCATCAGGAGCTTTGGGCTTGGATTTCTCTCAGCTCATTATAACTAGTCTCTTGTGCAAGGCTTTTAAAATGAATTTGCTCACGTTTCCTCCTCAAACTTACACTCTTTCTAGCAATTCCGGCCTGTGAATTTAAAAGGATGCTAAACCTTAAGAAATTAAAATAATCCTTTACTTCTATTCCTCTATTTCTTTTGTGTGCATCTCTTCTTAGAGACAAGATATTTACATGGGGTTTTCTAAACTTATCCTTAGAAGAGAGGGGAATGCCCATATTTAATGTGACTTTAACGACTTTTTTCTTGTAGTATTCCTGTTGGATGAGAATGTTCTTAGTCTCAAAGTATAAAGGGTCTTGGGTTACTTATGGACATTTTGTGCCTGCACATCTTTTTTGAATTACACTTTCATTTGGGTTTTTGAAAAAAGATGCCTCTCTCCTTTTTAAGGAATGAATTGCAGTTTTTGTGACAGGTTTTGCTTTTTTCCTGTCTTATCAATTTCACTTTGACATATGTACATCTTTGGGACTTTTTAAAATTATCATTAAAATACCAAAATGAAATTCAAAAGGTTGTGAGAGTTTTATAACAATTTCTAAGGAGTTCTGTTTTGACCATTAAAAACTCCAGTCACATCTGAAAACTAGGGCCAACAGATGACAAATAATTTTTAGTTGGAACACCAGCTCTTTCTGGAACACAGTGTGTTTGATTTTAGACTCTGGCCTGGTGACTTGGCTTTTCTTTCAGAAATGCCAGTGCTCCAAATTTACAGTTTTATGTAACTCACTCCTGTGCAATGAACCATGTATGTTTACGGTTTTTCCTTCTCTTCTTTTCCTCTTTTACTGAGGTGTAAAAGGAAAAGCATGTTGTATGTATTTATGCTGTGTATTAATACATGTAGGTTATTCCTTGGAATAGGAATAAAATGCAGCATTCCAAGCATAATAGAGAAACAATTGCTACAGATCATTACTTGATGATGTGATATATTAGTATAATGAATACTAATACATTTTCCTACTGAAGATTTTCCTGAAAGCTGGTTATGAATCAAATCATGCAGAACAGTGATGAAGCATAATAGTAAAATTGTTCAGATGTAGGTGGAACATTCTTGCAAGCAGAATTTCATCCTGACCCTGGGGAGGCGGGATGGGGAAGAGGTTTCAGATCATTAAAACTGGTCAGACTGTAGAACAGTTATCAGGTGAATATATTTGGTAGTAAAATAATTGGGAAAGCTCATTTGGTGTTTACCTATTGGAGTTCCTGCAGAGTCACTGTACCGGCCAAAGGTACTGGGATTCCCAGCACGGCTGGGGGTGCAGCAAGGGAAGGGGATTGACCTTTAACCAGTGGAGACAGGAACATGGAAGGGACAGCAATACCATTTGTGGTTTGTGTTGGCAAGGAAGAAATACAGTAACTATTCACAACAGAACATGTATTTCCCCCTGCTTCACTGAAAATTGAAGAGGTGTTTTGAAGCCCATGTACATCGGCTCTTCTGGGGAAGGATGAGGGAAAAAATAAGAGTGTTACCGCCACTGAAATGCACATTTCTATAAAAAAACAGTTTATAATGATTCATCTGAATGCACACTGTTCTGCAGAAGAGGCAGGGTCAATTAGTTTCAAGGTGCTGTGTCACTGCTTACAGAGCTCTGCTGAAATAGCTGTAGTTCTCACAGGCCCTCCCTAGTTCAAGGGGACCTTGATACATACTTACAAATTGTGTACATTGTAAAGAGAATTATTACAACAACCCAATTTCAGTGATTTCTTACTGTGGTGTTCAGTCTTTGAAACTGCAGATTAAGAAAAATTTATTTTTGTATATTCGGAGAAATTCTATATAGCGTTCATATATCAAATATCCTTTTAAATGAAAATGCTTGTAAAATACAATTGTGGCATATTTTTTTAAAGTAGTTCGGCAGGAAGATTAATTTTCCAACTGTAATAAAAAAATTATTAGTTTAGTTTAGTATAAATAGTAGACTCTCCTTTAAAATATGAAACAGCGAATGAGAACTAATACTGCCATTTATGCAAGTCTTTCTCTGCAGGGATGCTCTTAATATACATTGTGTATTATTTCTAGAGGTTTTTTTTAGCATCGGCTAAATATAATGATAATTCTGCATCTGTATAAAAGTTTTTACGAAGATATAACCTTTATAAATATATTATTCTTTAAAACACCAAAAGGTCAAAACATCTCTGAAGCACTGTACGGTGGTGCCCTGCATCAAGACAATGCAAGTCTCGTAATACTGTGAATATTTACTGAGATGCTAATTGTGCTCTCTGAATTGTCCCCTGAAGAATAATTTTACTTCATCTGTAAAATTAAGACTAAGAGTGTATATCATAGGAACCTCAGAGACTTCCCACTGATTTCAGTGCCTAGGGGAAAGTTAACAGACTTTGAAGAGATTTTAATTTAGGGAAGTGTTTGGGTGGTGACTGCAACTTCAGAGACAGAAGGCTTGATCCAGAGCTCTATTGAATACAGT
Organism: Coloeus monedula; assembly: GCF_965178545.1. Taxonomy (NCBI): domain Eukaryota; kingdom Metazoa; phylum Chordata; class Aves; order Passeriformes; family Corvidae; genus Coloeus; species Coloeus monedula. The sequence goes on along the minus strand of NC_138795.1, from coordinate 12,004,955 downwards.
GGAGACCTTGAAATGAAATTCGGATCTGTGAGTGTTCCTGTTTCCTAGAATTCCCAGGCTTGTAAAGGGCTACAGAAATTTCAGGCTGTTAAATGTCTACAATTTATTTTATTTTATTTTTAAATATTGAAATGAGAACGTCCAGGTCATTCATAAAACATAAATGCCCCATCTTCTTTGTGTTCTCACTGCTGTTACTAAGTTTATACGAGATGTTCAGTACTGTAAAAATAAATAAATCTACTTATGGAAATGCTGAACAGAAATGTTTTCCTTTAGGAACAGTCACAATGAATACATCTGTATTTGCATTGTCATTTTTTTGCATATATATGCCATCTGTTTCAATGCAAACTGTTTGTTTGTTTGTTTTTTCTAATTATAGGACTATACCTTGACAATGTACTTCCAGCAAGCGTGGAGGGATAAGAGGCTGTCCTATAATGTAATACCTCTAAACCTCACTCTGGACAACAGAGTAGCTGATCAGCTCTGGGTGCCCGATACCTATTTCCTGAATGACAAGAAGTCATTTGTTCATGGTGTCACTGTGAAGAACAGAATGATTCGTTTGCATCCAGATGGAACAGTCCTTTATGGACTCAGGTCAGTATGAACCATTTCTAACTCTTTTGTCTCTTAATTCAAAACTATGATTAAAAAGCTAAAAATAAAAATAAAAACCATTCCTTGCCTTTTTTTTTTTAATGTTTTTCTTTTTATTGCTGTATTCTATATAACTGATGATATTCCAGGAAAAAAAAATGAAGTATTCTAAGATTGGATAAATTTTTTTTTTAATACAAATTTTGGAGATAAAGTGCCATTTTTAGTACAGTTCAGAGACTTGTATTAAGAACAGATAAGACTGTAAATATTACTTGAAATACTCATTCTGGATTAAAACCCTGGTTTAGAACTGCTTCTTCAAAGGAATTGAAATATGAAATACAAAATGAGGATTTGCAGAAAAAACAGAAAATGTATATGACAGCTGAATTGATAGTTTAACTGATATGTTTTAAAAATATTTTTGATTGAATATTAGATTGCTTTGTATGATACCCAGATGAATCAGCTTTCTGAGTTTCACTTAGATGAGGTATGACTTGAAATGTTTTTCAGCCTGTTGTTGTTGTTGTGTATGACTGTATGTAGAGGGGTGACTGGGAAAATCAACAAAACGTCTTCACCCTTGAGAAGTTAGGAAAATGGGGAAATTGTCTGTTTAGTGATGTTAACAGGATAAATAATTGCTGAGAAATTGATTTTAAAATGTAGCTGCAAAAGACTGACAATGCAATGTGGGTAGGTAACAAAAGAGCAGGAAAGCATTGTCTGGGTTAACAATAGAAAATGCTGCAGAGCTGGGTATTGTATTTACCAATGTTTGTTGTGTCCAATTATGTTTTCTGTGGGAGCAGTTCAGGCTCTGGCACTATGGCTGGGAGCAAGTCTGGAGTTTTTGTGTTTGTTCAATGAAGCAACAGATACTTGGTTCCTTGAAAAGCAGTTGTAGTTTAAAGTGAAATATAAACCAACTACAAAACCCACCTTTATATTAATGGAGTGAGAGCGACCATAACAATGGTTTTGGTGTAGTTTCCAATTTAAGATTCTGAAATCATAATGTTTGTTACTATCTTCTAAAATAAATCAGAAATAAATATCAGGTTTAATGTCTTCAATAATGCTAGCTTTTTATTGCTATTTCTGGCATTTTTATTCTGACTACTTAACCATCTGTAATAATTTCTTTTTTTTTTAAAGGTTGGTAAACAGTAAGTAGAGCTCACAAAAAATTGTCCATAGAAGAATCAAGTAAAAGAAATTTTTGTTTTCTGGGAGTTTCTTCTTGTTCATCTGTTTTTCAAAAACTTAAAACCTTTCATGAAATATACTTTATTTAAGGTTTTGAGGGTTTTGTTTGTTTCTTTTTTTTGAGATGAACTGGTGGTGGTACTGTTTCATTGTTTTGGGTGAAACCTTTGTTCCTCTTCATTCAGCATAAATAGCAAATCAGTTTTAATGTCTTTTACAAGATGCAATAAAATGAAATGGTTTCTGTTTTTTACTTAAAACTGTTTAACGTAATTCGAGGAATCATTATTAATGCTTTGAGCCTTTATTTTCCAGAGTTATTTTCTTCAATACTTACAATCACAATATGGTTTTAGATATAGTTTTAGATTAATTCTAAAATGGGATATTTTTTTATTGTAGGACTTGTGCACAGCCCAGAGTTAAAGGCATTTAGACAGCTTTTTTTCCTAGGTAAAAAATTTCACTTTAGGAAACAATTTTCTAGTATTTGGGTATATGTAGCAATCTCACATTTGAGATTATCAATTCTTACATCTGAGACTCTGCTTGGTGCATTTCAAGTGTTCTCTTTGCCCTGTGAGCTGGCACAAGATGAATGATGGATGTGAATTCTGCCATTGTTCTGTTGCTGTGCTGGAATGAATTGTAACTTAGAGCAGGGGCAGGACGATTGTCACCCTGTACTGGCCTAGCCAGCGCTAAGACTGGGGACTGCAATTGCCTTCACTCCTTTGGCAACTGTGTACTTGAACAGCACAGAGGGGGAGGACACCTCTGGTTCTTGTGTGTTTTGTGGTAGAGACTATGGAACATAACAGATAGCTAATAGGGGACAAGGCAAGAAAAACCCTTCTTATATGTCCTAATTCTTAATGAACCATGGACAAGTCTTGTGAAATGTAGAATCAATTCCTCCTCCTCAGACTCAGCTCAGTAGGTGTCAGAAAGGCTTTCTCGCTAAAATGTCTTTCAAACGCTGGGCTGGATGGGGAAGATGCACTGGTGGTAATACAACAGGATTATATGAGTGCCATATTCTGCTTTTGGCTTTGCTGGACCAAGTAGCAATCAATGATCTCGTTCTAATACTAATGTTTTAGTTTTATAGCCTTAAGTAGCTTTATCTATCTATTTCATCTAAATTCAACTCAGAGTTAATGTTATTTCCACAGTAGTGGAAATAATTTCCACAGTGTCCACAGTAGTGATATATTTAATGCCTGCTTATTAGTAATTTCTGCATACCATTAAAAATACCTGCTTAGTTGTATTTCTCACATATCTAAAACCCCATGTACACTATTATTCTGAAAATTAATACTGTTCTTGCTGTGTTAATTTACTTTAGCTTATACTTACAGTCACATATTCTTACTTTGGGATGCATTTTTCTAAAGTGAGATTCCTTTAAGTGTCAGTCTGAATTTTTTTCATCTCCCCATACATCTATTTATAAACATTATCACATGCACACACATATAAAATTTGCTGTGAATTTGGTTGCATTTACCTTGATTGCTGTAATCAAATTCATTGAACTGCAAGTGATCTTATCAGTATAAATGTAACCATCCCTTTCTTTTGTGTCCCTATAGTTGAATTTCTATTTCATGCAGCAAGCAGTGATCCCTTAACATTGTCCTTTTTGGTTTTGTGAGCAGAACCCATACATGGTGCGCATGTCACATCCAATTAGATTTGACACTGGGAGGTTAAATTTCAGGAAGGACTAGGAGGCAGTTTAGTGAGCACCTGGATCATGCTGTCACTAAAAGAGGGGAGGAGAGAGGGAAGGGAAAAAAAGAAAAAGGGCTAATAATGAAAGGAGACAAAGGGCTGGTGTGTTGTCCTCATAGCCTGCCTTTTTCACTGCTACAGGGCATTAGTTAAGGGCATAACTAAATTCTTGACCTTTTTTATACAGAGAACGTGACATGGTGGTTGCTTTTAAGTTAAGAAGGACTTTTATTTCTGATGGATAGCTGCCAGCTATTTATGTTTTGGGAAAATTGGGGGTTTTGTATTTTTTTCATATTCCATCTGGCAAGAAAATTATTCATTGCTGCCAAGACCAGGACATTCAATAGATTATATACTTAAATCATCTAAATGGTAGAAAATTGTAAACATATAGTCTTAAATGAAGAGTCATTACGGGAAAAATCACTATGTTGGAAGTTAAGATGACTTGCAAGAAGATATTAATGATTTGACCACATATTTAGAACAGTAAATTTAGACATTCACATCTAGGATAGCAGATAGTTTACAGTAGTTTGAGCAAAGCTTAAATAAGATAAGCAGTCAAAACTGAGGAAAATATATGGCTTTAACTAAATTTCTCTGTGTTAAAATATCTGGTTTATTAAATACATTTAGCAGAAATGGGTGCTACAGTAGATGAGATTTGTTATTTCTTACATTTATTTTTACATATATAAATACATATATAAAAAATTTCCCCTGACTTTGGACATAAAGCCTGTTCTAAAATGTCGATCAAAAGTTCAGCTGTCTTCTGCTTTCTTCTGCATAAGCCTGGGGAAGAATCATTTCTCTGATTTTTGTGGCCTCTGAAAGCACCAAGTTTTTTTAATTTTTTCCAGGGATTGGAATGCAAGATTTGAGAAGGGTGACAAGTTAAGATCCTTCTATTTGCCAATTTTGAATTGCTGCTTTTTGTGTAACTACATTATGGTGTCTTTCTGGAACTCACCTCTTTACTGGGAGAGAGTCTTGGGATGCTATGTGTCAGAGTCAGGAGAAAATTTAGAATACAAGGATTAAACGTAGTTGAAGAAGTGGCTTAAGACCAATACGTTTTGTGTGGTTTTGCACCACTACCATGCTGTTTACAGAGATATTGACTCTTGCATACATTTCTCCCAACATTCCTCACAAGAGAACTCGGTGACAGTGGGTAGAGAACTGATAATTACATGCCCAAGAGCATTTTATACTTTTGTATCTCTTCAGTAGGATGGTTTTCTGCTTTTTGTAAATGAAGTTTGTGGGTGTTTTTTACAGAAAAATAGAATATATATGGAATTCCTGATAGGAACCATGTTCTGTGAGGTAACGATGTTGCTGTCCTTTTTAGCCAAAAGGAAAACAAAAGGAAGTAGAACAGAGGAGTGTTTTTCAGAAATTAAAGGCTTTTCCCATTTGAAAGCCCAACAGTTTTACTTGCCAAGATTCATCTAAGGCATTACCAACTATGAGTCTCCAACTCAGCTAGCAGTAATTCCTATTTGACTGATGGAACACAGTAATCTCCCACAAATGAGAGAATTATGTGTATGATGGCCTTGCTTTGTTCTCTACTCAGTGCTACCAGCATTGAGTCACATGAATCCTAAACAGTCCTGGATGCCTGTATTTTGTGTTGTCTCAGCTGTGCCTTCTACTGTCTGCTCACTCAGTTTCAGCTACTTGGAAATTTTCACTTCTGCAAGTAAAATCGATTCTCCCACATTTTGCTCTGGTAAAACAACATTGGGCATTTTTGTTGTATAGTTAGACTTCTTCAGCAGTTTAACTCCTCATTGGCAGCTTATTGTCTATGAAATCTGATGGGCAATTTTAAAAGCAATTGCTTTGCAAATATCTTCTTTTCTCAGACCATATTCCTTGAGAGGTGAGTTGTTCACACCCGCTACCTTTCAGTAAGACATTTGATCTTTATTTTGCTACTTTTTGCTTTTTTCTGGGTTTTTTTTGTTGGGGTTTTTTGTTTGTTTGGGGGGGATTTGTTTTGGGGTTTGTTTTGGTATGGGGGTTTGAGGGGGTTGTTTTTGTTTGGGTTTGGGTTTGGTTTTGTTGGTTTTGGGGTTTTTTTTCTGATAGGGCTTAATTTTAATTAAATTCTAAGCATAATTTGGAGGTAAAGCTCCATTTTTCAGTTTTAAAATCAAACAGTCATTTGTACTAGCTGGAACTCTGGAAGTGTTCAAGCCCAGGTTGGATGGGGGCTTGAGCAACCTGGTGGGAGGTGTCTCTGCCCATGGCAGGGGGTTTGGGACTGGATGGGCTTTAAGATACATTTCAACCCCTTAAAATCTTGTGATTTTGTGAATAAATAATATGTCTTTGGACTGCCTACAATATTTCAAATATACTTGTTACTCCGAAATGTCTTCTGCAAGAAAGAAACAGATCTGTCCTACCTTTTTGCTGCAAAATTGTATTTCCAGAAGCTGGACAGAAGGTGTTTAAGAATTTTTAATGCCCATTCATGGTAAGCAAAAAATGTTCTCAAAATCTTTGTCACTTTGGGGATTTCAGAAGAGATAAAAAGAACCTGGACTTCTTTTCTGGGGAGAAGATATTATTTTGGATGCTGTTCTTTATCATGATACCTGTCAAGGTGGCAGGTGTTTCTGGTTCCATCACATTCGTGCCTCTCTTGGCTGTGCAGCCCTTCATTCCAACTGGGGCCTTGTCCAGCCTCAGGGAGGAAGAGGAAATAAACATAATGAGGTACGCTGTGGCATGAAAAGCACCAATAGCATCTCAAAGTACTGTTGCCATTTGTTAAAACAAATAAGTAAATATTATGCATTATCTTTATTAGGATGTCTGAAGTGTCAGTAGCTTTCTGTTGGTCCAATTAAAAAAAAAGTTTCTTAATTTTGGTTATCACTTCTTGTGATATAATACTAAATTTCTTTAAATGACAATAGGGCATATATAGGCATTGCAAAGAGGAAGTAAAAAGTAATTTTTATAAGTCTTGTTTGAACATGAGAATATCAGTCTGGGAAGAAGCATTTCCACTGTTTTAAGTGGGTAATTTTTTTGTGCTGGTGCTGACAGCTAAAGATGCAATTACTGACTTTTCCTTTGCCAACACTTTCCAAGCCGATTCATAGTCTGACATGCAGTTGTTTACTTTTGCACAAGAAATGAGGTGAATTCGATTTCTGTGTCCAGATTTTCAAGGCCGTTAGTATACATAGACGTGTAAGAACCCTTAAATCTTGTATGCAGGTGGTCAAAGCAAGAACTTTTTGAAAACTTGTAGAAATAAATGCAAACATAGTAAAATATCATTTCATACTGAAGTCATGTAGCTGTTGTGAAGACTTGAAAAAAATTGAGTACTGTACAATTATGTAGAATTTCAAGTACAAAGAATTTCTGCATTAAGAAGTAAGCATTACCACAACAAATCTCATTATTTGGAAATACTGGAGCAGGATAAGTCTGATCACAGCTCTTTTCTTGCACATTCAATATAGATCCAGCATAAGGAAAGGAACTTGAATCCCAATGTGTTGCTTAAATGAAATAATTGTTGTTTTAAATAAACAAGGTATCAGTTCTGGCCCAAGGTGTGGGCCAGATGCTATTTTCCTTTCTAATGCAAATAGTTCTTTTCTAGGTTCCAAGGAATAAAGCAGAGAAATACAACTACTGTTATTTCTAATAACACTGTTCCTGTGAGCTGTAGATTTGGACATGAAGCAAATCATCCAGTTTCTCTGCTCAGTTATTCCACTTGGTAAATTGGAATGCTAAAACCTACCTTCTCACAGGGGTGTTGTGAAGATTAATTAATTAGTTTGTAAAGTGCTTGGGTCCCATAAAACACTACATAAGTGCCAAGCATTATTGTGAAGAATTATAAAATGCCAGCCCTCATGTGCACCTTGGGATGGCCAGGTTATAGATACAAATCTGCTTCATTTTCTCAGAATCATATTGTTCCACTTTTCCTACATAGCAGCCCATTCACAAAATGAGCCAATTAAGGAAAGATGCAATTTCTGGAAAAAAAAAGGAAATCATTGACTCTCATAAATATCTCTTTTCAATTAAGGACTCATAGATTATATATGCATTTTTCTGTAGGATTTGGAATGGCATCCTCATTCATCCTCAGCAGCAGGGACAGTAGCTGTGTTTTAAATATCTCCCCTATCTGAAAGAAAACAAAGATATCTTTCTATTTCAATCCCTTTATTAGATTTTAAGTATAAGTATTCAGAAGGGTCTTTTGCTTTTACTTTTTTATTAAGTGCCTGTTAAGTCATTAATATGTGAGTAATTAGTTCAATTAAGCTTAATAAGAAAAAAAACTTAAGTCACAGGAATCCTTTCTATTAAAAGCCCTATTATCCAAAATTATTGCATTGCAATGAAGTGAAAAAAAGTCTGAGTTCTATTTGCCTAACAGACAGACTGTGGCATTTAGTCTGCGTTAGTAAGAAAGTCTCCATCAGCTACAGAACCATGAAATAGTTCAAGTTGCTCTAAGGGTATTTCATATTCCAAAAACAAATAGAAGTCATCAAAAATTTAATCTTAAATTTTAATAATTTATATAATTTAGTATTACAGCAATCTATCATTTCTCTTCCACAATGTCTTTGATCTATGATTTGAGTTGATGATCCTGAGAAGGGAGATTTTCCCATTGGAAGGACATACATAAAATCTCAGAATGCTCTGATCAAGACTCAGCTAATGGGATGGATGCTAAATGTGTGCATACAAACACGTGTTTAAATATATGATATCTATTTGATAAATAAAACCAATATATTTGTATATGTATAAATTCCACTTGTGCATATTGGAGTTTTTTTACTAAAATTGGTAAAATCTGAGATGGATCTCAGAAGTAAGAGCAGGATTGGGGGCCTTGCATGTGTAAGAAAAATAAAAGTTAGGACACTGTAGAACTAATAATACCTCTTGTGGGTCATGCACAATCACTTTCTAGTTCTTCTTGTGATTGTACAGATGAAACTTTTCTTACACACTTTTAATGTAAGACATTGTAGAATACTATTTATTGAGTGAAAGAATACGTTTTTTTCCCTACCAAGTGTCTTATCTGAAGGTGCAAGTACTTGGATTTAGTTTTTATTCTAGTTAAATATCTAGTTTGGGTGATTTTTTTTTCTCCAAAAAAACCCATTTCCTTTATGTTTTAATGCATTTTCTGGGAAGATAATTGCTGATTTGTTCACCCACTGTTTTATTCTACTTTGTTATTGAACTTTACAGAATGGTAAAATGGTTTCTGAGAAATAAGAATTGCCTAAACTCCTCAAGTGTAAGGGGCTTGTTGGGGTTTTTTTTCATTGCATTTCCTGGCTCTATTTCTTTATTTCTCTGAAAATTGAAATTTCTTGTGGTCTTCAATGTGCAAAGTAACTGAAGAGAGCTTTTCGTGGAACAGTATTCAGTCCTGCTTAGAAGGAGAGAAACTAGGATAAGATATAAGAAATTCTGGGGATTTGTGCTTCCAGGTATGTTCTCCAGACTCAGGATGTGTGTAAGCTTCTGCAGAAGAGCACTTTAAAGCTGTGCCTGTCACTGATTTTTAGACCATAATGCAGATATTTCTACTTGCTGTTCAGTAAGTAGAAATAAGACTAGATTTTTTTTCTCCTCTAAATCATTTGTGTAAGATCATATTTTTTTGCAGCAGCAGCTTTTTTTTGTTCCTGTATAGTCAGTCATTCCTAGAACATTTGCTGCTTCTGCTAGTCTAGAACCATCTGAAAAGACAGAGAATAGAAAATGTTTGGAAAACACTTTTTTTAAATTTATATGAATGTGCCATCTGTACGAGCAGATGGCTAGAATGTCTCAGGGCCAGGAGGAGACTGTGAGATCAAATCACAAGGAAAGAACTACATGAGGCATGTTCCTTGTGTCAGAACAAAAAGGACCTCAGGAATCACCTCACTGACGTGACCTGGAAACTGTTCCCTCAGAAACTGCTGTTTCAGTAGCAGAAAGTGTTTCAAGGTGGTGTAATCAATACAGGAAGGATCCCCAGCACTTGTATTCTGAGAACATGATCTTTTCTGGCAGTTGTTCAGAAACAAGCAAATCTTCAGGACCCTAAATTATTCTCACATATGGGCTGTAAGTCCACATTCAGCATTTCACAGGGAGAGTTTGCCAGAGTGCCTTATCCTACTTGGCTTCTGAACTGAGAAGTCATTGTTTTCTCCATCTTTATGTGGTACAGTGTGTCGTTTTTGAGAAAACTCTTTTTTAAAAAAACTGCAGTAATTGCAGAATATTGAATATGTATGACATCCTCTAACAGCTTACCATATCTTTTTTTGTGTTGGCTGCTGCTGACACATCTGCACATCACTGAAATCCTTCCAGGGATGGTGATTCCACCTCTTTAGGGCAGCTTATTACAATGCTTAACAGCCCTTACAGTGAAAAGTTTTTCCTAATATGCAATCTACACCTCTCCTAGTTCAACCTGAGGCTGTTTACTCTTGTCCTTTGCTTGTTACTTGGTAGAAGAGAATGACCCTCACCTGGCTTCGACTCCCTGCCTGGGAGTTGCAGAGAGTGAGAAGGTCTCCACTGAGACTCCTTTTCTCCAGGCTGAGTCCCCCCCAGATCCCTCAGCTGCTGCACATAAGGCACAGGCTCCAAACCCTGTCCCAGGTCCATTGCCCTTCTCTGGACTTGCTCCAAAATCTCAATGTTTTCCTTGCAGGGAGGGGTCCTGACCTGAGCCCTGCAGTTGTGCCAGTCATCCCATTGTTTTTCCACAATGGCAACTATATCATAGTTTTCCTGCTGCAGAATGGTCCCTGCTCCTCCTGTGTGTTGCCCAAAAATATACTTACATCTTATGGGTATGTTTTCATTTACCAATAGATATCTGTCCCAGGACTATTTTTTAAAACGCTGACATTTTAAAATTGCTCCAAAAATTGATCTTGAAAAGAGAAAGGCATGTGAAAGGCATATGAAAGCATATGACCTTTTAATGTGGAAAAAAATCTCCTTTTCCCAAAGCCCTTTGCAGGGTTGTAAAGCCACTGGGGATTATAAAGCTAACATTTATTTAGAAAATGTAGTTATAGACCTTAACAATCCCTGCAAGACTAAGATATCTTTACTGTAGAAGGTGTTGCATGCCAGCTTTTTTCCTATTTAAAGTGGTAATGGAAATTTTATTCAGTATCTATTGAAAAGTTATGGTGCATTCTCTTCGGTGTCAGAATGGAGGAAAACAAGGGATGTGTAACTGTTGGAGAAACACTTTGAGATCTCAGTTTAATTTGCATTAATGGAAACTGGAACAGTAGGGTTAGGACCAAGTGGTCCAGCATTGGCTGGCCACTGGTCCAACCATTTGGCTGGCTTCTCTCTTAGGGATCACAACTTTTCTGATCTACTTCAGTGTGTTGTTTCTGTCAGTGCAGAACCTATCCCCATTTGGAGATATCTGAGTAAGTATCAGAAATGTTGGAGCTAGAAGGAAAAAGTTCTTTATCACAATGTTGACATCCACAAATTCTGTCCTCTCTTTTTGTCCATTGCTATTCTGACTTTCTTTGTTGTGCAGGTTTTTACAGCAGTTGTTATTGGTAGAAATACTAGCAAAAATTAGCTATCAATAATAGATCTTTGTGTAGTTTGGGGGCTTTTTAACTTAATAACAAGATGTGCGCTTTAGAATAATAGTCTTGTACCTTAACAAGGCAATATGGCTGATACTACATAGGAAGAAACACAACAAAATTTGGAATGCTTCTGCTGATGTGGGAAACCAAGAAAACATTAATTTACTGTAATCATAAAGCTTGTTACAATCGACCTCATAGATAGTTTTACTGAAATATTACAAATTTCAGGCAATGAAAACTACTTGGAAGAACTTAGAAATCCCTTGAACTCAGCTGACTACAGGACATTTTTTTGTGGTCAGCTGAGGAGGTAAATTATTGTTAGACCTTGCTGATAAGCTCTATCCTTTCAGGGAGATATCATCACCTGTGTTTTCATCTTGTCATTTACTCTCTGGAAGATGGCTCATATGTACTCCATTTGGTTCTCTCTGTAAAAAGCAGACATGACCATCATTGCACGAGATGGAAAATAAGACAAAGGCAAGGAGGCAAATACTGAATATCCATCCTTCTCTCCTTCTATTTTTCATTACACTCAACAGGAGCTTATTCCATAGTTCCATCCCAGGATATATCTTACTCTTGGCAAACAACTGAGAGTAAAGCACTGTGCATCTTTAAACACCAGCCTGTGGGCTGCTTCTGCAAGGGGGTCTCCAAAGCACATATAGTTGGAATGTACAAATATTACATTATGGTTATCCTGAAATGCCTTTGAATATTGTTTCACAGCATTAGTGTTGCTGGAGAAATGGCATGTACAACAGAGAGGACTTTTGCTGCTGTTGGATTTTTAAAGAGGTGGTAGCCATAAGAAAGATATGCCATTAGTCATTTTCATGTAACTTTGCTATGCCTTCCAGAAATACATTCAAGAGCTGCAATATTTATATGAAAAAGAATTTTCTAAGGACACTGCTGTGTGTTAAAGAAACATCCACCCCTTCTCCCAACCAAACAGAGTAGTTTATTTCTTTTTGAAGAAAGAGATACTGAAGATATACTCAAGATTATTACTTTTTCATAGCCTTCTGTCTTCATCTTCTAATGCAAGTTTCTTTTATGTTATAGAGAAGTTGCAGTATAATTTCAAGTCAATTATTTGCACATTATTAAAACTGAAGGATATGGATAAAATGTTGAATGCTAGTGTTCAGGAAGGTGTTCTTATTTTGCAGTTATATATGTCTGTAATAATACAAATACAAAATACTTAACCTGGCTTTGAAGGGTCCTGGAGTAATTTCCAGATGCATATACTGCAGTATATATAATTTAGTTACCTTAAAAAACAACAACAGCAACAACAAAATCTACCTGGAAAATCTGAGGAGGCAAGTTACAATTCTAGAAGAAATGAAAATCTGATCTAGAAGAAATGAAAATCTGATTGTTTGAGACTACAAAAATCTTTATAGACAAGGATTAGGAAGAAACCTTTCCCCTGCACAGGTGGTTCTGTAGGTTACCACTGATGCTGCAGGTGGAGTCCCACTCATGTAATCAGCAGCAGCTGCATTTTGCCATTTAAGTGTCGCCTCCAGTCATTACTTCTTTTCTATTCCTCCTTTGATTTAACTGGACTGACCCAAAGCTTATATTGTGGCACTTTTTCTTTTGTTATAATTGAACACTTATCACTAGTTCCAAAACTATCTAGAAAATGTTATGCATAGGGATATCCCAGAATTGGATACTGGGGTGTTATGGTTAGTGTTTTGGTGGTTTCTTGAGTTTTGTTTATTTACACTTTTTTGGGGTTTTTTTTCTGTGTTAATATTTTGTTTCCATGCATACGGAAGGTATTTTTCATATATTGAAGGAGATAGACTCTTGTTCCAGCTATCTTATCTGGTCACATCTTCTCTACTTCACCTAATTTAATTTTCTTTAGGGTTCATCTTTCCATTTCATTTCAATATGGCTTTAATTTTAGTACAATCTATATCTGTCGTTTATAGGATAGCTAAGAAAATTGGCTGTCCTGGTTTTAGAATTAGGGGTATGTCATGGGTTAGCAAGCTAAGTCCCGGAAGTGATGTTCTTTAAAAGGGGTGTGTACAGCTTCCTCTGTGACCCGACAAAACCTATCAGCTGGCCAGTTTGAATATGGACAATTCTTTAAGCCACTTAAAGTTGTGACTGCCTCTGTGAAGCACACTTAAGAATAGAAACTCCGAGGCAGAGGCTCTGTCTTGTTTCTGGCACTGGGACAGGTGGTTGCAGGCCCGGCCCAGGCCCTGCTCAGGCCAGGCCAGGCCACGGCCATCCTGGAACTGATAGGCCCTGTTCCACCCGCGGAACCCCCCCCTACAGGAGGGCTGTGGGCAGCCGGAGCAGCTCGGCTTCCCCCCCCCCCCACCCTGCAGCCAGGGCCAAGATTTCAGCTAAAGCTGCACCACTGTCCAGCAGAGGTCATGTGACCCACAGCGATAAGCAACATTCCAGCTGCAAGGCCTAGGTGAGATTAACCCTTTTATTGCTGTGAAGAGCTGAAAACCTGAGGGAAGAGAAAGAGGAGATGCCTAAAGCTGAAATTCTGTTGTGAAGCTATGATATATCAGAGTAGCCTGTTGTAATTTCATGAAGATATGGGGGGTGGAGTGTTCAACTCATAAGCAAAAGCACCTGCGCTGAGATAGGCAGATGCTGACGCAGCTGTAATTTCATGAGAAGTTTGGACAGGGAGAGATGGAAGCGATGAGGACTTTTGCTCCAAATGGGAAAGGAGAAAACCTCAGTTCCTACAGATGCTCCCAAAGATTTCTTAGGGATGAAATGCTCCCAGAGATGGGTGAAGAGAACTTTTGTTTCTGAATGGCTCAACCTTAAAATTGTACCCCAAAAAACTTCAAGAGTGGACCCTCAAAAGCAGTTGCGGGAAAAGCTGCAAGTCGGGGGAAGGGACTCACATGCGAGCAGAGAGACTCCTCTTTCTAAATGGACTGAACAAAGTTATTTGGAAGTGGGCGGCTGTCTCATTGTGATAATGTTTTCATAGCATGAGCAAGAGAAACTCCTCTTCCTAAATTGTTTCCTAAATAGACTGAACAAGGTTATTATGGAAGTGATAAACAGACTGAACATCTTAAGGGTTGTCTTTTACATTGTCAGTGGGAGAAGGGAGGAAGGTTGGGGGAGGAGAAGAGTTTTGAAGGTGTGGTATGATTTTTTTCTTCTTCTTTTAGGTCTGTTAATAAACTTCTTTATATTCTTTCAAGATTGGTGCCTGCTTTGCTTTTCTCCTAATTCTTATCTCACAGAAGGTAAACAGTAATGAGTATCTTGGACCAAACTACTACACTAAATTGGTGTTTCTGCCCGGTTACAAACCAAACCTGCTATAGGGTACGACTGAACAAAGGCACTGAAATTGTTAGCAGTTGGAACACTACCCCACAGAACTGAAGACAAGTAAAAGAGCATGGAGAGTAGTTATTGTTTAATGTCAAGAATGAAAGTAAATATTAAATGTTACCTGCTATTCATTATAGGTATTACAGAACCTTATTAGTAATTTGTTCAGAGAAAGGTATGGATATTACATCAATATAAGCCAATTAGAAAATACATGACTAATTGATGCAATGCTCAAACTCCAGATAGGCAACGATAATTATTACTTACCCATATGAAAGACAAAAAGCATTGGTAAAGCAGTTTTTTTCACTTGAATAACTTTTTTATTAAGTTGCATTTGTTGATGCAATATGTAGCAAAACCAGGTTTATTTTTGCTTTGTAAAGTATTGGATCAGTACATTGTGGTATGTTAGATGTGTGTCAGCTTGTGTGAGGGCCAAGCTGATAAACCTGGAGAGACTGCTCGGCTGAATATCACTACTAGAATCCCAAATTTTCCACTCTGCAAAATAGGTGGGAATGTGGCAAATTTAATATTGTGCCCATGGCACACCCCTAAACTATTTATAGAAATAAAATATCCTTATACTTTAAGACTTTTAAAATTCTACTTCAGTTGATATAAATGAGCAGGATAGCAGGATTCATTTTGCTCATTAGTTTTTACAGGGATGGGCAAGTGAAAAGTTTTATTCCTTGCAGGTTTTTTTTGTTCAGCACCTCTTACCAGCCCTGGAAAACATGATGTTCAAAGTGCTTTTTAAATGACATTGACATTTCAGGCCTAGTGTGACAATCTTTTGTCTTCCATTCTGAAAGTGTGATGCCAGTTAAGAGAACAGGGTGTCAGCTCTACATCAGGGGATTTATCTACTAAAAAAGTTTTTAGTGAAGATGTTTTGTGCCCAGGAACATTGGAGAGTTTCCATTTATGTAAACAACTCCCTCTGAATGTTGGCGCAAAGGATCAGTGTTAGCAAAAACATTCCCCTTCTCTGTCTGAGCATAGCTTTTGTGTTATTTTCAACATTGACTAGTAATGAAAATAGTGCCCCCACCCCTCCCCTCCTAATTTTTAATTCATGAAATATAGTCTTAGCACTGAACAAGTTTTCCTGCTACCTTATGATTGCTTTGAAAATGCATTATCCTCTCCCCTTCTGGCTTTGCTTAGTTTTACTCTTGTACTTCATCACTTTGCTCATCAGTGCTTTATGTTTAGCAATTTTCTAATGTAAAGTCTGTCCAAGCTCTAAAACTTTTGGAAAAGCAGGGTGTTTTTGTAGTCAGTTTTTCATTGAATTACAGACCTTTGTTATCCTGAGTCATTGTTTTTTACTAAAATTTAGCATGTGCTCTATTATTTTTCTCCTTATTGTACAAGAGGAGGGGAGGGGAGGGAGGAGGGTCGCCTTAGATAATGAGCACTGGATTGTCAGTATTTGATGTCATGCTTCTGCTTACCAACTACTCCTTCAAAAGGCATTGTTTTCATCCAAATCCAGTGGGACCATTTTTAGAGTATTGTTTTGGAGCCACTGTGACAGCTTTAGTAAATGTGAATTTTAATTTATTTGTCTAATGAAGATGAGGATCTTGGCTAATGACTACATAGTCATAAGTGATGATGCTTTTCCTCCTACTCCCTCATTGCTTAGAGCATATATTAATTGTGCAGTTGGTAATGGCTTAGCTATGTGATAGTTCCCTTTCCATCTCCTCCTCTCATGGCATTTACACTGTGCGAAGAGGGTGTATTGCCATCTCATTATTTATGAGAGTTTGTGATTCATCACCTGCCTTTTAAATGCAATACTATGATCACATCTTGTTGTTAAGAGGCAGAATTTACATGTGCACTTTCTTCTTTTAAGTACACCTGTGCCAAGCTTTGCCTGAAACCTTCAGCAAATCACAGCCAGGAGCACTGAATTTTCATCTTCATTCCTACTGACAACATGAAACTTGCAGTGCCAGTTTTATGTGGGTAACTGCAAGTCATTCCTTATGTGTTCAAGAGATTCTCAGACTTTTCAGTCTGTAAACTTGCCAGAACTTAAGCCAGGATTTACAGGTATTGAAGTTTCACTAAAAGCCTTTTTTTTTTAATTACTAGAATTCGAGTGTAATTTGTGTGTGACAGGTAGAAAGTAAGTACTTTTACTGCTTTATCGTTTTGCTTTTCTTTCCTACTCATGCGTTTATTTGTTTTTATGGTTTGCAAGAAACAACAGGAGTAATTTAGGCACCACTAGTGAAGACAATTCCTTAAAATTTTGTTTCTTCTTTGATTTAATCTGTTGCCATGGCCATTCTGCTCCCCAGATTTTCTATTATTGCTTTTTTCATGCAATAGTATTGACATTTCTGTGTTCAAACATTTTCTGGGTTTGTTCTCCAAAGAAGTCACAGATTTTATATATTGTACTTATAATTTAAAGGCTTGTTACCTTTAAGTATCACGGCTGTGTTCCTGATAATTTGCAAATACTAGGGCAATTTGATTTGTTCTATTTTGCTTTTTGTTTGTTTAGGAAAGATCCTGTGCTGCAGGTACAATCAAAGGAAGTTCATGGTTACTTTTTAAAAGCTACAGTTCTTTTCCTACCACAGGTGTCTCCTTAATTTACTGGTTCTGGCCATACAGGGATGAATATCCCTCTACTTGAAGCTGCTTGCAGGGACCAGGGGCCAGGGGATGATGAGCCTTTGGGAGTGACACAAAAGAGTGATGCTTAGAGAGATAGGGACTCTGAGGGCTGTGTCTGACACGTGTCAAGGTTTCCAAGATATAAACAGTCAGAAATGTGAATGAAGAAGTGACCTAAAAAGTAGAAAGAACCTGAAGGGAACCTGGTTTTCCTCCAGAGTTGTAGGTTTGACCTAGAGCATGGTTTCTGTTACCTAACACAGAAAACGCAAAGGCTTTGCATAATATGCAGTTTGCTCTCTGAGTGAGGTGCTGGTATTCTGAATTTAGGAGTGTCTATGCTATTCCAAGAACAGAGAAATTATTAATATCCTTTTAAGGCACTGCAGTCATGTTTGAATCTGTTGATAGAAGGAGACTTCGAGTAAATGGAAAGCTGAGACATATCTACTGCACCATGAACATACCCGCAGTGGTTTCAGCATCAAAAATTTGAGATTGTTACTGTTGAAAATTCTGAAAAGTAGAGCCATTTTGAGCAAGATGGTTATTGCCTCAGTTTCTGTGTCTCTATGAAATGTGGATTACTGTATAAACAGACTCACACCTAAATTCTGAAGAATGGTTTCTGTAATGCAGTATTGATGTTCATGTGATTTCTCTTTTGTCAGCTTGGAGGGGCAGCAGGGGAAAAACATTTAACCTTAACAAGAGAGTTATTAAACTGCTGGCATTATTCACTAAATTTGTGGTCTATGGTTAGAAATGAGATTTACCCCCTGAGAGAGATTTTGCAGAGTCACTGGCTCTAGCATTAGGTTACATTAACATAGGTAATGCATGACAAGTAAATTTGTATCAAAAATACTGAATTTTGTGGCAGTTAAAAAGCCCTGAATGAACCAAAAAAAACCCAAACAGATGGATATTTCTCCTAACATAGCATTTAACTACATACTTGAGAACATGTACTGGGAAATGAGAAAAATGCTGGACTGGCTTATAGAGAATTATCTTACTCATTTAAAACATGGCAGAGATAATTTTCATGTATCATTCCATACTCCTCTCCTGGGAAACCTTCTTGCCCATAAAAGTGTGGCCATTTTGTTATACAGCATCCTCTCCTTCTCACCTCATATTGCAGGCAGTGCTGACTTGCAGTCCCCATCCCTGCTAAGACTTTGCTGTTCAACAGTTATTTTTCAAAAGCTCTTCCAGGAAATTTCCCACAACCACTCTGACTCATGGAGTGGCAGTTTTGTTACTGTGCTAATGTTATCCTTGTACATTAAAAAAATTAAAAGGTCTTCTTGCCAGGTGGACAGAGGAAACTACCATGACTTTTTACCATGGTAAGTGATAGCAGAATTGACATGTACATGATTCTGTGATTCTGTAGATTTTGCTGAAGGGCTGTGGTTGGATGGCCGTTGCTCACATGGCTGGGCTCGGGAGTGGGTGAGGATGAGTAGGAGGGGACATGGCAGCAACCAACCTTCTGTGCTGTGCCTCTGGGATGGCTCTGTGCTGAACTTGCTGTGCCAGTGGTGCTTTTGCTTTATGCCATTGTTTGCAGTCACCTCAAAGCACCTCTGCATTTAATCAAGTAAATGCTTCCCAAGGCTCTGAATTTGATTTCCTGAGTTGCAGCATGTGTTATGTGTTGTCCTATTGTTTATGTATAAAAGACTTTTAAGTAAAGTATAGGAGTAATTTTAGAGATTGGTTGAAAAAAAAAAAGGAAATAAAAATGTGCACTTTCTGCAGCAAAATGATGACTTTAAAAGTTCCCTGAATTGAAGGGATGGGTCCAGAACAAGTCTGACATATCTGAGATAAACATTTAATTTCTCATCACATGTATGTTTGCTGTGTTGGGTAGGAGTGATATTTTCCAGCTGACTTTTCATCTACCTCAAATGTGGACTAGTTTTTACTTGTTTCTTGGAGAAAAGAAGGTTCATGTATAGACAAGGTAACAGAAAAAGCAATGGGGCACATGTTTTCTAAATTAAATTGTAAAAGTACACAATACAAAGAAATCCTTCATACCTAGACCAGGAATTGATTCAACTTTTAGTGCAGTGTGAAGTGTTAAAATATGGCTGCATAAAATGTTAAAAGTGATCCCCATTGTCTGCATAAGTCTATGGGAGGCAGAGACCTGATTAATCTCTGGTTAGAATCAGTTGAACTCAGACTCTCATTGAGACTCAGGTCATACCCTATCTGCTAATGGGATTGTGTACAGAGTCATCCCAGGCTCTTTGGCAGGTCAGAGTCATGTATCTTCCAAATCTAATGGCTTTATTGATGATAATTGCAAATAACTGACTGCAGAAACTGATGGATCTTACTAGCTTCAGAATGGAAAAGAAGGGACCTTGGTAAGATTTCTGAAGCTTGTCTTAAGGAAATACAAATTTAATTTATTTCAAAGCATATTTTGCAGGAAAATAAGGTAATTAAGAGGAAACTCCTTTTTTTTATTGTTTGCTTTTGCAGTGTATGAATTAGAATTCTGGCCAATGAGATCTACTTAGTGAGAATTTTCAAAGGTTTTATTTCATAAATAGGACAGGACCAACTGAATATTCCCTGTCCAGATTTTCTATTTAGATTTCCAGCCTTCAGTGTGTTGTATAGCTCATCAAGCTTTCAGTTCTTGCCAGTATGATGCAGCTGATATGTCAGAAATCTTTTGGGTGGTTTTCCTGTTTGGAACAAAGTTATGAATGTTCTGAAATGAAGATGAGGAAGAGAAAGGTCGTGACTGAGCATCCTAATTTTGGCACAGAAGGTAATGTAGCCCTTGGGAAATGGATTCCAGAAGGATGGCTGAAGTTAACTTAGATGCCTGTTAATTTTAGTCATTAGGTTTGACTCATTGTTGTGCTTCTCTCACACATCCAGTAAACTCTTAGCTAAAGCTGAGTTGAATTAATGTAGGTACTGATTTTGAAATGTTCAAGGAGAACATGGCTTCACATTTTCAAAATAATATTCCTGCTGCTTTAATAATATATTAAAGCAATGAGAGTATTTGGTGTCCCAAATGGATCAGATATGAAACGGGCAATACAAGCCTAACGAAATAGATGAGGAGAGCACTGAGGCCAGACATGACATCTGGAATGTGATAGGAGGAAATTCTAAGTAATTTATTTTTTCATTGTCAAAATAAAAAAGAATTCTACTGGCTTGGGCATGTCAGTAGACCTATATGTCAGACGAGAGAAGAGAAGAAGTAGGATCAGAAATAGCTTCAAAATGGGTTTTCCCCACAGATCTCTACTTGCAGATTAGCCTCAGCAAGAAAAATAGCAGTGTTTAAGAATATGTAGTGGTTTGGTCCAAAATACTCATTACTGTTTACCTTCTGTGAGATAAGAATTAGGAGAAACGCAAAGCAGGCACCAAACTTGAAAGAATATAAAGAAGTTTATTAACAGACCTAAAAGAAGGAAAAAAAAAATTTATACCACACCTTCAGAACTCTCCTCCCCCCACCTTCCTCCCTTCTCCCACTGACAATGTAAAAAGACAACCCTTAAGATGTTCAGTCTCTGTACCACTTCCATAATAACCTTGTTCAGTCCATTTAGAAAGAGAAGTCTCTTCTTGCTCATGCCATGAAAACATTATCACAATGAGACAGCCGCCCACTTCCGAACTTTGTTCAGTCCATTTAGAAAGAGGAGTCTCTCTGCTCGCATGTGAGTCCCTTCCCCCGACTTGCAGCTTTTCCTGCAACTGCTTTTGAGGGTCCACTCTTGAAGTTTTTTGGGGTACAATTTTAAGGTTGAGCCATTCAGAAACAAAAGTTCTCTTCACCCATCTCTGGGAGCATTTCATCTCTAAGAACAGAGGCCCTTCTCCTTCCCTGGGAGCAAAGGGTCTTCCTCATCTTCATCTTTAGGACTATCTCTGGGAGCATCTGTAGGAACTGAGGTTTTCTCCTTTCCCATTTGGAGCAAAAGTCCTCATCGCTTCCATCTCTCCCTGTCCAAACTTCTCATGAAATTACAGCTGCGTCAGCATCTGCCTATCTCAGCGCAGGTGCTTTTGCTTACGAGTTGAACACTCCACCCCCCGTATCTTCATGAAATTACAACGGGATACTCTGATATATCATAGCTTCACAACAGACTTTCAGCTTTAGGCATCTCCTCTTTCTCTTCCCTCAGGTTTTCAGCTCTTCACAGCAATAAAAGGGTTAATCTCACCTCAGCCTTGCAGCTGGAATGTTGCTTATCGAAGGGGAGAGGGGGGAGAGCCGAGCCACTAGAGCTGCCCACAAGCAGGGCTGTTGGGGAGGGCCCAGGTAGAACAGCAGGGCCTGGGCTGGGCCCGCTGGCCCCCGCACGAGGCCCGCAGCCACCTGTCCCAGCACCGGAAATGAGAGAGAGAGCTGTGGGGGGGTTGTCTATTCTTAAGTGTGGATCACAGAGGCAGACACAAATTTAGGTGACTTAAAGAATTGTCCGTATTCAAACTGGCCAGCTGATAGGTTCTGTCAGGTCATGGGGAAAACTGTAAGGACTCCTTTGCAATTACATCACTTCCGAGATCATGCTAGCTAACCCATGACAGAATAAAATATACAGAATAAGCTTGTTCATATTTTTCCCATGTCAGACCTATCCTAAAGCATTTATATAACTAAGAAGTACCTTTTTTTCCTGACTCCCCATTACAGCATTTTATATAAAAAATCATCTGTAGGTGTTTTTCTTGTCTTTTTTTTTTTCCCCTCTCTGCAGAAGCCTTACCTAAAGTCATTTGAAGTTAATAGAAATTTGTCATTTGAAACCTATTTGCTGTGAATTAGGCCTAAAAATATCTCCTAAATCTTTATTAATTTCCTCAATTAAATACTGTTCACATGGAAATATTTGTTGAGCTGAGATATGTAACTACAATTCAAACAGGTGATTTGTTCAAGACAGCTTAAACAGCCTCAAATCCAGCTGATAATCGGGCAGAAGTCCCACTGGCACTCTGGACACACAGGGCTCAAGTGAAGGGTGAAGAACCTTATATCCCTAGAGGTTAATTCTTAGTGTGCACATATAGGATGATTTACATACATTTCTCTTTCATCTGTGCTTTATAGATAATAATTTAATACAAATCATCAAATAAATTGGAACCATTTTTAAGAATTCTGCTAGTCATTTTAAGTGAGTGATTTCTCTTCTATAAATTCAAAATATTGTTCTGGAATACCCACTATCTGTATTTGTACTGTCCATCTTTGCCACATCTTATTTACTCTTTGCAGAATTTGGTGTCCTGCTTGCTCTACATGGACATCTGCTTAGGTAACTTGTAGGATTAAATATAAGGGCTAGAACTTTAAATTAAGTAAAATAAATAATACATATTTTAAAAAATATTAATTAACAGTATATTCTACAGAATAAATGATGTGATATCCTCGATACAACCAAAACAAATCTTCTGGAAATAAAAAACATGACTGAAGCAAAATGAGGCAATTCAAAAGCAATTAGCAGCAGAGTTGCTTGTACTTTTTTGTTTTTTAATACTGCCTCCTGCCCATTTACTAGTGCAGTGTCAGCCTTTCTGCAGATCATGGCAAGCAGGAGAGGAGTGGTTCAGTTCTAATAGAAAGTAAAAAACTGAGAGAGGTAGTTGAAAGTAGTCTGTAATTGGCCACATTGGAATAAAAGATTTGAATCTTAATTGAAGTTGTGACACTGAAATTCTTAGTTCTGTCTTAAAAATGTCTTTATCCCACCCCCTGCAGTTTTGTGAGGTCTCAATATCTGATGCTTCTAATGAGCTAAGATACTTGGACCTACAGGTCTTGCAGTTCTGTACTTGTGCAAGAGAACGTGTGAAGTACTACCTATATGGTGCAGCCTTAACACCAGTAGCAAAACTAAATTTTATTATAGGTATATTTTTTGGCCTTTGGTTGGATTTTTTTCCCCATATTCTTGATATCTAACTACTTGGAGTGCTGTTGACCCATTAAATTTTTCCCTGTTTTAGGGAAAAATGCTTCCATTCCAAGTGATAAAACTCAACACTGTTCAGTAATCACTACTCTATGGACATAACAGTTGCTGCAAAAGAGCCGTTAAAACCTTCCCCCAAGGACTTGTCTGTAATTTTACAGTGACTCTTTTAATTCTGTGAGATGTTCTAGGTTGTTATGTATTATGTCAGTTGTACCACTCTAATATCTGGAAATAGGCCCTTGGTGCTGCTGTGTAGACACTCCTAAGGGCATGAATTAAATACAGTTTTAAAAACTGGCCAATCATCTGTGTGCAGTGTGTGTGATCTGCTGACACCAGAGCTGTGGAAAAAAAAAGAATAATTCAGTCCAATTATACTTATTACTTTTTTACAGTCATATGATGGTGACTTTTTGCAATAAAAAGTAGAACAAAACCATTTGGGGTAAGATGATAGGTTTGTTGACAGCAGTTTTATTGTTTATTATAACAGCTACAGGAATCAGTAAATCCAGTGATGTAAGAAAATTAGATAAAAACAGTGGTAAAAAGATTCTTAGGAATGAAACTATAGATCAGTGCTAGGTATTAATTGGGGTCTTGTGACATTAACACTGCAGTCAGCTTCCTGTTCTCTGTGTTAAATCTAAAAATTGACTTTGGTGATGAAGTAGTGAAGTACAGTTCAGGAATTATTAGTAATGAAGATTTGTGTAAAATCAAGGGTAAAAAACTTGGTGAGATGTCATGCTTCCCAATCACTGACACCCAACCTTGTTAGCCTGTTTGGCAGGGACTGAATATGGCATTTGGCTGCAAAAAAACCCTGAAAATACAGGTGCAGGGATAAGCCCTAAAAGTCAGAAAGAGCGTTCATCAAGTATGATTAAGGAGCATGTGTTATTTGTGTTGATATGTATATATATATGTGTGTATATTATGAATATATATATATTCATAACGTGTATACAATAATATACTGTGAATATATATTATTATGACTATATATATGAAAATATATATTAATATATTATAAATGTATTTCTATTGTTTGTCACTCATGATGAATATGAACACAAAATGGAATTAGTAGTGTGTGCTGGTATGGCTGCAGAGTTGAATTGTTCTGTGTGTTTCAAAGCTATTTTTGTTCTTTTTAAATCACGCTTTCATATATTTTGAGATCCACTGTATACAGGAAGACAGATACTTCTAAGTATTTCAAAACAGGGTTCCCATTTTCCTCTGAATTGAGTCCTGAAAGATGTGGGGTTTAAAGTATTGCGTTATGAATCTTGCAGTCAAAAGAAAGGGGCAGGAGGTTTCTTATTGTTTCCTTTTAAAAGCTTTTACACAGCCCCTGGAGATGCTGATAAGTTGAGGATATGCAATCATGCTTGCAGTTAGTATTATGTGCATTGGCTTTGTAAATGCAAGATAAATGTAGTATGGACAGTCTCATTGTCACTGAAATATAATATCCCTTATGCTACTTTCTGTTTTACCAGTAGCAATGAGATACACATATATATATACACACACACATTTTTATGCAGTGTAGAATTTTTGCTTTAAAAAATCTGCTGTGGACATCACAACCTACCCATGGACTTCACCACCCCCATCCTCATTGCCACAGGGGGATGAAGCATTATGACCTACTAACTAAAAATAATAGTCATTCAATAAAATTAAAAGCAAACTGAGACAATAGTGTCAGCGTGCTAATCTAGCCAATGGTAGCGTAATACATTAGTGTAGTAGACATGAAGTCTGAGGGCTGTACTTCAGATGCTTTGGAGCGTAAAGATCATGTGTGTTATTTGTGTTCTGCCTTTACTGACAGTTGATATTACAGTGATATTTGAAAGGATGTCAGTAGGGTAAAATTATGTATTTGGGTACATGTCTCTTACTCTGTCCTAAGTATCAGAACTAAGCTGAAATATTTATTTGCAAAGCCAGAGATATTTATCTTATGTCAATAGTCAATTAAAAGGATATTTGGGTTATTTTACTGAATGATTACTGGAGATTTAATCAGTTTGTGCAATAGCAGGACAAAAACAGATAGTTTCTCTTTCTCTTTTTTGCTTGTGGCACTGTTTTAAGCCTGCAAGATGCATGAGGGGAGAGGGCAGGTGGGAACAGAGGAAATTTTGGCTACATCATTCTCCTGATGAGCTTAGCAACTGCATGTGCTTCCAGCTCTCATGGGAGATGTTTTAAAAAATAAAATTATTTTCTACAGCTGTTTGATAGTGGCTCACCTCTCAGGTAGAGAATGAAAGAGGATGTGTTACCAGAGGTAAGGAGATGCATTTTGCCATAGCACTTTGTGGCAAGTGGAGAGCACATTACAACAGCAGTGGGTGAGGTGGCTGTGCTGCAATGGATAAGGTTGCTCATGATGCGCTTCCCTGCGACACAGATCTGTGTGGCTCTTACTTTGAGAGGTCACTTGGCATGCTATGTTTTTGAGTATCTGGTGAATGACAGTTTGTTTTGAGACCTGTTCAGGTAGTAAGAAATGGGAGAACATTATCCTCTTTGAAATCAGGAAAAGCAGAACCAGGAAAAAAAAAAAAAAAAGTACATCTGCATAAGACTTGGTCATGGATAGAGGTGGCCTAGGGTGACGCTCTCTAGAAAGTTGCGGTAAATGGGACACTCAAGACATCCTGGGCAATGGTGGTAACTCCAAGGCACCAGTGTTAGCACATAATGATGTAGCTGCGGATCTACTTGGAGGAGGATTTTTCCCTTACTCATTTTCTATCATGGTGAGCAACTCACCCATGGCTGTGTGTACCACATCACTTTGACATGCTACTTAAATAGTTTCTGATGCATTTCGGGGAAGGTCAGGTTGCCTATAGATAGAAAATAGAAGAAGAAATTAAGAAAAGGCAAGTAAACACTTCATTACAAGCTCCGGTGAAGTTCTGTCAGAGCAGAGTGAAGAAAAAAGCAATTGCGTGTTTGAGCTTTTCTTTTTTTGCTAGAATTGCAAAGGTATATAGTAGATTGTCTAATGGGGGAAAAGGCTTAGAAAGTAAATGGTCTAATAGAAATCCTACACGGAGGCAGTGCAACTGTCTTTGCATTCCAGTCTGTGTGGATAAGTTTCTAATAAAAATTGAGTTAGGAAGTAATAACCTGTGTCTGGTATTCTACTATGTTTCTTACAGCTCACCTTCATGCTGACTCTTAACTGTCTCCCTGTTTGATTGTTTTTAAAGTGTGACTCCTGTTTTAGGACAGGGAGAATTCATTTTACTTTTGTCTTGGTGTTTTGTAACAATTTTATGGGTTACTGCTTTATTGTAAAGGTTGTTGAAAGAAACTTAATAATTTCAAGTGTGTGCTATAGGGTTTTTTACTGACTTTTTCCCACCTTTTTGGATCTGAGAGTAATTCTGCTTATTAAGACTCCACCTACATTTATTATTTCTATTGGCCTTTTCCCATGGGAAGAGCTGTCTGACTCACAAAAGCCAGACGAATGGGAGCTTTGGGCTCTTATATTACACTTCCATAAGAATTACTAAATAAGCTGCAATCATAAAACTTCTTACTGAAGATTGTTTTGACTTCCACATTAATTTTTAACTCAAGTAGAACTTTTTTCCTCCGGAGCAGTGAAAATACCTTCCACTCAATTTCCTGGAACAAACAAATAACGGGTAATATTCTCAGTTGGTGGTATTTTGTGAGAAGGGAGGATTTTGCAGAAACCAAATACGCAGAAATCAAATACACAGAAACCGTGGATTAAAAACATAATGAAGTGACTGCAGTTTCTGTGTGAGCTCATTATGCAGAACACAAGCTCCTCACTAACAGAGGGAAGTGCAGGTTGTGTCAGCATCACTGGCATCTCCATGGAAGTCAGTTTCCAGGAACCAGCAGTTGCTGGAGGTTGGCTCCTGCAGATGTTTTGGAGGAGAGGGTTGCTATCTTCTAAGACCCATGCAACAGAACATTCAGACACAGGTCCTGGGGTGAAACAAGACACTGTTCTTCCAAAGATGGACATTGGGCTACTGTAGTTGTCACTCTGTTAAGGCTTGTAAAAGTAGCCTGTAGGCAAAGTTCATATTATTTTACCAATGATAATTTGTACTTCCCTATTTCTATGTT
Organism: Coloeus monedula; assembly: GCF_965178545.1. NCBI lineage: Eukaryota > Metazoa > Chordata > Aves > Passeriformes > Corvidae > Coloeus > Coloeus monedula. Next base: position 11,977,579 of record NC_138795.1, on the reverse strand, counting down.
TTTAGAGGCAATATTACCTGCACAATTAGTGCTTTGAAGCAGTGCATATTTTGTGGAGAAATTTTTCTCTAGGTCTTCAGTTAATTAGGAACAGTATCTTTATGTTCCTGGAGTAAAAATTGTTAATGTGGGGTACATTTACAGTCCAATGTACTCCTTAGAGATAATGATTTTAGGCAGTGAGAAATTATTAAAAACCCACCCACCAAATTCATATATCTCCTTGGAAAGTTCTAGCTCTCTTCCATAGTTTGAGAGAGTCTGTATTTAATGTGATATATATCAGAACAACTGGTTTAAAGGTGTTTTGTATATATGATTTATTTTATTCAGTGTGACTTGGATGGTAACAACATAAATTTTTAAGCAAAAGAAAGTGAAATCATGCACTTTTTATTTCAATGCTGACATTATTTGAGTGAAGTAGCAATGTAATTTTCCCAACCAGAATAAGAAACAAATATTTTTTGCAAAATATTTGATAGTAAGACTTTCACGTTTTCAGTGATGGTTAGTAAAGCAAAAGGACTAGGAACTCTGGATAAGTGGAGGAGATGTACTAACTCTTTATTCCAAGGTTGTTTGTTTCATACTACTCACCATGTTCATATTGTTTCATTTTCTTTAAGTCCTGTAGTATTTTAGCATTCTCCCTTTTATTTATTTCTTTTGAAAGGGAGAAGTGAAGTGAATGCTGAAAGGCAAGGATACATTTCTCAGTGATAAAATATTAAAATTATGAAGTGCTCCTCTGAGCTCTTCTGCCATGTTATATAGGTGTTATTTTCTAGAGAAGAACATATTACTTCAGAGAAAGGTTTGAATAAATTCAGTCTAAAGCTGAGGTTATTGTAGCAGAAGATTTTACTGCAGAGTGATCTGTGCTTTTTGCAAGGATTTAAATTATGAACATGATGTTATGGCTGAATATTGGACATAGTGACAGGATAGTATGCTATCTCACTTAAAAAACAATTTATAGCGCTACATTTATAGCAGTATAGCAGACAATGGAATGGAACAGAACTCTGCAACAAAATTCTAATTTTTCTGTGACAGAATTCTTTTACCATTAAATAAGAGCCAAATTCTCTGGTTTGCCATTACTCTTTGCTGCTGGCATGCAGATGCACAATAGGCTGTACTTCAGCAGAGAAATGCAGAACATCTTCCCAAGAAAGATCAGAGGCATGTAGATTTTAGTTTCCTCTTAAGAATCTGGTATGCTTCTTTTACCAGCAATCTCAACAACAAAACTAATGAGGTCGAAGTTTCTGTGTGGGTTCTGAATCCCTGTGTTTTATCAGTTACAGAAGTTTTTTTCTCTCTTGTATTACATTTAAATAATGCTTTAGTATCATATCATTCATAATCTTGGCTTGTATTACAGTTATGCTTTCCAGCTTTGACAAACGTACTTAGGGCTTTCAGAGAACACCTTACTGTCCAAGCACACTACAGAAACAAGAGGAAAATATCTACATGTTAATAACAAGTAGATAACAAGATAACAAGTCCCAAATGGAGTAAGAAAAGTGAGCTGTTGGCACTTAGGTTGGAATACTCAGGAAATGTTGAAGGGGTAGTGTTAGAAGAGAGCATATTACAGATTCTGGGTAGCATGTGCTTATCATTTCATCTCAAATAGAGACATCGACATCAATAAAACAGCTGTTCTTTTTTTCCTATAAAACTACACTGAGAAACTAGATGCTGTTTACAGTTGGAAGATTATAGCTGATGAAAGATTCAGTAGCTGAATGTTTAGATTTAATGTTGAATTTTTAGAAACATCACTATTGTTTGGAGCTTGCTACAGCCAACTCTTACCCTATGATCATACAAGGAAAGCTTTTCTGTGAATAAGCAGAAGGAGGAAAAATTCTGTGAACTCTCTAATTAGCAGTAAATTCATTTTATTTAAAAGTAGATCTGTTAGTATGTCTAACAACCTTGACATATGTTTAAATCCAGTATTATCATCCAGGAGAGAGATTTATCCCACTGATGTTTTGTTCCCAGAATTTCCAGGTATTTGAAATTGGTTCTGCTGGCTGCTGCTGTCATAGGTATTTCCAACTGTCATGCAGGAGGACTTTTTTCAAGAAGTGAACAGTGGGTTTAGCTGCACTACATTATGTCAGTAACTAATTTAGAGAGTTCCTGACTCCCAGTCACCACACACAGAGAATTCTTATAAAGTCCTTGATGAAGACATTCAGTCTGTTGTCCTTGTGAGCTCTTTGGATTGCTCCTGATGTTGCTAATGGGGAGTCAGCTTTCTGAAGCAGAATTTTATACTGCTTTCAACAGGATATATGTGCATACATTTAGAGAAAGAATTAGTCTTTGTATTTTCCTGGGCTTCAGCTCTGTCTTTGACTCCATAGGATCATGATCTGTTAGAGCTAGTACAGGAGAGAAGGGTGTTAGAGAGTTCTTGTACTGCCACTGTACTCAGGAGAGCTAACTGAAATTGTCACCATCTTGCTCATCATTTCTGTGTGTCTGTAAACCTGTAATTAAAGGTCAGGCCTGCTTCCTTCCAGGGCAGAGATACATATCTCTTACTGCTTATTCTCCACAGCTTTGCAAAGCCGTTGCAGCTCCAAGAGGGAGTTGGATTCTGTCCATTCCCACATGTCATTAGCATTGCTCTCCTGTCTTCCAGTGCTGTTTTTTTCTTCACTGGTGATGTCAGAACTGTTTAAGTTGCTATTTTGAATTTCAAATCCCACTTGAACTTGTCAGAAAAGCAAAATCTATAGGATTTTGAAAAACTGTTCTGCATAGAACTCAAACATAAGAACTAATAGCCCTTCTGGGATAGTATTATAATACAGGTATTATATTCTGCCTCACTTTAAGTTTCGAAGTGTTTAAAAAGTTCTTTATGGCCTTCACATGTGAAAGAAGTAGTGCCAATTTCCAGCTCTTATCTGAATCACAAAACCTCCCCAAAGATTTGGAGGTGAACAGATTCTTCAGCTTTCTCAGAAATAATAATTTATCTGAATTATTTTGAATTATTGATGGCAAACTTTACTTTCCATGCAAGTCAGTTGTGGTGCTGATTTTTTGCAGTGTTAAAAGTCAGTATTAACAAGTGTGCTTGTTTTAACACATGAAGTTTTCTCTAGGTCTACTTCATAATACTTTATTTAGTCGGTTGAGTGGTGCTTCAGGGTTTGTTTTTTGTGCTTCATCAGTCTACACTCAAAATACAGCTCATAAAAGAGGAAGATGAAAACTCATTTTTGTTGTTAGGAATCATAAAATATCACAAGGTTTCTCTTTCTTTAGCAACAGATGAAAAGATTAGTGTATGAGAGAGACAGTTCTGTGATGTGTTTCATTTCATGTGGTGCTTCTCTGAGTCCTGTTATTCTGTATCATCCCTAATGACTGCAGAGCCTTGAGTCACAGTGTTGTTTTTTTAAAACCTTTCACTTTTTCATTGTTTGTTCTCAAGGTTACATCATGCAAAATAAAATATTATATTTTTTGCTCTAGTACAGGCTGTATAAAAAATATTTCTAATCCTTCTGTGAAAATTGAAACAGCTCTGCTCTGGGGGAAAGGCTTTGGGCCTGTTTCAAGTATTCCCAACTTCTAAACTGAACTGCTGTTTCTTCCTCTGTCTGAAAAGGTGTGAGTCGTGGGTCATGTCTCTTGCCTTTAAAAGTATTCCAAGGTGGTAATTCTTCCACTCTCTTGCTTTGGTAATTTGATTTACATAATCACCATGAATTGCAAACCACTAAGAATTATCCAAAGGTAGTTTTGTTGTTTAAATAATTATGAAGATGAAAGAACTTTTTCTACTTTACTATAAATGTGAAAAGTCAGGCTAAAAATATGAGAGAGGTATGAGGAGAGGAAAGGACAGACTTCTGATTTTATTTCAGTGGATTTGCATTATGACTAAGAAGGAACAAGCAAGTTGAATTAAATACATTATTCAAAACTTCTGTTTTGGCTTGATTAAGTCTCTGCTCTACCTATAATTTTCCTTACCGTGTCACTTTACATTCTGGTGAGGTAGGGCATTGTGTCTTTTAATGATTTGCAATGTTCCCTACAGAGCTTTTATCCCAGCTGTGTGCAGCCTTTGGCCCCTCTGGTCATTTTTGTTGCACCGAACAATCCTACAGAAATGTGTGAGAATTTTGAGTTCTCCACTCCATCAGAGTGAACAGACACTTTGCTGAGGGTAGCATGGGCTGGGGGTTGTCTCTGTGTCGAACCTCTGGATCCGGTAGACTCTCGTAGGAAGTATTTAGTGAAGAGAAAGCTATGAGAAAACTTAGTAGTAAACCAGGTTAGCTTTTACCACAATTCTTTACTGCATTTAAACCTTGGCTGTAAGTCTGTGCTCTGCCTTTTCCTTTGTGAACTACTGAAACTCTTGTAAAACTGCTAACTATAATATACAGGTAGCTATGGAAATACTGAGGAAATCAAAACAACAAACCTCCCCACAAAAAAAGCCAAACATAACCCAACAAAAAACATGAGCAGTAATTTTTTTCTGGTCTCACTATACCTTTCTTGAAGTTTGCCCCAAAATAATCAGTCTTACATTGATACTGGAACAGGGCAATTTCTTTGATTTTTCTTTAAATTTAAAAATAAGGAAACAAGTATGAACTGCCAAGAGGTTTTTTTTACCAATATGTGCTGCTGCTTGCTCCATTTGCATTTCATAGAAACACACATGTATTCCCCAGCAGTCTGATTTTGTTGAAAGCTGGAAGGGTTTCACTAAGAGGAGCCATAGGAGTCTTTTCCCTCTGCTTTTGTACCACTCCAAAAAGCTTTCTTGTGAAGCATCTCTGATAACACACACTGATTAAAAACATATTTTCCAAAACAATTCTGTGAATACCCCTGTATGGAATGAAGAAAGAACGTGGTGCCAAAAAATGTTCCTCTTCCCCAAGAGACCAATACAATAGGATAGCAAGGATACTTATGAAGATTCTTAAGTGCCTTGTAGAAATAGTTGCTAGTGAATTTTGAGTGAATTTTGACCAGGCAACTGTAATTTTCTGCCACTAATGAACACTTTTTAGGTATTCAAGGAGAAAAAATAAGATCTATCAAAGGAAAGAGTTCTCTGAAGTCTTTTTGTCAGAACAAAGAATGTGCAAGAAGTTTTTAAACTGTTCTTGAATATTCTAAATATCTAGTATGAAAGGCCAGTAGTAAACTTCATACATGAGACAGGATTTTGAGAAGGAAAGTGTTGGTCACCCAATCTCTCATTAATGCCTTGGAAAGACATTGATCCTGTAATGTCTTAGTTTTTGCGTATACTGTAGGCACTCCATCTAGTCCATCTTGGTCCCATTGTGGAGATCATCATCTTGGATTTTACGATTTGAGCTAATTCATTTGGTCAGTCTTTCAGCTTGAAGAAAGCTTGTACAATGCTGCTCTCAATGTCCAATGCTCTCATTTTTTTAATGGTGCGGAAGTAGATTCCCCAGGTGCTTTGGCCACTCAGCTGTACTTTAAACACAGCAGAAAATACTTGTGTTGAGGGGAAGCTGTGCATGACCACCAGGCTGGGATAACCTTCTTGAGACAGCAATAGTTACAAGAAAGCAGCAGACATGGTATTCAACCAAACCAGGCAGAGCATTATTTATGTGGAAATACAGCTTCTTCTTTCAACAAAGTGTGATCAAGGAAAGATTGGAACAAGGCATATTAACAAACTCTTCTCTTTCCTTCCCAGAATTACGACAACAGCTGCTTGTATGATGGACCTGCGGAGATATCCACTGGATGAGCAAAACTGCACGTTGGAGATTGAAAGCTGTAAGTACTTCTGCAAATCCTACTTATTCTGTGATCAACTGCTTCAGAGGTTTTATTTTTGTCAGGTTCTGTTTTTTTCAGATTTTGTTTGGGGTTTTTTTTTTACATGCTACTAACCCAGTTGTCTTTCTGTCTGATGATGTTTAGATCCTTGTAAACATGTGAAAAAAAATAGCTTTCCAGATGGAATTTGTGGCACAAGGATTAGCAAAAGTTATTCTGTGTTTTGATGGACAATTTACAGCTTTAAAAGTCTCATTCAAATGCCTTGTTGGAGTTCGTGTGAGGAGCACAAGGATTATTATCAGTTCTTTATCCTCCTTTACTGCTGAACTGTGTGGCAGCTTGTTTCCATTTATAAATGAAGGCAAGAGGTTAGAATTGTCCTTGAAATAGGTGTTTTGTGGGTTTTTTCCTAACCACTGTGCTGTAGTTAAAATTTCAATGCATGTAAACATATATACTGATTTAATGGCTGGTGTCTATTGAACTTTTTATATAAACAAAACTTGTGAAGTAAACCTCTCTTTTCTCTGAAAAAGATTCATGATCACTTTTATAATGACAATATTGCAAGCACATTGACACTCTAATTAAAATTATATCAGCACTTTTAAGATTACTGTCACATTTTAATATACAGTACACAAGTATGTGTATTTTTAAAATAACTTCTGTATTATGAAATATGTGGGATTTCAATGTTTAATTTGTGCTCCAGTCTGGTAAGAACTTGGTACAGCTGAACTTCTGTTTGAGAAAGCATTTAAGAATATGCTTTACATTTGTGTCCAAATTTCATTCATTTTACTGGAATTTACATATATGCTAAAATTCTTGTGACACTGTTGCCTGAAATAATTTCCATGCATAAGTAAGCAGAGTGATACTATCATTAAAATTCTGTATACTGATATTCACAAGCAGCAAATGTAGTGATGGACTTTGCTCTGAGAGTGGATAAAATCTAGTTTGTTTGGGATCTTTTTGTAGCTCAGTATAGAATTTCCATTGATAGCATTTGATTCAGAATGCCATACCTGCAGCCAGCTATTATACAACCAGTATATAGGTGGCATATATATAGGCTGATTATAATGTGTGAGAAAACTATTGGCATAATTCAGGCTTACAGAGATTTTTATTGAGAAAGTTTTTGCTGTAACAGTGTCTTTTAATTGTTCTTGCAGCAAGGACCTCATATTTTTCTATTTTCCAATTGTGAGTGTAAGGTGGAAAGCTGGAGAGTCAAAGGAAATCCTTTCTCTCTGTTTACAGCATTGTTTAAATGGCCAACATGGTCTTGCCATTTCTCTGCATTGCTAAGATGACTAAGTCTTATTGGGATTCACAAACTAGTTATCCCATCTTTCATCCTTTCACAACCCACTGTGGAAAGTATTCACAGGAAATACCTGCCAGGTCAGTCCTTATGAAAAGCAGAAAATTATGTCTCTACTTTTCAGTGAGAGCACTTGTTCTCATTCAGACTTAGAATGTGGGACTTGTAAATTGAAATTTCCCTTTCATCTGATTTGGAGTAGAGGTTTGGTGCAGATCACTTATCTTTCAAGAAACAATCCTAAACACCGAGGTATTGAGCTCTCAAATTGTTGTTCCACTTGGTATGAAAACTTAATGCTCGTTATATCATAGAAAGTGTAGGTGTTGAATTTACCATAGAAGTTGGGATGCCTGGAACAGAGGTCATTTGTGAATTTGTGAGCTCTGTTGCAGCATCGCAAAGGTAAAATGAATTTAAATCAGGATACTGCATGTATCCAGCCTATCGTTCATGGCAATAATAAAGTCCACTAAAGAATGTGGATAAAGTAACACTTGAACTGTGTTTTGAAGCACAGTCACACTGCTTTAGAAAATGATTGGTCTTCATAAACATCATTCTGTCCTGATGAAAACCTGTCTGTCTACTCTTTGTGAATCACTTCAGACAAAAATGCTGGTAGGTAGATGGGCAGGGTGAATAAAACTGAAAATAACTTTCCGAGTCATTCAATGCAGGTGCTGGAGTCATAATCACTTCTAAAAAGTGGTTAAGCTGCATGCCTGAATAAGATTGGTTTCTTGCCCGACTGATCCTGTTGGATGCCTGTTTCACCACTGCTTTCTTGTAGTGATTAGGTATTCTATAAATTCTACCCCAAGTGTTTTCTTCCCCATGAAGGTGTGAAATTAATACTCACTGCTTGGGCCTACAATTTTTTTTTAATTCAGTGTCTTCCCTAGCTTTCCTGGGACCTTCATAACACATTTAATGAAAACACTGATAGTTTCTCATAGAATTCATTTCATGAAACTGAATATTTCAGTCTATTTTAGCTTTCTCATACAGGAGTGTGTTAAGAGAAATGCAGAACTGGCATTAGTTCTTCATTAGGAATAACTAGTACCTTAAACAGTGTCCCAGATGAAATCCATATTACACTATGGCATTAATCCTGCCCTTCTTCAAAGAGCCATCTCTGCTTTTCTGCTTCTCTGCTTTCTGAATATTACAGGTGAGAGTCTTTTCTGCAACAGTACAGTAAGGTCTCCCTTCCTCACTCATTTTCCAGCAGTGGGTTCTTTATAGCTTTTCCAAGAATTTTTTTGCATAGTGCGAACATGACTTGGCATTTCATAACACTGTTTACATCAGTCAATGTTCTTAATATTGCTACAGTCCTCAAGGTTATCCAGGTCTTGTTATATTTGTTCTGATCATCCTCGGTCTTAACAATGCCTGCAGATTTTGTTTCATTAGAAATTTCATTAACACACAAATACTAAAGAATATTAATGTCAAGAAGAAAGAGCTTTGCTTATAGTCATTCTCTGTATTAAGCATGACCTTTCAGTGCAGTACAATTTCCTACATACCTTTTACGTATCTATATTGTCTTTTCTTAGTTAGTCTTACACCAAATACTTCTGAGAAATCCCGTTCAGATATACTTTGTTTAAAAAAGGAGTTATTGTCAAGTCAGGTCATTTGAGTTGTAATGAGAGACTTTTATTCCATTTCAATGCATGTTAATGTCTCTGAAGTCCTTCCATTCTTTCTCTGCTTCCTCCTTCCTTTCCTCCCCTCATCCTCTTACTGATGCCAGAGTTGAACGCCTTCTTAAATCCCTGAGCTGCTTTTTTTATGTCATAGCGTTTACTGAAATTTTCGCCAATATAAAGTTTTTGTTAACCTAGATTTACATAAGTCTAGATTAATTTGCAAAGTAGAAATTCTCGTGGAAAAGGGTCGTATATAAAATATAAAACATTACATAGACGGGGGTGATTATCATCTATTAAGATACAATAGAGAGCATTTTTCCTATTTCAGTCTAGGACAGTCCTAGTGAGATGCTGAAAGTGTAAGAGAGGACTATTTCCCACTAGTTCAGAGAGTATCAGTTTTGAGAAATGAAATCCTGGGTTTTTTCCATGTATAACTAGCTACACTCTGAGGTCCTTTAAAGGCAGAAGCTTGTTGAATGTTCAGTTTTGCTAAGATGCTTTTAAAACTGTGGGCTGTCATGTCCAAGGGGGTCTACTCTGAGCTAGTCTTCTTCTCCCTTTCTTTTGTTATTCTCCAACATACTGAACAACAGGGTTGTAATACCAGAGGGAAATCAATTTTCCTATATAGTCATTTTTTAGTTTCCCAACTTGCAGGCAACAGAGGGCTTTTTCCTTTTTAGCTGAATATTGACTTGACTCAGTAAATACCTCTCTGTTCTGTAGCCTACCTCTGCCACTGCAGTTTGTATTGCTGAGTTTCTGATGATTCTTGAGAATAATTTTATTTCTCTGCTGTTTCCTGCCTCTCTGGAATTGTAACTGTTGAAAGGAATGTCTCAGCTAATCAACCATAAGACTAGTGAGAGCTCAAAGGCAATAAGAAGTACAAGGGAGTTTGATGAATACTTCATATTCCTATAAACTAATAAAATATCATATTGCACATCCTCTAGCATAACAAATTATTGTGATTCTTTTGAATATTTTCAAATGCAGTTATTCAAGATTCATCTGGTACATCTGGACCTTTGTCCATTTCAATTATGCGGTGCCACATAAAGACAAAAATTTACTTCAATTCCTTCTTCTCTTGTTTCATAATGTGTTTGGCCTAGCTATATTTATATTATACAGAGGTAAAATTCAGACTCTGCCTTGTGACAGAGGATTTTTTGGAGTTGTTTTTTCCATTTCTTTGTTGCTGTGGAACAAACAAGAATGCACCAAGTTTCTCCTCAGAAGCATATCCTCAGAAACACTTTCCATAGTGTATTAAAGATGTGGCATTAAAGAAGCACACCAAAGCCCTGCTGTCGGAAGCCTTAGCAGACAGGGAGCTCCCCACGCAGCTATACTGTCCAGGGAAAAGCACTCACAGACAGGCGGGGGAACTGCTTTGCTGATGAATGAGAAATAATTGTTTGCAGGACATTTGATATATGTGAAAGCCTGGGGTGTTTGGAGCAGAAATCGTTAGATTTTTTTTTTCTACTTCATGACAAAACCACCAGAGAAGCACACTAGGTTAAAAATTTCCATTCAGTAAGAGAATCTGAAAAAAGCCAGAAACAGAGTCAAAAGAGTATCATTCCTCCCCGTGGCAGTGCAGCCTAGTACCAAACACTTTCTAATCAGATCATCTTCGAAAGCTCATCAACAAGAGAAAGAGAAGTCATCTTTGTGTGCTCAAGGTGACTTTACCAGTTACTTTTAAGGCGCTGAAAAGAAATCAAAGCAGCCTTTTGCTGAAGCTTTGAGCACTTTGCAGATGGCTGCTCAGGCAATTGATCAAGGCTGTAATCAGGTCACATGGGACAAATGGTAGAACTCCAGGAGCTGACCAGGCAAGGCTTTTCTGGGTTAGAGGTGAATGTGTTTGATGGCAGGCAAGAAACTCTGTCAATCCCCAGGAGTGGGGTGTTCAGTTTATGAGGATGCCATGGGAACACGTCACTTTCAACAGCTGCACATGACTCTTGGGCCACTGACAGCTAGACTTTTAAAAGCTGTTAATTTTTTTTTCTTCCTTTTATCAAACTTAATGTGTATTCCATCCCCTGTCTCTCTTCAGCTGAGTCTCTTTTGCATCATGGCCCCTGCAGAGAGGATATTCCTTTATCAGCAGAAGGTGGTCTTGTCAAAGCACACCTTTTTCATCTTGTTCATCCTCTCCATGTTCAGATTTGGATTCTGTGCAAATTCAACCTGTACAGCACTGCGTTTGCAGAAGAAACATGGGTTGTTTAGGAAACAGTGATGAATTCCCCCTATGTCCATTGCCATTTGGGAACCATCAGCTTTAAGTGTGGCTTACTTGGGACAGCTACTTTGTTTTTTATTTGTCGTCAGTAATTTCATCTCAAATATGCTAAGAGAAAAGGTATCATTTCAGTGGCATAAGTTCACTGAAAATGAACAGGAAATCCTTGACTCCTCTTTAGTGTGGAGACAGGATGATTCAGGAAGAGCTAAAATAATCCCCAGCAGTAGATGCTTTTTCTCGGTAGTCTGAAGAGGGGAAGGAAATTTAGACTCACCATCAGTGCATATGATCAGGGTGGGCTGTGTACAAGTGAATCAGTGTTTGTAAGGTTTTGATAACACAGCTGGGGACTTTGGTTGGGCTTTCAGACTGGAGTTCAAATAACACCTGAGATATATTACGCTACGGGTATGCAAGAGGGAAGTATTTTCCTTTTTTCATTATATCTCAGTACATCTTTGCAGCAGCCTCTGCATCCTGGGAGCTCTCATAGCACAAACAAGCTGATATATTGTTTGCAAATGAAGAACAAATTGTGCATGAGTTCTGCAACAGACTCTTAATGCTTTCAAGATACCTGGAGTTAAATCTAAAAGGGAATGCAGTGTACAAATATCTAATCTGTGCCTATCAGCCCAGACCATACCAGCAACAGAGATTTCCACAAAAAATTCATAATTTTAAGTGCTTTTTTTTTATTTTCTATCATTCTAGAGTTGAATATGGAAAACATATATAATCATTGTCATAGGTTAGCAAGCTAAGTCTTGGAAGTGATATTCTTCCTACAGCTTTCTCTATGACCTGACAGAACCTATCAGCTGGCCAGTTTGAATATGGACAATTCTTTAAGCCACTTAAAATTATGACCGCCTCTGTGATCCACACTTAAGAATAGACAAACTACCCCCCAAGCTCTCTCTCGTTTCCGGCGCTGGGACAGGTGGCTGCGGGGCCAGCGGGCCCAGCCCAGGCCCTGCTCAGGCCAGGCTGGGCCAGGCCACGGCTCCAGGATGACCCCCCCCAGCAGGGTTGTGGGCAGCCAGAGCAGCTCGGTTCCCCCGCCCCCCCTCCACTGCAGCCAAGATTTCAGCAAAAGCAGGCAGAGTTCAGGTGACCAACAGCGATAAGCAACATTCCAGCTGCAAGGCTGAGGTGAGATTAACCCTTTTATTGCTGTGAAGAGCTGAAAACCTGAGGGAAGAGAGAGAGGAGATGCTTAAAGCTGAAATTCTGTTGTGAAGCTATGATATATCAGAGTAGCCTGTTGTAATTTCATGAAGATACGGGGGGTGGAGTGTTCAACTCGTAAGCAAAAGCACCTGCGCTGAGATAGGCAGATGCTGACGCAGCTGTAATTTCATGAGAAGTTTGGACAGGGAGAGATGGAAGCGATGAGGACTTTTGCTCCAAATGGGAAAGGAGAAAACCTCAGTTCCTAGAGATGCTCCCAGAGATAGTCCTAAAGATGAAGATGAGGAAGACCCTTTGCTCCCAGGGAAGGAGAAGGGCCTCTGTTCTTAGAGATGAAATGCTCCCAGAGATGGGTGAAGAGAACTTTTGTTTCTGAATGGCTCAACCTTAAAATTGTACCCCAAAAAACTTCAAGAGTGGACCCTCAAAAGCAGTTGCAGGAAAAGCTGCAAGTCGGGGGAAGGGACTCACCTGTGAGCAGAGAGACTCCTCTTCCTAAATGGACTGAAAAATATTTGGAAGTGAGTGGCTGTCTCGTTGTGATAATGTTTTCATAGCACGAGCAAGAAGAGACTTCTCTTTCTAAATGGACTGAACAAGGTTTTTATGGAAGTGGTACAGAGACTGAACATCTTAAGGGTTGTCTTTTTACATTGTCAGTGGGAGAAGGGAGGAAGGTGGGGGGAGGAGGAGAGTTCTGAAGGTATGGTATAATTTTTTTTTTTTTTCCTTCTTTTAGGTCTGTTAATAAACTTTATATTCTTTCAAGATTGGTGCCTGCTTTGCATTTCTCCTAATTCTTATCTCACAGAAGATAAGCAGTAATGAGTATTTTGAGCCAAACCACTACACTAAATTGGTGTTTCTGCCCGGTTACAAACCCAACCCACTAGAATCATAAAGACACAGAAACAAAATGTGAATGGTTTTAAAACTTTTAATGCATTTTGCCTTTTATATTCTGTTTGAACAAGAGTAAAATTTTCTTTATTACAAATAACCCTGTGTTTTATCAAGGGATTATTGGAAATGAAAAGGGCCCTTTTCAAAAAGTCCATATTCAGAAAGTATCAAATATATTTGCTAAGGTTTGGGGGGGGAAATTACATGTCCAGGAAGGCATCTCTGATGGTGCAGATAGATATTTTCCAAAAGAAAAGAAAATACTTCTAACAAAAGCTGATTAACTTATATCCAATAAATTATGTCAAAGTATGGAATGCTGATGATTTAGCACTTTATAGTCCTGTTTTGAGAAGGTATGAATTTTACAAGATAAATATTCACCATTTTTTGTTTTAATTTTTAGAATCTCAGTTATAAAATGTTATATTTTAGGCAAATTTTTTTCAGCAGGTCTGGTATTCTTTTCAAATGCCTTGTAACTGGTGACTTCTTCAAGAAAAATAAGTACTTGTAAGTGCTATTGGAAAAGTCATGTGATATTGTTACATACCTTAGCAGGGTGTAGTGTATGATCTGAGATTATACTTTTTTTTTTTTTCTTCTTTGGAGTGCACGTGTGGTTAGGTTCTTCATTGTAAGGGACAGAAGTGGTACTGAAAGCTAATAATGGCTTATTCTCCATGGTATCAGGTTACTCAAGCAGTCTATTATCTTTTTCAAAATGAAATCGTTTCTTCAACATGCTATAGCTTTTGTGAAATAGTAATATTTATCATGTGCTGGAATCCCTTGATCTCAGGTCTTTTGCTTTAGAAGACAATGCAAACTGACTATCACACAGTGATTACATACTTGGGAAAAGAAGTGAAATATGTTTCTACAATCATTTTATTCCCTAAGATAGTCGTTTTTTCCCAAGATATAACTACAGTTGTCTTTTGTTCATCAATTACATTACGGAATTAATATAATTTTTTTAGATGAGTTTTTGAAACATCCAGGGGCAGGAGGGCACTTGTTTGAGACTGTTGTCAGTCTGATCTCTATTTGCCCTTGGTCACTGATAGCAACTCAAACAGTTAATGCTAGTGCTCTTGCTAATGCTGTTCAGCTAATGCTGAATTAATTAAGCAGGAGAAAGATGAGAAAATCAATATTTGAGTCACTGCAAAACTGTGGATTCAGATGAAATTTGGCAAGCCATTTTGGCCTGTTTACAAAACAACAGCAACAAAGAAAACGGGATCAACTATTACCCTACCCTGGCAAAGTGTCCCTTCTTTCCGCATGGACCGCAGTTGGACTGGGGCGAGATGTAGCAAGGCCCATTAAGCTCCATCTCTAAAAAGAATTCAATTTGCTGCTTTAGGAGCAGCCCAAATGACCAGACTGGTGGGTGTGCTCTGTATTTGGGTCACTGATGTTGGTCCATTTGGCCTAAGTTTCTAGAATAGGAATTGAAGATTCATCTCTCAAATATGAGCTTAACCCTCCTCAGTGGCTTTTGTAAAAGAAAAGAAATATCTATATTCTCCAGCAGGGTTGGAGGTTTTTTGTTTGGGTGATTTAGTTTCATTTTTTTCCCAAACACCGAGTTTTCTTTACTTTTTCTTACTGACGCTCAAATGCAAAATATTGCATCATTGGTCACTGAACAAGAAAAGAATTTCATTGGTTTTGTTTCAGCAAGTAGAAGCTAGAGTGAATAATAAGATAATCTTTAGTTTTGATTATGACATTAAATTTGGGTTGAAGAAGTGTTGGCCTTTCAAGAGGACAAGCCTAGGAAACATTATTTTACTTTGGTGGAATGACAGAGAAGAAATTGAATTCGAAGCAGCATTGGCAATGTTAAAAATTACAATCTTTTCATCCCTTGATCACACCTTGCTAATGATGAGAGCGTTGTGAAACAAGTTAATTCTGTTTTCAGTTGCTCATGTTACTTGGTACTGGTAGTCAGGCTGATCAAATTCCACCCATATTTAGCAAGTACAAGCTACTTTCTCCCACTGGATTCAGTCCCATTTTCCTATGTCTTAAGTTTATGTATTGAAGTAAAAGTTAGTGTTGCTTATGATAGTAATCATTTAAAAATAATTCAGCCTTATATTATCCAACTTTTGGCAGTGCTAGAGGAATTATCCTCTGGCTAATTCTTCTACCTTCCATCAGTCTGAAACCACTGTAGTTGATGTGGGAAAGTGCTACTGCAAATTTGCTAAAATGTTGCATTGGTGTGCAGGTCTACACAGGGAAACTATTCGAGTTTTAGAAATATGTGATACCTATGCCACTCAGAGTATCCACTGTGTTTTTGACACACTGTCCAAAATTATTTGGATGGAAATTCAAGACACCTTTTATGTATGAAAAGTTCTAACTTTCTCATGATATGCATTTGTTCTGAGTAAAAATGAAACATGAATAATGCTATTATACCAAGTAGCCTCAAACATGTTTTGTGAATGAACATTTATAAAGGAAAGGATGTCTAAGTGGTTGAGAGAAATAAAGATTATACTCTTTATCATTTATGTTGTATTTATAAAAGCTGGGGTTTATTTTGCCCCTTTTTTTCTTATGTGATACTTCAGGTGTGTTTTTTTCACTGTTGTTTTGTACACGAGGAAAGAGAAGTCACTAAGTAGATTAATCATATACTTATATTTCAAGGTATACTTCAGGAATAATTCAGAACGGAAGGGTCCTCAGGAAGTCCTTAGTCTAATCTATTTAAAAAATGGTCAGCTCTGTGGTCAGACCAAGTTGCTCAGGGCTTTGTCCAGTCTGATCTAGAAAACCTCCCAAGACAACCTGTTCCAGTGCCTGACCATAACAGTGAAGAAATTTAATTGAAGCTTTCTATCTGATTTATCCTGTCCTGGGATGCTACATCTGCCTTACAGAATCAGCAATAAGTATTTACCATTACTGATCTGAAATAGAAACTAACTAACTGCTCCATGACCTGCATTGTGAAAAGAGACTGTGGTCTGTGTAAGAGAATGACAATACCATGACAATGCTCTGAATAAATCAGTATGTTGTACAAGTAGCCCTGTAATTTAACAAAGTAAAACTATACAGGTTTTCTTCAATGTATGATCTGGTGTGGTATAATCTGTTCCCATATATCTTTGTTCAGTTACACAGGTACTATTCCCATTATATAGACTGAAGTGTCTCTGTCACTGCTTGTTATGGCTTAAAAACTCTCAGAAAAAGGGTTCTTTTCCCCTTGATAATTAACGCAGGTCTTGGTGCTCAAGGCATGAGCTCTGGCATGCCCCAGGTCAGAGTGAGTCCAGCTGCATTCTCCTGTGCGTTGCAGAAGCGACTTCGGCATCAGGAAAAGTGCTGCTGGCTGAGCTGGCTAGCTGGCTTCTTTGCAGAGGGAAACATGGCAGGAGCTGATGGTATCGGCTCACGTTAGCTCGGAGACAAAGGAAGAAAGAGGCTGTTCTGGTCTGGCTTCTAACAGGTTTATTGTTAGAAGCCTCGCAACCCGAATGAGCTCGGAAAGGATGGAATGCGATGGGATCAATGGGATCCTGCCCCGACGCTCGTCCTCAGTTTTATAGGCAATTTGAAAACCCCGGTGAAAGGGGAAAACAACCAATGAGTTACAAGCCAGGGGGAGGATACAATGTAACAAGAACCACTGGGGGAAACCGAGAGGCGGGAGTTATAACAGAGAACCAGTGAACAACGGAGTAACCGAGAACTTTCCCGAGCCGGGGGAGGCGGCCCAGGGGGGTGCAGCTTAGGCTTCTGAGCCGCCCCTCGACCCACCCTCTGAGTCTGCCTCTTCGGGAAACTCGATCCAGGGGATGGGCTGGGATTGATTGGCATCACGCTGCCCCAGCCCCACAGTGGGCTGGGTCACACCAACAGATAATGATCGCAGAATTTTCATTATGATGTTTGGCTCAGTAACATCTTCATTGTTACATGCATTTAAAAGGCAATTCTCTATATCCTATGACTGTACAACATAGAAGTTGTCTTTATTGGATTTTATTTATATCTGAGCACAGATATAATTAGTCAGTTTTGCAGGAATGTATTGGAAGTGCAGAGATTTGGAACTTGTGGCATGTCATACTTCTACTCCTCAGCTGCAGAGCAATCTGCTATGTGCATTTGCTCTCATACAAGCCTGTCTCATCTTGTGATTGATGTGTCACTGCAGCCAGAATTCGAGATGTTACCTCAGCCCAGCCAATAATTTCACATAAAAACAGGATAACATAACAAAACAATTTGAGAGTCAGTATTTGGCTCTATGTGTAAGAACACACCTTTCCACTCTGACATGATGTGAGCTGGTACTGTGTGACATTGGAAACAACTCCTTGTAACAGGAGTGTGCAATTGCATGGATGGAGTCAAGTACTCTGCTAAATCCACGCACTTTACTGATGTGTATTTTTTAATATTAATTTTTTAATAATTACTGATTATTTGAATATTTGGTGGATTTTGCATAAACTTACACATCAGTTTCCTGGTAAAATCACCACTTTTTAGTCGGTTTTCTTAAACAGTTACTTTACAGTCAACAATCGTTAGAAGTGAGTATTTGTCCAATATCAGACACAGCTTTATTCAAGGTAAACATACCTATTGTGGGCTGCTAAGGGAACAAGTTTCATAAAAGCACAGCAGGCACCTGAATCTGACTGTGTGGGAGCCAACCAGTGAAAATCAGCGGACTCCAAGGAGCCAAGAGTTTGTTTCTTCTGAGCACAGCCTGGAACAATCAGCCCTTCAACAGCTGACTTCTGAAAGAATGATCTGCACCAAATGTTACACAGACAACATGAGTGATACTGAAATGCTGGTAAGTTACATTTTTGCTTGTGGATAATAATTTCATTCCTTTGGGGGTTTTCTTGTGTCTGGATGCTTGTAACCTGGGAAAATCTAGGGAAAATTCTGTAAAGGGGCAAAGAGCACAATAGATTTTTTCATTTTACCTATGGTCCTTCTCTATCTTCTTTTCTTTGCAGACAAAACGTGAGTAATATAAAGAGTAACATTAGTGACTCTATTCTATCATTATCGTCCTAGGGATGGTATCCATGCCAAGGAACTTCTCATTCTCCACATATATCTAACAGGAATGTCCAGGGGAGCAGATGTGCATCAAAGTGCTGCAAGTGCAATGTCTTTATGCTGTAAGTTGTTTATGTTGCTGTAGCATAGTAAGTAGTGATGGTACTGGGCACACGCACTAGTTAGAGTATTGTTTACCTTTCAGGTTTCAAGAACAACTTTCTTCAAGTCCTGCAAGTTCCACAGCATTATAGATAAATGTATGACACTCTTCTCCTGCAAAATCAACCTAACGTCCTATCAAAGTTGTTGTCTCGCTGTCCAAGAAGAAATATCTTTTACTTACCTCTATTTTTGCTCATTTTTGGGAAGATGGTATTAAAGAACTGGGTTTTACATTTTGCTGTGATGGCAGAAAGCTGGCATCTCACTATGTCCAAAATTAGCATTTTACCCTATAGTGTGCTATGTACAGCATAGCCGTCTCTTCTTTTCTCCTTTTTCCTTTTGATAATTTT